>NC_045763.1:152950946-154200946 GCF_008692025.1 Phocoena sinus | reverse complement strand
TAAGGTGTTGATTAGAATCATGGTCTCCAAATTGCTGTACTACTACATCCAGCAAGACACCAAGAGTGACTACCAGAAAGTGCTCTGTACCTGTGTGGTGGGGATGACTGAAGCCTGAGACTGTCTGAATGTCTAGAAGTAGTGCTTCTATGCTTCTAGCTAACAGTTCTAGAAAATCAGCTTGCTACTAACAGCCCCCTTGTGCCCATTCCCTGTGAGGATGATGTTAGTATTGCTCCCCTTGGCCCCAACCTTATTTTAGTTGCCTAAGCATTGCCTGCCTTTCCTGTCTAGTCTCTCTTTCAGCCAAAGAAATGAATATTCCAAGGAGTTGGAAGTGCAATCTATGATGTGAAACACTTTGCCTGTTGTGTACCTTGCATAAATAGATGATAAACTAAATTTTTATTTTAAAAATTAAGAGAAAAGAAAAGATATTAAAAGCAGTCAGAGAGAAAAGATATATAACCTTCAAGTAAATGACAATTACATTAACTCCTTTTTTCATCAATAGTGAAAGCTAGAGAACAGTACAACAATATTCCTAATGTGCTAAAGAAAAAATAAGTCTATTCCTAGAATTATTAAACTTAGTGAAAATAACATCCATGAAAGAAAGAGATCTAAAAACATTAAATAACTCATGGATTAAAGAGTAATTATAATTGAAATTAAAAATATTTAGAAAGGCTTAGAGACAAAACACTACATGTCAAACTTGTGAAATACAATTAAAGTGGTACTTTAGAGAAAAATTATAATCTTAAATGCTTATATTAGAAAATAAAACAGAAGGGGGATCAATATGGTGGTGGAGTAGGTCGTGGAGCTCACCTCCTCCCACAAATACATCTCTGTGTGGAACAATTCTCATAGAATATCTACTGAACACAGGCAGAAGACCTCAGACTTCTGAAAGGGCAAGAAAAGCTCCATGTAACCAGGTATGACAAAAGAATAAAGAAAAAGAGAGAGAGAGAATGGAATCGGAATAGGACCTGTGCCCCTGGGAAGGAGCCATGGAAGAAGAAATGTTCCCACACCCTGGAAAGTCCCCTCACTGGCGGGGAGACAAGCCAGGATAGAGGGGGAATTTTGGAGCCTTGGAGGAGAGCATGACAACAAGTCTGTGGAAGGCAAAACAGAGAGAGACCTTCACAGATGGTCGATACCACCACTGTGCACTCCCCAGCCTGAGATGCTTGTCCCCGGTGTGGTTGGGGGCTGGGTGCTAAAGCGTGGGCTTCAGAGGTCAACTTGGGGAGAGAACTGGGATTGGCTGAGTGGAGACAGCCTGAAGGGGCTGGAGCAGGGTGTGGCTGCAACTGAGGGTATATGCAGAAGAAGCCTGAGCCAGCCAGAGTGGCAAGGCACCATTGTTGGGGGGTGCTCAAGGAGAGGGGTGGGACCACGTAGGAAATTCTTTCCCCATTCAGGCTGTCAGGTAACAGGATGGCCTATACAAGCTCTGGGGGTGGGCGTGAGCCCCCACTGCCATCATGGGCTTCGGAGGTGGGTGTGGGTCCCTGCCACTTCTGAGAGAATCGGGAGTGAGTGCCAATCACTGTCCCCACCCTGTCATGGGTCCAGAGAGTGTGCTCAGACTGCTGCCACTGCTGAGAGACCCATGAGCAAGAGTCAATTGCTGCCCCTGCTGTTGCAGCCCCTGGGAGTATGCATGAGCCACCACATCTGCACACCCCCTATCAAGGGGATAACAGCCAGGACATGCTGAGGAAAGAGGTGGAAGGCATCCAAACTAAAAGCAGCTCTCATGCCAAAAATATTAAACCCACACAAGTTACACAGGGATGCTCCCACGTATATCTAGCCTTCCAAGACTACAGTAGATAACTGTTTCTCCTAAACTCACAGAGTAAGGGAAACGGAAGTAAAATGAAGAAGCAGAGAAACCACTCCCACTTAAAATACCAAGAGAATTTCCCTGAAGGAACAAACAATGAGACAGACCTCTTCAGTCTAATAGACACCGAGCCAAAAAGGGGTAATGAAAACACTGACGGAATTAATAAAGGCTATCAACAGAAATGCAGAGTACTGTTAAAAGGAATGAGAAAATATAAGGAGGAGGCAAGAAAAATTAGAAAATTCATTTGCTGAGACAAAAGCTGAACTAAAGGCAATGAATAGCAGAATGAATAATGCAGAAGAATGAAGAAGTGATCTGGAAGATAGAATAATGGAAATCACCTAATCAGAACAGCAGACAGAAAGACAAATGAAGAAATATGAAAGCCATATATGAGACCTATGGGATAATATAACAAGCCAATCTACACATAATAGGGATTCCAGAAGGAGAAGAAAGAGAAAAGGGGATTGAAAATGTATTTGAAGAAATTATAGCTGAAAATTTCCCAAACCTAAAGAAGCAAACAGATATCCAGATACAAGAAGCACAGAGAATCCCAAAGAAGATGAACCCAAAGAGACCTACACCAAGACACATTATACTCAAAATGACAAAAATTAACAAGTTTTAAAAGGGAATAATCTGCAACCTGGAATACTCTACCCAGCAAGATTATCATTTAGAATAGAAGGAGAGAGAAAGAATTTCTCAGACAAGCAAAAACTAAAAGAATACAGCAATACTAAACCTATCCTACAAGAAATAGTGAAAGGTCTTCTCTAAATAGAAAAGAAGGAAGAAGAAATAGGAAATCACAATTGGAAAGTAAATCACTTAAATAAGCCAGTATACAGATCAAAAAGGAAAAAAGAAATCCATCTGTGAAAACAATGATAAACACAAGGAACAGCAAAAGGATAAACATGAAGATGTAAAAAAAGGACATCAAAATCATAAAGTGTGGGGGAAGAGAGTAAAAAATGTAGATTCTTATTATCTTTTTTTAGAATTTGTTTGAGCCTACATAACTATCCATCTAAAGGAAGCAGATATAGGAAGGGGTTAACATACTTGAAAAAAGGGGTAATCACAAATCAAAAACATAAAATAGATGCACAAAAAACAGAAAGAAGAGAACACAACATAAAATAAAAGGAAATCATCAAACCACAAAAAGAAAAAGAAAGGAGCAAAGGAGAAACAGAATCAACAGGAAAACAGGTTTAAAATGACAATAAAGAGGCGGGGAAGGGCTTCCCTGGTGGCACAGTGGTTGAGAGTCTGCCTGCCGATGCAGGGGACACGGGTTCGTGCCCCAGTCCGGGAAGATCCCACATGCCGTGGAGCAGCTGGGCCCGTAAGCAATGGCCACGGTCACTGAGCCTGCGCGTCTGGAGCCTGTGCTCTGCCACGGGAGAGGCCACAACAGTGAGAGGCGCGCATACTGAAAAAAAAAAAGAGAGAGAGAGGGGGAAGATGGCGGAAGAGTAAGACATGGAGATCACCTTCCTCCCCACAGATACATCAGAAATATATCTACATGTGGAACAACTCCTACAGAACACCCACTGAACGCTGGCAGAAGACCTCAGACCTCCCAAAAGGCAACAAACTCCCCACATACCTGGGTAGGGCAAAAGAAAAAATAATAAACAGAGACAAAAGAATAGGGATGGGACCTGCACCAGTGGGAGGGAGCTGTGAAGGAGGAAAGGTTTCCACACACTAGGAAGCTCCTTCGCGGGCAGAGACTGTGGGTAGTGGAGGGGGGAAGCTTCGGAGCCGCGGAGGAGAGCACAGCAACAGGGGTGCAGAGGGCTAAGTAGAGAGACTCCTGCAGAGAGGCTCGGTGCCAACCAGCACTCACCAGCCCGAGAGGCTTGTCTGCTCACCAGCCGCGGCAGGCGGGGCTGGGAGCTGAGGCTCGGACTTCGGTCGGATCACAGGGAGAGGACTGGCGGCGTGAACACAGCCTGAAGGGGCTAGTGCACCACAGCTAGCCGGGATGGAGTCCAGGAAAAAGTCTGGACCTGCCAAAGAGGCAAGAGACTTTTTCTTCCCTCTTTGTTTCCTGGTGCGCGAGGAGAGGGGATTAAGAGTGCTGCTTAAAGGAGCTCCAAAGACGGGCATGAGCCGCGGCTATCAGCGCAGACCCCAGAGACAGGCATGAGATGCTAAGGCCACTGCTGCTGCCACCAAGAAGCCTCTGTGTGAGCACAGGTCACTATCCACACCTCCCCTCCCGGGAGCCTGTGCAGCCCGCCACTGCCAGGGTCCCGTGATCCAGGGACAACTTCCCTGGGAGAACACATGGCGCGCCTGAGGCTGGTGCAACATCACGCTGGCCTCTGCCTCCGCAGGCTCGCCCCACATCTCTACCCTCCCTCCCCCCGGCCTGAGTGAGCCAGAGCACCCGAATCAGCTGCTCCTTTAACCCCGTCCTGTCTGAGCGAAGAACAGATGCCCTCCATGACCTACATGCACAGGCGAGGCCAAATCCAAAGCTGAACCCCGGGAGCTGTGTGAACAAAGAAGAGAAAGGGAAATTTCTCCCAGCAGCCTCAGAAGTAGCGGATTAAAGCTCCACAATCAACTTGATGTACCCTGCATCAGTGGAATACCTGAATAGGCAATGAATCATCCCAAATTGAGGAGGTGGACTTTGAGAGTAAGATATATTATTTTTTCCCCTTTTCCTCTTTTTGTGAGCATGCATATGTATGCTTCTGTGTGAGATTTTGTCTTTATAGCTTTGCTTTCACCATTTGTCCTAGGGTTCTGTCCATCTGTTTTTTGTTTGTTTGTTTTACTTAAAAAAATTTTTTTCTTAATAATTATTTTTTAATTATTTTATTTTATTTTATTTTATCCTCATTCTTTCTACTTTTCCTCCCTTTTATTCTGAGCCATGTGGATGAAAGGCTCTTGGCACTGCAGCCAGGAGTCAGTGCTGTGCCTCTGAGGTGGGAGAGCCAACTTCAGGACACTGGTCCACAAGAAACCTCCCAGCTCCACGTAATATCAAACAGCGAAAATCTCCCAGAGATCTCCATCTCAACACCAACACCCAGGTTCACTCAACAACCAGCAAGCTACAGTGCTGGACACCCTACACCAAACAACTAGCAAGACAGGAACACAATCTCATGCATTAGCAGAGAGGCTGCCTAAAATCTTAATAAGGCCACAGACAGCCCAACACACCACCAGACATGGACCTGCCCACCAGAAAGACAAGATCCAGCCTTATCCATCAGAACACAGGCACTACTCCCCCCCACCAGGAAGCCTACACAACCCAATGAACCAACTTTAGCCACTGGGGACAGACACCAAAAACAATGGGAACTACGAACCTGCAGCCTGCAAAAAGGAGACCCTAAACACAGTAAGATAAGCAAAATGAGAAAACAGAAAAACACACAGCAGATGAAGGAGCAAGATTAAAACCCATCAGACCTAACAAATGAAGAGGAATAGGCAGTCTACCTGAAAAAGATTTCAGAATAACGATAGTAAAGATGATCCAAAAGCTTGGAAATAGAATAGAGAAAATGCAAGAAACATTTAACAAGGACCTAGAAGAACTAAAGAGGAAACAAGCAATGATGAACAACACAATAAATGAAATTAAAAATACTCTAGAAGGAATCAATAGCAGAATAACTGAGGCAGAAGAACAGATAAGTGACCTGGAAGATAAAATAGTGGAAATAACTACTGCAGAGCAGAATAAAGAAAAAAGAATGAAAAGAACTGAGGACAGCCTCAGAGACCTCTGGGACAACATTAAATGCACCAATATTTGAATTATAGGGGTCTCAGAAGAAGAGAAAAAGAAAGGGAGTGAGAAAATATTTGAAGAGATTATAGTTGAAAACTTCCCTAATATGGGAAAGGAAATAGTTAATCAACTCCAGGAAGCACAGAGAGTCCCATTCAGGATATATCCAAGGAGAAACACACCAAGACACATATTAAACTGACAAAAATTAAATACAAAGAAAACATATTAAAAGCAACAAGGGAAAAACAACAAATAACATACAAGGGAATCCCCATAAGGTTAACAGCTGATCTTTCAGCAGAAACTCTGCAAGCCAGAAGGGAGTGGCAGGACATATTTAAAGTGATGAAGATTACTCTACCCAGCAAGGATCTCATTCAGATTCGATGCAGACATTAAAACCTTTACAGACAAGCAAAAGCTAAGAGAATTCAGCACCACCAAACCAGCTTTACAACAAATGCTAAAGGAACGTCTCTAGGCATGAAACACAAGAGAAGGAAAAGACCTATAAAAACAAACCCCAAACAATTAAGAAAATGGTAATAGGAACATACATATCAATAATTACCTTAAATGTAAATGGATTAAGTGTTCCTACCAAAAGACACAGACTGGCTGAATGGATACAAAAACAAGACACATATATATGCTGTCTACAAGAGATCCACTTCAGACTTAGGGACACCTACAGACTGAAAGTGAGGGGATGGAAAAAGATATTCCATGCAAATGGAAATCAAAAGAAAGCTGGAGTAGCAATTCTCATATCAGACAAAATAGACTTTAAAATAAAGACTATTAGAAGAGACAAAGAAGGACACTACATAATGATCAAAGGATCGATCCAAGAAGAAGATATAACAATTGTGAATATTTATGCACCCAACATAGGAGCACCTCAATACATAAGGCAAATGCTAACAGCCATAAAAGGGGAAATCGACAGTAACACATTCATAGTAGGGGACTTTAACACCCCACTTTCACCAATGGACAGATCATCCAAAATGAAAATAAATAAGGAAACACAAGCTTTAAATGACACATTAAACAAGATGGACTTAATTGATATTTATAGGACATTCCATCCAGAAACAACAGAATACACATTTTTCTTGAGTGTTCATGGAACATTCTCCAGGATAGATCATATCTTGGGTAACAAATCAAGCCTTGGTAAATTTAAGAAAATTGAAATTGTATCAAGTATCTTTTCCGACCACAACGCTATGACACTAGATATCAATTACAGGAAAAGATCTGCAAAAAATACAAACACATGGAGGCTAAACAATACACTACTTAATAATGAATTGATCACTGAAGAAATCAAAGAGGAAATAAAAAAAAAACCTAGAAACAAATGACAATGGAGACACGATGACCCAAAACCTATGGGATGCAGCAAAAGCAGTTCTAAGAGGGAAGTTTATAGCTTTACAAGCCTACCTTAAGAAACAGGAAACATCTCGAATAAACAACCTAACCTTGACCTAAAGCAATTAGAGAAAGAAGAACAAAATACCCCCAAAGTTAGCAGAAGGAAAGAAATCATAAAGATCAGATCAGAAATAAATGAAAAAGGAATGAAGGAAATGATAGCAAAGATCAATAAAACTAAAAGCCGGTTCTTTGAGAAGATAAACAAAAAATTGATAAACCATTAGCCAGACTCATCAAGAAAAAAAGGGAGAAGACTCAAATCAATAGAATTAGAAATGAAAAAGGAGAGGTAACAACTGACACTGCAGAAATACAAAAGATCATGAGAGATTACTACAAGCAACTCTATGCCAATAAGATCGACAACCTGGAAGAAACACACAAATTCTTAGAGATGCACAACCTGCCGAGACTGAACCAGGAAGAAATAGAAAATATGAACAGACCAATCACAAGCATTGAAACTGAGACTGTGATTAAAAATCTTCCAACAAACAAAAGCCCAGGACCAGATGGCTTCACAGGCGAGTTCTATCAAACATTCAGAGAAGAGCTAACACCTATCCTTCTCAAACTCTTCCAAAATATAGCAGAGGGAGGAACACTCCCATACTCGTTCTAGGAGGCCACCATCACCCTAATACCAAAACCAGAAAAAGATGACACAAAGAAAGAAAACTACAGGCCGATATCACTGATGAACATAGATGCAAAAATCCTCAACAAAATACTAGCAAACAGAATCCAGCAGCACATTAAAAGGATCATACACCATGATCAAGTGGGGTTTATCCCAGGAACGCAAGGATTCTTCAATGTACACAAATCAATCAACGTGATACACCATATCAACAAACTGAAGGAGAAAAACCATATGATCATCTCAATAGATGCAGAGAAAGCTTTTGACAAAATTTAACACCCATTTATGATAAAAACCCTCCAGAAAGTAGGCATAGAGGGAACTTTCCTCAACATAATAAAGGCCATATATGACAAACCCACAGCCAACATCTTCCTCAATGGTGAAAAACTGAAACCATTTCCACTAAGATCAGGAACAAGACAAGGCTGCCCACTCTCACTACTCTTATTCAACATAGTTTTGGAAGTTTTAGCCACAGCAATCAGAGAAGAAAAAGAAATAAAAGGAATCCAAATCAGAAAAGAAGTAAAGCTTTCACTGTCTGCAGATGACATGATACTATACATAGAGAATCCCAAAGATGCTACCAGAAAACTACTAGAGCTAATCAATGAATTTGGTAAAGTAGCAGGATACAAAATTAATGCACAGAAATCTCTGGCATTCCTATACACTAATGATGAAAAATCTGAAAATGAAATCAAGAAAACACTCCCATTTACCATTGCAAAAAAAAGAATAAAATATCTAGGAATAAACCTACCTAAGAAGACAAAAGACCTGTATGCAGAAAATTATAAGACACTGATGAAAGAAATTAAAGATGATACAAATAGATGGAGAGATATACCATGTTCTTAGATTGGAAGAATCAACATTGTGAAAATACTCTACTACCCAAAGCAATCTACAGATGCAATGCAATCCCTATCAAACTACCACTGGCATTTTTCACAGAACTAGAGCAAAAAATTTCACAATTTGTATGGAAAGACAAAAGACCCCGAATAGCCCAAGCAATCTTGAGAACGAAAAATGGAGCTGGAGGAATCAGGCTCCCTGACTTCAGACTATACTACAAAGCTACAGTAATTTAGACAATATGGTATTGGCATTAAAACAGAAATATAGATCAATGGAACAGGATAGAAAGCCCAGAGATAAACCCACACACATATGGTCACCTTATCTTTGATAAAGGAGGCAAGAATATACAGTGGAGAAAAGACAGTCTCTTCAATAAGTGGTGCTGGGAAAACTGGACAGGTACATGTAAAAGTATGAGATTAGAACACTTCCTAACACTATACACAAAAATAAGCTCAAAATGGATTAAAGATCTAAATGTAAGGCCAGAAACTGTTAAACTCTTAGAGGAAAACATAGGCAGAACACTCTATGACATAAACCACAGCAAGATCCTTTTTGGCCCACCTCCTAGATTAATGGAAATAAAAACAAAAATAAACAAATGGGACCTAATGAAACTTCAAAGCTTTTGCACAGCAAAGGAAACCATAAACAAGAGTAAAAGAAACCCTCAGAATGGGAGAAAATATTTGCAAATGAAGCAACTGACAAAGGATTAATCTCTAAAATTTACAAGCTGCTCGTGCAGCTCGATATTAAAAAAACAAACAACCCAATCCAAAAATGTCCAGAAGACCTAAATAGACATTTCTCCAAAGAACATATGCAGATTGCCAACAAACACATGAAAGAATGCTCAATATCATTAATCATTAGAGAAATGCACATAAAAACTACAATGAGATATCATCTCACACCAGTCAGAATGGCCATCATCAAAAAATCTAGAAACAATAAATGCTGGAGGTGTGGAGAAAAGGGAACACTCTTGCACTGCTGGTGGGAATGTAAATTGATACAGCCACTATGGAAAACAGTATGGAGGTTCCTTAAAAAGCTACAAATAGAACTACCATACGACCCAGCAATCCCACTACTGGGCATATACCCTGAGAAAACCGTAATTCAAAAAGAGTCATGTAACAAAATATTCATTGCAGCTCTATTTACAATAGCAAGGAGATGGAAGCAACATAAGTGTCCATCATCGGATGAATGGATAAGGAATATGTGGCACATATATACAATGGAATATTACTCAGCCATAAAAAGAAACGAAATCGAGCTATTTGTAATGAGGTGGATAGACCTAGAGTCTGTCATACAGAGTGAAGTAAGTCAGAAAGAGAAAAACAAATACTGTATGCTAACACATATATATATGGCGTCTAAGGAAAAAAAAAAAGGTCATGAAGAACCTAGGGGTAAGATGGGAATAAAGACACAGACCTACTAGAGAATGGACTTGAGGATATACACTGTGGTAGTGGTAGTGGTAGTATACACTACCAAGCATAAAATGGATAGCTAGTGGAAAGCAGCCACATGGCAAAGGGAGATCAGCCCAGTGCTTTGTGACCACCTAGAGGGGTGGGATAGGGAGGGTGTGAGGGAGGGAGACACAAGAGGGAAGAGATATGGGAACATATGTATATGTATAACTGATTCACTTTGTTATAACGCAGAAACTAACAAACCATTGTAAAGCAATTATATTACAATAAAGATGTTAAAGATAAATAAATAAAATAAAATGGCAATAAATACATGTTTGTCAATAATTACCTTAAATGTCAACAGACTAAGTACTCTAATCAAAAGACGTGGACTGGCAGACTGGAAAGAAAAACAAGAGCCTACAATATGCTGCCTATAAGAGACCCACTTTAGGGCAAAGGAGACACATAGATTGAAAGTGAGGGGATAAAAAAAGATATTTCATGGAAATAGAAATGACAAGAAAGCAGGGTTCACAATACACATATTAGACAAAATAGACTTTAAAACAAAGGCCATAAAGAAAGATAAAGAAGGACACTATATATTGATAAAAGGATCAATATAAAAAGAGGATTTTACACTCATCAACATATATGCACCTAATATAGGAGTGCCCAAGTACATTTTAAAAAATGCTAACATACATAAAAGAAGAAAATGACAGGAATGCAATAATAGTAGGAGATTTAACACCCCACTCACATCAATGGACAGATCTTCGAGACAGAAAATCAGTAAGGCAACAGAGATCCTAAATGATACAATAGAACAGTTAGATTTAATTGATATTTTCAGGATATTACGTCAAAAAAAAAAAAAAAGCAGAATACACATTCTTTTCAAGTGCACATGGAACATTCTCTAGGATTGACCACTAGAGGATTGAATCAATCAACTAGGATTGATTGATTGTACTAGGGCACAAAACAAACCTCAACAAATTTAAGAGTATAGAAATTATTTCAAGCCTCTCTTCTGAGCACAATGGCATGAAACTAGAAATCAATCACAGAAAAAGAAATGAGAAAAAAAAAGATTACTTGGAGACTAAATAACATGCTACTAAAAAACCAATGGGTCAATGAGGAAAGCAAAAAGGAAATTAAAAAATACCTTGAGACAAATGACAATGAAAGCACAACAATAAAAAATCTATGGGATGCAGCAAAAGCAGGTATTAGAGGGAAGTTCATAGAGCTACAGGCTTTCCTCAAAAAACAAGAAAAATCTCAAATAAACAACCTAACCTACCACCTAAAAGAATTAGAAAAAGAAAAATAAACAAAACTTAAAGTCAGCAGAATGAAGGAAATAATAAAGATAAGAGAGGAAATATATAAAATAGAGATTCAAGAAAAAATAGAAAAAATCAATAAAACCAAGAGCTGGTTCTTTGAAAGAGTAGAAAAAATTGACAAACCTCTAGCTAGGCTCACCAAGAAGAAAAGGCAGAGAACAAAAACAAAATGAGAAATGAAAATGGAGAAATATCAACTGATACTGCAGAAATACAAAACACCATAAGAGGATATTATGAATAATTATTTGCCAACAAATTCAACAGCCTAGAAGAAATGGACAACTTTCTAGAAACATACAGCCCACCAGACTGAATCAGGAAGAAATAGATAATTTGAACAGACCAACCACTAGAAATGAAATAGAATCTGTAATTTAAAAACTCCTTACAAACAAAAGTCCAGGACCAGATGTCTTCACAGGGGAATTCTACCAAACACACAAAGAACTTATACTAATCTTTCTCAATCTCTTCCAAACTCAAACTCAACCATCATGCTGACACCAAAACTAGACAAAGATACCACCAAAAAGAAAATTACAGGCCAATATCTTTGATGAATATAGACACAAAAATTCTCAATAAAATATTAGCAAGCTGAATCCAACAACGCATAAAAACGGTCATATAACATGACCAAATGGGATTCATCCCAAGTTCATGAGGATGGTTCAACATACACAAATCAATCAATGTATTATACCACTTAAACAAAAGAAAAGACAAAAACCACATGATCATCTCAATAGATGCAGAAAAAGGATTTGACAAAATTCAACATCTATTCATGATAAAAACTCTTACCAAAGTGGGTATAGAGGGAAAATATCTCAACATAATAAAAGCTATTTATAACACAAACACATGGAGGATAAACATGTTATTAAATAATCAATGGATCCCTGAAGAAATCAAAGAGGAAATCAAAAAATACCTAGACACAAATGACAAATAACATGTCAATCCAAAACCTAGGGGATGCAGCAAAAGCAGTTCTAAGGGGGAAGTTTATAGCAATACAATCCTACCTCAAGAAACAAGAAAAATCTCAAATAACAACCTATCCTTACACCTAAAGAAACTAGAGAAAGAAGAAGAAACAAAACCCAAAGTTAGCAGAAGAATAAAAATCATAAAGAAGAGGGCTTCCCTGGTGGCGCAGTGGTTGAGAATCTGCCTGCCAATGCAGGGGACACGGGTTCGAGCCCTGGTCTGGGAAGATCCCACATGCCATGGAGCGACTGGGCCCGTGAGCCACAACTACTGAGCCTGTGTGTCTGGAGCCTGTGCTCCGCAACAAGAGAGGCCACGACAGTGAGAGGCCCGTGCACGGTGATGAAGAGTGGCCCCCGCTCGCCGCAACTAGAGAAAGCCCTCGCACAGAAACGAAGACCCTACACAGCCAAAAATATAAATAAATAAATTAATTAATTTTTTAAAAAAAATCATAAAGAAGAGCAGAAACAAATGAAATAGAGATGAAGAAAACAATAGCAAAGATCAATGAAATTAAAAGCTGGTTCTTTGAGAAGATAAACAAAATTGATAAAACTTTAGCCAGACTCATCAAGAAAAAAAGGGAGAGGATTCAAATCAATAAAAGGAGAAAGGAAAAAGGAGAAGTTACAATGGACACCACAGAAATACAAAGGGTCATAAGAGATTACTACAAGCAACTATATGTCAACAAAATGAACAACCTAGAAGTGGAAAAATTCTTAGAAGGATATAACCTTCCAAGACTGAACAAGGAAGAAACAGAAAGTATGAATAGACCAATCACAAGTAATGAAATTGAAACTGTGATTAAAAATCTTCCACCAAACAAAAGTCCAGGACCAGATGGCTTCACAGGCAAATTCTATCAAACATTCAGAGAAGAGCTAACACCTATCCTTCTGAAACCCTTCCAAATAATTGCAGAGGGAGGAACACTCCCAAACTCATTCTAGAGGCCACCATCACCCTGATACCAAAACCAGACAAAGATATTACAAAAAAAGAAAATTACAGGCCAATATCATTGATGAACATAGACAGAAAAATCCTCAACAAAATACTAGCAAACCAAATCCAACAACACATTAAAAGGATCATACACCATGATCAAGTGGGATTTATCCCAGAGATGCAAGGAGTCTTCAATATATGCAAATCAATCAATGTGATACACCATATTAACAGACTGAAGATAAAAAACCATATGATCATCTCAATAGATACAGAAAAAGCTTTTGACAAAATTCAACACCGATTTATGACAAAAACTCTCCAGAAAGTGGGCATAGAGGGAACTTTCCTCAACATAATAAAGGCCATATATGACAAACCCACAGCCAACATCATTCTCAATGGTGAAAAGCTGAAAGCATTTCCTCTAAAATCAGGAACAAGACAAGGGTGCCCACTCTCACCATTATTATTCAACCTAGTTTTGGAAGTCCTAACCATGGCAATCAGAGAAGAAAAGAAATAGAAGGAATCCAAATTGGCAGTGAAGAAGTAAAACTGTCACTGTTTGCAGATGACATGATACTATACATAGAAAATCCTAAAGATTCCACCAGACAACTACTAGAGCTAATCAACAAATTTAATAAAGTCACAGGACACGCTGTTAATACACAGAAATCTCTTTCATTCCTATACATTAACAACAAAAGATCAGAAGGAGAAATTAAGGAAACAATCCCATTTACCATTGCAACAAAAAGGAATAAAATACCTAGGAAAAAACCTACATAAGGAGGCAAAGGCCTGTATGAGAAAACTATAAGATATTGATGAAAGAAATCAAAGACTACACCAACAGGTGGAGAGCTATACCATGTTCCTGGATTGGAAGAATCAATACTGTGAAAATGACTACACTATCCAAAGCAACCTACCGATCCAATGCAATCACTATAAAATTACCAATGGCATTTTTCACAGAACTAGAACAAAAAATTTACAATTTTTATGGAAACACAAAAGACCCTGAATAGCCAAAGCAATCTTGAGAAATAAAAACAGAGCCAGTGGAAGCAGGCTCCCTGACTTCAGACTATACTACAAAGCTACAGTAATCAAGACAGTATGGTACTGGCACAAAAACAGAAATATAGATCAATGGAACAGGATAGAAAGTTCAGAGATAAACCCATGCACCTATGGCCACCTAATCTATGACAAAGGAAGCCTGAATATACAATTGAGCAAAGACAGCCTCTTCAATAAGTGGTGCTGGGAAAACTGGACAGCTACATGTAAAAGAATGAAATTAGAACACTCCCTAACACCATGCACAAAAATAAACTCAAAATAGATTAAAGACCTAAATGTAAGGCCAGACACTATAAAACTCTTAGAGGAAAACATAAGCAGAGCACTCTTTGACATAAATCTGATCTTTTTTGAGCAAGATCTTTTTTGACCCCCCCTCCTAGAGTAATGAGAATAAAAACAAAAATAAACAAATGTGACCTAATTAAACTAAAAGCTTTTGCACAGCAAAGGAAACCATAAACAAGACAAAAAGACAGCCCTCAGAATGGCAGAAAATATGAAGTAACTGACAAAGGGTTAATCTCCAAAATATACAAGCAGCTCATGCAGCTCAATAGCAAAAAAACAAGCAAGCCAATCAAAAAAATGGGCAGAAGACCTAAATAGACACTTCTGCAAAGAAGACATACAGTTGGCAAAAAAACATATGAAATGATATTCAACATCGCTAATTATTAGAGAAATGCAAATCAAAACTACAATGAGGTATCACCTCACACTGGTCCGAATGGCCATCATCAAACCTTCTACAAACAATAAGTACTGGAGAGGGTGTGGAGAAGAAGGAACCCTCTTGCACTGTTGGTGGGCATGTAAATTGATACAGCTACCCTCTTGCACTGTTGGTGGGAATGTAAATTGATACAGCTACTGTGGAGAACAGTATGTAGCCACTATGGAGAATGGTATATAGGTTCCTTAAAAAACTAGAACTACCATGTGATCCAGCAATCCCACTACTGGGATTTCCCACCCAGGGAAAACCATAATTCAAAAAGACACATGCACCCCAATGTTCATTGCAGCACTCTTTACAATAGCCAAGACATGGAAACAATCTAAATGTCCATCAACAGAGGAATGGATAAAGAAGATGTGGTACATATATACAATGGAATATTACTGAGTCATAAAAAGGAATGAAATTGAGTCATTTGTAGAGATGTGGATGGACCTAGAGACTGTCATACAGAGTGAAGTAAGTCAGAAAGAGAAAAAGAAGTATATTCGCACATATATGTGGAATCTGAAAAAATTGGTATAGACAATCTTATTTACAAAGCAGAAATAGAGACACAGATATAGAGAACAAACATATGGATGCCAAGGGGGGAAGGGGGGTGGGTGGGATGAATTGGGAGATTGGGATTGACATACATGCACTATTGATACTATGTATAAAATAGGTAACTAATGAGAACCTACTGTATAGCACAGGAAACTCTACTCAGTGCTCTGTGGTGACCTAAATGGGAAGGAAATCCAAAGAAGCGGGGATATATGTACACGTGTAGCTGATTCACTTTGCTGTACAGTAGAAATTAACACAACATTGTAAAGCAACTATACTACAATAAAAAAATTTTTTAAAAACAACGTACGATGCTATACCTCAGAACATGAAGTCCATAACTTAAAAATTAATAACAATAGTGAAGCAGGATGAACACATTTATGGATTTTTACCAACACAAAAGCAGTATAAAAGCAGTTAGATTAACATAATTTATACAAAAGTGCACTCTTATAGGCCTATGCTAGATGTGGGTTGATTTTGAGAGCATTGATGAAGTCCATGAGGACAGGAATTTAAACAAATGGAGTTGTGGAGGGTGCTGCATCAGGGCACCTCTCAACACAGTCTCCAGATTTACTCACTAGTGATGTTTCTCAGCACTGCCCTCAGTGGTTTCATGAGAAAAAGAAAATTGACCCAAGTGTTGCCCAGAGCTAGACCATAAAGTAGGATATTTTAGACTCTGGGATTTATCCAGTGCTTTCTAAAATTCTAGGAAAATTGAGTCTTCTTGGTGAGCATAATTCCCTTTCACTATAATCAGTTCCTTGGAAATGAAGCCCCACTGATAGGACTGATGCTTGGTGATTAGACACATCTTCAAGTTTGCACAGAGTGGTTAAGAGCACAGAAGTCAGACTGCCAGGGTAGAGTCCAGGCTCCCCCACTTAAAAGTCTTTCTTCTTAACCTCACTGTTAATATCTGTGGAATGAGAATAATGCTAGAAACTACCTCTTAGGTTTGTTGTGAGGCTGGAATGAATGAGTACATGTAAAACACCTAGGCTAGTCCCTGGAGCATATAAGCACTCAATACATGTAAATTTCAAAAAGGTAAAAAAAATATAAAACTTAAAGCAAGGTTCATACTTACCCAAATCTGAGAATTTCTCTTAAAAAGTGACTTTGTGTCCATCAAACAGCACCACATTTCTTCACTGTTAGTGATTTCATTGCACTTAATGTAGTGAAGCAATAAGAAATGAAAGCAGGTTCTAGTGGTCAGTCACTTAGTCCACATGTCCGGCTTAAGCTCAACGTGAGCACTTCCTCCATCCAATGCATCAGCAGTGTTTCACTTTCAAGATTAGAGTGTTTACAAGTCTTGTCACATCTGGAAGACATGAGCTGCCTGAGGTCTGATGAGTTGGGTCCCTCAAAGCCTTTTAATTCCCTGTGGTGGAGAAGCAGTTCAGTAAATCTTTCAACAAGTTTTCCATGACTTTACTACCCAACAGCATTGACATAAACAAGGTCTCCATACTCTGCTTCATCTTTTTCTAAAATTTCAGTAAAGCGACAATAGTAAAAGCACAAGAACAAAGAAAATTCACAACTTTGGTGACTTCCTCCATGATATCATGCAATGAGGTGGGTTTCAAAGTTCACAGTACATATTCTTCAAACAAATGATGCAATGCAGATGCCTTTTGATGGGAATAAACTGCTGAGATCCCTGTGCCGCATCTATCCTTTTCTTTGTGGGAGCCCAATCTACCAACAGTGAGCTCAGTTTTTGCATATTTATATCCGTACTCTCTTTAACAACCTCTTCTTGGGAGGCTGAGGTTCTGTCAAAAGTCTCTGGTAGACTGCCTTTCAGGGCCAGTGGGCCACACATCCCTCAACGGTTTTATGGAGAGAGGCAGCATGGTAAGTCTGAATCTTGCTTTAAGTTTCTGCACTTTTTACTAGTTTTCTTTACTTAACATTTATTGAGCACTTACTATGTGCCAGGAACTATACTAGGTGTTTTCCATGCAATTCTTCCAACTGGGAAGGCAACAACAGGTTCCCTAAACCACAATTGGCCTTTCTCAATGGGGTGGTGGCAAAGGAAGAGTTGAGAGAACCAAATCAAAATGACCATGTGCCTCCAGACACACACTTACCCTGTGCTCCTCACCTTAGCCAGTGGTTCAACTCTCCACTTAACATCTGAGGTGGAAACCTGGAAGTCATCCTAGACCCCTCCTCCCTCCCTTCCCATATCCCATCTATTCCTGATCTCTCAAGGCCTCTCCCTCACTGGCTTACCTCTATCATAGCACTTTTCACACTGATCTGTAACCAGCTGTCTCTCTGTCTATCTTCCCCTCTTAAGACAGACACTGTCTTTGATCACTGACTACCCAATGCCATAGGAGGTGCTCAAAAGTTGTTCACTAAATGAGTTAATGAATAAAGTTCTATTATTTCTACATAAAGATTTCTTGAGTTAATCCCTCTACCCTTATGCCATTAATTGCCCCAGTTTAGGGTCTTACTCTTTCTTATCGAACTCTTACAATAACCTCCTAATTTATGTTCCTTCTCTCCACTTTGCCCTACTACCACCCACTTTCCTCATTGCCTCAACAGTCATCTCTCTAAAGCACAAATTAGAGTGTGCTATTCCTCTGATTAAATGCTTTAATCCTTCTCATTGCCATTAGCGTAAATTCAAGGCCTCATCTCTTGCCTCTGTTCCTCCTGAATGCTATGTTTAGCCATACTAAATGGTAGTATATGTGGTGTGTGTGTGTGTGTGTGTGTGTGTGTGTTTAGGCCCTGGTGCCTTTGCACTTGTGCCTTCTCCCTAGGATGTTAGGATGCTACCCCCCTTTCTCTGTCTGATAATCTCCTGCCCAGTTTTTGAAACGCAGCTCAAATGTCGCTTGCTCATGAAGCCTTCTGAGAGCCTACGGCCTCCACCTACAGAGTTTTAGACCTCTATTTGAGCTTTTGTTGATTGGCTGTAATTGTTTGCTCACACATCTATGCCCCTATCTCTCTCTAGCCACTAGAATCTGAGTTTCTTGAAATCCTGAGCTTGGTATCCCTAACTCCTTAATAGGCTTTAAAAAGTACTGAAGGGAAGAGGGTGGGAGGTGAACATCTTCTGTGTACAGTGAAAACTGTTTTCAGTCCAAAGAGCCTGGAAGAAGAGCCTGAGTCAATACTACGGCTGAGGTGGCTGCCAAAGATGGCCCAGCCCTCAAAACATGGGCTTTACTCCAATCCCTCTCTTTTCATCTCTCTTCTCCTCTCATTTCTTCTTCCATGCCCTTCTCCCCTCCCTCTCTTCTTCTCCTTTTTTTTAAAATTCATTTTCCTTTCCTTCCTTCTTCCTGTTGCTATTTAACTTTAACGTTAATCATATATTGCAAAACAATATTATGACAATATTAATGTAAGTAAGCAATAATAATAGTATACCCACAATTCTGCTACTACAACAAATCAAATTGTTTTATTTGCCTATATTCCCTTCCCATCATTTTTCATGGTTGCCATCATAATGCAGTTTTAATTTTGTACTCTACTCTTTAACTTAATATCAGAAGCATTTTTCATACTCCTACATAGTCTTCATAATTATCATTTTAATGGCCACATAATATTCTGCTGAGTGGATATGACAAATTTTACTTAACTGTTTCTTTTCCACTAGGCATGTCCAGTTTTATCCTGTTGCAGAGAGCACTGTCATATACGTGCCCTTTTACATCTTTCTCTTTCTTGCTCTTTTCTGTTCACTTTTCTTTCACTTTCTACTCTCTTCACTCTCTTTTGCCTCTCCTTCTACCTCACTGGGTGCACTCTCTTTCCTAGAGCAGTAAGTTGTTCTCAGGTGGATGTAGAGATCATCTTAATAGGACCCAGGGTTTTTTAAATTACTAAACATTTGTTATAAAATGCTCCTAAGGACACTTTTGCCATTTCTGCACCCTTAAAACAGTATAAATGATAAGTTTTCCTCTTCACAGGGGTAGGAACATAGGACCAGGCAGGACCAGGTTGGAGAAGCCTCAAGCATGTGACAGAACACAATGTTTATAACGGGAGAAAATGACAGAACCTGATGTCTATCAATAGGGAGATGGCTAAATAAACTGTGATGTGTCTATGCTAGGAATATCATGTAGCATTTAAAGAGATTGTTGTAAATCTATATGTACTGACTTAGATAAGACCTTTTTTTTTTTCTTTTTTTTGCGGTACACGGGTCTCTCACTGTTGTGGCCTCTCCTGTTGCGGAGCACAGGCTCCGGACGCGCAGGCTCAGCGGCCATGGCTCACGGGCCCAGCCGCTCCGCAGCATGTGGGATCTTCCCGGACCGGGGCACGAACCCGTATCCCCTGCATCGGCAGGTGGACTCTCAACCACTGCGCCACCAGGGAAGCCCAGATAAGACCTTTTTTAGTGAATTTAGTTGCAAAATATTTGTAGTTTACAATTTATGTAAAAAATAACAGCAAAACCCAAACCCACATGATAGAATTATATATTTTCTATGGATATATTATGCAAATATATAGACAAGCTGGTAACAGTGGTCACCTCTGTGTTTAGGGGAAATGGTCTGGATTTAGAGGATTGATCAAAGGGAATGTGAGCCTGAACTGCAATGGTTTCATTCTCCCAATCAAGGAAAGTGTATTCACATATTGCTTGTATAATAAGAAATTAATTTTTAAAATGTTGCCACTGTGTCTCTTTCTGTTCACATTGTGCACTGACCAGCCCCTGATTCAGGCCCTGGCCACGAATAAATGAAACGTAATAAGAGAATGTTATGAATTATGCAAATGTCCTTTTGGGAAAAGTGGGCTTCTTGCTTTTTCTTCACACTGCACTGCAGGTTGTTTCAGACAGTGCTGGTGGGTCGGGGACAGGCAAGAACCAGGCCTGGTCTTCCAGGAGATGAGGGTGCCCCTAACTCAGACTCTGCCTCTCAGCCAGTCCTCCCTACCCCGGTCCTGGCAGGTGGAAGTTGGGAATTTTTAAGTTTAGTCTCTTGCACTGGGTCCTGGATGGAGGACAACAGATGAGGCCACACTGTCCTGCTGTGCAAACCAAGGGGAACAGGTGGAGACCCTGGAGCCAGAGTGTGAATAGTGGCAATTCATGAGTGGTACAGGCAGGCAGAGTGCCCAGCTCAGGGCCAGTGACAGCTGGGCAGCACGTGGGTGGGGGAGGGAGCAGGGGCATGGGGGTGGGGTGGGCGAGTTCAGCCATGGGGGAGGAGGCATGAGAGGGCAGAGGACAAGGGAGGGAAAGAGGGGGAGCACCTCCTGTCCAACCCCCAGGGTGGAGCAGGCATGAGGTCAGAGGTCCCAGGCTGACCTGAAAGGCTTAGGAAGCTGCAGGGTAAGTGGACATAATGAGAGAGAAGAGTGTTCCTTCTCTGGCCCTTCACCCTCTTCCCCCATCCTCAGCTGTCCTCTACCTAGCCCTAAATCCAAGGCATTTGAGCCGTTCCAGCAGCTGTGCCAGTCCTTTGGCTGGGTCAGGGCCTGGGCAGGTGTGGGGGGAGCAGCTGTCACCCCTCCCTTTGCAGACAAGGGTAGGAGCAAAAGGAGGTGACCAGGTTGGGGACATTTCAAGCACATGACAGGATGCGCCACAGTTTTCTGTCCAGAGCTCCTACCTGCCTACTGTACCCCTCATCCCACTCCTCTTTAGTTAAGTGATAGAGTAAGAAAGGTAAAAGAACTACGAAAATAATAATAATTATTAATAACATTGACTGAAGACGCTATATGCAGAGTGCTGTTGATTTTGTGATATATCACTGAATATTCCCAACAACCCGTTATGAAAGTTAAGCCCATTTTATAAGTGAGAAAAATGAGGTTTCTTGGTTATGTGCTCAAAGTCAGACACTAAGAAGGGACAGAAGTGAGATTAGATGCCAAATTTGTTTGACACTACAGACTAAACTCATAATCCTTGAGGAGGATTGAATTAACAAAAATCCAGCGGAAAGCCAGCAGACCCACATCTCCAGAAGGAACAAGAGGTGGGTGGGTCTAAGCTAGCCTTTCTCACTGTCAGAACTGAGAGCTGCTAGATGAGGTGTGGTGAAAAGTAAAGGAAGCTGGAAAATCCTCTTCTCTAGAGATTTCTCTAAATAGGAGCCATCCCATTGCTTTGGGCTGGTTTAGAAGGCTTTGCCTAGAAAAAGGGGGACAAAGTACTTTGGATTGGGTGTCAGGAGAGCTCATTCCCTCTGGGTGGGCTCTCCGGAGGAGATGGGCAAAGCCTAGAAAGGTTAGGGGGCATGAGCTCTGTCTGTCTCCCACGGGTCTTGTCCATTCTACCCGGGAGCATCCCACCTGAAGCCTTTCACAGTGCATCTGATGGTCCCCCTAGCCTTGAGCCTCCTCCCAGCCTCAGGAACCCAGCCCAGAGCCGGCCCAGGGAGGGTGCCTCTGCTGCTGGAGTGGAAGCCGGCCCTTCCAAGATCCTCACCCCATACCCAGGCTTCCGGCAGCCAGCAGGGGGACCCTGAGCCCCAGGCAACAGCCCTGAGCTGGGCGGCTTCTTCTGGCTCTGGATCCCTTCTCTGAGCATATCCACACACCTCCCTGCACCACAGTTTCCTGCTCTGGAAAAAGGGAAAGTAATTATACTTACTTCACCAGCAATGCTGTGAGTTAAATGAGTTCTAAATAAACAAGAGAGCATTGCTAGACCTCTTCTTGTTGTAGTCTTGTACTGTATTATTCTGAAAATTCAGCATTCAGTAAATGCTTCTTGAGCTCTACTGTGTGCCAGGAGTGATTTTAAGCCTTAGATGGAATCCCTCCAACCCTTGGGCCAGGGACAGTGGTTGAAATAGAAAAGTCCAGCACCTGGAGAGCTCTTCTGATCAGCTGGATGGAGTGGATGGCTCTTAGGTATAGATGGACACCTCTGGCAAGCTCCTGTTTGTTCTCATGGCCTGGAATTTGGGACTTTGGGATGGGCTCGCAGAGGGGCCGGGGAGCCCAGGGCACAGCCTACCTCTCCATCCATCCTGACTTCAGGAAAATATACTTAGCGCAGAGTCTTTTCACACTCCCAGTGCTCTTTGGTGAAAGGGTCTTAGGCTCAGGGCAGAGGGGAAAGGCAGATGTGAATGGAATATTAAGAGCTCTGCTTAAGATCAGGGAATTAGGGCCAGGACAAGACTGGAGCTGAGAGAATGAGCTGAAGCCAGAATAAAGGTCTCCTGTCCATTCTTTTCCCAGAGCTGTTTCCCAGGAATGTTGTCTCCTCAGTGTGATGGGATGAGTGCCTGGTGCTTTGACTCCTGGCTCCTGACTCCTGGCTCTAGCCTTGATTTTTCCTTCTGCCCACTGAGGGAAGGGGAAGCAGAGAATCCTTGCCTTGAACCCTTAGAGGTGATGTTTGAGGGGTCTAGGAAATTGGGCACGAATATTCTGGCCAGGATGGGGTGGGCTGTGCTGGGAGGTGTGAGCTCTCATGGTAGTCAACTCCAGGGCTTCCAGCCTGTGGTGGGGTGGCAGATGGATTGCCCAGTGGCGCCCTTTTGGCTGCCATCAAGGGCCAGAGAAGCCAAGAAATTCGTAGCCAGTACCCTGTGGGCTGGGGTCAGGAGTGGGGGCTGGGCCAGGGGCCCAGATGAAGAGGAACCGATGCCGAGAGAAGGCTGGTTCTTTAACTGATGTGCAACATGGCAGGGCAGACTGCTGGCTTCGGGTCAGGTGTGGCTGGGGGCAGGGGAGTGGAGGGGCTTTTCGGAGAGACTAGGTTGGGGCAGGAGACCTGGGAGCCTCCCCTCGAGATTTTCTCTCTTCTCTCTGATTCATCTCTTCCTTGCCACTACGTCCCTCCCTCAGGCTGTGAGCATGCTGAGTTCTCCCCATCTAAAACCAACCTCTTTTTTTTTTTTTTTTTTTTGTGGTACGTGGGCCTCTCACTGTTGTGGCCTCTCCCGTTGCGGAGCACAGGCTCCGGACGTGCAGGCTCAGCGGCCATGGCTCACGGGCCCAGCCGCTCCGCGGCATGTGGGATCTTCCCGGACCGGGGCACGAACCCGTGTCCCCTGCATCGGCAGGCGGACTCTCAACCACTGCGCCACCAGGGAAGCCCTAAAACCAACCTCTTTTTGACCCCACTCGCTTGCAGCTAATAGTCCATCTTTTATTCTCTTCCCTGCCAAACCCTTTCAAAGCCTCATCCGCACCCACACCCCCACCTTTTCCTGCCTGCTCCAGTGTTAACCTGTGAGATGGTACTTCTACCCCACTCTTCCCCCTTCTTGTCACAAAATCTTACCACTTCCCTCTCGTATCATTCACAGCTGCTCTCCAGCCCTGAACGCCCCCAGGACCCTTCTTCCTGAAATACCTGCTAGCCTGCTCCCCACTTTGGCTGCTCTCCCTCCCTGGTGCTATGGGCACAGCCCTGCTTCTTTCCAACTTCTCTTCTACATCTTCTCCCTGAGTGATCTCATCTCTCCCAGAACACACTTGAGATGACCCAGACATCAAGGGGAGTTCCAGTTGTCCCCTTGGCCATTTCCACAAGCCTGCTGGACCCTGTGCCTGGATGTCGCCATAGGTACATCCCACCAACCTGTCCAGGAGTGGACTTCCCATCCTTCTCCAGGCCCCACAACCAGCTTCTGCTGCTCCCTATCTCCCTTACAGGCCTCAGCATTTGCCCAGGAGTTCAAGCTTGAAATCCAAGGGTGATCTTTGCCTGGCTGTTCTGCTTGACTGGCCAAGGAGCCCGGGAATCCTATGCGACATCTCTCTTGTTCATCTCCTCTGTTCCCACTGCTTCCTCTTATGTTTGGCTTTTAATCTTCTTTGACCAAGACTGCTGTTACCTCTGACAGGTCTCCCTGCTTTTACCCTCTCCCTCTTCCATCTCACTCTGCAGAGTCACAGAATGATCTTTCCAGAGCCTCTTTCAGATCCTTCAGTCTCCTGCTCAAAAATCTGCAAAGTCTTTCCATCCCCAATAGAATAGACCATGATATCTGCCTAGTGATTTACAACCTGAAAAACACTTTCAAATAAACAAAATAGGGAATGTGATTGTCCCTTCTTTATGGGTAAGAGAACTGAGGCTCAGAGAGATGTGGTGAATTGCGGGGGTTCCCTCAGGGCTGAAGTGTGGAGCGGGGACAGGCACCGAGGCCTTCCAGCTTTACTTGGGGGCACCGCCCACTGCAGTCTTCTCAGCCTCCCCTGGGAAGCTTTCAGAAACGTAACCCCTCACTATCACCCATCAGCCCAGCTGGAGGCCAGTGCTCTTGCCAAGCCCCTGGCCTTGCCCAAAACATACCTCTCTTGCTCAGGCTGTTTGCTCTTGCTGTCTGCCCAGAATACTTTCCTCCATGCCACCAGCCCCTCTGCATAAAAACAGAGCGTCTTCCCCATCTTCCAAGGTCGCTACTAACCCTTGCTGGCCCCATGTGCTCTCTCTTTTGTCTATGGCACTCAGAACACACCCCGGAGCAGACTTGACACTCCAGCCCCTGAGCTTTGAGCTCTTGGATGGCCCCTTAGAATAGTGTCATCTTCATAGGAGGTCCGTAATAAAAACCAGCTGAGCAAGTAAATGAATGGACGGGGCTGCTGGAGTTTCTCCTCCTCCAGAAACCCCTCGCAGACCAATTGGTTCAGTGGTTCTAATCACCCCCTGACCCTCACACACACCTCCCTGAGTAAAGCACATCACATCTGGGTCAGTCTCATCTCTGCTGCATGGCTCTCCTTTAACTACCCTCAGCCTTGGTTTCCTCATCTATGATTGGGCTCTAATAACATACCCTTTGCTAGTTCCCCGGTGTGTGGTGAGCATTAAATGAGATGTTGTTATGTGAGGCATAACGTGTGTTTGTGTGAACACTAAGGTGCTGTGCAACTGTGAGGGAGATTAATTATTGCAGAAATGTGTGTCCACCTGTGTATGTTCACAGCCCGCCTCCCTCCCATGTGAGATGGGGAGGGTGTGAAAGCCAAAACCCTCACTCAACCAAGTTCTGAGTTTGAAGCGCTGGTGCTTGAGGGATTCTCCGAGCATGGCTCACCTCCAGACATCTCCCCAGACACCAGGCTCTGCCTCCCAACTCATGGATGGGTTGGGACAAGTTTGTTGCCTTTCTGGGTCTCAGTTCTCTTATCTATACAATGGACAGGTTGAGTTGAAGCTCAGATTTTCAAATTTTTTTAAAGTTACATGGCTAATAAAATCTTTTACCAGCAACCCATATGTCATATAAGTCAAAACAGCTAAGACAGGAGCAGCTCTATGAACCCCTAAAACCTGACCCTCCTTCCCAGCCTTTGGAGGCTCCTTTGCCAAGCCCTGAGGGGATTCTCTGTTTATCGTATCACAGAGATCCTTCTAGCACTGGCGTGAGCTCTTTTCCATGCCTGCTGAAATTCAACGGGAGGAAGTACTCATCAGTGGGGGTAGAAAGACTGAGGTTCGAAGTAGAAAACATCTTCCCCAATCTTCACAGGAGGGACTGTGTTTTGGGGTCGTTTATGCCTTCTGTTCCCCACCTGACTGGGAGGTTTTCTTATCTCTATATCCCCAGTGCTCATCTCACTGTCTGATACAACAAAAGGGGTTCAATAAATGTCTGTTGAATAGAATAGGTGAATGGATTAATGAACAAACGAACAATGAGTTTAAGAAGAAATGAAGGTGACATCCTCAGGACTTAGGAACAGTTCCGTGACTGTCTGGAGGGACTTGGGCTAACTGGCCCTGACTTATCCCACACCCCCCTGACCTCACGAACACACCGATCCACAGGGAATACTCAGCCTGAGTCGACACTACTTCCTACGGACCCAGCATCTCCCCCCATAGGAGCCTCTGATCCTGGAGAAGGGAGAGAGGACGAGGGAGGGAGAAGGAGTCAGAGAGACTTAGATTCCAAATCTGAAGCGGGAAGGGTAGAGGAAAAAAGGAGAGGAAGGGAACTTCAGGGAAGCCGCTGCAGAGGCAGACTTGGCTTGGGGTGGGCCCCACTGGGGAAAGGCCAGGGGCTACCCTGCCATCCAGAAATCTTTTCCTTCCAAACTGCCTGTCGTTTCCCAGCCCTGCTCTTCTTCCTCCTTCTCCTCGTACACATGCTGCCCAGAACAATGCTGAAAAATAAGGCAAGGACCAAAATAACCTCCTGCTGTTGGGAAGGGGAGAATCCTAAAACCTCATTTACCCACCCGGAGCTGAGCCGAGCCTTGACACCCCCCTTCCCTGTTGGTGTCCTGAGGGGTGACTGAGAGAGCTTCAGCCTCCATGGGCAGGCCCCTTTCTGACTTGGGGTGTCTAGCCCAGTTTGGAGAACTCAAGGAAGGAAGACATGCAGGGCTGCCCCTCAGGAGTTGCTTCCACATCAGCCCTCCCTCTTCCCTATCCACCCTTTCCCCCAGTGCAGAGACTGTAGGTGTGAAGGGTCAGTGGAGAAACCCGGGACAGGGGCCTTGGGAGGAGAGAAGCAGGACAAAGAGGTAAGGGGGTAGAGGGGGTGAGGACCAGGCCCTGGGGGTCTTTAGACCCTCTGTGATGTTATCTTGCTCCCAGAACCACATGCCAAATAGGAGCTTTTCACTGGGTACCTTTAAGGACACCCAAACCTGGTACCTGTGGGACTTTAGCATGACTGGCTGCACGGAGCAGATTCCAGAATTTTTCACTCTTCTGCTCTTTCCACCCCCAGGACTCCACCTGCTTGGTGCTGCCTACTTGCCTTATTGATAAAATATCTGTGCTAGACACTCCATAAGTCAGCTCATTAAGCCCTCATAACCATGCTATGGGTTGGTTTTCCTACGTCAATTTTATGGATGAGGAAACCAAGGCTGTGCTGTTCAAGGTCACATGTCTCCAGAGCATAAGTGGACCCTGACCATGGAGAGGGTCATCTAGTCAGGGTGTCCTGGACATAGTGTGAAAGCCGGAGTTTTTGGCTCAGTGTAAATTCCAGACACCTTTGTTCCACCTGTTCTGCCTACACCTCTCCACATCATCCTCTTGCCCACTATAGACCTCTGACCCCCTTCTCTACTTCCCCCACCACAAACCGCCCCTCCTCTCAGCCCTGGAATCTGTCCTAGATGCAGTGGCCTGGACTTAGAAGTTTCTAGATGGAAAAGTCAAGTGCCCAAGGGCTCCATCTTGGCATTTTTTTCCACCTTGGAACAGACTTACCGGCTGTCAGAGCAGGACAGGATGATAGATGTCAATTGTCTGAGATGACTGACGGATAAACTGAAGCCAGGAGAGGAAAATTAACTTGTCTGGGGCCATGTAGCCAGTGAGTGGCAGAGTATGGTCCAGAAGCCAGCTTCTAGCTCTTCTGACTCTCAATCAAGTGGTCTTTTCACTGCACCAAAGGGACCTGATGCCCAGGAGCATTGTGTTTACCACTAACACCCCCACCCTCTCCCGCCCAGAAGACTCTGAGGAGATGGTGTGCTTTTCCCAGGGCAGCTCTCCAGGACAGATTCTGACTGAATCAGCTCTGTTCTCAAAGAGGCCAGTCCAATCCCCCAGAAGACCTGACCCTGGAAACAGGCAGGGGGTGGAGGGAGGGAGGGAAGGAGGGAGGGAGGAGAGAAGGGAAAACTGTTTTGGTTTATTTTACCCAGAACTGAGGAACAAACACATTACCTACAGGTATTATGCAAATGTATCTACTACATGTCAACAATCCATGGTGAGGTGAGAAGAATTGTGTGTGTGTGTGTGTGTGTGTGTGTGTGTGTGTGTCGCAGGAGATCTCTGTTGTCTCCAGAGCTGAAGTTGCTGCTGAAGTTTAGATAGGGTGACCCAACCATACACCCCTTGCCCCAAGCCAGGCCTGCCTGGGTCTTTGCAGGTTTTTATGACAGCTAGATGAGTGAAAATTAGGAAGCTAAGTGAAAATTAAGAGAAAGCCTTGAACCAAAAAGAATTTGGGCCAAGTAAAGGGCTGAGAGGCAGGGGCATGGACACAAGCCTTGTATGTTCACGTGACATGGGGAATAAGCAGACCTTCAGGATGCCATTGGGAGTGTGGAGGAAATCTGTAGGGGAAGTAGAGGGGAAAGCGGGGAGGAGAGTTGACATGTCCCAGTTTCTCCAGCTAGGCTCTAGGGAAAGATTGCAATTTTGATATTTGAGGCATAGATTCTTTTCTCCCCCTGAAGGTAGAAATTGAAGTTAGCTTTCCCCATGCTGGGCTTCCTCCTCCCCGAGGAAGATTCAACCCACCCTTACCCTTTTCCTCCCAGCTACTCAGGTTCAAGCCCCACCCTAGGCCTCACTGTGACTCAGCACAGACTCCCAGCAGAAGTTGTGTGTTCACCCTTGTTGACTGAAAAAAATGCACAACGTGACAGTTGTGCGTTAAGTTTTACTTGGGGCAAAAGGAGGACCAGAGCCTGGAGACAGCTTCTCAGATAGCTCTGAGGAACTGCCCCAAAGAAGTGTGGGAGAGGTCAGTATATATGCGATTTGGGTAAAGGGAGATAGGTGCAATCAAGCGCACATCTTGGCAGAGGGTTGCTGCTGGTCATAAGGAGCAAATGTCTCCATAAATGATTTTAGTGCTTTTCTAGATATGAGAAAATATAAGAAATTGGGCTCATACAATATTCTCCTGAAAATAACTATCTGAAGACCTATTCTTCCAGTTTTTCCCAGAACACAGAGTTCCTCATTCCTGATCTCTGCCCTGAACTCCTGGGTGAAGGTCAGAGACTGCAGTGGCTAGTGACCTAATTTTTGTAGAGGCAGATGGCAAATGACAATTTTTAGCTAGCAGGAACCCCTCATGGTCCTAAACTCGACCATAGCTTGGGAGGCATTTTATGACCATTTTGTTCCATGGTGCTAGGAATGCTCATTCCTAGGTCAGGTGAGGATTTCATTGATAGGCCACTCAATGGGCTATTTTTTTTTCTTTACATCTTTATTGGAGTATAATTGCTTTACAATGGTGTGTTAGTTTCTGCTTTATAACTAGGTGAATCAGCTATACATAAACATATATCCCCATATCTCTTCCCTCTTGAGTCTCCCTCCCTCCCACTTTCCCTATCCCACCCCTTTAGGTGGTCACAAAGCACCGAGCTTCTCTCCCTGTGCTATGTGGCTGCTTCCCACTAGCTATCGGTTTTACGTTTGGTAGTGTATATATGTCCATGCCACTCTCTCACTTTGTCACAGCTTACCCTTCCCCCTCCCCATGTCCTCAAGTCCATTCTCTAGTAGGTCTGCATCTTTATTCCCATCCTGCCCCTAGGTTCTTCATGACCATTATTATTTTTTTTTAGATTCCATATATATGTGTTAGCATACTGTATTTGTTTTTCTCTTTCTGACTTACTTCACTCTGTATGACAGACTCTAGGTCCATCCACCTCACTACAAATAACTCAATTTCCTTTCTTTTTATGGCTGAGTAATATTCCATTGTATATACGTGCCACATCTTCTTTACCCATTCATCTGTCGATGGACACTTAGGTTGCTTCCATTTCCTGGCTATTGTAAATAGAGCTGCAATGAACATTGTGGTACATGACTCTTTTTAGATTATGGTTTTTTCAGGGTATATGCCCAGTAGTGGGATTGCTGGGTTGTATGGTAGTTCTATTTTTAGATTTTTAAGGAACCTCCATACTGTTCTCCACAGTAGCTGTATCAATTTACATTCCCACCAACAGTGCAAGAGGGTTCCCTTTTCTCCACACCTCTCCAATGTTTATTGTTTGTGGACTTTTTGATGATGGCCATTCTGACTGGTGTGAGGTGATATCTCATTGTAGTTTTTTTTTTTTTTTAATTTTATTTATTTATTTTGGCTGTGTCAGGTCTCCGTTTCTGTGCGAGGGCTTTCTCTAGTTGCGGCGAGCAGGGGCCACTCTTCATCGCGGTGCGCGGGCCTCTCACTGTCGCGGCCTCTCTTGTTGCGGAGCACAAGCTCCAGACGTGCAGGCTCAGTAGTTGTGGCTCACAGGCCTAGTTGCTCCACGGCATGTGGGATCGTCCCAGACCAGGGCTCGAACCCATGTCCCCTGCACTGGCAGGCAGACTCTCAACCACTGCGCCACCAGGGAAGCCCTCATTGTAGTTTTGATTTGCATTTTTCTACTGATTAATGATGTTGAGCATTCTTCCATGTGTTTGTTGGCAATCTGTATGTCTTCCATGGAGTATTGTCTATTTAGGTCTTCTGCCCATTTTTGAATTGGGGTGTTTGTTTTTTTGATATTGAGCTGCATGAGCTGCTTGTAAATTTTGGAGGTTAATTCTTTGTCTGTTGCTTCATTTGCAAATATTTTCTCCCATTCTGAGGGTTGTCTTTTCATCTTGTTTATGGTTTCCTTTGCTGTGCAAAAGCTTTTAAGTTTCATTAGGTCCTATTTGTTTATTTTTGTTTTTATTTCCATTTCTCTAGGAGGTGGGTCAAAAAGGATCTTGCTGTGATTTATGTCATAGGGTGTTCTGCCTATGTTTTTCTCTAAGAGTTTTATAGTGTCTGATCTTACATTTAGGTCTTTAATCCATTTTGAGTTTATTTTTGTGTATGGTGTTAGGGAGTGTTCTAATTTCATTCTTTTACAAGTAGCTGTCCAGTTTCCCAGAACCACTTATTGAAGAGGCTGTCTTTTCTCCACTGTATATTCTTGCCTCCTTTATCGAAAGTAAGGTGACCATATGTGCTTGGGTTTATCTCTGGGCTTTCTATCCTGTTCCATTGATCTATATTTCTGTTTTTGGCCAGGACCATACTGTCTTGATTACTGTAGCTTTGTAGTATAGTCTGAAGTCTGTCAAGGAGCTTGATTCCTCCAGCTCCATTTTTCATTCTCAAGATTGCTTTGGCTATTCGGGACCTTTTGTGTTTCCATACAAATTGTGAAATTTTTTGTTCTAGTTCTGTGAGAAATGCCAGTGATAGTTTGATAGGGATTGCATTGAATCTATAGATTGCTTTGGGTAGTAGAGTCATTTTCACATGTTGATTCTTCCAATCCAAGAACATAGTATATGTCCTCATCTGTTTATATCATCTTTAATTTCTTTCATCAGTGTTTTATAGTTTTCTGCATACAGGTCTTTTGTCTCCTTAGGTAGGTTTATTCCTAGGTACTTTTTCTCTTTGTTGCAATGGTAAATGGGAGTGTTTCCTTAATTTCTCTTTCAGATTTTTCATCATTAGTGTATAGGAATGCAAGAGATTTCTGTGCATTAATTTTGTATCCTGCTGCTTTCAATGTGCTATTACTGGACTAGACCTTATTAATGGTAGCCAAACGTCTCTGGACCACCTGTCTTACTAGTCTGTTACAGTCCAGGCAATGATTCCTTATTGTTGCTTTTTTCCATATTTAGAGTTACACTATTACAATCGTTCATATAGAACTATGTGATTGGTCAACTGCTTCAAGTCACCTAGTCATCATTTTATCAGAGGCTCAGTCACACATCTGGTAATGCAAGAACAACAATTTTGTAAATCAGGCAAAATACAAATGCCAAGAACTTCCATTAGGTGCACCCCAGTATATCCCCAGTCATCTCAGTCAATTCTGTACCTATCCTTATCTTTAAGGGAAATTATATATTGGTTTTATTCAGAAGGCACCCAACCCAGTTTCCTAGTGTTATTATGCTGGTTATCCTTAATATGGTTCCCAACTTAAGGGGGACCTTAAACTTAAACGATTATAGCCTGGTGTTAGCCATATAAATCCATCCCACAACTGAGGGAGTTTATATTCCTTGGCTGAAATTTTAATTGTTGCTCTGACTGAGCTTGAGTAACTTTAGAAGAAAATTCATATTTATGGTCAGAGCCAGAGTAGGTATTATTAAGTGGCCAGGTGAGGGGATCCCACCTAGTAATACCAGATCAGTAATGACCTGAACAGAGCTATAATTTCTTTCTTCTAGAATAATTCTCTAAGGGCCTTCCAATTAGAGCCTTGGAGTGGAGAAATCCACCAATGTAACCCAGAAATACTGGATATAGGTAATTGGCCATAAACCTAACAATTGGATGAACTTTAACTCTGCATAAGATTGTGATATATAGTTGGTTCATAAGCAAAGGTGTGAGCAATTATCAAAGTAATTGGTATAGAGGCCTGGTCCAGCATCTTGGGTCAGCTCTCTACTTCAGATGTTGTCTTCCTCTTATCCTAGTCTGGTAGTTTCTTCTCTGCTTGAGCATTGTTTTAAGGTGATTTTAAGGTCTGAAATCCTCTCTGTAGGCTGGTTCATTGCAGGAGCCCTTTCTAAGAGGCTATACTAATCCAAGAGTCAATTCTCTTCAGTTTTGCTGTGCACAAGCTACTTAAGAGTACTTGATAAGGGTCCTTCCATCTAGGTTGGAGATAGTCTTTTAAATTATGTCTTTTCCAGTATGTATACTCCCCTGCTTTCAGGTCATGGGGCATCTGATCTTCATCCAAAGATAGGTTACTGAGATAAGCTTCAGAAACAAACTTAGAGTGTTTTTTAATAATTCAATTAAACTTTACAATAATATAACATAACAGCAAAGAGCTATGTGTGAAGTCAGTCTTAGGCAGTGAATACAGACCTCAATTAACAAATTTAGAATTTAAAATCCACTGAAACGTAATCTTTTTCTCTCTAAAATTACCTTCATTTCTACCAAATACAGCCAAGTTGACTAATTTGTTTGCAAAATAAGTCTGGTTTCAATAAACTTGGTCTAATGACTCATATAATTGGTCATACAGGCTTTTTTAACGTTTGGCTTTGCTGTAACTTGTCAGAAAGTTCTTACTATGAGTCTTCTTGAAGAGGAAGCATTTTTGCAGGTATAAGCGTAAAACAGTAACTGTCTATGAATGACAAAGACTTAAGAAGGCACAGTTAAAGACCTGATACGATGTCATTGACAAAAAACTTGGTTACTGCTGTGACATACAACATTTTAAGATAATAACTAGAATTATGACTGATAACATTTTACCAGGACATACCATAGTTTTAGAAAGTCCATATAATTTCTAGAATATCTAGATTAAAAACATTTACCCATACAATATAACCTAAGAAGATTTATTACCCATTTGACAATGCTTCCCATGTAATTAACATACCAAATGAACCTAATTAGTTTAATATCTTTCTTTGGGATGTTTTAGGGCCCCTTAAAGCATCCCAAAGTTAGCTAGAGGTCAAAGAAACTTCATTAGAATTTGATTTGGGAAGTTTGTCAAAAAATAACAAAAAGGTTTTAAAACACTTGGTCAAATAGGATCATAGGTCATTGTGAAATAATACTTATTCACTTAACCAAAGTGACAATAAAAGATTTCAAAGACAAATACAGAACAAATCACTGAAAAGGTAAAGAAACTTAAAATCTGTTATCAAAAGCAGATCAACATTTTAAGAAAACTTTGTACTCTTTACAGAGAGAAAAACCAAATTCAAGTTTTGTACCGACTTACTTTTAAAATTTATTTACTGGATTAAAGTTATTCTAAATTTAGCCAATCCTGACCATGCACAAAACTCTTCTCAAGGTTCCTTTCCCACAAACCTTCCATCACTTTCTGTACCCATATTAGTTTGTCCCTTATTTTCCCCATCCAGAAACAACCAGCTCTAGGACAGAATTACTTTTCCCTTAGTGAAATGCAATTCCATTCCTTATACCTTCCTTTAATGAAAATACACACCCTACTTTCTTGCTGCATACTGAAATGTTTCCTTTACTATTTCAAGTAGCTTTAATGACATATTTAAATTAGAATCCTCAACTCTTAAACACCTTAATTTCTAGTGAGAACGAAAAAGTAAGCAATTGGGAACTGTCTTCTACATTAGCACTCTGTAGATTGAAAAACATAAATACCAATAATAACTTCTAAAAACAAATGTGCTTTTTAATAGAAAATTTCTCAGTGTGGCACCAAATACATTTATTAATAATCCTCAATACCTTTAGTTTCTCTGTAAAAGGAAGCCAATGTTCAGTTATTAATGTTTCAGTATCCTATTTTATTTGGGAATGACTTAGCTATTCAATAAACTTCTATCATTTAACTTAATTTAGCACAAGTCTAAACTTTTAAGTTACCAAATATCTGGAGAGTTTTTTTTTTGCGGTACGCGGGCCTCTCACTGCTGTGGCCTCTCCCGTTGCGGAGCACAGGCTCCGGATGCGCAGGCTCAGCGGCCATGGCTCACGGGCCCAGCCGCTCCGCAGCATGTGGGATCTTCCTGGACCGCGGCATGAACACGCATCCCCTGCATCGGCAGGCGGACTCTCAACCACTGCACCACCAGGGAAGCCCTGGAGAGATTATTTTTAAGTAGACATTCTTAAAATATAATTACTCCTAAAGAGTTCACCCAAAAGCTCTTATCTCACTTACACTTAATTTACTTATAAAATTACTGATAAAAATTTCATCATACCAAGTTATTTTTCTTGCTGACAAGTTTGCAACGGATGTAATAAGATCTTATTTGACTTCTATGAAATCTAGGTATTGATACAATAAAAATATTACACTTAATGTTGATGACTCTAAAGACATATCTATATTAATTAAATCTACAAACTTTAACTTTAATACCAGGTATTATTTTAATACTGAATATTTCCCAGTTCACATGAACACAAAATTCATTCTGGCAAGTTTCCTTTCTGAGAAATTTATATAAGCACTTAATTTACTCTAAGCCAATTAAGTAGAGCTAATACCATCAAAGGTAAAGACATATATGCCAACATAGACATATAGACAGATACAACCAGAGATCTCATTTTAACACTTAGTCATGATTCAAGTATTACAATCTAAAACTCATTAGAGTGCCTCGTTCCTGATCTCTGCCCTGAGCTCCTGGGCTGAAGATCAGTGACTGCAGTGGCTAGTGACCTAACCCTTGTACAGGCAGATGACAAGTGGCAGTTTTAGTTGGCACCCTCCTCTCAGCAGAATTCCTCTCTTGACATCCTGAAACCCAACAAGAATGCAGTGACCTCAGTGACTGGGGTGTGGCCAGGTGGCATTGGGGTCTCCCAGCCTGACTCTCTTCGCCCTCATAGAGCTCTTTCCCCATATCCATGAACAAGGATTTCTCAAGTCGGAATCTTTGTAAGGCACCTGGTCTGAGTGAGCATCTGCCGTGGGGTGGTCCTTAGGCAATACCAGTGGCCCACCTAAACTGAAACTGTGGCAGGAGACAGCCAAGAGTGGGATCAGGATGGAGCACAGTGGTGGAGAGCCCTGTGCTGGGAGTCAGGAGCATGGTTTCTTACTCTAGTTCTGTTACGATTTGCTGTGGGAACTTATGAAAAGTCCCTTCCGTCCCTGGGTCTGCTTTTTCATCAATAACATGTGGAAATTGGACTGGATACCTATGGCTTAGGTACTGTGCTATGAAGAGGGAGAAGGAGGAAAGAAAAGAGGCACAAGAGGAGGTGACACTGATGTAGATGACCTTGTGAAGCTAGGTAACTTCTCTGAGCCTCAGTGCCCTCTTCTGTAAAAAGGAAATTACTAGATAGAGGAGAAAGGAACATAAATACTCAGGATAGAGCCTGCAAAGCAATGCGTGCTGGACTATGCAGAGGCTGATTTCATGGGAAAGCAGGGTTTCAGGACTGAGGGGTCCGGGAGCGTGCCAGGACTTCCAACTGACTGTTGGGGGAAATGGAGAAGGGGGGCATCCTGGAGTCTTGCAGGTGAGATGCCTTGCCGTGACCGGTGGAGGGATCGCTGACACCCCACATGTGAGAAGAGAGGGAGAGTGAACACGGGGAGGCTGCTCCGCTGTCCACTCTTGAGACAGGATTCACACATCAAACCCTACGACAAGCTCACATTTCCCAGCTTTTCTCACCCAGAATCACTGCCTTTGTTTAGAGGAGGGGATGGGGGAGGAGACAGAGGGCCAGGAGGGAGGGGCCCCGCGGTGCCGCCGCCGCCCCCACCCCCTCCGGTTGTGCGGAGCCCGACTGCCACTCAGCTCTGGCGCCGTGGGCGACGGAGGCGCCGGGTGCCCGAGTGGAGTCCCAGACAGCTGCCATCCCTCTGGACCTGACAGGCTGGCCCTGGATTCTTCAGGCATCCCTGGAGCAAGAGGCTGCCCAAGGCGTGGAGCTGGGAGGGCGCTTGGACGGAACCGTTCAGGTGGCTAGGAGCTCTGCCAGCTTTGGTCACCTTGGGTAAGTCTGTACCTCAGTTCGCCTCCGGGTCATCCCCAGTGGGGATGCAGGAAAGGGTTGAAAGAGGCGACTAGAATGCCCCCTTGGGGCAGGGTGTGTGCGAGGGTCCCTGGCAGAGCCAGACCGGGACCGGGGACTGCTAGGAAGCAGGAGCCAGCAGTGCCTCTGGTGGGTGGGCGCAGGGCATGTGTGCACTGCAAGCTGGGGAGAGGGGACCGCGCACCCTGGCTTGTTGCTCGGCTCAGTCCTCCAGACCCACGTCTGCCAGACCAGTCCCAGGTGCGAAATAGGGGCGCTACCTCTTTAAAATCGTCCGGGCTGAGCCTCTGCCGCACCATGTGATTGCCTGAAAGGCCCGGCTAGGAGCTCTGCGGCGGGAGCCTGGAGGACCGTGAACTGCTACGCGCGGTGCTGAGAGCCCAGCCCTGCCTGGCGCGGCCTCGAGCCCTGAGTGGCACCAGGTGTCCGGAACTTTGGGCACAGCCTCTGGGACTCCCTGGCCACCAGCAGACAGGATGGTGAGCTCCCTGCATCCTGTTCTGTGGGCATGGGTAGGCAGAGCCAGGCACTGGGGACCCGTGTGGGGTGAGTGTGTGCTGGAAACTGCCTCACACCTGATAAAATAGCCGGTGGAGGAGTGAGTGCCGCTCTTTTATGTTGTCGAATGGATCCGCTGGGACTGATAAGGGGAGGGGACAAAGATCCGGCAGAGAAAGGGTTAGGGTACCCCACCAGCTTGGGCAGGCACTAGATGTGCCAAGTGGGGCACATCTCCAAAGGGCAGCTGGACTTCCAGAGCCGCCTGGGTTCCCCTCCCCTTCCCAGGCAGGCCTTCCCACCCCAGGCTTCCGTGACCACAGGTGCTTGCCTCCTGCCCCTTGGTGCCTGTCTGCTGATGTGCCCAGCCTGTGCCCACCATGCCGCCCTCCATCTCGGCCTTCCAGGCCGCGTATATTGGCATCGAGGTGCTCATCGCCCTGGTCTCCGTGCCTGGGAACGTGCTGGTGATCTGGGCAGTGAAGGTGAACCAGGCACTGCGGGATGCCACCTTCTGCTTCATCGTGTCACTGGCAGTGGCTGATGTGGCAGTGGGCGCTCTGGTCATCCCACTTGCCATCCTCATCAACATTGGGCCACAGACCTACTTCCACACCTGCCTCATGGTCGCCTGCCCTGTCCTCATCCTCACTCAGAGCTCCATCTTGGCCCTGCTGGCAATCGCTGTCGACCGCTACCTCCGTGTCAAGATCCCGCTCAGGTGAGTCCAGAGCAGCTGAAGGTACCTGCTGTGCCCCATGCTGGGTGGCTTGAGGGCCATCTAGAGAGGATAAAAGGTAGAGCATAAGACCCCAAGTAAGCTGGATATTCTCTGGGCCATTGTGCCCCAGCCCTCAGTCTGCCTTCCTCTCCTCTGCCCTGCAGTATCAGGCTGAACTCAAGTTGAAGCAGGAGGGGGCTGGGTGGCTGGAGGAATGTGAACCTGGCAGTGCTCAGGACCCCAGAGCTGAAGCCCTGCTGTTCTCCTGACCCGGCCGGGGAACCTGAGGCTGCCTGTTCAGCCTGGCCTGGGGTGGGGCGGGATCGGGGGGTGCGGGGTAGACAGTGAGCCCTGGTTGGGAATGAGCTGATCACCAGTTCGAGGGAAGTGGAAGGGGCAGAGCAGATTGCTAGGGTGGGCTTAGGGTGGCGCGCCACGGACAGCAGTGCTGCTTCTCTAACCAGAACTGGGAAAGCTTCCTGAGGATACTCTTGTTCTGCAGATACCCTTGTGCTAGGCAGCTCCCTGCCCCAGGGCTGTCCTGTTGAACACAGACAGTCCGATTACCTCTGCCCAACTCCCACTTATGGGATCGCTGTTGCAGGCAGGAGGAGGCAGGCTCTTAACGTTCCTGTTGTGTTGCAAAACCATGTTGTCTTTCCGGTCACAGCAGAGGTGCTTATGCTGTGTCCAGGCAGCACCAGGGTGGGTGACCTAATAGTGGCAGTCCTGTCATGCAAGTGTCCAGTCCACATTGGGGCTCTTTCCCTGGGCCTGCCAGGCCATAATCTTGTCACCAGGCAGTGCCTGGGCCACCAAGCACCAGCAAATGCCTGGGCACACTGCCAGTGCTGGCCTCTCTGGGACATTCTTGTGAGGCGTGCTTGCCCCCTCGTTAAATCTTCTCACCAGTAGATTCCCTTTCTACTGCGGAGTTCTAGACGTCTTCAGCACCTGCTGTCCCTGGAGTAGCTTCCATACCTGGGACATGGAGCCTCTGGCCTCACCTGACAACTTGCCCAGGCAGGCCTAGGCACCCATGTTTCTCCTGTTTGCATTACATTTGTACACATTTAAGTTTTCAGAGATTTTATAATGCACCATGGTTTTCCTCTTTTCATCGTGATCCTATAAGGGAGGTGAAGTAGGAGCTGGTAAAGGGGAAACAGATCCAGAGAACCTCCTGAAGCTGATTGGGAGCAGAGCCTTGATTCCACTACTCCCCTTCCTTCCTGATTCCCCCAGTGTCCCAGCCCCCTGATGGCAGTGTTCCTGCCCTGTTTACCTCCTTCACAAGCTCCAAGTTTCCCAGGGAAGGTGAGGTGAAGACTGCTGCTCAGGAGAGAAGGGAAGACAGGGAAGGCAGCCCAGAAACCCTGTAAGCTCAGCCGCTGAGGGGCCTTCATGCTGCCATTAGCCCCAGGTTGTGGCTGAGCTATATACCAAAGAACCTGATTTCAACCCATTAGCGTGGGCTGGGCCTCTGAGCCTGGTGATTATAGCAAAGTGTTGCCACATTAGGAAAGTCATGCAGATAACGTGAATATAGGAAGGCTGCTTAAGAAATCTGGTCTACTGAGTGGGTGCCAAGGCAAACCAAAGGCCTGGTCGTGATGTAACAGAGGTCGCGGGCCCACAGAATGTGCCCTCCTTGTCCTGTGGGGATGGGGATGGCTGTGCTGGAAGAATTGCAGGCTCATTCTTCCAGAAGACAGCTTCTGTTGCTCCTTGCTCCAGCGTTGAAGAGCTGGGGGTCTTTAGGAGCTATCGTTGGAGGGCCAAGGCAGAGGTACGCACAGAGGCTAAGAATGCAGGCCTGGGTTCAAATCCTTGCTATGAATTCCTAGCTGCATGACCTTGAGAAAGTCACTTATTAACCTCCTTCAATTTTAACTTCCACGTCAATAAAAGGAGACGTTAATGATAGTGCCTTCTTCCTAGGGTGATTGGAAGAATATAATAAACTCCTACATATAAAGCACATGGTACTGTATAATGCACCTGGCGGTATGTGCAAGCCATAAGTGGTAGGTTTATTTTGTAGTTTTATTATCATTGTTAACATGTGGCTCAAAGTGGGTCTGAATAGGCAAGCCCTGCGCCCTCACCCCCCCACACTGATGCTTTTACATGACAACACATGTGCCCTTATACACATGCACGCACACGCGGGCACACAAGGCACACCGCATTTCCAGAGAAGTGTCCCAGTACTGTTAAGCTGTATTTATGCATGTTTTTCTCCCTTGCTAGACTGCCATGCCTCAAGTGCAGCGACCTGGACAGTGGCCACATTTTGTTCGTTTGTACAAATTCTCCAGAACGCCTAGCATAGTGTCTGGCGCACAGCAGACACTCAGTAAACGTTGACTGAATTGGATGAGTTTTCAGAGCTTACATGGTTGTACCTCAGGCAGGCCTTCCAGGGGTCTAACCTCTGACCATCGTGCTGTGGCCTGTATCTTCCCAGCATTCTACCTCAGGGCCCTGACCACAGCTGCCCTTATCAGCTCAGGTGGCTCCTTCAGAGCCACACTCCAGTAGCGCCTGAGAGAGGAGTCTTTCTCCTGAGTTAGAGAAAGGCTGCTGGGCCTAGCTTCCAAAGCTGGGATCCTGGAGGCTGGGCTGAGGTGACGGGTCACTCCAGGTCCCCCCGCAGGAGGAACACATGCGCTGCTGCCCCCTGGGCAGCTGGAGTCAGCCGGCTGCTGGGTCTGGGACAACACCTTTCTGCTGGAGGTCCCCAGGTGCCTGGCTCCCTGCCCTGACAAGCCAGGCAGAGGTAGATGTGGTCTGGGAACCAGGGGGCAATACTGCTCAAGCATTGGTGAGGCATGTATGGGGCGTTCAGTGACAGGAGTCAGCTGGGCCCCTCACCAAGCAAGGCATGGTTTGGTTAGTAACCAGAAATTTTATTTCCTTCCACTTGGCAGAAAGCCAAGAGGAAAAAAGGTTCACGTGGTGTAGTGTGATCCAGTTACCAAAAACAAAAAAAGCTTAAATTGTTGATGTATCAACAACCTGTGGTTATTTACATGTATTTTACAGGTTATTTGCCTTCCACCTCCACATGCTTGGTAATGGATATCCCATTCCCCTCAGCTCCTACTTCTAGGGAATCCCTGGGTTTTCTTGGGGGCACTCGGTGCCAACTTGATACCTACTCCAGGGGGCTTGTTATGGTGAGGAGTGCCACTCCCTGACCACCACAGCCCGCTCTGTGGGAAGGAGGCCTGACCCTCTCTGTGGGAAGGTGACCAGATGGGTTGGTGTGGGGTGAAGGGGTGATGGGTATTTGGGAGTCAGAAATACCTGAGTTGGAACCTTGCTGTTACAAACTAGCTGTGCAACCTTCTTGGTTAAGTTATTCAACCCCTGAGCCTCCTCTTTGCCACCACACCCCCTGCCACCATCTGTTAAATGAAGGGAATGGATTCTGGATTCGAGGTCTCTGAGGTTCCTTTCAGTTCTAAGTTTCTATAGTCCTTCCTGACCATGACTCCTGCCAATACTGTGTTGAAATCCTAGGAAGATTGTGTGTGTTTTTTAGCTCCTAGTGCTTATGAGCTAGGCACAGTGCTATATACATATATATATATTTTTTTTTTTTGGCGGTACGCGGGCCTCTCACTGCTGTGGCCTCTCCCGTTGCGGAGCACAGCCTCCGGACGCGCAGGCTCAGCGGCCATGGCTCACGGGCCCAGCCGCTCCGCGGCATGTGGTATCCTCCCAGATCGGGGCACGAATCCGTGTCCCCTGTATTGGCAGGTGGACTCTCAACCACTGCGCCACCAGGGAAGCCCACAGTGCTATATTTTTATAGTTTTATCTCATTTAATGCTCATAGTTTCTTGCTGGTAAAGGTTATTGTTATCCCCATTCTAGACACGTCTATAGATACACTGAGGTCTAAAGCTCAGGAAGGTTCAGTAATTTTCCCAAACATCTTATCAGGAGCCAAGACAGGATTTGAATCCAGGTCTGTCTACCAGAGATGCCTTTAACCGGTGAGCCCATATGTGTTTTGAATCAGCCTCGAGAAGCTATAGGATTTATGGAGCAGTTTCCTCACGGCTGTCAGCGGGGGTGATTTTTCCCCTCTGATTTTTGCCATGGCCTCTGCACTCTGCTCCAGCCCATGCTTGGTGCCTCCCCCTCCCTCCTCACCTTCACTCCAGTGGGCAGTTGAGCCCCTGGCAGCCCTGCCTCTGTCCACAGCTGGAGGCCTTCCCAACTGGGCTGCTGGCCAGGGAAGTACAGCAGAGTGTGGGGGAGGCCAGACTGCTGGACCAGAGCTCTGGGAAAGAGATCTGGTAGATTAACGTATGTTTGCTTTTAGGCATCAGTTTAGCCCTCTCCCCGCACCCCCCAGCTAGCCTGGGCTTTTCTGGACAACTAAAGTGCCTCCTGTGCTTGCACTGCAGCAGGTGACCATCTGTGGTCTCAGGGTCCCAGAACAGTTGCTCTCTGGTGGTGCCATCTGCTTTCGGCAGAGGTAGGCCATCTCTAGCTCCTGTATGGATGGATTAGTCGTTGGCCTAGGGTGGCTGAGATAGAAGAGGAGTGATAGCAAGCCCTGATGCCCAACTCCCTCACATTTGGACAAGAGGAAACAGAGGCCCAGAGTTCCAGCATGTTCAAGGTCACTCAGCCACAGGCTCTTTTCTCCTCCTAATTCTGACTCTGGCTCCCCAGCCTTTGATGTAAAAGGCTTACTTGCAAGGAACAGCACAGAGAAATTTCAGCCTCCACAGGTGAAGTCAGCAAATTAGTGGTGGGCTTAGAGGGGGAAAGTGATGGAAGGATGTCAACTTTGTGATTAAAAAGGTAATTTCTTTGTTTGAACTAGGGATAGCCTTCAAGTGGATTATGCTAAAGAGCGCTCTGGGCAATCCAGATTAGTATCAGTGGTGAAACCTTCTCCCAGCTGACATTGGAATGAGTCCTTTAGCAGTGCTGCTTGGAAGCAAGGGAATGGCCAGGATACTTTCTGAAGAACCCCTCTACCCAGAGGTCATGGGGCAGAGCCTTGGAGGCTGTGTTGTGTTTGATATTTATTTCCAAGCATAAAAGCAATCCATGTTTATTGTTAAAAATTTGAGAAATATAGAAAAGAATAAAGATGACAAAATAACCAGTAATTCTGCCACCTGCAGATCACTACTGTTAAATTTCTGGTGTTCCAGAAAATTTTCCAACATATATAGATGATAGATAGATAGATGTTAGATAGATGATAGATAGATGATAGATGTTAGATAGATAATTACTTTTGCATAGTTGAGTGCATCTATGGTTTTTATATCCTATTTTATACACTTAATGTTACATTATAAGCATTTCCCCCATGTCAATAAAGAATATTTTCTAAGGATTTTTATAATGGTATAATATTGGATTGTCTTTTTATTCATCTTTTAGGTCCTAGCTAAAACAGCCCCTTCTTAGGGAGGCCTTCTCTGACCCCCTCCCCCGCTAGACCAGTTTCATTTCCTCTGTTAGTTACTCCAGGTGGATCTATTTTTCCTTCCCCATCTCTCCTGGCCCAGGTAGTTTTTCTGGGCTTGGTAAGCACCAAAAGGGCCAGGACCACATCTGCTCACATACCTATGTAACCCCCATGCCTGGCACACAGTAGGCATGCTATAAACGTTTTTTTAAATAAATGATTATCATATTTTATATGACTTTTATATTTTGTATGACTCATTTTTATAATTTTGACTAGATTTCTAATTTTTACAAATAACACTACAGTGATACCCACAATTCACATTGTTTGTAGGATCAGAGCCAAGCCTAGAACTTTGGGTTTTGCCTCCTAGTAGATAGCACAGCTTCTGTCTGTAAGGATTTTCTTATAAGGTTAAATATTTCCTAACTCCCTTTCCTCCAACTCTCCCTGCTCCTCCTGCCCAGTTTCACCAAAATTGCAAACCCCCAGAGGTGCACCTGGCATTTCTCTGCCCATTTGCCCTTCTGGGCTAGGTAGGGCAGGACTGTCTGGGCCGCCAGTCTATTCCACATTGCCTAGTCTCTATTCCTCTTAGGCCTGGGCATCCTGTTTCTTTGTGTCTTAGTGAGGAGAGCAGTCCCTGGAGTAGAGGGCTTGGAGTATGGTACTTCCTGGTTGGCCTCATTTGGCAGGATGGTCACAGAACAGAGAGGAAGGAGGATACCTGGCTCTTTGAGCTGCATGAATCACCCCTTCAGCCTCAGCCTCCCTCTTAACTCAAGCCCCAAGGAGGCTACCAGCTGCCCAGGCTACCTATAGATTGATTTTGCCTGTTCTTGAACTTTTATAAAGGTAATTGAGTAGTATATACTCTTTTCTGTCTGGCTTCTGAAGCTTAAAATTATGTCAGAGATTCATCCATACTATTGAGCAAAATAGTAGGTTTTGCTTGTTTGGTTTTGTTTTGTTTTGTTTTTTCTCATTGCTGTTAGAATTCCACTGAATGAATGTGCCGCTATGTTTAAATTCTGGATGTATCTGGAAGAAAAAAATTTCTCTTATGGATTGGATATGGGGTGTGAGAGAAAGAAGAGTCAAGTATGACCAAACTTTTAGTTCTAAGCAACTGGAAATATAGAGTGTGCATTATCTGAGGTGGGAAAGGCTGCAGGTGATACACGTTTTGGGAGCAATAAAAGGAGTTCAGATTTAGACACGTTGAGTTTGGTGTATCTATTAAATGCCTCGGTGGATTGTTGAGCAGGCAGTTGGATGGATATGCAAGGATGGAGTTCAGGAGAAAGGTCTGGGCTGGGGATGTAAATGTGACAGCCATTGGCATGTAGATGGTGTTTAAATACATGAGGCTGGATGAGATCCCCAAGAGAGAAAGTAGAAATAAAGAAGAGGATGAAGATGATATGATACTATACGTAGAACATCCTGAAGACACCACCAGAAAACTACTAGAGCTCATCAATGAATTTGGTAAAGTTACAAGATACAAAAGTAATATACAGAAATCTGTTGCATTTCTGCACACTAACAGTGAAGTATCAGAAAGAGAAATTAAGGAAACAATCTCATTTACCATCGCAACCAAAAGAATACAATACCTGGGGATAAACCTACCTAAAAGGCAAAAGATCTGTATCCTGAAAACGGTAAGACACTGATGAAAGAAATTGAAGATGACACACACAGATGGAAGGATATACCATGTTCTTGGATTGGAAGAATCAATATTGTTTAAATGACCATACTACCCAAGGCAATCTACAGATTCAGTGCAATCCCTGTCAAAATAATGATGGCACTTTTCACAGAACTAGGTCAAATAATTTTTTTTTTTCTTTTTTCTTGCGGTGTGCGGGCCTCTCACTGTTGTGGCCTCTCCCATTGAGGAGCCAGGCTCCGGACACGCAGGCTCAGCGGCCATGGCTCATGGGTCCAGCCGCTCCACGGCATGTGGGATCTTCCCGGACCGGGGCACGAACCCATGTTCCCTGCATCAGCAGGCGGACTCTCAAACACTGTGCCACCAGGGAAGCCCCCAAATAATTTTAAAATTTGTATGGAAACACAAAAGACCCAGAATAGCCAAAACAATCTTGAGAAAGAAGAACAGAGCTGGAGGAATCACACTCCTTGACTTCGGTCTGTACTACAAAGCTACAGTAATCAAAAGAGTATGGTACTGGCACAAAAACAGTCACATAGATCAATGGAACAGGATAGAGAGCCCAGAAATAAACCCATGCACTTATGGTCAATTAATCTACGACAAAGTAGGCAAGAATATACAATGGAGAAAAGACAGTCTCTTCAATAAGTGGTGCTGGGAAAACTGGACCGCTACATGTAAAAGAATGAAATTACAACATTCTCTAACACCATATACAAAAATAAAGTCAAAATGGATTAAAAATGTAAATGTAAGACCGGATATTATAAAACTCCTAGAGGAAAAACATAGGCAGAACACTCTTTGACATAAATTGCAGCAATATTTTTTTGGATCCATCTCCTAGAGTAATGGAAATGAAAACAAAAATAAACCAGTGGGACCTAATTAAACTTAAAATCTTTTGCATAGCAAAGGAAACCATCAACAAAACAAAAAGACAACCTATTGAATGGGAGAAAATATTTGCAAATGATATGACCAATAAGGGATTAAGAGCCAACGTATGTAAACAGCTCACACAAGTCAACATAAAAAAAAAAAAAACCTGATTAGAAAGTGGGCAGAATAACTGAATAGACATTTTTCCAAAGAGGAAATGCAGATGGCCAAAAGACACATAAAAAGATAATCATCAGGGAAATACAAATCAAAACCACAATGAGATATCAACTCACCCTGTCAGAATGGCTGTCAACAGAAAGAACACACATAACAAATGTTAGAAAGGATGTGAAGAAAAGGGAACCCTCCTACACTGTTGGTGGGAAGGTAAATTGATGTAGCCACCGTGGAAAACAGTGTGGAGGTTTCTCAAAAAACTAAAAATAGAACTACCATATGATCCTGCAATTCCACTGTTGGGTATATATCTGAAGAAAATGAACACACTAATTCGAAAAGATACACGCGCCCCGATGTTCATAGCAGCATTATTTACAATTGCCAAGATATGGAAACAACCTAAGTGTCCATCAACAGATGAATGAATAAAGAAGATGTGATATATACATACAATGGAATACTACTCAGCCATAAAAAAGAACAAAACTTTGCCATTTGCAGCAACATAGATGGATTTGGAGGGCGTTATGCTGAGTGAAATAAGTCAGAGAAATACAAATACTGTATGGTATCACTTATTTGTAGAATCTAAAAAACACAACAAACTAGTGAATGTAACAAAAAAGAAGCAGACTCACAGATATAGAGAACAAACCAGTGGTTACCAGTGCGGGGGGTGGGAGGGGTGGGGGCAATATAGGAGTAGGGGAGTGGGTGTAACATAGGCTTAAAGGTGTATTGTACAACGTGGGGAATATAGCCAATATTTTGTAATAACTGTAAATGGAAAGTAACTTTTCAAAATTATATAAAATTTTTTTTTTAAAGTTTAAGAAAGCAGAGGAGAGGACCAAGGACTGAACATTGAGAGTTTGGGGAGATGATGAAGCACCAGCAAAAGGGACTTAAGGAGAGCTACAGATATAGGAAGAAACCCAGAGCCCCAGGTGTGGTGTCCTAGAAGCCAAGTAGAGAGTATATGAAGGAGGAGCAAGAGATTGGCCGTCAAGGGCTGCCAATGGGTCAAGTGAGGTGAGGACTGAGAATTACCATTGGGTTTAGCAAGAGCAATGTTAATAGTGGTAGGAGCAGAAAGTCTAGTTGGAGAGGGCTCAGGAGAGAAGAGGAATGGAATTGAAAACAGCTGGTGTAGATTACTTTTTTGAGGTATTTTGTTGCAGAGCGTAAAGGCATGGGGCAAGAGCTGTCAGGAGAAGTGGAAACAAGGCATTTTGCTTTGCTGTTTGCGAAGAAGGGACATTAGTATGTCTGTGTACTGACTAAGACCATCTAGTAGAGAGTGCAAAACTAATGATAGGGCAAAGGATAGAATTTCTGGATTGATGTCCTTGTTTAGGCAAGCAGGGCTGGGACTTAGGGCAAACACAGAGGGATTGGCTTCAGAGGAGCCTGGAGATCATCCAAGAGGCAGAAAGGCAGGGTATGTGGGTGCTGGTAGGTGACGTTCTCTTCGGAGCGTTTCGGTTTTCTTAGTGAAGTGGGAAGCGAGGTCATCAGCTGAGAGGGAGGAGGTGATGGAGAGAGTAGCAAATGTGAAATAATTCTTTAGGAAGTAGGAGAAAGACTAGACTCAGAAAGTCTAGTGGAGTCGGAGGCAGCGTTAAGGGCTCACCTGAAGTTCGTGGTGATAAATTTGAGTGTTCAGATGCACAGGCCCAGGCATGGAGGAGGCAGCAAGTTCACTCCTTCACTAATTCAGAAGCACCAGACTCCATGCCAGACATTAGGTATCTTATTATGTGGCCAAGAAGTCGGTCCTGGTCCCTGCCCTCATGAAATTTAGAGACTAGCTGGGAGAGAGCCAAGACACAGATAAACAAGGAAGTAGCTACAATTACAACTTGAGAAGTATTTGAGGAAGGAAGCCATCTTGGAATTGACTGTGCCTGGCCCTTGTTGGCTTCTCTAAACCCTGTGTCAGTCCAGCCCTCACAGGGCTCAAGGACTAAGGTAGGGCCTTATAGGCCATGTGGTTCATGGTCAAGAGTTTGGATAGGATTCTAGGTACACATTGAAGCCTTTGAGTGCTTTAAGCAGGGAATGACATTATCCAGATTACATTTTTAAAATGTCAAGTCCTTAACCAAATATTAGCAAATCAAATCCAGTGACACATAAAAAGGATAATATATCACAACCAAATAGGTTTTATTCCATGTTAGAGTTAGAACCAACTGGTGATGGACTGGATGTACAGAGTAGGAGGAGGATCAAGTATGACTCCCCAGGATTAAGGCTGACGCCACAGGGCGGATGGGGTGCCATTTCTGGAGATAGGGAAGGGTGGGGAAGGGAGGGATGGGGAGAAGATTCAGATCCTAGTAGGTACTCAAGTGGTAGTGATATAATGGTGGGTCCACTAGTGGTCTCTCTCTTGCTTGTTCCCCAGCTTCTGTCCCTTCATGTGGTCCAACAGATGGGCCCCCTTTTGCCTCATGCAGCACCAAAGAAGGAGTCCTTCAAATATCCAGCAAGCTTCCTGGGTGCCTCCAGCTGCCCCATCTACTGTTCCCACCTCACTTCTCAGCAGGCTTTTGGCTTTCTTAGGCTGAAACCACAGCAATAAGGACATGTGGCTTTAGGGAAGCTCCCTAAAGCTTCCAGAAGGAGACAGCAGAGTTGCGGGTTCGTCCTTCTTGCCAGGCTTTATTCAGAATGAGACACAGTAGCTTCTGTGATAGCTAAGACCCCCCAATTCTCTACCCATCCTCAGTCAGGTGGTCACTCTCCCTGGATGCTCTGTACCTTCACAGCCTCATTTCCCACCCTCATCGCTGGAACCCACTAGTGGCCTGACACTGGGGATTGTGTTAATCCCCTGCACAGTGGTCGTTCCTCCCCAGTTCCTCAGCAGGGTCCTCTCACAGCTGCTATATTGGGCACTGGGTGGCCCAGTTTCAGCTAATGCAGCAGAGAAGATGGTCAATCAATAAGCAGGCAGTTATCAAGTATCGGCTCCAGCCTAGCCCTGATGGGCAAAGCAGGAGGGCCGGGGGAGCCCCAAGGCTAGCATAGGGCACACGGGGACAGGGTCTCTGTCGCTCTGGACTGCTTGGTGGAGCACTGTCAGCTCTTCTGTGCAGAAACTATCTTTTGCCTCGTGTAGCAGAGAAAAAGCTTTGCAGTGCAGTTGGTGAGGTTGGTGCAGAACCTGAGGGCCAGACCTTGCAGCTCTCACCATGCAGCCTGCTCTCAGAGTCCACAGGCTTCCAATTCTCTGCTTCCCACCCCTGGGAGAGCAGGGGCCGAGACTACAGCAGAGCAAGAGCTACTTCTTAGCCCTTTTTTTCTAGCCCAGTGGAACCAAGAGCTCTGATGCACACCCACCCAGCTAGAATGCAATGTCCCAGGCAGTGATTCTCTTGGGGGCACCAGAGGGAAAGGTCTGTTGAAAAAAAGCCCCTCTACCCCAGATTTTTTGTTTCATTTTTTTATTGAAGTATAATTGACTTACAATATTAGTTTCAGTTGTACAACATAGTGATTTCATATTTTTATACATTACAAAATAATCACCAGGATAAGTCTAGTTATTGTCTGTCACCATACAAAGTTATTGCACTATTATTGACTATATTCCCTATGCTGTATATTACATTCCCATGACTTATTTTACCCCAGATATTTTTAACGATCACCTTTTCAGAGACACATCTCTCTCCCCCTGCTTTATGGAGGTACGCGAGTCGAATGAAGGGTAAGGGCGGTCTCCCCAGACAGTAAGTTCAGGTACTTGGAACTGTGTCATCTTGGAGTAGTTACCTAACCTTTCTGAGCCTCCATTTTCTCTTCTGCAAAACAGGCTTCTTAATACTTCCTCTAAAGGTTGTAATGAGGCTTAGGGATGAGATACATTAAGAGCCTGGCACATAGTAGGCACTCAGTAAATGGGGACTGTTACTATCGTCAAATAATCCAAACTTGGTTCTCACATACCACTTGCTGTGTGGCCGCTGTAGTTCCACTGGGACAAGTCCTCATCGAGATGAGTTGCGTACTCTGTGAGAGCAGGGTGTGGTTCTCTCCATCTGCCTCGCTCATTGTATTTCAGTACCTAACAACACATGCCTGGCTGGCACTCAGTAGGTGGCTGAATCAGTGTCTGTGGGGCGAAGGAAGCCTTAGTGGGGCAGACTGAGTAGCCAGGTAGAGAAGAAGTCAGTGGGAAATTTTACATTCACCCACAGAGGGCAAACGCAGGTACTGGAGAGTGAAGGGTTAGTTCATTAAAACGTCCCCAGGAGATGAGAGGAGTAAAGGGTCTCGCTCAAGCTTACCTGGCAAGTTAGGGGGGAGTATTCTGGCCTCCTGACCCCCAGCTCAGCTCCTGTTGGTCCCCGTGCTCCTGTTTCTATGAGGAAAGGGTGTGAATAGTCCCTCCTGAGCTCTGCTTGTCTTCCCAAGGCCTTGTCCAGCCCTGCCTGGACGGTTGGCCTCTGAGGGAGCCGAAGCAAGGGCTCCGCTGGGGGCTGGCAGCTCCGTAAATCCTCTCTGGGGAGGAAGACGTTTGGTGTGTTTGGGGACTTGCTGTGCTCAGCAGACACACCTGCCATGGTGGCCCATCCTCTGCAGAGTAAATACAGCACCCCGTACCCCACATTATGGGCTCCTGGGGCTGCCATCCTCAGATGGCCCAGCAAGGGCAGGGGAGAGACGCAGAAACCACTCAGCAGCTCTGTCAGGCTCAGGAGCAGCCAGCAAGCCAGAGAGGGGTGTGAAGGCATGACACCTTCCCTCTGCCGTCATCACCTGTAATCATGACAGGAGGCCACGGTGGCTTCAGGCTCTTAGTGGTGTGTGTGTGTGTGTGCGTGTGTGTGTGTGTGTGTGTGTGTGTGTAGGGAGCTATAGCTTTTTATTTTTAAAGGTCAAAAAATTATATCCTGGGTTTTCAGACCATACATTCAATTCTGCTTGCTCACCCCTGGCCCCGCCCACCCCAGTCCCTCATTCAAGGCCTTGTTGGGAAGAGTCCCAACAAGGCTAATCTCTTTCCTGTTTGTGCCCCACCCAACCCTCATGCCCTACCCCCACCATTAATCTTCCTTGACGTAGGAACACAGTTTATATGTGCAAGTTAAGAAATGTTTTCTGACAACACAAGTCCTGCCCTCAATGGCACAGACCCACAGTCTCTTGGGCAAGACTGACAATTTACCAGCTGTCACGCAGCAGGAGGCCTGAGCAGGCCTGGCCCACACACAAGCACACAGGGCCAAGGTTACTCCCCCAGCCTAGGATGCTCAACCCCACCCCACCTTTTACCTGTGGTCAAAACTCACCTTCCCTGCCTCCTAGCCAGTTATATCTTAACCTGTCCAGGCCTTGGAGTTGAGGAGGAAGATGAAAGAAGGATGTTTAACATCTAAGACCATGTCTAAAACACACACACACAAACACACACACACACACACACACACACACACACACACACACCGCTCAGAAATCCGTTCCCTTTTCTTTCCTAATTCCTACTCATTCGTTAATAGTCAACTCAGATGACACCTCCTCCCAGAAACCTTCCTTGTTTTGGTATGTTTACAGCTCCCCATGCTCCCCTGTAACACAGCCCTTGTCAGATTGCACCGAGGTAACCTCCTTCACTGGCCTGTGAGCAACTTGAGGGTGGGGTCCAAGCCTATTCAACTCTCCTTCACAGTGCCCAGCATGGTTTCTGCCCATTTTCGGTATCTGATGCCTGACCAATAAGTGAACGGTAATAGTAGCAAGTGACTCTCGAACACCTAACGTTTGCTAGGCCTTTGCGAAATACGTTATGTGGATTCTCTTATTTAAATCCTTGCACAATTTTATGAAGAGGCACTAATAGTGTTTTCTAATAGTAATAATATATTCCTATTTTCCACATTTTCTGAGGAAGCTGAGGCTCAGAGAGGTTAAACAACTTATTATGAGTCACACAACATCTAAGTGTAACTGGAATTGTTGAATGAACAATTGAATGGATGAATGAAAAGACCTGCACTTGAGCCTTGACTCCAACCTTGCTGCTGGGTGATTTGGAGTAAATCACTTACTTCTTTGGGTCTCAGTTTCCACACCTATAGAATGGGCACAATTCCTTATCCCTACTGCAGAGAGTTATCTATAAAGGAGTGCTCTCAGAAGAGGAAAATGGCTGCATTGTTCAGGGATGAGTTGGTTCTGGGTGTGTGTGGGGAGGCTCCCAAACCCCCACCCCAAGCTGTCCTCTGGCCTGCAGAGTACCGCCCAAGAGCTGGCCTGATTGCCTGGCATGGAGGTGGCAGAAGGAGCTAATGTTGGCTGCCGGGCTGTGGGTACATGAGTGGAGCAGAGACCCGAGAGACAGACACAACTGTCCCCGGGAAGTAAGAAGGATCAGGAAGTGGGTGCTGCCGCACACCTGGCAGAGGGGCTGAGTTTGTCTTTGGAGCTGACGTTTAAAGAGAAAACCTCTTCCCTCTTCCCCCTCGGGTGTCGTGCCACACTGTCTACCACCTGCTCGAGCTGTAGACAGCTCTCCTGGCTGCTGGGAGACGGTGCTGCATCTCCAGCACTCAGTGGAGTGGAGGCTCCACACCAGCAGCTCCCTGACCACACGAGGTGGGCGGGCGCCTTGGGCCTGGTGGGGAGGGAACTCACAGCGACTGGATGTGCAGGCTACTGCTGGGCTTTAACTCCTCCATGATGGGCAGCTCCAGGGCCTCAAGGGGTCTGCACAGGAGCGGTTGTCACCTCCCACCACTGAAGTCCACGCAGGCAAGGAGGGGCCATTCTCTAGGCCGCAGTCTTCCTGTCAGAACATGGCCTGAGTCTGAGCTCGGTCTACTGTCAAGGTTTAAAGAAAAAAATGTTCAAGGGAAACACTTGGGAGGAGAATCAAGAACAGGGGAACCCCCTCCCAAACCAGGGAGACCTGATCCCCGAATTCACCCAGTACAGAGAGAGACCCGGAGCCGGAACTCAGAGACTGGAACTGTCTGCCGCTGTACCCATTTGGACAAGCCACCTCACTTCCCCGGCGCTGCATGTTCCTCAGCAAAGGGGACGCACAGTCCCTGCCTGACTTCTCAGGGCTGCTGCAAGGATCCAGCACGCAGTGTGTGTGCTGAGTCTGAGGAAAGAAGGGACGCTGAGAGGCACAGAGCTCTGAGTGCCTTAGGCGTCAGGCTGGCAATGTTGCTCTCTCAGTCCTAACTCTGCTACTTACTTGTTCTATGATCTTGCCCAAACTCTCTGAGCCTCAGTTTTACACGTGTAAAATGGAAATAATGACATCTTCCTCATTGGATTATTGAGGGGATTACACGTGAAAATAATGTAAACCCACCATCTCTCTCCAGTATCACAGGGGCTTGTTCTTCCCCTTTCCTGCCGTTTCATGGGAGGGAAGACGATGGATGGGTAGCGGCATGCACACGTGTGTCTCTCTGTCTCTGTCGCAGTTGGGGCAGACAGTTAATACAGCCACCCTCAACTATGGCTTGAGAGGTTCCTTTACATGCATGCCATGGCCTAATGTTGGTGAGCTCCACCTGGAGAAGTGGCCGTGGCACGGCTCGGAGGTGCATAGAGCCGTATACACAGGTGAGGTGTGCTCTGTCACTGTTCTGGGTACAGTCCCCCTCTGCTTCAAGCTTCTCCATGAGTCCAGGGGCTGCCTGACAGGAGAGGATCCTGAGGAAGGAGACATGTGGTCTTGGGGCAGAGGGAGTACCTGCATGCTGAGTGTCCCCTCCATGTCAGGAACAGTGATGAGTGCCTTCTTTGGTAGCATATTTAATTTTATTTAGCCTTGCAAGGCTGGCATCAACACCATTTTTACAAATAAAGAAATAAGAGAACCAGGGAGGTAAAGGAACTGGAAAATAGTTATCCAGCTAGTAATTAGCAAAACTGGGATTTGTACCAGCTTACCAGATACCAAAGTGAATGCTGCTTGTGATATACCGACTAACCCAGCCACTCTCCTCAGGGATTTCCAGACTGTGGGGAACTATAGCCCCTGTCCTCAGAGAGCTTCTAGGCTAAGATGGAGGCAGAACACAAGATTTTGCAGTTAAGAGAAATTGGCACAGGCCGAGCTAAGAGGGCTGAGATTTCTGGGACAGAGGCTGCTAGTGGGCACAGGCCTGGCCTGACCTGCCATCTGGTTTCCTTTAGGCCCTGCCTGCTTTCTCTCAGGTTCTAGGGCCTGCATGTGCTCATTTGCACAGCTACCTCGATCACAAGTGCAGGGAAGCTAAATCAGGAGGTGTTGCTAACATCATGGCAGCAGAAATAATCCCATGGGGTCCGTGGAAGTGAGAATGGAGGAGGTGGGCTAGAGAGGCAGCCCAGCCGACCCCGGGCTGGGTCCTAGGGCTGAGTGTTGTGAGGGATTCCAGGAGACCTTCTCTGCCACCCACAGGTAGCATGCATGCCGCAAAGAGCACTGGGCCAGGTTCAGAGGAACCTGGGTTCAGTCTCAGCTCAAACACTAATCAGCCAAGCTATAGCCTTGGGCACTCACTGAACCTTCTTGGGCCTCTGTAAAATGGCAACAACAGGGGCTTCCCTGGTGGCGCAGTGGTTGAGAGTCCGCCTGCCGATGCAGGGGACGCAGGTTCGTGCCCCAGTCCGGGAAGATCCCACATGCCGCAGAGTGGCTGGGCCCGTGAGCCATGGCCGCTGAGCCTGCGTGTCCGGAGCCTGTGCTCCGCAACGGGAGAGGCCACAACAGTGAGAGGCCCGCGTACCGCAAAAAAAAAAAAAAAAAAAAAAGGCAACAACAGAATCTGCCCTATCAGGCAAGCTGAAATGCTTTGTGAGGAGAGCTGTGCACCCCACTATCATTTCGCTGAGGTGGGGAGCCTCTTGCCTTCCCTTCTCCCACCCTGGCTCCCTGCCTTTCCTCTCTCCATATGGTGGAGGTGGCTGTCCATTAACAGAAACAAGTCACACGGGTGGTTTGCAAGGGACCTGGCAGGGATTTGAGTTCCTGTTTCCTGCAGGGTCCAAGACAATGCCTTTCCTTTTTCTGGGCTCCTCAGACAGGCTTCTCCCCAAACAAGGGTGGGGAGGGTTACTTCTGGGCCAGCATTAGGCTGAATGCCATTGGGCCTTGCTTCTCACACACATTGCAGTCTGAGAAGCTTGGACAATAAGGGGTACTGGGGAACATAAGACTATAGTCCCTATTCTCAAAGTCCTCACAGCCTCATGGGGATATTATTGTGTGAAACACAAAACCCTGGTTTGGGACGCAGCTGACCTGAGTTGCAGTTCCAATTCTGACCACCAGCTCTGTGACCTTGAGGGAGTTACCCAGTCTTCTCACCTGCGGAGATGCCGCCTCCCTCCTAAGATGATTGTGGGAAGAGGAAAGGAGAGACTGTATGTAAAGCTCAATGCCAAGTGGTTACCATAGGAACACTGGGAGGTGGGCTAGGCAGATATCAGCTCCATTTTGGATAAGGAAGCTAAGATTCTGAAAGGTGATGTAATCTGCTAACACAGTAAGTTTGAGTGTGATTAGAACCCAGGCCCTCTAATGCCTGTCACACGCCTGCCAGTGTTGTGTTATGTGAAGCCTTTTGTTTCCTCGGCCAACTGGTGTAACTCTGTTGGAGATAGTGGGTACCAGCTATGGAGGTCAGAGAGGGAGAGTTTTGGGTGGTCAGGCCTTTGTGGGATTTGAAAGTTGGGGACCCTAGAGTTGGACCTTCCACATGGCCCATATTGTTGGTATTAATATCAGCTGGGTGAGGGAGGCCACTTTGGTGTCCCCACCCTGTGCCTGCAGTGCCTGTCCTACCTGATTCTTGCCTGGTTGAGTCCCCAAGGCCCGTTATTGTCAGCAATCTGCATTTTCTTTTTTGTGGCTCTGAGCACAGCACTTTGACGTTTTTTGTGAATGGTGGATGGGAAAAAAAGGTTTGGATATAATAAGCTTCCTCCGCTCCCACATACGTCATAATGTGTGATTCCCGCATCGAGGGTCGTGGCAGATGTGAGTGATTTATTGGGCTTTGCAGAGTGGCAGAAATGACTGAAAATATGGTCATTGATCAATGCTCAGAGAAGCTGCCTCTCCAGACCCCTGCTCTGGGATGCTGCCAGCGGCTCCATGCTGCTCCGTTATCCTGGCGCAAATCACAGGGGTGTAGGGCAGCTCCCTGAGAACAGACCGTTCCCTACTTCCACCCAGGGACGGCTGTGAGGGGAAGGGCTGGTCTTGTAGTTAGAACCACCTAATTAAGTGGCTTAACGTATTAAGCTGGATGACTTATAATGGAAAGTGACTGGGTGACTGGGACAGAAACTTGGAATGGAAATCTCAAGGATTCTATGGAAGGTCCCTCATCTGGGTGGGCTGGGTGCAGGGTCTTCTACCTGCCAGGAGGGATGTTGTGGAGAGAAGCAAAAAGCTTCAAAGTGGCTTCCGCTTACCCTCCTTCCTACTTTACTCACATTTAAAGTGGTTATTGATATCATTGGATTAATGTTTACCGTGTTGGTAACTTTTCTGTTCATTGGGTTTGTTGTTTGTTTCTCCCCTACCTTCTCTTTTCCGCCTTCTCTGGTTTTAATTGAGCATTTTATATGAATCTATTTTCCTTTCTAAAAATATTATTGTGTGCCGTACTGTGTACCAGATACCACAGTGGGTGCTAGGAATACAACATTGAACCAGACCTGACTCCTGCTCTTGGGGGGTTGGCAGTTATATGCTCAGGGAGGAAACAAATAATTTTACTGATTGCCCCACATGGGGAAGAGGAGGGCATCAGCTCCCACCTTGATCCAGGGGATCCTGCTGCATGCTGTCCTGGGCAGGGGACTGTATGCCCAGCCTGTATCTACCTGGGCAAGACTGGGTGCTTCCCCACCTTCCACTGCATCAGGATCCCCCTTATCCCCAGCTCATCTCTGGGGCTGGGGCAGAAAAGAGGAGGAAAACCTGCAGCAAATGCAGGGCGTTGGAGGGGCAGGGTGGGGCAGGGCTCAGGGCTGATAGCTGTTGCTAAACTCTTCTGCGTGCCGCTACCTGAGTGGCTGCACTGGTTCCTGGATTGGGCCTGGCCTGCAGCTTCATGTAAATGTTCCCGCACGCTGTGGGGCTCGGTGAATAGGCATGTGTTGGGACGTAAGACACAGAAAGCAACAAGAGGCACCAAGCAGGGATGATGGGAAACTGCTGGGTGCTGGGGTTCTTACCACTGTTATCTGGGCTCCAAACTCCACCAACCTGGATGTGAAGTGGGGAGAAAGTCCAGGACCTGGGAGAATATGACTGCAACTTCTTCCAGGTCCCAAGGGCAGGACTGCCTTGGGTTGTGGTGTAGCAAGAGGGACTGAAGTTAGATCCTGGGTAGGACTTTCTTTCTTTTTTTTTTTTTTTTTTTTTGTGGTATGCAGACCTCTCACTGTTGTGACCTCTCCCGTTGTGGAGCACAGGCTCCGGACACACAGGCTCAGCGGCCATGGCTCACGGGCCCAGCCGCTCCGCGGCGTGTGGGATCTTCCCGGACCGGGGCACGAACCCGTGTCCCCTGCATCGGCAGGCAGACTCCTAACCACTGCGCCACCAGGGAAGCCCCTGGGTAGGACTTTCTGATGTAAAAGTACAAGCGATGGAATGGAGGGAGGTCTGAGGGTGAAGGTGGGACCTTTCTTTAGAAAGAGGACAAAAGTCTCCCTGTCTTCTCTGTCCTCCTCCCACATCCTGCCATCTGTTGCATCTTTTCTAGAATAGAGGGCTAGATGCTATGAACTTTAGGGAGCCCTGAAGGCCCAGGCAGCTAAAGCAGAGAAAGACCCCAAGCCCTATGAGAGCAGTTGCCTCCTCAGGGCAAGCATCCCTGTCCCCCAAGCCAGCCCCTGTGACTCCAGGTTCTGGGCACTAGGGCACTGGGTCTGCTCTCTGGCTCTCAGTGGACCACTGCCTTTGGGCTGCTCTGGAATCTATATATTGTCTCTCTGGCCAGAGTTGGATCATGGTCCCTAGAGGGAAACAGGCCTTCAGGCAGATGTTGAGTACTCTGGTTCCAGACAGGCCAGGAGATATGCAGAAGGGAGGTGGGAGAAGGGACATCATGAGCTCCCCCTGAGTCTGCCTCGCCCGTCTCCAGTCTCTACACTGGCCACTTACTCAAGAGAGCTTTCCTGCGCTTAGCCAGGAAGTGTGGCTTCACCAGGGCCCTGTGTGGGGTTTGTGCTGGGCTCAGCAAGCTCCCACATCCCTATCTGCTCCCCACCCAAGACTCAGATGCTAGGCAGACAGATCAGGGAACACAGACTAATTCTGTACCAGGGTTGAGTTAGGTAGGAGAGCTGAGTGCAAAATGGATACTAAAGCCATGTGACCAGTCTTTCCAAAGTGAAACAAATAACTTTTTGTTTGTCTGTGTCACTGCAACCTGTTTTGTATCTCTTCAGGAGCTGACTGTATTTTCTGGGGGAGTCGGGGACATCCTTGGGAGAGGGGTGGTGATAACACTAGACACCAGCTGCCACTATTCACAGAGGGGCCTCATGGCCCCAGTGAGCCTGCCAAGCAAGTCTTCTTGTGCCGTTACGCTGAGGACAAAAGCAAGGCTCAAGAAATTTTTACTTGGTCAAGGCCACAGGCTGTTAACTGGGAGAGCCACAGCTTGAACTCAGATCTGGCTCCGCAGCACTCTTCATTCATTCCTTCATTCATTCACTCACAACAAACATTTATTTCTCTTTCCATTCCATGTTGCTTCCCATCTTCCTCTCCATGGGGCACATAGCTGGAGCGTGAAATCCTTAGAGGGGGGACTCCCTTCTGGGGAGTTGTAGGTGCCTCTCAACTACTGCCCCTGGGATCCCCATCCCCAAACTGGTTTTTGGTGTTCCCTCCCTCCACTAGTGCCAAGTTCACCTCTTCGTATAAGATGATCTGACACATTTCAGAAGAGGGGAACTTGACCTGCCAGAGCTTGGGAAACATCTCATTCAGTCCTACATCATCCAGATGAGGATAGAGATGCCCCCAAAGGAGAGGAGTTTCACCCAAGGCCAGCTCATTCCCTCCCAACAAAGCCTGGACCGGAACCGAGGTCTGCTGGTTCCCACCACAGTGAGGTGCTCCAAGGGAGGACTGCCCCGCTCTGGGGGTCCTCATGTCATTGCTGTCCTTGCAGGCACCTTGATGGGCAGCGTGGGCCCCCTGCTCTCTCAAGCCTGGGGAGCTCTGCACATTTCCAGCTCCCTCCTGCCCTCACCCTCCTGATGTGCCAGCCAGGCTGCAGGATTCCCTGCCACCTATTAAAAGTGACCACTGTCTGCAAAGACCAGAGAGGCTGCTGGGGAATGATTCAATCAGCTCCCTTTTCCTATAATGTCAGGTCTTTCCACTTAGTTGGAAAAGAAATTTGACCCCCTTTACTACAGTGGTCATCCCAGTAAGGCCTCACTGCGCCAGCCACTCGTAGGTCATTAAATCCATATGCAGACAGGAAAATTTTTTTCCATACTGCCGAATGAGTCAGAAAGTCTCCCACAGCAGGTGGGGTAATTTGCCCTTGGTATTTTCACCATCCTGGCCTTACCCCAAGAGCTGGAGAGAATCAAATCTCAGAGCAGGAAATGGCTGGGAATGCTGAGGTCTGGGTCCAGTTGTCCTGAGTTTACAGCTCAGGTCAGACACCCTCCTCCCTGAAGACCACCCTGTCACTGGGATGTGGGGCTGCAGTGGTCTCAGGAGCTAGAGGACTGGGGCCGGGGAGGAGGTGGCTGCATCTCAAAATTACCTAGGGGATTGTGTCAAAGTGCAGTCCCTGGGCCTCCCATTGCCTGTGTGGGGACATTCTGATATGCCCCGGACTGTGGGAAAGGGTTGGGGATTGTAGGCAAGTATACTTTGAAAATATGCCTTCCCCAAACCTGAGAACCTCCCTCCCTACACTACCCCCTGCAGCCTCCTCTGGATCAGGTGCACTGGACAAATCCCAGCCCCTCTTTGTAAGGATGAGAGGATGCAACCAGAGAGGAGAGGGGCTTTGTCACAGGCACACAGGCCTGAGGTAGGACTTGCAATGTCAGTTACCTGTGCCACCTTTCAGTCTGGGGTTGACGCCAGGAACTTTGGCCTCGTATGTTTTATTTAGCCTGGGCTGCTCTCCCATCAGACTGGGCATTCCCTCTGCTCAGGGGCTATACCTTCCCCATCAGATGGAGAACTCCTTTAGGTCAGGGGCTATGTTTTTTCTGCTCACTCCCAGATTCAAGGAAGGGGCTCTGAATCTGAAGCAGGGAGAACAGAGGACGTTCAGAATAGAGGACGCTACTGGGTCACATACCTAGACATAATTGTTTTTCCCACCAGGCTGTTGAGTTGTTTGTCCTCAGAACGTGACCAGGAGTTATTTCCAAGGCCCATTATGCTACTAGCCTAACGAATTTATCCAGCTCTCTTCTTTCAAGGAGTTCAGTGTCTGGGCCCGCTCTCTATAGTTCTGCAAACTAGCCTTGAGGGTGTCCAACGGATCCCCCTTTTGGGGATTGGTGACACTGATATTTAGAATTGGTGGGTGATGCCACAGGTCCTGAAGCAAGCAAGATTCAAGGCAGGATTATTAGGACCCAGACATCCAAGTCCCTCCCCAGGGTCCCTGATCCAGACTCCCCCGGGGAATGTTACCGTTAAATATTTGGCCCCTGGAGTGTGCCCAGTGCCTTTGATTGTATCCGGTTTCCTGTTTCCTTTGAGAGGGAGAATTTCTCTGAAGGAAGTGGTTTATAGTCCTAAAGCCTGACTTCCCTGACTTCCCTTGGATCCCTCAGATCCAAGTTTCCAGTTACAACTAGCTGAGATCAATGATAAGGAGGGAGGCAAGGAAGGAGGTCACCAGAGCTGTGGAATATCGCTCCTTCCTACAAGGCAAGAAAGTGGGAAGGGAAGATGGAGGGTTCAGTCCCAGACTCTCCAAACTGCCCATTGCAGAAAGATGCAGACATGCTCCGGTCCCCTACCCAGCCGCATGCCCAGTGCCTTGGTGACAAGAAACAGGGACAGCCAGACCTGAGGACCCTGCCCTGGTCTCAGCGGTTCACAGGACACTTCATCACCCCTGCCTTCAAACAGAGCCATATTTAGCCTTTTCCAAACCCATCCTGTGGATTCTCTCTCTCTTCTTTTGAGTCAACACATATTTATTAAGCGTCCGGTCAGTTCTCTCATCCCTCAAGGAGGGAGTTCTTTGTGATAACTACATTCAATTTTTCCTGCTCCAGCTTCACTCCTGAACCATTGGGATCTAACCAGGAACATGGAAATCGCTTTAGGCGTTTACAGCTGAGGGCTTTTAATGCCAGGAATTGGTCACACAGGTGATGAAGCATCTAAGAAGTCAAATAGGGGATAGTGAGGTAACTCAGACATTAGCAACAACAGGAAGCTACCCCTAGGCTGAAGGGCAAAGGAAGGAGGTGGTCCTGGAGCCCAGGGGCTACAGGGGGCTAGTGGACGCTGAAACCATAAGGGGCCTGGCTGGTGGGAGGTAGAGCCAAGGAAGAGATATAACCGCTGCCTGAGACCCATCTGTGACGGAGAGAGGGGGGTGGAAATATCCTTCCACCTCCTTCCTCCAGCACTCCAATGCCTTCCATGAACCCAGCGACCCAGGAGCTTGGGAAATGCAGCCTGCAGGGGTCAGCCGCCCTCCCCCCGCGGCTCAGAGCGGGGCAGGGCAAGGAGGGGAAGCTGAGGACATACAGCTTCAGGACCAGCACACTCCAGCCTTTTTTCTACAGTGATGGAGTAGCTTCTCTGAGCACCTTCCTCCGTTGGTCAGTTCTTGGTCCACCAAAGAGTTTTTGCGGATCTCTATGCCGCCTGCCCCCCTTCTCTTTCCTCTGTCAAATGCATCTTTCCTGCCTCGGTCCCCTGGTGTGTTCACCACCTGATGGCATCCTGAGCTTTTCCTGTTCTGAGGAGGCTTATTGTTCATGTCCTCAGAGTCAGCCTAAAAGTCAGTTCCCAGTGGTGTCCAGGAAGAGCCCTCCTGTGAGGCTGTAGGCAGACAGAGGACACCCCTCTGTGCAGTCAGGCCTCCGACTGGATTTGATCCCACCTATGAAAGGGGCCTCTTCATGAAGCAAAGGACCAATGGAGAGCTCAGGCAGGCTCATGGCTCCTGCTGGGGCTTAGCTTGAGTTGGAAATGCTGCTCTGGAAGACTCTGGGGAGGCTAGTTCTGGCCCGGGGTAGCCTCTGCTGGTCTCACAGTATGCAGGGACAGAGCCGGGGCTCAGGGCTGCCATGGATGTGCTGGAGGCTGGCTGGTGGCCTGGTGGCACTCACTCATACCTCTCATAAGGGGCCCTCATCGGAGCAACCTTATGTCACAGGACTTAAGTAGGGGACCAGTAGTTATCTGACTTAGCAGCAGATCCCCACAGCTTCTAGCCCAGTGGGTAATGAACAGGGGAAAGATTTTTTTCATCCAGGGCACTGTAATTGCTTCTAAGACTTCAGCTATGCCTTTCTAATCTGACTGTCTCTAATTGAACACCTACCATTTAATCCTTACCTGTGGTTCCCTGACGTACTCACATGGTAGGTCCTCAATTAATCATGAATGATCGAATAATTTTTTTTAATTTATCACTTTTATTTATTTATCATTTATTTATTTATCATTGAATAAAATGTATTTGTCATTGAATAAATCATAAATGACTGAATAAATGGATATATGGATTCATGTATCCATTTTTACATCTATTTACTCATTCATTCAACAAATAATTATTGAGTACTTTTCTAGGTACTGGGAACACAGTTGGTGAACTTGCAAAATGAATCTCTGTCCTAATGGAGTTACATTCCACTGGAGAGAAACATAATAAATTCCTAAACACCTACATATTTATATCTATATCTAAACGAGAGAGGAAGCAGTTGTGGGGGGGTGGTAGATGAATGGATTCAGAGAGTCAGGAAGTGATAAGCTCTATCAAGAGAATGAAAAACGGCAGAAGGCTATGGAGTGAAGGGCTTCTTTTGCAGGGTGGCCAGGGAATCTCCTCTGAGGAGGTGACATCTAAGCTGAGATCTGGACGTGGGGGAAGGAGCCTTCCCAGCCCTCTCAGGGAGGTGAGCAGGAAGTGCAAAGGCCCCAGGTGGGAGGTGCACACAAAGAAGTGTCCAGTAGTGTGGTCTGGACTTCCTGAGTGAGTGCAACAGGATTGGGAGTAGGGGAAGGGCCCCTGGCCAGAGAGGAGTCAGGGTCAGGGAATGGCCCCACTCTCCCTTCAGTGGTCGGGATCAAAACATGAGAGTCATCCTGATGGTGCATTCTCTCACCTGGACATCCAAACTCAGCAACAGGTCCTGTTGGCTCTGTTCCCAAACACATCTGACAGCCAGGCACTCCTCCCCACTCCCCACTGCCGCCCACGAGAGCTCACCACCTCGCCTCTTATCCGGATGGCTGAAGTACGCTCTCCCCGCGGTGTTCTTGCTTCCCCTGCCGCACACAACACGCTCCCCACACCGCAGCCTGAAGCATCTTTTAAAAACAGAAATTGGAGATTACTCCTTTGCTTACAATGGCTTTCCCTGCGCAAGAATAAAACCTTGGAACCTTTCGTGTGACCTGCCCAGCCCAGGTGGCCCCGCCCTGGCCCTTGCCTTCACTCTCCGGAAGCCCCCACTAGCTGCTCTGCTCCCTGAGCCACTCGGGCCTCAGGACTTTGCCTGCTGGTACCTCATGCCTGGCTGCCCTAGGTGATCGTGTCCCTCTCAGCTCAGTGTCTCCTCCCCAGAGAGGCTGTCCTGAGCACGTACACAAGCTAAGTCAGCGGCACTCCATGCCCAGCCACTCGCTCTCAGGGTGTCCTATTCATTTCACTTGGTAGGTCTCAAATGATCTGTTTATTGGTTTATCCCCTGCCTCTAGAATGTCACTTTCCTGAAAGCCTGTTCTCTTCGATATTCCTGAACCCAGCACTTGTAACCGGGCACCTAAGAGCCCTCCGTGAATATCTGTTTAATGAATGAAAAGGGAGGGTGCCTCCGCTGCCTACTTGCCCCAGCACTGACGACTAAACCGCTGAGCAGATCATGAACAGACCAGCCTGAGGGCTACAAAAGAGGTTGGACTTGGAGGGAGGAGGGAGGCTCCCAGGCAGGCCTGCTGCCATCTTCAGAGCTGCCCAGTCCAGAGGGTTACCTGAAGCAGCGGAGGTCCACCATGACTCCCTTCTTCTGTACTGGACCTCCACCCTCTGAGCCCCCCTTGTCCTCCACCTTCCTGAAGTGGCAGAGCTGGGGTCCTTCATGGGCTTTGGACTAGGACAAATCTCAGTCTTAGAAATTCCATCTCTACCTCTTACTCACTGAGTGACCTTGGACATGTTTCATAATCTGAATCTCAGTTACTGTGATTAGAAAATGAGAATAAAAATCATAATAATGCCTAAGTCACAGGGCTGTCTATAAAGTTGGTGCCAGCACATGAAAAGCATCAATAAATGTTAGCTTTTATTAGCATTGCTATTATTGCTGTCAATCAGTTAACTATTATTTTTGAACATCCCCCCTCCCTTAGCCTCCAGGACCTTCTCGCCTCCTATGGCAGCCCTGCCGAGGTGTCCAGGGAAGTAGCAAAGGCTTCCTCTGCCATGCCCTATTTGGGTACAGGATTTGTAGCCCTCCTTCCCTAACTTTGACCTCTAAACCACACTGACTTATTGTTGCAGCAGCTATATTATGAAAAACTTGTCTGTTCCGCTAGGCCAGCTCTTGGCAACAGGAGACTCGTCTACCTCTTTCCTTAAGCTCTCCCTTTTCCTCTTGGAGTCTCTGCCACCCCAACTACTCTAGGTACCCAGTTTTTTCATTTTTCTCATCATCAATAAGAAGATACTGACAAATAAAGTAATTCATACTATGGAGTCAGCGTTATCTTGGCTTTAAAAATAACACACAGAGAGGGCGATTCTTAACCCAAAGGAACATCTCACCAATGGGGGGATTCTATGCACTGTGTGGGAGCTACAGGAGCGGGCAGGGCTCTCCCTGGTTTCTTCAACAACATCTTTAAGGAGCTGCCTGCCCTGCTTGCCTGTGGACAGGGCTCCGCTTGGTATTCCAGTGCCTCCATTCTGTTGCCTCCCCTTTGTCTGTCTGAGACTGCACACTCCCGAGGACAGCCATCTCTCTGGCTAGCTCTCACAGGGCTGTCTATAAAGTTGGGGGTTATGAGGCCTTGGACCATGACTTATGGGACAAGTGTTTGTGGCACATTCAGCACGCCCCACCCCATGTGCACCCTAGGACTTGCAGCCTCTGCTTCTCTTTCCCACGTGTAGGGAGAGGTAGGTTTTTCTCCCAGCTCTGAGAGGCAGCCCTTCCTGTGAGAGCCAGCCCTACCTCAGCCAAGGTCCTGGGTCCAGCCCTTTCCCACCATGGAGAAAATAGCAAGAAAAACAGATGAGAACTGATACCCTAAGCTGCAGGGTCTGCTGGGACCTGGCCCGGAGGAGCCCTAGGAAAGCTTTAACCCCCGGGGCTCCAGGCAGTTGAGAAGGGTGAGGGGAAGAGAAAAGGCGGCACCTCTCTAGCTAGAAGTTACCTCCTCCTCTGTCACCTGGGACACTGTCAGAATTCACCTCCTCTCTTGGTGGGTCATCACTGCCCAAATGTGGGTCCTGGGAGAGATACCCGCTCCCCTAGTCCTCAGGCTGGACGGCAATACCAGAGGTCACTTTGTCTACCCCCCTTTCTCTGGGTGGTACCACCTTTGAATAGGGTCTAGACATTCCCATTTTAAAGCTTGTAGGAAAGGGATGTTCCCAATCTGCCAGTCATCCACATCTAAACAACCCACAGTCAGCCTGGTGCCCTGAGGAGAGCTGGTCTTGGAGTCAGGAGATGTGGGCAAGTCGTTGCCCATTTCTGGACCTCGAGTTCCTAATCTGTACAATGGGGATTCCATTTTGCGCTGTACTCACCTCACAGGGTGGTTACGGGGATTACCTGGGACATGAACGTAAAAGGGCTTTGTAAATGATCAATATGACATAAATCATAGCTGTGATGGGCTGTGATGGGGGGTGCCTGGCCTACATCCTTCCTTCCACAGCTGCCGCTCCACTGGGCTCTGCGGCGGCTCACCACAGGGACCTGCACCCTGCCTGTGACAGCTGTGGCAGAGCACCTTAGCCTTTTTAAAAAAAAATTTATTTATTTTAATTTTTTTTACAGCTTTATTGGAGTATAATTGCTTTACAATGGTGTGTTAGTTTCTGCTTTATAACAAAGTGAATCAGTTATACATATACCTGTGTTCCCATACCTCTTCCCTCTTGCGTCTCCCACCCTCCCTATCCCACGCCTCTAGGTGGTCACAAAGCACCGAGCTGATCTCCCTGTGCTATGCGGCTGCTTCTCACTAGCTCTCTATTTTACGTTGGTAGTGTCTATATGTCCATGCCACTCTCTCGCTTTGTCACAGCTTAGCCTTCCCCCTCCCCATATCTTCTGATAGAATGACCTGCGCTCCTTTAGTCTCACCCCATGGACTTGCCCAGAGCTTCTTTCACTATAGGACATCTTTAAGCTCATCAGAAACAAACCTTGAGCCAGCTGTTTACAGAGCCATTAGGCTGTGTTTGCTGAGCACCTAGAGATAGCAGGGTTTCTCAGGTGTGTGTGTTTTCAGGGGCTTGGAGGGTTAGGAGCTCAGGCACAGGGATATTGGTGGCGTGCTTACAGAGCATTTCCCATATGTTAGCTCATCTGAAGTGGGTCCCACAGTCTCACTTTACAGGGGAAGAACTGACCTAGTAAGTTGCAGACCTGGGGCCCAGATATGGATCTCTCTGACTCCAAAGTATGCACCAGGCTGGCTTTCCTGCTGGGGATTCAAGAGGTGGAAGTAGGCTTCAGTTACAGCAAGAGAGCAAGGATTAGACCTAAGAAAACTTCAGGAAGGCAGAAGCAAACTGGCCAGATTTCAAGGCCCCTTGGAGCTTTGGGGACACAAGGACCCTATGATTACAGAGTAGGGGATGGGGCACCACACTGAAGGTGTTGGAGTCATCTAGGGGCCTCAGTTTCCCCACTGGAATGATGAGATTAGAAATGAGGTTGCTTATCTAGTGCTTGCTTTCTAGATGGGGTGGGGGTGGGGTCCAGTTTCTCCCATCCCTCAAATCATTCCCCTTCCCACTCCTGTAAAGCCTTCAAGGAGCAGTGGGCTTTGGTCCAGGGTGAGAGGGACCTGAAGAATCATTGCCGTGAAGGAGAATGCCGCAGATTCCACAGGCATGGGACAGAAGAAAACGGAGTCAGAGGGAGGCCTCCGCCTCCACACCCGTGGGTCTCAGTAGCTGTTCACGTGCTCAGGAGGGGACTCCCTCCATCACAGACGCTACATTGGAAAATAACAACTGGGCAAGCTGCTGGGCTGAGCCAGCTCCTCAGCACAGAGCTGGGCGGGCCCCAGCCCTTGGCGCTAGCTCCAAGGCCAGTGCGTGGGCAGAGGACATGCTGGCTGCTGGCTGGATTGGTTTAAAGGGAAGTGGGGAGCCCCCCCCTCGGAGGGGCATCACCTCAACCCTGGGGGCAGAGTCACGGCCCATGGGCAGCCTCATCCATTTTCTGTGTCATCCAAATGTTTTCATCATCTGTGTATGTCACGGCATGAAAAAGCTTGGTAGCTCTGCCCCTTGACATCGTCCTGCTTATTTCCTTCAAAGGACATATCACAACCTCTAGCTGCCTTGTTTATTTATTTCCTTACTTTTGTGTTATCTATTTCTTCACCCAAAATGTGAGCTGCATAGAGGTAGGGATTCTTTATCTTACTCCTAGCACAGAGACCAATGGCACAGAAAGCACGCAAAAATGAATGAATACACCCATGCATGCATGCATAAATGGGAGTCCCTTGCATGCAGTCCTCAGTGAACATCAGTTTTCTCTCCTGAGAATAATTCCCAATTATCTTGGGGGTAGAGAGCTGGTTCTTGAGATCAGCCCCTCAGGAGATAAGTACTGTACATGACTGAAAGGGGAGGCGAGGTAAGGATGGAGGTGGGAGATGGGGGCACTGGCAGAGATGGGACACAGCCGAAAGGAGGGGGTGTGGGAAGGCTTTTTATGGTAGTGTGTCAGCTGGCCCAAGGGGAGGGGTGGTTTGTTAATCACCTTGTTGTTGTGGTCAGTTAGGAAGCCCAGGACAGCGCTGCCACCCTCCATGTGGTCTCGGGCAGAAGGCGTGGCTACTCTGAACCTCAGTTTTCTCAGCTGTCAAATGGGCATTCATTCTGCTGGTGCTTTTCTACCCCATGGGAACTGTCACGAAGCAATGATAAGGTCACCAGTGGGGGTGTGCCAAGCACATGTGAGCAATTTTTACCTTGGTAATTTTAGTAAGACTCCTAAAGGAACTCATTTGTTATTTTCTTCTCTGTTTTTTCCCACCCTCAGCAGTAGACATGAACCAGTGCATCGCCAAGTTCTGGCCTAAATTTTAGATCCCAAAGACTTGACCCTCTAGCCAAAGACATGCACCTCCCCACTCATTGGGCCCTGGCTGAGCAGGAGCCTCCTCTTAGAGACCCCCAGGGGCCGGGTGAACTGAGGAGGGGGCCTCACACTCTGCCCTCCTCTCCCCCAGGTACAAGACAGTGGTGACTCCCCGAAGGGCTGTGGTGGCCATCGTTGGCTGCTGGATTCTCTCCTTTGTGGTGGGCTTGACACCTATGTTCGGCTGGAACAACCTGAGTGCGGTGGAGCGGGCCTGGGTGGCCAATGGCAGTGTAGGTGAGCCCGTGATCAAGTGTCAGTTTGAGAAGGTGATCAGCATGGAGTACATGGTCTACTTCAACTTCTTTGTCTGGGTGCTGCCCCCACTGCTGCTCATGGTCTTCATCTACCTGGAGGTCTTCTACCTGATCCGCAAGCAGCTCAACAGGAAGGTGTCGGCATCCTCTGGCGACCCGCAGAAGTACTATGGGAAGGAGCTGAAGATCGCCAAGTCGCTGGCCCTCATCCTCTTCCTCTTTGCTCTCAGCTGGCTGCCCCTACACATCCTTAACTGCATCACCCTCTTCTGCCCTTCCTGCCATAAGCCGAGGCTCCTCATGTACATCGCCATCTTCCTCACACATGGTAACTCGGCCATGAATCCCATCGTCTATGCCTTCCGCATCCAGAAGTTTCGGGTTACCTTCCTTAAGATTTGGAACGACCACTTCCGCTGCCAACCTGCACCCCCCATCGATGAGGATCCTCCAGAAGAGAGGCCCGATGACTAGACTCCACCTCCTGCCCCCAGCTGCGCACATCTGGGGCATCTCAGCCCAGTACTCACCTCCCTGCTGTCCCACTCGTCTCCCTTGTCTCCCTGAATCTTCCCTACTGGCCTTTGGGCTGTGAGTGCCCTGCACCTCGAGGTCCTGGAGGAGTTTTGGGAGGGCAGTCCATGGGGAAAGAACGAGGTAACCTGAGGGGACGAGGAAAGTGGCGGCAGCACCCTAACCCTAACCATCCCCACCTGCCTGACCAACCCACAGGCAGCCCAGCACATCAGGCTAAGTGGGGCTTGGGGACACTGAGACTGCCATGGGGCCATGTGGACCAGGAGGGCAAGCTCAGCTCCCGTGGCGGGAAGGGAGGGGAGTCTGCTTGTCTTAGGTGGTAGTGGTGCAGCCCTGGGACCAAGTTTAAGGAGAGGAGAATATCCCTGCCAAGATGGAGGGAAGGGGAGAAACTAGATGTCCTGGCCTTGTTTTCTCTCCTGTTCTGTAGCAGAAGGTGGCCAGAGCCACTGACAGGCAGGAAGCAAGGAGCCTCAGTCCCCACCTCCCAGAACCCTGTGTTCCTGGCCATGCTGCATGCCAGGGTGCCTGCTCTCTTTGCCCTGGGGATCCCAGGGTTATACTTGGGAGAGGCCGAAAGGACGAGTCCAGAAATAATTTCCAGTATTTGCTTTATTCTCCCCTAGCCCTTGGACCTGAGTGGGGGCTCCGAGCTCCCTGGAGCTAATGTGGAATGGTAGGTGTGGGCCTCAAACAGCCACTGGGAGACAGTGTTGAGCCCTCATTCTTGCCTTGAGCCTCCCAAGTAGGAGACTTGGAGTGTAACTGCCTGTCCTCTGGGCCACCAGCTCTCGGTGATGGGCATGAGCCCTCTTAGGTGACACCCATCTCTGTTGCTTCTGAGCCAGATGGAGAGGAGAGCCCCAGACATGCCAGCTCTTGGGAGCATTCTGCCTGCCTGGGGAGTGGATGAAGAAGGGAAGGTGGGCTGCTGTGGTCATGCTGGGATGAAGTGTGACAGGGTGGTCAGGCCAGAGGAGACTACCCTCCTGGGTGTATGGGTGGGAAGGTCTTACCAGAATTTAGGTACCCTCAGTACCCCTGACAGCACAGTGTTCATGGGCTTTGAGGCTCTGTTGCAGCGTCTAGGCCTTTAGCCTAAACCCTTGGGGAAGGGTCTACTCCTGGCCAAGCCCAAAGCTCCTTATACAGAAGAATGAGGGGCCAGGTTCTAAGTGTGAATAGCAACTCCAGACATGATTCCAGGCCCTTCCCTCTCTCAGAGGTGGGATATCCCCTGGCTCCCAGGGCGGGCCACTTGACTAATAAAAGACTGTGAACCCTCATGGAGAACGTACCCCACCACCGTCTGAGGGCAATAAACAGCCTCAACAGAGAAAAAGCAATGGTGGGGGATAGGGAGAGGTGAAGAGAGGGGGGACTTGGAGGCATTTGGAGCAAGGAGGGTTCCAAAGAAGGGTTGTGTCTCTTCCTACAGTTATCCTCTTAGGGTAGCAAACTCTGCATGTGAAATGAGATCCTAAAAAACCTCACATCTGGAAAAGCCCCGTGACACCGCGAGCCCCCTCCCACGGGCACCTTCCTCGTGGTGTCAGAGGTGGAGACCCCCTCACGGTGACACATTCAACACCCACCTCGTGGTGACGCAGTGCCGCCCCCATCGTGATGATGCTCACTGTCACAGAGGCCCCTGCATTGTATCACTGCACACCTTTATTCAAGTGCTTCTCACCCAGTGTGCAGCTCCCTGCAGGAGCGCTCCAATCTTTGCACTTTCCAGGGCCCCTTGTATCCAGGAAGCCTGGCCTGGGGCCTGCTAGGCAGGTACCAAGGAGCAAAGCCATCAGTCATCACTATGGAGATGGGGACCTCTGGCCTCCGTGGAGCTTGATTCTGGGCCTGGCTGCCCTGAACCCTCAGGCCTGCGGCACCTAGCAGAGAACATGTTTTATGAGCCCCTGCTGTTAGGCAGAGCTGGGCTATACGTGCCCTGCTGAAGGGGTGATATGGGGAGGGCAAAGCAGTACCCCTCTTCCTTTCCCAGGCCTCCTTCCCCTTAGGCCCTTGGGCCCAAAGCCCAGGTCTCAGCTCTGCCCACTGCAGCTCCAGGATACATCCTCACTAGTCCAGGGCCTCAGAACCACCTGGGGAGGGCAGTCAGGGCAAGGATGTCGCCCCTACTTCTCTGACTGAGGAAACAGGTCCAAGGGAAGGCCCTGGCCTAAGGTCTTTAAGAGCCAGGACTAGATCCTGTCCTCTGACCATCCACTGAATCCCTTCCACTGAATGCCCATCCCTTCCAGGCGTCACCAGCAGCACCCTGCCCGGCAGCGTCTGTGGAGCACCCCCAGGACTGTGCGTGTTCGTTGCCTGTGACTGCAGATTTGTACCCAGAGCTGGCTGCCCCCTTCCCTTCTCACTCCCACCCCTGCTCCTGGCCTCCACCCCCAGAGGCAGTGGAGGGAGTGCATGCAGCCATTTACCTTCCTGCTCATCACAGCCTCCACCAGTGGCTCTTCAGTGTGTGGCTGAGGCTGGGAGAGATCTGAAGGTTAGAGCTCAGGGAGGGGGTGGGTGTCTGCTGGGGACCCGAGTGGGGGGTGGGGGGGGTGAGTGAGTCTCATGCCCTCACCCCAGTGATCCATCTGTCCACGAGGCAGGCTCTACCGCCTCCTTTACCCACGTGAAGCCATCCTCCCTCTTGGAAAGTCCTTCTGACAGCCTGACCTCGACTTTCACTACCCCTGTCTTGCCTTGATTTTCAGCGCTCAGCCTTGTCTAGTCCAGCAGGAGAAGAGGTGGCTTCTCCTGGTCTCCCATCCATTGGAGGGTTCCTAAGGAGTGACCCCTCTCAAGTCCTCACCTTTGACCTCCAGCCGGCAGTCCACAGACGCCTCCCCCAGCACATTGATGGCCTTGCAGGTGTAGACCCCGGAATCGAAGGGGCTGGGTTTCCGGATCTCCAGGGTGCAGACACCTTGCTCAGAGAGGGCGCGGTATTTGGGATCACCCTGGATGTCCATCTTGTTTTTCATCCAGATGATCCTGGGCTGGGGAAGCAAGGTCAGAGGAGAGCTGGGAAGTTTGTGGGCCAGGACGAGGCTCTCGAAGGCCGTCCTCAGCTTAGGGAAAGATGCCTGGGAAGATTCTTCAACCCCGGTGCCCCTGCCCAGGCCACAGCAGGGCCCTGCCCCTCACCTTGGGTGACGCTCGGACACTGCAGAAGAGCTGCGTGCTGTAGCCAGGGGTGGAGGTGTGGTCAGCCAGGGGCTGGGTGAACGAGGGGGCTTCTGAGAAGTCTCGCTCAACAAAACTTTTAGGTTTGGCAACAATATCTGGTTTGGAGGGAGAAAGTAGGGTGAATTTGAGGTTACAGGAGGAGACCTCTTAAGACTGACCTCATCCATTTTCTTAAGATCACTACAGCTTACACTTCGGTATGCCATTTAATCTACACAGCATTCCTTTGCAAGGATAAATTTGTCATCCCCAGTTGACAGATGGAAAACTTAGACCCTTCATAGATGAGGGACTTGCCCAATATCACGTAGTGAGTTTGTGGCTTAAGCGATGGAAGGTCACACGATGACTATGGCTCTCTGAGCAGAGAGCTGGTGGTCTGGAGGAAAATTAAGGGCGGGAGACAATCCATTTCATCCCTGCCTCCTCCTCTGGAACCCCATGGCAGGACCCTAGGCTCCTGGGGTCTTTGGGAAGCCAGGCACAGCCAACATGCCGGAGCTTAGAGGCAGAACGTCTCAAAGAGGCAGAGGAAAGCCGAAACGACAGCTGGGTGAGTCACAGAGGGGAGGAGAGAGGGGAGTGGGCAGCAAAACCAAACAGATGAGATGATCTTGGCTGAGGGTGGAGACTAAAAGCCCAGGGATCCTACATTTCATTTCTGTTTGTCTTTGGAGACTTGACTGGCTTTCTTCTTTTAAATGAAAATTTCTTCCTAATTCTGTGCAGTTCAGGCTAATGTGTGCTTTCTGCAGCCCGCACAGACTGTACGGGGGAGGGCCTTGGAGCACACAGGGTGACAGGGAGAAAGGGCTTGGAATTTCACATTTGACTCAAGAGGGCCATGTGCCTGTATAGAGACAGTAAATACCCGTATCTCTCTTGTCCATCTATATGGTGTTATATTAGGGTCGGGAGTTTGCTTTTAGCAAACTCACCGGTCTACCTATCCGTACACATTGCCCTTCACAGTAGCTCCCTTGGGACACTGCACAGGAGACCCAATGACTTATGATGTTGGCAGCCATACAGCATCTTTAGAATAAGTGCACAGCCTCCCAAGGGGTGCTTCTCATTTGCATGGGTTTGCTCTGATGTGTTTGTTTCAATCAATCAACCATGTCCATTTCTTTACAGTCACGCGGGTGTGAATGTGTGTGGGGGGGTAGCTGTGGAGCGGGTGTGGAGAGGGCAGCAAAATCTCTGGCAAGTGGGCACCCATGAGAAGCACAAAGGGAGGGGTGCTGACACACCAAGGAAACGTCAGAGACAGGGAGAAGGGTCAGCATGGCAAGGCCTAGCTTGGTTTCCAGGCTTGGACCCAGACCCACCTGTCTTCTGGATGTGGGCGAGCTCCTTGGTGACGGCCGCCGAGGCACTGAGTCCACACCGGTTTTCCGAGAAGACTCGGAAGGAGTAAGAGTTACCCACGATGAGGTCTGAGATAGTGCAGGTGGTCGGGTGGTAGCGCTCCAGCACTGTGAACCATTGCTGCAAGGACCCTGGGCCTGTCATCCTCACCTCCCCCCTGCCCTACCCCTCCCTGCTCTCACTGTGGCCTCTTCCTCAGAGGGGCTTGTTCCACGCCCCAGCCCTGGGAGGCTGAAACATCCAGCTTTGGGTCTGAGGGACTTTAAATTGGGAGAAGGAACCCCTGGGAGAATGTGACCTTGCTGGGGTCTTCAGAGAATTCTAGAACTTTACTGGTCAAAGTGTGGCCCGAGGTCCTGCAAAGTAAGAATCACCTGAGAACTTCACAGAAGTTCAGGATCTCAGTCCCCACCCCAGACCCACTGAATTAAGATCTGCATTTTAGCAAGATTCCCAGGTAATTCATATGCACATTACATTTCCTGAAGCACTGCTCTAGAGCTTGAAGGGCCTCCGAGAGCCACCCTTGCAGTCGTCAGGAGGAAACTGAAACCCAGAGATGAAAGGGATTTGCCAAGCGCCACACAGGGAGTCAGGTTAGTGGTAGGCAGACCAGAGCTCTTCAGTCCGTTGACTCTTAGTGGACAGGCCTTCCCAGATACCTAGGCCACTTCTTTCCCCACAAACCCAACCCCAGTCAGACCTTCCTCCTCCCCTTACTCTGCTCCAGCGGGCCTCACCCCTGTCTTTTTGTCTGCCTTCTGCACCGTGTAGCCCAGGATCTCTGTGTTGCCTGTGTCCTGGGGTGGTGTCCACTCGAGGGCAGCGTTGCAGCCCCAGACATCCAGTAGCCTGATGCTGCTGGGGGATCCAGGTTTATCTGTAGGACCCGAGTGTGAGAGAGAGTGAGGGGGAGGGCTGGGCTTGCTGCAAAATCCCCCCACCCAAGATCTGGCTCTTATCACTCTCTCTTGGCCTGACCCCATTGGCCATCAGTTCTGGGGCAGGAGGTGAGGTCTCTGGGTCCCCAGCAAGTCAGCCCTGCCTCCCCCCGCCCCATACCGATCACCAGGATGTCGATGGCTGCCTTGGCCTCCAGGCCTTCCAGCTGTACTGTGAGCTCATAGCAGCCTGAGTCGGAGCGCTGGGCTGAGCGGATGAAGAGGATGGAGTCCTGGTCCCCGGTGCGCACACTCACCCGCTGGCTGTCCAGGGCGTGACCGTTGTGGGTCCACGAGGCCTGAGGCTTGGGATTCCCCTGGGAGGGAGGAGCCCTCAAGGTGAGCGCAGAAGGCACCAGCACCCCCACACCCACTCAGCTCCAGGGATCCCTGCGCCAGGGGAGCTGTCCCCATTGGCCCTTCTGAGCAGGGGCAGCAGAGGCTAGAGCCACAGGTGCTGCCTAGAGCCTCATTCTCCGGATGTCCAGCCAGCCCCGGGGCCACCTGTCCTGTTCACCGGCTGGAGAATCACAACAGGGTCATGTGTACAACAGAGGGAGGATGAGGCCATCTTGGTGGGTGGGTCTCAGGCAGACCTCCACGGGGATCCTGACATTTCCTGGGCTCCTCTAATACACCTCACACGGGGGCCCTTATTTCACCCAAGCTCTTATCCTGGGCAGGAGGCATACTCACCTGGAAGGGGATTTGCAGGTTAATCATCTCTCCCACCTGACGGACATAGGTCTGACGAAGGTGGCGGGGAACGCGGATCTTGGGGGCCTCTGCATTAAAGCGAGAGGCTAGGCTTAGCACAGCAGGGGGCTGCTGATTGGAGGCTTCTGTGGCAGGGGCGGGGGACAACTGGAGAAGGCTGCTGGCTGGGCAGGAGGTCTGAGTGTGCTCTGAGGCTGCCTCCTTGTGGACAGGGCAAAGCTCACTCCCCAGATCCAGGGACCCAAATCCCCTGAGGCCCTTGGGGACTTGAGAGCCAGGAGGTTCCAGGAGGGCAGGACCTCCACGGTGTGAACTGGTAGGCATCCGGGGCACTCCTTTGGTGCCCTGACCCTGCCAGGCTGGGATTTGCCCTGCTGCTCTGGTATTCCTGGGCTCCAGATGGGCCCCAGCTGGCTCCCTGGCTCCCCCTGGTGGGCAGCGTGTGCTGCGCCTGGAAGGGTGGCAACCCTGTCTTCCCAGTCCCTCTGCCCTTCTGCTTCGAACAGCTCAGGCCTTCAGAGAAGCCCCTGTGAGACCCATTTGCCCACTGCTCTGTCTCCAAGCCATATGGGAGGATTGGGATCTTTCCCTTTTTAAATGAAGCCAGAGCAGACCTACCCCCTTCCTTCTCTCTTACTCCTGCCACTACCTTTCAGTCTGCGGTGGGGGAGTCCTTCCAGACATTTTACTTCAGCCCCATGCTACGGTAGAGAACCACCTTCCTGACTATCACCTCATCAGGTGCAACCACTGAAACGGTCGGGCATTCCAAGGGAAGCTGCAACAGCCCCTGCCACTATCCCCCTGGGCGGGAGCAGGGGTGGTGGTAGCTGAGGCTCCTCAGTGGCAAACAGGTGGCAGCAGTCGGTCAGTGGCATGCAGGGCAGAGAGGGAGGAGACAGAAGGAACACGGTGTCTCTGAGGATTAGCTGTGCAGGCACTTGGCCCTGGGAGTCTCAGGCGTGGAATGTTCCAGGGGCAGCTGCAGGGGGCCAGGAATGCTTGGCAGCTCCAGGTGGCTGAGGAGGGACAGCTGAGCAGCTGAGGACTCTGGACAGGGTCCCCACCCTGCCCTGCCCATGAGAGGGGCCTGGCTGGCTGCTCCCTGTTTATTCACAGCCTCCTCCCCTCTTCTCTCCAGGAAATCCCCTTCTCTCCTGCCAGAGGAATTTTAATGGAGTAGAGGGCGCTGAGTCTAGCGGACTCCTCCAGTGTTAGGCCTTGAAGTAGAGGACCCTGGCCCCTGCAGGCTCTCAGAGTCTGAGATCCCTGGGCCCTCAGGAAAGGTCCAGGATGCCCACCAACCCCACTCCCCAACAAGGAGGGCTTCCTGGCACTCCCAGGCTAGAATCGGTGAGTCCATATTAAGTTGCCAGGTGGCACCATGTCTCACCAAGACTCAAAGGAGGGGAAAGGCCTCTGGTTTTGAAAACCACCAGAAAAAGAGTCCCTGCTGCCTGGTAAGACCTGAACTGGCCTGTGTGGGAGTCAGGTTCTGGGACTGCCACTAATAGGCTAGGTGACCTCAAGGGAGTCCTGGGTGCCTTTGGACCTGCTTGGCTTGGATGGACAAGCCGTGACAGTCTACAGTTCTACACTCCCAACCCCCTGGTGCCCACATCTCTCAGGCCTTAGAGTTGAAAAGTATTTCCTTGAATCCAAACTTGACCTCCTTCTGTGGCCATGAAACCCCCTCTGTCTGGAGGCCTTGTCCAGAATTATGGGGTCAAGATGAGGAGGGGGGAACAAGGAGAAAGGTGGAAAAAGGCCTCAGGCCACCTGCTGGCCTATGTCTCTTGTCACCCTGGGGCTCTGGGCTGTCCCCAGAAACCTTGGATCAGACCAAATGACTCACTGCCATTAACAGACTGAAACCTGATCGGTCCTGGGAGGGCTTGAGGCTAATGTACCCTACAAATAGAAATCTTAGCAAGGGGACGGCAGCTGGCCTCCCAGGTTCCCAGGGCAGCACTGGCCTCTGGGGATGGAGAAACCTTCGCGGACCTTTCGTAGGGCATTTAACTTCTTCCCACTAGGGACAGCAAGAGGCAAGCAAAGACTCCTATCTGGAACCCAGGCCATGTGAAATGAGAAGAAAATGGACTTCCGTGGCCGCTGAAGGAATTAAGATTAGGTAGGAAGAACGAAATGACTCTAAGCATTGGGACTCTGAGGCAGGTGACCTGGGGAGCTTGAGCTCTCACTTCTGGAGGTCAGGAAGCTTGGGGGCTGGGCCACTCAGGGAAGTGGCCTCTTTGACCTCTAGAGGCCCCTCGCCGCTGAGGAACCTGGGATTTTCTTAAGGCAGAATGGCGATAGCAGGTGGCTTGTGCACGTGAGTGTGGGATGGGGGGAAATGACTGCCCTGTTCGCTCTACCCATTGGCCTCAGTTTCTCCGTCCATTAGATAAGGTGCCTGGGAAGGGCTGGGGAGCAGGATTTACCGATGATCCTTTGGATGTGGACGGGCTGGTCCAGCACAGCTGGTGGGCCAGCCCCTGCAGAGCTCACTGCAGCCACACGTATGAAGAACTTGTCACCTAGAGCCAGGTTCCGCACCGTCTGCTGGGTCACCATCATGGGCCGGGAATTCACAGGCACCCACTCCAAGGCTGAGAGAAATGAAGAGAGTGCAAAGCCCTGGCTCCGTGGCTGTGGGCACCCTTCTCAGTGGGGCTTCCCTTCTCGCTGATGATCTGAGGAAGCTGACCTCCCTTTCTGGGACTTATTTTCCCTTTGCTTCCCTGACTTCTTGTTGTCAAATGGCATCAAAGACACCTGATGTTAGAACCCTTGAGTGGTGGCCAGAGATGGGTTTGCCCGGAGCCCAGAGAGGGTTGGACACATTTGCCAAATCACACAGCAAGGTAGGGGCAAAGGCAGCCACACGTATGAAGAACTTGACTGCCATGGAGGTGGATAACAGGATGCTGGCGTGAGGAATTTGGCCAGAGCCGCCCGTCCCCTATTTCTCCTCACTCTCTCTTACAACTTACCCTCCCCCTCAGCTTCTTTTGCTCTCCACCTCCTGCTTGCCCTCCCCAAGCAGGGTCCTCTGAGACTTAGCACCTCCTTCTTTCTCACAGAGGAGTGCCCCACTGTCACCTACCCTTTTATCTCTGTTACTCAGAGGCTTCCTGGAGCTGGAGGACAGGGGGCCTCCTAAGGCCGTTTGGACATCCTCCTGCTTTCAGAGGTGCGTTGGTGGAGCAAGAAGCTGTGTGTGAGTGGCTTGAGCGGACTGCTTCCTCTCCCTCCTTCTGTATCTCCCCTTGGACTGACCCAACTGCAGAGTCTGGGGGCTTGTCCCTGCTGCCCTCTAAGCCCACCTCCCCTGGGTGTATGCAGGGCTTAGCCCATAGCTCACCTCCCTGTCGGCGGAGTTCCAGAACATAGCCCTGGAGCCCCAGCTTCCCTAGCCTCTCCGGGGGTTCCCAGCTCACAGTCACCGAGCCGTCACTCACGTCCTCCACAGCCAGCAGCAGCGGGGCACTGGGGACATCTGAGGGAGAAGCAGGGGGAGATAAAGAGGTTCGTAGCCAAAAGCTCTCCCCGCACCACTCTCCGCCAAGGCTGCCTCCCTCCTCCACCTGTCCCGCCTCTTGTCACCTTCACTTGGAGGTGCGGGTTTAGAGGCTGCGGGGGCAGGTGCCTGAGGGGCAGGCTCCTGTGGCTTGGGAGCCTGCTCTTCCCCGGTAGACTTCGGTGCCGCCACTTCTCCAGAGGGCTCTGTGGTGGGCACATCTGTAGACTCAGAGGCAGTCTCCTCCGGACCACAGGCAAGGGCTTCCCCGGTGGCTTTTCCTCTCATTGCAAGGATTGCTGGAGGGTCGGGCTGGAGGGCGCAGGTAGTAGCACTGGAGGGTCTGTGCATCCAGGGTGCCTGGGACACCCAGGTCCAGGCTTATATAGTCAGGGGGCTGCCCCACCCCCAGGCAAATGATTCCCAGCTGTGGGGTCAGGTCAGGCAGGGGGACTGGGGGGGTGCGTGGGGAGGCGCTGAAGCCAGGAATAGCTCTGGCGGAGGACTGCAAGGGTCCCTTGAGGAGTGCACGACCTTGTCCATCACCCCGACTGGATCTCAGCAGGCAGGGTTCTGGTGCCCAGATGGGAGGAGGGTACAGATCGGTGAGATGGGACATGGCCGGGAGCCTGCGCCAGGGGTCAGGGCAATGGGAACGAGAGCTTCCATTTGGAGAATGAACCCAGATCAGGCTCTGTGTGTTTGGCCTCTGGGGGACCACTTGTGCCCAGGGCTTCTCAGCTTGGGTGCTGGGGTTCCAGACAGCCTGGAAACAGCCTTCTCTTGGGAGCACCCCCAGCTTTGTCCCTGGGGTCCCACACTCCCCTGGTCCTCACATTCCCTGGGAATTCTCACTTGTGCTGTATGAGGTTGAGGGCCTAGAGAGGGAGGGAATTGGGATGCCCAAGTTGGGCCTGATTGGAGGAAGGTCTTCTAGCAATGGGACCCCAGGAAGGGAGTCTAAGGCCCCTGGTTACCCAGCCTCTCCAATCCCTGCTCTGGACCTCAGTTTCCCCATCTGTTACAGAGAACACTATGACAGTCCCCTAGCCCTTGGGGGTAAAACCAAGTCATAAGACAGGTCTGGAAGAGACCTTGGAGGAGGACAGCACTCTGAGACTTGTATTCTTCGAAGCAGGACATCTGCATGCCACGGGGAAATGAGGCAGGTACAACCAAATTCCTAGTCATTGAGTCATTCATCCAATAAAACAGTAAGATTGGGAATGATTTAATAAGCCTGAAAATAACACGTGTCAGGGAGGAGGGGAAGTAACAAGAACTCTCATTGCTGGTGGGAGTGTAGATGGGAGCAATCTCTTTGGAAAAAGTGAGACAGTATCTAGTCAGATTGAAAATGTGCAAATTCTATGACCCAGCAGTTACAGCCCCAGAAACTCTCACACCTGTGGCCCAGGAGACATGCATGCAAACATTCACAGCAGCATTGTTTGTAACACCAAATCTGGAGAACACAGCTCTCCCTCAACAGGGGAATGCATAAATAACTGTGACATGTATGTGCCCCTCTAAACCAAATATGGAATATAAAATGAGCAAACTTCAGCTACATGGTTGATCTGACAGACATAACGGGGAGCAAAGGAGCCAGGCACAGAGAGCGATGAGACACCTTTCATATCCAATTCAAGCGCGGGGAGCACCAGCTCTCTTCTTCAAGGGGTGTCTCTAGAGGGTGAGACCACAAAAGAAGGCAGGCAAGGTCAGGACAGTGCCTGCCTCTGGGCAGAGGGACAGGGAGGTATGTGACTGTGGAGTTTCAGGGGCACTAATGAGGTCTCATTTCCTGTCCTGGGTGGTGGTTACACAGGCTTTCACTGTACAGTAATTCTTTAAATTAAACAAATACATTTTACGCACTCTTTAGCTTGTATGATATATCCCCTAATTTAAAAATCAATACACATATAATTTATTTAGGGCCCTCAGTGGCATGCACTGAGGGTGGAGGCCTCACACTGGTGAGGTGTGGCCACCTCTCACCAGTGGCTGTCCTTGTTGGGGAGAGGCAGTGGAGGGCCTGGGGAGCCTCCAGATCCTGCCCTGCTTGGGTGCCCGTGCCCTCTGCCGGGTGACTCAGTGTCCTGCTGGGCAGTCCTCCAGGACTGGAGACCCGATCTCTATCCCTGGCCTCTGACTCTGCAGCTATAAGTGAATGTGACTAACTCTGCAGGACCCTGAGTCAGGCCTCCAGAGACTGTCTCAGGATGGGGGAAGGGTGGCCAGGGGGGGTAGGGTGGGGGTTGACTTCCCTGGAGGACTCACAGCCCCTGGCTTTTCAAAGACCCCTGTGTGGTAGAGTAGGCAGTGGGCAGGGATTAGGGAATGCTTGGCCCACTGGCCAGCAGTGAAATGCCAGGTACCCCTGAAGCTCTGGCCAAGTTCTCACTCTCTTTTCCTTTAGCTTGGCAGTGACCTTGGGATCGGTTGCATCTGCCCCGCTCCAGCTGGTTCAGATTTCAGGGAGGCCGATAGGTATTTTCTTCCCCACACCTCAAACCAGTGTCACAAATCACTAGGCCAAGTCACAGATAATCCAAACATCAGGGAATCCACAGATAAATCCTCTTTGGTTTTGAAGCATGCAGCTGAACTCTCTTTGGATACAAGGCATGTTTGGGGCTCTGAGAGTTCACAGAAACCGCTGAGAACATCTCTACTTCATAAAGCCTGGAAGGCTGGCTGATCTGAGGTCATCCCATTTGACCCATCCCATCCCATCTGGCCCCCACCTCATGTCCCAGGCTGAGCTGAGGAGTCTTGGTCTCTGCATGGGCTGAGGGCTATGTCCCAAGACAGGAGAGACAGAGGGCTGGGTTACAGCCCTAGGACATCTGACTGATTTCAGTCCAGCAATGGAAAGGGTTCCTCTAAGGTAATGAGCAACTGGTCACTGAGAGTGTGGGGGGAGGTTGGAAGGCTAGCTCTCAAGACCTGTAGAGACTCTAGGCCTGGGACGGAGGGAGGGTATGTGAGATAACATAGGTGTCTCCTTCTAGCCCTGAGAGTCCAGGGTCAGGGCTCTCTCTAACCTGAGCCTGTGTTGGCTCCTATACCTCCCGAGGTGAGAGGAGATGAAGGGTTGGTGTTAAAGCGTTTCCTTCCTAGTGCCTGCTAGCCCTGGAAACAGAAAAGACTTCTTTCAACAAGGAACTCTATCGAGAAGTCTGGACGACAATGACTTTAAGATCTGGAAGCCCATCAGCCCTCTTGGGTTAAGTCCATGACTGATGGGTCTGGCGATGCTTGCCTCTTTTGGGGACTTCTTGGGGCCCGGCAGAGGACAGGGTGGTCTCATTTTCTGCAGCTCAGGACTACCAAGCCTGAGAGAGAGGAATCCAGAAGAGACGGGGGAGGTGAGCCCCGGGGGTCCAGTGGGACCGCAAAGATAGACTGAAGCAGGCGCTAATAACTGGCGGGCCCCAGTGCTTTACTGAGCAGCCGCAGAATCAGGAAAGGGAAGTGGAGTGGGGACATGATTATGTCCCTGAGTAAAGGTTTCAAGCTGGGCTTTGCAGAGGATATAATTAGCGTGGTTGCTGCTTCTTGTAAGATATTTCACTCTGCAGTGGTACAGCTTGCCAAAAGGGTGTCCTTAGGCATAGAGGCCTGGGGGTAAGGGAGTTGAAGAAATCTCCTTGTGTGGGGCCTGGAGTACCTGCCTGTCCACCAGAGCTGAGCTCAGATGGCAGAGCTGTGGCCCTCCGCATGGGCCCAAGGAAGGGAGACTGAAGCTCAACAGGGGACCCAGCAGGGCAGGTGATCAGGCTCCTAGCCAGTCAGGGCCAAGTGATCTCTGCCCCACTGTGTGCCCAGGAACCGAAGGCTACACCTCAGCAAGCGCATCCTTGATGGCACTGGTGAGAGGGAAGTGCAGATTCTGTCCGCACAAGGTGCCCTGAAAGTCATCCAAGTCCAGGGCCCACACCATGGCGCCAGCCAGCTGCCTGTTCCTCAGGTACTGCACCTGCTCTGGAGACCCAGAGCAGGCAGGGCTGGGTTCCCTGGGCCAGGGTGCTTATGGGGGGCGTGCTATCTGGACACCTCCCCGTGGGAGAGAAAAGCAGACACCGGAGACCCCAAACACCTCTGTAGCCAAGCCCCACCCTCAGTGCAGGGGGCTTCCCTCCCCCTCTTCAACTTGGGGTGTGGCCTTAGGTACGTACCTTGTTTTTGATGCTCTCCTGGTCATCATACCCCACCCACTGGTTGCCCTTAGTGGCATAGGGGACCTGCTGACCAAGGAGTCTATGGACTGTGGCTCCGCGGAGAAAGTCACAGATCTGAACAGAGAACAGGGCAGGCGTGGTGTGGGGAGCTGTGCTGAGACTTTGCGGGTCACCGGGGGACGCCACAGCCCAAATCTCTCAGCCCCTTGCTTCTTCCTGCAGGCTACATCTTCCCCTAGAGACTGCAGGCTTCGCACAACTTTGCTTAAAACAGATGCAAAGATCCCAGGATTCTGTAGCTGCTATAACCTGAGGGCATTATGGGGGCTCTGATTAGCTTCCTGCATCTTAAACAGGGATGTGGGAAATAGTGCTTTGACACTGAGGACCGGCCCAAGGCAGCACAGAGCAGCAGAGGATGGGCCGAAACAAAAGAACCTACCTCTTGGCCATTGCTTTTTCCTGGGCTAGAAGGAAGGCCCAAACTTGGTGGCCAGAGGGGTTGCAGACAGGATGTGCCTGGCCTCCTCCTCCCTCTTCTCCAGAGTGCTAGGTCTGCTGGAACATTTTTTTAAATTTCCAAAGGAGTAAAGTGTGGGTGGGGTGGGAGGCTCACCTTCCCCGGGGGCTACGGGTGCCCCGGGAAATCTTACCTTCTCCCCAGCTCATACCTCATAGTAGGCGAGGGTCCCTTTCTCCTTGGTGAACTGGCCTGGTATTCCTGGCCCTGAGGTTGGGGCTCCCACATCTGTCTTGGAAGAGGCCAGGGTGAAGCTCCTCCCAAAAGTGGGGATACCCATCACCAGCTTATTGGCCTGGGCCCCCAGCCTCAACACATAGCTCACAGCGTAGTCCTGTGGGTGGGTAGGGCAGGACAGTTTGAGCAGTTAGATGCTGGTGGTCTAGGAGGGGAAAGGTTGTGCAGTTCCCACTGCTGCCTTGAAAGGTGGAGTTCCAGGTCTAGATGCGTCTGGAATTCCCTTCCTTCTGGGAACCTATAATGTCAGTCTGAAAAGCATTGTGTAATTTCAGTCTTGAAAAAAATCCTCTTAGGTATAGGAAGGGATTATTACTGTTCGATAGTTGCAGAACTCTGGTGATTGGCCCAGGTTACACAGCAAACAATGGCAGGTCTAGACTAGACTCTTGCCCTCTCAGCCCCCAGCCTTCTCTGTGCTCTCTTCAGTCTGCCCTCTGCCTTCACTAGGTCCACCCTACAGGCCCATCAGGAGACGTCCTGACTCTTTATGGACGCATCACCTCCCCAGTTCCCAGAGCTGTGGAGAACGCATAAACTTTGGGCCTCAGTTTCCTCATCTGTGAGGTGGGCCCTATAACCCCTCCCTTGCAGGATTACTGAGGAGTGGAGAGGTTGGTGTCTGAGCTCTGGCAAGTGGCATGTCTGTGGCCCCCTCTCAGCCCTCCCTCCTTTGGGACACTCACAGAATTGGTGAATCTGTCAGAACTTGTATCTTCCTGGCCTCGGAATAGGGGGCTGTGATGTGCTATGGTCTGGCGCTACGCTCCATAAAAGTCGTAGGTCAGAAGGCTGATGAAGTGCAGGTGTCTGTGGAAGAGTGGATGCAGGTCAAGGCGAAAAATTGAAAAAGCGCACCACCCTAGCAGGATGTGAGCTGGAGAAACAGGCAGCCATGAGAAAAGCCATTAACCCCAAACCCAGCAGAACCCAGTGACCCGCTGTCTAGGCTGCTGGACCACCTCCCTTGTGCCACACTGGGACGTGGGCTCAGGGTCCCACAGGAGCATTCAAGGCAAGAATGGGGTCCTTCCAATCCGCCCCCAGCACACAGTTGGGAGCTGGCCTCCAACACACGTCACCCCCTCCACTCCAGCCACATTCATCTTTGAGAAAGCAGATTACAAGCGGCATCAACAGCTAGCCTTGTCGGGAGAGAGAGGGACCAAAGGATGGCCTGAACCTATGATTCCTGCTGGTGGGAAGTTAGGTTTCCAAACACAAAAGTGGAGGGTCTGCAGGTGGATTGCATGAACATGAGCTTCAGGTGTTTGGGGCAAATGGTTGAGAGTCACCTCTTTCCCACCCTCTAAGTGATCAATTAAAGCACCAAGTCTACACTCCCTAAGACCCTAAAGAAGATTCTAAAGTCAGAGCGAAGAGTCTTGGTCTCTTACTCTTGGGTTTCCTAAGATCCATGCCTTTGTCTCACGGAGAGATCAGCCTGCTTGGCTGGGGACCACTCATTCTCACACGTGAGGAGGCAGGGCGAGGAGGAGGGGTGGGGTGGACAGGAAAGGGAGGGGGTCACCCGCATGTGTGAAAGGTATCATGACTGCTGCCTTGCCCCTCCAGAGACTAGTGACTGGCTGGTTTGTATAACTTTCCCTGCTTCCTTTTCCACAAATACATACATTCATAACGACTTTCTCAACTGAGCAGCGCGATACCCCAAGTGGAAAGGAAGGATAGGGATTGTTATGCCCCGTTTGACAGATGGGGAGGCTGAGGCACACAGAGGGGAAGTGACCTGCTCAAGGTCACACATCTTTGGAGAAACTGGGACTAGAAGCCCAGTCTTCTGATTGTACATGGAGTGCTAGGGCAGAGTGCATCAGGAAGGAGATTCACCGGGATATCTGGGCGATGTCATAGCCTCTGTCAATGGCAATCTTCCCAGCAGACACTGCCGCGCTGAGCAGGAGTTGCTCTGCTCCTGCCTGGGCTTCCCTTGCAAACTCAGCCTCCGTTTCCTGGTTGGGAGAGAGGCAGGTGAGTGACAGCAAGCCTTGAGGCGAAAGATCTCTGAGCATGTCATTGGCCTTCGCTGTCTGCTGTAACCTCCAACCTGACTGGAGCTCAGTGGGAACGATAAAGTGGTCTCATCCTCAGACTCACCCATCTTTTTCCTAAAAAACTGTTTGGACCAATCTCATCCCTACACCCCGTGCATACTCATCAACACTCAATTATTCTCTGTCCTGGAGGGACCATGAGGATAGAGAGTGATCCCACTTGGTCCACAGATGATGCTGGAAGATATTTACCTGTTGGTCTGTGCTTTGTTCAAGCTTATAAAGGAGAACACAAAATTAAAGTGATTTACATTGTACCATGAACAGTTTGTTTAAATGATCACTCTGTCCCTGGGGTAACTGAGTACCTCTGATGCAGTGCATGCTGGGGAGTGGGCAGTGTTGGTTTGGGAATGAATACAGGCAGTGAGGAATGGGTTCTCCGCTTAGTGACCTCTGCCTCTTAGAACCCCACCCTACCTCCCACTGTTGTCAAAAGATGTCTTCCTTGATGTGTGAGATCTCAGGACACAGGCTTGTTTGTCTTATCCCTGGTCCAGATCTCAGGACCCTGCAGCAAAGAGGCCTCAGTCCCCCTTTGCCTGCCTCAGGAGAATATCTCTGAAGACAGCTTCTGCCCTCCCCACTCCCTGATGCTCCCTACCTCCCTGCCCTTTTCCCTGACCCAATCAGCACCTTGATCAGAGTGGTGAGATGCTGCTTGTTTCTCCGCCCGGGGTTGAGCCAGGCTAGGTCCAGTCCATCAAAGCCATGGGTCCGCAGAAATGGTGGCACCGACTTGATGAAGGTTCTGCGACTCCAGGTGTTGGAGGCTATTTTGGAAAATCTAGAACCGAAATCACCCCAGTAGAGGGCTCAGTACCAATACGCTGGGTGCCTTAGCCCTCTGGAAGGGTCTCTGGGGCATGTGGAGCTGGGAGTCTGAACCCACACAGCTCTAGGAGGGCATGGTTGGGACAGGACCCACCTCCTATTATCTTAGAAAGACCATGTGCTTTGGAGCCAGATATCCCTGGCTCTATCACCTACTAGCCAAGCCACTTTGAGCAGGTTATAACCTGAGCCTCAGTTTTCTCATCTGTAAAATGGGCATAAATATAACATCTCACAGTGCTATTATGAGGATTACATGTGATAATGGTTGGATAGGATGCCTGACATATAGTAACAGCTCAGTAAATGAGAGCTGCTATGGCCATCTTTGCCCCCTTTTTAAAGCCTCCTCCAATTCTACCCACTCCAGGATGCCCTCACAGGGTCTCCACTCCCAAATTTCCCATTCATTCCATCTCTCTCCTTCCAGCCCTTAGGACAGTATCCCTCGCCGCCCCAAATTTCTTTGTTTTCATGTCTGAGAAGTAGTAAAAAGAGCATTGGCTGCCACCTTGCTGTGTGACTCTTTTTTTTTTTTTTTTTTTTGGAGGTAAGCGGGCCTCTCACTGCCGTGGCCTCTCCCGTCACGGAGCACAGGCTCCAGACGCGCAGGCTCAGCCGCTCCTTGGCATGTGGGATCCTCCCAGACCGGGGCACGAACCCGCGTCCCCTGCATCGGCAGGCGGACTCCCAACCACTGCGCCACCATGGAAGCCCGCTGTGTGACTCTTGACAAGTTCCTTTCCCTCTCTGCGCTCTGATTTCGTGGTTGCACATGAGGCAGGCTCCTGACAACCATTCAGACCCCTGTGCCTGACCAGTCTGGGGTCCCTGTGACCCCCATCCAGTGGATGAGGAGAAAGCTATGCCTCCTCCTATTCCATCAACCTCTGGGGGATGAGTCATCCTACCTTTGATAACCAAAGTTCCATCCTCCAACAAATAGAAGGGTCTTCAGGCTGGGATTCCTGTGGGGCACAGGGAGGCAGGAGGGCAGGGGTTGAGTGAAGTTGTTGTGACATGGGGTGGCCCCACATTTAGGAGGCTGTATCAGGCTTCTAGCTTTGGGTGGGAGGCTGAATCAGGCCTCTGAGGTCCTTCCAACCCTGAGATTCAGTATTCTAAGACTTTCTAAGCATTTGTGGCAGTTACTCTGAGGTATGTTGCCCATATTTGTTCCCTCCAGTGGGGAATATGGCAAAATAGAGTCATGAGCACTTTCTCCGTGGAGAGGCACCCTCAGAGGATGGAGAGGGGTCCCGTTCCCAGGGGAGCTCAGCTGTGCCTTCTTCTACGGTCTTCTTCTACACCCTGACACCTGCCCTCATCACTTCTTCCCACTTAAGCCAAGGCCCTCCAGTTCTCCACCCAGAGGTGAGTACTGGGGACCTCGCCCACCCTCTCGAGCAGGAGTACACTGCCCTGAGACCAGCCCTGCTAACCCTCCATCTTCCTCCTTCCCTGGCCAGCCAGTGGCCCAACCTGTTCTTGAGTGTGTTCAGTGTGTCATAGAGCGTCACATCATTCCACTCCCAGGTGTCGATCGCACTGTTGCTTATGCTGGCAAAGCTGTAGAGATGTGGGTACAGAGGAAGGGGTCAATGGCGTCTGGGAAGCAGCTCCCATCGCCCTCCCGGTACTGGGACCAGCTGGTGTAGTAGCAGATCAGCTTGTATGCAGCACCTGAGGAGAAGGCCAAGATTGAGCCAGGGACCCTCTGGCTGAGCCCTGAGCTGAGCACTAATGGGGTTTTGGGGGGCGGGGTTGATGGGTAGAATTGTGAGCAAAGTTAGAATTCTAAATGCAAAGGGCTGGCTCAGGGGAGTTCTCTGTCTGATGAAAACAAGGTCTATTTTGAAAATGCTTAGAAAAGATCAAATATAGTAGATAAACATACTGCAGACTAAGAACAGAACACTGTATGGGGTGAGGGGGTGCCGATGAATGAAGATGAAATGGGACTTGGTACAAGTAAAGAAGGCTTCCTGGAGGCAGCGACTTTGAAGGAGAAGAGGGACCCGACAGCCATATCAGAAGACCCTGGCCTTCAGGCGAGAGTCTTGCAGGACCTTCAGTGGAGTCCTTGATCTGGGAGGCTCTGGCCCATCTCTTCTCTGCCTTCCTGTGGGAGTGCCCCTAACTTGTAACCCACCCAGAATGGCATCCCCCAGGCCCCTTCAGTCCATCCCCCGAGCTGGGGCACAATATCCCAATGGACCCGGAAGTTCCTCCTCCCTGCTCATTCTAATTTTTCCTGCTGCAAAGTAGGCCTTTTCTGCCCTCTTGACTGTGGAGGAATAACTGGGCATCACTCATCCATGCTGCTACTGGTCTCCTGTTAGTTGTTCCCAGTAAGCGATTAGTTGAAGCCTTCATTGAACCTGAGCCTTTGAAAGTTCTTAATTTTCAAAAATTTTAAATATACAGAAAAGTAGAGAATAGTATAATCAACACCTATATACTCATCACCTTGGTTTAACAAATGCTAATATTTCTGAACCATTTGAATCACAGAAGAAACTGGAAAAGCGCTACCTCAGCGGCAAGGTCCCTTCCACACAGCCCTCACCACACCCCCACCACCCATGACTTAAAAGGGGTTACTTACAGCTCTGGGCAACACCAGGACCACAAAACCTGAAGGGAAATCCAGGGTGAGACCCCCTGCAAGTACCTCCTGCCCTTCCCCCTGCTCCCTGCACCCCCCCACCATAAAGGAATCAAGGGCCTCCTCACACCAGCCTCCTCTTCTCTCTCCCCACCGACTCTGCTACCCCTCCCACAGCAGGTAGGAGGCCAGCCCCTCTGCGGAGCAGCTCTGTGGCCAACCCAGAGACCTGTCTGAGCCACCCTCAGACCCATCCTGGCTGCAGCAGAGGGGGGCACGGCATGGCCTCTTCCTTTGCCCTCAGGCTCCTGGTGCCCAGCTGCCTAGACAGGACGCTTCCCTGGGTGTCCAACTTCCTCTTATACCTGTCCCACTCCACTCTCCGGCACCCCAAACCATGCCATGTACAGGAACTGAGCTGCGTGTCAGTGAAGGAACTAGCAGGCTGGAAAGTGGCGGGGCCAAGCACTGCGGGCCGCCTGAGGTGGATTGAGAAACCCTGGAGAGTTCTGAAAACGTGGGCCAGGTCTTCCTGAGGCACCTGCTGGCAGAAAAGCCACCAGGTGGATGATCTGGGGGCTCCTGTGGCCAGTAACTCAGCCTCCCACTCAGTTTCCTCCAAAACCCAGCAGTTTCCGGGCTTTTCGGGCAGCCTCTACTTTTGCCTCTCCAGCCCTCTGTCCGGGCCCTTGGCCAGGTTGAAACTGGGCACAATTGAGTTCTGTAACCAGCAGTAACCCCAAAATAGGCCGTTATTTATTCTCTCCCTGAGTCCAGCAGCACCCTGCCTGACCCACTCCCCCTCGCCAAGCTCTTTCCCACAGCCAGCCTGTGCTGAAGAAAGGCACAGCCTTTTAAAGAAAGGCTGGAGAGGAGTGGGAAATTGCTGAGAACGCTCTGAGACCTGGTGCCGCTTTGCTTCCTTTTTGAAAGGCCCGTTAAAATGAGTATGAATCTGGCAAGCCCGGGGCTGCAGCGAAGTACCAAGGAGTAAAAATTCAGGGAACTCTTGATTTCCCCCAGGAGCAGATAATCTCAGGAGATAATCTCCACACTCTCAGCTCCTCTCTGTTGAAACCTAAGTGTAACGATGCCACCCCTTTCTAGATCCCTCAGTGATTTCTTATCACTCTTCAGATAAGAGCAAAACTTCTTAACAAGGCTCTGCATGATTTGTTCCCTGTTTGTGGATACTTTTTTTTGGCCAAAGATCCTGGACAACTCCATTCTTTGCAGGCTATAAATTAATTAGTAGGCCGGGAGTGAAAAGTTCAGAACTCCAATTGCCAGAATGGGACAGAGGGCTTCTGAACAGATACCTTTATTTTTACAATCATATTAGGTAATAATCCAATGTTAGCCACACTGATTTCACAGCCCTCTCTTGGTGAGGTCTCTCCCTCTGTCCCCCTTCTCTTCCTTCCTCTCCCTAGAAACTGAAACATCTCTTTATTAAGAGAAATCGTCAGAAAGCAGTTTGTCCAGAGTCATACTCACGAATACTAAAGGGTCATGGCTTCACCCTCTCAAGGCAACTAGCCTTCTTTTGTACCCTAGATGATTGGCAGCAATGATAGTCCATGATAACTTTCCCTTGTTTGTTTAGGGCACTGGGAAGTGGACTTCCTTTCATCTCTAATAGAAGTATTACAAAGTAGTCGGCACGTAAAAATGTTCATAACAGGGTGCAGGATGTTAAGAAAACACCCAAGTTCACTCTCTTCCTTTGTTAAAAATTACTTCATAGGCACAGATTAGCCCAAGCCTTGTCCTGTGCTCCCCCAAACTCAGTTTATTAGTTCCACATGTCCTGCATGAAGGTGGCATTGTCATAACAGCCAAGACATCCCCTGGGCCTGCCCCAGCAGGATTGGCCAAGTGTCCCACGGCACATCACCTCTCAGCTTCATCTCACACCATGCCCCCTTCACTCCCTATAACTCATCCATTCATGCCTTCTTTCTTATATTTGCTCTACTCTCTCCCACCATAGTGCCTTTGTATATGTCATCTACTAGCCTGCCAATAACTATGAAGGGCCTGAGATTTTATACTACTTGCAAGTTAATGAGATAGACAGAATCTCATGGATTCTGGCAGAAGACACAAGAACCCGAGGTCAGAGACGAAGGACTTATTCATGGCACATCAAGCAGCATGAACTTCATGTTTGCATCATTTCCTGTGAAGAGGCAGCTATTTTGAGTTGCTGCCCAGGCATTTTACAGTATAACTCCGCTCATACCCAGAGTCTGGACATTTAGATAAGGACCTGAGTTTAGGATTCCAGCCACAAGGTCCTGCTTTGCATTTCCCAGGACACTTTTTAAAATAAGCACTTAAAGTTGAGCCCTGGAAAAGTTAGTGGTGCTCCCCAACCACCTTATAAGTAAAAGGTGCTTACTCTCTGTCTCCTGCTGGCTTGTGACCCAGGACAGAGGACTGCCCCCGCCCCCAGCTCAATGCACACCTCCCTCCTCTGTTTCTGGAATCTGAAAGTAATAAATCTTGTCACTTTACTTTCTTTGTGTGAGTGTATTGAAACTGTGCCTTCAATCAAAACTGCCCTGGGGTTTTCATTTCCCCAAAGTGGAAGCTCAGACAGTGAGGGAGCTACCTGCCCACCCTGTGTGTACGGTTTGTGCATCCTTATTCAGCAGGTCATACTCTGCATATTCTTAATTAAACACTCCTACTCATCCTTCAGACTGCAGCTCAGCAGGCACCTTTGGAAAAGGCAGACTCCCTAGTGAGGGAAAACCCCTATCGGGGCTGTCAGTGTACTTTGTACCTCTCCTCCTAGCACGTGACTCGGTTATAATTTTACATCTCATGTGTTAGTGTGGATGTCATTAATGTCTGCCTCCCTCACTAGACTATAAACTCAGTAAAGGCAAGGACTGTGTCTGTTTTATTCACCTTTGTGTCCATCCCTAGTGCTTGACACATAGTAGATGCTTAGTAGTTATTGAACGACTGAAAAAATGAATGATCTCAAGATGGTACATAACTCCAAACTCTTCTATTTTGTTTGGAACCTGAAATTCTAGAAATTTCATCTCTTTCCATAGTCCTTGTCACCTTGTGAATAACCAACTCAGGAGGTAAGATGAAATCGCAAAACAAACATCCTGACAACTTCCCTGGTCCAATTGTTCTAAGTCCCCACGCTGCTCTTATCATTCGGTTTACTTGTTCAACCAATGCTTACTGAGCATGGCACAGTTGCCTTGCACCGTGGGAGGTGGTGAGGGCAGAAAGGTGAGTGAAAACAGAGAATCAGTGCCTGTCCTCATGAAGTACATGGTCTGGCAAAGAACATGGACATTAAACAAAGGATAGCATAAATATTTTATTACAACTGTGAAAAGTTCAACAAGGCAATTCTGAGGGTTAGGAGAGTTTATAAAAGGCTACAGGTGGTCAGGGAACTCTTCCTTGGGAAATGATGTTTCAGCTGAATTGTGAAGGAACAGGTACTAGCTTGGCAAAAACATGTGAGGCAGGAGAAACAGAAGAGGCCTGGGGTGGGAAGAGGCTGCCATGCTCCAAGACCTGGGAGGATTCAAGAGTGGTTGAAGCGTGCGGTAGGGCAAGAGAGGCACAGATGAGATGGGTGGCCTCTTAGGCGTAACTGTTTTGAGGATCCGTTCCTTTTGCATGGAGTGTCAGAGCAAATGAAGGTGGTGTTAACATCCCGCCAAATATCTGAGGGGAAGTTCTTTATTTACAGGCAGGTGTCTTCCTCCAAGTTCATTTCCAAATCCTCAGCTCCAGCATATGGTGTTAGTGTCAGCACACAGTAAATGCCGTCAAAGACTCAGAGACAGAAACATTTGGACAAATAAACAATTTACTGCAAAAGGTAAAAGGGAGTCCAAGTTCAGAAAGAAAGATTGGTTTGTCAAATACAAATCACAACAAGTATTTAAAGGGAAAAAAAGATGACCAAGGCTACAATATTCATGGTAGAAATCAGCAGCTTTCTCACATGTCCATCATATTCACAGTTTATCTTCACTTGTTAGCATAGTAAAAATCAAGGAAAAAATTGCTTCTGCCAGAGTCCATATTTATGAGAAATAATGAGAGTTTATTATTTTGGAGTCCTGAGCCAGTCACAATAGCCTGTTGTTTTTGGATTATCTCCAGATGTAGAATGTCCCCACCTCCACCCCGCAGTGGTGCTCAGTCATGAATGAAGCAGAAAAAAGTGTCAGGTTTTGCTTCTGCAGTTTTTCTTTTCCTGTGGGCAAGTCCTTGCCTTTGAGAAAACCTAAGCAGATTAACAGTTTTCTGACTCAGTGTTATTAAATTGATATTTTTTTTATTTGACTAAAATTTATTTCCACAGGCATAACAAAAGGAGTTGATGTAACATATAAACACTTCCTTTTTGAGTGGCTAACAGAATTAGAGCCACATGACATTGAGGCTTGACAGTGAACTTCTGTCTGGAGGCTTGTAAAACTCCTAGGGCTGGGAATAACTTTTGTGTCAGAAGAAATTTTACCATCCTTATTAGCACTATTTTCTCTAAGATTCCCATATTTGTTAATATGCCTGCCAGGAAATGAAATTTTTACTACCTGTAAGGCTGGAATTTCATAAGTCATAAAGCCATCCCAGATGGCTCCCAGAGCCACCCCCTCCTGGGAGGACTTCATAGATGTCATTCTCACATGTAAAATGTAGTCTTTGTTCCTTAATAAAGGGCTTATCACACCTAATTAAATGGAATTTTTGGCATAGTGAATATTTAATTATATTCTGGTAAGAAAAAGGACAGATTCTTATTGAACCTATATAAATAATCTACATGACCATAAGTACTGAAATCACTCTAGAGGTAAATAAGGTACATCAATTTGGTTCCATTGCCTCAAACTTATAAAATAGGGAATTAGGCCATAAAAAGTATAGGAACTGGGGGGGACCTTCAAGATGGTGGAGGAGGAAGATGTGGAAATCACCTTCCTCCCCACAAATACATCAAAAATACATCTACAAGTGGAACAACTCCTACAGAACACCTACTGAATGCTGGCAGAAGACCTCAGACTTCCCAAAAGGCAAGAAAATCCCCATGTACCTGGGTAAGGGCAAAAGAACAAAGAAAAAGCAGAGGCAAAAGAATAGGGATGGGACTTGCACCTTTGGAGGGAGCTGTGAAGGAGCAAAGGTTTCCACACACTAGGAAGCCCCTCCACTGGTGGGGATGGGAGGTGGGGGGGGGGGGGGAGAAGCTTTGGAGCCACGGAGGAGAGCACAGCAACAGGGGTGCAGAGGGCAAAGCGGAGAGATTCCTGCACAGAGGATCTGTGCCGACCAGCACTCACCAGCCCGAGAGGCTTGTCTGCTCACCCGTCGGGGCGGGTGGGGGCTGGGAGTTGAGGCTCAGGCTTCAGATTTCATATCCCAGGGGGAGGACTGGGGTTGGCTGTGTGAACACAGCCTGAAGGGGGCTAGTGCACCACAGCTACCCAGGGTGGAGTCCGGGAAAAAGCCTGGAACTGCCGAAGAGGCAAGAGACAATTGTTTTGGGGTGAGCGAAGAGAGGGGATTCCTTCCCCGTCTGCCCACAGAAGGCAGAGCACCACCTAAATGACCTCCAGAGACAGGCACCAGCCACGGCTGTCAACTCAGACCCCAGAGATGGGTATGAAACGCTAAGGCTGCTACCGCTGCCACCAAGAATCTTGTGTGCAAGCACAGGTCACTATCCACACCACCCCAGGAGCCTGTGCAGCACACCACTGCCAGGGTCCTGTGATCCAGGGACAATTTTCCTGGGAGAACGCATGCCACGCCTCAGGCTGTTGCAATGTCACACCGGCCTATGCCACCACAGGCTCGCCCCACGTTCCAATTATGACTACCATACCCCTCCCTCCCCCTGGCCTGAGTGAGCAAGGGCCCCCTAATCAGCTGCTGCTTTAACCCCCTCCTGTCTGGGTGGGGAACATATGCCCTCAGGAGACCTACACCATAGGCGGGGCCAAAACCAAAGCTGAACCCCAGGAGCTGAGCAGACAAAGAAGAGAAAGGGAAATTTCTCCCAGCAGCCTCAGGAGCAGCGGATTAAATCCCCACAATCAACTTGATGTACCCTGCATCTGTGGAATACCTGAATAGACAACAAATGTTCCCAAAATTGAGGCGGTGGACTTTGGGAGCAACTGTAGACTTGAAGTTTGCTGTCTGCAACTGATTTGTTCCTGATTTTTATGTTTATCTTAGTTTAGTTTTTAGCGCTTGTTATCACTTGTGGATTTGTTTATTGGTTCGGTTGCTCTCTCTTTTTTAAAAAATTATTATTTTTTATGTTAATAATTTATTAAATTTTATTTTTTTTAATTTTTAAAAATTTTTCTTTCTATTTTTCTCCCTTTTCTTCTGAGCCATGTGGCTGACAGGGTCTTGGTGCTCTGGCCTGGTGTCAGGCCTGGGCCTCTGAGGTGGGAGAGCTGAGTTCAGGACATTGGACCACCAGCGACCTCCCAACCCCATGTACTATCAATCAGTGAGAGATCTCCCAGAGATCCCCATCTCAATGCTAAGACCCAGCTCCACCCAATGGCCAGCAAGCTCCACTGCTGGACACCCCATGCCAAAAAACTAGTAAGACAGGAACACAACCTCACCTGTTACCAGAGAGGCTGCCTAAGATCATACTAAGTTCACAAACACCCCAAAACACAACACCGGACATGGCCCTGCCCACCAGAAACACAAGATCCAGTCCCCCCCAACAGAACACAAGCACCAGTCCCTCCCACCAGGAAGCTTGCACAAGCCACTAGTTCAACCTCACCCACTGGGGCAAGACATCAAAAACAGCAGGAACTATGAACCTGCAGCCTGCAAAAAGGAGACCCCAAACACGATAAGTTAAACAAAATGAGAAGACAGAGAAATATGAAGTAGATGAAGGAGCAAGGTAAAAACCCACCAGACCAAACAAATGAAGAGGAAACAGGCAGTCTACCTGAAAAAGAATCCAGAGTAATGATAGTAAAGATGATCCAAAATCTTGGAAATAGAATAGAGAAAATACAAGAAACGTTTAACAAGGGCCTAGAAGAACTAAAGAACAAACAAACAATGATGAACAACACAATAAATGAAATTAAAAATTCTCTAGAAGGAATCAACAGCAGAGTAACTGAGGCAGAAGAACGGGTAAGTGACCTGGAAGATAAAATAGTGGAAATAACTAATGCAGAGCAGAATAAAGAAAAAAGAATGAAAAGAATTGAGGACAGCCTCAGAGATCTCTGGGACAACATTAAATGCACCAACATTCAAATTATAGGGGTCCCAGAAGAAGAAGAGAAAAAGAGAGGGAGTGAGAAAATATTTGAAGAGATTATAGTTGAAAACTTCCCTAACATGGGAAAAGAAATAGTCAATCAAGCCCAGGAAGTGCAGAGAGTCCCATACAGGATAACTCCAAGGAGAAACATGCCAAGACACATATTAATCAAAATATCAAAAATTGAATGCAAAGAAAAAATTAAAAGCAGCAAGGGAAAAGCAACAAATACCATACAAGGGAATCCCCCTAGGTTAACAGCTGATCTTTCAGCAGAAACTCTGCAAGGCAGAAGGCAGTGGCAGGACATATTTAAAGTGATGAAAGGGAAAAACCTACAACCAAGATTACTCTACCCAGCAAGGATCTCATTCAGATTCGATGCAGAAATTAAAACCTTTACAGACAAGCAAAAGCTAAGAGAATTCAGCACCACCAAACCAGCTTTACAACAAATGCTAAAGGAACTTCTCTAGGCACGAAACACAAGAGAAGGAAAAGACCTATAAAAACAAACCCCAAACAATTAAGAAAATGGTAATAGGAACATACATATCAATAAATACCTTAAATGTAAATGGATTAAATGCTCCAACCAAAAGACACAGACTGGTTGAATGAATACAAAAACAAGACCCATATATATGCTGTCTACAAGACATCCACTTCAGACCTAGGGACACATTGAGACTGAAAGAGAGGGGATGGAAAAGGATATTCCATGCAAATGGAAATCAAAAGAAAGCTGGAGTAGCAATTCTCATATCAGACAAAATAGACTTTAAAATAAAGACTATTACAAGAGGCAAGGAAGGACACTACATAATGATCAAGGGATCAATCCAAGAAGAAGATATAACAATTGTAAATATTTATGCACCCAACATAGGAGCACCTCAATACATAAGGCAAATGCTAACAGCCATAAAAGGGAAAATTGACAGTAACACAATCATAGTAGGGGACTTTAACACCCCACTTTCACCAATGGACAGATCATCCAAAATGAAAATAAATAAGGAAACACAAGCTTTAAATGATACATTAAACAAGATGGACTTAATTGATATTTATAGGACATTTCATCCAAAAACAACAGAATACACTTTCTTCTTTAGTGCTCATGGAACACTCTCCAGGATAGATCATATCTCAGGTTGCAAATCAAACCTTGGTAAATTTAAGAAATTTGGAATCATATCAAGTATATTTCCTGACCACAATTCTATGAGACTAGATATCAATTACAGGAAAAAAAATCTGGAAAAAATACAAACACATGGTGGCTAAACAATACGCTACTAAATAACCAAGAGATCACTGAGAAAATCAAAGAGGAAATCAAAAAATACCTAGAAACAAATGACAAAGAAAACACAATGATCCAAAACCTATGGGATGCAGCAAAAGCAGTTCTAAGAGGGAAGTTTATAACAATACAATCCTACCTCAAGAAACAAAAAAAAAAATCTCAAATAAAAACCTAACCTTACACCTAAAGCAATTAGAGAAAGAAGAACAAAAAAACAAACAAACCAAAGTTAGCAGAAAGAAAGAAATCATAAAGATCAGATCAGAAATAAATGAAAAAGAAATGAAAGAAACAATAGCAAAGATCAATAAAACTAATAGCTGGTTCCTTAAGAAGATAAACAAAATTGATAAACCACTAGCCAGACTCATCAAGAAAAAAAGGGAGAAGACTCAGATCAACAGAATTAGAAATGAAAAGAAAGTAACAACTGACACTGCAGAAATACAAAGGATCATGTGAGATTACTACAAGCAAGTATATGCCAATGAAATAGACACGCTAGAAGAAATTGACAAATTCTTAGAAAAGCACAATCTTCTGAGACTGAAACAGGAAGAAATAGAAAATATAAGCAGACAAATCACAAGCACTGAAATTGAAACTGTGATTAAAAATCTTCCAACAAACAAAAGTCCAGGGCCAGATGGCTTCACAGGCGAATTCTATCAAACATTTAGAGAAGAGCTAACACCTATCATTCTCAAACTCTTTCAGAATATGGCAGAGGAAGGAATATTCCCAAACCCATTCTACAAAGCCACCATAACCCTGATACCAACACTAGACAAAGATGTCACCAAAAAGAAAACTACAGGCCAATATCACTGATGAACATAGATGCAAAAATCCTCAACAAAATATTAGCAAACAGAATACCAACAGCATATTAAAAGGATCATACACCGTGATCAAGTGGGGTTTATACCAGGAATGCAAGAATTCTTCAATATATGCAAATCAATCAATGTGATACACCATATTAACAGATTGAAGGAGAAAAACCATATGATCATCTCAATATATGCAGAAAAACTTTCAACAAAATTCAACACCCATTTATGATAAAAACTCACCAGAAAGTAGGCATAGAGGGCACCTACCTCAACATAATAAAGGCCATATATGACAAACCCACAGCCAACCTCATTCTCAATGGTGATAAACTGAAAGCATTTCCAGTAAGATCAGGAACAAGACAAGGGTGTCCACTCTCACTACTATTATTCAACATAGTTTTGGAAGTTTTAGCCACAGCAATCAAAGAAGAAAAAGAAATAAAAGGAATGCAAATTGGAAAAGAAGCAATAAAACTGTCACTGTTTGCAGATGACATGATACTCTACCTAGAGAAACCTAAAGATGCTACCAGAAAACTACTAGAGCTAATCAATCAATTTGGTAAAGTAGTAGGATACAAAATTAATGCTCAGAAATCTTTGCATTCCTATACACTAATGACAAAAAATCTGAAAGAGAAATTAAGGAAACATTCCCACTTACCATTGCACAAAAAGAATAAAATACCTTGGAATAAACCTACCTAAAGAGACAAAAGACCTGTATGCAGAAAACTATAAGACACTGATGAAAGAAATTAAAAATGATACAAACAGATGGAGAGATATACCAGGTTCTTGGGTTGGAAGAATCAACGTTGTGAAAATGTCTATACTACCCGAAGCAATCTACAGACTCAATGCAGTCCCTATCAAACTACCAATGGCATTTTTCACAGAACTAGAACAAAAAATTTCACAATTTGTATGGAAACACAAAAGACCCCGAATAGCCCAAGCAGTCTTGAGAACGAAAAACGGAGTTGGAGGAATGAGGCTCCTTGACTTCAGACTATACTACAAAGCTGCAGTAATGAAGACAGCATGGCACTGGCACAAAAACAGTGGAACAGGATAGAAAGCCCAGAGATAAACCCATGCACATATGGTCACCTTAGCTTTGATAAAGGAGGCAAGAATATACAATGGAGAAAAGACAGCCTCTTCGATAAGTGGCGCTGGGAAACCAGACAGCTACATGTAAAAGAATGAATTTAGAACACTTCCTAACACCATACACAAAAATAAACTCAAAATGGATTAAAGACCCAAATATAAGGCCAGACGCTATAAAACTCTTAGAGGAAAACATAGGAAGAACACTCTTTGACATAAATCACAGCAAGATCCTTTTTGATCCACCTCCTAGAGAAATGGAAATTAAAACAAAAATAAACAAATGGGACCTAATGAAACTTAAAAGCTTTTGCACAGCAAAGGTTACCATAAGCAACACAAAAAGATAACCCTCAGAATGGGAGAAAATATTTGCAAATGCAGCAACAGACAAAGAATTAATCCTCAAAATATACAAGCAGCTCATGCAGCTCAATATCAAAAAAGCAAACCACCCAATCCAAAAATGGCATAAGGTCTAAATAGACATTTCTCCAAAGAAGATATACAGACTGCCAACAAACACATGAATGGATGCTCAATGTCGCTAATCATTAGAGAAACGCAAATCAAAACTACAATGAGTTATCACCTCACACGAGTCAGAATGGCCATCATCAAAAAAATCTAGAAACAATAAATGCCGGAGAGGTTGTGGAGAAAAGGAACCTCTCTTGCACTGTTAGTGGAAATGTAAATTGATACAGCCACTATGGAGAACAGTATGGAGGTTCCTTAAAAAACTAAAAATAGAACTACCATACGACCCAGCAATCCCACTACTGGGCATATACCCAGAGAAAACCATAATTCAAAAAGAGTCATGTACCACAATGTTCAATGCAGCACTATTTACAATAGCCAGGACATGGAAGCAACCTAAGTGTCCATTGACAGATGAATGGATAAAGAAGCTGTGGCACATATATACAATGGAATATTACTCAGCCATAAAAAGAAACGAAATTGAGTTACCTGTAGTGAGGTGGATGTACCTAGATCTGTCATACAGTCTGAAGTAAGTCAGAAAGAGAAAAACAAATATCGTATGCTAGCACATATATATGGAGTCTAAAAAAAAAAAAGGTTCTGATGAACCTAGGGGCAGGTTCAGAGACGTAGAGAATGGATTGAGGACACAGGCAGGGGGAAGGGTAAGCTGGGACGAAGTGAAAGAGTAGAATTGACATATATACACTACCAAATGTAAAATAGATAGGTAGTTCGAAAGAGCTGCATAGCACAGGGAGATCACCTTGGTTTTTTGTGACCACCTAGAGGGGTGGGATAGGGAGGGTGGGAGGGAGAAGCAAGAGGGAGGGAATATGGGGATATATGTATACATATAGCTTTGTTATACAGCAGAAACTAACACAACATTATAAAGGAATTATACTCCAATAAAGATGTTAAAAAAAAAAAGACATCACAAGTAAAGGGGAAAAAAAAGTATAGGAACTTAGTAAAGGCACTTTCCATATTATTTAACCTGTGCTATCATTGTTCTGTAGACAAGTCCAATCAATACATGTCATTACAATTTACAAATTGTTCTTTTAAAATTGTCCTAATGAGGGGGCTTCCCTGGTGGTGCAGTGGTTGAGAGTCCGCCTGCCGATGCAGGGGACATGGGTTCGTGCCCCGGTCCAGGAAGATCCCACATGCTGCAGAGCGGCTGGGCCCGTGAGCCATGGCCGCTGAGCCTGTGCGTCCGGAGCCTGTGCTCCACAACGGGAGAGGCCACAACAGTGAGAGGCCCGCGTACCACAAAAAAAAAAAAAAAAAAAAAAATTGTCCTAATGATACATTAGCTTATAATCTATATTAGGATCACTCATGGAATATTTTTCTTCCTTTTGAAATTTAAAAGCTCAATTGGGACAAAATGACATTCAAAATGCGATTCAGGGCTTCCCTGGTGGCACAGTGGTGAAGAATCCCCCTGCCAATTCAGGAGACACGGGTTCGAGTCCTGGTCCAGGAAGATCCCACATGCCGTGGAGCAACTAAGCCTGTGCGCCTCAGGTACTGAGCCTGCGCTCTAGAGCCCACAAGCCACAACTACTGAGCCTATGTGCCACAACTACTGAAGCCCGTGCTCCTAGAGCCCACGCTCCGCAACAAGAGAAGCCACTGCAATGAGAATCCCACGCACCTCAACAAAGAGTAGCCCCTGCTCTCCGCAACTAGAGAAAAGCCCGCGCGCAGCAATGAAGACCCAACGCAGCCAAAAATAAATAAATTTTTTTAAATGTTAAAAAACGTGATTCAGTGGGCTGTAAGTATAAAAATAAACACTGCATTTAAAATAAAATTGAAGATAGAGAATTTAAAATGTAAAATATCTCTAATATTTTTTACATTGATTACATGTTGAAATGTTGATATTTGGGTTAAATAAAATATATTATTTAAAAAATTTTAGGTATATTCTAAGTAGAGGATAAGAAATACATTTAAAAAGAAAGGGGTTTTTTTTCTTATGTCAATTAATATAAATGTTAATCATATGAAATCGGTTCATTTAGTCCACTTAGTTGTAGGTAATTCATTTTTATTTTATTGATCTGGGGTTAGGTAGTCTACTTCTACAAAGTTGTATACTTTTAGATCAGTTGCATACTCTGTTTGCAACCACTCAATCCTGCTGTCGTAGTAGGAAAGCAGCCATAGATAATAGTGACTCAATGAGCATGGCTGTGTTCCAATAAAATGTTATTTACAAAATCGGACAGCTAGTTGGATTTGTCCCGAGGGCCATAGTTTGCTGACCCCTGTTCAAATCTAGACCAAAACCACTCTAGGAATTCTGACTCAGTCACTTGGTTCAGTCTAACAGATCCATGGTAATGATGTCCACTTATTTAGGGAGGTCTGTACCCATGAGTGTATCCTATCATATCCAAGTCAAGAGTACCAGGTTCAGGGACTTCCCTGGTGGTCCAGTGGTAAAGAATCCGCCTTACAATGCAGGGGACGCAGGTTTGATCCCTGGTCAGGGAACTAAGTTTCCACAGGCTGCGCAGCAGCTAAGCCCGTGTGCAAAATTGCTGAGCTCAGAGCCACAACTACAGAGCCCACTTGCCCTGGGGCCACAGCTAGAGAGAAGACCACGCACCGCAATGAAGAGCCTGCGTGCTGCAAGGTCTCGCATGCCTCAATGAAGATCCTGCATGGCGCAATTAAGACCCGACGCAGCCAAAAATAAATAAAATAATTTTTTTTTTAAAAAACGAGTACCAGGTTCAGTTTTTTTTAATTGATGTTCCTTTGTTATTTCTTTCAAAAGACTGAATTCCTGATCTTTAGCTTGTAGCAGGGGCCTTTAGTAGATGCAAGGAAAAGTAATCTGTAATTATGATTAATTAACTATCATCTGTAATAAGAAGATTAAATGGTTCTGGTTAATCAACAGATTGTAGGAATGTAGAGCCTTTTTAATTCAAGTAAAATATGCAATCAATTTGTGTGAGAGAGTGAGGATACTAGCAAATCTCCAGGGCCTTTATTTTATGCCATAAAGTAAGAATGTCACCAGTTGACAAGGATATTTAAACCTAGGGACAAAACCTAAAATAAATAGATGTGTTGGCAATTATTGTGTCAGTTTTTGTACATGAACATCAGAACGTTTCTTTTCAAAGTGGAATGTGAGTATGATTGTTTTCAATGGAATCACTGAAATGGTTAAATTAATACATTTTACTTATAAATACTTAACCCTAAAAAGCTGAATGTTTCTTTTTGATAAGCAGGAATGAAAAGGATGGCTCTAACAACGGTGTTGAGCTAATCAATCATCTGGAGAATGTCAAATATAACTAATTATTTTTCGTATCTCACCTTTTATAAGGTAAAAAATAAATTCACGTGCTACCCATGGCCATCTAAAAAAACCCATAAATAGGCTGGTAAAATAAGACATCCTAACAGTTTTACGATTCTGAATAAGGGGCCTGAATTTGGGCAAGATAAAATTCGAAAGAGTTGTTAGAGGATACAAGATATGAACTTACATCAAAGTATTTAAAGGCAAGAAATAAACAATGTTTTTTTAAAACACTCAGATATAGGTAGTAATAATTATTAGAAATATTAACTTTTTCAAAAAGAAGGATCTTTGTTAAAATGTAAAACATGCCAAAAGAACAAAGAATTAATATTAACAGAATAAATTAATGATAAAAAGAGATTTCTGTTGTTTTGGAATAGGTTAAATTGATTATATAAATGGGCAGAAAAATCTCAGTAAGGGAACACAATACTAATGAGTAAATTAATTAACATTGGTCTAACTGCATTTAAAAATTTAACATATATAATTATGCTTCACAAACTCATTATTTGTAGCTATTTTACACACAAGAAAATAAAGTTTACTTCCCCTCAGACCATCTAAGCTTATGACACAACCTCGGATTTGTCTCTTTTATGTATTGACACAGCAAGAACATTTTCAATTTCAGATAAAGTTATTCCTTTTTTTCCCCTTGATAAGCAAAAACACATCCATTATCTTGCATACACATTTCCCTATTGGCCCAGACATTTTGTACTTTTCTTAAAAACTCAATGTGTACATTAACATAACCCAAAGACATTTACATAAGCTTCCAACCTGTTACTGTTGGCTATGTTAGGATGCATTAAATAACAGTGGGAGAATTTTTTAATTTGTTGTTTGAGTATCCAGAGATTATTACTAATTCAAATTAATACAGTATTAGTTTAAGGTGATAAAGTTAGCTAAGGGTCTGGAAATTACAATTTAAGTTGGCACATCAAGTCTATGTGATCTTTTAGCATTACATAAAATAATCTCCTTTTACAAAGATATTACTTATTATCATCTATTTAGCTGAACTCTTTAATTTGCAATTTTATAATCTTAAATAAATTGATGTTAGTTTATATGACCAGAAAATACAGTAGGGGAAATTTAGGCAATCCAAAATAACTGGATTTTTCAAGAGAAAATAATCCCAGGAGTTACAAACTAGAACACTGTGCCTGCATTGTTTTTAAATGGTGGTAAAATCAGGGAGAAGGCATAGAGGTGTTTTAAGCCAAAATTGTTAAACCAGTTTAATTTTTCCAAAGAATCATCTTGATGAGAATACTATACAGATTTTTCTTCTTATACAATTATATATTAGATGTTAAAACGTTCACCTTATTTAACAGTAATACTTTTGCTTCTTATTTTGTAACTTAGAAACAAAGGTCATTAATTAAACCCAGAGTCAAAACGCTTTTTTTTTCTTTTTCCCCTGAATTACAGCTTTAGGGGGAAAAAAAAAAAAATCTGAAACGGTCAACAGATTTAAAGCACGTAAGTAGAAAATATTTTAGAAATCTTTGGATTCTTTACATTTGTGTGTTTGATATGATAGTATTGTTTTTAGAAAAAAGACGTTTGGAACATGAGCTTGCTCCACTAGATTTTAAAACCTTATAAATGGGGGCTTCCCTGGTGGCGCAGTGGTTGGGAGTCTGCCTGCCAATGCAGGGGACGCGGGTTCGTGCCCCGGTCCGTGAGGATCCCGCATGCTGCGGAGCGGCTGGGCCCATGAGCCATGGCCGCTGGGCCTGCGCGTCCGGAGCCTGTGCTCCTCAATGGGAGAGGCCACAACAGTGAGAGGCCCGCGTGCCGCAAAGAAAAAAAAAAAAAAAAAAAAAAAAAAAAAACCTTATAAATGGGACTTCCCTGGTGGCGCAGTAGTTAGGAATCCGCCTGCCAATGCAGGGGACATGGATTGTATCCCTGGTCCGGGAAGATCCCACATGCCGTGGAGCATCTAAGCCCATGCGCCACAACTACTGAGCCCGTGTGCCGCAACTACTGAGGCTGCGTGCTGCAGCTACTGAAGCCTGTACCCCTAGAGCCGGTGCTCCACAGCAAGAGAAGCCACCGCAATGAGAAATCTGCACATCACAAGGAAGAGTAGCCCCCACTCGCCACAACTAGAGAAAGCCTGCGTGCAGCAATGAAGACACGACACAGCCAATAAATAAATAAATAACTTAAAAATAAATAAAACCTTATAATCTGATCTATTAACTCCCTCCAGAAGTTTAACTATATCAATTTGTTTGCTCAAAATTTTTTCATATTTATAAAGTAGATAATTTTATCAACTCTTATACAAGTTGGAAGAACTAAAAGGATCACCTAAGAAAAACCTAAAAGGTGATCCATTAAAACATATAATTAAGCACTGTTAGTTCTTTTATGGAGGGAAATATCACTGTTGAAAACCTGAGTAATTGGGGGATTTCCTTCTGAATTCAGCAGGCTAAGCTCTCTCTCTTCTAATGTCCACATCCCTTTTTTAACCTTGTTATTTTTGAATCATTTGAATCTAATTTTTGAATCATTTAATATTTTAGAGAAATTAAAGAAAGCTGATTTGTTTCCTTTCAACTTAGGTATAGGAATTTCACCTTTGTAGCTATAGTAGCTATTGGGACCATAATGAGTTATACACTTTAAAAGCCAGAACTTTGGGATGAGGAAGGAGGCTCTGAGTTAACAGAATCCCCATTGACACCAACATGAAACACATCAACACAGACAATTCTATCAATAGTCATAGAACCACCAAAATAAAAAAAAAATCCTTTTTTCAATTCTGTATTCTCAAATGCCAGGAAATATTAGAATCCAGAAAAACATATTTTCCCCCAAAAGACTACCAGGGAATCAGATTCCAGAAACACCATCTATTGCTCCCTGACAGAAATCACTTAATGGCCAGATCATGTACCATTCCTGCTGCCACTAGTGTGGGCACAACTTGCTGTGCTCCATCAGAGCCAGAAGCAAAATTGGCTAAGAATCGGCTTTAGCTCCATCACCTCAAATGAGAGTCCCCAGAGGTGTCAGGGGAGGGTGACTACAGAGTCCCCTCAGAGGGACTCTGTAGGTTCCATGTGTCTGTTGGCATCATTGGTAGAACCTCTAGGAATAAGTTGTCAAAGGAGGACCAGAGACCAAAGCATTTAGAAAATGGAAGAAAACACTCACTTGTGAAGTCTGTGAATGAATTCGCCTTCAGACAAGTGGCTGGCCAAATACAAAGCACAAGTATTTAAAGGAAAACAGTTTTAATGGCCAGGATGACCAAGTTTATATTAGTCTATTCATGGTGGAAAACAGCAACTTTCTTACATAATCATCATATTCACATCATATCCTCACATTTCAGCATAGCAAAACTCAGGGATCAAATTGTTTTTGTTAGGGAGTCCAAGTTTCTGAGGAATATTCAATAGTTGGGGGACCTGAACCTGTTAGGCCAACGCTGTTGGTTTGTTTTTCCCCTTTTCCTGGCATGTGAGTGTTTAGTCATTTTGGAAACAGGGAAGTGTCAACTTTGGTTTCTTCAGTGCTCAACACATTTGTTTGCTGGTCCCTCATAGGATCATGAAAACCATGGTCTCTCTGGAGAAGCCACATGAAGATAACGGACAGGTGGTTGTACTAGGTCTCCTTGGCTGACCTGAAATCAGTTTCTGGGTAAGTAGACTGGATGGGAAGTGACCCAGGCACGATTTCTCCCTGGAGAGATGGGATGGCCATGCCGGGGGTGTGAGGGGGTCCTCTGTAAGGAAGCAGTGGCTCCCTGTGGGTCTGTGTTCTCTGAGAAGTGGCCTGGGAAGAGATCCAGTTGATCCAGGAGATTCCCCATCCAAGGCCTCAGCTGGCTAGCTCTCGCCTCTCTTGCCTTTACAGGCCTCACAGATGGTAAGCTTCTCTCCCAACTTCAGCACTCTGGTGCCAACCCCCTACTTCAGTTTTCCTCTCCCTGATTCCAGACTCATGTCCTCCTAGAACCTTCCCTCTTTAACCAAGCTCACATCTAATGGTTCTTTCCTCTGTCTCTGGCTTTACAACCATTGAACCGTGTGGGTTTGGGAACATTGGCCCCTGTAGTGGTGTGTTTAGTGCCTATGGGTTATAGCATTCCTCTCAGACTGGGAACTCTCTGAGGGAAGAGGCTGTCTCTTTCCCAAATGCCACACATGGCTCTCCCTGAAGGTAGGGCTCTCTCCTCCTTTCCATCTCAGATCTGAGGGCAGGGATTGTGTCAATATCTGCACGACTTCTCTGCCGTATCTATGCAGGGTTATGACTCTCAACAGATCTCTTTAGCTCGAGGACCAAAGTCTCTGACAAAAGTCTTTGGATAATAATGGTGGTGATTGCAAGCCACTGCTTTGAGGGATATTCTGCACTCATCAACAAAGTGAATACAGAGGTGGTTTTAATGATTCTTTGCTGGGCCTCCCTTCCTGTCCAGGTGACAATCTTAATCTCCCATCCAGTAGGGCATTCTCCCCCATTTCCTCTCCATTTGAATATCCAGAGGTAAGTAGGAATTAATTTTCCTCTCTCTCCTCTGTAAGCTCGAATTCTCATTTACAAATGTGTAGCTCTAACCTGTCTAAATATAGCCATTCTCACCATAACCAATGGTCCCCTCATTGGGATTGCTTATAATGCCAAGAGAAAAGAAATGCTGGTAAAATATAAAACCAGGGCTCTAGTGACCCCCCCAACCCCAGGGTGCGCTGAGTAAGACTCAGAAAGAACCCTTTCACTCTCATTCAGCTCTGCCACCTCCTTACGTTTGAGGCTCAATTTCTCCCCAGGATTAAATGAGAGGTTTGTGTGTAAGGGCTGGGTATAGCAGATGCTCAGCAGCTGCTAGTTACCTTCCTTCTCCACTCCCCACCTTAATTTCTGGCTCTTCCATAGAATTTCCATCTTCAGTTGAAATGTTTCTGTGGCTCTGCCACTAAGTACTGAATTTGTGGAGCACTTGGTCAGAGCTACATGGATCTCTTATACCACAGCCAGAGATGATTCCTTTAAGGGCTTTCAACACTAAAACAGGCAACTAGAAGAATCTACAGATCCTCCATTCTTAGGGAATCTTAAGTCAGGCCTTTTGAACTGAGATAAGAAGCTTCTGGAGCCTGGGAAATGGATGGGGTTTGAAAAAAACAGCTTATATAGTAAGAAGATTACAGTAGACAGAATACTGGTTTCCCAAAGTTACCCACATCCTGATTCTTAAACCTGAGGATACAGTACCTTACATGAAAAAAAATGGCTTTGAAGATGTGTCTAAGTCAAGAATCTTGAGATGGGGCGATTACTCTGGATTATCTGGGTGGGTCTGATATAATCACAAGAGTTCTTCAGACACAGAAAAGGGGATGTGATGATGGAAGCAGAGGTTGGAGTGATCAGCTTTGAAGATGGAGGAAGGGGCCACAGGCCAAGGAATGCAGGTGGCTTCTTGAAGGTGTAAAAGGCAAGAAAATGGATTCCACCCTGGAGTCTCTAGAAGAAATGCAACCCTGCTGACACCTTGATTTTAGCCCCATAACACTTATTTTGGATTTCTTACCTCCAGAACTGTAAGACAATAAATATGTGTTGTCTTAAACCACTGAAGTTCGTGGTAATTTGTTACAGAAGCAGTAGGAGACTAACACAGAGGTTGTTTTCTCCATCTGGCAACAAGGAAGCTGAGAGTACTTGATCTTTCCAGCTCATTTAGCTGCTGTGGCAGAGCCTGCCCTAGAGCCCAGACTTCAGTTTTGTTTCACCAGGCATAGCTTACAGCAGACCTGAGCTCAGGGACTGTGAGGCCATTCCTGAAAGTGAAAGTTCTCCTGCAAAGTGGTGGCCTTGAGGAAGTGAAACCTCCACGGTGTGAAATGAATACCTCCGGAATGTTGAAAGGGACATTTCGGCTCCCTTAATTAAAAAAAAAAAAAAACTTCAGGCAGGACTGCCCGAGTTGGCACTGGAAGAAGAAATTCCTACATGGGAGGGGCAATTGGACCACGTGATCCCGACTCCGTCCCCAGGATTCACCAAGATGCACCTTCCCCTTGAGAGGCTATCACCAATGTGGCTTTGGGGACACTGGTTGTCCCTTAATAAATACTCTAGCCCAGGAGGTGGCACACCTTCCCTCTGCAGAGCTGACTCTGAGCACGGCATTCAAATAAGACTTTAGGGAAGGTTCCAGGGTATCAAAGGGAAGTGCACACTGAGAGATGGATACCAGAGGAGCAGACCTCCCAGCTATGCCTTCGCCCTGATCCCACAGGAAGGGGGCCATCTCACAACCCATTTTCAGGGATGCACCCCTGCTCCCAAGCTGGGACCAAGAGAACCAGGCCCAAGAGATGGGTGACCCTCTCCTCTCTGCCTAAGTTCAGTCTTATGAGCTCTGCTTTCCAATAAAGATTTGTCCTTTCCCCACTTTAGTGCAGCCCTTAGTTCCAAGCCAACTCCTCTTCCCTTCCTTCCTCACAGAGACCAAGCTCCTGCCCTACAGACATGACCTGGCTCACCATTCAGGCCACAAGAATGTACCAGTCAACCAATGTACCATCCAATGTACCAGTCATCCAATACCATATCAGTTTCATGTGTACACTATTTGGTTAAAACACTAAATTGTTCACTAGAGCCTAAGAGTCTGTTACACCATTTATCCACCTGAGGGGGAAGAGGGCACTTTTTATGGGTTCCAAATGCTTGACGTGTATTATGCCAGTCACCGCTTTGGCAGTTCCTGGAATGGAGGTATTGTTCTTATCCTATTTTACAGATGAGCAAACTGAGGCTTGAAGAGGATAAGTAATTTGCCCACAGTCACACAGATTTTATGTGGCAGAGCTCAAGGGCTTGAACTAGACCATGACCTTTGAACTACTGAGTGTGGGGGTAATTTAAGAAAGGTTGTTGTCATGGGAGAAGGGCAGGAAGAGAAGGGTAGAGCAACCATATGGTGAGAAAACTCATGGCATGTAGTCAGACACTAGAACAGAATGGTGGGAATCGGGACTGTCCTAGAAACTGGAAAGATCTTGCCAAGAAGGGCAGTCAGGAGCTAACTATATAGCACCACCATGTCCACAGGAGCTGCGTCAGGCCCTGGACTCTGCCACTTCTCCCTGTTGGTGATCTTCCATTCTCTCCACTCCTCCCCTGCAGTGACTAGCTTTTAAACCTGAAACTGAAGGTGACAGCAAGGAAGCAGATAGCAAAGGAATCTTTGTCCAATTGTGCAGCTAAATTTGGAGAAGAAAGAAACCCCACAGTACGGTGCTTGTGTGGGCAGTTTTGAGAAAGTGTAAAAATGAGGGGAGGGTGCTGAGTCCCTGGTGGTGTGGAAGGAGGAAGAAAAGAACTCACAGGAGCTGGGACCCAGGGCTGCAGCTATCCATCCTTTCAGGAAGTATCTGCTGAGTCCCTGCTAGGGACCAAATCCTGGGCTAAGCTGGGGGCGGGGGCAGTGACGAGTGGGTGGAGGGACTTAGTTTAGTTTGGATGGCCAGGGAAGCCTCTCTGGGGAGGTAAGCTTAAGCTGAAATCTGAAATGCCAAGAGGTGGGAAAGTGATCTAGGCAGAGAACACCATATGCAAAGTCCCAGAGGTGAGAAACAGCTCTGGGCATTATAAAAAACAAAACAAACAAACAAAAAAAAAAAACGTAAGAGAAGGCCAGTGTGGCTAGAGTATACTGAACCTACGGGGAGAGAGGCAGGGGGCCCAGTGGAGAGAGAAGAAGGTCTGGGTCAGGGGGCCCTTGTAAACCATGGAGGGGTTTTGCTCTATGTGCAGTCAGATGCCACTGAATGTTTAAGCAAGGAGGTACATGATAGGATTTTTGTTTTAGAAAGTCACTCTTGCTGCTCTGTAGAGAATAGATATGCAGGCGGGAAGAGGTGAGAACATAAATAGCTATTAAAGAGGTCCAGGCAAGAGATACAGTGGCCTGGACCAGGCTGGTGAGGATGGAGATGGAGATAAGTGGGAAATTCTAGACATTTATTGGAGGAAAAGTAACAAACTTACTGCTGTAAAGGGATGAGGGAAAAGGAAGAATCAGGAACCACACTGGGCTTCTACTTTTAGCAACTTAGAGAGGATTGTGGTAATTTTTTAAAGAGAGGAACACTTGGGGTAAGGATAGGCTTTAGAGTAAGGGGTTCTATTTCAGGCATAGTAAAGATGAGCTGTTTACACTTCATCTGAGTGGAGATAGCAAGAAGGCTTGTGGATATATGTGTCTGGAGCTCAGAGGGGACCCTGGGACTGGAGATCCCCAGTATAACTATGGGAGTCATTAGCATAAAGACGCTATTTAAAGCCATGGGAATGGATGAGATCATCCAGGGACAGAAGGGCAGAAGGCCCCTGTTCAAACCCTGGGGGATACTGACATTTAGAGATCAGGTGGAGGTGGAGGAAACCAAGGAGGTGCAGCTGCAACCGTTTCATGCAACCAAACATTTATCAAGCCTACAGGCTTGGTTGCATATGCCACAGATGCTGGGGACACCAGGGGAGTAGGACAAAGCCCTTGTCCTCAAGGAGCTCACAGTGTGTAGGAGCAAGTGTATGAGCTGGTAGCTCCAGTACAACATGGTAAAGTAGTTTAGAGATGAACCCAGGAGAAGGGGCTGTTTGGTCTCAGGTCTCTGAACCTGGGGGTATGGCCGAGTCTATGCGAGGGGCCATGGGCCCCCAGAAGATGAAGACAAAGGATGCAGAGGCTTGGAATTATTCCAGATCTGGTAGATCTCCCTTGAGACTCCTTGAGTCTCCTTGAACCCAGCTTCACCTCTCTTCCACCCTCCACGCCCTGGTTTTCCTCCACCAGAATGCCCACTGTCCATGCCAACACCACAGAGCCCTGCTCGTTCTTTGTTTCCATCCCCATCTCCAGTCCCCCAGGTCTCCACCCCTTCCCAGACAGGCTAGCACCCTTAGGAGGAGAACTGTTCTCAAAAACAGGATTAACTTCAGAGCAAAATGACCACAGCCTGGAACCTTGCCCTCTATCAAGGCAGGATGTTGTCTCAGAAACTGTTGCTTAATTTCCTGCTGTTGAGAAATCATGTGTGTTGACCAGCTTGTTTTTCGTACTGTTTGAAGAAACGAGAGGGATCTGTCTCACTGAGCTTCTCAGAGAGAAGCCAGGTCAGCCCCCTCATGACTGCAGGTGAGGACCCTCCACTGACCACCCTCCCTCCTCCCATCTGCTGCTGAGTGCAGGGGGCTGGGCTGCACTCGTTCACTTTGCTGCCTGGGTCAAGGTGCCCCCATGGCTAATTCTCCCATGGCTATGGTTCAGTCCATGAACCTGCACGATCTGGCCCCAACCTCTCCTTCCGCCCTTGTCTCATGCTGCCTCCTTCCTGTGTGCCTTGATCAGTCAGTCTGGACGTGCCCTGGGGATCCTGGCACTCAGTCCTTACCTGGGTAATGCTCTGCCTCTGAGACTGAGGAAGGTCTGAACACACATTCAAGGCTCAGTCTCAGTGCTGGCACCTCTATCTGTTAAAGCCCTCACCAAAATCACCCCACCAAAGAGTTCTTCTTCCTTTGAACATGCTTAGTTTGTTCCTTTCTCACTACTTATGGCTCATTTAATCTTGAACTATAATGCTTCATGGGCATGCTTATGTGGGGCCTTTAGGGACTTTCCACCCCCTCACTTGTTCCCGTAAACCAACCTCTTGCGCCACTCCTTCTCCCTATCGAAACCAATTCTTCTCCCTATCGAAACCAATTCTTGGAGTTTTTCAGTTGACGGGGACTTTCCAGCCAGCGGGTAATTTTCCAGTTGCCCGTAACAGGTATACGCCCTAACCACCACAATGAACAAACAACTGTAACGGCCAGAAGGTGGGGCAAAAGTTCCTAAGCCAATGAATTCAAAAGTCACCACATTTACCCAATCATTGTGAGAATATACCCGCCCTATGAGTAAATAAACCTATAAAAAGTATGTGATTCCGCTTTTAGGGGTTCCCCATCGGCCTCCTGCGTGAGGTTCAGGGAACCCCGGTGCATCGGCTCCTAATAAACCTCTTGCGTGTTGCAGCGGCTCTCGACTCTTGGTGGTTCTTGGGCGAGTTGGAATCCCTCGTAGACCGTTTGGGTCTAACATCTGGGGGCTCGTCCGGGATCCCCACTCGCCCCCGGGTCACAAGAACATCGGGAGTCGGAGGTATCAGGTAGGCTTAAGCCTAATTGTCTGTTTGTTTGTCATTCGTTTGTTGCTAGCCGCCATTAGGAAAAAGCCGTGCGAACTGGCTTGCTGTGAAATCTGTATTGGACTCCTGGCTAGGCAGACGTGCCGAAAGCTGGTGTCCACGGGCCCCGGGGGACGCTCTGGTGGTCCATCTGGAAGGAGAAACAAATTTTGTCTCCCCTTCATCTGGTTCTGGCAGGTTATATAAGCTGCCATCTGAATTTGAGTTGGTTTCGGGTTTAAGTTCGCGGCGGCAATATCAATGTGTGTCTTTTGAAATTTTATTGTTTTTCTGTACTATTATCTTTCTTTTGACAGACGACAATGGGACAAACTATGACGACTCCTCTTTCTCTTACCCTAAGCCACTGGACCGAAGTTAGGGCTAGGGCCCACAACCTTTCGGTAGAAGTAAGGAAAGGAAAATGGCAAACGCTGTGTACCTCTGAGTGGCCTACGTTTCAGACAGGGTGGCCACCCGAGGGATCTTTTTTGTTAGATAAGGTTGGGCTAGTTAAGTCTAGGGTCTTTAACACAGGACCCCACGGACACCCAGACCAGATACCATATATCCTGGTCTGGGAAGATCTAGTTCTCTCCCCGCCTCCGTGGGTCCGGCCCTTTGTTTCCTCAACAGGCACGTCTGCATGCGCTCCAGCACAATCGGAGATATTGGCCCTGAAGAAAACCCCAGACACGGAAAAGTCATCTGCTGCCCCGGACCCGCCAAAGGCGATATATCCTGACCTGCAGTCTGATTTGCTTCTTTTAGATCCCCCACCTCCTTATCCTCCGGCCCTAAATCCCATGCCGCCCCTAGGACCCCCAGCTTCACAACCCTCCGCACCAGTAGGGCCACCTGTTATGGCGGAAGGGGGGGGTCCCTCGGCGGGCACCAGAAGCAGGAGGTCTGTTTCCCCGGATTCCACTGCTTTACCCCTTAGAGAATATGGCCCCCCCGATAACCACGGGAATAGGCCCCTTCAATACTGGTCCTTTTCCTCTGCAGATCTTTATAATTGGAAGATGCATAACCCTACTTTCTCTGAAAACCCACAGGCTCTTACTGCTCTAATAGAGTCTCTTGTCTTCTCCCACCAACCCACCTGGGATGATTGTCAACAGCTCCTCCAGACTCTCCTCACAACTGAGGAGGGGCAACGGGTTCTCCTGGAGGCTAAAAAGAATGTGTTAGGCGCCAATGGACAACCTACCCAGTTGCCTAACGAGATTGATGCCGGGTTTCCACTCGTCAGGCCGAATTGGGACTTTAATACCCCGGAAGGTAAGGAGCACCTGAAAATGTATCGCCAGGCTCTGGTGGCGGGTCTCCATGGAGCGGCCAGGCGCCCCACGAATTTGGCTAAGGTAAGAGAGGTAACTCAGGGGCCCCAGGAATCGCCAACCATGTTCCTAGAACGCTTAATGGAGGCTTTTAGACGATTCACTCCTTATGATCCAACCTCTGAGGAACATAAGGCCACCATAGCAATGGCCTTTATTGACCAGGCGGCCCCTGATATTAGAAAGAAGTTACAAAGGCTGGATGGCATACAAGGTTTCTCCCTTCAGGACTTAGTAAAAGAGGCAGATGAGGGAGACAGAAGAAGAAAGAGAAGAAAGAAAGCAGAAGGAACAAGAGGCTCGTGAGGTAAGACGAGATAAGAGGCAAGAAAGACATTTGAGTAAGATACTGGCCACTGTAGTCAGAGGAGGAAACATTAGAGACAGAAATAGACAGGAAGGGCAAACAGCAGATAGAAGGCGGCCATTAGACAAGGACCAATGTGCCTACTGTAAAGAAAAAGGTCATTGGGCAAGAGAATGCCCTAAAAAAAAGGAACGGGGGAAGGCCAACCAGAGATAAAATATTAACATTGGAAGAGGAAGATTAGGGAAGTCAGGGCTCGGACCCTCTCCCCGAGCCCAGGGTAACTCTTAAAGTGGAGGGTGAACCCGTCCAGTTCTTGGTGGACACCGGAGCCCAGCACTCAGTCCTCCTCCACTCAAAGGGCCCCCTTTCAACTAAAAGGTCATGGGTCCAGGGGGCTACAGGAAATAAGCAGTACTCATGGACCACACGAAGGACAGTAGATCTTGGGGTGGGACGAGTAACCCACTCATTCTTGGTCATACCTGAGTGCCCATACCCTCTGCTAGGCAGAGACTTACTCTCTAAGGTGGGGGCCCAGATCCACTTTCAACCAGAAGGGCCCACCATAACTGACAACCAAGGGAGATTACTCCAAATCTTGACCATGAAGCTGGAAGATGAACATAGGATATATGAAACACCCTCGCCTCCACAAGTTGACATGCAGGATTGGATGACCAGGTTTCCACAGGCTTGGGCAGAAACTGCCGGTATGGGAATGGCAAAATATCGGCCCCCCGTGGTGGTAGAACTTAAAACAACCGCCACCCTGGTGACGGTCCGCCAATACCCCATGAGTAAAGAAGCCCGAGATGGCATCCGTCCTCAAATACAAAGGTTGCTGGAATTAAGGATCCTGGTAAGGTGCCAATCTGCATGGAATACCCCTCTTTTGCCAGTTAAAAAGCCAGGAACTAATAATTACCGACCGGTACAAGACCTACGAGAGGTAAATAAGCGGGTAATGGACCTCCACCCCACGGTACCCAACCCCTACAATCTCTTAAGTACTCTTCCACCTCAGCACACTTGGTACACTGTTTTGGATCTTAAAGATGCTTTCTTCTGCCTGAGACTTTCTTCTCTCAGTCAGCCTTACTTTGCCTTCGAGTGGAAGGATCCAGCCTCTGGGATGTCAGGCCAGCTGACATGGACTCGCCTGCCACAAGGATTCAAGAACTCCCCCACCATTTTTGATGAGGCTCTCCACCAGGATTTGGCATCTTATAGAGAATCCAATCCCCAGGTAACTCTACTTCAATATGTCGATGATATTCTTTTAGCTGCTGAAACCCAAGAGGACTGCATCAAGGGAACTGAGAGGCTGTTAACAGAACTGGGAACATTGGGTTATCGGGCTTCAGCAAAGAAAGCACAAATATGTCAACGACAGGTTAGTTACCTGGGGTACTTGTTAAAAGGAGGACAGAGATGGCTTTCGGAAAGCAGGAAAGACACCGTTGCCCGGATACCGGCCCCCAAGAGTCCCAAACAAGTTAGAGAATTTTTGGGGACGGCCGGATTTTGTAGGCTATGGACTCCGGGGTTTGCTGAATTAGCAGCCCCTCTATATCCTCTGACCAAAAATGGCATCCCTTTTGCTTGGGGGGATAAAGAACAACGGGGCTTTGACCAAATTAAACGAGCCCTGCTATCAGCCCCAGCTTTGGGGCTACCAGATATCACTAAGCCTTTTCATCTGTACGTGGCCGAGAATAAAGGTATCGCAAAGGGAGTACTAACTCAGAAACTGGGCCCCTGGAATCGCCCGGTTGCGTACCTATCAAAGAAATTGGATCCTGTGGCAGCGGGATGGCCCGCCTGCTTAAAAATAATCACCGCAGTGGCTGCCTTGGTCAAAGATGCTGACAAACTGACTTTGGGGCAGAACTTAACGATAACAGCCCCCCATGCATTAGAAAGTGTGATTCGCCAGCCACCCGACAGATGGCTAACAAATGCCAGAATGACTCATTACCAAGCCCTGCTGTTAAACTCAGATCGTATTAAGTTTACATCAGCCACAGGACTCAACCCGGCCACCTTGTTACCCGACCCTGACCTGGAAAGCACTACCGTCATCCATGATTGTCAGGAAGTACTGGCTGCAGCACACGGTAGCAGAGCAGACTTGATGGATCAGCCCCTCCCCAACGCCGACGTTACCTGGTTTACTGACGGAAGCAGTTTCCTAGAGGAAGTTTTTATAGATACCTTCTCAGGATGGGTAGAAGCTTTCCCGACGAAGAAGGAGACAGCTACTGTGGTGGCCAAAAAGATCTTAGAAGAAATTTTCCCCCGGTTCGGGGCACCAAAGGTAATAGGATCAGATAATGGTCCCGCCTTCGTCGCCCAGGTAAGTCAGGGTGTGGCCAAATACCTGGGGACTGATTGGAAATTACATTGTGCCTATAGACCCCAGAGTTCAGGACAGGTAGAGAGAATGAATAGAACTCTAAAAGAGACCCTAACTAAATTGTCCATAGAGACTGGCGGTACAGATTGGACGGTGCTCCTTCCCTTAGCCCTGTTCCGGGCTAGAAATACCCCCTCCCGCTATTATCTTACTCCATTTGAAATACTATACGGGGCCCCACCTCCTCTTTTTACGCTAAGGGAGAAATTAAGTCCTGACTGCCAGAATAACACTGACTTATATGCTAGGCTGTTGGGACTCCAGTTGGTCCAAAAGGAGGTGTGGTCCCAGCTGGCAGAGGCTTACCGACCAGGAACACCAGCAGAGGCTCATCCCTTCCAAGTCGGAGATTCCGTGTACGTCCGTCGGCACCGAACCCAGACTCTAGAGCCTCGGTGGAAAGGACCATACATCGTCCTGCTCACCACCCCCACGGCTATAAAGGTAGACGGCATCGCTGCGTGGATCCACGCTTCACACGTGAAGGCCGCACCAGCATCTGCATCATCGCAATGGCGAGCCCAAAAGACCAGCAACCCGCTCAAGCTCAAGCTCCTGCGATCATCAGACTTATAACTTTAACTTTGTTACCCCTACTGACGGTGAGTAATTTTAGTCCTCACCTGCCCCAGCGTTTAACCTGGCAGGTAATTTCCCAGACTGGAGATGTAATATGGTCTGTTAGCAATATCGCTCCCCCATGGACCTGGTGGCCAAACCTTTTTCCTGATGTTTGTAAACTGGCCATAGGGGCTCCCGGTTGGGATTTAGAAGACTATTATGATCAACATAATGTTCCAAAAATTTTATCAACTAGAGCTGATTCCTCCGGAAAGGGTTGCAAAAACGGGATTCGGAGAACTGGGCTCAGAGCTCCTGCTTTCTACGTATGCCCCGGGTTCCATCGCCACAGGTCCCTTAATTATAAATGTGGAGGAACTGAAAACTTTTATTGCAAAAGCTGGGGATGTGAAACCACAGGAGATACCTATTGGAAGCCCACCTCTGCCTGGGATTTTATTAAGGTAACAGCCAACTATACTCATACTACTTCTGGGGGACCCCAACCCATCAGCCCCGAATGTCTAAATAACTGGTGCCACCCCCTCAAAATTTCTTTTAGTGAGCCAGGAAAAAAAGATAAAAAATGGATAAATGGCCATTCATGGGGAATTAGGTTTTACAAAGAAGGATATGATGATGGGTTACTGATGACCATCAAATTAAAAATTGAAACCCCGGGCTTCCCTGGTGGCGCAGTGGTTGGGAGTCCGCCTGCTAATGCAGGGAACACGGGTTCGGGCCCTGGTCCGGGAGGATCCCGCATACCGCGGAGCAACTAAGCCCGCGAGCTGGAGCCCGTGCTCCGCAGCAGGAGAAGCCACCGCAGTGAGAGGCCCGCGCACCGCAACGAAGGGCAGCCCCCGCCTGCAGCAACTAGAGAAAGCCTGCGCACAGCAACAAAGAGACAGCACAGCCAAATATTAAATAAATTTATATAAAAAAAAAAAAAAATTAAAAAAAAAAAAAAAAAAAAAAATTGAAACCCCTACTCCAGTTCCTATAGGCCCCAACCCTGAGATAGGGCACTCTTTGCTACCTTTGGCCCCTCCCACAGCGTTACCAGAGATAAGAAACCAAACTTTTGAGCCAAAAGGAATGACAATCAAGCCCAAGGACCACCCCCCCCACCCCACCCCCCACCCCCCACCCCCCCCCCACCCCCCACCCCCCCCCCCCCCGGGACCAAATGCTCTCATTGGTCCAGGCGGCTTTTGAGGTTTTAAATGCCACAAACCCGGAGGCTACCAAATCATGTTGGCTTTGCTATGCTGCTCCTCCCCCTTATTATGATGCTATAGGATATAATTCTAATTATAGTAATGTTAACACTCCAGATCAATGTCGATGGAAACAAGAAGGAAATAGTAAATTGACCCTGGCCTCAGTATTAGGAAACGGTACATGTGTAGGAACGCCCCCCTCGTCCCATCGACATCTTTGTACCAATTCAAGCCTCCCACAGGGCTCAGGGTATCTCCTCCCTCCTCCGGATGGATGGTGGACATGTAACACGGGATTAACCCCCTGCATTTCTTTAGAGGTCCTTAAAGCTTCAACCGATTTTTGTGTGTTAGTTCAGCTGGTCCCCAGACTCATTTATCATTCAGATTCATCCTTTCTAGATGAATACGAAGGCAAAAGAAGGTTTAAGAGAGAGCCCATAACCCTCACCCTGGCTGTACTCCTAGGACTAGGAATGGCAGCCGGGGTAGGAACAGGTGCAACAGCCCTCATTCAACAACCTCACTACTATAATGCCTTGAGACAAGCTGTAGATGTCGACCTCCGGGCGTTAGAAAGTTCCATAACTCAGTTAAAAGAATCCCTCACCTCGCTTTCAGAGGTGGTAATGCAAAACAGGAGGGGATTAGATCTGCTGTTCCTTAAGGAGGGCGGACTATGTGCTGCACTAAAAGAAGAATGCTGTTTTTATATTGATCATTCTGGGGCTATTACCAAAACTATGGACAAACTTAGGGAGCGCCTGGACAAAAGACAACAGGAAAGGGAAAATCAAAAAGGATGGTTTCAATCATGGTTTGATAAATCTCCCTGGCTTACTACTTTAGTTTCCACCTTGTTAGGGCCCCTCATTATTTTATTGTTGCTCTTAACTTTTGGACCATGCATTCTGAATCGCCTGATAGCCTTTATTAGAGAACGCATTAGTACGGTACAAGTTTTAATGCTAAGGCAACAATACCAAAACTCGCCAAAAGAAACTGAAATTCCATGATTGAAATTAGTTACAAAAAAACAAAAGGGGGGAATGTGGGGCCTTTAGGGACTTTCCACCCCCTCACTTGTTCCCGTAAACCAACCTCTTGCGCCACTCCTTCTCCCTATCGAAACCAATTCTTCTCCCTATCGAAACCAATTCTTGGAGTTTTTCAGTTGACGGGGACTTTCCAGCCAGCGGGTAATTTTCCAGTTGCCCGTAACAGGTATACGCCCTAACCGCCACAATGAACAAACAACTGTAACGGCCAGAAGGTGGGGCAAAAGTTCCTAAGCCAATGAATTCAAAAGTCACCACATTTACCCAATCATTGTGAGAATATACCCGCCCTATGAGTAAATAAACCTATAAAAAGTATGTGATTCCGCTTTTAGGGGTTCCCCATCGGCCTCCTGCGTGAGGTTCAGGGAACCCCGGTGCATCGGCTCCTAATAAACCTCTTGCGTGTTGCAGCGGCTCTCGACTCTTGGTGGTTCTTGGGCGAGTTGGAATCCCTCGTAGACCGTTTGGGTCTAACACTTATTGCCCCTTCTAGACTCTATAAACTCCAGGAGATCAAGCTTTGAGTCTGGGGTCCAAATCTCATTTATCTCCATCCACAGTCTCAGCAAAGAGTTTGGACAGGCTTGTGGAATGGATGAGTTTTGATTAAAGTTGTAGGGGGGCACCTAAACTGATGTGGAAAATGCAACCTAGGACTTGATTTTATTGGTTCTCTGGGAAAAATGCACCTCTATGCTAAGAACAGAGTCCATAAAGGGATAGAGAGCAGTTTGTTCATCCATCCATCCATTAATTCAACCATACATTCATTCAACAAACAGTTATTAAGCATCTACTATGTGCCAGAAATAGTGTCAGATGCTGGAGATATAGTAAGAAAACTGATAAGTTCTTGCTCATGTGGAGATTCTGTTCTAGCCCAGAAAGACAGATGATAAGCAAGGAAAAACATCAAGTAGTGGTAAGTGCCATGATAAAAAAAAAAAAAAAGTCAGAGTGATGTGATAGTGTGACTGGGAAGTGATTGAAAGGGTTCTCAGAAGAAGTGACACTTACAGAAAGACCTGAAGGACGAGCACAGGTGGCCATGGAAAGGTCTGGGCATGAGGACTCTGTGAAGGGGGAAACACGAAGCTTTGAGGTTGGGGCAGGTGGGGAGAGAGATGGAATGAGTTTAATGGGCGCAAGGAATGGAAGGAAGGGAAGAGTAACCGGGTCATGGGGAACAAGTGTTCAGTAGGGGGGCAATGGTGAGATAGCCAATAAGAGATGGCGTGGCATGTAGAGGTTTGGAACAAGGTACGAATTTGAGTTCTGATTCTAATTATTAGTGGTGTGTGAACTTGGGCATCTTTTCTGGGTCTTAGTTTCTTCATTTGTAAAATATCTCATTTTTAGAGCTCTTGCGAGGATTAAATGATATAATAGAAATAAGCACCTATCATGTTGACTCTGTATAAGTGGTAACCTATAGTCCACATAATAACTTAAAAACAAGCATTACAAGGTTAGGGATGACCAGGAGCATGAAGCCCAGAGAGTGACAAGTTAGCAGTTGTCCTAATGAGCCTTCCTCGCTCTCTCCTAATTTCATCTCTTTCTTTCTCCCTGACTTTTCTCTCTCCTTCACCTTTTTTCTTATCTTTTTATCTTTCTTTCTTTTATCCCATCACAAATTTCTTACTTTTGCTCTCCTTCACATTATTTCAAGTCATACCGCAACAGCCCAAAATTTGGATTCAAGACATATTTTCAAATATTGCTTATTCTGTATAGTTTTGTCTTCCTTTTACAATCAGGTGTGTTTGATGCTCATGTACCTCCTCTAAGTCAAAACGCAGCAGCAGCGTGCACACCTCAATTAAGTGAGTTTATATGATTATATGACCCTTGGTTGTTGTTTTTTTCCACTGAGGTCACTGTCTCTTATTAGAAAATGGCTCCAACCTACTGGATTAAAGGATTGGAAAGAGATTGTTTCAAGGCATTTGAGGACTGGTGTGCTAAGAGATCTCTCCACCCCTGGGGAGTGGAGGTCTGGATGCCCTCCACAGGCCGGTGACCTCTGAATCACTCCAAGGATGCTCTGGAACACAGCCAGAACATCACGTTCAGCTGCCGGCTGGCTTTCGCTCTGTGGCTGCTCCTGCAGATGTGGGCAGATGAGAGGGCAAGGAAGGCCTGGCTGAGGTCTGCTAGTGGAGATGGAGGCCCTGAGAAATGTGTAAAGACACACTCTGGCATGAAGGGTAATGTAAGATTCTCCATCCCAGTGTTGCAAGTCCCTTTGCTTAGCTAAGAAAGCACAAGTTCCCTGTGCACACGTGTGTGTGTGCGTGTGTGTGTGGAGGAGAGAGCCGCAGAGCGAACCCCCAACATTCAGCTCAAGACTTATATTAAAAGGGGCCTTTCACTTGGGAGAGCAGGGTAAAGGGGTAATACTTAAGCCAAAGGTAGACTCTGGACCCCCCTTGCTTTCCTATTTCTTGGGAAGAGGTGTTCAGTGGCTGGTTGTGGCTGGCTGTGGCCAGTAAATCCAACCCACCCACCGTATGGCAGGAAGCTGAGGACTCAGGATAAGAAGCAACTTGCCCAAGGCCACACAGGGAGGCAGAGGTAAAAGCCTAGTACACTTTCTTCCTTATCAGGTCACTTTTGAGTCTGGGTGATGGTGGTAGGAATAGGATAGGGTGACAACCTCTCTGTACTTTGACTTTATGGGTCCCAGTTGTCTAACTTCAAGTCCTGCCCTGGCTCGTGTTACAGGGTCTGAGCCCCTCATATTCGAAGTCTGCCTTTCTGTGGGGCAGGGCTGAGTGAAGGAGCATTGGGTTGTACACTGGAAGGCAGCCCAAGACTTAACCATGGACACAGAAAAGCCATATCTGGAAAATTGAGAGCTAACTTTAAAAATGAATAGGGTGGAGGTTTCCATCCTTACAGGGGTCCAAATAAGGTCATGTGATCTATTGCTACAGCACAACACTCTCAAATTTAATGCTAGGAAGGAGCTTAGGAAAAACAAGACCAAGGGCCTATGCTCTGGGCTGGTTTAGACTGGTCTGGCTCCTCAGTACCCCAGCTGTTCTGCTTCAGAGGAAGGCCAAGGGCAAGCTGTAGTGATGATGGAAGATATGGGCACTGAGTCCTCCAGATGCCTCCCCTTCTCAGGTTGCCCTTTCAGTGTCCTTTCTTGGAGTGTGGTCGCCAAGAAATGAAGGGGCTGAGTGGGTGGAAGAGGTTATCTTCAGCTAAGCCTGGGATCCTGGCTGCCTGGCATTGTCAGTTTCCTATTGGCGTGGGCGACAGCTGGGAATAGCAAGGACACTCTGAAGGAGGGAACGTGTGATGCTGGGGCCATCTTAAACTCCCAAGATCTCACATGCCATATGGTGGAGGCCAACGAGGAGAGGGGGAATGCCAGGAATGTCTGCATGTTCTCTTGTCCCCACTCCCATGCTGAACAAAATGAGGTAAGGCCCAAGAGAAATTGAACAGTGAGCTTTCGGAAGCTATGCTTTCCTACTTGAGATGTATTTAAAAAACATAGTTTGCTGAATGACAGAATTAATTATTGGATTAATTAATTAATATATGACTGGCTATTTCCTCTTGGCACCAAGCTCTCAGCACGAGGAAATGGGTTTGACTTACAGCAGAGGACGGTGGAATGAGCTCCAAGAGTACTTGTTAGCAGTGATTCCACACTGAACTGGGTGGTGGCATCCGGTGAAGATGCTTAGAAAAAGTAGCTGCCAGGACAGCATGACATGGCAGGTGGTGCCCAGGGATCCTTTAGCAGCTCCCCACTCCTGATATACCCTCCACCAACCTCTCAGAGGCAGCTCCATCTAAAATGCTTTGCCATCCTTCTCCATTTTGGCACTGGCCTCTCAGCCATGATCCTTTCCAGTTTCCCCCAAACTCAGGGATAGCAGGACCTAGAGTCAAGGGAAATGCACGTATCTCCCAGGTGAGAGCCTTACAATGCAGGGAGAGTGGCATTCTGAGGCTTTTGCCTTGTGGGATGGGGGTGGGGATCAGGGCAGAGGAACGAGGCAGAGAGGCATGGAGGTTCATTGAGCCTGAACTCTCTGGACATCCCTGGGGGTATCTGAGAACTCCCTTAGTGGGAGGATATAAGGATGGCGCCTCGAGATGAACAACATTTTCAGGAGGTTCATAACTGTCCATAAGGCCTTCAAAAATCTGAGTCCACTCCAGTGACCTCTGAGAAAATTGTGGGTTTACAGCCTGACCCAACCCTCTCCGGGCCACTTGGGAGGGACAGATGGGAAGAAGAGAGAACCAGCAACTTCCCTGACTTTATCTCAAATAAGGGCTCTACCCAGGAGCACAAGGATACTGAGTTCTGAGTAAAACAAAAGCAAGCTCTAGTGCCACCAGCTATAACCCTTATATCCATTGGGGAGGAAGGGGAGAATCTTTGGCCCAGGGAGGAATAAAAAGCTTTAGCCCTCAATCTACTCAAGGAAAATTAGAAAATGCAATGGTCCTGTAACCACAAAGAGACATTGAATCAGCAGTTACAAATCATCCTCAACAAAAGCATGGGGCCAAGGCAGCATTCGTAGGAACTGCTCCCAAACATTCAAGAAACAGATAAGGGACTTCCCTGGTGGTGCAGTGGTTAAGAATCCGCCTGCCAATGCAGGGGACACAGGTTCGAGCCCTGGTCTGGGAAGATCCCACATGCCGTGGAGCAGCTAAGCCCCCAGACCACAACTACGGAGCCTGCGCTCTAGAGCCCGTGAGCCACAACTACTGAAGCCCATGTGCCTAGAGCCCGTGCTTTGCAAAGAGAGGTCACCGCAGTGAGAAACTTGTGCACCGCAATGAAGAGTAGCCCCCACTCGCCGCAACTAGAGAAAAGCCTGTGTGCAGCAACGAAGACCCAACACAGCCAAAAATAAATTAATTAATTTTTTTAAAAAAGACAAACAAACAGGTAAGTCCTTCCTTCGATACAACTCTTTCAGAGAGTAGAAAGAGGGAAACTCCCCAACTCATTTTATGAGGTTAGCAAAACCTCAGTACCTCAAATCAGCTTATTATAAGCCTGGAAGGCAGCAAGGGATGGCAAGGACATCCTAGAATGTAAGAAAGAAAACATGCAGGCCCATCTTACTCATTAATATATAAGTGCAAAAACATGAGACACAATATTAACCAGATCCAGCAATGTACAAAAGCAGTAATCTATCATGACTCAGTTGGATTTACCCTAGGAATGCAAGATGAATTTCACAGGGGAAATTGATGACTGTAATTTACTTCGTTAAGGGAATAAAAACAAAAAGTTACTATAAATAGAAACCATTTGACAAAATTCACAGCCCTTCTTTTATTTTCTAGAGCTTTACAATGTTTCAGCTTTATTCCTTAGCTTTTTTTTTTTTTTTTTGCGGCACGCGGGCCTCTCACCGTTGTGACCTCTCCCGTTGCGGAGCACAGGCTCCGGACGCGCAGGCTCAGCGGCCATGGCTCACGGGCCCAGCCGCTCTGCGGCACATGGGATCTTCCCGGACCGGGGCACGAACCCGTGTCCCCTGCATCGGCAGGCGGACTCCCAACCACTGTACCACCAGGGAAGCCCCTCCTTAGCTTTTTTTCTTCCAGTTTTACGAGATATAAGTGACATACAGCACTTTGTAAGACTAACGTGTACAGCACAATGATTTGACTTACATCATGAAATGATTATCATAGTAAGTTTAGTGAATATCCATCATCTCATATAGATATAAAATTAAAGAAATAGAAAAAAAATTTTCCTTGTGATAAGAACTCAGGATTTAGTCTCCTAACTTTCATATATAACATTCAGCAGTGTTAATTATATGTGTTATGTTGTTCATTACATCCCCAGTACTTATTTATCTTATAAGTGGAAGATTATACCTTTCAACTGTCTTCATCCAATTCCCTCTTCCCCCATCCCTGCCTCTGATAACCACAAATCGGATCCCTTTTTCTATGAGTTTGTTTGTGTTTTTGAAGTGTAATTGACTTACAACACTAAGTTAGTTCCTGTTATATGACATAGTGATTCGATATTTCCATACATTTCAAAATGATCACCATGGTAAGTCTAGTTATGATATTTCGCTGTACAAAGATACTACATAGTTATTGACGCTGTACATTTCATGCTGGTGACTCATTTATTTTGCATCACAGACCTTCTCTTGAAAACTCTCAGCAAACTAGGAATAGAAGGAAACTCCCTTTGTCTTATAAAAGGCATCTACCAGAACCCTACAATAAATAGCATACTTAAGGATGAATGTTGCAAACATCTCCTTTCTGGCCAGAAACAAGATAAAGATGCCCACTGCCACTGTTTTTATTCACCGCTGTACCGGACAGTTGACAAGAAAAAAAAGTCATAAGGTTTGGAATGTAAGAAACAAAACATCAATGGAGATGATACGATTGTCTACATAGAACTTTCTGCAGAATAATCACTGAAATTAATAAAAGGGTTGGGAAAGTTTCCAGGTACAACACTGACATCCAAACATCAATGATATTATTATACACTAGCAATAATTAGTGAAAAAATTTAATTTTTAAAAAGGATAAAATTTATCAAAAATTTAAAATCTAGGAATAAGTATCATAAGAGATGTATAACATCTTTAAGAAGAAAATGACAACATTTTATTAAGATATGTTTTAGAAGAAATAACTACATAAAGAGATACACCATGTTTTTAGAATGGGAGACTCAATATCGTAAAAATGTCAGTTCTCCCCAAATTGACCTATATATTCAATGCAGTTCTTGTCAAAACCTAAACAGAATTTTTAACGGAACTTGGTGAAAGGATTCTAACATGTACATGGAAAAGTAAGAGCTAAGAATAGCCAAGACATTCCTGAAACAGAAAGCATAATGGAAGGATTTACCCTCCCATATACCAAGATGTGTTGTAAAGCTTTAGTAATTAAGTCTGTGAGTTACTGTGGCAGGGGTAAATAAAATAGATCAAGGCAGAGAAAGATACCCACGCATAGATATAAACCTGATTTATTATTATATTATGCAATAAATGGTTCTGGGACAACCGGTTATCCAAATGGAAAAAAAATTATTTTGGATCCTACCTCACAGCATACTCAAATGTCAGTTTCAGAAGGATTGAAGACGTAAAGAAAAAAAAAACTATAAAAATTTTAAATGACAATCTAGGAAAATCTCTTTCTGACCTCAGACTAAAGAAAGATTTCTTAAACAAACAATAAAGGGTATAAGATTACATTAAACAACACCTAAAAAGAATGAAAAGCCAAACCTCAAACTAGGAGAAAATATAGCCAAACTTGTAACTCTCAAAGGATTTGTGTTCAGAATATGTAAAGAACTCCTACATTTCAATAAGAAAGAGACAAACAACCCAACAGAAAAATGGGCAAGGCCCCCTCATTGTATTCACAAAAGAACACAAATAGCTTATGACACAGGAAAAGATGCTAAAATAATGAGTAACTACGGAGATGCAAGTTTAAACCATAATGAGATACCATTTTGCACCTCTTGGATTGGTATATAGTGTAGTAAAGGTGGGGATGGAATGCAGTGTGAACATTGCAATGGGAGGGAAAACCTGTACGACCACTTTGGAAAAATATTTGCCTGCGCCTAGGAAAACTGAATTTGCCTATGCCCCACATCCTATCAAGTCCACTCTTGGACAGATTCTACACATACTTACCAACAGTCATGCTCAAGAGTGTTCATAGCAATACTGTCCACATTAGCCAAAAGCTGGAAGCAACCCAAATGCCTATTAATAGCAGAATGTATAAATTGTGGTATAGTCATGTGATGGAATACTGCACAGCAGTGAAGGTGAGTGGGTTACAGCTCTGTGGAACATAAGAAGTGGGCCACAGAAGGTACCACACAGTACGTTTCTATTTATTTAAGTTTCAAAACAGACTAGACTAAATAATATCTTGTTTAGGAACATACGCACGGTTGGTAAGACTATAAGAAAAAAGAGGGAATGACTAACCAAAGTCTAGCTAGAAGGGTGTGGGACTAGGGAGGGGCACATGAGTAACTTCAAAGTTGTTGGTAGTGTTGTTTCCTTACTCCCGTGATGGATTCCTGGGAGATACTGAACATATGTATTTTTTTAAACACGCTTTTGCGCGTGTGGTAGATTTCATAATTGAAACAAAATAAAGACAATAGTGCTTCAGTTCCCATGGCTCCAGGTAAGGCGTGGTACATTAAGAAGTGGATGATGTCAGAGCAGGGGACTGTGGGCCCACCAGGAGAGCTGGGTCTTGGGGTGGGGTGGGGGTTGAGGATTTGCCTGGTGTTCCAGAAGGTATATTTGACATGGTGGTGAATGCTCTGAGTCTGCTCAGAGAGAAGACCAGAGGAACTTCTCCTCTATGGGGCTGAAAGTGGTCATTGCTGTTAGAGAGAGTGGCCAGACATTCATGGACTAAGCCACTAGAGCATAAGTGACCCAAAATTCCTTTACAGACTATATTGCTCAACGCGAAGCAAACCTAACAATCCGGGCAATATTTGCACTTGACTTCAAAGGCCTACTCCATACAAGGGTACGTCACCTAGGTTATAAAGTTGGGGGTGGGTGGGTAGGGCAGACAGGTGGGTAAAGGGAGACAGTCTTGTTTAAAGTACACAATAGGGGGCTTCCCTGGTGGCGCAGTGGTTGAGAGTCTGCCTGCTGATGGAGGGGACACGGGTTTGTGCCCCGGTCCGTGAAGATCCCACGTGCCGCGGAGCGGCTGGGCCCGTGAGCCATGGCCGCTGAATCTGCGCGTCCGGAGCCTGTGCTCCGCAACAGGAGAGGCCACAACAGTGAGAGGCCCGCGTACAGCCAAAAAATAAAAAAATTAAAAAAAGTAAAGTACACAATAGTATTTGCTTTGGGACAGGGGCTCAAAACTCATAAGAGTGACGGTGGACATCTGGGGGTCCCACATGAGAAGCTGGCGTGGCTGAGTTTAGTAACAACAGCTGGGGTACCTGGCAACTGAACTGGGGTTGGGCGATAGGAATGAGAGCAGAAGAGACTGGGCCTTGATAAAGTGTCTTGACACTGTGCTGATGACAGAGACTTTATTCTTTAGGCGGGAGGAAGCTGTTGGTTGTTCTTAGGCATGGGAAATGACAGGGTTAGATTCCTCATCTAGAGAGATCAAGCTGGTCACAGTGTGGAGGTTGCACTGGATGAGAGAGGTACAGGAAGCAGAGAGCCCAGTGAGAAGGCTAGTGAGAGGTGGTGCTGATCACGTTGGACCCAGCTAACACGCACTTACTTCCCCTAATCCTCACCCACCCTGACAGGAGGAAGCTGTCCCCAGCTGCCGGATGAGGGCACTGAGGCTCCATTTCTTTGCCTAAAGTCACACAGCTGGTAGGTGGTGAAGCCGGAAGTCAGTTCTGCAGCTGTCTGGTGCTAAGCCTCCCGCAGCCCCCGCCATAAGGAGACTTCCATCCTAGACTCCATTCTGAGCAGAGACAGGTCTCAGCTGAGACCTCAGAGGAAGGAACATGGGCAAAAGCAGACCTGTGCTCTGGACTGAAGAAGAGCAGATTTCAAAAGGCTTGAGGACAGGCAGGGTGTAGAGGGGAAGTCGCTGCTAGAGGGATCTGGTGCTGCTTGTACTCATGCGAAGGGCCAGCTCGTCTCTCTCCCTACTTGTCCCCATCCCCAGCTGCCCGAGTCCCACCCAAAACACCAGCTTTGGGTGAGTTCGTGGCAAGCTGGACCATTAGATTATGTGCAGATTTTCTTCAAATTGACCAAGATTCAACTCAAAGCTTCAAGGACAATTTGGATTACTCTATTTGTCCAGGGTACTGTATGTGCATGCCCTTCTGGCCCATATTGGCCCATTTAGGCCTTGGTTTTGGTCTCAGAACCGGGTTAGAATAGGTCTTCAGTTTAAATACCTGTTAAAGGAGGGTAATGAGTATCCCTGCCTCATCTGTCAAATGAGCGCTTAGTAGCAGGGGGTCTGGATTCTCGTTTTAATGCAGAGTGGCCGTGTGCTGAGCCCTTAAGGCAGGGAACAACTCTTCTCTGCTGCCATCTAGTGAGCATCTTGGGAATAACACCTGAATGGAGGTCACCAGGAAGAGTTCTCTCCCCAAGGGGTTCTGAGCCAATGAAGAATGCGTCAGATCCAGGGCCATGCCCCAGATGTGATCATCTGTGCCCTGGAAGCTGCCCACTGGAAAGTGGAGTCTTCAAGGCGAGACCTGGTGCAGAGCATGACACCCTGAATGGACCGCCTTCTCACCTGGCTCTGACTTAGTCATGCCTTACGTCACCCTCCCCTCTTGTCTCCCTACCTTCCTCAGGGTAGAGTTTGAACTAACAGAGTGCTCAGAGAGCCTCTGTAAGTCACCACGTCTGGGGGCAGTGGGGTGCAAACCAAAGATTTATTTTTCAAGTAAAATAGGCAGCCCAGGAAGAGCAGAACAAGAGGAAACCAAGGCTGAGAACAGAAAGCTTGGATATGGAAAGACACAAGAAGCTAGATTGCAACTGCCAGGGAGAGCTGGGGAGGTGGGCTATGGAGTGGTCCTGGGCCCTTGCCCAGGTGCTGGGGCCGAAGGGGCCTTGGAGACTCAACTCCAGGTGCAGCATTTGCAAGAGGAGCTGAACACCAGGCTCCTCGGGCAGCTTTGCTGGAACAACCACCCCCCTGTACAACTTGTAGTAGCTGGACCAGTCCAGAGGGTTGGGGTAGAGCCCGTCAGCTTTGCCCTGGCAGAAGGTGTCTTGTCCGAGGCTGGAGCCATACTCAGGTTCAGACAGCTGGCCTGGTGCAGGAACTTCAGGCTCTGGGGGGCCTGAAGACATATATGGATGACCTGGGAAAACAGTGATGATTCAACCAAGGCTCCTCCAAAAGATCCCAAACCCATAGGCCAAGCACACAGGCAGCAACCATAGGCAGCAGCAGCTCAACACCCCATACCTTACAGGCAGGGCACAGTCAGACACCCAAGGCAGAGAACAGCCAGACAGCAACCACACCTACAGCTGGAGCACAGCTCAAGAGAAAACACCGGAGCTACCAGTGTCATAGGCAGTCAATGGCTATCTACCATCTGCAAAGCCCAACCAAGTAATGGTGAGGGCCAGCGGGGTGTCACAATGAAGGCTGAGTGCAGGCCTTGAGAAGAGAGGCTGAGGGCCCTCTGGAGGGAAGCCCTGGTTACCGACACCCTGGGCAGGCATTGGTACAATCAGAAAGAGGAAGAAGAGTGTGAAAAGAGAATCATTTCTACAGCTTCCTCAGCTCCTGGGGGTGAAATTTGGGAAATCACGGTACTGGGGCAAAGTCATTTCCTCAGAAGAAGCCAGTTCCTGAGGTGCCCTGACCCCATACTCACTCAGCTCCAGCAGAAGCATCTTGATGAGGGGGTATCGGCCCTGGTTGCAGAAGAAACCAGCAAAGTCGTCCATGTTCAGTGTCCAAACCATGACCCCACCCAGTCCTGTCTGCTTCAGATAGCTGACCTGTGTGAGGAGCGAGATGGGGGTGGAGGAGAGCAGGGAAGCCCGGCCAGCAGCCCCAGAACCGGTTTCCTCATCCAGGCAGGGACCTCCGTTCTCCAGCACCCCCAGGTCCATGAGTCCTTATCCTTGCTGGGCATGATTCATTCTCAAATCTCCCTGCCCTGACATAAACATGGCCAGGGGTGGACGTGAGGGTGGAGGTGTGAGGAGTACAGGGATATGTGACCTTCCTTAGGTTGGCAGCCTTAACTTCCCAGCATTTTCTGGGCTGAGCTGTTGTGTTTGTGGTACTGTCTGCTGATTGTGACGAGTTCGGCTGACATAGGGAACGACTAAACTTCCCCAAAGATCTGAATCCATTCCCTGTCTTCACGTCTTTTTGTCCACGCTGAGGGCCTTCTCACCTCCACCAGTTCCCTGAGGCTTCTTTAGGGTATGGCTGTGTGTCCCCTCCAAGTGGGCTTCCCTGGCCCTAGCCCTGCCAGGGGGCCATGGCTCACCTCTGGCGTGAGGCTGGGGTTACAGGGTAGGGGTGGTCGGAACCCTTGATGGCCCCAATGTCCCTCCCAGCTACCTCCCTTTCTACACCAGTCCCCACTCAGGGTTCCAGCTATGGTACACCTTGCTCTCAGAGGCCAGCTTCCCCTTTCCTCTCCATCAAGTCTTTCTCCTGCACTTTCCTCCCCAGAAGGCCCACCTTCTCCGCTTTAAGACTTTCTCAAAATCCCTTCCACCATGATGCCTTCTCTCATCTCCCCCAGCCAGGATCATGCTGCCTCCTCAATTCTCCAGAGCACTTTGTCTACACCACCAGAAGGACCTGCCACTGCATAACTGACAAGAGATAAGCAGATGAGCAAATGCAGGTCCCTCTGCAGGTGCCAATGACCTCACTGGAGAGAGAGACATGGAAACAGATAATCGCACTCAAGTTTTGAGGCAGGAATGGAGGGGGTGTCATAAAAGTAAATCAAAGGATCTATAATTTGAACATGCACCAAATATTGTCAATGGACTGAATAAAATGATATGCCTTACTGTATGTATTTCTCCTCTTATATATCTGTAGAATTTGTGTTTAATAAAATACAAATACTTTCAAGAGAGATACTCAATGTAGAGCAATTTTTTTTGCCATTGTGTCTTTTCTTAATCAATAGGTGATAATGGTACCAAATGGTATCACATGGAGATCTGTGAAATGCTGGGATATTTCTCCTTGAAGAGGTTCTGAATGCTGTCATTGAATGTTATTGACAGGCCTTGGGCCCACACAGGACCACACCTTCCCAGCAGGGCCAAGCTTCACCTTGATTTTGAAGCTCTCCACATGGTCAAAACCGACCCACTGGTTGCTCTGAAAGGCATAGGGCACCTTCTGGTCCTTGATTCTGTGCTCACTAGCCCCCTTCCAAGAGCAGACCTGTAGGAGCAGAGGAAAGAGCTGGGAAGGAGGTGGGAGGCGCCACAAGCACCTTCTCCCTGTCGTGAAGAGACTAGAGACTGAAATATTCCCGTCTGAGAAGCTTGGAGAATCTAGGAAGCTCTCGACTGAGTGACCTAGAACTGGCGATTCAATGAGGCACCTGGGGTTAGGGATAAATCCAAGATGACAGGCATGGGATGGAATTTACCCAACCAGAATTCACTGTGCCTAGCATCCTCATTCAGAAATTATGGGAGAAGAAGCCCCTGCTCTGCACAATACTCGGGGTGGCTGTGGGTTTTCCTACTTCATAGTAAGCCAGGAGTCCTCCGTCTTTGGTGAAGGGGCCAGGAGTTCCAGGCCCCGTGGCTTGGGCCCCCACTCCAGTGTCCAACAAAGAGGCCAGGGTAAAGGATCATCCATAGGTGGGCATGCCAAGGATCAGTTTGCTGGCAGGGGTCCCTTTCTGCAGCCACCATTGCATGGCAGAGTCCTGGTGGTGAAGGAGGAATGTCAGGGCTAATTTTCTTTGCCTTTAGACTGGTTCAGATCATCCAAGCCTGGGGGCTCCAGAGGAGTTTCATGAGCATTTACTAGTGTTCCAGCCCTTCCCCATCTTCTTTAGATCCTGTCTTAGACCCTGAACCACAGTGATTGAAGTTGCATGGCCCTATAGCCAAGAGCATGGGCTCTGGAGTCAAACAGTCATTGACTCAGTAAATATTTACTGAAGGCCAGCTGTGTGCCAGGCACTGTCCTAGGTGCTTGGGATACCTCAGTAAACAACGATCTCTGCCTTACTCAGCAGCTTATTTGATCTTGCTGAGCCTCGAGCTTCCTGTCTATAAAATGGAAATGATAAAAATATTTGTCACTAAGGGCATGGTGAGAATTAAAAGATATAATGCATGTATAAGTCTAACATAGTGCGATAAAGGGGAGCTATGATTGTGATCATTACCATCACTGTTGTTTCACCCTCAGTACAAGAGCAGGGAATTTTGTTTATCTCTGTATCCTCAGTGCCTAGAACAATGCTTGGCACTAAGATGTGCAAATAGAAAGAACGAATGAGCACAGGGCTTCTTCACCGCCTCTGCACAAGACCTTCCCCCATCATGTATTACTTGACATGACACCCCCAGGCCTGTGACATGAGGAGGTACCCAATATAACTCTGTGGAATAAACAAATAATGAAGACTCTTCCCTCAAACCAGGATGGTAGGCTCACTTTCCCCAAGAAGGCACCCTGTTTGAGTCCAGGTTTTCTAGTTACCCCGCAACCTCTTAGCACTTAGGTATTTTCACTGTATTGATTTACGTGTATTTGGTTTTGCTGGTCCATATAATTTATCTTTGATCAGACTGGAGCTTTCTGAGGGCAGAGGTCAGAGCACCCTGCTAAGTTCTGTGGCATTTTTGTGCAAATTTGGAAAAGTCACCCCTCTGGCCAGAAGCAACATGCAGGGCACATAGTATGGAGAGTAGAAGGCCTCTTTGTAGGAGGATAAAGGCCTTCCTTCCCCCACATGGATCCAGGGCACACAGCTTGGAGAGCACTGTGCCAGTGGGAGTTCAACCCCCTCACCTCTCAGCTGAATGTCTTTGTATGTCTCCCCACTTGACTGGGCTGGCTTCTCCTGGGACCCACACAGTTTCCCAGATGAGGGTGGAGGAGCCAGGTGCAATGTGAGGTCTAGATGCTCAGCTCAAGTGCCTGAAGAAGTGCACTTTATTTGTGAAAGAGCCATGGAAGTCCTAGATGTTCCACCCAGCTGACACACAAAGATGTGGGCTCCGCAAAATTAACAAACATTTTAATTTAGGGCTTTTTGTTATTGTTGTTTGTTAAGAAGGAGAAATGATACAGTCAATCTTGACTTTTAAAATTAGAATGGGCTTGTAAAACAATGTCTAGCCTACTGAATGAGGAAGAGCTGGGCAGGAAACCTCCACCCACTCCAGCCTACAACCAAGCCTTCCCTTTCCTGGGACAGGGGTGGCGTAGGGGTGGTTCTGCCCTGAGATGTTATCAACTTGGGAAAGCTCTCACCTCTTTCCAGAAAACACCTTCCAGAAGGACATTCAGTGCCAAGGAGCAAAAGCTACCCATTATCTTGAAGGAAATGGGGCTGAGGGTGTATGAAGGGAGCAGAAGCCATTTTGGCTGGAAACTTGAGCTCAAAGACAGCCTCCCAGTTAGTCACTGGTTTGTTTGATGTGTCCCCAAACTAGACTGGTTTGCTGTGTCTGATATCAGCCGACATGCTACACAGAAGTGAGGTTTCTCCTCAGCAGTGACATGGAACAGGAAAATAAAACAAACAAACAAACACAAAAGAAACAAAAATATCCTGGCTTCTCCATGCCCTGCTTGGTATCCTGCTTTTCCCTTCCATTTGGTTCTTCGAGGCTCAAAATGGGCCACCGGCAAGGGCCTGTGCCAGGGGCGTCCTCCCACTTACCACATTGAATTCGGCCACGGCCCCGCTCTCTCCCTGTCTCTCGTCAGGGGGCAGGGGCGGTTATGCCCTGTGTTCTTCTCCCGAGAGCCATGGAAGTCATAGGCCATGAAGCTGAGGAACTCCAGGCTCCTGCCTGAGGCGTGGGAAGAAAGAGTGAGGGGCTAGTGCGCAGGGTGGAGCCCTACCCCTTCCTTGCTCCTCCCTCCCCTCTCACGCAGTGTGTGGCCTGGGGAGAGACCTGCATGGTGGGGGCGGGCTCCCTCCTGGCTCTGGGAGATGCAGCAGCATAGGCAGCACCTCCGGTCGCCCCCCCCCGCCCGCCCCCCCGCACACCGTCATCCAGGCCATTCTCATTCTTGGCAGCTCACGTCTTCAGCATCCTCCTCCCAGCTGTCCCCTCAGCACCCTCAGGACAGAGTCCACTCAAGGACACCTCTTGCTAGTTTGCTATTTTGAAGGGAAATTTAGCTTAGCATTTCTCAAACTTTAGTTGTGCACATAAATCACCTGGGAATCTCATTCAGGTGCAGGCTCTTATTCAGTAGGCTTGGCGTGGGAACTCATTCTCTTGGAGATGCTAAGTGCTTCCCTCTTTCCCCCTCCCCCAGGGATATTTCACTTTAAGACTGAGGGCCAGGCTCCAAAGAGAGGGACTCCGGAGTGATGGAGTAGCAGATGTGGTAAGGAAACCCTCCCTGGGTCTACTGGTGGTGCAGGCGAGCCCCTGCTCCATTCTGGGGGAAGCTCAGCCTACCTTTGGTCTCTCTCCCCCGCAGAGAACACAGGGTCCATGCCATCTGCCTGAGACTCACAGAGCAATGTTGTCCCCCTCGTATCCAACTTTTGTGCAGTGTGGTCCTGCTGGGACAGCTGTACTCGGCAGGAGGTGTGCCTTCCCTGAGGCCTGGGCTTCCTGCTGAAAGGCACTGGCCAGGTCCTGCAGGGGGACCTCAGAGTGAACACACAGGCAGGGAACAGGCAGCCCTGTGAGCCCCAAGCAGATGTTCCCACACAGGAGCCTGAAAACTGACCACAGGCCTGGTCTGTGCTATGCAGACACATGAAGCAGCTGAGCCTGGGGGCAGAGCAGCACCTATGTGGCCCCCTGGCCAACTAGGTCTTCCCTATCTCACCCAGCTGTACCTGCCCCAGAGCTATGGAACACTGCTTATCTGATGGAGGGCTCCCCCGGCTTCCTGTGCACTCCCAGTCAAGGTCGAGACCATCAACGCCGTATTTGCACAGAAACCTGATGGCTGAGTTGACAATGGTCTGTCGGTTATTGGCTATAGCCACCATATCCACGAACCTGTGGGTAGATAAAGGGCAGTGTGGGCCTGTCTTACACAGGACAGTGGGTCATGCTCTCTCAGAGGCAAGTGAGAAACTACTCAAGATATCGGTGCTCGGCTGTCTAGGCCAGAAGGGCACCGGAAGGGCTGCTTCAGAGGCTGCTGGGATATTTGCAGGTGGGTTACGGGCCTGGCTAAGGGAAAGGGACAATGTAGAAGTGCCCCCAAACATTGACATCACCAGGGGCACACTGACTCACTAGGAGCTCTGCTTCCCAAAATTCCCTCCAGAAGCTTACTGCCACATCCCTGCCCAGGGATTTGCTCTAACCTGAATCAGAGCTGGCTGTCAACCCAGCATGGAGACTGAAAAAAGAAGAGGAATCAGTTTCTAAGATGAGGAGGAAGAGAAGCCCAGCAGGCCAGTGAGGATCTGGGTAACCTTGGGGCCCTGCTCTTCTACTTCCCTGGCAGGTTAACATGGTTACTATTCTTCTAACTCACGTTTGTAGAGTGCTTCGTGCTCTTGTTATTACTATTACTAGCCCAGAGTTCTTTACAATTCCTGAGGTGCCCCAAGAACAACCTCCCCACATCTTACTTTCTCAAGAAGTCCCTGGACTTCTTGGGGGTCTTGAGTTTTGTAGACCGTCTCTATTTTAATTTTTTTTTTTAATTAGCTAATAGCATCAGTTCTTAAGTAGAGTTTGTGTGCCTGGGAACCCCAGGCTGAGAATCCTGAATTTCAGTGAAAAATCTGTGTATAAGCAGTGTTTGGGGAAGGGGAGTCATAAATTTCATCAGGTTCTCAAAAGGACTCATGATCCAAAAAAGTATTAGAAAGACTGGTTTAGAATTTTGGGGACCTTACAGTTAGCACTTTCTAGGAAAAGTATGGTTCCAAATATACCATTCCATTATCTCCATAAATCATCAAAAATGTCCTGGAAATGTCAATATTCTGGCATCCAAGCTCAATCTCACAGACTGCTTTTGACACCCAGAAAGGGAACAAAAATTCTCAGACATACTGTTCCAGAGCTCAGAAAATATAGACATTATATGTTGTCTGGGATTAGTTGAGACCCTCCCTTTACACATTTCATGGAGGAAGAGACTGAGGCCTGGAAAGAGGTCAGACTCTGTGCTGCATATAAAGCAAGGCTGGATGGGCTTCCCTGGTGGTGCAGTGGTTGGGAGTCCGCCTGCCGATGCAGGGGACGCGGGTTCGTGCCCTGGTCCGGGAGGATCCCACATGCCGCGGAGCGGCTGGGCCCGTGGGCCATGGCCGCTGAGCCTGCGCGTCCGGAGCCTGTGTTCCGCAACGGGAGAGGCCACAACAGTGAGAGGCCCGCGTACAGCAAAACAAAAAAAAAAGACTGGATGTGTAACGGCCTGAAGCTAAGCCCACTCCACTGCCTCCTGAGGAGGTACCAAGAAGTCAGAAGGAAGGTCAGCCCCCAGAGTCCACTCTTCTCTCCCACTCTCCCTCACCCTGGCTACACCTCTACCTGGCTGATTCCCCGACTGGGGAACTCTCTGGCCAGTGAGCCAGTTCCACACTAGGGGCCCTGCCACATTGGTGCCCACAGACAACTCACTTCTGGGTGCCGAAGTTCCAGCCCCCAGTGGCCAGCAGCGTCTTCAGCTTGGGATTCCTGGAAAAGACAAGAGAAGCACCAGAATTTATCCAGCCAGGTCCTGGGGCTCACCTCACTAACAAGGAAGCAAGGAGCCTGGCAGGGCTGGTGGGGTGAGGTAGGGGATATATAAATCCCTATGGTCATATTCTGTACCAGGGAAGCTCTAGATTGGGAAAGAAAAGACACATTCCTGCCTTTGAGGACCTCTTATCTGGCTGGGGAGCCGTACACTCAAGGAATTTAGAAAGCAAGAGATCAGGACAGATCTTCAGAGAGGCTGTATTAAGGTAGTGATAACACTTGAGCTGAAGGATAGATAGATTTTAGGAGATAGAAGGGCACTCATTCCCAGTGGAGGGAAACAGTTTCACAGTCCAGATTCCACTGAGACCGAAACTGGAAGGGCACTTAAGGAGTCACTATCTACCCCCACCTCTTCCACATAAGCACGGGAAAGCCCAGAGAAGTGATGAGACTCGCCCAAAGCCACACAGCGGGTCTGCAGCCAGACTGCAGTAATGGAGAAGGTTTCTGGCTTTGAGAGGAGGTGCCTGTCTTCTCCACCTCCCATCCCCACCTCCTCCACTGCAGCTCACATCTTCTTCAAGCTGTTAAATTCCTTGTAGAGTGTCTCAGCATTCCACGCTATGGAGCTGAGCTGGTGCCTGTTCATGCCAGCAAAGGCATATATGAGGTGGGTGCACAGCTTGGGGTCCACATCCTTGGGCAAGAAGCGAGCAGCCCCCTGTCTGTACTGGGCCCAGTTAGTGACGTAGCAGACCAGTTTTGCCGCAGAGCCTGGCCAGTTGGGGCAAAGCAAAGAAATGGCAATCAGAAGGGCCTGCTATGGACTGGCACCCTCTGCCCAGAGGCAGAACTTATGTCATGCCAGAAGACGTTAAACATGGCCCTTCATCTGCTGGAGGCAGGGAGGCAGAACTTTCAGATCACGGCTTGGAATACTTCAGAATGTTAATTAAAATACAAATATATAAAGTGGCAGAGAGGAGGCCCCAGTTACAGGCCTGGGTTTATGTTTCTTTAGTCTTGCTTTAAAGAGGTTTGCATTTACGTACTATTATCCCTTGTAGAGAATTGGTTTAATATCACCGACAAGGTTCTAACAAAGAGAATATTTTCTCTAGGAAAAGGCAGCTTGTTTCTGTCATCCCCATACCCTGTAGAATGGCTTTGTGTACAGGGCCTCTCCTCCCAGATGGGAGCTTGTCTAGCAGTGATGGCTCCCACCAAGGGCAGCACTGTGCAAAGTTGACCAGAACACCGGAACGCAAAGATGCTCGTCTTCATCCCTGCAGCTGCCAGAAGTGTACTTTGGGCCGATCTCTTTAGCCTTGGCTTAGGGATCCCCATCTGAAAATGACAGTGTGGTCTCTGAGGGCTCTTCCAGCCTTGCAGACTATGATCGTGTGGTGTGTACACGCCAGCATTTTATGCCAGGGACTTGGCAGAATGATGAGTTTGGCCTGGAACATGTCTGTGGTCATGGTCTAGACCCTAGGATTTCCTTTTGCACAGACAGGGTCTCTCTGCACCCTCCTGCAGCCCCCATGTGGCCAGTGAGAGGACGAGGAGGGAGAGCAGTGCAAAGTGGCTATAGGAGGGTGTGTAGGAACCCAGAGCATGAAGGGCTGGCGGAGACACCCCTGCGCCCATGGATGGCTCTCAGAAGGAGGAGTCAAAGCTCCTGGGTAGTCACTGGCCCTAACTAGAGCTCACCTGGGAGTGAAGTTTGCCGATGGGACTGGGGTGTTGCCTGAGTGACATAGAAGGAGGATTGGTGAACTCCCCAAAGCAAAAGAAGGAAGCAGGGGATTAACCCAGCGAACACGTCCCTGGGACCATCTAGAAAGGAGCCAGGAGGCTCTTTTTATTTTGTATCATATCCTGCCATAGCATATTGAATATTGAGCATGAATATTTGTACTATAGAGGCAACAAAGTCTGGTGGTTAACAGCAGGGACTTTGGAATTTCATGCCTGGGTTGAAATCCCAACTCTGCAACTTTTTAGCCAGATAATTCAGCTTTCTCCTTCATAAAATGGGAATGATGATTGCTCCTATCTTAAGGACTACTGTGTGAATGAAGAGTTAATGTATGTGAAACATTCAGAACAGTGCTGGCAGAAAGTAAGCTCTGTTCTAAGTGCTTTGCATACATTAACCCTTAGCCCACACAAAATTCTATTATTATAAATATATACCATCCCATACCATAGCACACCATATGCCCAGAAGTAGCTTGGGTTAAAGCTTTTGAGGAAATCTTCAACTTTTCTCTCTTCCCCATGTTTGCTATTTCTCTGGACCTGGCTGTCCCCTCCTGTGAGATGAAGAGGGGAAATGTGTGTCCAGTGCCACAGCCCAGGCTCAGGATGAGGGTCTGAGTACAGGGAGTGGTGTGGGATAGGAAGGGAACCCAGGAGTCCAAGTTGCTAAACATCACCCAGAGAGTTCTCTCCTGCACAAGAAGGAGCCCTCCTGGCTCTCCCAAGCTCCACATGCAATCAGTTCAACAGACACGGAAAGAGTGTGCTGTCCTTGCTTGAGCCAAGGGGCTAGGACATGGAGCTGGAGAAGACTTAGGTTTCTTACTTCCAGTAGCTCAGAGCTCCCCTACTGGTGGTAGGGGAGACGCCTAAGCCAGTAATTAGAAACACTGTGATATATACTGTAAAATGGGTTCCAGTGCGATGAGAGCACAGAGGTTGGAGCAAGTGACCTCAGGAAACACCAGAGAGAGGCTGACATTTAAGCTGTCCCCACGGACACACAGGAGTTCAGCTAGTGGGTTAGGAGGCTAGAACCTTCCCAGAAGAAGGAATGGCAAGGCCATTATGGGGACAAGGACACTTGCAGGGGCCGGAGATTTGGAGGCGAGAACCCACTGAAATCTGGCAAGAGCTCTTGGGGTGGACATAAGTGTTGGGGGAGTGAATGGGAGAGGGTAGCAGGGCCCAGGGAATGGGGCTGAGGGAACCCAGGGCTAGCTTCAAGGCACCACTCACCCCACTGGATCGTCAGCAGAACCATCAAACCTGAACAGCGCAAAAGAGAAGGCAGAGATTAAGATGTCATTCTTACTTTCCCAGGCCCTATGGCTATCGAAGCGCAGGAGCGAGAAGTGGTCAGGGATGGGGGTGGGCTCAGGACAGTTTCCTACAAATCCAGCTTCCTCTGCCCACAAGGGACCCAGGAGGGCACTGTGTCCATCCCTTCATCCAAGCCAGACAGCAGGGGGCCCTACCTGGCCTGGGCTAGTCCCAGAGCTGATGGAAGTCTCCATGAGCTGAGACTGCTCCCTCTCTAGAACATTAGTAGAGGGCAGTGTGGATTTAGGAAGATTCGAGGAAAACCACTGACTTTTAAGCTTTTTTTTTTTTTTTTTTTTTTTTTTTTTTCCGGTACGCGGGCCTCTCACTGTTGTGGCCTCTCCCGTTGTGGAGCACAGGCTCCGGACACGCAGGCTCAGCGACCATGGCTCATGGGCACAGCCGCTCCGTGTCATGTGGGATCTTCCCAGACCGGGGCACGAACCCGTGTCCCCTGCATTGGCAGGTGGACTCTCAACCACTGTGCCACCAGGGAAGCCCGACTTTTAAGCTTTTTAGAGAGAAGGTTTCTCTTTTGAAATAAGTAGAAAACCTGTCCTCAGGATGAAAAAAGCCAATTTGGAAGGGCTAGGCCAGAGAGCTCATCTCTAGGTGAGGTCTCTGTACCTCTGCTCACAGCCACAATTGACTACTTTTTGCTGCTTTCCTGCCACGCTGCACAAGAGGTTGGCTGAGTTACCAATATCCTTGGAGACGTAGGCCTCAGTGGGACTCCTTTAAAAGTATTTATTTCACCTCTCTGGAGACCTTGGGTCTTCCCATTAACCTAATAAAACCTGCATGAAAATTTGTAAGGGCACCCAGGGTCATGGCTCCCAGGCTGCCTTTTGCAGGGCAACCAGCATCAGGGTGGGGAAGAATTCCTTGGCAGTGGGCACCCCTGGAGAGTAGGGGGCCTCAGAACACAGGAAACACAAAACCACCCAATGCCGAGGGGTTCACTGACTCTGGGCTTCCAAAACAGGAGGAAAAGTCATTTTCAGCCTGTTGAGAAAAGCTTTTCCTTGCAACACAAAGCCTCTTGGGCTGAAAGACCTCAGGGGGGAGCCCACAGGGACTGCAAGCCTGGCAGCAGAAAGAGAAATGGAATGACCCTCCAAAGTTCTCCTGAAAGCTTCTGCTTCCTTACACACAGCACCAAGGAGCCATTTCACATACACATCCCCACTTCCCCACAGCTCCCGGGGCGCAGCCCATGCTCCCCGACAGCACCCACTCACCTGCCCAGGCTACAGACCACACCATGGTGCTGGCTCAGTGACAGACTCCAGCCCACGCAACCAGCTAACCAGGTCCTGCCCTCCTTTCATCAGGCCTCCCTGTCCCACCACAGCCAGGGGTGTTGAAGTCAGACAGGGGCAGGGGATGTGGTATGGAAGTCTAGGGTGCCAAGTAGCACGGACTGGGGACACCTGACATAATGCCCTTTAGCAATGCTTGGTTTTCTGGAACAATCACAAGGTGTAACCTGGGCTCTTATCATTGCCAAGCCAGGAGGCAAAGGGAGGGAAGACGGAAGTGTTTCTAAACCTTCTGCTGGGCAAGTTTGATTCTGATTTTCTCTGTGTGGGCTGGTGAGGACCACCAGCAGCCCCAGGCTTTGGAGGAAGAGAAACACCTCATGAATGAGGGGAGCAGTCTTCCAGACCAGCCTGCCTGCTTGCTTTACCAGGGCCCTCTCTGGAATTTAGGTCATCTCTCTGTAAGACGATAGTGTTGCACGTATAATCTATATTTCACAATAGTAATATTTGTATTACTATCCATGTGATAGGAATATTTTATATCCATTGAGAAAAATACATGATGATAAATAGCAACTACGAGCTCAGTAATGTTTTTAAATGCCTGTGTTTCTTATGAAGAATCAGAGGGACATCTATCAGTGCCCTGTGGCTGCTGTAACAAATAACCTCAAACTAGGCGGCTTAAAGCAACAGGATTTATTACCTCACAGTTCAGGAGGCCGGAAGTCTGAAATCGAGGTATTGGCAGGGCCATGCTTCCTCCAGAATTTCTAGGGAAGAATGTTTCCTTGTCTCTTCCATCTTCTGATGGCTTCTGGTGTTCCTTGGTCTGTGGCAGCATCACTCCGATGTCTGTCTCCATTCTCACAAGGCTTTTTCCTCTGTGTCTTTGCATGTCCTCTTTTCTGCCTCATATAAAGACCCTTGTCATTGGATTTAGGGACCACCCAGGGTGATCTCATCTTGAGATTCCCACCTTAATTACATCTGCATAGACCCTTATTCAAGTAGGGTCACATTCTGAGGTGCTGGGTGGAGATATTGGGGGAGGGGGCAGCATCCAGCCACTGCAGGACCTACTGGGACATGTTACTTATTCTGTCTGAAGACAATGGCCAGTGCGTATATGAACTCCAAGGTCCTGGCAAAACTCTGAGCTTCTAGGGGATCTTCTCTTTGGTCCTAGACCTTAATGTGAGTGGCCTGAATGGCTGAGTGGGAACGTCCAGTGGCAGCAGACTCTGGAGTCAAGTTGCCTGGGTTTGAATCCCAGCTCTGTCATTTACTATCTGTGTAACCTCGAGCACATTCCGTGATTTCTTTGAACTCCAGTTTCTTCATCTGTAAGGAGAAGTCCTCAGAGGATGGTTATTAATGCACTGCCTGCTCTTATTCCTGGGGCTGCCCAGCCCTGACACTCCTGCCCAGTCTCTGTTGGTGTCAGAGATCAGGGCCCTGGTAACCTCTGTGAGGTCTCTGAGGCGGTCAGAGCTCTGTGCCCAGATGGACGGTCCCTGTGTCCTTGCCTTCTCTTTCACTTAGGGATCCTGCCAAGGAGCCTGTTCAGAATCACCTGAGGTCTATAGAGCTGCCTCAGGTCTTGGAACGTGGGCAGAAGGGGAAGGGAGAAGGTGGAAAGTGAAAACCAGGAGACTTTGAGAGGCTTCTCCAGAGAGACAGGTGGCCTCCTTATCTTGCCCCATTCTCCCGTACATATAGCTGACCTGTCAGCTTTGAGCTTTCCTGACTCGGCTTCATGTCACCGAAAGGACCCTGCATTGTGGTGCCCAGGATTCTGAGTCACTCTAAGTGCTGACCTGCCCCCAATTATCTGGGGTCTCCACTGTGCCCAGTAGCCCCGCCATTAGCATTACTACCTTGGTTTATGTAGCTGTTTCTTTTCTTTCCCCCTGACTACCTCATTCCTGCTACTCTCTCCTGAAGCAGAATGCTCTTTTCCTTCCTAGCCCTTATCCTAATTTGAAATTATGTACTTATTTTGTGAGTTTATGAATTGAATGTGTGTCCTTCTCACTAGACTGGAAGCCCCAAGGGTGGGAACCACGTCTGTTTGTCCACTACTGTGCACTGACAACCCCAGTGGCCAGCACGGAGAATAATCCTCAACAAATACCTGAAAATATTGAGTTTATTATCGAATGCTGTTTCCTCAGTCCTCTCACCATTCAATGTCAAGTGCTCAGAAAGTATCTGGTTGATGTGAGAAGTGCCAACCTCCCCATAAAACCTCTCAGCTATTAGCAGAAGCTATTCTCCCATATTGCAGTTGAAGAAACAGAAGCCAAAGCTTCTGTTTCTTGCAAACTTGCCCAAAGCTGGATAAAAGAGGAGCCAGAGCCGGAGTGAAGGCTCCCAGGCTCTTCCCTTTTCTATCTGGGCATCTTCTGATGGGCCTGAGCCCCGGGCAGGGGTGGACCTCGTGGATGCTGGATACTGTGGACTTCAGTCATGCTGAGACGCACATCTGGGAGCCCACCCACCCACCCTCTGGCAAGAAAGGGCACACGGAGCCCTCTCTGGCCATGCAGGTTGTGGCCTTGCCTGTCCAAACGTCAGCTTGTTTCCTGATCCTGGTAGACCACATCCCAGTGGAAGCTGCTTTTCTCACAAATAACAACACGTTTGAGTATGAGGCAGTTGGCATTCAGTGGGTACCAGAAATGAGAGGCGAGGATTGGATCTAGGTAGTATATGGGCCAAGGCTAGAACTACAGCCCATTCATTTCCCTGAGCTTCTCCCCCACTCCCTCCTTCAGAGCCTGACATTCCATGTAGACCCCTTTCCTCTTCCTCCTTCCTTCTCTCTTTCTCACTCTCTTTCTCTCTCTCCTTCTATTCTTCTCTCCTTTATTTCTACACATAATTGTTAGTGTAAAATAATGTTCATTGTATACTTTGCAGCATTAAGCAACATAAACTTAAAATAGATTTATGTGTTGCCTATTGGAGCCTGGAATTCTATACCCAATTACAAAGAAATAAACACTTTCTCAATATACTGTTAAAAGGAAAAAGCACAGTGTACCCATTGCACATGGCAGATTGAACACAGGTGTTTATCTCCACTCTCTTCTGAAACCCCCTCAAAATAGCAGTTAAAGGATTAAAATGGTATAAATCAACTAGGATGAAGTAAATGGAAGAGGGGACCAAAATAGATGAGAGATATCAACAGCTGTTTGGAAGATGAAACAGAATGAACAAGTGGAACTCCCTCAGCAGATCTGAAAAAGCTGAAACCTCAGCCAACAGGTGGGGAATGCACAGGAAGCAGGGGATTCATGCCAAGGTACCCTGGAAAGGCACAGGAGTTAGAAGAAAATTGTGAAGTGGAGTGAAGCTGACAACAGTAGGTATGAGTGAACTGTTTAGACCCCCAGATCTTCTTCTCCATCCCCATAAAATACAAGATGAACCAGAGTGACTGTACATTTGGGAACACGTTGCCCAGCAGAGAGTGGAGGGGAATGGGGTAAGGGGGATACCAGACTGAAGACTGAGACTGCTGACAGGGGAATTAAATGAAGATCCCTGGGATGCTCAGACCAACCAGCCCTTCCCTCCACTAGAGCCCCAAGCAGAGCATTAACTCCTCTCAGGAAAACAAACCAGCCTAAGAGAAAAGTTACCAAAACTCAGACTACCAAAACTCAAATGACATCTTGAATAGAATAGCCATGCCCCTATCCCATCACCCCAAAGTGGGGGCCCTTAGATAAAAAGCCACCAAGCCCCTGGAGCTTCCAGTAGCGATGACTCACTATTGCATATGGAAGAAATGCAGGATCACCAGACATTTGAGGAAAGAGTCCCTACATGAAAGATAGATCAAACAAACAGAAAAAAAAAGGAACTTGGAGAAATCAGAGTGAGTGGCAGTGAGGGCTTCTGATTTTCTAACCTCAGACAATTATGTTCTGACTGTTAATGATGAGCACACGTTACTTTTACTGTTTTACTTTTATTATTTTAAAAAAGTTAGTCTACCTGTTTGCTGTACACCTTTTAGATAACAAGCACCGTGCCAGGCACTGGGGACCCTGAGATGAATTCACAGCCCCTGTGCCTGTGGAGCTTGCAGCCTACAAGGTTAAGTACTGCTTCTCACTGGGGTCATTTCTCAAAATGCAAATCCCCTTGAGAATCACTCACACTTCAGCCTTTTCTCACTGGTAGGGAGAATTTTCTTTTTTTCTTTTACATCTTTATTGGAGTATAATTGCTTTACAATGGTGTGTTAGTTTCTACTTTATAACAAAGTGAATCAATAACACATATACATATGTTCCCATATCTCTTCCCTCTTGCGTCTCCCTCCCTCCCACCTTCCCTATCCCACCCCTCTAGGTGGTCACAAAGCACCCGAGCTGATCTCCCTGTGCTATGTGGCTGCTTCCCACTAGCTATCTATTTTACGTTTGGTAGTGTATATATGTCCATGTCACTCTCTCACTTTGTCACAGCTTACCCTTCCCCCTCCCCATATCCTCAAGTCCATTCTCTAGTAGGTCTGTGTCTTTATCCCCGTCTTACACCTATGTTCTTCATGACATTTTTTCCCTTAAAGTCCATATATACGTGTTAAGATACAGTATTTGTCTTTCTCTTTCTGACTTACTTCTCTCTGTATGACAGACTCTAGGTCCATCCACCTCATTACAAATAGATCAATTTCATTTCTTTTTATGGCTGAGTAATATTCCATTGTATATATGTGGCACATCTTCTTTATCCATTCATCCGATGATGGACACTTAGGTTGTTTCCATCTCCTGGCTATTGTAAATAGAGTTGCAATGAACATTTTGGTACATGACTCTTTTTGAATTATGGTTTTCTCAGGGTATACGCCCAGTAGTGGGATTGCTGAGTCATATGGTAGTTCTATTTGTAGTTTTTAAAGGAACCTCCATAATCTGGAAATAATAAATGCTGGAGAGGGTGGGGAGAATTTTCCATCCCCACAATGGGCCCTGAGCCTTTTCTATCTTCCACCAAACTTGTTGAAGCTGAGATTCCTCGTTATTCAAGGCTTTAAATGTGCAAGGGCAGTGGACTTTAGCTTGGGGCCTTGGGCCAAGGTCTGCTGGTCCCCCTGTGATGGGTTCCCTCTGGCAAGGAAGGCTGGTCCAAAAAGGCTCTGTGTGGCAGCATCATGGTTCTGGCCCATTGCCCCATTATTATGAAATCTCATCTCCCAATCAGGGGGGTGCACAGCCTTCTGTTTCGGGTGCTTCCACCCACTCACTGCCTGCTGACTGAGGAACTCTATAAGTATCAGCTTCCTCTCCCGTGAGCTCCCCGTATCATCATGGGATGCGCTATCACAGGCTCCGAACTGAGCTGGGCTTGGCCTTGCAGGACTCATTGTACATTGTGCCCATGTATAATCGTCTATAATTCTCCCTCCCATTTCTAGGCATTTGAGTTTTCCTTTTTTTAAAATTAGCATTACCAAAGCTTTGTGTATATAGCTCATTTTTTTGAATTTTATTTTATTTATTTTTTTATACAGCAGGTTCTTATTAGTCATCAATTTTATACACATCAGTGTATACATGTCAATCCCAAATGCCCAATTCATCACACCACCAGCCCCACACCCCGCCGCTGGCCCCTCTTTGTGAGCATACGTTTGTTCTCTACATCTGTATCTCAATTTCTGACTTGCAAACTGGTTCATCTGTACCATTTTCCTAGGTTCCACATATATGCATTAATATATGATATTTGTTTTTCTCTTTCTGACTTACTTCACTCTGTATGACAGTCTCTAGATCCATCCACGTCTCAACAAATGACCCAATTTCGTTCCTTTTTATGGCTGAATAATATTCCATTGTATATATGTACCACATCTTCTTTATCCCTTCGTCTGTCGATGGGCATTTAGGTTGCTTCCATGACCTGGCTATTGCAAATAGTGCTGCAATGAACATTCGGGGGTGTGTGTGTCTTTTTGAATTATGGTTTTCTCTGGGTATATGCCCAGTAATGGGATTGTTGAATCATATGGTGATTCTATTTTTAGTTTTTTAAGGAGCCTCCATACCGTTCTCCATAGTGGTGGTATCAATTTACATTCTTACCAACAGTGCAAGAGGGTTCCCTTTTCTCCACATGCTTTCCAGCATTTGTCAGATTTTCTGATGATGGCCATTCTAACTGGTGTGAGGTGATACCTCATTGTAGTTTTGATTTGCATTTCTCTAATAATTAGTGATGTTGAGCAGCTATTCATGTGCTTCTTGGCCATCTGTATGTCTTCTTTGGAGAAATGTCCATTAGGTCTTCTGACCATTTTTGGATTGGGTTGTTCGTTTTTTAATATTGAGCTGCATGAGCTATTTATATATTTTGGAGATTAATCCTTCGTCCATTGATTGATTTGCAAATATTTTCTCCCATTCAGAGGGTTGTCTTTTCGTCTTGTTTATGGTTTCCTTTGCTGCGCAAAGGAAGTTTTTGTTTCATTAGGTCCCATTTGTTTATTTTTGTTTTTATTTCCTTTACTCTAGGAGGTGGATCAAAAAAGATCTTGCTGGGCTTCCCTGGAAGCACAATGGTTGAGAGTCCGCCTGCCGATGCAGGGGACACGGGTTCATGCCCCGGTCAGGGAAGATCCCACATGCCACGGAGCAGCTGGGCCCACGAGCCATGGCTGCTGAGCCTGCGCATCCGGAGCCTGTGCTCCACAACGGGAGAGACCACAACAGTGAGAGGCCCGTGTACCGCAAAAAAAAAAAAAAAAAAAAAAAATCTTGCTGTGATTGATGTCAAAGAGTGTCCTTCCTATGTTTTACTCTAAGAGTTTTATAGTGTCTGGTCTTACATTTAGGTCTCGAATCCATTTTGAGTTTATTTTTGTATATGGTGTTAGGGAGTGTTCTAATTTCCTTCTTTTACATGTAGCTGTCGAGTTTTCCCAGCACCACTTAATTGAAGAGACTGTCTTTTCTCCATTGTATATCCTTGCCTTCTTTGTCATAGATTAGTTGACCATAGGTGCGTGGGTTTATCTCTGGGCTTTCTATCTTGTTCCATTGATCTATGTTTCTGTTTTGTGCCAGTACAATATTGTCTTGATTGCTGTAGCTTTGTAGTATAGTCTGAAGTCAGGGAGTCTGATTCCTCCAGCTCCATTTTTTTCCCTCAAGACTGCTTTGGCTATTCAGGGTCTTTTGTGTCTCCATACAAATTTTAAGATTTTTTGTTCTAGTTCCGTTAAAAAAAATGCCGTTGGTAATTTGATAGGGACTGCATTGAACCTGTAGATTGCTTTGGGTAGTATAGCCATTTTCACAATATTGATTCTTCCAATCAAAGAACATGGTATATCTCTCCATCTGTTGGTATCATCTTTAATTTCTTTCATCAGTGTCTTATAGTTTTCTGCATACAGGTCTTTTGTCTTTCTAGGTAGGTTTATTCCTAGGTGTTTTATTCTTTGTGTTGCAATGGTAAATGGGAGTGTTTCCTTAATTTCTCTTTCAGATTTTTCATCATTAGTGTATAGGAATGAAAGTTTTCTGTGCATCAGTTTTGTATCCTGCAACTTTACCAAATTCATTGATTAGCTCTAGTAGTTTTCTGGTGGCATATTTAGGAGTCTCTATGTATAGTATCATGTCATCTGCAAACTGTGACAGTTTTACTTCTTCTTTTCCAATTTGTATTCCTTTTATTTCTTTTACTTTGCTGATTGCCGTGGCTAGGACTTCCAAAACTACGTTGAATTATAGTGGTGAGAGTGGACATCCTTGTCTGTTCCTGATCTTAGAGGAAATGCTTTCAGTTTTTCACCATTGAGAATGATGTCATATATGGCCTTTATTATGTTGTGGTAGGTTCCCTCTATGCCAACTGTCTGGAGAGTTTTTATCATAAATGGGTGTTGAATTTTGTCAAAACCTTTTTCTGCATCTATTGAGATGAGCATATGGTTCTTATTCTTCAGATTGTTAGTATGGTGTATCACATTGACTGATTTGTGTATATTGAAGAATCCTTGCATCTCTGGGGTAAATCCTGCTTGATCATAGTGTATGATCCTTTTAATGTGTTGTTGGATTCTGTTGGCTAGTATTTTGTTGAGGATTTTTGCATCTATATTCATCAGTGATATTGGTCTGTAATTTTCTTTTTTTGTAGTATCTTTGTCTGGTTTTGGTATCAGGGTGATGGTGGCCTCATAGAATGAGTTTGGGAGTCTTCCTCCCTCCGCAATTTTTTGGAAGAGTTTGAGAAGGATGAGTGTTAGCTCTTCTCTAAATGTTTGATAGAATTCACCTGTGAAGCCACCTGGTCCTGGACTTTTGTTTGTTGGAGAATTTTTAATCACAGTTTCAATTTCATTACGTGTGATTGGTCTGTTCATATTTTCTATTTCTTCCTGGTTCAGTCTTGGCAGGTTATACCTTTCTAAGCATTTGTCCATTTCTTCCAGGTTGTCCATTTTATTGGCATAGAGTTGCTTGTAGTAGTCTCTTAGGATGCTTTGTATTTCTGTGGTGTGTGTTGTAACTTCTCCTTTTACATTTCTAATTTTATTGATTTGAGTCCTCTCCCTCTTTTTTGTGATGAGTCTGGCTAATGATTTATCAATTTTTTGTTTATCTTCTCAAAGAACCAGCTTTTTTTTTTTTTTTTTTTTTTGCGGTACGCGGGCCTCTCACTGTTGTGGCCTCTCCCGTTGCGGAGCACAGGCTCCCGACGCGCAGGCTCAGCGGCCATGGCTCACGGGCCCAGCCACTCTGCAGCATGTGGGATCTTCCCGGACCGGGCCATGCACCCGTGTCCCCTGCATCGGCAAGCGGACTCTCAACCACTGCGTCACCAGGGAAGCCCAAAGAACCAGCTTTTAGTTTTATTGATTTGCTACTGTTTTCTTTGTTTCTATTTCATTTGTTTCTGCTCAGGTCTTTATGGTTTCTTTCCATCTGCTAACTTAGGGCTTTGTTTTTTTTCTTTCTCTAGTTCCTTTAGGTGTAAGGTTAGATTGTTTATTTGAGATTTTTCTTGTTTCTTGAGGTAGGCTTGTATAGCTATAAACTTCCCTCTTAGAACTGCTTTTGCTGCATCCCACAGGTTTTGGATTGTCGTGTTTTCATTGTCATTCGTCTCTAGGTATTTTTTGATTTCCTCTTTGATTTCTTCAGTGAGCTCTTGGTTATTTAGTGACGTATTGTTTAGCCTCCATTTGTTTGTGCTTTTTATGGTTTTTTCCTGTAATTCATTTCTAATCTCATAGCATTGTGATCAGACAAGATGCTTGATATGATTTCAATTTTCTTAAATTTACTGAGGCTTGACTTGTGACCCAAGATGTGATCTATCCTGGAGAATGTTCCGTGCACACTGGAGAAGAAAGTGTAATCTGCTGTTTTTGGATGGAATGTCCTATAAATATCAATTAAATCTATCTGGTCTATTGTGTCATTTAAAGCTTCTGTTTCCTTATTTATTTTCATTTTGGATGATCTGTCCATTGGTGTAAGTGAGGTGTTAACATCCCCCACTATTATTGTGTTACTGTCGATTTCCTCTTTTATAGCTGTTAGCAGCTACCTTCTGTATTGAGGTGCTCCTACATTGGGTGCATATATATTTATAATTGTTATATCTTCTTCTTGGATTGATCCCTTGATCATTAGATAGTGTCCTTCCTTGTCTCTTGTAACATTTTTTATTTTAAAGTCTATTTTACCTGATATGTGTATTGCTACTCCAGCTTTCTTTTGATTTCCATTTCCATGGAATACCTTTTCCCATCCCCTCACCTTCAGTCTGTATGTGTTCCTAGATCTGAAGTGGGTCTCTTGTAGAAAGCATATATATGGGTCTTGTTTCTGTATCCATTCAGCAAGCCTGTGTCTTTTGGTTGGAGCATTTAATCCATTCACTTTTAAGGTAATTATCGATATGTATGTTCCTATGATCATTTTCTCAATTGTTTCGGGTTTGTTTTTGCAGGTCTTTTTCTTCTCTTGTGTTTCCCACTTAGAGAAGTTCCTTTAGCATTTGTTGTAGAGCTGGTTTGGTGGTGCTGAATTCTCTTAGCTTTTGCTTGTCTGTAAAGCTTTTGATTTCTCCATCTACTCTGAATGAGATCCTTGCCAGGTAGAGTAATCTTGGTTGTAGGTTCTTCCCTTTCATCACTTTAAGTATATCATGCCACTCCCTTCTGGCTTGTAGAGTTTCTGCTGAGAAATCAGCTTTTAACCTTATGGGATTTCCCTTATATGTTATTTGTCATTTTTCCCTTGCAGCTTTCAATAAGTTTTCTTTGTCTTTAATTTTTTCCAATTTGATTACTATGTGTCTCAGCGTGTTTCTCCTTGGGTTTATCCTGTATGAGACTCTCTGTGCTTCCTGAACTTGGGTGGCTATTTCCTTTCCCATGTTAGGGAAGTTTTCGACTATAATGTCTTCAAATATTTTCTTGGGTCCTTTCTCTCTCTCTCCTCTCCTCTGGGACCCCTATAATGCGAATGTTGTTGCCTTTAATGTTGTTCCAGATGTCTCTTAGGCTGTATTCATTTCTCTTCATTCTTTTTTCTCCATTCTGTTCTGCAGCAGTGAATTCCACCATTCTGTCTTCCAGGTCACTTATCCGTTCTTCTGCCTCAGTTATTGTGCTATTGATTCCTTCTAGTGTAGTTTTCATTTCAGTTATTGTACTGTTCACCTCTGTTTTTTTGTTAATTCTTCTGGGTCTTTGTTAAACATTTCTTGCATCTTCTCGATCTTTGCCTCCATTCTTTTTCCGAGGTCCTGGATCATATTCACTATCATTATTCTGAAATCTTTTTCTGGAAGGTTGCCTCTCTCCACTTCATTTAGTTGTTTCTCTGGGGTTTTATCTTGTTCCTTCATCTGGCACATAGCCCTCTGCCTTTTCTTCCTGTCTCTCTGTGAATGTGGTTTTTGTTCCACAGGCTGCAGGATTGTATTTCTTCTTGCTTCTGCTGTCTGCCCTCTGGTGGATGAGGCTATCTCTAGCTCATTTTTTAAAGGAAATAAACTCATATGTTTCCTAACTGATTCTATGTTTCTTAATAAAATGGTAGGAACACTTTAGTGATTGTGATGAATTATTGGAGACGCAGCATGAACTAGCTTGAGAGTTAAAAATTTCTCAGGGCTCAGTCTAAGTTAGGGCACACTTTGTTTTACCTCCAGAAGCTCCACCCAGTTCTCACATTAAAGATTGGGGAAAAAAATCTAATGTTCCTTGCAAAGGGAGAGGAAAAGCAATTATTTGGAAATAGGCCTGGAGCATTGTCCATAACAAAAACTTGTCCTCTAAGGGAAACTACTTTACCAGAGCTTTATCTGAGCTGCAGAAAATCAGTTAGCCAACTCTGGCCCCCTTTAGTCTTCCTGTCTCATGTAAAAGGAGTAAACACAAAGGCTAAGAAATTCTTTTGAAGGGCACAGCCCAGAGACTGAGGCCCAACTAAAAAGCTGAGATTTATATAAGATTATAGAATGCATCCCCTCCCCAACAATTTGCCTGCAAATCAACAAAGTTCTAGTGGATTACCTATAACAGTGAATTACAAATGAGAGAGCTGCAAGACACAGACTCTATTTAAGAAGGAATTCTAAGGGAAACCCAAGGACAACAAGAGAGGAAACAAACAAACAAACAAGGAAAGTAGGGGACACTGAAGCCGCTGACACTTACAGCTACATTAAACATGAAACTCAGTCCCATTCCTCATACTAAAAGCTTAATTATTTCAGTTTCTATTTCTTGATACATCATGTCCAGCTTTCAACAAAAAATTACAAGCCATGATAAAAGGCAAGTAAAAACACAGTTTGAAAAGAACCGAACTCAGATAAGACACAGATTTTTGAATGAGCAGATATGGAAGTTAAAATTACTATGATTAATATGTTAAAGGCTCTAATGAAAGAGTAGGCAACATGCAAGAACAGGCGGGTAATGTAAGCAGAGAGGTGGAAATTCTAAGAAAGAATCAAAAGAAAATGCCAGAAATCAAGAGCATTGTAAAAGATAAGACGAATGTCTTTGGTAGTCTCATCAGTAGACTGGAATCAGCCAAGGAAAGAATCAGTGGTCTTGAAGATATCAATAGAAACTACCCAGGGCTTCCCTAGTGGTGCAGTGGTTAAGAATCTGCCTGCTAATGCAAGGGACGTGGGTTCAAGTCCTAGTCTGGGAAGATCCCACATGCCATGGAGCAACTAAGCCCATGCACCACAACTACTGAGCCTGTGCTCTAGCGCACTCAAGCCACAACTACTGAGCCTGCGTGCCACAACTACTGAAGCCCATGTATCTAGAGGCCGTGCTCTGCAACAAGAGAAGCCACTGCAGTGAGAAGCCCATGTACTGGAATGAAGAGTAGCCCCTACTGGCTGCAACTAGAGAAAGGCTGTGTGCAGCAACGAAGACCCAACACAGCCAAAAATAAAAATAAATTTATTTTTTTAAAATAGAATTCACCTGCCAATGCAGGGGATACAGCTTCGAGCCCTGATCCAGGAGGATCCCACATGCTGCAGAGCAACTAAGCCTGTGCACCACAACTACTGAAGCTCACATGCCTATACCCTGCACTTTGCAACAAGAAAGGACACCGCAATGAGAAGCCCGCGCACTGCAACGAAGAGTAGCCCCTGCTTGCCATGAGAGAAAGCCCGCGTGCAACAATGAAGACCCAACACAGCCAAAAATAAATAAATAAATTAAAAAAAATAAGAAACTACCCAAACTGAAATTTTAAAAGAAAAATAGAATTAAAAATAAAAGAACACCCAAGAAATGTGGAACAATTGCAAAAGATGTAACATACATGTAATGGGAATATAAGAATGAGAAGAAAGAAAGAAGCAGAAGAAATATTTGAGGCCAAAAATAAAATAAATAAAATGTTTTTAAAATTCCAAAATTAATGACAGACATCAAAATCACTGATCCAGCAAACTCAGCAAACACCAAGCAGTATAAATATGAAAAAAAAAAACCCCACAAAACTATGCTTAGGCATATCATATTCAAACTACAGGACACCAAAGACAAAGAGCAAATCTTGAAAGAAGTCAGAAGGAAAATATGCCTTACCTTTAATAGAGCAAGGATAAGAAATACATGAGGCTTATTATCAGAATCCACACAAGGAAGAAGAGAATGGAGTGAAATATTAATGTGTTAAAAGAGAAAAAATCAACTTAGAGTTCTGGATCTAGCAAAAAATTACCCTTCAAAAATAAACAATAAACACTTTTTCAGACAAAGAAAAATTGAGGAAATCTATTGCTTGTAAGAAAATTTAAAGAAGTTTTTTAGAGGGATGGAAAATGATATAGGTCAAAAACTCAGATCTACCTAACAAAAGGAAGAGTATCTTTAATTAAAGTCCTTTATTTTTCTTATTCTTAATGAATCTAATAGATAACTGTTCAAAATAATAATAGCAACAATGTATTGGGTGATTATAGCATATGGATGAGTGAAATAAATGACAGCAAGGCTATAAGAGACATGAGGGAGGAATTGGGAATAATCTGTTATAAAGCACCTGTACCTCTCATGAAATTGTATAATGTCCTTTGAATCTGGATTTATGTTAGTTGTAAATGTATGTTACAAACTCTAAGACAACCACTAAAAATATTTAAAAAGAAGTACAACTGATATACTAAAAGAAAAGGGAAAAGGCAATCCTGTAAAACGTTCAGTTATAACTAGAGAAGGCAGAAAAAGAGGGGAAGATAAAAAAGGAACAAGTGTGACCAATAGATCACATTTACAAACATGGTAGAAATTAACCCAACTGTATCAATAATCATTTTAAATGTGAATGGTCTAAACATACAAATTAAAAGACAGAAACTGTCATAATTGATTAAAAAACACAACTCGTTTATAAGAAATCCACTTTAAATATAAAGACACAAATATATTAAAAGTAAAATGGTGGAGAAAGATATACCATGCCAATACTAATCAAAGAAAGCTGGAGCAGACATATCAACTTCAGACAAAGCAGACTTCAGACCAACGAAAATTATCAGAGATAAAGAAGGGCACTGCATAATGATAAAATAATCAATTCTCCAAGAATACATAGCAATTCTTAATGTGTATACACCTAACAACAGAGCATCAAAACAGTGAGGCAAAAACTGAGAACATCAAGGAGAAATAGACAAATCCACTATTATAGTTGGAGACTTCAACACCCCTATCAGTATTTGACAGACCCAGTCTGTCAAAATCAGGCATAAAATCAGTAAGAATACAATTGAATTGAACAGCACCACTAACCAACTGGATCTAATTTACATTTATAGATTACTTCATCCAACAGCAACATAATCCACGTTCTCCTCGAGCTTACATGGAACATTCACCAAGATAGAGCATATTCTAGGCCATAAAACACATCTTAACATATTTGAAAGAATATTTATCATGCAAACTGTGCTCTTAGACCACAATGCACTTAAACTAGAAATCAATAACAGAAAGATAGCTGGAAAATAAAAAAAAAAACATTTGGAGATTAAACTTATAACTAATACATAGGTCAAAGAAGTCTCAAGAGAGATGAGAAAATAGTTTGACCTATATGAAAATGAAAATACATCAAAATTTGTGTGACGCCATGAAAGCAGTGATTAAGAGGAAATTTTATAACATTGAATGTATTTATTAGAAAAAAAGAAAACTCTAAAATCACTACTTTAAGTGTTCACCTTAGAAGACTAGGTAAATAATGGTAATACAAACCTAAAGCAAGTAGAAGAAAATAAATTGAAAAATTAGGGCAGAAATCAAAACAACTGAAAACAAGAAATCAATAAAGGAAGTCAATAAAAACCAAAAGCTGGTTCTTTGAAAAGATCAATAAAATTGATAAACCTTTAGCCAGGCCAACAAAGAAAAGAAAAAGAGAAGACAATAATTACTAATATCAGAAATATGTGAAAGGGGGCTCCTCATTACTAATCCCATAGTAGGGGGGGATTAGTTGACAGTCCAGTGGTTAAGACTGCATGCTTCCAACACAGGGGGTGCAGGTTTGATCCCTGGCCTGGGAACTAAGATCCCACATGCTGTGTGATGCAGCCAAAAAATTTTTTTTAAAAAAAGGATAATAGAGGAATATTATGAACAATGTTACGCCCACAAATTTGATGACTTAGACTAAGTGGATCAGTTCCTTGAGAGACACAAACTATCAAAACTCACATAAGGAAAAATAGATAATCTGAATAGGCCTTTAAATGATTAAAGAAATTGAATCAATAATTAATAGCCTTCCAAAAAAGAAAGCACCAGACCCAGATGGGTTCACTAGTGAATTCTACTAAACATTTAAGGAAGAAATGATACCAATTCTCTACAATCTCTTTCATAAAATAGAAACAGAGCAATACTTCCTAACTCATTCCATGAGGTTAGTGTTACCCTGATACTGAAACCAGATAAAGATATTACAGCAGGAAAGCTACAGGCCAATATCTCTCATGAACATAGATGGAAAAATCCTCAACAAAATATTAGCAAATCAAATCCAACAATGTAAAAAATTATAAAAAAAGAATTATACAACATGACCAAATGAGATTTATTCCAGGCCTGCAAGCCTGGTTCAGCATTTGAAAATCAATTAATGTTATTCATCACATCAATAGGCTTAAGAAGAAAAATTACATTATCAGATAGATGTAGAAAAAGCATTTGACAAAATCCATCACTCATTTATGACAAAAAAATCTTAGCAAATCAGGAATGGAGGGAAACTTCTTCAACTTTATAAAGAACATCTACAAAGAACCTATAGCTAACATCATTATTAGTTGTGAGAAACTAGATGCTTTTCCTGTTACAAAGGGAAATAAATTGGGAACAAGGCAAGGATGTCCCCTCTCACTACTCCTTTTCCACATTGTATTGGATTCCCTAGCTAATGCATTAACACAAGAAAAAAAGGAAATTAAAGGCATATAGCTTTAGAAGGAATAACTAAAATTGTCTTTGTTCACAGGTGGTATGATTGCCTATGTAGAAAATCTCACAAAATCAACAACAACAAAAACTATCTTGGAACTAATGAGGAATTGTAGAAAGGTTTCAGGATATGTTAATATGCAAAGTCAATTCCTTTCACATACACAAGCAATGAACAATTGGAATCTGAAATTTCAAACACAATACAATATTACATTAGTGCACACACACACACACACACACACACACACAGATAAATGCTTAGCTTTAAATCTAACAAAATATGTACAGGATGCTCATGAGGAAAACTACAAAACTCCAATGAAAGAAAATTTAAAAGATCTAAATAAATGGAGAGATAATCCATGTTAATAAATAGGAAGATTCAATATTGTTAAGATGCCAATTCTTACCAACTTGACTATCAATTCACATAATCCCAATAAAAATCCCAGCAAGTTATTTTCTGAATATTGACAAGTTGATTCCAAGATTTAAGTGGAAAAAAAAAGGCCAATACTGAAGAAAAAGAACCAAGTCAGAAGGCTGACTTTATATGAATTCAACACTTACTGTGAAGCTACAGTAAACAAGACAGCATTTGTATTAGTGAAAGAATAGGTAAATACATTAATTTAACAGAACAGAGAGCACAGAAATAAACCCACCCAAATAGAGCCAACTGATCTTTGACAAAAGGGTCAATGGCAAAAAATAGTTTTTCCAGCAAATGGTACTGAAGCAATTGGATACCATGTCTGGTGTTCCCCAAATCACCATCAGATTTAATGATTCACTAGGTCTCAAAGAACTCTGAAAAAATGTTATGCTCATGGTTATGGTCTACTACGTGAAAGAACACAGATTAAAATCAGCAAAGGAAAAACACACACTGGAAAGACCAGGAGCAAGTTTCTAGTTGTTTTCTCCTAGTGGAGCTGTACAGACAGTGCTTAATTCTCCCAGCAACAATATGTGACAACATGTACAAAGTATTGCTTACCAGGGGAGCTCACCTGAGCTTTGGTGTCAGTCACATAGGCATGGAACATTAGGGTGATTAACCTTAGTTGCTCCTTTTCCAGCCCCTCCAGAGGTCAAATTAATATAGCATCACACAAGACCCCCAAAATAAATCACATTGTTAGAATAAACTATCTGGCATGATCCAAGACCCCAAGTATGAAAAGACAGGCAGGATATTTCATGAACTTAAAGGTTATTTCCAAGAAGCAGTTCAGGAGCCAGTCCCTTCTTTAGAATGTGCAGGGTTTGAACACCCCAAGGCTGCTGAGTTAAACCTTTGCTGAAGAGACATCCATATGCAAACGAATAAAATAAAATGAATCCAGACACAAATCTAACACCTTTCATAAAATTAACTCAATATGGATCATATATCTAAGCGCAAAACACAAAACTGTAAAAGTTTTAGAAAGTAGCATAGGAGAAAATCTAGGTGACCTCGAGTTTGCTGACAAGTTTTTAGACAAATGCCAAAAGCACAATGCATGAAAGAAAAAAATTGCTAAGTTGGACTCTATTAAAATCAAAAACTTCTCTGTGACACTGTTAACAGAATGAAAATACAAGCCACAGACTGGGAGAAAATATTTGCACATCTGATATGATTTGCATATTTGATATGTGTTTAGCATCCAAACTATACACAGAACCCTAAAACTCAACAGCAAGAAAACAAACAACCCAATTAAAAATAGGCAAAAGATCTGAACAGACACTTTACAAAAGAAGACATATAGATGGCAAATAAGCACATACAAAGATGTTCACATCTATTTCCTTAGGTAATTGCAAATTAAGACAACAACACATACAAGGAGGAACAAGCAAGTGAGCAGGACACAAGTGGTCCATGAGGCAGCCATGATGTGGAATGGACCGTCTGGCTGGTACCACATTTTAGAGCACATTGTTTCCCACTTAAATTTCCTTTGATGAGTACTTGAAGAAAAAAAAAGTAATAACCCAGCCATTATCACACATCAAAAAATTGAGGTTGTGCTCCCTTTGAGGATTTTACCTAATGCTAAAGAGAGAGAAGAAATCCTCATCATACACTGTACAAGCACACTAAAAGTAGCCAGCAGATAAATTGACCTACAAATACTCTGAGCACATTAAGCTTTAAAGATATGGAGATTAGCTCAAGATGGCTGAGTAGAAGGACATAAGCTAACCCCTTCTCATGGAAACACCAAAATCACAACTAACTGCTGAACAATCATTGATGAAAAAATGCTGGAACCTATGAAAAAAGATGCCCTATGTCCAAAGACAAAGAAGAAGCCACAATGAGATGGTAGGAGGGATGCAACTGCAATAAAATCAAATCCCATACCCCTGGGTGGGCAACCCAAAAACTGGAAAATAATTATATGCAGAAATTCTCCCACAGGAGTGAAAGTCCTGGCCCCAATGTCAGGCTTCCCAGTGTAAGGGTCCAGCAATGGGAGGAGGAGCCTCCAGAGAATCTGACTTTGAAGGCCAATGGTCTTTGATTGCAAGAATTCCACAGGACTGGGGGAAACAGAAACTCCATTCTTGGAGGGCACACACAAGCTCTCACGTGCACCAGGACCCAGAGAAAAAAAGCAGTGACCTCATAAGGGACTGGGACAGATCTACCTGCTAGTATTGGAGGGTCTCCTGCAGAGGTGGGGATGGCTGTGGCTAACTGCGGGGACAAGGACACCGGCAGTAGCAGTTCTGGGGAGTACTCATTGGTGTGAGCCCTCTTAGAGGCCACCATTATCCCCACCCAACAGCCTGTAGGCTCCAGGACTCTGATGTCTCAGGCCAAACAACCAACAGTGCAGAGAGAACACAACCCCACCCATCAGCAGACAGACTGCTTAACATCTTCCTGAGCATGGCCTTGCCTGCCAGAGGGACAAGACCCAGCTCCACCCACCAGTGAGCAGGAGCCAGTTCCTCCCATCAGGAAGCCTGCACAAGCCTCTTAGACAGCCTCATCCACCAGAGGGTAGATAGCAGAATCAAGAAGAACTACTATCTTGCAGTCTGCAGAACAGAAACCACAAACACAGAAAGTTAGACAAAATGAGACAGCAGAGGAATATGTCCCAGGTGAAGGAACAAGATAAAACCCCAGAAGAAAAACTAAGTGAAGTGGAGATAGACAACCTACCAGAAAAAGAATTTAGAATAATGATAGTGAAGATGATCCAAGATGTCGGAAAAAGAATGGAGGAACAGATCAAGAAGATACAAGAAATGTTTAACAAAGAACTAAAGAAGAAACAAACAGAGATGGACAATTCAATAACTGAAATGAAAAATACACTAGAAGGGATCAGTAGCAGAATAACAGAGGCAGAAGAATGGATAAGTGACCTGGAAGACAGAATGGTGGAAATCACTGCCACAGAACAGAACAAAGAAAAAAGAATGAAAAGAAATGAAGAGTCTAAGAGACATCTGGGACAACATAAACACATCAATATTTGCATTATAGGGGTTGCAGAAAGAGAGAAAACACCTGGGAAAATATTTGAAGAGATAATAGCTGAAAAGTTCCCTAACATGGGAAAGGAAACAATCATCAAAGTCCAGGAAGCACAGAGAGTCCCAGGCAGAATAAACCCAAGGAGGAACATGCCAAGACACATAGTAATCAAACTGACAAAAATAAAAGACAAAGAAGACAAAGAAAAAATATTAAAGGCAACAAGGGAAACCCAACAAATAATATGCAAGGGAACTCCCGTAAGGTTATCAGCAGATTTCTCAGCAGAGACTCTGCAGGCCAGAAGGGATGAAAGGAAAGAACCTACAACCAAGAATACTCTACCCACCAAAGATCTCATTCAGATTCAATGGAGAAATCAAAAGATTGCCAGACAAGCAAAAGCGAAGAGAATTCAGCACAACCAGACCAGCTTCACAACAATGCTAAAGGAACTTCTCTAAGTGGAAAAGAAAAGTCCACAGCTAGAAACAAGAAAATTGCAAATGGAAAAGCTCACTGGTAAAGGTAAACATACAGTAAAGGTAGGAAGTCATTCACACACAAATATGATATCAAAACAAGCAATTGTGAGAAGAGGAGAGCACAAATGCAGGATATTGGAAATGCATTTGAAATTAAAAGACCGGTAACTTAAAACAATCTTTTTAATATATAGACTGCTATATCAAAGCCTCATAGTAGGACTTCCCTGGTGGTCCAGTGGTTAAGACTCCATGGTTCCAATGCAGGGAGGCTTGGTTCAATCCCTGGTCAGGGAAATAGATCCCACATGCCACAACTAAGAGCCTGCATGCCACAACTAAAAGATCCCACATGCCGCAAATAAAAAATCCCACATGCCACAACGAAGATCCCTCACATGGCAAAGAAGATCTCATGTGCTGCAACTAAGACCCAGTGCAGCCAAATAAACAAATAAATATTTTTTAAAAAAACAAAATTCCTTAAAAAAAAAAAACAACCTCATGGTAACCACAAACCTAAAATCTACAATAGATATAAACACAAAAAAATAAAAAGGAATCCAAACACAACACTAAAGTTAGTCAACAAGAGAAGAGAACAAAAGAGGAAGGGAAGAAAAAAGACCTACAAAAACAAATACAAAACAATTAACAAAATGGCAATAAGAAGATACATAAATGTATTAAATGCTCCAATCAAAACATATAGACTGGCTGAATGGATGCAAAAACAAGACCTGTATATATGCTGTTTATGAGAGACCCACTTCAGATCTAGGGACACATACAGACTGAAAGTGAGGGGATGGAAAAAGATATTCCATGCAAGCGGAAATCATGAGAAAAAAGGAGTAGCAATACTCATATCAGACAAAATAGACTTTAAAATAAAGACTGTTACAAGAGACAAGGAAGGACACTACACAATGATCAGAAATCAATCCAAGAAGAAGATATAACAATTGTAAATATATATGCACGAAACACAGGAGTACCTCAATAGATAAGGCAAATGCTAACAACCATAAGAGGAGAAACTGACAGTAGCACAATAATAGTGGGGGACTTTAACACCCCACTTTCATCAATGGAGAGATCATCCAGACAGAAAATCAATAAGGAAACACAGGCCTTCAATGACACATTAGACCAGATGGACTTAATTAATATTTATAGAGCATTCCATCCAAAAGCAGTGGAATATATATTCTTCTCAAGTGCACATGGAACATTCTCCAGGATTGATCACATGCTGAGCCACAAAGCAAGCCTCAGTAAATTTAAGAAAATTTAGATCATATCAAGCATCTTTTCTGACCACAACACTCTAAGATTAGAAATAAACTACAAGAAAAAACTGTAAAAAACACAAACATGTGGAGGTTAAACAATATGCTACTAAACAACCAATGGATCACTGAAGAAATCAAAAAATATCTAGAGACAAATGAAAACAAAAGCACAACTATCCAAAACCTATTGGAAACAGCAAAAGCAGTTCTAAGAGAGAAGTTTATAGCAATACAATCTTAACTCAGGAAACAAACAAAAAAAATCACAAATAAACAAACTAACCTTGCACCTAAAGCAACTAGAGAAAGAAGAACAAAACAAAACCCAAAGTTAGAAGAAGGAAAGAAATCATAAAGTTCAAAACAGAAATAAATGAAATAGAAATGAAGAAAACAATAGAAAAGATCAGGGAATTTACTGGAAGTCCAGTGGTTAGCTTGCATTTTCGAGGGCCTGGGTTCATTCCCTGGTCAGGGAACTAAAATCCCACAATCTGCACAGTGTGTAAAAAAAAAAAAAAAAAAAGAAAGAAAGAAATCAAAGAAACTGAAAGCTGTTTCTTTGAAAAGATAAACAAAATTGATAAACCTTTAACCAGACTCATCAAGAAAAAAAGGGAGAAGGGCTCAAATCAATAAAATTACAAATGTAAAAGGAGACATTTCAATGGACACCACAGAAATACAAAGGATCATAAGAGACTACTACAAGCAACACTATGTCAGTAAAATGGGCAACATGGAAGAAATCAACAAATTCTTAGAAAGGTACAATCTCCCAAGATTGAACCAAGAAGAAATAGAAAATATGATCAGACCAATCACAAGCACTGAAATTGAAACTGTGATTTCAAAACTCCCAACAAACAAAAGTCCAGGACCAGATGTCTTCACAGGTGAATTCTATCAAACATTTAGAGAGGAGTTAACATCTACCCTTCTGAAACTATTCCAAAAAATTGCAGAGGAAGGAATACTCCCAAACTCGTTCTATGAGGCCACCACCACCCTGATACCAAAACCAGACAAAGGTATTACAAAAGAAGAAAATTACAGGCCAATATCACTGATGAACATAGATGCAAAAATCCTCAACAAAATACTAGCAAACAGGGCTTCCCTGGTGGCGCAGTGGTTGAGAGTCTGCCTGCCGATGCAGGGGACATGGGTTCGAGCCCTGGTCTGGGAAGATCCCACATGCCACGGAGCAACTGAGCCCGTGAGCCACAACTACTGAGCCTGCGTGTCTGGAGCCTGTGCTATGCAACAAGAGTGTCCACAATAGTGAGAGGCCCACGCACCGCGATGAAGAGTGGCCCCCACTTGCCGCAACTGGAGAAAGCCCTCACACAGAAACGAAGACACAACACAGCCAAATATAAATAAATAAATAAATAAATAAATAAATAAATAAATAAAAATTAAAAAAAAAAAAATACTAGCAAACAGAATCCAACAGCACATTAAAAGGATCATACACCATGATCAAGTGGGATTTATCCCATGGATGCAAGGATTCTTCAATATCCACAAATCAATCAGTGTGATTCACCACATCAACAAACTGAAGAATAAACACAATATGATCATCTCAATAGATGCAGAAAAACCTTTTGACAAAGTTCAATACATATTTATGATAAAAACTGTCTAGAACAAAGGATTAATCTCCAAAATTTACAAGCAGCTCATGCAGCTCAATAACAAAAAAACAAACAACCCCATCCAAAAATGGGCAGAAGACCTAAATAGACATTTCTCCAAAGAAGATATACAGAATGCCAACAAACACATGAAAGAATGCTCAACATCATTAATCATTAGAGAAATGCAAATCAAAACTACAATGAGATATCATCTCACACCAGTCAGAATGGCCATCATCAAAAAATCAAGAAACAATAAATGCTGGAGAGGGTGTGGAGAAAAGGGGACACTCTTGCACTGCTGGTGGGAATGTGAATTGGTTCAGCCACTGTGGAGAACAGTATGGAGGTTCCTTAAAAAACTACAAATAGAATTACCATATGACCCAGCAATCCCACTACTTGGCATATACCCTGAGAAAACCAAAATTCAAAGAGAGTCATGTACCAAAATGTTCATTGCAGCTCTATTTACAATAGCCAGGACATGGAAACAACCTAAGCGCCCATCATCGGATGAATGGATAAAGAAGATGTGGCACATATACACAATGGAATATTACTCAGCCTTAAAAAGAAATGAAATTGAGCTATTTGTAATGAGATGGATAGACCTAGAATCTGTCATACAGAGTGAAGTAAGTCAGAAAGAAAAAGACAAATACCGTATGCTAACACATATATATGGAATTTAAGGGAAAAAAATGTCATGAAGAACCTAGGGGTAAGATAGGAATAAAGACGCAGACCTACTGGAGAACGGACTTAAGGATATGGGGAGGGGGAAGGGTGAGTTTTGACAGGGCGAGAGAGAGTCATGGACATATACACACTAACAAACGTAGTAAGGTAGATAGCTGGGGGGAAGCAGCCGCAAGGCACAGAGATATTAGCTCGGTGCTTTGTGACAGCCTGGAAGGGTGGGATGGGGAGAGTGGGAGGGAGGGAGACGCAAGAGGGAAGACATATGGGAACATATGTATATGTATAGCTGATTCACTTTGTTGTAAAGCAGAAACTAACACACCATTGTAAAGCAATTATACCCCAATAAAGATGTTTAAAAAAAAAAAAAAAACTGTCTAGAAGGTGGGCTTAGGGGGAACCTACCTCAAAATAATAAAGGCCGTATATGACAAACCTACAGCTAACATCATACTCAATGGTGAAAAGCTGAAAGCATTTCCTGTAAGATAAGGAACAAGACAAGGTTGTCCACTCTCACCACTTTTATTCAACATAGTTGTGGAAGTTCTAGCCATGGCAATCAGAGAAGAAAAAGAAATAAAAGGAATCCAAGTTGGAAAAGAAGAAGTAAAACTGTCACTGTTTGCAGGGTACATACCATACAAAGAAAATCCTGAAGATGCTATCAGAAAACTACTAGGGCTCATCAATGAATTCAGTAAAGTTGCAGGATACAAAATTAATACTCAGAAATCTGTCATATTTCTATACATTAACAACAAAACATCAGAAGAGAAATTAAAGAAACAATCCCATTTACCATTGCATCAAAAAGAATAAAATGCCTAGGAATAAACCTACCGAAGAAAACAAAAGACCTGTACTCCAAAAACTATAAGATGCTCGTGAAAGAAATTGGAGATGACACAAACAGATGGAAAGATATACCATGTTCTTGGATTGGAAGAATGAATATTGTCAAAATGACTATACTACCAAAGGCAATCTACAGATTCGATGCAATCTCTATCAAATTACCAGTGGCATTTTTCACTGAACTAGAACAAAAAAAAAATATCTTAAAATTTGTATGGAGACACAAAAGACTCCAAAGAGCCAAAGCAATCTTGAGAAAGAAAAACAGAGCTCGGGCTTCCCTGGTGGCACAGTGGTTGAGAGTCCACCTGCCGATGCAGGGGACACGGGTTCGTGCCCTGGTCCGGGAAGATCCCACATGCCGCGGAGCAGCTGGACCCGTGAGCCATGGTCACTGAGCCTGCGCGTCCGGAGCCTGTGCTCCGCAATGGGAGAGGCCACAACAGTGAGAGGCCCACATACCGCAAAAAAACCAAAAAAACAAACAGACCTGGAGGAATCAGACTCCCTGACTTCAGACTATACTACAAAGCTACAGTCATCAAAACAGTATAGTACTAGCACAGAAACAGAAATATATATCAATGGAACTGGATAGAGAGTGCCAGAAATAAACCCACTCATCTGTGGTCAGGTAATCTATGACAAGGAGGCAAGACTATACAATGCATAAAAAAACCTAAAAGTAAGACAAGCTACTATAAAATTCTTAGAGGAAAACATAGGCAGACACTCTTTGACAAAAATTGAAGCAATATCTTTTTCCAATTGTCTCCTAGAGTAATGGAAACACAAACAAAAATAAACAAATGGGGGTGACCCTGAACCAAGATGGCGGAGTAGAAGGACGTGTTCTCATTCCCTCTTGTGAGAACACCAGAATCAAAACTAGCTGCTGGACAATCATCAACAGGAAAACACTGGAACTCACCAAAACAGATAACCCACATCCAAAGACAAAGGAGAAGCCATAATGAGATGGTAAGAGAGGCGCAATCACAGTAAAATCAAATCCCATAACTGCTGGGTGAGTGATTCACAGACTGGAGAACACTTATACCACAGAGGTCCACCCACTGGAGTGTAGGTTCTGAGCCCCATGTCAGGCTTCTCAACCTGGGGGTCTGGCAATGGGAGGAGGAATTCCTAGATAATCAGACTTTGAAGACTAGTGGGTTTGATTGCAGGACTTTGACAGGACAGGGGGAAACAGAGACTCCTCCCTTGGAGGGCACACAAAAAGTAGTGTGTGCATCAGGACCCAGGGGAAGGAGCAGTGACCCCAGGGGAGACTGAACCAGACCTACCCTCTAGTGTTGGGGGGTCTCCTGCAGAGGCGGGGGGTGGCTGTGGCTCACTGTGGGGACAAGGACATGGGCAGCAGAAGTTCTGGGAAGTACAACTTGGCATGAGGCTTCCCAGAGTCTGCCCTTAGCCCCAACAAGGAGCCCAGATAGGCTCCAGTGTTGGGTTGCCTCAGGCCAAACAACCAACAACCCTGGGAAGGAACAACCCTGGGAGGGAACACAGCCTACCCAGCAGCAGTCAAGTGGATTAAAGTTTTACTGAGCTCTGCTCACCAGAGCAACAGTCAGCTCTACCCACCACCAGTCCCTCTCATCGGGAAATTTGCACAGCCTCTTAGATAGCCTCATCCACCAGAGGGCAGACAGCAGAAGCAAGAAGAAATACAATCCTGCAGCCTGTGGAACAAAAACCACATTCACAGAAAGACAGACAGATGAAAAGGTAGAGGTTTATGTACCAGATGAAGGAACAAGATAAAACCCCAAGAAACAACTAAATGAAGTGGAGATAGGCAACCTTCCAGAAAAAGATTTCAGAATAATGATAGTGAATATGATCCAGGACCTCGGAAAAAGAATGGAGGCAAAGATCGAGAAGATGCAAGAAATGTTTAACAAAGACCCAGAAGAATTAACAAAAAAACAGAGGTGAACAGTACAATAACTGAAATGAAAACTACACTAGAAGGAATCAATAGCACAATAACTGAGGCAGAAGAACGGATAAGTGACCTGGAAGACAGAATGGTGGAATTCACTGCTGCAGAACAGAATGGAGAAAAAAGAATGAAGAGAAATGAATACAGCCTAAGAGACATCTGGAACAACATTAAAGGCAACAACATTCGCATTATAGGGGTCCCAGAGGAGAAGAGAGAGAGAGAAAGGACCCGAGAAAATATTTGAAGAGATTATAGTCGAACTTCCCTAACATGGGAAAGGAAATAGCCACCCAAGTTCAGGAAGCACAGATAGTCCCATACAGGATAAACCCAAGGAGAAACACGCTGAGACACATAGTAATCAAATTGGAAAAAATTAAAGACAAAACTTATTGAAAGCTGCAAGGGAAGAATGACAAATAACATACAAGGGAACTCCCATAATGTTAACAGCTGATTTCTCAGCAGAAACTCTACAAGCCAGAAGGGAGTGGCATGATATACTTAAAGTGATGAAAGGGAAGAACCTACAACCAAGATTACTCTACCTGGCAAGGATCTCATTCAGAGTAGATGGAGAAATCAAAAGCTTTACAGACAAGCAAAAGCTAAGAGAATTCAGCACCACCAAACCAGCTCTACAACAAATGCTAAAGGAACTTCTCTAAGTGGGAAACACAAGAGAAGAAAAAGACCTGCAAAAACAAACCCGAAACAATTGAGAAAATGATCATAGGAACATACATATCGATAATTACCTTAAAAGTGAATGGATTAAATGCTCCAACCAAAAGACACAGGCTTGCTGAATGGATACAGAAACAAGACCCATATATATGCTTTCTACAAGAGACCCACTTCAGATCTAGGAACACATACAGACTGAAGGTGAGGGGATGGAAAAAGATATTCCATGCAAATGGAAATCAAAAGAAACATGGGGTAGCAATACTCATATAAGGTAAAATAGACTTTAAAATAAAGAATGTTACAAGAGACAAGGACGGACCCTACCTAATGATCAAGGGATCAAACCAAGAAGAAGATATAACAATTATAAATATATATGCACCCAATGTAGGGGCACCTCAATACAGAAGGCAACTGCTAACAGCGATAAAAGAGGAAATCGACAGTAACACAATAATAGTGGGGGATGTTAACACCTCACTTACACCAATGGACAGATCATCCAAAATGAAAATAAATAAGGAAACAGAAGCTTTAAATGACACAATAGACCAGATAGACTTAATTGATATTTATAGGACATTCCATCCAAAAACCGCAGATTACACTTTATTCTCCAGTGCGCACGGAACATTCTCCAGGATAGATCACATCTTGGGTCACAAGTCAAGCCTCAGTAAATTTAAGAAAATTGAAATCATATAAAGCATCTTGTCTGATCACAACGCTATGAGATTAGAAATGAATTACAGGGGAAAAAATGTAAAAAGCACACACACATGGAGGCTAAAGAATACGTTACTAAATAACCAAGAGCTCACTGAAGAAATCAAAGAGGAAATCAAAAAATACCTAGAGACGAATGACAATGAAAACACGACAATCCAAAACCTGTGGGACGCAGCAAAAGCAGCTCTAAGAGGGAAGTTTATAGCTATACAAGCCTACCTCAAGAAACAAGAAAAATCTCAAATAAACAATCTAACCTTACACCTAAAGGAACTAGAGAAAGAAGAACAAACAAAACCCAAAGTTAGCAGAAGCAAAGAAACCATAAAGACCAGAGCAGAAATAAATGAAATAGAAACAAAGAAAACAGTAGCAAAGATCAATAAAACTAAAAGCTGGTTCTTTGAGAAGATAAACAAAAAATTGATAAACCATTAGCCAGACTCATCAAGAAAAAGTGGGAGAGGACCCAAATCAATAAAATTAGAAATGAAAAAGGAGAAGTTACAACGCACACCACAGAAATACAAAGCATCCTAAGAGACTACTACAAGCAACTCTATGCCAATAAATTGGACAACCTGGAAGAAATGGACAAATGCTTAGAAAGGTATAACCTTCCAAGACTGAACCAGGACGAAATAGAAAATATGAACAGACCAATCACACATAATGAAATTGAAACTGTGATTAAAAATCCTCCAACAAACAAAAGTTCAGGACCAGATGGCTTCACAGGTGAATTCTATCAAACATTTAGAGAAGAGCTAACACCCATCCTTGTCAAACTCTTCCAAAAAATTGCAGAGGGAGGAAGACTCCCAAACTCATTCTATGAGGCCACCCTGATACCAAAACCAGACAAAGATACTACAAAAAAAGAAAATTACAGACCAATATCACTGATGAATATAGATGCAAAAGTCCTCAATAAAATACTAGCAAACAGAATCCAGCAAAACATTAAAAGGATCATACACCATGATCAAGCGGGATTTACCCCAGAGATGCAAGGATTCTTCAATATACACAAATCAGTCAATGTGATATACTATACTAACAATCTGAAGAATAAAAACCATATGATCATCTCAATAGATGCATTAAAAGGTTTTGACAAAATTCAACACCCATTTAAGAGAAAAACTCTCCAGAAAGTGGACATAGAGGGGACCTACCACAACATAATAAAGGCCATATATGACATCATTCTCAATGGTGAAAAACTGAAAGCATTTCCTCTAAGATCAGGAACGAGATAAGGATGTCCACTGTCACCATTATTATTCAACACAGTTTTGGAAGTCCCAGCCATGGCAATTAGTGAAGAAAAAGAAATAAAAGGAATACAAATTGGCAGTGAAGAAGTAAAACTGTCACTGTTTACAGATGACATGATACTATACATAGAGAATCCCAAAGATGCCACCAGAAAACTCCTAGAGCTAATCAATGAATTTGGTAAAGTTGCAGGATACAAATTTAATGCACAGAAATCTCTTGCATTCCTATGCACTAATGATGAAAAATCTGAAAGAGAAATTAAGGAAACACTCCCACTTACCACTGCAACAAAAAGAATAAAATACCTAGGCATAAACCTACCTAGGGAGACACAAGACCTGTGTGCAGAAAACTATAAGACACTGATGAAAGAAATTAAAGATGATACCAACAGATGGAGAGATATACCATGTTCTTGGATTGGAAGAATCAATATTGTGAAAATGACTATACTACCCAAAGCAATCTACAGATTCAATTCAATCCTTATCAAATTCCCAATGGCATTTTTTATGGAACTAGAACAAAAAATCTTAAAATTTGTATGGAGACACAAAAGACCCCGAATAGCCAAAGCAGTCTTGAGGGGAAAAAACAGAGCTGGAGGAATCAGACTCCCTGACTTCAGACTATACTACAAAGCTACAGTAATCAAGACAATATTGTACTGGCACAAAACAGAAACATAGATCAATGGAACAAGATAGAAAGCCCAGAGATAAACCCACGCACCTATGGTCAACTAATCTATGATAATGGAGGCAACGATATACAATGGAGAAAAGACAGTCTCTTCAATAAGTGGTGCTGGGAAAACTGGACAGCTACATGTAAAAGAATGAAATTAGAACACTCCCTAACACCATACACAAAAATAAACTCAAAATGGATTCGAGACCTAAATGTAAGACGGGACACTATAAAACTCTTAGAGGAAAACACATGAAGAGCACTCTTTGACATCAATCACAGCAAGATCTTTTTTGATCCACCTCCTAGAGTAAAGGAAATAAAAACAAAAATAAACAAATGGGGCCTAATGAAACTTCAAAGCTTTTGCCCAGCAAAGGAAACCATAAACAAGATCAAAAGACAACCTTCTGAAATGGGAGAAAATATTTGCAAATGAATCAACAAAGGATTAATCTCCAAAATATAAAAACAGCTCAATATTAAAAAAACAAACAACCCAGACCAAAAATGGGCAAAAGACCTAAAGAGGCATTTCTCTAAAGAAGACATACAGATGGCCAAGAAGCACATGAATAGCTGCTCAACATCACTAATTATTAGAGAAATGCAAATCAAAACTACAGTGAGGTATCACCTCACACCAGTTAGAATGGCCATCATCAGAAAAGCTACAAACAACAAATGCTGGAGAGGGTGTGGGGAAAAGAGAACCCTCTTGCACTGTTGGTGGGAATGTAAATTGATACACCACTATGGAAAACAGTATGGAGGTTCCTTAAAAAACTAAAAATAGAATTACCATATGACCCAGCAATCCCATTACTGGGCATATACCCAGAGAAAACCATAATTCAAAAAGACACACACACCCCAATGTTCATTGCAGCACTATTTACAACAGCCAGGTCATGGAAGCAACCTAAATGCCCATCGACAGACAAAGGGATAGAGCAGATGTGGTACATATATACAATGGAATATTACTCAGCCAGAAAAAGGAACGAAATTGGGTCATTCGTTGAGACGTGGATGGATCTAGAGACTGTCATGCAGAGTGAAGTAAGTTAGAAAGAGAAAAACAAATATCATATATTAACACATATTTATGGAACCTAGAAAAACAATACAGATGAACCGGTTTGTGGGACAGAAACTGAGACACAGATGTAGAGAACAAAGTATGGACACCAAGGGGGGAAAGTGGTGGTGGGGTGGGAGTTGTGGTGTGATGAATTAGGTGTTTGGGATTGACATGTATACACTGATGTGTATTAAATTGATGACTAATAAGAACCTGCTGTATTAAAAATATATATAAAATAAAATTTAAAAATTAAAAAGGGTCCTAATTAAACTCAAAATCTTTTGCACAGCAAAGGAACTCATAAACAAAATGGAAAGACAACCCACAGAATGGGAGAAAATATTTGTAAACAATGTGACTGACAAGGGATTAATCTCCAAATTTTACAAATACGTCATGCAGCTCAATATCGAAAAAACAAACAACCCAATCAAAAAATGGGCATAAGGTCTAAATAGACATTTCTCCAAAGAAGACATAGAGATGGCCAAGAGGCACATGAAAAGATGGTCAACATCACTAATTATTAGCGAAATGCAGATCATAACTACAATGAGGTGTCACCTCACACCAGTCAGAATGGCCATCGTCAGAAAATCTACAAACAATAAGTTCTGGAGAGGGTGTGGAGAAAAGAGAGCCCTCCTACACTGTTGGCGGGAATGTAAATTGGTACAGCCACTATGGAAAACATTATGGAAGCTCCTTAAAAAACTAAAATAAGAGTTACCATACAATCTAGCATTCCCATCCTGTGCATATATCTGGAGAAAAACATGGTTCAAAAGGTTACATGCACCCCAGTGTTCACTGCAGCACAGTTTACAATAGACAAGACATGGAAGCAACCTAAATGTCCATCGACAGATGAATGGATAAAGATGTGGTACACATATACAATGAAATATTATTCAGCCATTAAAAAGAATGAAATAATGCCATTTGCAACAACATGGATGGACCTAGAGATTATCACACTAAGTGAAGTCAGACAGAGACAAATATCATATGATATCGCTCATATGTGGAATCTTAAAAAAATGATAGAAATGAATTTATTTACAAAACAGAAACAGACTCACCGACATAGAGAAGAACTTATGGTTAGTAGTGGGGAGAGGTGGGGAGGAGGGATAGATTGGGAGTTTGGGATTGACAGGTACACACTGCTATATTCAAAATAGACAACCAACAAGGACCTACTGTATAGCACAGGGAACACTGCTCAGTATTCTGTAGTAACCTAAATGGGAAAAGAATTTGAAAAAGAATAAAGACGTATTTATGTATAACTGAATCACTTTGTTGTACAACCAACACACCATTGTCAATCAACTATACTCCAATATAAAATAAAAATTTTTTTTAAATAATAAAAGTAAGGATATGAAGTGGTTTCCAAAAAAAGATAACAATACATGCATATTAGAATGGCTAAACCAACATAAACAAAAAAATAATTGACAATATGAAATGCTGGTGAGGTTGCAGAGCTAAAAGAACTCTCATTGCTGGTGAGAATGCAAAACAGTACAGTCACTGTGGAGAAAGTTTGGTAGTTTCTTACAAAGAAAACAGGCTTAACATACTAATCATGCTCTTAGGTATTTACCCAATTAAGATGAAAACTTAACATCTGAATGTTAAAAACCTGAATGAAGGGCTTCCCTGGTGGCGCAGTGGTTGAGAGTCCGCCTGCTGAAGCAGGGGACACGGGTTCGTGCCCCGGTCTGGGAAGATCCCACATGCCGCGGAGCGGCTGCGCCCATGAGCCATGGCCGCTGAGCCTGCGCATCCGGAGCCTGTGCTCCGCAATGGGAGAGGCCACAACAGTGAGAGGCCCGCGTACCGCAAAAAAAAACCAACAACAACAACAAAAAAACCTGAATGTTTACAGCAGCTTTATTCATAACTGCCCCAAACTGGAAGCAGTCAAGTTGTCCTTCAATAGGTGAATCAGTAAGCTGTGGTACAGTGTACATCCATAAAGTGGGATAAACAGAATCGAGCTATCAAGCAACAAAAAGACATGAAGGAAACTTAAGTTCATATTAATAAATGAAATAAGCCTAAAAACAGTCTGAAATGCTAAATATGGTATAATTCCAATTATATGACATTCTGGAAAAGGCAAAACTATAGAGACAGTTAAAAGATCAATGGTTGCCAAGGATTCAGGAGGAAGAGGGGGAAGGATGAATAAGTGAAGCACAGAGGATTTTTAGGGGGCAAAACTATTCTGTACAATACTGTAACAGTGGATACATGACATTATACATTTGTCAAAACCCATAGAACTGAACTATTAATACAAACTATGTACTTTAGTTAATAGTAATATACCAATATTATCAATATTATCAATAGTAGTATATCTTGAATTATAACAAATGTATCATGCAAATGCAAGATATTAACAATAGGGGAAACTGTGGCAGGAGAGGGGATATGAGGATTCTTTTGTACTGTTAGCTTACTTTTTCTATAAATCTAAAATTGTTCTCAAACTACTATGTATAAAACAAATAAATACAAGGATATCATGTACAGCACAGGGAATATTGTAAATTTTTTACAATAACTTTAAATGGAGTATAATCTATAAAAATATTGGATCACTGTTGTACACCTGAAACTAATATAATATTGTAAATCAACTGTACTTCAATAAAAAATAAAATTATTCTAAAAAATAAAATTTATTAATTTTAAAAAATCAGTGGGAATAGAAGTGGTCGTATAGGGCATCCTGGTTGTGCTCACAATCTTAAATCTTAAATCTTTCGACATTTCACTATTGAGAATGATGTTTTGTAGACACCCTTATGAGATTAAAGACGTTTCCCTATTTTCATAGTTTGTCAAAACTTTTTTTTCAAATAATAGATACTAAATTCTATCAAATGCATTTTCTAATCTACTGAGATGATTATACTTTATGTTTCCTCTCTACTCTGTAACTGTGGTGCATTATACTGATCAATTTCTACTGTTTAGCTGAGCTCACATCACTGCAATATACCAGCCTGGGCAGGAGGGTTCTTAACATATGTTGCAGGGTGAATTTATTGGTACTTTCTTTAAGACTTTTGCTTCTGTGTTCTTGTAATTTTCTTTTCTCATAGTATCTTGCCAGGTCATACTAGCAAGATCATGCTAGCCTCATAAAATGAGTTGGGATGAGTTTCCCATTGTCTCTTCCTTGGGAGAAATTAAGAAAGTTTGGCATTTGATAGGGGCCTCCTGGACCAGGGCACGAACCCGTGTCCCCTGCATCGGCAGGCGGACTCCCAACCGCTGCACCACCAGGGAAGCCCACCACTTGTATTTTTTGAGGAAAAATTTTTCATTACAGAATTTTAATTTTTGTGTTAGTTATAGAACGATTCATCATTCTTATTTCTTTCTATGTCAGTTGTGGTAAGTTGTATTTTATCAAGGAATTTCACCTAAATTTTCAAATGTAATATCTTCTTATCTTTTTAGTGGTTTTATGATCTGTAATGATGTGCCCTTTACACGGCTGACTTGTATTATTTTGTGTCATTTCCCTTTTTAATCTTGCTTAGTTTTGCCAGAGGTTTATTAATTTTATTAGCCTTTACAAAGAGCCAACTTTTGGCCTTGTTGACTATCTTTATTTATGTTTTCTATTTTATAATTTTCAGCTCTTTATTAGTTTCTTCCACTTTCGGTTTATTTAACTGTTCTATAACTTCTTGAGCTGGATACAAGATCATTAATTTTCAGCCCTTCTTATATAAAGCATACATTGTTAATATCCCTCTAAGCCTTGTTTAGCTCCATCCCACAAGTTTGGTTTGCTTTTGTTTTTGTTTTTTTTTCCCCCAGTGGGCTGGCAGCTCCTGAACACACACCTCAGGTTCTGGGCAACTCTGACCTCACAGATTTTGATGTATAGTTTTTTGTTACGCCTCACTTAAAAATATTTTCTAATTTGCGTTATGATTTCTTCTTTGCTCCAAAAGTTTTTTTTAGAATTGTAGTTCTTATTTTCTAAAACTCTGGAATTTTCTTATCTTTTGTTGTTGTTGTTAGTAACTCTTGGCTTAATTGTATTGTGGTTAGAAACATTCTCTGTGTGATTTCAATCCTTGCTTTATGGCTCAGGGTATAGTTAATTTTTGTAAATGCTTTGTGGATGTTTGAAAAAAATGTACATTCTGTTATTGGGTGTAATGTCCTGTATATGTCAATTAGGTCAAGTTTGTTAATTGCATTCTTCAGTATTTTATAATTCTTTCTGATTTTTTTTGTTTGCCTAAATCTTTTACCAAAAGAAGGTGTGTTTAAATTTTCAATTATGATTGTAGGTTAACTTATTTTTCCTTGCAGTTCAGTTATTTTTATTTTTAAATTTTTTTTTAATTTTATTTATTTGTTTGTTTGCTATTTATTTATTTTGGCTGCATTGGGTCTTCATTGCTGCACATGGGTTATCTCTAGTTGTGGCGAGCAGGGACTACTCTTTGTTGCGGTGCTCAGGCTTCTCACTGCAGTGGCTTCTCTTCTTGTGGAACACGGGCTCTAGGCATGCAGGCTTCAGTAGTTGTGGCACACAGGCTATAGAGTGCAGGCTCAGTAGTTGTGGTGCACAGGCTTAGTTGTTCTGCGGCATGTGGGGTCTTCCCAGACCAGGGCTTGAGCCCATGTCCCCTGCACTGGCAGGTAGCTTCTTAACCACTGTGCCACCAGGGAAGTCCTCTATTTTTAAAAATTAACTAAATTCCGTACTTTATTTGGACATCTGATTTTTCCTTAAAGTTACTTTTCTGTTTTAGTTGTCTCCTTAGCCTTCTCTGGTTTATGATATTTAGTTTCTCAGACTTTTTTGTGTGCGATGACCTTAATAGTTTTGAGGAGTACTGGCCAGGTATTTTTTAGAATGTCTTTCAACTTGGGTATGTCTGATGTTTTTCTCATGGTTATGATCTTGGAGAGACAGCAGTGAGCAGTGGCTTGAAGCAAGATCTTAGTTTTCTGCCCAGGAATTGAACCTGGCTAGCCTGGGTGAAAAACCAGGAATCCTAGCTGCTAGTCTACCAGGGGCTAGAGGCTAGAGGCAAATTTGAAAAATGAATTTCACAAGGAGGCAAAAACTGTAAAAACAGGTAAAAAGTTTATTATTAGAGATACAGCACAACATGTGGAAGAGCACACAGAGAAACAGTTTATTTAAGACAGAAGCAGGGCAGAGATACACACCCGGAGAGAAAGGATGTGGGTGTTCTCCCTAATGAGGAGAAGTGCAGTAAAGAGGCGGTTAAATCATTTATATAGGGCAGTTCTTCCAGGTCTTTGTTTACCTTTGGCCAATAATCTCATTTCTTTTCCCACATCTAACCTGTTCTAAGACACTCCCCAACATGCATGCACATTTTTTTGCCAAGATGGATTCCAGCACAGAGGCCTGTGGGAGGCTTGGCATCACCTATTATGGGGTGACGCCCTCTCCTTTTTGACCCCCAAGGAATGTTTCTGCCCCTGTGCAGTTGGGGAGTTCTTCTTGACCTCAGGAGTGGTCATCTTATCTCTTTACTCCAGCAGAGCTCAGCTTCTGCCATTAACTTTGTCCTTGGAGTGTCAGGGAAAACAAAGCTCCAATTTTACTCTGATTGAAAAACTCCAGCTGCTCTGCCCAGAGGCCTGTATATCTCCTACCTCAGTTAGACATGGGCTATGGACTTGGGGAAGGTAGAACACACAGGTGAACTTGTGAAGGTGAAGTGCCATTCTCATCACATCATATCATGTTCTTGAACATCCTTGCTTCTAGGCCCTCTCAGTGGAGAGCACATATGTATGTATATTGACCACAAGTACAGTCAATTTTGGCTTTATATATTTTGAGACCATGAAGAAATAAGATAAACACAAAAACTTAGAATTACTATATATTCCCAGTGAATTAAACAGTTTATCATTATGAAGCATTCTTCTTTATCTCTAGAAATATATTTGCTTTAAAGTTTATTTTGTTTGATGTTAATACAATGACACAAGTTTTGGGGAGGTTAGTGTTTGCCTAGTATATTTGATCCATTCTTTTTCTTTCAATTTTACTATATTCTTATCTTTTAGATGTACTTATAAACAGAAAATTGTTATTTTAAAATCTAGTCCAACACGCCCCTTACATGTAATATAATTATATATGTATGTGGATTTATATTTACCATTTTACAATGTGCTTTCTTTCTGTCTCATATATTCTATGTTCCTTTTTTCCTTCTTTTGGATTGAACATTTGTATTATTTCATTTTTCTTCTGTTAGTTTAGAACTTATGTGCTCTTTTATAATTCTTAGAAATTACAATATTACATCCTGAAGTTAGTTGGTGCTTTTATCCTCTTCCCAGTAATGTATGGATAACTATTTAACTCCATTAAACCCCTTCACAACTTAATGAATTTTAATTCTCTCTATATTTTATACCCTAAAAAATTGTTGTTGTTGTCTTATATATACAATATTAGTTTAGATTTACCAATTAATTTAGACTTTTTGTTGCTTTTAAATCCTTTCACTATCTCTGAGTGTCCATCTGGAATTATTCTCCTTCTGTCTCAAGAATGTCCATGAGTATTTTCTTTAGTACAAGCATGCCAGTGAAATATCTTCTCATTTTCTCTTTATCTGAAAATGTCTTTATTTCATATTTATTCTTGAAGCCTACTTTTGCTGAGAATAGAATTCTATGTTAGCAGTTATTTTCTTTAGAACACTGAGTACATAATTCCATTGTTGTTCTAGCTTCCATGTTCCTGTTGAGACTATGACTGCCATTCTATTTCTTACTTCTTTGGATGATTTCAAGATTATTTCTTTCTTTTTGCTTTTCAGCAATTTACTCTGACATATATCTAATAGTGAAATTCCTTTTATTTACCCTTCTTGATATTTATTGGGTTTCTTGAGTCTATGGATCATATCTTTCAACTATTTTTGGAAGTTTCACATTCATTATCTCTTCATATATTTTCCCCCATTCTTTTTCTCTTTTCCCTCTAAATATCCACTGAAATATATGTTAAAACTTCTCACTCACTATGTTCTCTATGTCTCTTACATTATCTACTGTTTTATCTCAGCTTTTTTGCCTCTATACTTTATTCTGGATATTTTCTTCTGATCTATCTTACAACTCACTAATTCTCTCTTCAGCTGTATCTAATCTGCTGTTAAGTTCTTTTTTTTTTTTTTTTGCAGTACGTGGGCCTCTCACTGTTGCGGCCTCTCCCATTGTGGAGCGCAGGCTCAGTGGCCATGGATCACGGGCCTAGCTGCTCCACGGCGTGTGGGATCTTCCCAGACTGGGGCATGAACCCGTGTCTGCTGCATCAGCAGGTGGACGCTCAACTACTGCCCAAATTCTTTTTTTGAGTTTTACTTTCAGTTATTTTATTTTTTTAGTTTTATAATTTATATTTGAATCTTTTAAAAATAAGCTATTTTGGGCTTCCCTGGTGGTGCAGTGGTTGAGAATCTGCCTGCTAATGCAAGGGACACGGGTTCAAGCCCTGGTCTGGGAAGATCCCACATGCCGCAGAGCGGCTAGGCCCACGAGCCACAACTACTGAGCCTGCACGTCTGGAGCCTGTGCTCTGCAACAAGAGAGGCCACAATAGTGAGAGGCCCGCACACCATGATGAAGAGTGGCCCCTGCTTGCCACAACTAGAGAAAGCCCTCGCACAGAAACGAAGACCCAACACAGCCAAAAGTAAATAAATAAATAAAAATTAAAAAAATAAGCTATTTCACTTTATGTAGTTTTCAGCTCTCTGCAAAAAAATTTCCACCCTCGTGACTTAATCACATCCCAAAGCCTCCACTTCCTAATACCATGATTTGGAGACTAGGATTTCAACACATGAATTTGGGAGGGACACAAAACATTTAGTCCCCAACATTTGGATAAATACATAGATGTGGAATTACAGGGTCATTGGGGAGATATATGTTTAATTTCATAAGAAACTACCAAACAGCTTCCCAAAGTAGTTGTATCATGTTACACATCTAAGAGCAATGTATGAGCATTCCAATTATGCCAAATACTTGCCAATACATGTTGTTTTCAGTTTTTCAAATTGTAAACATTCTGGTGGGCATGTAATGATATCTCATTGTGGTTTTGCTTTTCCTTGCTGACTAATGATGCTGAGCACTTTTTCATGTGTTTATTGTCCATTTATATGTCTTCCTTTGTAAAGTGTCTGAGTTTGTCATCCATATTTTTATTGAATTGTTTGGTTTTATTACTGAGTTACAGGAATTTTTAATATACTATGGACAAAAGTCCATTTTCAGATATGTGTATTACAACTGTTTTCTACCAGTATGTGGTTTTGTCTATTTATAATCTTGAGTCTTTTGATGAATAGCAGTTTTTAATTTTGAGTAAGTCATATTTCATTTTGATTAAAACTTCAGAAAAGAAGAATTTCTTTCATGGTTAGTGTTTTTTGTATCCTGTGTGGGACATTATTTGACCATATGTGTAGGGGTCTATTTCAGAACTCTGTTGTGTTCCATTCTGTTCCACTTCCATTGACCCGTCTTCAAATTCACATGCTTGTTTCTTCCAATGTTTCTAGTCTGCTGATAAGCCCATCACATGAATTCTTCATCTCTGATATAATATTTATTATTTCTAGGATTTTCTTTGGGCTCTTTTCTATAGTTTTTATCTCCCTGCTGAAATTCCCCATGTGCTTACATATAATTTCCACATTTTCCACTAGACCCTTTAATATACTTAAAATAGTTATTTAAAAATTCCTATCTCATAATTCCAACATTTGGGCCATCTTTGGATCTGCTTCTATTGATTATTTTGTCTCCTGATGATGCATCACATATTTTTTTTTCTTTGAAAGGTTCATAATTCTTTTTAAATGATAGACATTTTGTGTAAAAGAACAGTAGCCTTAAATAAATAAAATATATACTTAGAAAAGGGCATGCCCCTTCCTCTGTCAGGCTATTAAAGTGGTGGACTGAGTTCCTCTGAGATGTAATTGAGGTAGGTCTGGGCTTGTTGTAGCTTTAGCTTGATTCAGCTCACCACTGGTTTCAAGTGATTTGAAGGCAGAATCAGAGCCTTCCCTTCAGCAGGTACCAGTGAGGTTCCAGAAATTTCTTTGTGCTTTATAGTCCAGCTGATACCTTTTTGACTGTGGGAATATATCACTTTGTTTTTTTAAATGGCCACTAGCTTTTGCATCCCTACAGAGTTTTCTTTGCTCTGCACTCTAACCCCTGGCTTTCTGAGCTTTGGGAGAACTCTCTTTATCCTGATTCCCCACGCCTAGCTTTGGAGTGCTGAGGCAGTGTATTCAGTGAAAGACCAGCCTGCTCTTGAGCAGTTTACTCCAGTTCTCCTTTCCTGCTCCCAGTTTATTTGCTTCTTCCAAACCCATGAAGCTGTTAAAAGGGAAAAGGCCGGGTGGGAGATTCAGATTGACATATACGAACTATTGATACTATGTATAAAATAGATAACTAATGAGAACCTACTGTGTAGCACAGGGAACTCTATTCAATGTTCTGTGGTGACCTAAATGGGAAGGAAATCCAAAAAAGAGGGGATATATGTATACATATAGCTGATTCACTTTGCTGTACAGCAGAAACTAATATAACCTTGTAATGCAACTATACTATAATAAAAAAATTTTTTTTTAAAGTAATACTTAGCTTCTCATCTGCGTTTTCTTGATTGGGCAAAAGTGGCCCAAATGCAGGGCTCACCTCTCAGCAGATACGTTTTCTTCCAGATCTTGGCCCATGACTCTTTAGAAATTTATTAGTGCTCCTATGCTCTCAAGCAGGTGTTTTATTCTTTTGTACAGTTCTAGTTAGTCTCAGTGGGATGGTTGACCTAAATTACCTAATTTGTCGCTAGCAGAGGATGCCATATCTATCTTAGTTTATTCCTCACTCAATCTTCCAAAAACCAAGAGCAGTGTTTTAAAATTTCTCTTCTTCCATACCATTTGTGATGTTATTAATTTCTGGATTTTAATATATTATAGATTTTAATATATTATTTAATGTCTTAACTGTTATATACAAATGATGGATATTTTTATGTGTTCTATTTCCCACTCCCTGATTCTTTGCCTTAAATTCTACTTCTTCTGGTTTTTTAAAAAATATTTTCATTTACTTCATATATTTTTGCCTATCCTCTTATTTCTTACCTGATGAGAAACATTTTGCTTTAAGTGTGTCTTACAAAAACATTCATATTTACTATGATTACTTGTAGATGGATACTTCTTATTTTTAAAATCTCTTTAATTTATTAACATCAAGAATAAAACCATAGCTATTGGTATCTCTTATGATAGATGAAAAATTGAACCACTCTCCTTTGCTACCATCCAGTTTTTATCAAGGTAATTTGTGATACAAAAATCCCAGTTCATAATTATGAAGTCTTTATTATAGATAATTGTAAGAATTATTTTCACCTCATTTTTCTTGAGTTTTATATCATATTAATCACAATTATTTAGCTTACATAGTCTTATTAGTTCTATTGATTTAATTATTCTTTGCCTTTTACACTATATTGTCTTTTGGGTTCTTCATTTTCATTCATTTCTCAGCTGATAGGAATATTTCCTAAAACTATATTTTTCAAAAAGGTTTTATGAAAAATCCCCCAACTCCCCAAATGAGCCCACAGACATCCTGTACCAGTTATCAATTTATTACCTTTCAGCTTCAAATGCACCCTTTATAGATGTCTGGAACACCTTCTCCCTGGCACATGTTATGTTTTATCAGTAGAGGGCGCTGGAGGGACAGGAGAAAAAGAACATCTTCCTGGTTCCTTTGCGCTTTGCTTCTGACTTGCCCCCAGGACTGAAGTCTGGTGGAGCTAACTCCTAGCAGGTTTCAGCAGTACTTCTGCTGATGGCATCTCTATGGTTAGTTTTGTGGGTGTCCCATCTGGTTTCCCAGTGGTAAGTTTAGCTTTACCCTCGTGGGTGGATTCCTGATGAAAGGCAGGGGTGACTCAACCAGTTCCCTGGAAAGTCCAGCATGCAGCTTCCTCCCAAAGAGGTTTCTCAATGAGTTCTGCGGCAGCACTAGGTGGCTGCGCCATGAGTTCAGCAACATCCCCCCAAAACAGCTTCCTGGGGAATTTTGTGGACACTCAACAGGAAGCTTCCAGCTGGCAGCCCAAGCCTGCAGTTGTCTGCCCACCAGCCTTGGATCTCTGACTATGGACCAGTTCTGTCCAAAGACAACCCAGAGAGTTTCTCTGCCATCCGGTAGGCTGCAACCACACCTTCCCTAACAAGGGCTGAACCCCACAACCTTGGGGAGCCCCTCTCCCCTTCCAAGTGTGTTCCTTCTTTTGTTACTCTCCATCAGCCTTAGGGAATTTTTTAACGTTCCCTTTTATTCCCACTGTGTAGTTAATTCCCTGAAAATAGTTAATTTTTATATCAAACCTTCCATTTTCAAACGACTATGTGATTTCTCTCTCCTAATTCGACTGTGACTGAAACGCAATCACTGGTTCAGAGACATGGGAAAGCTATGGGGAATTTCTTGCCTTCTCTACTCAGAATGGAAAGAACCAATGCAATCGTTTTGCTATTAACATCTCAATATTGCACTTGTTTCTGGAGTCTGCACAGAGCAGGAATCCTGCAGAATTATAGCTTGATGGAAAAGTGCTATGTAAGGTGAGGTCACTGCAGAAGAAGTCATATATAACAGGCAGTCAGACCAATTGGAGAAAGTGCTGTTGGTGTTCCATAAAAACCATGTCCCTTCTGATTTCTGCCCTGTGTCAGTAGGTCCACTGTTCTCCTAATACCCCTTGGCTGGAATCCCAGTCCTCTTTCCCTCTTTGGTGTCCTTCATGTGCTCCCTTAGCCACCCTCACTGCCATTGCTCTATCCAGGATCTGATCACCTAGCCTAAGAATTCCCTTGGAAATGCTATCTCCCTTCACTCCATAGGTTCCTGAGTGTCCAACTCAAACCTCACTTCCTGGAAAGCTTCCGCATCATCTTGACTCAAGTGATTCTCCCTGTTCTGCCTTCTCCTAGTATCTATGCAGGTCTTAAGGCACTTTCCTAAGTTGGCTCTGCCACATAACTGATCTTCCCTACCAACATGGGCTGCCTTGATGAAACCTGGTTCAGATTAGCAGAGGGAAAAAACTCACTTATTTGTATAGAAATGGCATCCTCTGTTGGTAACTGTATATATGACTGGATTTCTTTTTCATCAGCTATATAAGAACCCTCACTGCCCAAAGCTGAGAGAACCAAGAAAACTCAGCTGTCCTTCTCTGTTCATCTCACTTCCTTAGCAGATAAAATTCAATCCACTGACAGACTCACCAGATTTCTACCCTTTACTATCACATTAAGAGGTTTCTGATGCTGAAGTCTCTTGGATAACCATCTATAACATTTATTGAACATCTGCTATATGCCAGGCATGGGATTAATTTCTTTACCTATATTATATCATTTAATCCTCACAGAAACTTTATGAAGTAGAACACTTGGGTCAGGTTCCCTAAAATCAAACTTCAGTACATGTTATCTATTTAACATTTATTGAACACTTGCTATATGCCATGTATGGGAAAGGGAGTCTGGTTGGGCACAACGTGTCAACAGTATTTTTATTTCTACTATACAAATGCAGAATCATAATCTTTCACATTTGTAGATGCTTTACAGATTTTGGAATGGTTTCATATTCAGTATCTCATTAGATGCTGCAATAACCTTGAGAGATAGTGATTATCATCCCCATTGCACAAACAAGGAGAGTGACAAGATAGGAAACTTCCGCAAGACCAATCAGCCAGTTAAATGTGTCTTGTCTGTTTATGATATGAATAGCACCTTCCCGGATACATAGCCAGCTGCTGTGAGTCCTAGCTCAGACTCTCCTCTGTGATGTGCAGGCTCTGAGAGTTTACCAGTAGGATCTTACAGCCCTTGTTATTTTGGTTTTTTTTTTTTTCTAACATCTTTATTGGAGTATAATTGCTTTACAATGGTGTGTTGGTTTCTGCTTTATAACAACGTGAATCAGTTATACATATACATATGTTCCCATATCTCTTCCCTCTTGCGTCTCCCTCCCTCCCACCTTCCCCATCCCACCCCTCTAGGTGGTCACAAAGCACTGAGCTGATCTCCCTTACAACCCTTTTAACTCAAACTCCTACTCAGCCCTGAAGCTGGTAAACACCCCTTATGAGATCAGGTAAGAGAAAATATACCTGCTTACCAGAAGGGGGTCCTTCTTTGCCTACCTGACATTTTGCTGGGCTCACAAAGGTCCTGCAGAACTCCCCTGTAGAAAGAGGATGCTCCTGGAGCATGGCTCACCTGTTTCAGCAGTTTTCCTTAGCAAAGTTTCATTAGAGGTGTCCCAGTAGACCAGAGTCTGTCAGAGCACACTGGGGGACCCAGGGCTACCTGACTACAGCCTTCATCTGCCGCAAGGGGTGGCTGGGTGGCAAGTCCTGTGGCAGAAAGCTGGGGCTTCCTGGATCTCAGGGGAGGTGTCATCTCCACCACCCTCTCAGGGTCCTGGGCTTTGGCCCCCGAGTTGCCCCTGTATCCATGAAAGACCCCTGAGCAGTCTTTTGAATGAATGAGTATGAAGAGTTGCATTAGACAAGTTCCCCTCCTCCAATTCCCACCCCATCACAATTCTGAGTAATGCTTCCCACCTAAGAGCTGATGGAGGTACAGCAGGAGCACATGTAGGGCCCCCAGAAACATCACATTGTGGCAGGAAAGCCACAGGTTTAAGATCTCATTGACTCAGGTTCAAATCCCCCACTCCATCACTTACTAGGTTAGGAATCTAATCAGGATGAGGTACAAGTGAAGGTATCAGAAAACCCACAACAACAATGACTTTAACAAGGTAGAAGTTTATTTTCCTTTTACATAAAAGCCCAGAGGTAGGAGTTTGGGACTGGTATGATGTCCCAGTCTCCTTGCAGCTCACTATTCTGCTGTTCCTAGTGGGTGGCCCTCGTCCTCGTGGTTCAAGGTAGCACCCGCCTACCAAACAGCAAAATAGAGGGAGGAAGAAGAGACAGAGAGAATTAACACCGGCTGTGTCTTAAGGAAGAGTCCTAGAAACTACCACATGACACTCCACTTACTTTTCATTGGCCAGAACTCAGTCACATGACCACATCTAACCACACAGGTAGGCTGGGAAATTTAGTCTTCTTTCTAGGCTAGAACATTGATAACGTAGTAGAAAATTATTGGGAACAACTAGTAGCTTCTACCAGAAGTCTCATGGCTTCTCTGGGCATGGGGATGATGCTATCTCATTGTATGCAAATTGTTGTTTTAGCTGAAACCTCCTATGCCAATCATCTAGACCAGAGCCCGGAGCATACTAAGCACAACCTCCCTTTTTCCTCCTCCCCATTTCCAGTATTCTGGAATGTGTGGCAGTAGCTTTTATCCTCTCAAATGTGACCAGAGCTCCTGTAGCCAGTGTCTGAGCATTATCCCCAACCAAACTCTCAGAGTCAGCCTGCAGCTTACCAGGGCTTTGAGCTGGGCCTCCAAGTACTAGAGTAAGTTGTAGGGACTTGCCTTACCCCCATGCCTACCACCCTGGAATCTGTGAAAAGAGATTCTCCCCACTCACCTTTCTGATACTGCTAGTAATTTTGTAAGACAACACCTGCCCCAGCCCCTCAATGGAGCCCCAGCTCTGATTCTTGTCCCGGTACTGGTGGCTGAAGCCCAGGAGAGCCGGGACTTAATTCAAGGCAAGATCTCAGATGTGCAAAAGCCTGTGAAAAAGCTAAGACAGCTCCACTGAAGGGGGCTTGCTGGGCAGGAACCAGCTCCTCACACACATCAGTTTCATACTCTTCTATCAAAAGACTCTCTTGGGCTTCCCTGGTGGCGCAGTGGTTGAGACTCTGCCTGCCGATGCAGGGGACACAGGTTCGTGCCCCGGTCCAGGAAGATCCCACATGCTGCGGAGCGGCTGGGCCCGTGAGCCATGGCCGCTGAGCCTGCGCGTCCGGAGCCTGTGCTCCGCAACGGGAGAGGCCGCAACAGTGAGAGGCCCGCGTACCGCAAAAACAAACAAAAAAACCCCACTTCTTTCAGTCTTCTCTTCCTTCTTTAAAATTTGTTCAAATTTTACATTTTACTATAGTTTACTTCAAAATATATTTCCCTAAATGCTTCTAGTAAAATTTACACTCCAGCAAGATATACTATGTTTATCCTTTACCTTCACTTGTCCTCAGCCCAGTGTTCATGTCCCTTGGAGTCACTGCATCATTCCCTTTCATTCCTGTACAACCCCATGTGATACGAACTATTATATGGATTGGCAGATTTGGAAACTGAGGTTGAGCAGCTATGCAGATTGCCCAAGGTAACTGGTTGAACTGGGATTCAGATCCTGGTCCCTCTGGCTCTAAATCCTTATCCTGTAATCATCATGTAAGTAAGTAGGGGCTTCCCACCACCTAGTGATGGAACCTGTGGTTAAGGGATCTTGGCCACACAGGGAAATGAGCAAGGAGGGGACATGATGAAGGAAGCCCTCTCCTAGGTGAGGAGACGGCGCTTTGGAGACTGGCTCACTGACATCCCGAGTTACCACCGAATCAACCTAGCAAGATGCTGGGAGGCTGGAGAGATGCTTCAACAAATAGCATGGGAATGGCTTGGGACTGGCTTGGGAATCCTTCTCATATTGCCCTGGCCTCAAGGGCAGAGAGCCAGGACCAGACAGAAGCGGAGAGAGCCCCTCACCCCTGGTCAATGACCCTGAAAAGGGAAAGCTACTTTGTGAGCTGCAGTCAGTCATGAGCACTGATTTCAGCCTGAAGTCCAGGGGTTCCCGGGGGAACTGAGGCCCAGGTGGCCCAGACCGAAGAAAAGAAAGACATGGCCACTGTCTCAATCCATGTGTTCTCCAGAAGAGAGAAAGAGGGACCCCCTACTAGAAGGACACACAAGTGCCGTGTATAATCCTGGAGATGTTGAGCGTGGAGGACAGTGATATAGGGGATTCCCGATAAGGAGGTAATGATCTAGGCCGGGGTACCCGCTCCCTGCTGGAGACACCAGCTTGGCCTCAGCTTCAGGAGTCCTCCAACCTCCATCGTGTAAATTCAGCGCTGCCCCCTGCTTGGGGCAGGAATGTGACTTCTTGATGGACTCATCTGGCCTATCTCCCCCATAAGTAGGAGCTCCCCAATGGAAGGGTGCTGCAGGCCCCTTCTTCCAGGCTCCTCATTCCTACAGCAGGACCCCCTACCCACTATGCACTTATTCCACAGGATGGGAACTTTCCACGTCACCTAAGGACTGTTCCTACCACAGAGTCTGAGGGGCTCGTGCTCATATGGGTCACAGGTAGCTCAACTGTGTCAGCGGTCCAGAGTTAGCCACTGTCTGGCCAAGGAGATAAGGAGGTAAGCTGAAGAGAAGGAGGCCTTGGCCAATGGAGAGGAGAGGACACAGTGATGTCTCCCTGCGGGAGTCTGGTGAGCACATCTGCCTCCTCACTGGTCTGCAGTGGAGGAGGCCAATTCCGGTGCCAGCCCCAACTTGCTGTATGATCCTGGGAGAGTCACTTAAACTCTCTGAGCCTCATCTTTCCTTCCACACTACAGTGAGGTGAATCCTGCATTTGGGAGAATGAACTGAAGTAAATCACTCTGGTTCCCTGGAAGAAAAGAAGATGGAGGGAGACACAAACTGTTAGGTGTTTCTATATCCCAGATAGGACCCAGTACAGAGGTGATATTTGATGTCGCCAAACCTGGTGTGGGTGCCCAGGCCCATCAGCAGGGGGAGCCTGGCCTCTGTTTTGGTCCTTGAGCTGCCCTGGCTGGGAGGGGCTGGGAGTTGGGAAAGACAGGTGTTGCTCCAGGAGAGGTACGTCCTTTGCAGCCCAGACCTGGTGCCCAGAGGTCTGAAATGGCTGATGGAGTTTGTTTCAAGCCGTCATCTGACTTCTTCTGGGCGTGTCCGTTTGGAAGTAGCTGAGTGCAGAGAAGCCTGTGACTGGCAGTGTGGGGGATTCCCTGTGTGCCTCTGGGCTTTGTCCTGAGCTGTGGAAAGGGGCTTCTCTGGTCAGCTCATCTCAAGCTCCAGGCAGTGGCCAGGCCGGACATTTCCTATGCTTGGAGAGGGTGCTACTGGTGCTACGGAAGAGTCCAGAGCCACTCACCTCCTGGTCCAGCCCAGAAAGGAGTTATTCTGTAGGCCCTGCAAGAGGATGGACCCACTCGGCCAGCCTCTGGAGACAGCCCTTGGAGGCAGCCCGGCCCCTGACCTCTGCAGCAACCCCCCACCCTCTGCTCCTTCCTGCTCTCCAAGTCAGCGTGGACCCAGGACAGAGGAAGTCTCCCTTTCTTCTCTGGCCAGAGGAAAGGAGCCAAGGGCTTGCAAAACAACCCTCAGTTTCTTGGACAAGAAGGCGAAACAAAACAGAACGCAAAACAAAAAGCTCAATCAGATCACTGTCTTACCCAGAGGCAAGTCATTGCTCAAGTCAGGTCAGCCAGCCTGGCCTCTGTCACCTGCTGAGCCCCAGAAACGGACCTGCCCAGGTGGGTGGTCTGATGGGGGCAGGGGCGGGGGGAGCATAGCCTCTACCCTGGAGCTCCTGGCCTGAGGGAGAGATACTGTCCTCCCCTCTGGAAACGACAGGAGAGAACAGCTTGCAGAATGATATTCCACCAAGGATAAATCAGGCTGTTTCCAGAGGGGCCTGTGGCCATACAGGGCAGAGAAGATGAATTTTAACCACAAGGTAGACAAGTTGTTGAGTCCCTTCCCATGGCCCAGTCAGCAGTTCTCTTCTAGCTTCCTGACCGCCCAGGGTTCCCCCTTTTAAACACTTACCGAAGGGCCACCAGGGCCCATCCTTTCCAAGTTGACGAGGGTATAGACAAGGAGCTTGCAGAGCAGGATGGGTGCTGGACAATCCCCACGCAGTGACAAGCTCTGAAGGAGTCTCTGCCTAGGGAGAGGTGTTGAGCCTGCCCTCCCAGAGGCTGAAGGAAGTGACATTCACACTGAGTCGTAAGGAGGCAGAAGAATAATCTAGGTAGAGTGTGGCCCACTGCAATTCCCGCCCTGAAGGGTCCCAGGGCCAGTGGCCAGGCAGGCACACACAGCTGGCAGTGATAACTCAGGGAAGAGCACAAAGCACTTTAGTTCACTGAGTTATTTCACATACCTTTATTCTGCGAGGTAGATCAGAAAATGAAGTTCAGAGAAGTTAAATAACTAACCCCAGGACACACAGCAAGGAGCTCTGATTCCACATTCCAAGCCTTAACTAGTTCTTTAGGTAGCCTCTGTCTCACCACCACTCCAACTCCAAGAGGCAGAACCTTGTTGAAAACAACAGGGCCTGTCTTAGCTTGACAGGTCTAGAACTTGGTTTTTTGTTTTTTTCAGGTCACCAGAGTTGATTCACATCTGGAGGCCCAGCTCATGCCAACCAAACACACAGGAGGTGGATGGGCAAGCAGAAAACCAATACGTTCATTTACAGGGAGTGTGAGTTTGTCATTAAGGCTGGTGCTGGGAATTTGCTGGAGCCACCCATTACTCCCTGGTGATGCCCACGAATGCAGAGCCTGAGCAAAGGGAGCCAGCCCATCCTGAAGGACTTCTCACCCATCAGACCAGGTGAGAGAGATGCAGGACGTTCCGGGAAGCGTGAGGGAAGGTGGCTCTGGAACGACCTGAATTGGAATCTCAGCTCTACCAGTCTCAGTGTGTCCCTGGCAAGTTACTTAAGCCTCAGCTTCTTCATCTGCTAGATGGAGATAATCATAGAACAACCCAGAATTTCTGGGAGAAGAGACAGAGATGGTATGTGTATGATGATGCAAAATAAAAGTTATTTATTAATTGTTATTCAGGGTGGCTGGCGACTTCCCTGTCCCTGCAGAAGGTATATTCACAACAGTTTCCCTTTAGAAGCAGATCGTCCTCACCCCAGTCAGTGCTAGATCCACTCAAATTCTTGCTCTCTCGCCGAGCCCTTCTTTTACAGTGTCTCTCCAGTTAGGAGCCAGAGCAAGTCACTGGGTTACAACTTTATCTCGTGGCACTCCTCTCCTGAGGATGCCAATCACGCAGCTTGATGGAAACATCCTCTATTCTTCGAGGAGATCTGAAGACACTGTAGTTCACTTCCCTCAACCTACGTCCTCTCTTACAGGGTCATTATCCAAGAAGACAGGCTTCCAAGCCCAAGCCCTGGTTGATGCTACCATGTGTGAGCTTCCCCTTGTGGGACCCGTTTCCTCACCTGTCAGTTGGGGCACATCCCCCAACAGAGTTGTCAGGGGGACTAAACTTGAAATGTATGTGACACCTTGTCCAGCATGTGGGGGATCTTAATAAACGGTAACTGCTTTGTCATTTTGATAGTGATGCGGGTTTTACAAGCTTCAAGTTCAGAGATCTTGTCTAGGTAACCATGGTGTAACTGGAGTGTACGAAGGACAAGACCTTTCAAGTGAATTGCTGTTAGAGCCCATGGGTGGAAAAGGCGAACGTCACAAACAGGATGATAGGGGAGGTTTCCTGTGGGCATTTGAACCAGGTCTGCTCAGGCCCCTCCCCTCGTATGTCCTCCCCGCATCAGTGTCCAAGATCCCGCTCGTCCCCCTTTCAGAGCATCCACTCGACACACACTGTGATATGAGGAAAGGGGACAGGATGGAGGGCGCCCTGCAGAGTGGTCTGCTCTCTGACCACCACTGCACCCCAGAGTGTTTCCAGCCTGGAGACCTGAGGGCTCTCCAGGAGTCTGGAGATTTGGGGTCAGGTGGGTGGAAAAGAGGCTTGGGCAGGGAGACTGAGACCTTTCTGAAGAGCTTTTCTTCTCCCCGATGGCCCCCTCCCTGCCTCTACCCCCACTCCACACTTTCTGTACACAAACCCCTGGGGGAGGCAGGCAGTCCCAAAACAGGTCTTCTCAGGGACACCCACTTAGGCACGCCCTCCAAGAAAGCACACTCACCCCTGCTCCCCAGCCTGCTGCGGTTTGGAGCCTGTGGGGGGATGGATCAGATTGGACAATGGTGGCCCCTGTGCTTGGGTTGCACACATCCGACAAGAGCAGTCCTGTGGGGCAGGCAGAACAGATGTTTGGGGCGGGGGGGGTTGTTTGCTTTTTTTCTCATTTCAGAAACTTTTATTAATAGTCCCTAAACCACAAGAGTCAAAAGGGTTTTTTTTTTGAAAGTACTAAATGTATAATGACATATCTTGAGCATTTAATTAAAGTTCTACCAGATTCTAGACGGTGTTCAACCATCTCAATTTCCTAACGCTGTGAGTTTTACTGCCTTCTTCGTTTTCACGGTGCAGTGCTCTTGCTTGGGGGAAGGGCAGTCTATACTGTGGTATAGACTCTGTACTTGAACATTCGGGTAACACAAAGATTTGCCCTGGGACTTCCCTGGTGGTCCAGATAAAGGATCCGCCTTACAATGCAGGGGACGCGGGGTCGATTCCTTGTCGGGGAACTCAGATCCCACATGCCACAGGGCAACTAAGCCCGCGTGCCACAACTACTGAGCTCGGCGCCTCAACTAGAGAGGTGTCTGAGCACCGCAACGAAGAGCCCACGTGCTGCCACTAAGACCTGATGCAGCCAAAAATAAAATAAATTTTAAAAATAATAAATAAATCTTTAAAAAAGAAAAAGATTTGCCCTATACCACCCTCCACATGGAGGCAACTGTCTTCCAACCCAAATGAAGGAATTGGAATTTAAGCTTACCGTTAAAGTGATGGCCTTATTCAGATATCAAAGTCTCACATCATTGATCAAAAGCTTTCATTACACGGCAGCAGCCCTTCATTGATGCTGGGAATGCAGAGAGGCAGAAAAGTGTGGCTAGAGCCACACTCCTAGGTCCAAATCCTGGGTAGGAGAGTGACTTGGGCCAGTTACCTAACCTCTCTGTGCCTTGGATTCAGCATCTGTAAAATGGGGAGAAGATGGTGTTTTTTCTGCGGTACGCGGGCCTCTCACTGCTGTGGCCTCTCCCGTTGCGGAGCACAGGCTCCGGACGAGCAGGCTCAGCGGCCATGGCTCACGGACCCAGCCGTTCCGCGGCATGTGGGATCTTCCCGGACCAGGGCACGAACCCGTGTCCCCTGCGTCGGCAGGCGGACTCTCAACCACTGCGCCACCAGGGAAGCCCCTAGGAAGCAGATTTTTTTATTCTAATTTTAAAATTTTATTGAGGTATAATTGACATATAACATTTTAGTTTTAGGTACACAACATAATGACTTGGTATTTGTATAGACTGTGAAATGATTACCACATCCATCATCATACATAGTTACAAAAATTTTTTTTCTTGTGATGAGAATACTTAAGATCTACTCTCTTAGCAATTTTCAAATATGCAATACAGTGTTATTAACTGTAGTCTCCACACTGCACATTAATCCCCATGACTTATTAATTTTATAACCGTTTGACCCCCTTCACCCACTTTGCCCCCCTCCCCCTGCCTCTGACAACCACCAACCTGTTCTCTGTGTCTTTGAGTGTGGTTCTTTGTTCTTGGTTTTGTTTTTTTAGATTCCACATATAAGTGAGATCACACAGAGGCAGATGTTTTTATTCCCATTTTACAGATCAGGAGATTGTGGCCCAAAGGGAAGGGACCATATCCCTTACTCTAAAGTCATGTGGAGAATGGGACTCAGCTGTCTCCCAAGGCAGGCACAGTCTCTGCTGGGTCCTAATGAGCCGGGTAGCCAAGGAAGGCTGCTTGACTGACATGTGGCTCAGCTTAGCTGCCCAGTGAGACATGCCAAGCCCTAGTGCTCCAGAGGGCAGGTAGCTGGCCAGCCCTCCCCCACCCAGGCCCCAACACTGGGACAGGGCTCAGCCTCGAGAAGAGCTGACAGAAACCTGGGTTCCTCCTTGGCCTGGAACAGAAGGGGTTTGAAGGCTCTTGGGGAGGGACCTTAACTCTGAGAATCCCTGTGAGTCTGAGTTTTCCTTGTTTCACTGTCCCTCTGTTTTTTTGTTTTTCTCCAGGGCTGACAAGAAGGGGGAGAAGCTGATACAAATTTCTGAGCTGGGGATGTGGAAGGGGAACTGGGCTGGACTCCAATGCATATCAATATTAATTTTGTGTACCAATTTAACAGGTCTGCCCTAGCTGGGGCCTTGAAGATTGTCATGGTTGAGAACATTTGGTTGCCCCATCTCTCTGTCTCTGCCCCTGTTTCTTATGTCTGTCTTTGTCTCTTCGCATATATATAAATACACATATATGTGTATCTATACACATATACGTGTGTGTGAGTATATATATATATATATATATATATACATACATACACACACACACACACACACACACACATATGTATATACATATATATAATGTTTTTTTCTGTCTCTGTCTCTAACCACTAATCTGACAAGGTGGATGGGACAAGAGTCTTCTTATACATTCACTACCAGAATGGACCTTGAACCATTGGATGTGGGTCAGGTTTTCAAATAAACTCCCACTTCTCACCCCTAGGGAGTCAGTCCACACTTAGCTTGGATCTGACAGTTTCCATATTTCCTCCTTTGGCCAAGCTCACATCCTTTGCGCTGCAGTTTGGACACTCACTTTAGTGTCCTAGGGGAAGAGTGATAAGACAGAGGTCAGATCCTGGCCCCGCCTGCTGGGTAGTGAAATTTGGTGCTTTATGAGCCTTGCCAGGAGGAGGAAAGTAAGCAGCAGAGGCAGCTCGGGGAGTGTGGCAGGATGCTGTCATGAGCCTGTGTGAGATTCCAGTCAAGTGCTGGGTATATTTATAGATACACACACAGAGACACACACGCATCGGAAAGTATTGTTTGTTTCCTGGAAACGTGTGCCCGTTCTCACATTCTTACCCGATTTCCCAGGTCGTGTCATCCTGAAACAGGGAAAAATATGTCCTTTTCTCCCTGGCATCCACCTGAGACATGAAGAGGGATCTTTGGAAAACAGATCTGAGCCTTTCTCTCCCCTTTGGAAGATTACAGGGATTTCCCCTTGCCCACAGGGTAAGCTTTTTCCTGCACGCCTGACTGCCCAGCTAACTACTCCAGCTCCTCTCCTGCCTCCCAGGCCTCCCTGAACTCCTCCCAAAGCAAAGCACTCTACGTCCAGTCCTATGAGTGCCCCAGACCCCGTGATACTTCCCTCCTTGGCACACACTGTCCCCCCAGCCAGGAGTGCTTTTCCACCCCCTATTCTTCCGGCAGAGTCTTACTTGGTATCCAGATCCAGCCCACACATCACCTCCTCTGGGGTGTCTTTTCTTACCTGTCCCCAGTGGGCAGAGTTACCCATTCCTCTGAGGGCTTAAGACTCTGCCCTCTTATCTCACTGTTGTATTTCTATTCATATCTGTCTCTTCCTCCAAACCATACGCTTTCCAAGGTCAAGAACTGTCTCTTACTCATTTCTGCCTCCCTAGCATCTAGGCCAGTGCCTGCTGCAGAGTAGATGTGCAATGGAGAGCTGTTGAATGAATGGACGAGATGTTTACATTGTAGCTGCTAAGAGCTCAGGGTCTGCTTTTGGTGGAAGTTTGGGTTTACATACCAGCTCCACCACTTGCTAGCCACAGGATTTTTCAAGTCGCTTAGACCCGCTGTCAGTTTCCTAACCTGTAAGGTAGAATATAACAATAGAACCTCATTTATAGGATTACTGTGAAACTTTAACGATATTGCCTATAAGGGATTTCCTATAGTACCTGGCATAGGCACATACGTTTTTTCTCACAACCCATGCTTTGTCTATCAGCAAATCCTGCGGGCTTTTCCTTTAAAACATCCAGCCACTTCTTACCTTTCAACTGCTAATAGCCGAATTCAAACTACCATCATTTCCCACAGACATATTTTGGTGGCCTCTTCCCTGGTCTCTCTGCCTCCATCCTTGTCCCACTTATCTATTTTCAACACAGCAGCCAGAGGCGATCCCTTAAAAATATAAGTCAAATCAGGTCACTGTTCTGCCGCAATTCCCCTTTGGCTTCCCTACCTCAGTGGGAGTGAAAGCCCAAGTCCCCATTGTGGCCAACAAGGTTGCTGCTACCTCTGATTCGATCTCCTCACTTTCCCCCTTGCTTTCCCAGCTTCAGCCACATGGTCACCCTGCTATAACTCAAACCTGCCGCATACCACCCTGCCCCAGTGCCTTTGCACTTGCCATTTCCTTGGCCTGAAATTCTATTTCTCCAGAAAGCCTCATGCCTCCCTGGCTTACTTAAAGTCTTCATTCAAAAGTCACCTTCTCCAGGAGACCTCCACTGGCCAGTCCATCTAAATTTTCAACATTATGCTCGCTGTTGACACTTTCTATCCCGCTTCCCTCTTTATTAGCTTTTATCATTAATAGAAATATATTTTTTATTATCTGTTCACCATCTGTTGCCTCCAGTAGAATATAAGCTCTAAGAGGGCAGAGATTTTGTCTGTTTTGCTCACTGCTGTACTGCCAGCATCTAGAACTATGTCTGGCACAAAGTACGTGCTCAGTAAGTACTTTGTTGAATAAATAGATCATTCCAAGAAGTTTTACTAGGCTATTTCCCTTCTGTTGCAAGAGCTGGGTGCCCTGAGACTGCAAAGATGAGAATTTAGATTGCTGTAAAATACTGGGACAGCAGCATCTGGGCTGAGCTTGGGCCACTGCTCACTGGCCCTGAGCAGTTAGGACTGACACAGGAGGCAGAACCCCAAAACATGCTTCTGTCCTCAGACTGGATTTCCCCCTTTTTCAGCCCAACCCAGCTGTGCCCTGCCCAGTAGAGGGTCTGGCTGGGAACTCCAAGCTCCTCCTTTCCTCTGGAGAGTCAGGGATGGCGTCTAGGCCTCAGGAAGAAGGAGTGGCATGAGGAGATGCCCCATAGCTTGAGGGCTGGGTGACACTGCTGAAGCTGCCTTTTGTCCAGTTTTCTTGGGGTTCCCACAGGAACTTCCTCAGGGAAAAAAATCAGTGCCATCCTTCTTGGACTTGGTTTCCCAAGAAAGCAACACCCCTCAGAGCATCACCTTTCTGTGCCTGGCCCCAGACCTGCTATCAGACTCTCTGAGGTTGGGCCTGGGCATCTGCAAGCTGCAGATCTACCAAGAAATTCTTCTTTATACTCAAATGAGAGCCACCCATCAGAGAGTGACCTCCTTGGGGTGGGATTGTGGCCTTCTCACAACCCAGCCACTTGTTCTCAAATTTCACCCCGTCCCCTGCTTTATTTTCCTCCTTAGCACTTACCATAGTGCAATCCAACGTAGAATGTACATAGTCTACTTATTTATCCTGTTTATTATCTGACCTCCACCACCCCCTTGCCCACACCAGGAATGGACTTTTTGTCTGTTTTATTCATTGTTGTATCCCCAATGTGTAGAAAAACACCTGACACATAGTAAGTGCTTCATAAATAGTTGCTGAATGAGTAAATCCTTACCCAAAGCCCTCCATGATAAGAGCTCCTTAGTGAGGGAGGGGAGGGCAGAGATAGTAATCCTCTTACAGTAAGATTACCCCTGCCCTCAGGAGACTCCCAGAGGCCACAGGCAGGGCCAGCCCTGAGAATTCCACCTGAGCTGCCTATGCACATTTCACCTGCTGACCTAAATGTTGGACCACTTTGCACAGAGTAGGGATACATTGTGGTGGGGCCTAAGACAAGCGGCACATTTTCCTCCCTCCCAAGACCTCCTCCCTTTTGCCTTTATAATTCCCACCCATACGATAGGCCCCTTCCACCCAGCAGGCCCTCCCTTCTCCTCCTTCTCTGAGCTCTAAGGAGCACCAGGGGCCAGTCCCATAATCTGAGCACTCAGTGGCCAGGTGGGGTGCTGCACTGTCGGTGGGCCCTTCACAGACATCCTTCTTGCCTCCCTAAGTAGACTGTGAGTTTGCTGACAGTACAGGCTCTGTCTTATTTACATTGATCTGCCATTATCTAGAGCGTAGTAGGTGCCCAATGAGTCGTGAGTCTGTGGCTGTATGAAAGAAAAGTACATGGAATGCAGTTATCTTCAGGGCTTGGCATATGCTAGGGCCTAGAGGGGACTGAGCAGTGGAGTTTTCTTTACTGTGAAGCTCTATCATACAGGGATTAACTATGGACGGGGGACTATACAGCAACATGCCTTGATGTTGGAACTAAATTGCTCACCTATTTCCTCTTACTACTACCTCCAGTAATAATAGCTCACATTTATGCACTGTTTATTGTGTGCTAAGTGCTATTCTAAGCATTCCACAGGGATTATCTCATTTAATTCTCATAACATTTCAAGATAGGGACCATTATTATACATGTCACGTGCATTGCAGGATCAGAGCTATTCTGGGGATAAAGGCTGTGAAGTGTTGGTGGGGAGGCCAAGCATGTGTGCTGAGAGGTCAATGAAGAGGTCAGGAAGAGAGACTTGATCAGTGTGGAAACCCCAGGTACACATGAGGTAGCATGAGTTTTTCAGAGCAGAGAGACTCAGTTCCATCTCTGTCATGCCTTCAGTCTTGATACCACCAAGTCTCAGGAATGTCATTCAGAATTTCCCAGCCTCTAGAAGTTCAACCTTCAAAAATCCAACCTAGGAATCAAGGGTCCAGGCTTTGTGAACACTTGTCTGATATGCTGGCCACTTTTGATCCATTCAACTGGCTTTCTTCCCATTTGAATTAGGAGTGAAATAAGTATGAAATCACCCTTCCCCGTCCTTGTTTCTACTTGCCTCCCACAGAAGTCTTCCTAAGAAAGCATCCTGCCCTCTTTAACCCCCACCAAACAGGGAGCCCCTATAGGGCAGGGCCATGTCAATCCAACTCCGTGGTACCTCTCTGCCCCACCCCCGCCCCACCAAACCCAGGACTAGGAACCTTTCTTGATCCTCTGCCACTAATGGTGAGCCCTCGGCCCCACTCCCAAGCACCTACCTCTGTCCTGAGAATATGCTCTCCGGGCTCCCAGCTGTGAGTGACACATCGGATACAGGGGCATGACGCTACTGGGTAGAAAGAAGAGGGGAAGGCAAGGAATGGTGACAGGGTGTGAGAAAGTCAGAGAGCAGGGGAAACTGGAGAAGGCAGCAAGTCCATTCCTCTCCCTCCCAGCTTGGAGGCTGGGTTATTAGACAAGGTCTGTAAACACCTGAGTGGTCTCTGGTGCTGTGTTTGAACCATGACTTTCTACTCCCCAAATAGACCTTGACTATCTGCTCCAGGCATTCCACAGGCACTGGGGGAGAGACTGGAACTTGTCCCTCCCTCTCAGGGTACTCTAGAGCCAGGAGTCAGGGCTCATAGGTTAGTGGCAGTGTTCTGCTGAAATATGGTTAGTGTGACCTTTGCAACATGCTTATGTCCCTGTTTTCCAACAGTTCATAACAATGACAAATATTGCTGTGTTTCCCTCCTGAAAATAAACAGAGATTCAGATGTCCAGGGAGACACCAGAATGGGCTCAAAAGAAATCTGTGTTTAAACCCTACAGAAATTCATCCACTCACCACCCCCGTCCCCCATGTTTTGGGTCTCCCAGGAAGGCTCTGTAAAAGGGCAGTGGAAAGACCCTGCGTACTCACGGCTGGAGATGGCTGAGAAGAGGCGGAGTGGAGGAGAGTGAGGTCAGAGCTATACAAACATGCACTTGGGTGTTCTGTCCCCACTATAGTGTGTCTCTCATGCCACTCTCCATGTCTCCTGCCCTCTCATACCTTTCACTCCAATAATCTCTCTTCCCTCTGCTATGCAGAGGGCTGACTGAAGGATCTGCCATCTGCTGCCTCCCCCGATCCCAGGTCCCTGTGCCAGGGTAATCTAAACAACTTGGGTAACTGAGATAAGATTCTTGCTGCCATTAAACATTGACAGGTCAGAGCATGGTACTCGGTTGCAGTGAAACTCCCTGGCTAGTCTGCAGGGAGACAGGGAGACCACAGCAGTGGGCCATTAAAAATGGATGGAAACCAACCCACTGAAGAAAGAGCTGCGTCTCTCAAAGTGACAGTTCTCCTGTTGGCCAGAGGGAGGGACCCGGAGGACTTAGCAAAGGCCAGCAGGGCTCAAACTGAGCAGTTTTCAGAGTCGCAACTACTCCTGCCCTTCGCATTCTGTCAGTTGGACGGAAAGAACTTGGGCTCTAGAGTCAGGCAGACTTGAATTTAAGTCTCAGTTTGACCCCCTAGTGTGGCTTAAGCACCCTGAATTTTAGCCTGTTCATCTATAAAATGGGCTTAATACTTACTCTAAAGATCGTTATAAGGGTGAAATGAAATAGCATATATAAGATATCTAGCACAGAGTTTGGCCAAAAGAGGTCATTACTAAAGGTTAATCTGCCTTCCCCTTCCTCCTGGAGGTAGATGAGTTTCTCCCCAGGGAAGAAATCTCCCCAGGGACACCCTCTCTGGCCTGGTGGGATATTTTCCCTGACCCAGAAACCCCGGTCTCATTACAGTTTGCTTGTCTGTCTTACTCCACCAGTCTGGAAGCATCTTGAAAACTGCTGTCTCAAGCACCTCTGATTTTCCAGTGCCCAGCTCAATGTCTGGCATATAATTGTTGTTTGGAGAACTTCATTTCATAACAGCAGAGAAATAGATTAGAAGGCTTCTTAAGTAAGGTCCTTTCTCATAATAACAGTATTCATTGAGCCCCAAGTGTTACGTACCCGTTACCTCATTAGTCACAAACAATCCTATATGATAGAAACTCTTGTAATTCCCACTTTACAGATGAGGAAGTTGAGGCACAGAGAATATTAGGTTACTTGCTCAAGCTAAGGTTTGAACCCAAGCAGTTCGACACAGCAGCCTGAACCCCGACCCCTCATTACACAGTTCTGACTCTATTAGAGAACACCGCTCTGGGTAGCTTGCTGGGTGAGAAGGAACCCTTGTTACAATGATTGACCCCGGGGAAATTTCTCTGGACCTTTGGAGGGAGATTCAAAACCCCTCTCCATCCCAGTTCTAGGTCTGCTTGATAAGCCAGGAATAACGCTATCCTGTTGCCTTCTAGAACCTTCTGCTCCCTGGGGCAGCAGGGAATTTATTTGGCCAGGGATTCACACCTCAGAGGCTCATCTGCCTCAGCAACTAGGGGCAGCTCACTGATGCCAGTGCCAGCCAGCTTTCAGACGGGAAGCTCCTGGGTGTGCTTGCCCTCTGCCGCACCCGTGAGTGGTGAGAAGGGCTGGGAGGGACAGTCTGCAGAGCTGGAACCATGAGACCTTTATTCTCTAAAATAAAGGGACTCCCCGGTTCCCTCTCCTCAGGGCTTGACGCTGCTCGGTTTTCTAGGCTCCTCCTGCAAGCAGCTGCCTTTTTGAATGCCCAGTGGATCCCAAATTAGCTTGATTCATAAGAGGAAAATACACAAAACCCCTCTACAGCCAGAGAGTGAGTTGTCTATGAAGACCTATGTGTTAAAAATAAAGTTTTACCCTAAGAAGCCATCTGGCTGTGTGCCCTCTCCCAAATCCACGCTTCCATTCAGTATACTTGTTACTCTATGCTGTGGGGGAACAGAGAGGTACCGGCTGTGGATCAAGAGAGAATGAGCTTAAGTTCTCAGGATGCTGAGAAGGGGGCAGAAGCAGATAAGACAAGCACAGAAACCGTGGAAAAGAACTTGCGGGTATTTCCCACACCTGCAAGCAACAGGTGCTGCTCTCTGTGGTACAATTTGGGTAAGTAAGCGCTGAGGACACAGTGGGATGCACTCAGCTGCCCAAGGAGGGGAGGCTTGATGTGATGTCTGAGGAAGGCATCTGCCTTGTGGAGATGGCTGCCGGTGGTGACCTGGGCTCTGTGCGGCGGTAGGTAGAAGTAACGGCGCGCACGGTCGCACTGTTTACAGCGCACCTTCACAACCACATCTCACTTGATCCTGACGGCCACTCCGTAAGCAGGCTCCCCCACCCTCACTTCTCAGATGAGGACACTGAGGCTCAGAGAAGTTTCTGAGTGGCCGTGAACTCAAGTGGTTTCTGACTCAAGTTATTTCCCTTACGTGGCGGTTTGCCTGGGGAAGTCAGGCAAAATCTCACGGAGCAGGAAACCTTGACCTCCACAGAAGCAGCTTCCTCCCAACCTTGGGCAAGGCCCACTGCAGATGCAGGGTCATAGTGGTAAAAAGTGAGTGTGCAGGGGGGCCACACTGAGGAGGGCTGCTGCCTGGACAGCAGCCAGGGGTACTCAGGGGCAGCGCTGGGACCAGGCTGCCCAGCCAGTGTGGGTGTGGCTCAACGCCCCAGAGAGAGGGGTGGGGCTATGGCTGGCCTAGGGGCCGCTGCCCTGTGCCCAGGAGTGGGGGCCTAGCCCGAGGGAAGCCTGACTGAGCCCAAGTCTTTTGTGGCCAGAGGTAAGGGTAAGATAAACAAGTGTCTTATTTTTAAACCAAAGAGAGGACAAGGGTTCTTTGTTTCCACAAATCAGCAGGAGAGGAAATGGGTTGTGTGTGGGTGTTGGGGGCAGGGGGATGGGGGGGCGGAGTTTAGAGGTCTAGCTGTGAGGAAGTGGAACTAGTTACCAAAGGACTTCCCTGTTAGCCAGAACAGTTGCTCTCCTCCTGGGAGGAGTGGAGCAGCAGGGGCTAGAGGCTTGCAGAGGTTTCTCCCAGCCCTGGGAACCTAAACAGTCAGCACAACGTCACGCTGAGGAGATGGGGGTGATGTCGGGCTTTCTGTGATGGGAACAGCAGAAATCCTTGAGTCTGAGCAGTGCCAGGACTTGGTTCCCTTCCTTCTGCCCTCCTCTCTTTGTCAATCTCCCGGAGGATGGAGACTGCTTCCGCAAATTCTACTGGGGCCACCTCCTCTGGTCCCATCACTAAGATAGACAAAAGGGAACTAGCTTTTATTGAGCTCCAACTGCATGCCCTGTCCTGGGCTTCGCACTGCAGTCATGAAATGAAATGAAAAAGGACATATTTTCCTCCCTGAGGGGAAAAGGAGAATTACTAGATTAAAGGAAAGCCATCAACAGAGCTGTAAGCAAAGGTGGCGGGGCAGGGCAGGGGGTGGGGGTAGGCATAGGAGCTGAGGCTGAGACAGTTTTCAGTCTTTCCACAAACTTTTTATTCCCTTAACTTCCACAAAAAGGGAAGCCAGCCAGAAAGGATTCTCCCCATTTTAGTGATAAGAAGTTTGAGGCCCCAGTAAGGGTGTAGCCAGGACAGAAACACCTATCTTGTGCTTCTGTGCTCGCTGCCCTTTCTTCGAGGCCAGGTTGGGATCAGGATGGAGGAGGAAGTGGTGGAAGTGATGAGGTACCAGAGGGAGAAGAAAACTGAGGGAGAGGGGACCCCCAAAGGCAACCCTGGAACACCTGATAATGCTGGCTAACTTTCCATGTGGTGTCCTGGAGAGGACTTCTATTACTGCCACTACTTCTAATAGTAATAACAGTTACTATTTACTGTTTACCTTGTGCCAAATACATAAATATTGTGGAAGGGATTAATGTACAAAATGCTTTAGAAGCGATCTCTTTTAACCCTCGGAAGAACCAATAAGATAAATACTTTTGTTTCTATTTTTCAGACAAGGAGATTAAGGTTCGGAGAGGTTGGGGACTTTCCTGAGACCTCATAGTGGGTGGCAGGGGCCACACTCATACCCACTGTGCAGTACGGCCAAGGTGGGACACAAATGCTGCCCCATTATTTTTATTCCTCAACACCTTTGGCATCATCCGGCCCCAGAACGCTGGTCCCTGAAAAAGGAAGGCCTCTGTTTTGCATCCTCTTAAATTCTCAGGCTTAAAACCATTTTTACTCCCCACCACCATCACCCCCCCCCCCCCACAAGCCTAGGCCTCAGGGGTGGGGAGATGTCTGCAGACAAGGCAAAGGGACCACATTCTGGGCAGATCCCCTGACAAGGTAGGTCACTATCTCTCCGCATACCTGTGATTCCCACTCTTTGACTGGGCCCAGAGCTTGGTGTGAGGTAGGGTTTTCACCAGACAATTCTCTACCAGGGGAACTACAGAGAGGAAGTGGGTCTTAAGTAGGGTAGGGAGAGTGGGTGGGTGAGCACTGCGGGTGCAAAGGGACAGTTTGGGAGGCCCTGGGGACTTTCCCCTATGCCTGAACTCCTCCCCCAGACAGGGCAGCCAAGTGCCCCAACACCCCACAGGCTGTGAGCCTCTGGCTGGGTTTCTGACTCTTCCCATCCATGTCCTATTTCTCTCCCACCCTCTGCAGTGTACCCCCTCTCCCTTCATCTTAGAATTTGTTTACTACCCATTGCTCCCCTCACCCATCCTTCCCTCCCAACTTCAGGTGAGACAAGGTAGGCCTGGGGGGGCACACTCCAACGGGCTTTACCCCAGCACAGCTGGACTCAGAAATGAGACAACCCCCCCCACACCCGCCCCCAATGGAGACTCCATGAAGAAGCCTGGTTGAAATGTGAGCCCTGAGCTTCTCTTGTTGCAATTTCTCTTCTGTTTCTGTTTCCTGGCCTCTACAGGGCACTAGGCATCTTGAAACCCTCCTTTTTTAGGCTTCTTCCCCTTCAGCCCCTAGGGCCGACCCCTCTTTATTTGACTTGGCTAGGGCAGCGGTGAGAGGCAGCTTAGTAGAAGGGAAGCGAGTCCCTTACAGCAGCGCCTCTAGTGAGACTTTCTGGGGGTCTCCGGAAGCACAAGTGCCAAGAGTCTTTTTGTTTGTTTAACAAGGAAAACAATGGAGAGATGTGATTGTCTTCAAGCATCCCCCAGCAAAGTTCCTCGTCTGTCTCCAAAGTAAAAATACACACCATGGCTGTAACGTGAAATACGCATCCTTGACACCTTGAGACAAAATAGACTGCAAACACACTTGGGCGTCCAAAGATAAGATCGCCCAGAATACAAATACCTGCTACCACACGGGGACAGAAAGTGATCACGCACGCTAACCCCCTGTTGCACCCACGTTTCTACACATAGCGTAAGGACGAGGCTCGGAGGTGACAGCCCCGTCAGGGGTTAAGCCCGCCCTCCCCTCCTCCTTTCCTCTCTGCCCCTCCTCCTCCCTCCCCACCGGCGTCACTGGTTTTCTTGTCGCGGGGCCGCCCCTCCCCTCCGGCCTCTGACGTGGCCCGCGGCGCGTCACTACCCTGCCGACGGGAAGCGCTGCCCTTATATGGGTGCAGGCTCCGGAGGGGTCCGCGGGGGTGGGAGGCAGGGCGACAGCTACCCGCTGTTCTTGGCCAGGCTCTCAACTTCCAAAAGATTCCCAGGCCCGGGCAAATGTGAGCCAGTTTGTAGATAAGGACGTGGCTTTTCCCATCTCCTCCAGAGAGCTGGAGAGCCCAGGTGGGCAGCCTTTCAAGACATTCTCTCCGGGCATCCTCCCTGTTTGTGTTTCTCTTGAAGTGTTCAGAGCTAGATTGAAATGCAGATGACAATTGGCCTTTAATAGATTCACTCAATGGTCCCTTAATGCTCTGGATCCCGAATGTTCACGGCCAGAAGGCTGTGATGCAGAGGCCAGCGTGGAGTAGTGGAAAGGACAGGCTTGCCTCTGCTGGGCAACCTTAAACAAGCCTTTTAGTCTCTTCCAGCCTCATTCACCTTATCCGTGAAGTGTAGAAGATTCTTGCCTGATGGAGTGGTTGTGAGGATCAGATGGGTGTTCAACTTGTTCGTGTAAAGCCGCTTTTTAAGCTGTGAAGTGCTGTGCAAAATTACGGTGGTCACTTTGTACCCTGGAGGAGCCTTGTTCAGGTCCCTTTCTGAGGAAGGGAGCCGCAGAGGCCCAGATGCTGACTTGGCTTCCAGAACCTGTCTCTGGGGCCTTGCCTAACCACTCTGGGAATGCCCTTGGCCCTGTGGCAAAGCTTACGCTGTGTACACGAAGTCATCTGATGTATGTGTCTGTGCTTCCAAGGCTGTGATGGGCTGTTTTGGGCCGCTGCTAATACGCAAGTGGTGAGTATGCTGAGATGGCCTTTCCAGTTAAACCACGGAAGGAAACCAGAATTGCCAAAAGGCAGCGGGTGAGCAGTTGTGTGAATGCCTCATGCAGTACTGGACTGTCTTCTGCCCCTGCTAATAAGACCTCCAAATCCAGCTCAAGACTCCCAGCCCCAAAAAGCTATTTCATACTGGACACCAGCTAACTGCTGGTGCCTCCATTCCAACCCTGTTCATTAATTTCGGACTGTGTTTTCTCAGTGCTCATCTGCCCACATTTCTCTGTCTGCCGGCAGCTTTGCATGTGTGTCCTCTGTGTGCGTGCTTCCTCCTCGTCCCCAACTTGGAGTTTCCTGAGGGCAGGAGCAATTTCTCTCAAACTAGACTGAAGAGCCTCCACCCTCCATGCTTGAGGACAGGCATCAAGTCTCCTTCCTTTGATCGCTATAAAACAAGGAGGACAAAAGGTGTTCAGATCCTGGGGTCAAGTGACTGATTTATGACCCGTATATAAATGGCAGTGAGGCATGGGAGGGTCAGACAGGGCCAATCTCTGCAGTATTCACCTCCCCCTCGTTCTCTGCTTCCTGTCGCAGTGATCCCCACAGAATCCACTCCCTGCCAGGGAGAACTGTGCTGAGTTGTTGAGAAGTAGATTACACAGTGTGCCCTGGCAATCTACTTCTACTTTTTTCTAGTAGAGGGTACCTGCCCCCACTAAAGCTCAAGACAAGTCTGAAGATGAAATCCCACTGCTGGTGCCAGTGAAGGAAACTCCAGCTGCAGGAAGCGTAGAGACACAAAAAGATGCCACAGGAAAGAAGTCTCCAAAGAAGAGTCCTGGTACACACCTCATGGGAAGAAGAGAAAGGCCTCCCCAGCTTTGGAGACCCCAAGAGATGCAGAGCCCAAGACCCCAGGTAAAGGCCCAGGCAAGAATCAAGGAAGAGTTGGAGAAAGAAAGAACCTCTTCGCTGGGGAAAAAAGACCCAAGACAGACTCCTAAAAAGCCTGAGGCCAAGTTCTTCACTACTGATAGTAAATCTGAGAAAAAATCTCCCCATACCCTCAAAGAGTGGCCCAAAGAACTCAAATTACCCCAGTCAACCTAACATCAGACACTCAAGCAGCAGGAAACTCATCAGAGCTATCCAAAGAGCTTGGAAAAAATACCTGGGTCCTGCCCCCCATTGTAACTGCTGAGTGAGGCCTAGACTTAAATATTTTTTAAAACCTCCACAAGTAATTCTGATACGTGTTCATGGGTGTAAGAACCAGTAGTGTGAAGTAATCCATTTATTTCATTGCTCTTCTGTGTATTTACTAATGCAATAGAGGGAAAATAGAGTTTCTTCTAATCTACTTTTTTTTTTTAATTAGACTTATGGGGTTTTTTGTGTGTTTTTTAAAATTAATTAATTGATTAATTTTGGCTGCGTTGGGTCTTCATTGCTGCACATGGGCTTTCTCTAGTTGCGGCGAGCAGGGGCTAGTCTTCTTTGCAGTGCACGGGCTTCTCATTGTGGTGGCTTCTCTTGTTTCGGAGCACAGGCGCTAGGCACCTGTGGGCTTCAGTAGTTGTGGCTCACAGGCTTTAGAGCGCAGGCTCAGCAGCTGTGGCGCACGTGATTAACTGCTCTGTGGCATATGGGATCTTCCCAGACCAGGGCTTGAACCCATGTCCCCTGCATTGGCAGGCAGATTCTTAACCACTGCGCTACCAGGGAATGTACCCTGCTAGGAGGCAGGTACCCTCCTTTTGGAGGTGGTTGTTCTCATTAAAGGTAAGGCACTTGAGGGTGATACCTAAGGCCATGTTCCCAATTGGTAAACTGTCAGCTGAGGTCCACTGCTCCTTAGGTGCTGGCTAAGATTGGTTCAAAGCTTCATTCTAGGGCTTCCCTGGTGGCGCAGTGGTTGAGAGTCCGCCTGCCGATGCAGGGGATGTGGGTTCGTGCCCCGGTCTGGGAAGATCCCACATGCCGCGGAGCGGCTGGGCCCGTGAACCATGGCCGTTGAGCCTGCGCGTCCGGAGCCTGTGCTCCGCAAGGGGAGAGGCCACAACAGGGAGAGGCCCGCGTACCGAAGGAAAAAAAAAAATCTTCATTCTAAGAACTATGGGAAATCCAATGCCCCTCCTCAAAATATTCCAGATTCCTCTGGGAGTGGGGATGTCTCTAGCTCTGAGCTCCTATTTTTCTTAAGTCAAATCGGTTTAGGAATCATCTTGCCACTCTATAAGTGCTCTTGCTATGTGAGCGGTGTATTTCAGCCCTTTGCCTTTCAGATTCTTCCTGTTTTCTTTTGCAGAGTAAGTCACCTCTTTCTAACCCCTACCCACACTTCTGTGCCTCTCTACAAATTCAGTGAGATGGGCCCAAAGCTTCTGTGTGTTTAAGTTCTTAGGCAGAGTCCCTCCTCCTAAGCCAGGCCAGGCTGGAGTGGGGTGGTTGGTGGTCTTCCTGGACTTACATACGTTTTTGGTTTTTTTGTTTGTTTGTTTGTTTTTCAGCACACGGGCCTCTCACTGATATTACAACATAGGGATTCACACAGATTAAGGAAGAGACAGGGTGGGTCTCCTGGCCCACACTCTCTTGTTATAGATAAGCAGAGTGTGACTCAGGGAGGTGACTCCCAATCCAACCACTAGGCTCCCTCCTCTGAACCACAGGTATCAAATGCTTGGCCTCCACTGGCTCTGAGCCATGGTGCAGTTGAGAAATACCTGGGGCCCAGAGCCAGGAGGCCAGAGGGGAAAGCTGCAGTACCTCTTTATTTATTTATTTGTTTATTTATTTATTTTACATCTTTATTGGAGTATAGTTGCTTTACAATGGTGTGTTAGTTTCTGCTTATAACAAAGTGAATCAGTTATACATATACATATGTTCCCATTTCTCCTCCCTCTTGCGTCTCCCTCCCTCCCACCTTCCCTATCCCACGCCTCTAGGTGGTCACAAAGCACAAGCAGTACCTCTTTAGATTCTTCCTCATGTCCCTTTTTATTGAGTCTGTTTTTCTCCACACATTAGCCCCCTACCCAGGGGGGTTTCTGGCTATCACAGCTGTGATGCCAGCTTCCTGCCTGCCCCAGACACCCAGCCCCAGGAGGCCCAGCCCCATTAAGGCTCTGCCAAAACAACACCTGGGGCAGCTCCAACAGCCTCAGGGCCTCTTCTCTTGTTTTCTGTCTGGAGATGAAGGGGGTTTATGCTGGGCCCCTGGGAGTGAGGATGAGGAGAGTTTGCAATGTGTCTGTCCTCTAAGTTTGGGAAAGAGGCAATAAATTCAGCTTCAGATCTGCTGCTGTCCCCAAGTCCGTGTGTTCCCCCGTTGAGTTTCCGGCACTTTCAGTCACACCTTCGAGTACTATTTGAGAAGGCCCAGAGGGTGGAGGTGTGGGAGGTCACATTCCTGGGGGGCCCTCCAGGATAATAGACTTTTAACAGATAGTCTCCATCCTTTTGCTCCTCTGATACACCTAGGGAGTCACAGAAACAAAAACACATCACTGGGGACCTTTCCAGCCAGATACTGGTCTAGCCATCTGTCCACATGTCTTCTCTCCCCCAGCTGCCACCTTATTCACACTCTCTCTCATACACCCTCAGCCATCCTGCCTTCTTTTGCTCTGTCCTCACCACAGGCCCGTGCTGGTAAAGGAGGGAAGGAAACCAGAGCATTCCTCTAGTGGGTCAGTAGGGCACAGCAGCTGAGAAGCAACCCTCAAGGGAATAGCTATCTTTGGGGAGCAGATCTCCTCCCTAGATAGGAACTGACATACTGTCAGCATATGTCACGAGTTTGATGAATTAATAACACTTTCCAGCGCTCCCTCCCAGCAGAAGGAGAGTGAACCTGTACGAGCCAATGTGGTGCAGGATGATATAAGGGGATGGAGAGGTGACTTTGGAGAGCACAAAGCAGGCCCTTAGAGCACAATTCCAGGAAACTGGAGGCCTCAACTCTCCAAACCACAGAGGTCACCTGTGGTCCCCTGGCTGACCCCTGAGAGCAAAAGTGGCAGTTCCCTGTCCTGTCCAACACTCTGTGTCTCATGTTTTTGTGGCTCTTTGCCCTGAGACCCTGAATTCAGTTGTCTCCCAAGGCCCAGTCAGGTCTAAGTCCTCACTCCTCCTCACACTGGTCGCCGTCCAAAGGACAAACACTCTCATCCCCACCCTCTGTGTGAGCGCTCTCTGCTAATCCAACTCCCGCCACCTCCCTCTCAAACCCTCTTGTGTCCAGCAAAGTCCCTTGTAGCCTCAAGCCCATCCAAGCATTTTCTGTGCCTCCTGACCCTAGCTGAAACGGGGCTGTCTCAAGGGGAGTTTGTTCCTCTGTCACAGCCCACACCCCTCAGGCTCACGTGGTGGGGCAGCGTCTTCCGTGCTCTGCATTACCTCTTCCGACCGTCACTCCGCATCACCTTCTCTGAAGTTCATTTTGTCCTGCTGTACCATCGTCTTTGACCCTCCTGGTCACTCTCTCTCACTGACCCCAGGTCTTGCCCCTGCAGGGCTCACAGCCTTTCTCTCTGTCCCAAACTCCTGCCTCCACCTGAGGAAACATCAACATGTGTGTGAGCAGCTGAATTCATTCTGCCTCCTGGGCTTTCAGCCTCCTACTCCACCTGACCGTATCCTGCCCTCAGCTTCCAACACCTGCCACTCCAAAACCCACCACTGTTCCTCCAGAGCCTGGCACCAAGGGAACTCAAATAGTCCCTGAGTAAGTGAAAAAATGAATGAGGGAGTGAATGAAGCCTGTGTCACAAGACGGGATGTGGAAAAATGGAAAGGGCACTAGATGGGGTGGGAGACGGAGGTTTGCCACTAAACAGCTGTGTGATTTTGGGCATCTTTTCCCATCTCACAGCCTCCTTTTCTTCATCTGCAAAATTAAAAATTTTGTGTAGATGATTTCTGAAAACGCTGCTTCTGACTGTTGGCAATACCAAGCTGTGGTTTACTTATACTTATCTGTAATATTTAGGCTTTGCACTAAGCTCTTTCTATATATTACTACTTATCTACCCAATAAGTATGTGAAGAACATATTGTCCTCATTATAAAGATGAGAAAAATTGAGGATAAGAGAGATTAAAGATTTGCCTTGTCATAGATAGTAGGTGGCAGATTCAGGATTAGAATCCAGGTTGGTCAACAAAAGCAAGTATGTCTGAATGTGTCTCAAGATGAAAGAAGCCTCCTCTTTAGAGGGACTGCTGTCTGCTCTTCTAAACTAGGCCTCCGAGGGAGATTTCCCTGGTGGTCCAGTGGTTAAGACTCTGCACTTCCACTGCAGGGGGGCACGGATTTGATCCCTGATCGGGGAACCAAGATCCCACATGCTGCGTGGTGAGGCCAAACAATATATAAATAAATAAATAAGGATAAACTAGGCTTCCCGTAGTGAAGGTCTCTCTGAAGTGGCAGGTGCTGCAGCAGGGGGAGGGGTTGACACAGATGGTGGTGTCTGGGCAGACGTGTCAGGTGGGTTTGGAGCTCTAAGAGTGCCTCTGAGACAAGGTGTGCTGAGCGGGGTCCATGGACAACTGCATCAGAATGGCCTGGATTCTCATGACAAACAGGCCCATATCCCATCTCAAACTACGAATTAGAATATCAAGGGAGAGTCTGCTTAATCTGAATTGTTACCAAACTCCCCAGTGATCTGAGTTACTGTCCTAAGAAGTCCCGGGGTGTAGGGATTTGAATGCCGGATAACAGATTTTTAATTAATGCTGTAGGCAATGAGAAGCCACTGAAGTTTTTTAAAGGACGGGGCAGAAAGACTGGGGGAGGGAGGACACTGCCCGTGGCAAGAGGCGAAAACTGGAGAGATGTTGCAAACATAGGCTCTCTAGGCCTTGGCAACTGATTAGCAGGGGTACGGTTAAAGATGTCTGCCAGACGGTGAGCCTGGTGACTAGACAAAGAATGGTAATGCTATTGAGAGAGAACGAAATCAGAAGTAGAGAAAGGAGAAAAGTATCTTGATTCCTACATGTTGAGATAAAAACACCAGAAAAGATACTTCAAAAATGTCCAGTTCTCAACTGAAAACAAAAAAAGTAGTTGGGAGTTCAGCAGGAAAGTTAGGGTTAGAGATGATGCCTTGACATTTGCTCTATATCGGGAGATGCTAATTCAAATACCTCCAGGATCAAGGCAAGTTATACAAAAGAGGATTAAGTGTAATAATAATAACAAATCCCAGCATCCAGCCTTGGTAAATGATAAACACCACTTGGTCTCAGCAGGGATGCGATAAAGAGTTGGTGGGGACCCGGGTGAATTGAAGGACACACTTCCTGTCTTAAGTAACAGTCATTGCTATATAAGAATGTGGAACCAGTGTAAACAGATATTCTGATTTTTAAAGAGAAATTATAATTCTAGGGTTTTATTTTGATATGACACTTCCTAATCATTAAATGCTGACAACTAAATTTTTAAATGTTTAAACGCTGTAGAGACCAAACACTATATATCTGTGACTGAGTCAGCTCTGCCTCACAGGCTTCCAACCTGTGACTTCTGAGCTACACGGACTGTATTCGGGAGAGAGAGTTGAGCACACTGAGAGGAAATCCAGAGACTGTGTGCTGTGGAGAACCATGACCCACCCAGGCTCCCAAGTTTGCCTATGGGTGAGCCCAGTAAAGCTTAGAGAGGCCCTGATTGTTTTAGCCACCGGGTGTCTGATGCGCTCCCAGGTTGGTAGTAGCAGGTGGAGCCTGCATCTGCCATGGCTATTTCTATTCAGCACCTGGAAACTGTGTGGGCGACGGCTGAGGTTCTGATACTTTGCAGGTTAGATGCTGCTTGGGGCCAGCAGACTTCACTCCACCACCCTCTGTGGCTATTTTCATCCTTCACTATAAAGGTGCCCTCTACCTCGGTGTCTGAGTCCTGACTGGAGCAGACATCTTGTTCAGCATATCCTAGCTGCTCACTTTCCTATAAGGAAGTTCTTCTGTTGCTTAATTTAGGTGCTTTTTATACAATGGAATCTTCTTTTTGCATCTATCTTCAGAGCAAGTGGAGAAATGGGTTACTTTTTAGCTTTCTGACTCTTCTCCAGCCCTCAAGGCATTCTTAGAAATGGTCCTTAGGGACTTGAAAATTGTTGTGACCTGGGGATTAGAAAGCCCTTTTCATATTTATATTCTACCAAGCCTTCCTTCAGTCCAGATGGGTAGTTTTCCACTCTACCCTAATCATCTTCGCATTATCTGTTTCTGTCCCTGTTCTCTTTGGGGTGGGGGGGGGGGGGATTTAAAGACAGAAACTTAAAGATAGCTAACATCTCCACTTTCTTAGTCTTTGTTAACAGTTTCTAGGGACAGTGTCATCTTTTTTTGTCCTCGATTCCTGTTCCTGATTCTAAAGAGTAACCCCCAGACTGGCTGGCCTAGATCTGAACTTGAAGGGTACAACTTTGTGAGAAGGTGATAGGGAACTCAAAAAGATGTTCTGGACGTTACCCAATGATGCTTGCAAAGAATTATGCATATATTTAGTGGTATTTCCACTCTGATTAGAAAGTGGAGAAGAGGCATCTGTCCTCCCTGGGTGATGTTTCTTATCAGCTCTGGTGCGCAGAGCAAGGTTGTCACCGATGAGGCCTGAAAAGAGGAAAGATCAAATTAGCATCTATACCAGCCACACTCAGACATGCCTGCCAAAATACACACTCCAACAAAACACCCACACATCAAAAGGATGTTCTTCAACATATACTAAGTACGTGTTAACATCTGCAAACATATATCCACATTCCCTCCTATCCACAAACATCATACACATTTCAGTATGTACACTCAAACAAATATATACTGCCCTCCTACCCACACTGATACACACGTACACACACACACACACATGCACACTCACACACAGACCTAGTGAAACTACACACTGCACAGTGTAGCAGTGAGCTGATGTCATCTTCCTGGAATATTGCAGCCCAGACTCTGCCTGCAGATCAACTTTACTCAACCTCAGGTTTCAACATGTGGTCAGGAAACTGGCAGGTAGCCTTGACAACCAAGCCAAGACCCTGCAGGCCCAGCAGGACGCTGAGCAAGACAGTCGCGTACGATGTTCTGGTTGCTCCTGACTGGGGAGTAGAGAGCAAGGCATGTGTGATGACTCCACAGACAAGGCCAGGGCTGAGACCTGAGGAGAGGGACCCAGTTCTGGTGGGGATTTGGTCTGAAGAGGGCAGTTTGGGATGCTGTGGGTCACTCTAGAGGGGCCACACAGGTAGGCTGTGCAAGTGGGTGAGATGGGCATCCAGGACCAAGGGAGCCAGTGGGTAGGGGTCACATGGTACAGGAGAAGTTTCTGATCCAGTTGAGGCATAAACTAGCATCCACCCCCAGCTCCACCACTACCTGCCCACTTGGCAGTAGGTAGAGCCACAGGTCAGCAGAGTGTCAGGACATTTAATGTTCAAAATTCAACTCAAGGGCTTCCCTGGTGGCGCAGTGGTTGAGAGTCCGCCTGCCGATGCAGGGGACACGGGTTCGTGCCCCGGTCCGGGAAGATCCCACATGCCGCGGAGAGGCTGGGCCCGTGAGCCATGGCTGCTGAGCCTGTGCATCCGGAGCCTGTGCTCCGCAACGGGAGAGGCCACAACAGTGAGAGGCCCGCGTACCGCAAAAAAACAAAACAAAACAAAACAAAATTCAACTCAAGGCCCTTCGGGGGAGGGGAAGAGAGGAGTGAGGAAGAAGAGGAGAAGAGGGAGGGAGGGACACACTGTCCTTATCCTGATGCTTGAACTATGCCTTGGCTCTACCGAGGAAAGGGAGGCATCAGGCAACAGAAGAAGAAGTGAAATCTGGACTTTAGAGCTTCTAAGGACCGTGGTCCTAGCAGTTTAAGGGCAGTTTCAGCAAATTCCAAAAGTAATTTGGATTATTATAATGTATTGGGTTGGCCAAAAAGTTTGTTCTGGTTCGACCATAAGATGGGACAAAAAACCTGAACGAACTTTTTGGCCACCCCAGTAGTTGGCCTTAAACTGATCGAGAATCTAAATCCTGAGTTGGGTACAACTACAGAGTAACTTGGAAACTTTGAATGTTGGCTACATTAAACTCCCTCTCCCTAGGCTTGTGTGTAGAAAGAAGAGAGGATGAGAAAGTAGGTGAAGTGCTTTCTGGTTCTTATTATCACTGCCCTCTACAAAGTTCAGAACTAATCACCAATGATGAGAATAAGACACTTCCTAGGTAATGGGGGAATGTGGGGGATAAGATCTTGCTACTGTCCCAAAATGAAGACTGTTTCCCTCCAGTTCATTGCATCATCATCTAGAACAGCTCTGTGGGATGAGGTGGGACCAGCAGCCATTGTAATAGCACAGGGACTCCATGATCTAATAAAAAGGGCATATTTGAAGTCAGCAGATCTGGTGCCAGTCCTGGCTCTATTAAGAACTAGCTGTGTGACCTGGTGAGTGATACGAGAACCTACATAAAGACAGAGTTCTATTTCCTAAGTCAAAAAACAGGTGATGATCTGTCACAAGACTTTTTTTCCGTCAATTATGGACTAAAGCAAGGCCCGGAACACCAGACCCCAGTCAACAGCATAGTCAGGAAGATGTTAAGTATTTTCAGGTTTTGGTGCTCAACCACCCTGTACACCTGTCTATACCTTGACCTGTTTCCCTGGCCTCCTTGGTGGTTGACCTTGGTCAATTCTGGTCTTGCTGACACCTGATCTTTTTGTTTGATGCACTCCAGGTTATCTTGTTTCCAGTCCTAGCCCTGTTTCCAGGAACAATTGTTTCCCCCTCAATGAGCAGAGGTCTCACCTGGCCTGATCCAGCTTTGTGGAGGAGCCAGTGAAGAGGCCATCTAAGAGATGTGTTCAATGCCACAATACTAGAATTCCAGGGCATTTTAGTGAGCTATATGAAGCAATGGAGCAGAATATTTGAAACCTGAAGTGTCCTGGAAATGTAGGACATATGAGCATAGTAACCTGTTTTCAAGCAGTCTGCAAACAAGATGTCAACCTCTAAAAAGATCACTAAGAATATCAAACAACAGATTATAAATGCCAAATGGATGGTATGGATAATATTAATTCTGTAGTGAGAAAATGGTCAGCACAGGTTTTCAAGGTGGAGGACCAAGCTTAAGCTGTGCGTTCAGGAGTGTGAGGGATTGGGAAAGATGCGAAGGAGGCAGTGAGGTATCCAAGAGATAATGGCATGAGCCATGGTGCAGCAATGCCAGGCACATATAGGCATACACGGAATGGGGACCATATTACAGGACAGGGATAGGGATCACAGGCAAATGTTGAGGGCTCTGGGATGCAGAGCTGCTCTGATGCTTAGAGAACAGTGATGAGAGTCACCTTGGAGCACAAAGTGGCAGAAACCTAAAAAGATAGATGGGGCCAAATTATGAAAGGTCTTAACTATTAGGCAAAGGAGTCCATACTTAATGCAGTGGACAAATGGAGGGTGTCTCAGAATGATCTGAGCAAAAGAAGAGCAAGTGAATGCAGAACTTTAGGAAGGTAAGTCTACTAACAGTGGGAAGGGTGATTTGGGGATTGGATTTGACAGAGTCTACTGCAATCATCTAGATATGAAGAAGCAACAGGTCTTGAGACTGGATCTAAGGAGCAAAGTACAAGGTGAAGCCAAACGTGAGTCTGAGTTTTCTGGGTAGAGTGACTGGGAACCGATGGTATCTGATAGAAATGGAGATCAGGAAGGAAGCTGGCCTTGGAGAAGACAGTGGGATTAGACTAACATTTATTTGGTGGCTGGACATCCAAGGGGAGAGACAGAGCAGGTAGGAGAGGCGGGATGAGAGAAGATGTGGACAGACTATGCAGATAAGAAAGTCAATAGTAAAAAAGTAAACATCAAAATGGACAACATGAATAGAATCTCTCTAAGGAAAGAAAGTGGAGAGAAAAGGAAGAGGGAGTGGACTTAGTGAGGGAACGGGGACAGGAAGAGATCCAGGGGAGACACAGCCGGGGAAGGAGGCAGAGAAACCTGGGGTCAAGGAAAAAGAGGGGAGACTGCCTCCAGGAAAAGGTGGTCAAGGAAAATAAGAATTTGCAGAGGCCACTGGGTTTGATTCATTTAACATATATGTATGAGGCACCTATGTATGCTGGACCCTGGTATACTGATTAAGAATTATCCCCATTCAACAGACCGCTAGGAGTGCCTGTGATACTGCCAGGTTCTGAGCCTGGTTCCCCGTGTGGAAGAGGAAGACTGAAAAGTTTCGCAACACTCCCTCCACCCCTACCCACCCAGCAGTCGGTAAGACTCGGATGGTTCTAGGCAAGAGAAAAGGCATTGCTGTAGAAGAGCATAACTTGTTGGGGAAGTTGGTATTTTTGTGGAAGTAAATAGAATACTTAGTCTCCATTTCCGGAGAGCCAAGAGGAACCCACTCCGACTCGTTGGGAAACGCGGCAAAGCGGTAAAATGGGTGAGTTCTGACAGGGTGTGGTTGAAAGTGGGGGAATCAGAAAAGGCGACCTCCTGGTAGAGGTGGTGTCAACGAAGGCTTCTTCTTGGAGGTGTTCTTTAACCTGTCTGGAAGAATGGGAGAATGGGAGAGGTCAGAGAATCCCCAGCTTGAAGCGCCGCTCTCCTTTCCAGAGAGCCTTCGGGCTACCCCACCCCTTTCTCCTCCCGCCTCCCTCAGCCTGCAAGCTCAGCTATGGTTCCCAGCACTGACGTCAGCGGGCGATGACCTCAGCGCAGAGGAGGTGGCGGTAGGTGGGGGCGGGACTGAGACCGATGGCGCGCGGGGCGGGGCGGACGCCAGGCTCCGCCCCTATCCGCTGGCTGCGGCCAATGGACTCCGCCGCCGGCTCCTTCTGCTCTCGCAACAGTATGAAAGGCGTGTAGCAGGTAAAGTCCGGGCAAAGCCCTCGCGACCGGCGAGCGAGCAGAGGCTTACGGTTCGGCACGTCCCATCAGAGACCTCTCTCTGACCCCCGCCTCCGCCACCGCTCCCAGAGTTGCACACGACATGAGCCAGGCCAGCTGGACCGGGAAGAGAACAGACATGCTCCCGGAGATCGCCGCCGCTGTGGGTTTCCTCTCCAGCCTTCTGAGGACCCGGGGCTGCGTGAACGAGCAGCGACTTCAGGTTTTCAGCGGGGCTCTCCAGGAAGCCCTGACGGGTGAGCACATTGCGGAGGGTCCTGGCGCCCGTCGAACCCTGACACCGGGGTTCGGCCCCCTTCCCTGCCTGAGGCGTTTTTCCTCTCCACTTAGGGCAGGGCTCCCCACTCGAGCAGCTCCGGGACTCGGTTTCCTTCCAGCTCCCGGGGCGGCCTGCAGTCTCCTCCCCCACCCCCCGACATCCCCACCTTCCGCCCATTCCTCTGGGTCCTGTCTCTCCTCCTCGGCCCTGCTCTAGGGTCTCGGTCCGCGGTCGTTCTGGTTGGGCGCTCCCCTCCAAGCTGTCGCGGGCGCAAACACTAGACCTGAGTGCGATCCCGAGTCCCCGGCTTATGTCCCGGAAGAGGGGGGGGGCTACCAGCGGGTCTGAGTGCGAGCTCATCTCCCTCAGTGGACCCTGAGACCCTGCAGGCAACAAAGCCTGACCGGCCGGGGGGTCCTTATGGAACAAGAAGGCGCAATTGAACCTTCTCAACAACTTGGAGTCCCAGCCGTGGTTCTTCCCGCCGCGCGGGGCTGCGGTGAGCCTGCGTCTGCTGTTGACTCAGTCGAAGTTGGAATCCGGGCCCCCTTTGTATTTTCTGCCCACCCCCTTAGCCATCTGCCACCTATTATGGTACAGAGAGAGCCTTGTACGTAGTTAACTGCGCTCTGCGGGCGTGTGTCGGGGTTGGGGGCGGTGCGGTGTGAGACAGAGGAGGTTGACAAGATACAAGCAGCCGCTGGCTGGGGAAGAGACCCATCTCCCAGCTGTTTCTAGCGGGTTAGCCGGCGGTCTTGGGAAGCAATAGCCATCTCTGAACGTGCCCACACAGATCCTGCCTTCTGAGGAACAACGTATGTTTCACCCAAACATCCCGGTTTTGCCTCCCTTACCCGCTGAGACAGGCCTCTGACTTTTCAAGGCAGAGGGAACCACTGAGGCACAGGGTGGGAGACATGGGTCCGACAATGATGGCAGCCTTCTTGGCCTTGAAACTTCAGCTCATAGGTCCCCAGAGGCCCTGCCTGGACATGCCAGCCCCAGTCACACCCCTCCTCCTTAAACTGGGGATGTGCCAAAGGCAATATACTGGCTACAGAGGATTGACCCAGAGCTCTGGGACACCCTCCCGATACACATAAACCCTTGTCCTGGAAGGAGGGGTTTTTCCAGATCCCGTAATCTTTTTTTCTGCTACAGTGTCAGGAGGGTTTCAGGAGGGTCCTGAAACTCATGAGAAACCATGTTGCTTACTTTAAAATCGCTAGGTCCCTTCCTCTCCTATCCCATCACCCCCACCCCCCTTGTGGTAGCATCCATGGCCCAACTGTTCTAACCAGTGCATATCCCCCTTGTCCTGTCTCCACAGAGCACTACAAACACCACTGGTTTCCTGAAAAACCATCCAAGGGCTCCGGCTACCGCTGCATCCGAATCAACCACAAAATGGACCCCATCATCAGCAAAGCGGCCAGCCAGATTGGACTCGGCCAGCCTCAGCTGCGCCAGCTGCTGCCCAGTGAGCTGACCCTGTGGGTGGACCCCTACGAGGTGTCCTACCGCATTGGGGAGGATGGCTCCATCTGCGTCCTGTACGAGGAGGCCCCGGTGGCCACCTCCTATGGGCTCCTCACCTGCAAGAACCAAATGATGCTGGGCAGGAGCAGCCCCTCAAAGAACTACATCATGGCAGTCTCCAGTTAGATCCCCCGCCGCCCCACCCGGCGCTCTGCTGTACTCATTCTGCTGTGACAACAGGCCACTGCATACCTCTACCTGGGGAATCGTATTTTAAGTGAAGAGTTATTTATATATATATATATATAATTATTTTTTTAAGAAAAGGGGGGAAAAAAAACCAAAAGATTTTTTTAAGAAAAAAATCCTTAAAGGGAGCTGCTTGGAAGTGGCCTCCCCAGGTGCCTTTGGAGAGAATTGTTGTGTGCTTGAGTCTGGGAGGCAGTGTCTGGAATGGGAGGGGGGAATGGTCCGGGGAGGGCATGGGTCTGGCCAAGGTGAGGTGGGAGAAGCTTGGCTAGCAACCCAGGAAGATGTGAGAGGGAGAAAGCAAGGTTAGTAACTGTGAATGAGAGAGGTCAGGATCTGCCCTGGGGAGAGAAGAGAAGCTGAGTTCAAACCTCTCACCCAGGACACCTGCATCCCTGGCCCCTCTCTTACTCTTACTCAGGGCCATTCAAGCCTGGACTTAAATCATACTTTATTGCCTAATCTTCTCTTTCAATTTTTGATGAGATCCTAGGCAGAGAGTGAAAAGGCCTCTCCTGATTCCTTCTGTCCCGAGCAGCTTTTCTTGAAATCATGACTTGTTTCTAATTCTATTCTCAGGGGGCTGTAGATGTTGCTTCCCACCAAGAATATAAAGCTTTTTGTTTTGGGAGTCCAGGGAGTGAGGCAGGGGTTGAGGGTTATTGGAGTTGGGAGAGAAGGGCACTCTGCACAAAACCTTTGCCTTGCTATGAGCTGCTCTGTATGTGAGTATGTGTGGCAAATACCTTGGGGTTGATTTGCAATGGAATTTTGGGACCCATAGAGTATCCACTGGGATATTTTTTGGCCAAAACCTTTCTTTTTGTAACCAGACGGAAGTCCTCGTGATGATGCCATTATCCCTTTGAGAGGTGGCTCAAAAGCTACAGGGAACTTCAGGTCCTTGAATACTGCCTTCTTTTTAAAAGCACAACACTCCTCTCTAACTGCCGCCCCGCCGCCCCCCCCCCACCCCCCGCCACTCCTCTCCCCTTCTGGTTGGGTCATGGAGCTACCCTATTTTCTAGGACAAGAGTTCTCAGTCACTGTGCAATATGGCCTCCTGGGTCCCAGGAGGATGTGGAGGAGAACTGGCTCTCACAACCTCCTGGTGCCCTGGTGGGCTTAAGGAACCATTTCTCCCTCTGTCCTCCGGACTATGGCTGGATGCTTAGCCTTGTGGATATTCCTTGGCTGAATGGGAGAATGCCCCAAGTTCTGCAGGAGTACTTGGTATTCTTGTAGGGCTGACACTAAAAGCCAAACCTTGGGCATTGTTTTTTCTCCCTGGTGCTCAGAGCACCTGTGGGAGAGGCTACTGTCTCTCTCAGTACAATCCAAATTTGTCTATAGACTTGTGCAATACTCACTGTTCTGGGTTGGAGAAAAATGGAAAATTACACAGGGAAGAAATCTCCTTCCTTCAGTTTCTCGGTGACATTAGTGAGGGATCCTCAGAAGGCCTTGAGTTTCCCAAACCCGAATCACCTTAAGAAGGATGTAGCTAGAACATCTGGTCAACCTGGCTACCCTCCTGCTGTTGCCTTTAGTGAGGAAACTTTCTCCCCACTGCCAGTCCCCTTTCCTGGATTTCTTACATGCTCAATTCTGACTCAAGGGTGCTAGTTACCAAACACTCCCCTACCCATTCCTGCCAGTACTGCCTCTTCAACTTTCCAGATCCCGAGTACCTTCCCAGATCCTTTTTCCAGTCCTTATTGCTTTAAAGTTAACTTCAGGCCAGTAGACCCAAGAGCTCATTTTCTGGTCTGTGGGTTGAAACAAAGCTGTGAATCACTGCAGATTGCTGTTGCATCTTGTCTGCAAACAGGTCCCTGCCTTTTTATAAGCAGCCTCACGGTCTCATTCTTAATCTTTTCTCTCTTCTTTTTCACGTTCACTTTAAAAACAACAAAACACCCAGAGCTGGACTGTTGAGCAGGCCTGTCTCTCCCGTTAAGTAAAAATAAGTAGTACGTTTGTAAGCTATTCTGACAGAAAAGACAAAGGTTACTAATTGTATAATAGTGTTTTTATATGGAAGAATGTACAGCTTTATGGACAAATGGACAAATGTACACTTTTTTTTGGTTTCTTTAATAAAAATGTAGCAGATGAAGTCGTGTGGTGTAGAGAAGATAAAATTCCCACATCACTAATTTGCGTTTCCCTCAGAAGCAAATCCTTTGTGCCTCATAGTATTTCTCTTCAGTTGGATTCAGCAGACCTATCGTGTAGGTGGTAGGGACATTTCCAAGCAGCCCCTCTTTCCTGGGAGATAGCTCCTTCCTTCCCTTCTTTAATGCATATTCTAACTTCCCTGTGAAAATGCTAGATGGGCCAGTGTTCTAGTCTGAGCATTCCTCAGTCTAGCCAGGGCTCATCTTATGCATCCTGTTCTTCCTCCGCCTTACTCATTAGTTCATTCTGCAAGCATTTATTGTATGTGCTAGGTACTAAAATTACTAAAAATGATTTAAGACTCACAGCCTGCTCACAGACTGGGATGGTAAACAGAGGACACTGAACCCCTTTCCAGGTTGGGGCAGAATTTTTTGAAATTCCTGGTCAAGCTCTCTTGTCATCTTTGGGGCTCCCACTTGGCAACCACCATTCTTATTATACAAGAGCAATCGGGCCTCAGGATACAGGCACTGGAGCTGAACATGTGACAGAAGGCCAATGTTACCAGTTAGCTAAAAAGGAGCTACTTCTGACAGCAAACACCAAGGGCATAGGTCTGTTACCCCTTATAACTCTGGCTATGTAGATAGGATCTATGCAAGGACATAGAAACACCCTTTCTCATCCCTGACTCTAGGGTTCTGCCCATGAGGTTTTGAAACAGGCTTCCCCACCCCCACTTCACTTGCTAGCTCCGCAGTTTGCACTAAGGTCACAAGTACATTTTTGACCTGGGCTATCTTTTTTCTTGGCTGTAAGTGGGCTATACTTAAACTAAGTTTTAAACATGTTGTCTCATGAGCAGTGGCACCACCCTACACACACACACACACACACACACACACACACACACACACAATTCATTTCATACCTCCATGACCCTCATCAACAAACATGCAGTTTGACCTAGGTGTCTTAGGTGGGAGGTAGGCCTGGGAGTCTGTGTGTGATATACTGGGAGGGTAGGTGAGCCAGGAGATGGGGGTCAGGGAAGCTAGCTCATCTGTATCACAAATAGAATTGGTTAGGGACCCACTTGTGTCAAGGAGTTGTTTAAAAGGATGGTCCCATTTTCATGTCTAGCTTCTAACACAAATGTCCTAGGTACTCATTTGTTAAGGACCTACCTAGGTCCTTAACAAATTAGGTTAGGGTCGAATTTTTGCCATCCTGGTGTACTCTTCTCTTATTCAGTACAAAATCAGCATCTAACTTCTCGTTTCCTAACAGCCTTCTCTCATGAAGGATATTTCATTGTTTAGTCGAAGGCCTGAAATTCAGGGAGGGTTGTCTGGGGGTTAAGGGGACACTGTCACCCACCTCTGTTTCCAAGCCAGGTAAACCACAGAATGGCAGATTGATCTTGAGGTTTCTCATGGCTCTAGGTAGAACTAACAGTCCCTCAATTTAAATAAGAGGGTTCTGTGATCAAGCAGTTTGTTATTTACTTTAGATCTGACCAATGTCAATAGGAGTGGAGAGTACCCCTTAGCCAGGTGAGGGAATAGGGGCTGTGGACAAGAATTGCTTGAGGAATTGCAGTTGGTGGCTTTTATGTGTTCAGGGACTGGGCGTTGGTTGGTCCATTCTGCTCCCAGCTTCCCCACTTGGTAAACAGTGCCAGCCTGGGAGACCTGTGCTTGGTCAGCTGTTTCTGGATGATAAGCACCGCCCCAAAGAGTGTAGACAAGGCCCTGGGAGCAGCAGATTAAGAGCCCATCCTGGCTCCTGATAAGGAGGTTTGGGTGGGGAGGTCCTTGGTGCTGCAACCAACGAGCCCTGGGGGAAGAAACCCACTTCTGTGAGGCTGACATCTGTTCCTCGAGTAGCCTGTGGTCCAGAAAGATAGTGAGGACTCCTGGCTTCCGAGCCAGTGCTGGCACCCGGCCCAACAAAGAGTGGTGCAATAGAAAGAGTTCTGGGCTGGGGTGGGGTGGGGGGGGCGGGGGGTAGAATCTATGGGCTGTGGTCCAGGTTCTTCTTCCTAACTAGCTATGTGAGTTCGTATAAACCCTGAAAGTTTCCTGTCTCCGAAATTAGGGGGTGGATTAGATGAACTCTGTTCCTTTCTTCAGCTTCTGATTCTAAATCATCTCCATTATCCTAGCAATTACTGGAGAGCAAATTAGCACAATTATTATCATATTTTCAGTTAGTTGAACTAAAAGTTCATTTGGGCTGGGAAGTGAAGCCAGTAATAATCTTCCCTTGATTGGATCAGACTCCTGCCTGATAAGGTTTCAATTTCCAGGTCTAGTGAGACAGCGCTGCAAAGAGGTCAGGAGCTCAGGCCCTGGTGTCAGGCTGCCTGGAGGTCTAATCTCAGCTCTACCACTTACCTACTGGCTGTGAAACCTGGGGCAGATTACTTCACCAGGCCTCCATTTCCCCATTTGTAAAATGGGATTAAGAATAGAACCTATCTCAAAGTGGTATGAGGATTAAGTGAGATCCATATTCTACTTAGAATAGTGCTTTGCACATTTAAGTACTAAATAAATGAGAATTGTAGTTTTAAGTAGAAATTAACCTCATCTCTTCATGGGCTCTGAACTGGTCCTGAGATGAATAAGGACACTCTGACATTCTGATAACTGGAAGGAAGCCATTATTAAATTAAAATTCCTACTAGGGCCTCCAAGAGCAGCTACAGTTAACACCAAGAAGCCTCTATAAGTACCTAATAAATAAACGAATGAACTGATGTCTGACCTTTGTCATTCTTGCTGAAATGGACAGTGTCCTTTCCAGACATCTGATCTCATTGACCACCGAGCAGTTTTGACCTGTTGGCTTCATGTTCTGCTTGTGGAGATTAACCAGACCGGCTACGTGCTCATTCACACACCAAGTGGGTGGGGAAAGGGATTTTCCAATAACAACTTTGCTTACCTCCATCCTGCCCATCTGTGGAATCACACCCATCTGCTCTCCCTTCCCAGAAGAGAGAAATGGGGAGATTGAGAAGGGGAAGGGTAATGAGTTCTGGAGAGTTCTGGCTTTCTCTCTGCACCATTTCTTTGCAGAGCTGGCAAAAACAAAACAAAACAAAAAACCATTTGAGCTTCGTCTAAAAGGCTACCAGGGCCCTGGATAACAATGATCTTATACAAACAAGTGTACCCCAGATGTGCAGCCAGTCCTTTCCCTTGGATTGAGAGAAGCCTGGTTCTCTGAGCTCCCACCAGCTCCAAGACATTTTGTTCCCAGCTGAAGTCTGGCTCTTCCACTCCCCACCCTCGTTGCCATAAACAGGGGCGGCCTTAATTCAACCCTGGTTCAGTAAACCTGACAGGCTGCCCAGAGCACATCAGATAAGAGGAGGTTATAGCTGGGCAGGTTGGACCAAGGACTACTTTATATACCAGCAGGGAGAGCTCCTTTAAAATTTGGTGGGTAGCAGGGGTGAGGGTAAGGCCAGACAGTCAATGAATGAGGATAGCTGGACAGAGGCTACAATGAACTTGGAGAGCCAGCTCAAGCCTTGTCTGAAAAGGACACCACTCATTAGCTCTATACCAGATATTGTAATTTTTCAAGAGAAACCTGAAATGTAGACTTCTATTTGACATCTCCCTAAATTCTAAAGATGGCAACTAATTTTTTTAAAGTGTTACGCTATTTTTTTAAAGTGCATATCAGCCTAGGCTGCCAGTTTGTGACCTATGATGCCCCTAGGAGTGGGGATGTAGAGGTTTCTAACCCCATCCCCCATACTAACAGCAAGGCTCTGCATTGAGGACATCAGTGGCTGGCTGTCACCATGGCCATGATCTTTAGGAAGGAACACCCCTAATAGAACCAAGGGCACACCTGAGGCCTCTTCCCCCTCCAAGGACTGGACTAGAAGCCGCTCTCCCTTCTCTCAACTGGTGTCCATTAACCTGCGTCTGGGACTGTGGCCTCTGGACCTTTACTCAGGGATGCTCTGCCCCTCCCCTACCCACCCACTTCATCTGGTTAACTGTCGCCTCTGAAGATTCAGAGCATCTCTTCCAGGCAACTTTTCTGTGACATTTCCCCTTCCCAGTCTGGGACATGTGTTCCCATGTTACTCAGTTCTTTCCTCTACCCTAGTCCTTATAGCCCTGAGTTTACAGCTAGAATGTAGGCCAGGGACCTTATCTGAGTCGTGTTTGGTGCTTAGTGGGTGTTAGTGAATATTGGTTGAATGAATGAATGTCAAAGTGGCCAAGAGTAGAGGCTAGCAGATGAAAGAGATTTAGATCAAGGATGGGAGGAAAAACTCAAGTCCATTCAGGGTCTGCCACGAGGAGTCCCAGCTCAAAATACCAACCTGTGATTGCACCTTCTTAAAAAAAAAAAACAATCCTTTGACTCTAGCAGCCTCTTAGATCTTTAACCACCTGCCATTGAAATGTAAATGTCACTTAAAGAGGCATGCACACACTTTAAGTCATACTATGGGAGAGCCTTAGTTAACAATTAACTCCCTAAATGGGTTTACCCAGAAAGTAATCACCTGGAGAAGAAAAGCCTGGGCTGCCATCAGGAAGGAATTCCAAGGTGGCAGGAGAGAGAACAGAGTCCACAGCTCCTGAACACTGATGCTGTCTACAGAAATTCTCTTCCCAATGTCTACTTGTGAAGCCAGCTATGAGGTGGTGGAAATAACTCTAGGTTTAGGAGTTGGGAAATAGGGGCCCTAGCTTCAGGTCTGAAAATAGCTAGTAATAGATGTCTTTGACAACTTAGACTGGTCACTTCCACCTCCTGAGTCTTGGTTTTCTCATCTGTAAAATGAGTCACTTATGCTAAACCACCTCTCACCATTCCATTTCCATTTCCAGATGGAACAGGAAAATCTCTGATTCTTCTGTCCCATTTAGGCCAGCACAGAGGTCTAGTCGGGCCCCTGTCACACTTGAAATAAAACAACAGCCTTCCACCTGCTCTACGACCTGGCCTGCCCAGCAGCCCGGGGCAAGTGCAAACTATTTTCATTGTGCCATTCCCTTCCTGCTGCCTTTCTTTTTCATTCTGAATCCCTAAAATGGGAATATAAGGCTCTCCCAGTCTTTCCAACCTCAAATACTCTGTGCAATGGCCTATCTGCACCAGGACCCCTCACCTTGTCAATTCTTACCTGCTCACCTTTCCTTGCAGCCATGTCCACATTTGCAAGTTTCTCTACTCTGACAATTATCACGGCCCAAAACTGCTTGTAAAAGACTTTGACACACTTTCTTCTAGGATATGAGCACTTAACCATGTGCTGAGCACCCACAATTGCCAGATACTCTGCCTGGTGCCTTACACACAGAATGTCTCTTGTAACGTCCACAGCGCACTGTGAGATATTGTTACCTCAAGTTCACAGACAAAGAAAGCAAAGCACCAGTAACTAGAGGGAGAGGTAGTGGAAAGAAATTTAAAATCAATGTGACTCTTGGGACTTCCCTGGTGGTCCAGTGGTTGAGAATCCATCTTGCAATGCAGGGGACACGGGTTCGATCCCTGGTCAGGGAACTGATATCCCATGTGCCGCGGGGCAACTAAGCCCAAGCGCTGCAACTACTGCGTTCTGGAGTCTTCGTGCCACAGCTCAAGAGAAGCCCGTGTGCCGCAATGAAGAACGCACGCGCTACAACGAAAGATCCCTCGTGCTGCAACTAAGACCTGACGCAGCCAATAAATAAATAAATAAATAAAGCTTTAAAAAAAAAAAAACACCAAACAAACCTACATGACTCTCTAGAGTTTTTTCCTTCCCCTGTTGCCTCTTCAGGATACTTTTCCTGAATAATCCTGCTAGTCCCCTTTAAAAACATTCTTACCTCAGGGCTTTTCAATGTTTGTACATATGGTTTAAAACTGCTTGCACTTTTATAACACATTTCTTACTCTAGAGCCTCTTAATGATATATATATATATACATGTCATTTATTACTGTTTACACTTTCGTAACAAAGAGTCAGCACATCTTCACGTTTTGCTTTTGGTTGAGGTCTGGTGGCTTTGCAAGCTTGCATCCCCTCTCCAACTGTTACCGTATACACCTCCACAGGGGGAACCATTGTGTTCTATTTCTTTTTATACCCCCATGTGCCATGCACAACTTGGCATGAGACAGTCTTAGTACACTGAGCACACTGGCGGTTGAACGAAAGGATGTGCCCACAGGTGACTGTGGGGCAAGTGCCCTCTCCTCACTGCCCTCTTCTAATATCCTCCCTCCCATTCAGGAGCTAAAAAGGAAATTGCCCACTTTGGGAGTTTCCTAAGAGGGGGTGAGGGAGCCCTGTGAGCTGAGTCCCCCTGCAGATATCACAGTTCCCAGCACATGGTCTACACACCAGCAAATTTGTTCTTAGGTGGATACTGATGGTAGGACTTCATTTGATCTTTTCAGTCAAATCTGTTCCACACAACTGGAACCACAACAACTTGAAATAATAAGCAATGAGTAGGCAGATATAGATGCAGATCTAGATAAATACGTTTGGAAATAAATGGAGACATTGTTGGAAAAATGTTTTCACATAACATAGGCTGATGCATCATTTAAGGATTCTGTCTTCATGCTTATACCATGGGTTTAAATTTACATGGTCTGAAGAGGATTAAACTTTCTGGCTGAGGGTGAGGAGGCCATGGAAGGAAGGAGAGGGGCAGAGGCACAAGCCCTCTCAGGAGTCTTTCCTTCATGAGCCTTCTTGTCCTGGCTCCCTGGCTCTAGGAAAGCTGGTGCTGGAGGGGGATGATCCCTCTCCTCTGTGTGTGTGTGTGGTTGGGTGGGGGGGGGAGTGACAGTGCATTTGAGCAACTCAGCTGTTAGTTCTCTGCCGCTGGTGGGTACCCAGAGAAGTGCAATTAAGCAGCCCAGCCCCTCCCCCAGCTCCTCACTGGCCTAACCAATCCTGAGAGCCCTTTCTTCTCCTGGGCAGAGCATCCCCTTGCCAGCTGCCCATTCCTCCAGGTGTTTCCTGTAGCTCTTTGTTTGCTGGCTGGGTGGCTGAGGGCAGCGAGTGGGAGTCTGTTTTGGCTTCCTGTTAACTAATGGCAGCCAGTGTGGGGGTAGGTCTGGAGCTCCTGTATCTGGGGGGAACTGACCACAAACAGCAGCTGCCTCTTGATGCCTGCCTTTCTGAGAGTGTATAAACAGTACTGGGCCCAAAGAGGAAGAAGGCTTTCTCAGCAGAGCAGGGCAGGGGCTTCAGTTGGGTCAGAACAGAGGGTCATATCGCAAGTGAAATGTCTAGAAGCTTCCTACCTTAATTCCCCTTTCCCCGGGGGAGAGAGTCAAGGTCTAAAGTGTGAGTCACCACAGGGACCTCAGCACAAAGCACTGGTTGCCCTGGACTCTAACGCCAACATGACAAGGGCTGGTGGTTCTGGGTCACCCTCCACCATTCACCTGCCATAAAGTGGAGTGTATTGCTTCTCAAGGCAAAGGCTGAGAGTGGAAGGGGCCGTCTTGACAAAGCCTCCGTTTTCTTACCTCAGAGCTGAAGCGACTATACACCCCATCTTCACCAAACCTCCCCAACCCCAGACAGTTGGTGCAAAGACAAACGCTGTCTTGGGTTTCTCCCTGGCCACGCTTCCCAGGAAGGTAGGGTAGTATTTGCGGTTCAAGTTTCTCCATTTTAGTTGAAGTGATCCACTCATCTGGGTGATTATTTTATTTATGTCTCCCTGGGAGGCTGTTGGCTCTGGGAGCTGGGCTGTGTATCTTGATGTTACATTGTATCTCCAGTGCTTGCATGGGGCCTGGCATGCAGTAGGTTCTCAACAATAGTGTAAATGAATGAATGGGAATGTTACCTCCTTAATCATTTTCTGTCTTGGTGTTTGCAATGGGCTAACAGAATAACACAATAATAAATGGCGCTAGTGAGCATTCGCCATGCGTATAATATCATTAAATTCTCAGAGTAACTCCATGGGTTGATATTATTACCCTTAAACCATAGATGAAGAGACTAAGACTCAGGGAAGGTGAAGCAAATTACCTACAGGCGTACTGCTAGTAAGTGACAGGGTCGGGTCAAATCCAGGACTGACTGAATAAACAGAGGGGGAAAAGAAAGAAATAAAAACGAAGGCAAAACTGGATCCAGGGTTTCTTCTAATTCCCCCTGTCACCCTTAGCCCTCTGGTCTTCTGGATTCCAGGAACTTTTACACCAAGCCACAGTTCACATTGCAGGTAGTCAAAAAAAGTTAAGAAGTCTGGAATCTCAATCTTACGTATATTTTATGTCCAAACTCAGATTGCCTGTCCTCTGAACTCCTGCCACTTATCCTAGCCTTGACTGATTTTATAACAACCCTCTAAACTTTTACGGGAAGAAGTTGCTGTTCCCTCGCTTATTCATGTATATGATCTTTTATTTGTGTATGTCTCCCTTGAATTTCTTTTTTTTTATATATGTCATATTTCAATTTGAAGGCTCTAGAGATCACCTCTGGTATTTCTCAATACCCACTGTAGCTTCTGGGTTTAATGCCGTACCTGGGTATGAAACTGAGAGCAAGAAGGGCTGGGGAACCAAGCAGTCTAGTCTATACATTTCAGTGGACTCCCCGCAACCCCATAGGGCTCTTCCTCTCTCTCTCCTTTGCCCTTTGCCTCTTTCCGGATGGAGAAATCCTGATCCAATAGAGACCAACCAGCCAGATGATTGCTTCATCCTCAGCTGCTGACTTCCCAGCTCTTGCGCAAAGCACAGGAACTCCTTGTGCTCATTGTGACCCACTTCCTTTCTTACTAGGACCTGCTCAGGGTAGAGGCTTAGGTCTCAGTGGCTTCTCTTGTTTTTGCAAAAGGAAAATAATCTCCCTGTCATAGTCGCCAGTAGGTTTTTTCCCATGACTTTTCCCATGGCACCTCCCAGGTGGGAGAGAAAAGAAAGGAACACTGACTGTGTCCTGAGATGAGCTTCAAAGATACCCAGGAGGGCGGAACACAATGTAAAACCACTTGTTAAGATTATAGTGTTATTTGAATATGAGGGATTGAAGTGGGTCGACACAGGTCTTAGAGTCCAGGGTCTGTATCTGGGCTCTAGCACAGAGCCAGCAGCGTAAAGGACATTTTTATGGTTTTGAGTTTTCAGTTTGGCAGGCAGGCAATGTGTCCTGGAGTAAGGGCTCTCTTATGTCCAGAGATGGGTCCTTGTGAGAAGCACAGTGTGTGTGTGTGGGGGGGGGTGGGCAGAGGCGAGAGTTTTTGTCTTCAGTGTGTTGTCAGTCCAAAGATGTGGATGGGATAATCATAAATGCCAGTACATAAAACACTGATACGTGATTAAATACAAATTAATGGAACTACATAGAACGATACATTCTACATAAATAAGTGCTTAGACAGTTGCTAGACAAATGGAAATGATTAGAGATGGGTGAGGTTAGCTCAAGCAAGGATCGGGAAAGAGAGATGTTTTGAGAAATGCCTTTATTATCTTGTGCCCAAACAGCTCTGAGCACAGGCACCTTGGCCAACTCAAACAACAGGAGGTCTGGTGGGTGGGTGGAGGAGCAGGGCATGGAGCCAGGTAGGAGGAGAGTGGTGAGCTCTGTTCCCTAAGCTCTGAGCGACTCTGCCCACTCCCACCCCTCACCCCTCACCGCCAGCACCACAGCTCAGTTCTTCTGCAGAAGAGCAACCGGGGGCATTCAGCCCCGAAGAATGCAGACCTGTGGCCTCAGAATCATAACTTTGCATATGCGATACCTTTTTACTGTTTTAAGACATAGGGAATGATTCCCTTTTATTCTGAATTTATCGAGATCTCTTAGCACCTTAACCTAGAGTTCCCATTAATCCTCCCAAAACAGACTGGACTGATGTTGGAGGGTGGAGCGAGAAGGAGACAAAAATCGGAGATTCAGGAGATTAGGGGGCCAGGGGAGCCTTCACCTCTACTCTTTAAAAAAGATCTTTGCATTGCCCTAGACCTTTCTGGTCTCAATTGCCTCACAAAATAATAGATGTGAAGCACTCTGAAAAATGTTTCAACACGCCACCTCCTGGGAGTTATGACTGTGGGGAAGCTGAAAGTAAAGCCTCCATGGGGGACTTGCCTGGGGGACCAGTGGTTAAGACTCCATGCTTCCACTGCTGGGGGCACGGGTTTGATCCCTGGTTGGAGAACTAGGATTCCACCAAAAAAGAAAAGAAAAGAAGAGAAAACCTCCTATTTGCACAACCTGTCCTGTTTATAGAGCACTGGATTGCACACCAGCTTACTCTCTACTATGCTGGGAGGTAGAGGTGGCGGGTGATTTTACCATTTATGGAGAGGAAACTGAGGCTCAGACAGGCTAGATGACTTGCCCAGAATTATACAGCAAGCAGATGGTAAGCTGAGCATGGAAGCCAGGTCTCCTGATTCCTGGTCCATTTCTTTCCACCTAGCCTCTTAATGTTTGAAAGCACACATGGGTTATTTTGATAGAATCCTATTCTAGAACAACTCAAAATTCATTATTTAATGGCAGAGTGCCAGATCTCACTGTTCTCCGTTAGGTCTTGGATTCTTCTATTTAACCCTATTTTTTGAGAGGCAAAACAATGCCCAGTCAAGGGAGTTTTACAGAACGAAAGCCTTCAAAGCACAATACCCCAAGCTACCACAGTGTAACATTGTTGCCCCAAATTGAGGTCTCCCTTCCCAGGGATTCTGGCTCTGCACAGAGCTGGACAGAAGCCAAGGAGGAGTGTGGGGGCAGAGCCTCCCCAGAGGGAAACAGATGGGCAGGCTGGCCCCAGTGCCAGCACTTTGAACAACCCTTTTCTTTCCCAGCCAAACGTCCAACCAACGTCATTCCCCTCTCACCTCCAGCTCCCAGGCAGCCCCCCCCCCGCCCCCCCCCCCCCCCCCCCGCTACCCCCATTCTGTCTTTGGGTGGGCTCTGAGTAGCTGATGGACTCTGGAGAGATGGAGGCTGTTCTTTATGACTGGCAGAAGGATGAAAGGAGGCTTGAAACTGGTGTGGGGCAACTGTTGCCATCTGTCTGGTGGGACGTCACCAGGGATGGTCTCGCCCATTCACTCCTTCACGCACCGCTGGGCTCGGGCCTTTTGTTTGGTTGGCTAGGGGTGGGGTTGCTGTAGTGCAGTGGAGAGAGGCGGCGGGTGAGAGAAGCAGTTTCTTTGTGTCTGGACCAAACTTTCAGTGATTCACTAGGGTGATTTGCATGAGGAAGCTGCCTAAGCCCCCAAACACCCAAGTGATTGACAGCCTCCAGCCCTCTCTCCTGGTCATACCCCTCCCCCTCCCCCTTCGGCCAAACAGCTCCCCAGGGTTAGAGGGAGTGGCCCCAGCTCCTCTGCAGGGACGGGGAGCAGGGAAAGCTGCTCTGTCCCTCTCTGTCCCCATCCCTTTCCCAGTTGGAGGTGGGTCTGGTGTCTTCCTCCCTCCCCACCCCCAACAGTCCCTCACAGCGTTTTTCTTTTTGTTTGGTTTCTGCGTACTAGGCTGGCGGTCAGAGGGGCCAAAGCGGGAGGAAAGGTCCATTAACCACCCAGCAGCTGAGCAGGAAAAAAAAGGAGCTGAATTGAGATGTCGGGGTTGGCAGCCCTCCAGCCCAGCTCCTGGTCTTTGAATAACACCCCAGGCCAGGAGCTGGGATCAGTGTGTGGGAGGCTTTGGGGCATTTAATTATTTAAAGGGCTCACTAAAAGGAGCTAAGACCCTGGGGAAGGGGGAGGATAGGCAGATGGTGTGCCCAAGTTGCTGGGAACCTGGGTGCAGGGTGGGTGAGGGTGGGGGTGGGGGAGGTAGGGAGGACTGAGCTAGGGGTCAGGGTTCAGGGAGTAAGAGAATGGGGGAGGGGAAGTGAAACAGAGATTGCCCTCTAGACCCAAGCACGCCCTGTGGATAGTCTTTGCTTACACCAGCTGTGAGCAGGCTCTCAGCTTCTCCTTTCTGTACTCCTGCCCACCACTCCCCAACTTTGAAATTCGTATCTGCCCTAAGAGGGAACCATTTTGGAAACACACAACAAGACTGTGAAGTTTAGGGGATTACCCCTTCTCTTCTGGCACTTAGGGATGTTCCAGATTGGTTCAATGGTGACCTGAACTGGGCAGACGGATAGGAGGATTTTCTCTTCCTCCCTCCCTCCCTTCCTCTTTCTTTCTTTTCTTTCTTTCTTTCTTTCTTTCTTTCTTTCTTTCTTTCTACTTGTGGTAAAACTTCTGCAACATAAAATTCACCATTTTATCTAGTTTCATTTTATAAGATGAGACCATACACTGAGTCTGTGGAAATACTGAGAAAGCAAATAATTGGAGGCCCTGCTCTTGGGGTCACAGGCTGCTTCAAAAGGCAGTCTGTGCCCCCAAGAGCACAGGGGCCCTAGGTCCCTAGGTAGAAACATACTAGTCAGATTCAATTTGAATTCAGCTCTGCCATGTACTAGCTCTGCGACCACAGGTAAGTTATTTAATTGTTCAATGCCTCAATTTTCTCATCTTTAAAATGAGGATAAAAAATTGCTTCCACTCAGTATTCTTGAGGGGATTAATATAGGTGAAGCACTTAGAAGAGTGTCTGGCTCTTTGTAAGGACACAATAAATGTTATTAAATATTATTGTCATTACCATTACCAGATCAGGAGGCATTTATATAGGCTACACAATGGAAACTGAGAGAAACAGGGAATTTGGGAATTGGGTACGAGGCCAAAGGGGAATTTGGTAAGGGTGTAGATTTGCCTCCATCCTCTCTCCCATTTGTAATGAGCTACGGTTGGAAATGTGGTCTTTGCTGTTCCAAAAATAGTGGTCCTGTTCGGGTAGCCCCCCTTTCCCACCTGCATCCCTCTTTCACCTTCACCAGGGCGAGCGAACAGCTCCAGGACCTGGGTCTCTGAAACCCTCTGGTCCAGACCTTGCTTTGTGGCAGTTGAGGCATTATTGTTAGCCCTATTTTACTGATGGGATGATCAATTCAAAGGGGTTAAGGACTTGAGATTTGATTCTTCTGCTTCTTGGGTCTTTCCCTACTCTAGCCCCGCCCAGGCCACAAGGTCATGTGGAATGAACTGGTCACTTGGTCACTGCGGGGCACGCAGTGCAATACAGCATCTCAGCCTGTCTTCACTTCTCAGTCTGGCCGGCCTCAAACGTGTGAGGTGGGCTTGTTTTCTGCACTTTCCAGCGAGGCAGTTCTCCCGTCCTCAACACGCCTGGGGGGCAACGGCGACGGCTTTCAGTCGGGGACAGCCGAGGATGATCCCGCGCGGGCCGCCCGGACTCAGACGTGCACCGCAAGGGTGGTGCTGCGGGGAGGCTAGGGGTGTGAGGGCAGGCAGGTGTTTGGCTCCCTCCCTCCCGGATGTGGGCAGAGGGAGGAGCCCCCGGCCAATCATCCACGTCCCTCAGTCCCTACGGAGAAGCTGTCTGGGACCTTGAAACGCGACCAAACGCGCTAGCTAGTTGGTTTTCCTAGTTTGGCAACTGGGTGGTGCCGCAGCCTCCGCCCCCTCTGGGAAGCCCCCACCTTGGTAACAAGCTGCTGATTGGCTGGCCGTGGGGCACAGCGGACCAGTCAAAGCTCTCCTTGATGTCGCGGTTTGGCAGAGAGGAGTTAAAAGTGGGGGGGGGGGGGGGGTTGGGGGAGGCGGGACACTACGCGTTTTCGGAGTGGAGGTGCTGCGCGGGTAGGTGGCGGAGAATCGGGCCTTTCACCAGGAAAGGGCAGGCGGGGGAGGGGCCGAGAAGTGGCGGCCTCTGTGCCGGGACCCCCTCCCTCCCGCCACCTGCTGCTAGAGCGTCTCGGGTCCCTAAAGCTTAGGTCTTTCCTCCATTTCTCAGGCCTTCCTCACAGCCTGACCGACTGCAGGGCTGGTGCAGCCTTTCTTGAGCAATTTTGGAGGTTCTGGGTTTCTGAAACCTCCTCGGTCCTCTCTCCAAAGTCCCTCTGTATTTGGGCGTTTATTTTCCCAAGTTTATTACTCGGGCCCTCTTCGTTTTCTTTTTGTACATCTGTGTGTGCTCACGCCCTCCTAGGGCCGTGTTACCAGTCACCCATCCTCTAAAACCAACTTAATCATCCGCTTTATTACACTGTACCTATTGGCACCAACCTCCTAGACTCAGTACAGTATAGATTTCTGAGGACATACATTGTAAGCTTTGTAAGAGAAAGCATTTTGAATAAGTTTGTTCCCCCACCTCAATGCACACAAACATACACACATACATATTCAAAGAACCTAGCACAGTAGCATCAAGATTAAGACTCTAGAGACCGTGACAGGGTACAATTCCAGCTCTGCCACTGCTACTGGCTGAGTGACCTTGAGCAGATACTTCAACTCTCTGAACCTCAGTTTTTACCAATGAAAAATGCTAATGATAATAGCACCTACCTCCTAGCATTATTATGACAAAATGCCTGACACATATGCCTAATAAATGATATTATTTTAGATATTAATAAAGAAGGAATGAGTATTACTTCCCCACAGTTAATCTCAGCCCCCCATTCTTGGTTTAGGTGCTAGGGATAACAACTAGATTCTAGGGACATTTAAAATTACTATCAGTAAAACAATTTAGGACTCAGAATAAAACTTAGCACAGTCTCACAGCCCCCAGTCTTCACATGGGTCCTGTTTTAGCTCATAGATTTTACGAAGGGAGAGATCTGTTGGCAAGATAGGATTCGTTTTTTCCTCAAGGACTTTTCTTAACAAGGTTTTTTTTTTTTTTTTGGCCGCATTCAGCATGAGGGATTTCCCCAACCGGGAATCGTACCTGTGCCCCTGCAGTGGAAGCTCAGAGTCAAGGACTTTTCTTCAAATTCCTCCCTCTCAAAAATTATAGAACAACAGCATCTGAGGATTTACAGTAATCCCATTTTAATAGGATTTAACAGTCTCCTTTTTTTTTCACGGACTCATGGAGTGCCTTACCTGACCTCTCCATATACTTACATTAACACCAAGGTGTGACTGTTAAGTTTTTCCCAAAACTCTCCACTGAAGTCCTTTCTTGTTGCTCAGAGACTCATCTTTTCTGCAGTCTCTGCCTCTCCCCCGAATGCTACACACTGGTCGGTAGATTTTCCTCAGTGAACACGGAGGCTGGCAGTTCAGTGCTCCCAGACCCCTAGTGGTCATCCTGCCATGTTCTATCACCTGCCGTACCCTGTTGATGTCAGAAGTGACCTTTGTTGATGTTTTGCATTATTAAGAACAAAAGCAATGATGTGTCTGGGGCACCTCAGTGGTGCCAGATGCCGGGGACAGGGAGGATGCAAGGGGCACCCAGCACTGGGGTGTATTTCAGTGGGAAGCCAGCAGACCTGGGTTTCAGTGTTGAGTATATGCCATTAGGGACAAGTCAATAAAAAGTGTTAGGTCTCAATTACCCTATCTGTAAAGTGGGTGAATCGGACCTGGCTCCTTACTTTATAGATATTTTGGGAAGATAACTGGGGTCATACTGTTGAAAGCACTTCATATTTTTTGGAAATTAAAAGGGGTGTGTTTGTGTGGGTATGGGTGTGTGCAACAGGCTATTAAATCCATTTTATGCTACTATTTCCATTTGGCTCCCAGAAATATGATCCAACAGTTGTTATTAAAAACTTATGAACCCAGCTTTGTGCTAACTGTTGTGAGGTATAGGGAGGGATCATATGACACGCTCTCTACCTTTAAAGAATTTACAGTCTAACCAGGTTGCTCAACTAACACATGAAATGATGTGTCGTATTGACTGTGGGTCCCCCACATATCCTCTTCTGTCTTATAAGTAACGGATGATCTGGTGGTGTGACAATGGAGCCAATAGGTGGATGTGCCTTACTGCAGCTAGCACAGCTGCTTGCCTCTTACCTCTCTCTTTCTGTCCTTGGTGGGGTGTGGGGTCTTACAAACCATCCTCACTGCTGCCTTCGCCAATGCTCGTGAGTCATGGCCTGATGCCGTGTGACCTGAGGTTGGGGAGATGCTCACCTTTGATGCTGCCCTTCACTTACTGTTCATGTAGTTACCTGTTGCTGATGCTTTCTCATCTGCACCTGCCCACTGCCACTGCTTACAAACGCCATCACAGCCATTGTAGCTACAGCAGCTCCTGTGGGGTGGGCTTTGGGTGGGACACTGAGGATACTGTTATTCCCAGCCCCCTGTACCCGGCAAGAGAGACCACCTCCCTACCCCTTCTAATCTCTGTATTTGCTCCCGTGGGCAGGTAGACTAGAAAAGATGCAAGTTGCTCACACCTTCCCACAGCACAGAGGGCTGTGTCCCATTTGGGGCTCCCCCCAGCCTTCTTGGTGGAGGAAGCTAGTCTGGGTTGGGGTTGAGGACCAGTTCTGTTGCTGATTCCAGCTCCAGGTTCTCTGTGCTTGGCCAGCAGATTTAGCGCCTTTCCTTTTTGGAGACTGTCAACAAAGGCTCAGCCTAGCTTCTAAGAAGGAATAGATCAGTGTAATTGCTATCATCTTTGAAAAAAAAAGGATGGGCATGCAAATTAAAATAAATATCAATACCAAGTCTCATCCATCAGACTGTCCAAATTACTAAAGTCTGAAGCAGTATTTGGTGTCATGGGGATGTGGGGAAATGGAGGCTCAGGTACAACTGGTGTGAGTGCACATTCGTACAACCCCTTTGGAGAGCAGTTTGACAGAATCTGGTAGAGGTAAATTGTTCATATTTCACGACTTAGCACTTCCCTCCTGGGCATATATACCAGTAGTTTTTAACTGGTGGTGGTTTTGACCCCCCAGGGAACATTTGGCAACTTTGGAGATATTTTTGAGTTGGACTGGGGAGGGGACAGATGCTAATGGCATCTCATGAATAGAGGCCAGGGATGCTGCTAAACATCCTACAGGCAGTCCACTCTGTCCCCCCACCCCTTGCCCCACAAAGAATTATCCAGAGCCAAAGGCCAGTAGCGCACTGTTAAGAAATCCTGATGTAAACGCTAGAGAGACTCTCAAATGCAATCTCAAAGAGACAGATAAAAGGATGTTCACTGCATCATTTGTTTCTAATATGACAGTATTGAAAATAATCTAAATGTCCCTCAAAAGGAGAATCGAGAAATAAATTTAGGTGTTTTCACACAATGGTTAGAATGAATGAACTGCAACTACAAGGATCAATATGGATAAATCTTGAACACACAATGTTCACTGAAAGAAGCAGAGTAATACAGAAAGTGCTACTCTGTAAAGTTTAAAGACACAAACAACTCGCTACTTCCCCTGTGGGTATAATGCAAGTTAGTTATTTTTGTCTCCACCAAATTCCACAGCAAGTACCTGGAGACCTTTACATTCATTCTTTCATACACTAAATGCACCAACTATTGACATTATCTGGCTCAGGATTTTGCATACAGAAAAAATTTGTTGAATGATTGAGCTGTGCTCATAGAGAGACAAGACCATGATTTGCCTTCTCTTCTTGCCTTTCCTCTAATAGGATCTGCCTTTCTGCCTGTCTTTTCATGGCTTAATTTAGGGAGGGTCCCAGAACTTGGATGAGAAAACACTGAATCTTCATTTTTCACACTGCTAACTGAAATTTAGCATTCCCTTCAGTTATGAAGGTAACAAGTCACCGCAATATTAGCAGCCTGAAGCTTTGTCACCAACTGAAATTACAGATATCTTCATATCACATTACAGTTATTGAAAATACATACATTCGTGCTCATTAGCACTTCGAAATGACTGTAGTTATTTAGACTTGTTGCTGGATCTCATTATTTATGACATCAATAAACATTTATATATATATATGATCTAAAATATTTATACATTTTGATAACTGTACTTCATTGGTTTCCTTTGGAATCCAATGGATTTTATTTTATACCTTCAAAAACATTTCGAGAAGAGGTCCATAGGCTTTGGCAGGCTGCCAAAGGGGTCCACAAATGTCAAGACTCCCTGGTTACACCACTTCTGATGTGAAGTGGTTACACCACTTCTGATGCTATGATTATTGGTTAAGTGTCCATTGGAGCTCGGTACTGATCAGAGCCGAATGGGAGAAAGTGGGCATGGATTGCCACCTTTAAAAGTTTTAGAAAAGGCTCTGATGGTGCGAAGTGAGATCTGCCCGCTAGTTGCTGGAAGACAGAACTGTGAGATTGAGCCAGAGCTTTGGAATGTTGGTAAAGTTTTTTGGTACTTGTGTCTGAAATAAGAGAATAAAGGCAGTAGATGGTTTTACCCCTGCCTACAGCTCCAGCCTCGTTGCTCCTTGCCACTGTGCCCCCAGCCATTTTTGCTGTCTTTCAGTGTCCAGGAAGCTTCCTCCTGCATTAGGAGGTCTATACATGCTGTTATCTCTGCTGGACTCTCCTCCCGTCTCTTCATCTAGGTAAGTACCCTCTCCCTCCATATCTGATTATCTGCCCCTGTTCCTCCAGACTAGGTCAGGCTCCTTGATAATCCTCACGTAGACCCATCCTCATCTCCTTCACAGCCCTTTCTCAGTTCGTAACTATGTGGTCCTTGGGGTGACTCTTTAGTTCACTGCTTGTCACTGCACCAGATTATAAATCCCCCAATGGCAAGGAAGGCTTGCTTTTATTGTCTGCAGTATCCCCAGTGCCTGACCAGGGGCTTGTGGTAAATATTTATTGATGAAGAGTGAATTTTAATTGGAAAATTCATAAAGGGACTGTGAATGCTAGCAGAATGGATTTAGGTCCACAAAAAATAAAGTCGGATGGCCTCCCCCAACTTGTGAGACCCCATCTACCACCGAGCATCCCCCACACTCCTGGCAGTTCTGCATACACCAAGACCACAGAGATCTTCAGGCTAGCACAGTAGAAACAGTAGAGCAAAACTGGCAGGCTGGGGAGAGAGATGGCCTGGGGTCAGATCCTGGCCTCGATGCTTTCTTCCTGGGTGACCTCAGCCTCTTTGTGCCTCAGTCTCTCCATCTATATAAAATAGTGAAAATAATAGTACCAATGGCATAGAATGTTTAGGAATGCTAATGAAGCCACATAAATAAAACACCTAACACATAAGTACTGATCAAATGGTAGCTTAAAGGAAAAGAGACAACTTTTATCCATCAGAGCCTGATGGATAATCCACCCCTGCTACCCTCTTGAGAAGCACTGGATTTAGAAACAGAATTTCACAGAATATATTAGTGAATATCTTCAGTAAATAATATATTCAGCTCAGTAAATATCAGTTGTGGTTATTTCTCTATTAGAAAATAGTGAATTGTCCTAAAAGCACAAGCCTAGCTCTTAAAGGCTTTCAAGAAACATGCATTGAGGGCTTCCCTGGTGGCGCAGTGGTTGAGAGTCTGCCTGCTAATGCAGGGGACACGGGTTCGAGCCCTGGTCTGGAAGGATCCCACATGTCGCGGAGCAACTGGGCCCGTGAGCCACAAGTACTGAGCCTGTGCGTCTGGAGCCTGTGCTCCGCGACAAGAGAGGCCGCCATAGTGAGAGGCCCGCGCACCGCGATGAAGAGTGGTCCCCGCTTGCCGCAACTAGAGAAAGCCCTCGCACAGAAACGAAGACCCAACACAGCAAAAATTAATTAATTAACTCCTACCTCCAACATCTTCTTTAAAAAAAGAAAAAAGAAATGTGCATTGAGAAGTTGAATGAAAGAGCAGATGGGCTACTTGAAGGCTTATTTTCCTCTTCCAGGCCCAACTTGGCTTTGCAGTACTTGACTGCCCTCAGTTCTACATAGTTGCCACTAGAGGGCAGGCGCGGTTAAGACAACAATACTCTGGACCCACCAGCGCCATAATTACTGGGTAAACAAGGGAGGACGGTTGAAGGAGAAAAATGATAGAATGATTGAAAAAAAAATTTTTTTTTCTTTATCCCTTGGGGACCAAATGGAAGGAAATATGGAGCTAGTGAGATTGAAGTTAGACTTAAAGAAGAACTTCCAGAGCACAGAGTTTGCTAACTAGAGATTTTATACAGGTGACTTTTTACAAACCTCTTAGCTATATCTACCCAAGCAGAATAGATGAGAAAGTGGGCTCCTCCAGTCTGAGGCTTATGTGACCCCCCCCCCTTAAAGTTACCCTTCTGTGTCTGCCTTAATTGACTCCATTCTTGCGGATGCAATTGTAAAAGAACTTTATTGGTTGGGTTAGCCACCACTCATGCTTTTCCTGTGATAAGGATCCTTTACAGAGGCATGAAGGTGCTCACATGCAGATACTTTCTGAAGAGCCCTGGGGCAGCGGCAGCCTTGCCCCTCACCTCAGAGCTCCTTTGCTGAAATGAGCTGGTTTGGCTTTTGTGGATTTCAAGGTCTGGAGCCAAGAAGCAGTCCAAGTATCCCCCCCTTCCCTTTTCAGGAAAACGGCTTCAAAGCATACACTGTATCAGGGACACAGTGGCATCTGGGCAAGGAGCAGATTAGGGCTAGCTGTCCTCAAGCAGTCCCTGGCCATGGCTGCCTGGATGGCTCCATCCCAATGGTACCCCAGAGAGCAGGAGGGTTAGGTCCCCAGACGACACTCCTTTCAGAAATGGGAAGAATTAATTGCTCTCCACCCAAGCTATAAAGTAACAGCCATCTTCAGTAATGAGAGTGTAGCTCAGAGATGTGAAAGCAGAGGGTTTTGTGCTCAGTACAGGCAAGATTTGGCTGCCTGGCCTGGGCTTCACTGACCCAATGAGCATCTCCAGCCAGAGCTGGTACTATTAACTGTGGCCTTAGGAGAAAACAATTAATACCACAGCTTCCTCCTTTGGCAAATCCTGGGCTGGTTGGAGTTTGTCTCTCCCATCAGGATATAGACCTTTCTGCTTGCATAAGAGGAGAGGACAAATTACCTCTCTCATGCTTTGAGAACCGCATGGACTCTGCCTTTGAAGATAAAGACCCAAGTAGGGAGCTGCTGGGAATGCAGAGTGCTGGCTGAGAATGGAACTACTGCAGCTGCTTCCTCAATTCAGCCAATTCGAGGTGTGTCTGCCTCCATTATGGATGCTGATGATAAGCAGAATCTGGCCTTTCCTCTTTTTTTTTTTTTTTTCAGTCAAGCCCAAACTAGTCTCCAGCTGAGTCCATGGCCTTTCCTCTTTTGAAGTCTGATCCACCTTCAAAGAATTGCTTAGCTGCTAAAATATAGCCCTATACATTTAGCCAAGCCTGAGGTTGGTTTTCTCCTCCCACATCAAGCCAAGAACATGGTCATCATACTGGTGACCTCTGGTGTAGAGGTGACTCTTGGCGTCCTTCCAACTTCAGACGCGAGTGTGAGTTCTCTGCACAGGCACTGGGCAGATGAGCATATGCCTTGGGGTCTCCTGCCTCTGCCCAAGGCAGAGAAGACGTGTCTGTGGGGCAACGTTGAGTGGATGAGGTGGACTTAAGAGGAGGCAGTTGGCCAAAGAGGTATATACTGAGAAGCAGCGAGTGGGAGCCCAGAGTAACTGCACAACTCGCCCAGCACATGGCAGAGCTGTCAAGCGCTGCTCACAGACAGAATCAGTGATTGCTTAAAAAGTAAGGTTATGTACTATTGCTCAAGCAAATTTTAGGGTTCACGGCACCAGATCATTGTGAAGAACGGGTAATGAGATTTCTGGGGTTGGGACTTCAGGGACAGAAGTCCCTGAAGAAGTCTGCCACCACTTCCGTCCTGGAAAGGAGAGTTTCATGTCCCTCAGAAGAAGGCCGCCTGTCCCCTGATTCCACCTGAACTTGCCTACAGGGTAGAAAACTGTAGAGGGAGCCCATGGACTTCTGTCACATGGTCTGTCCCAGACCTTCCAGCAAAAGCCAAACCAAACCATCAAGCCAAATGCAGAGGGGCACGGGGGCTCTGGCCCTGCGCCCAGTGCGTGGGCCACTCAGATCTCGATGAGGCTGGCGACGCGCAGGCAGAGGGGTGCGTCGGGCGGCATGGCGCTGCGCTTGATCTCGTTCCCGTCCAGGCGCAGCACCTGCAGCTTGGAGAAATTCACGACGTCCACCACGGTGCAGAAGCTGCTGATGGAGAACTCTGTGGGAACAAGAGGGGTGGGGGTGGGTCGGAGAAGCCCAGATCAGGGACCTGGGTCCGCAGTGAGGCCAGACAGCCTCTGTGAAGCTTCTAATGTGAGAGGTGGAACTCGGCTGGGTGGGGCAGGCACTTTCCAGGATCGGAGTCATACTTGCACCAATTAGTGGGCAGAACCAGAGACAGAGTGGGGTCTCTGCCTGCATAGCTCCACCTCATACCCACCCCTCTCTGTAGACCCTGGAATGTCCTGGAATGTCCTTCCAGCCAGGCCTTGATCTTTTCCCATCTTTAGGCAGCAGGTGGCAGCAGAAGGCAGTCAAAGACGAACCCGAGCAGCTTTGATTGCTTTTGGAGAGGAGGGTGTTTCCGAATTGTTTTAAGAAGGAAGACTGGGGAAATGCAGGGACTTAAATCTGGAATATTTCCTAACACTTTGCAGATAGAGCAAGTGGCAGAAAATTAAAGAGAGAAAATCTAGACTGAGAGACAAGCGTCTCTGAGTGCAGAGCTTTGAGGGCGTTGTCCGTGTACATTCTGAGTAAAGCCAAAGGAGTGAGCAAGGCCCTGAGGTCTAAGGAGATGGAAACTGATAGATGAACAGGGCTGCTATGGAGCTCAAAAGTCCAATAAATAATTCCCTTGCATCCCACATTTAATATGGTACGGTTTACCCTCCTTTTTTTGTAATCTCAAAAGAAGTACCCTTTTTTGAAGACTTTCCCTCCAAACCATGCAGTCCTAATTGATACAGTAGTTCTGTTCGATTTAAATACAAATCCTTCTGCTACCATTCACCTTGTTCTCCCTCTGGTTGTCCTCTTGGACAGATCAGCCACCTCTGTCTCTAGCCTGCTGGGTCAGGAACTTGAAGGATAAAAACCAAGAACTCAGCTAAAACTCCAGCAAGGACAGCCAGAGTCACCACTGAGAAGCTGCTGAAGCCCCTAGAGGCGGCCTTCAACACGGTGTGTGAGAGCGTCAGGAAGGTGGCTCATGTCAAAGGGGCTTTGGGTGAGGTTACCTGTCGGGTCTCCGTAGGCTGTAACACTTAGGCAGACCCAGAGCTGGGCTTGCTTTTGCCTCAACCAGAGGCATTCCTCTGCTTGCCACAGTGGTCAGGAGCTGTGTGTCAGCCTGGAGCTGGGCAGGAGGAATGGGAGGAAGGCTTTCCTGACTCTCTTCCTAGAGGTGACCTTCGAGGGCATTGTGGATGGAGAGATTATGGGTATGAACCTGAAGGTTGCAAGGAAGACAGTATGGAGAGCTTAGATAGATGAAGAAATTGTTTTTCAAATTAGCGCTAGCAATTGTTTTCAGTCTCTGTCAAGACTGACAGAGAGGAGATGGGCTGAGGCTGCAGCCAGTTAACTTGTACTGCAAATGTAAGATAGAAAACCCAGCCCCAAAGAATAATGAGAACAGGAAATACCCTTCTTTGGAGAGCACTCGGTGCGGCGTGGGGGTGGAGACCTGGAATGCTTTTGGATGTTTCCTTTCTGGTCCCAGGGAATGGATCAAGTGGCCTCCAGGTGGACAGGTCGGGGGCAGAGCCAAGGCCAGGGGCCAGGTCTATGGTGTCTGTGTGGAACAGGTGGAGTGAGTTGGGCTGGGGAGAAGTAAAGTGGCCCAGCTTAAATATCACCTCCAACCCTGTCGGCAGACTGCACTTAGAGGTTCCACCATAGGTTCTCTACACCATCCTGGGGCCTTCAGACTGCCTGCTAAAGTCCTGGGTCCCAACTGTTGAGCACTTAGGGGCTGCTCAACACACAGCATGTATAGATTCTATCCACAGGCTGAGCACCGTGAGCCCCCCTGTTTATCTTCCCTAAGCTCATGAATAGGACAGGGGCTTCTGCTTGGAGACTCTGGAGGACACTTTCCATCCCGGATTAAATTCTGACAAAAGTCTTTCCAAATTCTTCCTGGTATACCCGCCCTGCCCCCTGGATCTCAGAGCTACTGAATAACATTCTGAGCTGTGTTTCCTGCTCTTGCCAGGCTGGAAAAACTGAGGGAGATGCTAATGGAAGAAGGAAGGGGGAGGGAGAGGGCCGGGCCTAATTCCACTGCACACCCTTCAGCTCCTGTCCTTTTAGCTCCCCTCTCAGAGGGTTGCTTCAATATCCCACCTTCACCACCCACCCCTGCTCTGGGTCCCTGACCAGCTGTGCAGGGAGACCTCCTTCACATTTGCCCAGGCGAGGGCCTGAGCTTGGAGAACGGTCTTTCCTGCTGTTGGTCTGAATCAGAGAGATACTCCTTCCATTCTCAGCTAGAGAAGCCTGGCTTTCAGTCCTTTGATGTTGATGGTAGAGGCTATGCTACAAGATCTGGGTGACCTAAAGAGATTGCCTTTCCTTCTCTGTGTCTCAGTTTCCCCATCTTTGCGATGAAAAAAATAAAACAGAACAAAACTGTACCTGGCAATTTCAAAGTGGCAATAGAAGAAAAGCTTACAATATGGTTACTATGTATCGCTTTTTCAATTATGTGCCAGGCGAACCAAGCGCTTTACATGTATTAATCCACTAATTAAGGAAAATAAGGAGTCGGTGTTATTTTGCCAAAAGAAGACTAAAAGGGAGATAACCAGACAAAGGGGCTTTGGCTTAAATTGCACAAGAAGGGATTTGGGGTAGGCACTGGACATTTTTAGGTTTGACTTAAGGGAGAAATTTCTTGCAAGACCTTGAGACACTCGACTGAAGTGATTTTATCTGTGGCAGAGCTTTTGGAAGGGGTGAACCACCTTGTACTTGAGCGGCAGATGTGGTTCTGCAAGAAGACAGGGTGACAAGATACTGCAAAGGAGACTTTCCCACCCCAAGTTTCACTGATTGTACTGTTAGGCAATAACGAATGGCTTCTCTCCCATGACAGCTGCCCTTCGCTGTCACATTTTCAAGTCAAACTCTGCTAAAGCACTGTATACAGTATGACGTTTCTGTTGTGACGATCCTCCTGCGTTTAGAATGGGTGGCAGGTGAGTAGTGGTGACTCCTGGGTGGGGTGATGAACAGCTACAAGCAAATGTCAAACCCTTTGCAGCATGCAACATCTTAGAGGCCAGAGAACCCTGCCTTGGGAATAGGAAGACCCGCACCCCCACCCCCCCACCCCCCAAAGAAAGAGAGACTTTAAATACAAAACAGTTGGCCCTATACATGATGGTGTCTCGCACTTCCAACTAGAGAACCAGGCACCTCTTCACCTTGCCCGCCTCACAGTCAACCTCTGGGACGGGTGCCTCTCTCACTCAGAGGGCTGTCTAGCTCGTTAACATCTGTTCCCTGAGCACAGGGAGAGAAAGTATCGATGGGGGAGGTTGTAGACTCAGTCCCTATCCATGCTTTGATGGTGCTGTTTGCTCTCAGCAGGCTCTACTTCAAAGCCCTTTGCCAATGGTCATTAACGAGTCCTTCATTCCCCAGGGAGAGGGGTACTTTGCTGCAGAGGAAGAGAGGTTAAAATCTGGCTCTGTACCTTCCAGCTGGATTAAGATATCAGAGGCCCTTGGGTAATGTAAGCATGTTGTGAACACAAGATCCCGAGAGGGAGCTGAAAATCAACTAGATAATCCAATCTGAAATGAAGATTTTAGTTCTTGGAGACAGAGAGACAGCACTTTAGGCCTTTTCTGGGAAGAGCTTGGAAAACAAGAAGCCCTTGTCCTTGTCCACCACCCCAGGGTTTGGCGGCGGTCAGGCTCATGTTACCCTAGGGGGCCTCTGCCCTGCCACCAGGGGCTCCTTGTACTCCAGGGAGAACCAACCAGAGCAAGTGCCGTGTTCAGCTCTGAGAGGCTACCAACTCTTGTCCACCAGTTGTTATGTTTAAAAAGCAAATAAACATCCAAACACAAGACCAGGCTGTCGAGGCATGAGTAGATCAGGTGGAAACAGAGAGCTCATCCTCTTGCGGGTCAGTGAGAAAGTACAGATACCACGGTTTCTTAACAGCACACTTTCCTCCTGAGACGGACCGTAGAAGTTCAACTTAAATCCCCCTGTCTATGAACTGCCACCTCCCCAACCTCTCCCAACTCCTCTCTCACTGCTTAACACGTGACCCCTTCCTCTTAGACACAGGAATTTCCTGGCTGCCCCCTCCAGGTGGCCTGTTAAATGACTGGTCCCTTTGTTTGTGGCAATTGCATTTCTCAGAAGGGCCCAGTCCTGTGTTCCTCCAGCCCATGCCCGCTTATCTCTCAAGACCTAGATTGAGACTTACCTCTTCTGGGAAGTCTTCTTCCGTACCAACCCACTCTCCCACTGACTTTTCCTAGCACTGCTGTGTAGTATAAGAGTATGCCACTATGTACCATTTTGTACAGGGATATGGCAGGGTTTTCAGCTTACTTCATTGGTACTCTTTGGTTCCCCTACTTCTATTTCTTCTGTATTGCCCCCAGCACTCAGAATTGGGTCTTTCCAATGCAGCAGACAGCCCTCCCCACTCCCCTTTGCCAAAGTCTCACCATTGATCCTGTTGCCTTGGAGGTAAAGGTTCTCCAGGTTGGTGTTCACTGGGGGGATCTTCTGTAGCTGGTTGTAGGAGAGGTCAAGCTCAAGGAGGCTGCTGGAATTGAAGGTGTTAGAGGCCAGGCCACTGTTGGTGAGACTGTTGTGGGACAGCCGCACATACAGCAGCTTGGGCGACCCCCGGAAGTAGTTGTCGGGGACCGAGTAGACATTGTTGTGCTCTAGGTACAGCTGCTCAAGGGCTGAGGGCAGTCCATCAGGCACCTTCCGAAGGTGGTTGTAACTCAGGTCCAGCAAGATCAGTGACCGGAGGCCTCTCACCGAACTGCCCACTTCCTGGATCTCGTTGTGTTGGAGGTACAAGGCCGTGAGGTTCTCCAGCCCCTCCAGCGCGTTGTTGGGGACCCTCAAGATCTGGTTGTGCTCGAGATGGAGCTCCCTCAGGGATCGAGGCAGTGGGCCAGGCATCCGGGTCAGGTTGTTGTGGTCCATGTACAGCCTCTCCAGGTGCCTCAGCTTGGAGAAGACCTTCCTGCCCACCCTATCACTGGTGATCTGGTTGCCATGGAGAGCAATCCAGAGCAGCCCAGTGGCGTTGTCGAAAACGCCCTCCTGGATGGAAGAGATCTGATTGTTCTGGAAGTAGACGTACTTCATGCGGGAGGGGACGAAGGGTAGGTACTTGAGGTTGCGGTTGTCACAGTACATGGCTGTGGGGAAGTTGGGGGGGCAGTCGCACTCCTGGGGGCAGTCGCGGGGCTCTGGTGGGGGTGGAGAGCCGTAGGCATAGGCTGGACTTTCCTCTCCCCCGTAGGGGTAAGGCTCATAGGGCTCATAAGGGTAAGGGTCATAGGGATCGTAGTAGGTGGACTGCTGGTTGCGGAGGTAGTGGAACCACCAGTGGGAGTCTTCCTCATATTGGGCCCGGGAAAGGGAGCAGAGCCCTGCCAGCAGCAGGAGGGAAGCCCACTGCATGTTGTCTCTCTGCAAGAAGGGAGAGAGAACAGAGTAAGCAGGCGTGAGTGAGACTCTAGGGAGGCAGGGAGGCAGAGCAGCTGAGCCTTAGTCTTTGAGCTACGTGGACCTGACTTCAGCAGCAAACAGCTGTGAGCAGTAGCCTTGCTCTCACTTCCTCTGGGCCTCCTCCCAGTGCCGCCTCTGCACACTTGGTCCAGCAGAAACGTGGCTGTCTGGGGGGAGCTAGGTGCATTTTCCTCTGGTCATAGAGTCGCAGAAACATAGCCTTTGAGATTAAAAGGAGCTTGAATGGAGGTGCTGCATTTTTTTTGGAGGGCAGGCCCATAGGAACCTCTAGCAACCTGAAGGTACTGTTGGGGGAGCTAGAAAGGCCACAGCAATTCCCATGGGAGTGGTAGTGGTGGTGGGTGCTCTTTAGTCCTGAATTCACATCCAGTTTGGACTCCCCAGGACATAATGTTTCCCAAGAGTCCAAGGAAAAAGCCTTCTGGCTCTTTCCATATCTCTGGGAAACAGCCAGAAGTGGCTTGAGATCTCAAAGGGGAAGATCTGAACTACTTGGGAAGGCAGAGGTTTCTGTTTTGAGTCTGTGGGGAACGTTGTGGTCCCCCTGTAGCCACCACAAGGCTTGGGCTTGTGGTGCCAGCATCTGTAACAGTGCCAGCACCTATAACAGTCTGCTGGTGAGGAAACTCTCTGGTTGGCAGTTTGTGGCTACACATGCAGCTTGGCTGGCACAGGGTCTTCATGTAACAGTTACAGATTCGCTCCAGGCTGGGGCCACTGCCACCCAGGTATGGCACTTGTCTTCTAGAGTGGGTACTGAGTGCATGCAAGTCTTACTGCACTTGTCCAGTAAAGTGTTACTACTTCTCCCGCTCCACCATGGACATTATGCAAGAGCCAAATGGGACCAAGAGAATGTATGAGGAACATCAAACAATGGAACAGGAATTGAAGCCTCTTGAGTGTGCCCAAGGGAACATGGCTTTAGAATGGGATTCTGGCATCCTTCTCTCCCATCCCAAGCCACCTCTGGATTACCAGGCTCCATATCTAGGCCCCCACATTTCCTGGCAGCCCATTGCCTTCGAGCTTGTTATGCTAGCGAGATGAGAGCAGGGTAGGTTTAGAGAGAAGTGTGGGTTTGGTGTCACCTGAGAGGGAAGCTGAAGGAGTGGAAGATGAGGGGTCATGGGGTGGCATATCAGGCTGGATGTCTTACTCTGAATACCTATAGCCAAAGCACTGCATAACCCCTGTGAACAATGGGTACCTTCCAGAGGGGTGATTGTCACCCTTGGACAGAAGACCTTAGAACCTTTCTTGGTCTGGGAATAGTCACGTATACCATTCACATTGCTATTGGCCCTTGGCTGGGGCTGGCACCCGTGGACAGGAGAAAGAAAGGAGTCTAAAAGCCAACATCAAATCCAATGAACCGATGAGAAGGACCCTAATAGTGACAATCTAGTCACCTTCTGACCACCGTCTCTGTCAGACCTCTCTGTCCCCTGAAAGCAATTCCCTTAGGCCCACTTTATTCCATTAGTCTCTGGGTTGCAGAGGCGAGGCCCCTGGCTCGCAGAGGCGAGGCCCCTGGCTCATCCTCAGGCAGCCTCAGACAAAGAGCCCACAGTGTTTCTGAGGGGCCAACCCAGCCACCCACTGCCTGGGCATGCTGGCTGGGCCTTGGCACTGGCCTGGGGAAGACGGAAGGAATGGCCCATTACCAGTAGCACATTTTTCCATGCTCAGCTCTGGGCTGCTGCAGGATCACGGTGGCTGTCTGGAGGCTGGCACAGTGAGCCTCTGTCTCCATTTCTCCTTCCAGACTAGGCACCGTGGCAGACAAGAGCCATCTTCCTCTTCGAGACCCAGCCTTCCAGGGCTGTGCATCCTGCCCACTTGAGTCTCCTTTGGAGTCATGACGGCTAAAAGGGTTTGGTGGCACCCTATTCCTCTCTTTACCCTACCCCCATCTCTTAGCAATGTTGCTCCAGGGTTTATACTCTTAAATCCTCACCCACCCCACCCCCAATGATAGAGACCCTCCTGTGCTCAGAGCTTGGTAAGGTGGAGAGTTTCTAGGACTGGCACTCTCTGAGTTGGGGGGAGCTTACTCAGGAGTTACTGCTGTTCTTTCATTTCTCCATTCTAGAGAACCATTTCTCCCTTCTGTCAGAGTCCAGGAGGTCAAGCCAGAGCTATTCCCTAACCTGAATTGGATCCCCATTTCACAGCTCCTTGGACCTGGTCAAGTCTCAATATTTCTGTGTATTCTCTCCCTTTCACCCCAGCAACACACAAGCACGCGTGTGCATGTGCACGCACGCACACACACACTACACAATACTCCCTCTCCGCTCTCATAACAGAATTTAGTTACCACAACCCTTCTGAAGAGAGACTGCAGGGACACAGGGCTAGGATGGTGGGCTTTCTGAGCAGTAGTGGGGCAGACCTGGCTATGCTAGATACCTGGCCCTTCACTTTTTCATGCCTGAGAACTGGATGTCCCCCAACAACAGAAAGAAACTGTAGGACAAAGGTAGCATGTTGGGAACCCTTCCTTCTACTCCCCTTTCCCGGCTCCAGCATCCTGGGACACAGCCCAGATGGGAGAAGGACGAATGACTCCTTCCACCCGGCCCTTGCCCTGCTCCCCAGCCTCTTTGCTGTGGTCCCTTTGTGGAACTACCAGGGACAAAACCTGAAGTAAAATGACTGACTTACCTCGAGTTGAACCTTTCAGAGAATGACCACGTCTCTCTGTCTGGCCTCCTTGGTTGGAGAGCGTGTGAGAGGGAGAGGAGTGAGGGTGTCTACTGAGAGTGTGTGTGTCTGTGCCAGGCCAGGGCCCGCCCCCACATTCCTAATCAAATGTTGTGAAGAGAGGGGTTGAGGAGCCCGGATCCTGGCTTTTTCGGCTCTGCTGCAGGGGCGGAGCTCACACTCAACCGCGCAAAATCCTGCTGTCCGCCTGACGCTATAAAAAACCACCTTCTTTCCACTCATCTGCCCTAAAGCATTGGCAGCTCAGGGTCTCTTTCTGCTGAATGAGTTAGTGGCGCCCTCGAAGTTATTTGTACAGTCTCTTACGAAGCGCCTGGATTTCTCATTAAACCCACAAGGGCAGATGCAGGGATGAGGAGGGCCAGGATTTGGGAAGAGGCATCTTAACTCTTTCAGCAACCCACGGGTCCCACGGGAGAGCGAGGGCTCACCCTTCTGGGCTCCGGCGCCCTCTACGGGCAGGTGGTTAGGCTAATGGACAAGGGAGAGGACACAGGATAGCGGGCTCTGGCTCCAGTTCCATCCCTGACCGGTGTAGACCTGTCTGGGCTGTAGGGTTTCTCTCTCGCCACTGTGATAAAAGGGAAGAAAGGGACTCTCACATTTGTTGATCACTTACTTACTAGCCTCATGCACTTTCGCCTGTCTCACGATGATCTTAGGGTTAGCAACAAGTACCTTGCTGAGTTGTAGCAAGGACTCTGTGAGGTAATTTGTGTGAGGCTCCCGGTCCAGAGATGATTGCTGTTGTGCCCATTTTACAGATGTAGAGACCCTGAGTAAGGGGAAGATGAGGTCGGAGAAGTAGGCAGGAGCTAGACCATGAAGGGACTTTTGGGCCATGGCATGAATTTAACTTTTATTCTGAATGTTTAAGCAGAGGAAGTGAAAAGATCTGACCTACATTTTTAAAAGCACATGGGAGAGACTGCTGTGTGGCAAAAAGCAGGAAAGTGTGGAAGCAGGAGCTCTAGCCCGCCTTTGTAGAGAGATAATGGCAGATTGGGCTAGTGCAACGGAAGAGGGGACAATGTATCTTTAGACAAGGAGTCTTGAAAATGGACCAGATAGGGAGGTAGAGGAAGTCAAGGACGAGTCCTTGATTTTGAGTTTGAGCAACTGGTAGGGGTGGTAGCACCATTTCCGGACATTAGAAAGATGGGGAGGGACAGAGTCTAAGTTAGAGATGCCTGTTAGGCATTCCAGTGGAGATGCATGCAGGCAGTTAGATAGATGAGTCTGAACTGGAAGTTCAGGGACTAGAAGAATTTGGATTACTTAGAATCTCAGTAGCTTAGATGAACCCATGCATCCTGAATGCTCTTTCCTCAACTAACTGCCTCATACTAACATCCAAGAAACACCCCTTTAAATTTTTTTAAATTGTGGTAACTAACTCGTAACTTAAACTTTACTATCTTAACAAATTTTAAGTGCGCGGTTCAGAAGTGTTAAGTATTGCTGTACAGCCAGTCTCTAGAACTTTTTCATCTTTCAAAACTGAAACTTTATATTCATTAAACAAAAATGCCCCATTTCACCCTCCCTCAGCCCCTGGCAACCACCAGAGTAGAAAGAATGACTTTCCACCTCTATGAATTTGACCACTCTGCATGACTCATATAAATGGAGTCATACAGTCTTTGTCTTTTTGTGACTGGCTTATTTCACTAGAATAATGTTCTCAAGGTTCATCCATGTTGTAGCGTGTGTCAGAATGTCCTTCCTCTTAAAGGCTGAGTAATTACTGTATGCATATACCACATTTTGTTTACCCATTTGTCTGTCAATGGACATTCGAGTTGTTCACACTTCTTAGCTATTGTGAATAATGCCGCTGTGAACATGGGTGTACAAATATCTCTTTGAGATCCTGCTTTTAATTATATTGGTTACATGTTCAGAAGTGGAATTGTTGGATCCTATGGTGATCTATTTTTAACTTTTTTGAGGAACTGCCATATTGTTTTTCATAGTGGATACACCATTTTACATATCCACCAACAATGCACAAGGGTGTGAATTTGAATCACTCCTTATTTTTTAAAGGTACCGATTGAGAAAGCCTCAGATTTGAATTTGAAGAATTTAGAATTTGAATTTTAAAGAATGGAACTTTTGCTTGCTCCAATAAGGTTGAGCTGTTGACATAATATGAAAGGTCCTTATTAGGGACCCAGTCTCCTCAGGAATTTCAAAGAGTTTTTAAAAAGATTAAATATAACGAATGGGCCTCTGCTGACTACCTACTATAAACTAGATGGTTTACGTATGTTATCTCATTAATAATCACAGTAGATATTTTGTGTTGGAAATAGGGGATCACAGATATAAAGTGATTGGATAGTGGTAAAATAAGGATTTGAACCTTGACCTGCATGACTCCAAAGACCTTTCTCACAACACAAGGCCAGAGGACTGGTGGAGTGTAGGGGGTAATGACCACCCTGCTGTCAGGGCTGAACTCAATTAATATGGAGTGCAGCTAATGACAGTGGCCCAATCTGCTTGAATTTGGGGACAGGGGATTGTAAAGATGAGAGGGGGCTGGGATACAGGGATTCTCTTCCTGACCCCACACATATTTCATTTCAATTTAATGCATATGAGCATTTACTCTGGGCCTGGCATGCTCTTAAGTGTTCGGGACACAAAGAAGGTTTTGATAGAGTACGTGCTCAAAATAAAGCAGATGTATAAGCAGCAAACTCTGATCTCATGACGGAGGCAGAGTGGCCTTAATGTGAAGATGGTTATAAAGAATGCACAGATGGGCTTCCCTGGTGGCGCAGTGGTTGAGAGTCCGCCTGCCGATGTGGGAGACACGGGTTCGTGCCCCAGTCCGCGAAAATCCCACGTGCCGCGGAGCGGCTGGGTCCGTGAGCCATGGCCGCTGAGCCTGCGTGTCCGGAGCCTGTGCTCCGCAAGGGGAGAGGCCACAACAGTGAGAGGCCCGCGTGCCGCAAAAAAAAAAATTGCACAGATAACTTTCCCATCATTTTTGAGTCTAGAAAGCAGTCACTTTTCAATGGAAAACACTAGTTCTGGCAACTGGGCCTGAGAGACACTCCTTAGCTGGATCTAGATAGCCTGGACAAATACACCCATTAGGTACAGATGTTAATTTTTTTAAAATTCCAGCATACCGAATAATACTTCACTTAGTAACAATGAAAGTCAGCAGAGTCTGGGGGCCAAACATTGATTGGGATTCTTTCCAACTAAGATCTACCAAAAAAACACAGTATCCCCATGTGGATTTGCACTAGGTCTTTAGTCATCTATTCTGTTTCAAGGTAGACTTGGGAGGAAGAAAAGAGGGAGGGGATGATTGAGATCAGGTCAGGAGGAAGAGTTTCAGGGAATCATTCACTGTTCAAAAATTCCTTTGTTGATGGATTCTAACCTCCATTTTGACTACTGCCTCTCTGTTTCCCTGGTTCCTGGATCTAGGCCCTCAGAGCTTGATTTCAATATAGGAAACCAAGTAGGGGATCCTGATGTCTCTCAGATTGCCAAAGGAACCCGCATGTGAAGAAAGTTCATTTGGGACGCTGGTGCTTTCTGGGAGGTGTCAAGCCAGCACTACCCAGTTACTAGACTGCAAGCAAACTAAGGAAAGAGGCTATGTTATTCATTTCTGTAGCCCCTATCCCCAGCTGGGCATATAGTGCTTGGCGCTTAGTAGGTAATTGGTAAAGTATTATAAAGTGAACTGTATTTTTGGTTCCCTACAGAGTCTGCCTGTCTTCAGAACCCAATGTTTGGTAGAACAGCCACCATCAACCAGGACAGGAAAACCCTTAGGCCTTCAGGCCAGTTAGACTTTCCAGGGGTTCATGTCATTGCTATTTCCTTCCCACCCAGAAAAGTACAGGTTAAGCCACAGCCACTAGGCAAAGCTGATTGCCTTTGATGTTTGGACCCACCCTGTTTGGAAGAGACAAAGTGCCTTCTGATTCAAATTCCTACCAGCAAAGAGAGTTATGCACCTGTGGCCGCCAAACCCTTCCACTTCAACCTTCATAGAACCCAAAAGCCACTGTTTTTATAAAACAGCCTCTGATCCCAAACAACCAAGGGATGAGGGGTAAGCCTGAAATCCACCCAAACAGAATTATTGAGTTGGATATGAAGAGGTCAGTAGAAAGATGATCATGGTGATACAATCCAGGCCCTGCTGCTTGCCCATCCTGAAAACTCTTGATGCCAGAGAGGGACTGTTTACTAGTCTGAGGTTTTGATGGGAAGTCCTGGCTATACTGGCACTCAACAGTGGTATCTCAGAGTTTCCAAGGGAGATGTTTCCCCTTATTCCCTTGGCACTGAGTGGTCATTAGAAGTCTTCACCATGGATAGTCTCCTCTCTCCAGAGGGTGAAACAAAGATGTTGGAGCTGGGAGAAAGGCTTGTTTTCTTTCAAATGCAATAGGAGAATAAGAACTTGGAACCTCAAGTTCCAAGTTCTGGGAAATGCATTGAGGGCTTCAGAATTTCCTTTTAATAAGCTCTTTAAAAATAAGACAGAGGGGCTTCCCTGGTGGCGCAGTGGTTGAGAGTCCGCTTGCCGATGCAGGGGACACGGGTTTGTGCCCCGGTCCGGGAAGATCCCACATGCCGCGGAGCGGCTGGGCCCGTGAGCCATGGCCGCTGAGCCTGCGCGTCCGGAGCCTGTGCTCCGCAACGGGAGAGGCCACAGCGGTGAAAGGCCCGCGTACCACAAAAAAAAAAAAAAAAAAAAAAAAAGACAGAGAACAACCTTTCTTATTTAATGGATAGTATCTCTTTATTTTTACTGTATATTTACTGCATGCTTGCTATTATTAACATGATGAGGACATACATGACGGATTCCGGAAGATCACCTTCTGGAAAATGTGAGTGTATCTGAGTCAGGAAAGGGAGGTTGTTGGTTCAGGGAACGATACCTAAATGAGGATGGAGGCAGAGGAGACAACCTGAAATTTGAAACCTGGAGGGTTTGGTCATTCAGTGATTCAGTATGTGACATCCCTCTATGTTCTGCAAATGAGCTAATGGTTCCCCTCAGACTGTGCCTGGGGCTGTTGGAGAGAACAGGTGTAGGATAGACCAGTTCCCAGGATGCTGGTACCTGTCACGGATGTTACCTGGCTGTAGGTGAGACCAGGTCTGGATATTCGCTCTAAAATACCACGTACCATTTCTGAATTCTCACCACAACCCTATGAGATAGGTATTTTCATATCTTACTTTTACAGATGAGGAAACCAAAGTTCAGAAAGGCTAATTAATTTGTTCAAGGTCATATAGCAATTAAAATCAGCAGGGCTTGGATTCTAAACTTAAGTCTGTCCACCCCTAGAGTCTGAGTTCCTAACCAGTATGCTATATAGAATCTCCAGAGTAAAGGAAAGAGCATGGGTTGGGAACACAGATATATGTTCACATTCCAGCTCTACCACTTACTAAAGTAGTCTCTGTGACTTTGGGCTAATTGCTTAAACATCAGTGAGACAACGTTCTCATTTGTAAAATGGGGGCAATAACCTTAACCTCATGAGATATTGGGAGGACTAAATGACACAAAGGACATAGACTCCTAGTAGGGAGGCTGCCACACGTGGACCTTCAATAAATGGTAGCATCCTTTGGTTATTTTAGTAGATTATCAGCTCCCTGAGGAACGAGGCAATGTCGTTGTGCCTCCCACTAGTACAATGCTTGGCCAAGTGCCTGGCACGTGTTAGCCCTTTTCTAAGCATTATGAATAAATGAAAGGTGAAGAAGCTGGATTTTACTAAAGGGTAGTAAACATACTTTGGTAACTTAAACCAATCGGAGAGAAGCTAGCCAAGGGTAGAGGTGGGACTTTCAGGGCTAGAATTATTGAACTGCCCCAAGGAAGGGCAAGAAAGGTGACTGTAAGGTCAGTGTAGAACCCTCCACAGACAAATGTACAAACATCTTTGGGGGATAGATAGGGAAATATCTTACTTATCTTGGGGGTCACGGAAAGGTCAGGATTCAAGAGCCATGTACAGAGCAGCCCACAAGAGGAGATGCCTCAGCTGCTTCCCAGACAGGAGTGTAAGAATCAGGTTTGGGTTGGGGAGAGAATACCACCTAACTGGTGGCACCGCTCTGAATACCCTCAGGCTGAGGAGAGTGGTTAACTCCTACCTGGAGATGGATGAGGCTGAATCTTCAAAGCAAGAATTAGGAACAGGTCCCATGAGCCCATCCAAAGGTCTGTGGACTTGGATCTAGTTCAGTTAGGTCTGCAAAGACCAGGAATAATGATCCTTAGTACCGTGTGAGATATCTAGAACTCTAGTTCCTTCTGTGGTCCCTGAAATAAAACAATAGTTTAACAATTAAATAAAAAACAGATAAGAAAAATTCCTTAAAAACAAAAAGAGGAAGGGCAATATATTGTCACTGTCTTGGAAAGGACAGGGATTTTGAGTCAGACAGAATGGCTTTGAATCCCAGAATCTAGAGCATGCCCCTCAATCTCCTTGGTTTCCTCAATTTCCTTGGTTCTCCTTCAGGTTCCTCATCTGTAGCATGAGGATGTTAACACCTAGCTCTTTGGGTGGTTTTAAAACAATTGTAAGTATCTAGCACAGCACCGGCACATGGGAGACATTTAGAAAACGTCATTTCCTTTCCTCACCTTGCGTGTTTGTCCAGGAACTCGTTAAAAATAGGACCTTATATCCTAATCTATGGGAAGGTCAGAGGGAAGACAATTTTAGTAGGACTGTAGCTGGTGACAGCCTGGAAAGAAAACAGACTAAATACCTGACACTTGTAAGAAAAAACAGAAATGGGGGTTAGCAGGCCCAAAGGGTCTAGGAGTCTGACAATACAGCCCTCCACTTAGGAGGAGTGGTTCTCAGCCCCGGCTGCACATGGGAGCCACTGGGGTGGCTTTGGAACACAGCCGGGCCCAGGCCCCACTCCAGACAAATGGAATAGAATTTCTGCAGTTGGAGCCTGACATCTTTTTGTGGACTGATGGATGATTTTAGTGTGAAACCAGGTTTGAGAGTGCTATCCGGAGGCAGGGGGAATGATCATGATGACTTCTAAGATGGAGGTCATCCTAACATCTAGCTCCAAAAAGAAGGGCTTTTCAAACTTTTATTTATGAAGTACCCAGAAAAGGAGAGAACGAATGCGATCGAGGAACATGATCCAAAGCAGCTCATTCAAACTGAAATCTCACATTTGATGTAAAAAAATCATCTGAATTTTGTTCCATAAAGCACTCATGTTTATTTCAGTAGAAATTACCCCTCCTCCCCCCCAAAAAAATCTCCTTGAGTAAAAATGGTGCCCCAGATATGCCATGCTTCTCCAGGGCATCATGAATCCCAGGAATCCCCAACTGAACAGCATAATTTTAGGTCATTCACCTTGGCTGACGAGCTCCCCGGCCACTGGAGGGACAGCTGGGCGGGGGGTTGCCCCTGTTTATGATGCTGGCTGTGGGGTCACCCAGAGCAGGAACTGACAGGCCCAGCTCCCTTTGCTGCTGTAGCCTGAGGAGGGGGCACTGTTGCTTCTTCCACAACTTTCTTGCTAGAGAAACTGCCCGATGGCTCCTAGCCAGGCAGCTTGGTAAAGCTTTGTGAAGAAATAGATTCCTTTCCCAGTCCTCCTGAGGCTGTATTTCTAAGGGAATTTACAAGAATAGAAATTGTTTTCATCTTCAGTCAAGATACAGAAAGCTTCACTCTCTCCCCACTTCCTCCCACTTTTTAGATCCCCAACTGCTTTAAGAAACACATCCTTGTGGGAGAATTTGCTCTCTCCTCTACCTCCCTACCAGCAGCCAGACTCACAAAAAGTACTTGAACTGCCCTGAGGCATTTCTGTCTGGCCTGCTACTTTCCTTTGGACCTGCCCCTCTCTCCAAATCCATTGCCCCCTCCTTCTCCAGCCCCCCCATTTCATAAATTTCAACAAAACAACATCTTCCAGGAGCAAACATGTTCTGGTTTGAGGGGATAAGTGGGATGTGGGGTGTAGGATTAGAAGGAGCTGCCTTCTTTCCAGAGAACTAGAAGAAGGAAGCAGAGGGAATTAACATTTTTTAAGGCTAAGTCCTCATACATCATTTCATTTAAACGTCATAAAACCCTGGAACACAGCTACAATTATCTCCATTTAACACATGAGAAAAACTGAGGCTCAAAGAGGTGAACTAAGATTTAAACACAAGCATATGGTATGTATAGTATGTATGAATGAATGAACAGATAAATGAGTGAATGGATGGAGTAAACTAAGAAACAAAATTAGGATTCTTTTGACTGCACCACCTGCCCAAGGGTCGCCAGAAGTCCCTACTGTCAGTGATCCCCCTCAGGGAAATATACTGAAGGCCACTGTCCCTGGCTTCTCACAGGCAGTGCTAACTCCTTATTGTCTGTGTTTCTCCTGCTGCTGCGGCTCCCAGCCTCCAATTGTCGGCCCAGGGCAGCAGCAGAGGCGCTCAGCATTTGCCCTGGGACCTGTGTTACAAGCTGTACTGTCTAAGTGAATCTTCTGTGCCCACCTGGGAAAGTTGGTTGGAAGGAAGTTCTCCCAGAAAGCCCCAATTCCAGAAGATCTGCTCCTGGGGTCTCCACCACGGAGTCCAGGACTGTGGGAAGCCACCTGACCTGCCGCAGAACACCCACCTTCCGTGTCTCTCTTTCTTACAGAGCCAGGTTTCTGTGAGAACCAAGCCTGAAGGGGGACAGAAGGCCAGGTGTTCTCTGACTCTTTCTTTCTTTCTTTTTCTGTGTTCTGGCCTAGTTCTCTTTGACTCTGGCCCTGGTTTGTACTGACACTGCTGAAGGAACATCTCCTCGGACTCTGCACCCATGCCTAGGGCATCGTGGGTATTCAGTTAAGGTTTGATGAAGTGCACTGAGTGGACAGCTGCCAGACATACCATCTTCTCTCAACAGGAGGGAAGAGAGCCCGGACAGGACAAGAAATGGAGGAGGGGAGGGAGACACTGAGGAAGGGAGGAGGGGGCCCTGAGTTAGGAAGGCCTTGGTCTTTAGTTGGCTGCTGTGGGTTTGCTGGAGGAGAGGAGTTAGTGTCACAGATTAGTGGGATTTGACATGAACAAGTGCTGTTATTTGGAAGGGAATGAAGAATTGAAAGGTTAGTAGCTGAAGAGATGTTCTTGCCTAGTCACACTGTTGTTCTTAGAGACCTGTGTCTGCAGCCCAGGGCTGGGAGCCCCATGGAAGCTCTGAGCTGTGTCGCTATATCATCAGGAGGCATTTTAAGTGAGTGAAAAAAGTGACTGGGGTTCAGGCACAAAGCTGATGCTTTAATTAACGTCCTCTCCTCTGCTGTGTGAGGCCCTCTCCTGATTTAACGCAGCAGGAGGGATGGGAAGAGAGCACCAGCTGGTTATAGGTAAAGGAAAGTCAGATTTTGTTGCTTCTTTTTTTCTTTTTCTTTTTTTTGGCTGGATGCCTCTCCAACTACAGAGGACCACCTCCTGACAAACCTCCTCCCTTCTGCATTATTCATCCCCTTGCTTCTTATGCGTATGAGTGCCTGTGTGTGTACACGTGCACGAGCACTGGGGAGGGCGATAGGTGTGCACAGTTTGCCTGGTTGTGCCCGTTTCCTACCTCATGCAGACTGTTGTCTGTGCCCCAGGCTGCCAGCAGCATCTCCTAAAGCCCAGTACCTCCCAGGCCTGGGGGAAATGCAAGGAAACAGCAAGGAGCCATTACCTAAGACCTCTGGCTTCTGGCAGTTGAGTGGGCTTGGCCACCAGGCAGAAGGAACCTTGAGTGCTGCTGGCAGGGCCTCTGGCAGCTCATGTAGTAACTGTGGCTCCAACCCGTCAACCAGGGCAAAGGAGCCCAGAGGCATGAACTCACTTCCACTTTAAGCTCTGGGATTCAGAGAGGTCACCTGGCCCCATTCATCCGGGGTCATTAGGGATGTGGCCTCAGGGGCAGCAAGGCAGCTCCTCTAGAGGTTGGTGACCAGGCGCCTACTAGAACCCAGCATCCTCTGGGGCTTAGAGCAGGCGACGGATGGAGGAGAGCTGGGACCCCTCTTGCTTGGCAGTCGAAGAAAGCAGTCTTCCTGGTGAGCTTACAGCACCCAAGATTGTTCTCTCCTCACCTCACACACACTGTCCTGTCCACCCAGCCCTACTGGGATCTTCATGCAAAGTAATAAACCCAGGCCTAATGGCCCTAACAGCAGAAGAAGCCTGGGTACCAACCCGGAGTGCCCAGAGCAGCAACAATTTGGCCGTACTCCTTCCCCATGGTACACATCCAGCCCTACAGGCTTTGGGTCCCTCCTGGCCCCTGCCTCTCCAGGGACCCTCCCCGAGGAAAGCAGTACCCTTTAAGTGCTTGGAGATCAGTGCGGGAGGTGCCAGGGGAGTGTGTGTGTCATTCACTAGCTAAAAGCAAATCCTGCCTTCGCATTTGCCTGCAAGTGCCCGCAGCCTCCCACTTGCTATTGTCTCTGGAGCCTGCCCTGCATTTCTGTGAGCCTTCTGTGGGCACTGCTATGTGTGAAGAGACTCAGTGAGAATAGGAACTCATTGGATTTGCTGATAATTCCCTACTACCCGAGATGCGTAAATTAGGACATATTTGCTCACTGCAGAGGGATGGGTGCTCCACGTGGGAACTGTGTTCTCTGCAGAGCACCACCGCCTGTGGGCACATCAGTGTACGCGTGGTAACGTATGCCCGCACAGTCTGGCAGCAGCACTGACCCGGGAGGCTGAATTGAACCACACGTAGGGGAACATGGTTGCAATGTGCTTTAGAGGAGAGTCAAGGCAAGCTGCCCTCATCTCTTCTCATTGCAGAGGAGTAAGCAAGCCAGCGGTCATATGCGCCAAAGCCTTCACACATTGCACGCTTCCACATATACGTACATATTTTATTGAGATAAAAATACGATTCTCCATTTGAATGCGCGATGCGGTGTCATTTAGTGCATTCACAGCGTTAAGCAGACACCACCACTCTGGTTTCAAAAGATTTTTGTCACCCCTGAAGAATGCCCCTCACCCAGTAAGCAATCACTCCCCATTCTTCCTTCCCACTCAGTCCCTGGCAACCACTAATCTAGTTTCTGTCTCTATGGATTTGCCTATTCTGAATTTTTCATACAAATGAAATCATACAATGTGTGATTCTTTGACGTCTTTAACTTAGCATAATGTCTTCAAGTTTCATCCAAAGTGTAGCATGTATCGGGACTCCATTCCTTTTTATGGCCGAATAATAATCTGTTGTATGTATTTACCACAATTTGTTTATCCATTGATAAACGTTGGGGTTGTTACAGCCTTTTGGCTATTGTGAATAGTGTTGCTATGAATATTTGTGAACAAGTATTTGTTTGAGTACCTGTTTTCAATTCTTTGGGGAATATACCTAGTAGTGGAATCGTGACTAATATGGTTAAACATAATTCTATGTTTAACTTTTTGAGGAAATATATATATATATATATATATTTTTTTTTTTGGAAATATATTTTTTATTTGATCCTCACAGCACCCCTGTGAAGTAGACAGGGCAGATATTAGAGAGAATGTATATTAAGCATCTAGGTCGTTCATTACCTACACATAATAAGTGCTCGATAAATTTTAAAATAGTATTATTATCAGATGCAGAAACTGAGGCTCAGAGAGTTCAAGTGACTTGCACAAGCTCTCTATAAATAATAGAATCTAAACGAAATCCACGGCTTCCAATTTTAGACCATAGAGCCAGTCTTCTTCCAACAGATTTCAGGAACTCAGGCCATGGATTTTCCCCAGGAAAAAAAAAAACCAATAGTGTGAATTTCCCCTTGGGCTCAGGGACCTGCCCTGCCCTAGCCCAAGGAGAAGAGACAGGAGAACTGAGCAGGGAGAGACCTCCCACTCTGCTCTCCCAACCTCTGCGCTGTCCTGCCTTCTCCCGGACCTCAGCTCTGCAACAGCAGCCTGACAGCAGGTGGAGAGTGGCGCTGAGTGTAACTGACAGCTGGCTGGGCTGTCACTTCCCCTGAACTCCCATTGTCCCTCCAGAGCCCCTGGTTTTCCTGCCTTTGGCCCATCTGCAGAAATAGTTACCATGGACCTCCCCCTGGGGCAACCCAGGGCGGATGTGTGACCCAGAGGCTCGCCCCGGGCAGAGGATCCATCTGCTTGTCTCTTCTCATCTGGGATCCCGCCTGTCTCATCTGGGATCCCGCCTGAGCATTGCATGTCTGCATCAGTGTTTACTCACCAGCACCTCAGAGGGACTTGACCAGTACCCTCACCTCAGAGGGCTGGGTCTGCAGCCCGGAGGAGTTAAGTGACTTTCCGGCACTCAGGCAAGGGAAAGACAGCACAGATTCCCGGCAGGAGCTTTCTGCCCAGCCCCCATTCTCTTACTCTGCCCTGCCCATGATACCAAGAGTAAGGAGCACAGACTTCTGGAGAAGAGAGGTGTCGCAAACTCAGGCAGGAAAGATCCAAGAATCCATGTGGTTCACCCCTGCCTCCGGATGAGATTAGGCTGAAATCCTGTGGGTCTAGCTGACCCCTGCAAATACAGCAGAGGCATCTCTGATGGGATGGGGAGGAAGAAGTGGCAGCCAGGGGGTCCTGGGGGACTTTGTAATTTTTGCTTTGTTTCTTTAACTCGTCCATGATTGTTGCCTTTGGGCCTATCCTTCTGCTTTCCCCCCTCCCTCTCTTCTTGTTAAAAGTCTGTGGTTTGACCGCTTCAAAAAGTGGCAGCCACTCCCAGATTTTATGGTTCTGAAATGTCAAGACCAGTTGGGAGTTCTGTTTTTATTTTTCTCCTGAAGAGTAGGGTGGGGAAGAGCCCTAGAGTGTCCTAGCTTCAGGGGAAAGGCCTTAGGGGAAAAAGTTGACAGGTTTCTGTCTCTTCCTGTGGTCTCTGTTGATTCCTAATGATGCAAAGGTCAGAATGGATCAGAGAGGAATGGCCTGGCAGTGACTACCTTGGGCAGAAGGAAGGAGGAGTGATTGGCAGAGGGTGCCTGGGAGCTGGCAACGTTCTATTCCTTGACCTAGTGAGTGGTTATGTGGGTGTTGCTGACCTTGAGCTATACATTTGTGTTTTGTACATCTTTTAAAAGAAAATATTTATTTGGCTGAGTCAGGTCTTAGTTGCGGCATGCGGGATCTTTCGTTGCAGCACTCAGGCTTCTCTCCAGTTGTGGCATGAGGGCTCTAGAGCGCGCGGGCTCACTAGTTGCAGCGTGTGGGCTCTCTAGTTGTGGCGTGCGGGATTTAGAGCATGCAGACTTAGTTGCCCCACGGCATGTGGGATAGAACCCACGTCCCTTGCATTGGAAGGCAGATTTTTAACCGCTGGAACACCAGGGAAGTCCCCTGTTTTGTGCATCTTTATGTATGTGTATTGTTATATTTCACAACAAAAAAGCTTAAAGAAGAACAATCCTGGCTTACGAGTCAGAGTATCTGGGCTCATCCTCGGCTCTTCCACTTATTTGTCATGAGATCATAGTATAGTCAACTTACTCTCTCTGGTCCTCAGTTTCCACATCTGTAAAATGGGGGTCAGCAAACCTTAAAGCTCTCAGGGTGGCTGTGAGGGTTGAGTGAAAAACTTGTGTATTGTTGATACCCAGTAAGCTATAAAGCATGATTCACATGTAAAATATTATTTTATTTTATGGAGGGTCAGATAAGGGTGGAGATCAGCAGGAGAGCAGAGGCTACTGATGGGAACTGGGCCAGCCAAGGAAAGGTCAGCAGCCATGCTTCGGGTTTGTGGGGAGGATGGAGGTATTAGTTTCCTAAGGCTGCCAGAACAAATTACCAAAATCTGGGTGGCTTAAAACAACAGAAATTTATTCTTCCACAGTTCTAGAGCCTAGAAGTGTGAAATCAAGGTATTGGCAGGGCCACACTCCCTCTGAAGGCTCCAAGGAAGAGCCTTTCCTTGCCTCATCCTACCTTCTCCTGGCTCCCCGTAGACCTTGGATTTCTTTGGCTTTGCAGCTGTGTCACTCCCATCTCTGCCTTCATCTTTACACCATCTTTTTCTTTGTGTGTCTCTGTGTCCAAATTTCAGTCTCCTTTCTCTTATCAAGATATAGGTCATTGGATTTAGGGCCAACTCTAGTCCAATATGACTTCATCTTAACTTGACTACATCTGCAAAGACCCTATTTCCAAATAAGGTCATATTCTCAGGTACCAGGGATTAGGACTTCCACATATCCTCTTGGGGGACACAATTCAACCCATTGCAATGGAATTCTGGATGGAGAGATAGAGAAACTGGACTCAGGCCCCACTTCTACCACTTTGTGGACTTGGGCACTGGCTTCTTCAGCCTAAATGAGAAAATAAGTAGGAAATTAGAATTTGTTAAATGCCTGTAACGTGGTGTAGGGGTATTGTGAGGTTGACAATGTCATCCTTATTTTGCAGATAAAAAGATTGAGGCTGGGAAAGGGCATGGAAGTTACTCGATCCCACTGCTAGTAAGAAGGGTCTTCTGGGATACGAGTGGAGAGGAAGTGCATGGTGACCCCTTCTGGGGCTCAAATTCAACAAGTTAAAGCCATATGATTTTATAAAACACCGGAGGGTTTATTCCTGGTCCCCAAGTGAATCAAAGGATAGGAAGTTAAAAAATAAACTGTAGTTGAACTCAGAACCCAGGACTTACACTGCCTTGTGGAAATGAGTGTAGACCCCTGAGAGAGGATGCACAGCTGTGTAATTCCCTCTGCTCAGTGGCCAGCTCAGCACAGAGTCCTGCATTGGTCATGTGATATGGGCTGTGGAGGACAGGACAGATTCAAATCTCTGCTCTGTCTGCAACTATAAACGTCCACAGCTCCCACCCCAAAGTGCCCTGACCCCTGACTGGGCTATGGCATAGGTTCCTATCTTGGCTATAATGTTGCTGTTGGATTGTCTATGGGTGCTTGGCCTGTCCATGTGTCCCCCTCAGACTGAGAGATCCCCAGAGACCATCTGGTAAGCATTCAGCACAGCTCACTGTTCAGGTACCTTTCAAATGTAAGCACTGTGCTAGGGATATAGACAAGGGTTGGTTTTCCCACTCCAAGGAATTGGCCCAATTTTCCAGCAGGCATTCTCTCTTTCTAACCCACTGGCCAGCTCCTTCCCAGGGATCCAGCTCCCCAGCAGGTGAGGACTGATCTTCTCTTGCTCTGACCATCTTCTGGGGCCACAGATGCAGCTGCCAACACTTCTGGTCACAGCTCCAGGTGCAGAGGAAAGGAAAAAATGATGGTGTTTGCTCATTTAACAATTTTGAATAGAACCTTTCAGAAGGGCCTTTGGCTGGCTAGTGGTCTAGCAGCCAGCAGAAACTAATGCCAGGTATAGCAATAGCCTGGAGAAGTTGTCCCTTCCAGCCTTTCCCTTGCAATGTGCTGGTCCCCTAGAGAAGACTAAAGATGTTCCAGTGTTTTCTCGCTACCTCTTGGGCTGCACTGGAAGTGCCCAAAGGAACAGTGGCTGAAATCAGAATTCTGGAAGGCCCCTCGGATCAATGGCTCTCAAACTTGAATCTATCTCAGAATCACCTAGGGCAGTGGTTCTTAGAATTTTGTGTGCACCAGAATCACCTGAAGGGCTGTTAAAACACAGATTGCTGGGCCCCATCTCCAGAGTCTGTGGTACAGAGGGAGAATTTGCATTTCTCAGAAGTTCTCAGGTGTTCATGATGCCACTGGTCTGTGACTACCCTTTAAGAATACTGGTATAGGACCAGAGTCTCGGGCCCCAGTCCAGGAGATTCTTAGTGAGAATAAGGTAGGGCCCAGACATCTGTATTTTTAACAAACTTGCAGGTGATTCTGAAGCACAAGGTTTAGGAAATCAATGCCTTAGAGCGACACTGTAAGTCAGGGCTTAGGACTCCCAAAGACACACTCAGGGGATACTGAGGAAGCGGACTTTGAGTACGGTTAGGGCAAGGACAGTGTCATATACATAGACATCTCTGTATGTATTTGGCAGCAAACAGCATGAAAGAGGTGTGAAATGAGAGTTTATTGCTGAGTGAAAGCTAGGACTTCCCCTGGGGTAAATGGAGATCGCGCACTTTGTTTTTTTAATGAGGGAGACATTGAATAAAGCTAGTGGTCCTGGTTACATTCTGGGACTTTGCTCAGCCTGATTAGAGGATTATTTCCCACTTTGGATTAAGAACCAGATAAGATTCTTGTATCTTCTTTCTCTACCAAATTCTCCTCTTCCTAAAATAGGTAGAATAATGTCAGTATCCCTCTGAGATTAGGAGGGAATGGGAACTCCCATGCCAGGTCTGATGAATTGGTAGTGACTGTTTGGAGTTCTGAGTCAAGGGGGGGGATTTAAGTCTGAACTCAGCAGAAAAAGTAGGAAAGAGTGATGTGATTGATTAACAGTGGCTACCATGGGTGCCTAGTGAGGATCTGCTGTCCCTGGGCAAGAGCAGGAGGGTTGGGTAGCTGGCAGCCCCCAGAGGCAGGGGTTTACCAGACTGAGTCTTTACTATAATTCTGGTGGAGAGGCTGAGATCTTCAGGATGTGAGGAACTGGCCCTCAACAGCGAGGAAGAAAGCTGGTTGTCAGAACTGGGGCCTGAGGTCAGAGGTGGATGAACAGGCAAGGAAGGGCTTGATGCACAAATCCAGGGCTCCAACACCTTTAATTCCTCTTGCCCAGGTCCAGGACTGGAACACCAGACTGTGTTGGGGCCCCCGAAGGAGTGGGGACCAGGCAAGTAGCCTGCTCGGGCAGCCTGGACTGACTCATTCTGGAAAGAAGACAAATTTGGGGCTCCTGAGTCCTGTCGGCAGTGCTGACCTCCCGTCCCTAACCTCATCCATCCAGGCTCTGCTGAGGGACTGGCCAGGCCTGGACAAGCATTTGGAAGCGTCTGAGATCAGAAGAAAAAGAAAATAGCCCATGTCTGGGAGATGCATTAACTTTCCACCCTGTGCTCTGACACCTGGTTTTCCACTGGGGAAATTCATGGGATGCCGCTGCCTCCTTCCTGACCTCTGTGTCCCTGGCTGGGCCTCCTGACCTTGTTGCTTCCTCTCATCCTTCAGAAGATGACCGTGCATCCATTCAGGCAAAGTTTAACAGCCAAGATCTCCCACCCCCCACCCCCTCCAGCCTCCTATACTTGTGCAGCCCCGGTTTCTGCTATGAGTCTGTGCACATTCCTATCTGAGGACAGAAGGGGTCGTGATGGGCTCACAATTAAGTCCTGGAACCGCAGCGTGGAGCCAGTTAGTGTGCAAGTCCCAAACCAATGTTGCGTGGCAGCCTGCGGAGGATCCAATCTGGCCCCAGGGTTTCTGGGCTCTGAGCAGGGAGCAATAGGAAGGTAGCCCCTTACACCCCACCTAAAATAGCAAGACTGTGCAGGACAGCCCTGGACTGGCACCCAGACGTAAAAATCACCCCTTAGAGCATTGCCTCTGCCCAGGCTGGCTCCCTGAGAATTCCCTCATTTCTTCACCAGCAACCTGGGGCCTCGGTCAGTTTCCCTCTCCTCCTCACTGTGCCACCACCTACCCTCCCCCAGTACAGTCGGAAAGTGGCCTTTTCGGCTCCCCTTCTCTGGCCTCCTCCCATCCTCCAAACCACAAGTACACAAGTACACGGGTCTTTCTATTTAAAGATGTCTCTACATGGAAACAGACAGGAGGTAAAAGAATTGTGGAAAATATCCCCAAAGGTTTTATAAATTTTTTCTACCAGGAAAGAATTTCTACTGGGCAGTGGCTGACTCACAGTGACACAGCAGGCCAGTGATGCTTGGGGACACATCTGCTCCTCTTAACAGGGTTATATATTCCATGCAATTAGGGGCAATGCACGGTCCTCAATGATCCACAGGGTCTAGTGGTGCCTGCACACAGTAGGTCCCTCATTCATTTTTTTTCAACAACACTTATTGAGAGTCCTTAGGTGCCAAGCATAGGGACTACATTGATAAACAGGACTGTGGAGTCCCTGCTTTTAAGGAATACATGGCTGAAGAAAGAGATGAACATATATCATTGCAAAAGAGGATGTCATCATAAGCCCTGTCAGGGTGGAGAGTTACTAATGCTTTTCCAGAGAGCCTTGAAGGATCAGGAGAATCTTGGCAGGTGTTGATGCAGAGAAAGGACATGGCAGACAAAGGGAGCAGACTTGGCCATTCCTCAGACGCATGGATGGGCCAGCAGGAAGTTATTACCAGAGTGGTCAGACTGAATGGGGAGGCCGTTCTGTCTCAGCACTCCCTCTCTGACCCCTTTGTTGTCCTCCTCTTATTAGTGTGGCAGGGATTGGTGACAGGTGGGGAAGATGGAGCTCAATGGTCTTTCCACCTTCCTCCCAGCTCTTCTCTAGACTCCTTCTCCCCTTTCAACACCCCCCCCACCTATTAAACAATAGGTGTTTAATAGGTGGGACAATAGGGGGACAGTTAGAGTAGGGCAACTGTATGGTATAGTGGCTCAGAGCAGAGACTTTGGAGTAAGACTGTCTGAGATAAAATTTAAGTTTTCCTACTTACTAGCTATGTGATCTTAGGACAGCCCCCTCTATGTGTCAGTTTCCTAATCTATAAAATGGAGATAATAGTAGTGCCTCCTTCAGAGGGTTACTGTGAGAAGGAAATAACATGTAAAGCACTTAGAAATGGTACCTGCCGCATGGAGAGTAGCTATAAGTGCTAGCAATCATTACTACCCCCACCTCTATTACTATTGTTACAGGATTCTAAGTTATGATATCTCAGGGTCTCTTTGGAGTATCTCTCATTCCAGATTCCGTAGAACTGATACCCTTAAACCAGTAATCCCCAAACTTTTGTGTGCATCTGGATTACCTGAAGAGCTATTGGTGCAGTCACAGGGGTCTCTATCTCAGGAGCTTCTAACTCAGTGGTCCTGTGTTGGGGCCCAGGAATTTGTAATTTTATCAGTCTCTCTGGGTGTTTCTGATGAACACCAAGGACAGTGAACTTTGCAGAAGCTGATTGTTCCCTCTTTCGGGTTCAGGGACTGGGCATTCTTGTTCTATTGCTCCTGACCCTCAGGGCTGGATTAACTGGGTACTTTGTTACCTTAGAGAAGCATACCTGGGGAGGAGATTCGAATGTATTTGCATCTTGTTGGCAATCAGGAAGGGATACGGACAATCTGAACAAAGGGTTTATTTGTTATAACACTTAGGAGTGAGGGTAGGGCTTCCAGGGACCCAAGCCTGAGAGACCTTGATTAAATATGAAGGAGGGATGGTGCAGCAAGGTCTAGGTTACAAAAGGAAAGTCTTTTCTCATCCAGGGGTCCAGGAGAAGAAGAAGAGGACCCGGGGGTGCTAAGGTGGGGCAGAGCAGAGGTATAGACCAGCCCTAAGCCAGGGAAGCTTTGATGCAGATCCTGGGAGGGACGAGCAGTCGTTCCACTGACTTCTTGTGTCCCCTGGCCAGCTATCTCCCTTCTCCTCTTTGCAACTTCAACATTTTGACCCCTTTTTGCTCCTGTGTTTCCTCCCATTTCCTGTTGAGAGGAGGATCTTGCCTCTTTGTGGAGGAAGGCCAGAGAAGACCTTCAAGAAATACCAGGCCCTAGAAGGAAACAGCATACATTGATTCAAATGTTAGCTGAGGAGAAGCAGCTGCCTTTCATATCTGCACCAACAAATGTTAAGCAAATCAGTGACCCTTCAAGGCTGCTTCTCAGGGGAGGAAAAGGAAGGGAATTATGATCTAAGGCCAGAAGTCTTAGCTGACTTTGGTGCACTTCAATGGGGAGAAAACTTTTAGTTAAAAGCTGTTTTAGTGCTGATCCAAAGGGAAATTGAGCCAAGTGAACTACAAAGTAATTTCTGACCTTGGAAAAATAGAAGGCAAAATCCAGCTCCCCCTAAGCACCCCCTCCCCAGGCCTAGAGAGAACAGAGTTGATTACTGCTATCCCTGCAGGTTATGTTCACTCCAGTAAGATAGTATTTAAATGTATAGTGTTTACCAAGCTGTGGCTTCAGAGGTAGCATGAAAGGTCTAGAAGGGGTTGAGGGGCCTTCACAGTGAGTTCCATGACTGCTTCCAACTCTGCTCAGCTCCAGCTCCCTCTCAGCCACAGGCCGCCACTAGGGAACAGCAGTGATGCTTTCACTTCTTCGGGGCTTTTCATGAAGGAGAGCTGCTAAGGGTTTAGGCCCCTGGAACTCCCTCAAATATGTATGCCTGTCATTTCTGGTAATGTCTATTTCATATCTGTCATTCCACTTCAAAAACTTTTAAACATTTCCTATATCATGACTTCATATTCTGTGTCTGATAATTTCAATACCTGAAGCTCTTGTTGGGAAGCAGGGGGCCACATTTGTTGTGGTGGTTTATTTCTTGTGTGTTTACTGATCTTCGATGGCGACGTCATATTTGATTTTTATTTCTGAAAAACCTAGAGAACTAAAATGAAGATTCTTTCCTCAGTGAGAATTTGCATTTGCTTTTGATGGAAGTTAGGACCACTACGGACCACAGAAAGCTTTATACCCTAGTGGATCCTTGGCTAAACCTCAGGGTCTTGGGTTCAGCTCCTCCACTTCGCTGATGGCCCAAGGCTTAGTCTCCTAAAAGCAGCCCTGATATCAGCATTTATCCTCTGGGCAACCCTCACCTTTTACTTACGCTTAACCATTCACAGTACTGGTTTTAGTTCATGGTTTGTAAGGCCTTTTTTCGTCCTTGTAGAATTATTTATTACAAGTCTGGCACTGAAATAACAATTATATTTTGTATAGGGTCTAGTTGTTTTGTAGCAGAAATCTTCAGAATTTTTAGTCTATCAAACTGCTGCATTATGAAGTCAAGATTTAAATTTATATCCTGCCTCTGACATGTGCTAGCTGCATGGCACTTAACCTTTTGAGTCTCAGTTTGACTCTCTGTGAAAAGATGTGTAAAAATACCTCGCAGTTGTTCCCGTCCATTTCCCACTGCCACACACTGCAAATTGTAATAGATGATATTCACGTGAATGACACACCAGACGTTTATAATACCTAAAACAATTTTACAGGGAAGTGAAGCACTACAGTAGTCTGTATTTGTTATAACTATTAACGTATGTGAGATGTAGTTACTACAAGCACAGATAAGATAAATCTCGTGTTATGTGAAATTTGCCCACCTTTACTAATTTTTCCCCCCACCCAAAATGGCATTTTGGAACAGAAATCAGCAAAAGACTTATTATGTGATAACCTTGATTCTGTTTTAATTCTAAAATAATATAAAAAATGTAAATAATTTGAAAACTTTGGTATTCTAATAGGTCTTCGTATAGCAAGGAGCTCATTCAAGCTGCTTTAGGGCATAGGCAGGCTGGTGGCTGCTCTGAAACCAGAAGGCTGTTGGGATTCAGCCACTTCTCTCTCCCTGTGCATGCCTCCTTTTCCTTATAGCCTCTGTTCACTCCCAGTTTTGCTTCCTGATAACCTCATCTTGCGCACAACTTTCATGGCCTTTCCCTTCTCTATATCTTTCCACCTCAACATCCACTGTTAACTACCTCCCCCTTCCAATGGTTTCGACCTTGGATTTCTGAAAGCAACCACCTGAGGGTCCTGGTTAATCTTCTAGCCAGGGCTGGCCAGTCTGTGAATTGGCTGCCACTGGGTCACCTTTGCCCCAGTCAGCTGTATCTAAGAAGACAGAATCACAAAGTTACAGGGGCCTCGGGCAGGGCAATTTTCCGTAGAAGAAGTCTGTGGGTATGGTAAGCTTTCACTGAAGAAACACTTTAAAACTCTAGGGGAAACAACAAGGTAAAGGGTTTGTTACACCAGTGTGTCAGGACATGGTGATTATAACAAGCAAGGAGCACAGCAGCTGTTACACACACAGTGCTAAATATGTGAGTTTTCTTCCTGCCAGAAATTTTCCAACCCCGAACTTGTGAGGGCAGGTGGCTTCCTGAGGTTCTATTCCAGCTTTGAGTTTTCATGGAATGAACACATGCATCTGAAAGTATTCCTGGTAGTTGGGCCTTTGATGCACACCCGTTTTAGCCCTAACCCTCCAGGTGTCAGCAATAAGAAGAGGCACTGACTTCTCTGAAGTGATGCAGAGCCCTAGAGCAGAGTTGTCAGGACTAGGACAGTCTAATGGTTGACTGGGTGGACTCTGGAGCCAGACCACCTGGTGTGAATCCTGAATCCATCATTTACTAGCTATATGACCTTAGCCAAGTGTCTTTACCTCTTTGTGTCTCTTTTTCCTCATATGTTAAGTAAGGGTGATAATTATCTTTAAACGGTTGTGGCAGAGATTAAACGAGTTGACACACACAAAGCCCTCACGGCACCATAACAATACCCAATAAACATAAGTTATTGTATTATTAAAACTTCCGGAGGTCATCCTGCTGATTGTATGCCCCTCCATGATCCTACTTCTAATTCACCTCAGAGAACTGAGTCCTCTCCTCTTAGAATCACCTGGAAGAGAATTCACAAACACTTCAGAAAGGCCTTATTGTATCCCATGGCCCATAAAGAAGTAGAGACATTTTCCCCTGCTCATTCTGCTACAACCCAATCTCATGTCTTCTTTGTGTCTCCTTGTCCTTAGAAGGAAGAAGGGCATGGCCCCTGGCCCCTTGCCCGTGTGCTAAAGGGATCCACAGCTAGAGAACAGCCCTTTCCCTTTGAACAGTGGGAAGAGGGCCACGATGTTTCAGAGGCAGATAGCAGCAGCTGGAGAGAGGGGAAGGGAAGCTTGATATGTCCAAACTTGCCCCTTCGGGAGCCATGGTCTCTCATCTCTCCTCTTACAACATTCCTTCTAAAGAATTTTTAGCTTAAACTTAATGATGAAATCCTGTCCCTAGATGAAATCAACCATCCTTATCATGACAGAAAAATGCAAGTATCTGGTACTTTTCCATTACACATAGAGAAAACATAGGGAGTCTTAAAAAAGAAATGTTTGGGTGTTTTAATCCTTTCGTCAAAATGTTTCATTCCTCTCTTTTTAGAAGATGATGACATTCTCCAAGCATTTCAACCAGGTTTGTGAAAGTCTCACTCCTGCTCACACGAATCACATCTGCATGTGCAAAAATACAGAGGAACACGAAAACGTGATTTTACGCACGTTCAAACACACAGGTATCTACAAAATGGCACTCACACATGCCTGTCTACACACCACACACACACACACACCACACACACACACACACACACGTATACCTGCAAACATTCAGGTTCACAACAGATGGCATACATATGAACATACATATGAACAAATAGAAACTAGTAAATAGCGCCATTTCTGCAGTGTTATTGCCATATACAAGCATCCTTCATTTTATTGTGCTTAACTTTATTACATTTGCAGATACTGCATTTTTCACAAATTGAAGGTTTGAGGCAACCCTGCACTGAGCAAGTCTATCAGCACCATTTTTCCAACAGCATTTGCTCACTTCATGTCTCTGTGTCACATTCTGGTAATTCTCTCAGTATTTCAAACTTTTTCATTATTATTATATTTGTTCTGGTGATGTGTGATCAGTGGTCTTTGACGTGACTCCTCCTCACTAAAGCCTCAGATGATGCGTAGCATTTTGTTAGCAATAAAGTATTTTTTAATTGAGGTATGTACTTTTTTAGACCTATTGCACACTTAATAGACTACAATATAGTGCAAGCATAACTTTTCTATGCACTGGGAAACCAGAAACCTTGTGTGACTCCTTTCATTGTGATATTCATTTTATTGCAGTGGCTGGAACCCAGCCTGCCCTATCACCGAGGTCTGCCTGTACTGATACGGAGCGCATATACGCACGCATCTTTGGTGTGGCTAATTCACTACCAGGTTTGGGGGTAGGAAAGAAATTGCATCTTTTCAGGGAGGATCAGAAATCTAGCTGAATTCCTAAACCTGCTGGGTTCCCCATCTCCTCCTTCTGTCCTTGGCTCTCAAGGGAAATGACTGAGTTTTTGAACAGAACTGAGGCCGGAGGATTATTCCAACTCAGAATAGTGGATCCTTGAACATGGGCCCTTCAGATAGTCCAGTGGAGTCTAAGTAATGTCTACTATGAAAAGAGAAATGAATAGCTCCACCACTGAAAACAAGTGTCCAGAAAACAGCAAGTTTATCCTGTGCTAGAGCCAAGGAGCAACCAGGTGCCAATTACATCCCTGGGGGAAGGAAAGGGCAATGCAAGCACAGACTGTGCCCTGTTGTAGGAGAGATACCAGAGGCAGGAAGGGAGGAAAATCTGAATCTATAAGCTTTCTTTTTATATAAACCAGACTCATAAGTTTTCTTTATTTCAGCTGGAACTCACATCACAGCTGCCCTATTTACTTACCTACTGGCTGCATTCCTTAGAACCAGTTTTTTTCCTGTTCAAATGGAAACCAGGCAGAATTGGGAAAATATTTCTTCAGCCAGCTCCTCAGCACTGCTGTCTGAGGGAGACCATCTGACCCAGATGCCCTTTAAGTAAGTAAATACAGTTTTGCCCCGTCCCTGAGCAGAGGAGGGTGTACGAAAAAGGCAGAGGAAACGTTGGGTTCCGGAGGTGGGCTGACGCTGGGGTTGTTCTAACTGACTTCCCTCAGGTCCGTGGAGTCCAGTGGTGTGCTGGTAAATGTTTAACAGCCAATTCTTGGGGCAGGGCGGGGCGGGGGGCTGATTCGTAGTGCCTGCTGATTTCCATGGCCTATTTGGAGCTACCAAAAGTGAAGTCCCTGAACATGGAGTTGGGAGGAGATGTGCACTGGCACTCCATTTCATAATATTTCTACCATCTGATACAATAGATGTACGTAACCTCCAGAACGTAAGTAATTATAAAACGCAGTAAGATAATTAGTGAGTGATGAGTGTTGAGTATTTATTACCTTTGTTTTTGTTTTGTTTTGTCTTCATTTTTTGGTTTCTTGGTTTTTTTGGCTGAGACGCACAGCTTGGGGAATCTGTGTTCCCTGACCAGAGATCGAACTTGGGCCCCGGCAATGAAAGAGCTGAGTCCTAACCACTGGACCGCCAGGGAATTCCCACCTTTGTTTTTAATATGATGTAATTGTCAGTTTTTATAACTTAATTTCAAATGATGTAGAATGCCTTTAACAACCTGCTCACAAAGTTCTGGAAAATTGAACAGTCAGTTCTTGCAGGCCAGTGTGGGCTGCCTTTAGGGCACCACTGCTGGGATCCCTCTGTTACTTACAGTCAGGGAATAAATGCATTGGTGTTAAAACCACTCCCACTAGAAGCAAAGGCCACATCACCGGGGGAGAGGTTTAGAGTGGGTTCCATCTCCTTAAGGAGGTTCGGACTTCCGGAGACAGAACAGACAACTGCTTGGGGGAGAACAGAGGTTGACAAACACCATGTGGGTTTTTTGTTGTCGTTCTACCCACTCTGAGTGTTTGACACGTGGGTCAGGGGGTTCCATCTTACCCAGGCAGCTCCTAACTGTATGTGCTTCCACTGACGTAGTTGAGATAGCTTGATAACTTCTAGTTTAATTCCCTTAAGATCTGTGTGCTCTAAGGATAGCTCTCTGGCTGGAGTTCCCCAGCATTATCTGGGTCTCAGACCTTTGCCACTTTAGCTGGAGGATCCTGGAGGTGTCTGTGGCTATATGCTTTTCCTTGTTACTTCCTGGACCCTGCCTGTAGGAGTTGGGATGCTACTTGTCTCCCAAAACTCTCTTGTGGGAAAACTTCTTGCATAAGAGAGACAACATTTTACTCAACTGGGGTCAAGGGAGGCTACACATCTGGCCCCAGCCTCTGATCTTCTGAAAAATTGCTGAGCTTTATCCAAAGTACTCAGGTCCAAAAGTGGCAGTGTGAGGAAAAAAGAGTATAAGGATTGAAACTGGAGGAGAAAAATCTTAGTAGTAGGGTTATAGGGCCAAGAATTGAGGTAGAATTTTTGTCGAAGGATGTACAAAATTGCCCAGGACAGCAGGTCAGACAGGAGACAGCTGCCTCAGAAGTGTTTAAAGTGTGGAGAGGTGGGAGTGAACAATGGTAATAGGTTTGGGTCTTCCATTTTGGGGTTGTCTCTGGTGGCCGCCTGCCGGCACAGTCAGTCTCACAATTCCTCGCACTCATCAGGACCTTAGCTACATTGGCCCTGAAATTTAATGACCCTCATTCCCCTCCTGTCTTCATGTCCCTCCAAACCAAGTGGGGATTCTATGGTCCTTCAGTGTAATCATCCCTTGTGTATGTCTTTGTCTTTCTCCAACATGCTTTAATGAGGTTCAGTACTGCCTGGAGATCCAGCTATACTTCCCTAGTAAATTCACTCCCCAGTTCCCAACTGCAGTGGATGTATAGCCCCCACTCCTATTGAGGCAGGTCCCTCCCCAAATGTTGGGCTGGTCCCATCTCCCCCTGTCTACTAAAGATTTTGTCCTGCAGTTCTCCCCTCTCTCTCCTGAAACATCAATTATTTCCTCTCTACTTGATCAAAACTCTAAATTTCTTATAAAACTCTCTCTCTCTTTCTCTCAGAACTTCTTCTTCCTCTGCTTCAGGCCAGAAGCTGCAGAGGGCAGAAGAGATGGTGATCAGCTTATATTCTATGTCCCCACCTTGTGCGTCTCCTCATTTTCCCCTCCCTCACTAGGCTGCGTAGTTCTCCAAGGCCGCTGCTCAAGGAGAGAGAGGAGATGCAGGGAGCAGGAAAGTTCTTACTTGACTGGCACTGTTCACTATAGTGCTGATATTTTCTGGCCTTAGTGGATGTTTAAAGCTGACTTTCTTCTCTTGGGTCTAACATATGTTTCTTGGTGATGCCCCTGTTGTGGTCCTTTGATGGCAGCTTCCTTGATACAGACCATGCCTTTCCTCTGGCTGCCCATTTACCATTCCTCCCTTAGCTCATGGGTATCTTTTGGTCCACACCACACATAACTCTTGTTGGGGCTCCAAAATTCCTCTGGGAAGTCATCATGGGCAGGGTCTGTATATAAAGTCACAGATCACCATCCTTATAAGTCACAGATCGGCATCCATAATGCTCCTATCAGCATTTTGGTCCTACTATCATGAGAGCACAGCTACTTCCCAACACAGCTCTCTCTACTCCACTATGCCAAGGCACTAGCCAGCCACAGTCTCTTTATTACCTTTACAGGCATGGGTCCAGCACCAGTCTATTATGTCTATTATATTCTCCAAGTGATCCCTTAAGCCCTAATCACCTTGTTTGATGTGAAGGGCAAGCTTCTCTTCCCCACCTCCAAAACACTTCTATAACTTTCTCCAAAAAAATCAAATCACCTCCCCTTCAACTTCAGTCACAACCCTTTAATACCCTTAAGGTTGTTGATTAGAATTGCTTAGAATTGCAAAATGGGTTTTAAGATATCTCCTTTGCAAATCCTGTATAGATGGTTTAGCACCTCACTCTGGAATGTGGAGTCATTTTGCACCCATGGCTTTGTGCAAAGCCTTTGGGCTCTCAGTCAAGACTGAGGGAGAAAGAATTGTATTTTAGCATCTCATTACACATATCCATATCTCTCTGTAACAAAATCCACGTGATGTCGCATTATATAAAGCTCGCTGGTTGAGAAAGAAAAGACAACACAAACTTGAGTAGTGAGAGTAACTGTAAAGTCTCTGACTTTGTCTGCTCGGGCTGCTGTAACAGAACATTACAGCCTGGGGTGGCTTATAACAACAGATTTTATTTCTCAGCTGTGGTGGCTGGGAAGTCGAAGATCAGGGTGCTGGCAGATACGGTGTATAGTGAGAGCCCACTTCCTGGTTCAGAGATAACAACCTTCTCACTGTGTCTTCACAAGGCAGAAGAGGTGAGGGAGTTCTCTGGGGTCTCTTTCAAAAAGACACTAATCTCATTCATGAGCGTTCCACCCTCATGACCTACTTATCTCAGGCCCCACCTCCTAACACCATCGCATTGAGAGTCAGGATTTCAACATATGCATTTGTGGGGATACAAACATTCAGTCTGTAGCAGCCATTTTCATGGTGGACCACCAGAGCAAAGGGGCATGGACACCCTCCAATTTCTGTTTCTCCTGAGATCTGGCCATTAATCTCTTCCTGGGTTCCTGCATACGTTTCTTGAGGCAACTTGAACGGACCTCTTTTCCTTGCCTTCAAAAGCCCATCCAGGGAACTTTCAAGAACTAGATTTGCTTCTCATCAAATACTTCTCTGTAGGACTGCTCCCCCAGCAACCCCTGATTTCATCTCATTCAGTCCTGCCCTCCAAAGCCAGGCCAGGGGACAACCAGGGAGGCATCAAACACAGGAGCTAAAACCTGAAACCAACAACAACGCAGCAACTTTTCAGGGCTCCAACGGGCTGGTTGGAACCTCTTTGCCTAGTATTTCCTGATTACTTGATAGGAAACCACTATCTCCAAGTGACACTCAAGGGCAGGGGCAGGAACCTTCTGGAGGATGGTGAAACAAGAGGAGCGTGTCTTCCCCCAGGCTGTCCTCCCAGAAGGCTTTCCTAAAATGCGTTTCATTTCCTGAGCTAGAGTAGATACTAAGTTCTTTCTTGGGACAAGCGTTAGTTCCTCCTTGCAGGCCAGAAAGATGCTGCTTGTTCCTCAGACCCTTTTCTACTTTTTATATTTTCTTCTTTTTCCTCCTCTTTTTGGTGGCATTAACCCTTGACTCTACTCAATGGTCTTTAGCAGTTTTTGTCTTTTCTAGTCTTCTTCTTGATGGGAAAGTATTTTCCCTGCCTGTCTATATCTAGCTTTTTTGTTCTTGATTTTTTTTACTACGGACAATTTATCCTTTTATTATCTTTTCCCTGTTGTGTTTTTGCTCCTTTGAAGGTCTTAGCTTTTTATTTGCCTTTACTTTTCATGTTGTTTACTTTTTGTACATAATTTTACTTTGCTTCCTTGTAAAATATTTTTTTTTTTTTTTTTTTTTTTTTTTTTTTTTTTTTTTTTTTTTATGCGTTACGCGGGCCTCTCACTGTTGCGGCCTCTCCCGCTGCGGAGGACAGGCTCCGGACGCGCAGGCTCAGCGGCCATGGCTCACGGGCCCAGCCGCTCCGCGGCATGTGGGATCCTCCCAGACCGGGGCACGAACCCGTGTCCCCTGCATCGGCAGGCGGACTCTCAACCACTGCGCCACCAGGGAAGCCCCCTTGTAAAATATTTAATTTTTATTTAAAACATTCTTAAATACCTAGTTTTAAAAATAATATTTCTTAAGGTTTGGTTTATTTATTTATTTATTTATTCTGTTTTATCCTTTTCCAACTTCTGTTCCTGGCTTTAAATTTTTTATTTTAATTTTCATCTCTTCCTCTGTTTTTTAAATTTATAGTTAGTTTTACGATTTGTTTCTATCATAGCCTGCAAGAGGGGTGGGTGCAGGAATGATAGCAATTGGAAGAGGCCACACAATGCAAGGGGATGATGGGCCACCTTCCTCCTGTCCTTCTGAGCTACTCTGCAGGCACCCTCAGAGGCTCCTGAAATGACTCCCCGTCGCTCTGTAATTAACATTTGTCCTGCTTTGGGGCAGCCCAGCATCTTTTGAGTACTCTGGCATCTTTAAGGTATCAGCTTTCTTCTTCACACTTGTCACCACAGTGCTATAAAACCCAGGATGCTCTGCACTGGGGCACCACATCCATGTTCCAGGTAGGAGGAAGGAGGGAGGGGTTGAGTCTGTGTGAAGGAAACACAAGCTTCTCCATGAATTCCCTACACTCTTCTGCTTATGTCTCATTGGCTAGAACTGTGCATCCCTAGCTCTGAGGGAGTCTGGGGTAGTGAGAATAATATAGAACTCTCTAACTTTGTCAAAGCCTTTACTTTTTTTTTTTCTTAAAATAATCTCAAATTTAGAGAAAAGTTGCAAGTATGGTATAAAAACTTCTTTTCCCTGAACTGCTGAGAGTAAGTTGCCAACTGATGCCCCAGCACCCCTGAAAAATTTAATGTGTGTTTCCTACAAAAAAGGGATATTCTCCTACATATTGTATAACTACAACACAACCATGGAAATCAGAAAATTGACATTGGTGTAGTACCACCTTTTAATCCCTAGATATTGTTAATGTTTTGCTATTTGTCCCAAGAATCTCCTTTATACCAAAAGTATCCATTTTGGAATCACATGTTGCATTTAGTTGCTGCTTCTCTTTAGTCTCTTCCATCTGAACCAATTCCTCAGTTTTTCCCTGACTTGCATGACTTTGACTCTTTTGAAGATTATAGGCTAATTATTTTGTAGATGTCCCTCATTGTTTCCTCCTGATTATTTTCAGGTTATGCACCTTCAGCAGGAATATCACAGGAGTGACCTGTTTTCTTCGTTGCACCCTAATAGGTGAGGCTTGACATCAGTTTATCCCGTTACTGAAGAGGCTTTCATTACTTACGTTGATGTCTGCTGGGCTTCTCCACTATGACATTTTTCTTTTCTCCTTTGTAACTTAAAAGTATTTTATAGGTAGTGCTTTGAAACTAGAGTCTGTCATACAGAGTGAAGTAAGTCAGAAAGAGAAAGACAAATACTGTATGCTAACACATATATATGGAATTTAAGAAAAAAAAATGTCATGAAGAACCTAGGGGTAAGACAGGAATAAAGACACAGACCTACTAGAGAATGGATTTGAGGATATGGGGAGGGGGAAGGGTAAACTGTGACAAAGCGAGAGAGAGGCATGGACATATATATATACACTACCAAACGTAAGGTAGATAGCTAGTGGGAAGCAGCCGCATAGCACAGGGAGATCAGCTCGGTGCTTTGTGACCGCCTGGAGGGGTGGGACAGGGAGGGTGGGAGGGAGGGAGACGCAAGAGGGAAGAGATATGGGAACATATGTATATGTATAACTGATTCACTTTGTTGTAAAGCAGAAACTAACACACCATTGTAAAGCAATTATACTCCAATAAAGATGTAAAAAAAAAAATCCCATTTTGAATCCCATTCTTCAACAAACATTTAATTAATTTAGACCAGGAGTCAACAAACTCTTTGTGTAAAGGGCCAGAGTTATTACTATCTAGTAAGTATTTTCAGATTTGCAGGCCAGGAAGCCAAGTTGAGGATATTATGTAGGTACTTCATAATGAGAGGAAAAAAATTTTTCCAGAACATTTTCACTGATGAAATTAAAAATATAATTATTGAGTACAAATTTTTTTGTAGTGCAGATATCCTAATGAGAATAGAATTCTTTTGGGGGTGGAGGGAAGATTAGACTTAACTGGGGTTCAAGGTCCGTGTTCCCAATTATCAAGTTGATTGCAAACGTTCCTCTGCAAAAATCATTCTGAGCCTGTGGGCCATACAGAAACAGAGGGCTGGATTTGGTCCACAGGCCATCGTCTGCTAACTCATGGATTTGTCTTTTACTCAATGGGTTACATTCTGTTGCTGACATGAATTTTGATGTTGAAATTTTCTCTGAGTTGACTGGTACAAGCTCCTTCAAGCTGGCCTCTGTGTCCTTTTGCCACATCCCCATCACACTTTGAGCGTTTCCTTGCCTTTGGCACAAGGTGTCCTAGGCTCCTTTTGCATGTTCTCTGCCCCAGCCTTGAAAGCAACCATATGTTCACAGAGCCCTAGTGTCTTTCAGCGCAGAGTGCTACTCAGAAGCTGAGCTCTGGGTGCCAGGGGTGCTCATTGCTCCTGGGGTGTTACTCTTCCCAGTCCCTCTCAGGGGGCAGAGCTAGGATATACATGTGTGTTTACCAATGCCTCCAATTCCAATCTAATACCACAGGGGTGTTTCTACTTTTTCTCCCTTTCCACACTTGCAACTTCTTTTTCTAACAGAGAGAAACCTGGCTCCCACTATAATTAAATTACTTTCTCATTTAATCAATGCCCCCTGTAAGTAACCACCTTCCCATTCCTGTTCCCAGCCCTGCCCCTTACTGATGCTCCCTTCATCTTGCTCAGGCTCTGATAACCTTCTCTGGGCCACACTTGTGTGTGGAGGTCAGGTCATCATGCCCAGGCTCTGACTCCCATGACAAGCTGCCCTTTTACTGGGAACCTCTACTCACCTGTTTGGGCTGACAGCCCAGGATGGATGCTACCTTTTTACGGTTCACATCATGAATGTCTTCCTCACACCCCTCCCCCTGGACTCCAACACCTTTTCTGGGCTATCCCCACATGGATACCCTTCTCACTTTGCTTGGGCGCTGACTCCCCACATCAGCATTTCCCCTGCTTGTGTGGATGCCTCGCTACTCCGCTCTGGCTCTGACACCACATGCCAGATCGCTCGTCTCCATGGATGCCTACCTTGCTCTGCCTTACCTAACAGCTTCAGGACTGAATTGCTCAGGAAGGGGAAGGAGTAAGACTGCTTTTAAAAATCTTTACATAGTTACTGAGATTTTTTTTTTGAGATCTAATAATAGCTAATGCTCATGGTGCTTACTGGGTGCTGGGCATTGTTCTAAACACTGCATACTGAACTCAGGTAATTCTCACAGCCTCTATAGGAGGTTGTATAATTATAATCTCTAGGTCATAAATAAAGAAATTGAGGCACAGAGAGGTTTAGTGACTTGTCCAAGGTCACTCATCTCATAAGTGATGGAACCAAGACTCAGGCAAATAAGTTCACCACACACCACAAGCAAAACTCTTCAGATACAGTTAAGCTCCACAGTGAACTGTCCCTGTTTTCATTTTTCTTGTGTTTCCCAGAGAAAACACTACAGTCATTTGGTATAAGTTATTCCTATGCATATATTTGTACTTTCATTATACATATAGTATAACTTTGCATGCTTTTAAATTTTATGAATATTATACTGAATGCATGACCTTGCAAATTTCTTTTTTTTCTATCTACTTCATGATTTTAAGACTTATTCTTATTGCAATGCATAGCTTTAGTTCATTCCTTGAAATTGCTATATAATATGTTATATGAATATACCACAATTTATTTATCCAAATACTGTGGGTGGACAGTTTAGGTTGTTCACAATTTTCCACTATTAAAAGCATTGCTGGAATTTCCCTGGTGGTGCAGTGGTTAAGAATCCGCCTGCCAATGCAGGGGACACGGGTTCGAGCCCTGGTCTGGGAAGATCCCACATGCCAGGGAGCAACCAAGCCGTGCGCTTACAGCTACTGAGTCTGCTCTCTAGAGCCCGTGAGCCACAACTACTGAGCCCACATTCTGCAACTACTGAGGCCCACATGCCTAGAGCCCGTGTTCCCCAACAATAGAAGCCACCGCAATGACAAGCCTGCACACCGCAATGGAGTAGCCCTGACTCGCCGCAACTAGAGAAAGCCTGCGCACAGCAACAAAGACCCGACGTAGCCAAAAATAAATAAATAAACAAAAATAAAAGCATTACTGAAATAAACATTTTTGTCTTTTTATGCAATTGTGCAAGTTTCTGTAGAATATGTGCTTAGCAGTGGAATAAGCTATGTGCATCTTCAACTATGCCTAAGTATTTTTCCAAAATGGTTTTTACTAGTTTACATTCCAACTAGGGGTGACTGAGTTCACGTTTTTTCACTTCCTTGCCAGTGTCTAGTATTGTCAGACTTTAAAAATTTTTCTAGTCTGATGTGTGTAAATATTCTTATTAATTTTCTAATTTACATGTCCCTGATTACTAGTGAAGTTGAGAATATTTTCATAAATATACAGAATTTGGGGTTTTCTCTTTGGTGAATTATCTGTTCATATCATCTGTCTATTGAGTTTATCATTTTCTTACTGTTTGAGGAATTTTTCAAAGTATGAAATGGATGCAAATTCTTTGCTCAGTTATAATTTCTCCTATTGTGTGGCTTGTTTTTTTCATTTAATAGATGGTATTTTTGTTGCACAGAAGATTATAATTTTCAGGCAATCACACTGATTACTTTTTTATGGTTTACATTCTTTGCATGTTGTTTAAAAATGTCTTCCCTACACAAAAGGCATAAAGATATATCTGTATTTTCTTTTTAGAGTTCTAAAGTTTTGCTCTTGAAACATCTAAGTATCTACTCATTTGAAATTTATTTTTGTGAATATTACGAGGTAAATATCTAATTTCATTTTTTTTATATGGATACCTAATTGTCTCTGCATCATTTATTTAGAAGTCTGTCTTTTCCCTGTTGATTTAGGATGCCATCTCTGTTGTTTACCAGGTTTCCACATGTGTGGGTCTGTTTCTGGTTTCTTTAATCTGTTCCACTGGACTGTTTGTCTCTCCCTGTATGAATACTACACTGTCTTAATTATAGTAGTTTTTAGAAACAAGTCCTCATATCTATTAGGGCAAGACTCTCCTCCTTTTGTCATGGCTGAACTTGGCTCTTTGCTTTTCCATATTAATTTTATAATCAGCTTGTCAAGTCTTTTGTTTCTTAGCTTTTTACAACTTTATTAAGTTACATGTACAAAACCTGCACATTTTTAACATGTACACTTTGTTGAGTTTCAACATAGGTGTATACCCATAAAGTCATTGGCACAAACCAATAAATTAATATCCCTGTAGCAAACAGACTCTGTGAGCTGCTCTAGCAAATTAATCGAACCCAAGGAGGGGGTGTTGGGAACCTCTGATGTATAGCCAATCATTCAGGAGTACAGGTAACGACAATGTGGACTTGTGACTGATACACTGAATTGGAGGGGGTCATTGGAACTTCCAATCTACAGTCGGTTGGTCAGAAGCACAGATGATAACCTCGGCCTGCAACTTGCGTCTGAAGTGGGTGGGCGTGGGGAGTCTTGTGAGACTAAGCCCTTAATCTGTGGAGTCTGATGATTTCTACAGGTGGATAGTGTCAGAATTGAGTTGAATTGTAGACAACTGGGGTCTGAGAATTGTTTGTTGTTGTTATGGAAAGCACCTCCACACCTGCAGTGGAACTGGGTCCCAGAACCCCAAATATTCATGAATTGGTGTATCTTTCCATTTGTTTAGGTCCTCTGTGCGTTCTCTCAGCAATGTTTTGTACTTTTGAGTTTAAATATCTTGTACATTTTTTGGCAAATTTATCCCTGGATTGTATTTTTATGCCATTATAAATGGTATTTAAAATTTTCAATTTCTGTTTTTTTGTTGCTAATATATAGAAATACACTTGATTTCAACCTTGTATCATGCAACCTTGATGAACTCACTAAAAAGTTCTGTAGCCTTTTTTTTTTGGTAGATTCCCTAGGATTTTCTATATAGAATATCATGTCACTTGAAAGTACAGACATTTTCACTTCCTTCTTTCCGATATGTATGCCTCTTACTTCTTTTTCTTTCCTTATTGCATTAGCTACGACCAAGCTGTCTTATAAAGTCATTATGGCACCAAATTGACTGCCATAAAGTCATTCATAATATTCCTTTATTAATGCTTTAATGTCTATAGGATCTATAGTGCTTACCCCTCCCTCACTCTCGATATTGGTAATATATGTCTTCTCTGTTATTTTTCTGATCAATCTGGCTAGAGATTTATCCATTTTATTGATCTTCTCCAGGATTCAGCTTTTGGTCCCATTGATTGTTCTTTGTTATATTTTGGTTTCCAATTTATTTTCTGCTCTTTATTTCCTTTCTTCTGCTTTGGGTCTAATTTTTCTTTTTTTCCTAATTCCTTCAGGTAGAAGTTGAGGTTATTGATTGTAAATCTCTATACCTTTCTAACATTAGTGTCTAGTGCTATAAATTTTCCTCTAAATCTTGCTTTAGCTATACCGCACATATTTTTATATGTCTTATTTTCATTTTCATTCAGATCAAAGTATTTTCTAATGTCCCTTGTGAATATTTGTTTGAAACATGAGATGTTTTCAGAAGTGTTGCTTAGTTTACAAATACTTGGGAAATTTTCAGGTATCTTCCTATTCTTAATATCTAATATATTCCCTTTTTGGCCAGATAACATATTTTGTATGATTTGAATCATTTGAAATTTTTCATGACTTGCTTCATGACCCAAATTATCTGTCTTAGTATTTGTTCCATGGGCACTGGAAAGCAGTGTGTATTCTGCTGCTGTATCACAGAGTGTTCTCAAAATATCAGTTAGGTCCAATTGGTTGTAGGTTTATTCAACTCTACTTTATCCTTGCTATTTTTTGTCTACTTGTTCTATCAATTATTGAAATGGGAATGTTGAAAACTCCTGTTGTAATTGTGGATTTGTCCATTTCTCCTTGTGTTTCTATTAGGTTTTCTTTCATATATTTTGAAACTCTAATATTAGGTACATAAATATTTTAGGACTACTGCTTCCTCTTAAGGAATCGACCCCTTTATCACTATGAAATGACTCTCTTTTTCCTGGTGATATTTCTTGTTCTGAAACTTACTTTGTCTGATATTAGTATAGTCACTACAGCTTTCTTTTGAAATAGTAACATGATACATCATTTTCATCCTTTTACATTTAATCTGTCTTTTCCTATATATTTAACATGGGTATCTTAGAAAATAATTGTCTTTTTAAAAAATCCAATCTGACAATTTGCCTTTTGGTTAGACTGTTAAGACTAACTGCATTTAATGTGATTATTGACATGGTTGGGTTTAAATCTATCATCTTGCTATTTGTTTTCTATTTGTCTCTTCTTAATTTCCTTTATCCTTTTTTTCCGTCATCTTTTTGGTTGATAATTTTAATGATTCTACTTTATCTCCTTTATTAGCTTATTAGCTATACTCCTTTGTCTTATTCTTTTCGATTGTTGCTTTAGGGTTTATAGTATTCATCTATAACTTATACAGTCTATCTTTACCACTTTGTGTAAAATATACCATCGGTACAAATCTGTACAAATACCATTTATATATTGATGATTTCCAACTTTACATCCCTATTTCCACCCTTTATCCTGCATTTAACTCGTCTCTTCAAATGCCTACTTATTATACATCTCCACTGCATATTCAATAGATATAATTAAACAAGTCTCAAACTAAACTGATCTTCCCCCTCAAATCCATGTACCCTGTAGTCTTCTCCTTCTCCATAAATGGCATCACCACGCTACCAGTTATTCAGGTAAAAATATTGGGGCTAGTCTTTGCTCCTGTCACATGCACATGCAGTCCATCAGCAAATTCTGTCAGCTGCACCTTCAAGTCCAATAATTTATTACCACCTCTACCAGTATGCAGTAGTCTCAACTGCCACCAAATTCTCCAACAGCTTCTTATTCCACGTAGAGTAGGCTCGAAGTCTTCACTATGGCTCACAAGGCCATTCACGATTAGTCATCCTTGCTAATTCTCTGACTTCATCTCCTACTCCTCCACGCTCACTCTGATTCTACCACCCTTACCCTCTTGCACATTCCCTCCTTGTTCACCTGCACCTACTATTTCCTCTTTCCAGAGCACTTTTTCCCCAGCTATCCCCATGGCTTACTCCATCACTTCATTTGGGTCTCTACTCACATGTCACCTTACCAAAGAGACTGTATCATCTTTCCTGTCTTATTCATCTGTAAACATTTATAACCACTTGCCAAGTTGTTGATTAAGTAATTATCTATTTCAGCCCCACCTCCCACCCCCACTAGAATGTACCATGGCAGCATGACTGAGAATTACTACCATTGGCTATATAATAAATTATTTTAAAAAACAAACAGTAGCAGAGGGGAGTGATCAACAGGATCCAGTGCATTAGAGAAGTCCAAACTGGTAAGTGCTGGAAAACGTCTATTGGACTGGGCAGCTGGAAGGACTAGCAACATTGAGAGCAGTTTGTGCAGGTTGTTGGCTGGAGGCACCAGACTGCAGTGGGTTGAAGACGTCCTTTCCTTCACAGTCTCCTAGTTCTTCCCTCAAAAAACCCTTCCTCGCCCTTCACAGCTCTCAGTCCTAATAGTCACACGGTCATACCTGTGTATGAAACACTCCCCATGGGGCATTGTCAGTCCCCGCTCTCCAGCAGGGCACAGTCTGGTGGAGGAGGGCCCAAGGAGCTCCCAATCAGATGGTGTGTGTGTGTGTGTGTGTGTGTGTGTGTGTGTGTGTGTATGCAGAAATAATAATCATTAAAAAACAACAAATGTAAAAAAGCAAATCAGGAAGACACCTAAAGCAAATGAATGCATGCTAAAGGGATGCCCGAGAGAAGAGGTTGACTCTGGAAGGAAGGCAGGGACACCCCTGCTGGCTCTGCAGCACCAGGACCAACTGGGACATGAAGTCCGTAATTCATAGCCGATCAATCCTGGAGGGCCCAGTGCTCTGATCCCTTTGGAAACTGCTCTCTTCTCTGTCAGCTGAGCCCTTCTCCTCGGAGGCCTAGGGCAGGAAGGTTTCTCTGTGAGATGTACTCTGGTGCCCCGCAGCCAGGATGATGGATGAGGAGGCAAGAGAGCTGCTCAGGGCGGCTGAGACCAGTGGGGCTGAGCAGGGAGAGAAATATGGCAGCGACACAGCTCTGTGTGTAGAGAATGATGAAGGCTCAAAGGCAGAACCCTGGGGAGCACCAAGTTTAGCAAGGGGAGTGCATGAAGAAAGCAGAGAAGGGCTGTCAGAAAAAGATGGAGAAAACAAGAAATGCGAAGACAGTTTCACCATGAGAGAGGGAACGCCAAGAGTGACTGCTGAATGCTCCAGAGAGGTGTCTGCTGTAAGGCCTGGAAACACCTCCTTTAGATTTGATCATTAGGAGATCTCTGGGGAAATTGGGGAGAGCGGGATCAATGGGCTGAGCAGCAAATGGAAAGTGAGGAAGGGTCAGTGGGGTGCCAGATTTAGCAAATAAAAATAGAGGATACCCAGTTAAATTTGAATTTATCTGAAATTTGAATTTAAGATAAACAATGAATAATATTTTTAGTATTAGTAGAATAAACCAATTATTCGTGGCTTATCTGGAATTCACATTTAACTGGGCATTCTGTACTTTGTGTAGTAATCCTAACAGGGTGGCATGTGGACTTCTCTCTCAAGCAACGTGGCTGGGAATAAAAGATGAGTACCAGGGCCATAGATGGAAGGGGACCCATGTCAACGGAAAATTATGTCTAGATGGGATTGTCTGAGCATGTAGAGTGGACAACAACACTTCCTGTGGTCTGTTTGTAGGCTGAAGGGAAACAGCCCATAGTGGGAAAGGCTAAGGACACAGTTGAGGGAGTAATTGATTATGTAAACCATGGGCCTCTAGCCAGGGTGAGAAATCACTTCCCACCCATAAAAAGCAGACAGTCCCTCCCCAGCCCTCCATCCCACGAAAAGTTCAGGAAACACAAATTTCCAATTTTAATTTGCAAGTTGTTTGCTGCTACTTTGAAACTACAGGATTGTGGGTTTAATATGGAATCTTTCCAGTAAAAAATCTTTTTATTTCGTTCTTTTTCTTGGTGTTTTAATGGACCACCATAGTTGCAAACATTTTTCTAAATAGATGAATCCACTTTGTCAACTTTGTGTCTCAAAATCCCATCACCAGAGCAAATCATTTTTAATGGCTAGATTCCATTACCAGTTCAGGCCACAAGCCTGAGTTTTTGAAGCAAATTAATCAGATTAGCGCTGTAACCCGGCTCCTCCCTCCTCTTTTTCTCTATTTTAAATCTTACTGTGAACAGTGAATTTGTCAAAGCCCCTTTTGATGATGAAAGATTGATAGCATTGGAGTCACCACATGATATATTCAACAGCTGTTTTTCTTCCTCATTACACCCTATTCCAGGGTCACATCTGGTTTGAAAAACTGGAAAAATGATGTCTTTTTGTTTATTTTTGTTCATTTTCCTCTAATTCCTTAGATTTCTGCCAGATTGGTAGCCTTCGTGACTCTTTTGTTTCTATGCTTGTGAGACAGAAAGGAAAAAGCACCCCCTTTTCCTCAACTCCTAACCCTAAGTCTGTCTGGTCTTAGCCCAGTCCACAAAGGCTAATTCTTTGCTGGGTTTTAGGCATGTGGGCCTCACAGCAGAAGCAGCACTGTGGCTTCCACTGCCTTTCCTAAGAATGTCCCTGGCTGCTGTTGGGACGTTAGCAATGTCCCTCCTTCATAAGGGTCTCTGAGACTTTTAGTAAGGAAAAAATAAATAAATAGATAACAACATTGGGATACACAAATTCCTTTTTTCCCAAATTACTTGTTCTATATTAGCTTCAAAATAAGTGTTCACCAGCTTTGTGTTAAAGAAAGCACCAGTGGACTGCCCACAGTACTGCTTGTTCTGTTTCTGGTCAGCTCCAGGCATCAGCAGAATCCATGTAAGTGGAGAACAATTGCTTTGAACAGATATCCTCAAGATAATCCATAATTTTTCCTTTTGCTTCCTCTCTCTTAGTACTCTGATTAGAGGTTGGTCGTCTTTGACACCTGGAATTCAAGACTGGGTCGGGGGAGGTTATGTTTGGGACCCGATCTCAAATGAAATATCTCTACGCAGTTAATGAGTAATTTAAGACTTTTTCTATGGTGCTTATCCCAAAAAGTAGACAAGTGCAGAGAGGGCTGGAGTTAAGCTGGGGCCAGGACAGGACATGAAAGGGAAATTTCTTTATGGATCAAAATATTTGCAGAGTTTCAAGCAGGCGTGGTATCAACAGGCCCCTCTGTTGACTGCTTCCTTCTGCTAAGCTCACCAGGGCATCAGGGTGGAGTGGCTCAGTATCAGGGACGATGTCTCCTGGAACATGTGGCCTAAATCACCTTATCTGAAGGTTGAAGCTCTCAAACTGTTCAAGCCAGAAAGGACTTTGAAGTCCCTGTAGCCCAGGGTCTGCCCGACTTTTAATTTCATGGTCTGTTAGGACTTGGGAGGGAAATAGTTTAAACAATAGCAGGTGGTCAATTTTTATTTTGCTTATTTAACAAATAAAATATTCATCTTCTGTCATCATTTCCAAAAAAGGCACTTTAACATAAAAATGTGAAAAACTTATTCTTACTCTTAACATAAAGGTTTTATCCCAGTTCTTTCCCAGAAGGTCAGTGTCAAGCTTACACCAACGTTACACAAATATATTAGAATACGTGTGTGGACGTGCATGCATCCAAATGCACACATGGTTATCATCATGGCACAAAGGAAACACCTGGTAAATAACAGTCATTATTATTATATTTCCACAGACCAGGAAGTCTTCATAAACTGGCCTCTGGGAACTGCAGACAGAGCAACCCTTTCCTCTTCCAGGTAAGGAAAAACTGGTCTAGAGTAGACGTGACTTGTCCAGGTAAGGTCCATGACCAGTTACTGAACATACTGAATAACTTGAGTAGAACTCAAGTCTCTTGACCAAGTATGATGTATCTCTGAAGTTTCCTAGAAAAAATTGAATTTGGCAAATGGCTGGAATCATTGGGCATCTGTCCAGTGTCTGGAGGGATGGGCAGGGAGCTAGCACTTTAGTGGGGCACAATGAGGTCGGTCAAGAGCCACCAGGAGGTCTGGCTACTGCTGCCTTCCTTTCCAACCCCAGAGAAAAATGAAAACAGGAGTAGGTTACCGCCTGGGGGTGAGGGGTGAGGGAGTCCCCACGTGAGGCAAGAGGAGGTGAGTAGCTGCGCTTTGCAAATCTTCCTCTTTCTGCCTTCAGTCCCAACACAGAACACCTGCTGAGCCTCTCAGGTCCCGCCTCTCACAACTCCGCTGGGGGTGCTCCCCTCTGCTGCATGACGTCCTGCCCTCCCAGTCACCGGTCACAGGGAGATGCCCAAACACTATGACTTGTTTTTGCTGTTGTGATTTGGGGGCTATTCTTCATTTCCTAAGCCTTGGTGAGGGCCACTGGGTCAGGTAGGACTGTGTTTAGTGGCTGGTAACACACCCATGTCAGTGAGGCTGCTTTTCGATTTGACGTAGCAGGAAATCAGATTGCCTGAGGCAGGCTCCTTCAGCCTCTCTGCTCCATCATCCTTTGCTTATGACTTTCATCCTCATGATTGCCTCCTGATCACATGTTCCAGGCAGGAAGAAGAAAAATGACAATGATAAAAAAGGAAGGGGTGGGCCTATATCAGGAAATCCAACCTTTCTCACAAAAGCTCCAGTAGCTTCTGCAGATGCCTCATTGGTCAGAGCTATGTCAGAGCTCCTAGGTCCAAGGGAGGCCAGGAAATATGTTGTGTCTGGGCAACAAATTGTGATTTATTAGTAAGGAAAGAATGGATAATTGGTAAGAAACATTGTCTGCCAGGAAGGCATAATGAGTAAAATTGAGCCTCTTTGTTTCCCTTTATCTCTAAAATCTACTTCACCAGGTCACGTTTGAAGGAACTGTTAGTCCAGCTCCAGAAACCTTGACATCTATATGGGTCTTCACTGAAACCTCCATGCACATGTGCGGTAGATCACACGGCACACCTAGCCAACCTTTTCTACAAGCCTCTTTATGCTATTATCTACCACCTCTCAGCACTGCTCGAATCTCCCTCTCTTGCTAAACAAAGTAAAACAGGTCTCTCTTCACTCACACCTCTGACCTCCTGTCCTATGTTTCCATGTTTTCCTTCACTGGTCTCTGTGCCCTTTCTTGTGGAAATTGATTTGGTCTCTGGGCTTTTACAAGTCTAGGCCTCTACCCATCACCCCTATAAGCACAACCATGGCTGAAAACAAAGAATCTGGGAGATTACATTGGGGCCTGTAACACATCCTTTTATATTTCCCCAGCTACCCAGGTGATGAGTGAACCCATGTAAACTCCAGCCCTGCTTACACATACCACATCTGTAGACACCTGTCAGGGCCAGTGAGCCCCTCTCTGCTGCCATGGAGACCCGGCCACAGCCTTTCCGCTCAGCCTCTGGCTCTCCTTGCACTCTGTTTTAGTCCAAATTTTCCCTCTCCACGTTCATATCCATCCTATTGGATTCAGCCCAATAATTTTCATTTACTCCTTCAAAGGCCTACTTAAGATTGACTCTGAGAAGACTCTCTCAGTTAACCTCGCCTGCCTCCAAGCCAGCCAGTCCACGGTGCTACTCTGAAAGTAAGCCCCTGTTTTATATTATTTTTATTTGACTTGGTATTCAACTTTTGGATCTCATGTCTGTTTTCTTTATAGCTGTTTTCTCTCCACCATTAGGCTGTGAGCAACCTGAGGGTAAGTGTAGGGCCTGGGTCTCCCATCAACCCCTCAGAACAAGGGTTACTCTTTTTTTTCTAGCTGGTGTGTTTTGGGCACCTTCCATGTGTCAGACACTGAGGAAGGTGCTAAGGATATAAGGCAGATGCAGTCCCCGGCTTCCCTCTTCTGGTCCTTCTCCTACCCCCAGGATGGTGCTCTGTTGATCCATCTGACTGACCACTGTCATGATGGAGATGAGGGAGGATATTGGGATTCAGCCCCCAGAGATGAGCCCCATCACTGTCTTCCTGGACTCCAAGTTCATACCACTCTGGCAGCTCCTCTGAAAAGTCCCCAGGTCTCCTCCCAGTATCCCGGCTTCCGGTGTTACTGTGTTGGCTCTGCCTGCCTGCCTACAGCACAGCCAGAGACTGAAGGAGCATTTATTCCAAATGAGGGCAGTCAGCTGAATTTCCAAGTAACAGATTTTTTCCACTTCAATTTTTCTCTTTTGCCCAAATAACGCATTCATTTTGTGGAAAAGGGATGGGGCAGTTCTTCTAAGGGTTAAAGATTTTATGAGGAATACCTGGGGGATGGGCAGGGCTCAGCCAAAGCCCTTCTCCTGTTGGGAGGGAAGGTAAGAGGAAGCAATGGAGAGGGCTCTCCAGCCCCCAAGGATGACCAAGGGGATGAGGTCAAGCCAGGGGGCCGAGCCTTTTCTCCTCCCACCCGATTCTCCACCCACCATCCCTTCATCTCTTTCCCTTTTTTTGTCTTCTTCTCTTTCTCTCTTCTTTCCTGTTTTCTTCTGTCCCTCTCCTTCTTTGTTCATGAATTCATTCATTCATGCATTCTCTCAGTGGGCATTGCTTTAGCAGCTGCTGTATGTCAAACACTGTGCTATAAGCTAAAAATACAGAGTAAAAAAGTCAAGGCTCAAGGCTTTTACCGTCTAGGGCCTGTGGAAGGTGGGGCACCCAGATGACAGGCTGGGGGGAGGAGTGACAATTGGCAAAGAGAGTTAACTGCTAAGTCTCCAAGTACATTCAGAGTCTTAGGCAGTACATCTAAAACAGGGAAAACTGGGATCAAGGAGACAGGACTCAGAGAACCTCTAGTGTGTATCCATGCCGCCTGGCTCATTCATCTCTCCTATCCTATCCTAGGCAGAGACATCTCAGTGGTAAAGAACATGGACTGTGTGAGCAGGCTGCCCCCCATTCAAATCCCAGGTCTACCACTTTCTGTGATCATAACAAGTCACCTAATCTTTTATTTATTTATAACAGATTTTCTTTTTCTAGGGCCATTTTGGGTTCACAGCAAAATTCAGCAGAAAGTACAAAGAGTTCCCCATGTACAGCTGCCTCCCCCGCCAGGCACAGCCTCCCCTACTATCAACATCCTACACCAGAGCGGGGCGTCTGTTACAGTCGAGGAAACTACACTGACACAGCATTATCACCCAAAGTCCATAGTTTACCTTCAGGTTCACTCTCGGTGTTGTACATTCTATGGGTTTTGACAAGTGTGTAATGACATGTATCCACCAGTATACTGTCATTACAGAAATAGTTTCACTGCCCAAAAATCTCTCTGTGTTTGCCTTCCGTTGGTCTTCTTATTCTCAATTTCTTCTTCTTTGGGTGATCACGGGGATAACACGTGGTAATATATTGTACATGAGTGCCTTGCTTTAGGTGTGAGTTATTAGTATAATATTCCCATGAAAAGCCCAGAGGCCCTCCCCCAGTGGGCCCTGATCATATTGCACGGTATTGGAGGAAGGAATGGACCAGGTGGCGAGGGGTGAACGCTCTCCGGAACAGTGAGATGACATGCTACCTCAGCTGGTTGGGTGGTAGGCTACTTGGGGAGCAATAGTGGAAGGAGGATATGGAGACGCACAGGATTCCAAAGGGGCTCTGGACTGCTCTCTGCTCCCGAAGTAGCCCATCCAACTTTATCCAGGCCGTCCTCTGACTGCTCTTGGCAGGGGTTTAGAGAGCCTGCGTGAGTCCGGTCCACGTGGCTGAAGTGGGGAGGGAGGAAGGGCTCATGCCCAGGCTGGGCCACGCTGGCTTTGGAGAGATTGTTCCTGAAAGTCCCTGGCAGGAAGAGGGCTGCTGTAGGCTGTTAATCTGCAGTGCAAATCGACAAGTAAACAGTCTCCAATGAGAATCTCAGATGCCAGATGCCGGGTTCATTGCAGAGACCCAGACACTCATCCTGGGCTCCAGGTGGGGGCCAGCTAGAGGGAGCCTGTGCATGAGCTGAGGCAGAGCTGCTGGCCTCTCGCCCCTCCCATATCCAGATAGGTATGTTGCCCAGGAGATCTCAGTCTCCTCCTGCCCGCAGGCACCGGGAGAAGGAGACTTGACAGTACAGATGGCACAAATATATCACCTGTTGTTCAGATGGGAAAACTCATTCTAGGGTCTGCTTGGGCTGACTAGACAGAGCAAATGAACCGGACCCTGGTGCTAGAGACATGGGTGGGCTGCGTGGTGGGCTTGGGAGTACACGCTCAGTCTCCACCTCCGTTGGCTCTGTCACCAGGCAGGGGCACAGCTGGGTTTGGGGGGAAGCCAGGTGCTTGCTGTATATATACTCAGAATTTATTGGCCTGTGGTAAGCAGGGGTGGGGAGAGAGAGGATGGAATGGAACACATCTGGTGACCTGATGTTTTTGTTTTCCTACTCTTGCTTGGTTGAGGGCTTTTGCTGTGCTTGGGGCTGGAGGAAGAAGTCCGGAAAATGGGATGAGGCCCTAGAAGGGAAGATGGGGGCAGGGAGTGTACGTTACTTGGCTGGGCTCAGACAGGGAGAGCCAGTTTGAGCCTGGGAAGGCCTCTGCACCTTACAGAGTGGGAGGGAGCTCAGTTTCCTTGTGTGAAGATTCGATAAGGAAGAAAAGTATGATCACGTGAACATTTAGCAGCATTTCCAGCAAAGACAAACCCGGCAACCATATCCATACATAAACCCCAAAGAAGTACATAAACACATACACCTTCAAGTATAGTTGCAAACGCAGCCATCAACTGTACATACAATGAAAGCTCATACATCTTACTTACACGCATACTGCCTCTGAAACACAGGCAGCCATGTTCATCAAGACCAGAGGGAGTCTCACTGACCCTAAAGATCAAGACCAACGTGCCTTGAACCATCATCACCCCTTGGATGTTGCAAAGCCTAACGCCCATCTCAAGTTTTCTGCGTACTTCCAGAGGGCATGCCTGCTTCTGACGAATCATACAGGCCAGGGTCCCCCGGCCATTCCTCATGACAATCTCTGTTCCACATCACCTCCATGCAGACAGAGAACGTGGCAGAAACACTCTCAAGGCTTCCATGATGTGGCAAGCTTAGGAAGATTTGAAGAAATGTACATTATAACAATGCAAAAAACTCAAATAATAGACATTTCTGTTCTTATTTTTAAAAACCTATTGGTCATTCTCACAACTCCAGATCCAGACACTCTCCACCTTATTCAGCAAATCTTCTTTCCCCTCTCCTCTGTTGTCTTATTCTCAGGGGCAAAATCCAAATTCCTCTCATTTTCTTGCATGGAGCAACTCAGCTGTCTCCAACCTCTGTCCCCAACCTTGGCTCCTGAACCCCCTTAAGATAGCCAAAAACTCACTGGAAACTCTGAAAATAGCCCCCGTGGCTTGCTGATTAAGGCCATCTGCCTCTCCCATCTTCCTCTAGAGGGGTAATATATATATACACACACATACATATATATATAAGCATCTTTATTGGAGTATAATTGCTTTACAATGGTGTGTTAGTTTCTGCTTTATAACAAAGTGAATCAGCTACACATATACATATGTCCCCATATCTCCTCCCTCTTGCGTCTCCCTCCCACCCTCCCTATCCCACCCCTTTAGGTGGTCACAAAGCACCAAGCTGATCTCCCTGTGCTATGTGACTGCTTCCCACTAGCTATCTATTTTACATTTGATAGTGTATATATGTCCATGCCACTGTCTCACTTCGTCCCAGCTTACCCTTCCCCCTCCCCGTGTCCTCAAGTCCATTCTCTACATCTGCAACTTTATTCCTGTCCTTCCCCTAGGTTCTTAAGAACCATTTTTTTAATTTTTATTTTTTAGATTCCATATATGTGTGTTAGCATATGGTATTTGGTTTTCTCTTTCTGACTTACTTCAGACTGTATGACAGTCTCTAGGTCCATCCACCTCACTACAAACAACTAAATTTCATTTCTTTTATGGCTGAGTAATATTCCATTGTATATATGTGCCACATCTTCTTTATCCTTTCATCTGTCAATGGACACTTAGGTTCCTTCCATGTCCTGGCTATTGCAAAGAGAGCTGCAATAAACATGTGGTACATGATTCTTTTTGAATTATGGTTTTCTCAGGGTATATGCCCAGGAGTGGGATTGCTGGGTCATATGGTAGTTCTATTTTTAGTTTTTTAAGGAACTTCCATACTGTTCTCCATAGTAGCTGTATCAATTTACATTCTCACCAACAGTGCAGGAGGGTTCACTTTTCTCCACACCCTCTCCAGCATTTACTGTTTGTAGATTTTTTGATGATGGCCATTCTGACTGGTGTGAGGTGATACCTTATTGTAGTTTTGACTTGCATTTCTCTAATGATTAGTGATGTTGAGCATCCTTTCATGTGTTTGTTGGCAGTCTGTATATCTTCTTTGGACAAACGTCTATTTAGGTCTTCTGCCCATTTTTGGATTGGGTTGTTTGTTTTTTTGATATTGAGCTGCATGAGCTGCTTGTAAATTTTGGAGATTAATCCTTTGGCAGTTGCTTCATTTGCAAATATTTTCTCCCATTCTGAGGGTTGTCTTTTCGTCTTGTTTATGTTTTCCTTTGCTGTGCAAAAGCTTTTAAGTTTCATTATGTCTCATTTGTTTATTTTTATTTTTATTTCCATTACTCTAGTACGTGGGTCAAAAAGGATCTTGCCATGATTTATGTCATAGAGTGTTCTGCCTATGTTTTCCTCTAAGAGTTTTATAGTGTCTGGCCTTACATTGAGGTCTTTAATCCATTCTGAGTTTATTTTTGTGTATGGTGTTAGGGAGTGTTCTAATTTCATTCTTTTACATGTAGATGTCCAGTTTTCCCAGCACCACTTATTGAAGAAGCTGTCTTTTCTCCATTGTATTTTCTTGCCTCCTTATTCAAAAATAAGGTGACCATATGTGCATGGGTTTATCTCTGGGCTTTCTATCCTGTTCCATTGATCTATGTTTCTCTTTTTGTGCCAGTACCATACCATCTTGATTACTGTAGCTTTGTAGTATAGTCTGAAGTCCAGGAGCCTGATTCCTCCAACTCTATTTTTCTTTCTCAAGGTTGCTTTGGCTATTCAGGGTCTTTTGTGTTTCCATACAAATTGTGAAATTTTTTGTTCTAGTTCTCTGAAAAATGCCATTGGTAGTTTGATAGGGATTGCATTGAGTCTGTAGATTGCTTTGGCTAGCATAGTCATTTTCACAATGTTGATTCTTCCAATCCAAGAACATGGTCTATCTCTCTATCTGTTTGTATCATCTTTAATTTCTTTCATCAGTGTCTTATAGTTTTCTGCATACAGGTCTTTTGTCTCCTTAGGTAGGTTTATTCTTAGGTATTTCATTGTTTTTGTTGCAGTGGTAAATGGCAGTATTTCCATAATTTCTCTTTCAGATTTTTCATCATTAGTGTATAGGAATGAAAGAGATTTCTGTGCATTAATTTTGTATCCTGCTACTTTACCAAATTCATTGATTAGCTCTAGTAGTTTTCTGGTAGCATCTTTAGGATTCTCTATGTATAGTATCATGTCATCTGCAGTCACAGCTTTACTTCTTCCTTTCCAGTTTGGATTCCTTTTATTTCTTCTTCTTCTCTGATTGCTGTGGCTAAAACTTCCAAAACTATGTTGAATAATAGTGGTGAGAATGGGCAACCTTGTCTTTTTCCTGATCTTAGAGGAAATGCTTTCAGTTTTTCACCACTGAGGACGATGTTGGCTGTGGGTTTGTTGTATATGGCCTTTATTATGTTGAGGTAAGTTCCCTCTATGCCTACTTTCTGGAGGGTTTTTATCATAAATTGGTGTTGAATTTTGTCAAAAGCTTTTTCTGCATCTATTGAGATGATCATATGGTTTTTCTCCTTCACGTTGTTAATATGGTTTATCACATTGATTGATTTGAGTATATTAAAGAATCCTTGCATTCCTGGGATAAACCCCACTTGATCATGGTGTATGATCCTTTTAATGTGCTGTTGGATTCTGTTTGCTAGTATTTTGTTGAGAACTTTTGCCTCTAGTTCATCAGTGATATTGGCCTGCAGTTTTCTTTCTTTGTGACATCCTTGTCTGGTTTTGGTATCAGGGTGATGGTGGCCTCATAGAATGAGTTTGGGAGTGTTCCTCCCTCTGCCCTATTTTGGAAGAGTTTGAGAAGGATAGGTGTTAGCTCTTCTCTAAATGTTTGATAGAATTTGCCTGTGAAGCCACCTGGTCCTGGGCTTTTGTTTGGTGGAAGATTTTTAATCACAGTCTCAATTTCAGTGCTTGTGATTGGTTTGTTTATATTTTCTCTTCCTTCCTGGTTCAGTCTCAGAAGGTTGTGCTTTTCTAAGAATTTGCCCATTTCTTCCAGGTTGTCCATTTTATTGGCATAGAGTTGCTTGTAGTAATCTCTCATGATCCTTTGTATTTCTGCAGTGTCAGTTGTTACTTCTCCTTTGTCCTTTCTAATTCTATTGATTTGAGTCTTCTCTATTTTTTTCTTGATGAGTCTGGTCAATGGTTTCTCAATTTTGTTTATGTTCTCAAAGAACCAACTTTTAGTTTTATTGATCTTTGCTATTGTTTCCTTCATTTCTTTTTCATTTATTTCTGATCTGATCTTTATGATTTCTTTCCTTTTGCTAACTTTGGGGTTTTTTTGTTCTTCTTTCTCTAACTGCTTTAGGTGTAAGTTTAGGCTGTTTATTTGAGATTTTTCTTGTTTCTTGAGGTAGGATTGTACTGCTATAAACTTCCCTCTTAGAACTGCTTTTGCTGCATCCCATAGGTTTTGGGTCATCATGTTTTCGTTGTCATTCATTTCTAGGTATTTTCTGATTTCCTCTTTGATTTCTTCAGTGATCTCTTGGTTATTTAGTAGTGTATTGTTTAGCCTCCATGTGTTTGTATTTTTTACAGATTTCTTTTCCTGTAACTGATATGTAGTCTCATAGTGTTGTTGTCAGAGAAGATACTTGATACGATTTCAGTTTTCTTAAATTTACCAAGGCTTGATTTGTGACCCAAGATATGATCTATCCTGGAGAATGTTCCATGAGCACTTGAGAAGAAAGTGTATTCTGTTGCTTTTGGATGGAATGTCCTATATTTATAGGACAATTAAGTCCATTAAGTCAATTAAGTCCATCTTGTTTAATGTGTCACTTAAAGCTTGTGTTTCCTTATTTATTTTCATTTTGGATGATCTGTCCATTGGTGATAGTGGGGTGTTAAAGTTCCCTACTATGAATGTGTTACTGTCGATTTCCCCTTTTATGGCTGTTAGCATCTGCCTTATGTATTGAGGTGCTCCTATGTTGGGTGCATAAATATTTACAATTGTTATATCTTCTTCTTGGATTGATCCCTTGATCATTATGTAGTGTCCTTCTTTGTCTCTTGTAATAGTCTTTATTTTAAAGTCTATTTTGTCTGATATGAGAATTGCTACTCCAGCTTTCTTTTGATTTCCATTTGCATGGAATATCTTTTTCCATCCCCTCTCTTTCATTCTGTATGTGTCCCTAGGTCTGAAGTGGGTCTCTTGTAGACAGCATATATACAGGTCTTAATTTTGTATCCATTCACCCAGTCTGTGTCTTTTGGTGGGAGCATTTAATCCTTTACATTTAAGGTAGTTATTGATATGTATGTTTCTATTACCATTTTCTTAATTGTTTTGGGTTTGTTATTGTAGGTCTTTTCCTTCTCTTGTGTTTCGTGCCTAGAGAAATTCCTTTAGCATTTGTTGTAAAGCTGGTTTGGTGGTGCTGAATTCTCTTAGGTTTTGCTTGTCCATAAAGGTTTTAATTTCTCCGTCGAATCTGAATGAGATCCTTGCTGGGTAGAGTAATCTTGGTTGTAGGTTTTTCCCTTTCATCACTTTAAATATGTCCTGCCACTCCCTTCTGGCTTGCAGAGTTTCTGCTGAAAGATCAGCTTTTAACCTTACGGGGATTCCCTTGTATGTTATTTGTTGTTTTTCCCGTGCTGCTCTTAATATTTTTTCTTTGTATTTAATTTTTAATAATTTGATTAATATGTGTCTTGGCATGTTTCTCCTTGGATTTATCCTGTATGGGACTCTCTGCACTTGCTGGGCTTATTACTTCCTTTCCCATATTAGGGACGTTTTCAACTATAATCTCTTCAAATATTTTCTCAGTCTCTTTCTTTTTCTCTTCTTCTTCTGGGACCCCTATAATTCGAATGCTGGTACGTTTAAGGTCGTCCCAGAGGTCTCTGAGACTGTCCTCAATTCTTTTCATTCTTTTTTCTTTATTCTGCTCTGCAGTAGTTATTTCCACTATTTTATCTTCCAGGTCACTTATCTGTTCTTCTGCCTCAATTATTCTGTGATTGATTCCTTCTAGAGAATTTTAAATTTCATTTATTGTGTTGTTCATCATAGTTTGTTTGCACTTTAGTTCTTCTAGGTCTTTGTTAAACGTTTCTTGTATTTTCTCCATTCTATTTCCAGGATTTTGGGTCATCTTTACTATCATTACTCTGAATTCTTTTTCAGGTAGACTGCCTATTTCCTCTTCATTTGTTTGGTCTGGTGAGTTTTTACATTGCTCCTTCATCTGCTCTGTGTTTCTCTGTCTTCTCATTTTGCTTAACTTATCGTGTTTGGGGTCCCCGTTTCACAGGCTGCAGGTTCATAGTTCCCATTGTTTTTGATGTCTGCCCCCAGTGGCTAAAGTTGTTTCAGTGGGTTGTGTAGGCTTCCTGGTGGAGGGGAATGGTGCCTGTGTTCTGGTGGATGAGGCTGGATCTTGTCTTTCTGGTGGGCAGGACCACGTCCGGCGGTGTGTTTTGGGGTGTCTGTGACCTTATTATGATTTTAGGCAGCCTCTCTGCTAATGGGTGGGGTTGTGTTCCTGTCTTGCTAGCTGTTTGGCATAGGGTGTCCAGCACTGTAGCTTGCTGGTTGTGAGTGGAGCTGGGTCTTAGCACTGATATTGAGATCTCTGTGAGAGCTTTCGCCATTTGATATTACAAGGAGCTGGGAGGTCTCTAGTGGATCAATGTCCTGAAGTCGGCTCTCCCACCTCAGAGGCACAGGCCTGACACCCAGCCAGAGCACCAAGACCCTGTCAGCCACACAGCTCAGAAGAAAAGGGAGAAAATAAGAAAGAATGAAAAAAAAATAAAGTTATTAAAATTAAAGATTTATTAAAAATAAAAAAGTAAAAAAAAAAAGAAAGAAAGAAAGAAGAGAGCAACCAAACAAAAAACAAATCCACCAATGATAACAAGCTCTAAAAACTATACTAAAAAAAAAAAAGTGGATAGACAGAACTCTAGGACAAATGTTAAAAGCAAAGCTATACAGACAAAATCACACAAAGAAGCATACACATACACACTCACAAAAAGAGAAAAAGGAAGAAGATATATATATATATCTACATATTAAAAAAAAGGAAGAGAGCAACCAAATGTATAAACAAATCTACCAGTGATAATAAACTCTAAATACTAAACTAAGATAAACATAAAACCAGAAACAAATTAGATGCAGAAAGCAAACCCCAAGTCTACAGTTGCTCCCAAAGTCCAGCGCCTCAATTTTGGAAATATTTGTTGTCTATTCAGGTATTCCACAGACGCAGGATACATCAAGTTGATTGTGGAGATCTAATCCGCTCTTCCTGAGGCTGCTGGGAGAGATTTCCCTTTCTCTTCTTTGTTCGCACAGCTCCTGGGGTTCAGCTTTGGATTTGGCCTTGCCTCTGAGTGTAGGCCGCCTGAGGGCATCTGTTCTTTGCTCAGACAGGATGGGGTTAAAGTAGCAGCTGATTAGGGAGCTCTGGCTCACTCAGGCCGTGTGGGGGGCGACGGGGAGGAAAGGGTATGGATGCGGGGCGAGCCTGCAGTGGCAGAGGCCAGCGTGACGTTGCACCAGCCTGAGGTGCTCTGTGTATTCTCCCGGGGAAGTTGTCCCTGGATCCCGGGACCCTGGCAGTGGTGGTCTGCACAGGCTCCCCGGAAGGGAGGTGTGGATAGTGACCTGTGCTCGCACACAGGCTTCTTGGTGGCTGCAACAGCAGCCTTAGCATCTCATGCCTGTCTCTGGTGTCCACGCGATAGCCACAGCTCGCGCCTGTCTCTGGAGCTTGTTTAGGTGGTGCTCTGAATCCCCTCTCTTTGCAAATCCCGAAACAATGGTTTCTTGCCTCTTAGGCAGGTCCAGACTTTTCCCCGGACTCCCTTCCGGCTAGCTGTGGCGCACTAGCCCCCTTCAGGCTGTGTTCACGCAGCCAACCCCAGTCCTCTCCTTGGGATCTGACCTCTGAAGCCCAAGCCTCAGCTCCCAGCCCCCACCCGCCCTGGCAGGTGAGCAGACAAGCCTCTCAGGCTGGTGAGTGCCGGTCGGCACCGATCCTCTGTGCGGGAATCTTTCCACTTTGCCCTCTGCACCCCTGTTGCTGCACTCTTCTCCGCGACTCCAAAGCTTCCCCCCTTCCACCACCCCCCCACCGTCTCTGCCAGTGAAGGGGCTTCCTAGTGTGTGGAAACCTTTCCTCCTTCACAGCTCCCTCCCACTGGTGCAGGTCCCGTCCCTATTCTTTCGTCTCTGTTTTTTCTTTTTTCTCTTGCCCTACCCAAGTACCTGGGGAGTTTCTTGCCTTTTGGGAAGTTTGAGATCTTCTGCCAGCCTTCAGTAGGTGTTCTGTAGGAGTTGTTCCACGTGTAGATGTACTTCTGATGTATTTGTGGGGAGGAATGTGATCTCCACATCTCACTCTTCTGCCACCTTGAAGGTCCTCTCAAGGGTAGTTTATATTTTTCTAGTTGAACTTAAATATGCAAATACACACTTAGCCACAGAAACACAGAACTCTCTGTCCATGTCACCAGGCAGGTTAGGCAGAAGACGAAGTCATCTCTGCCATGCTCAGGTCAGTAAGCTAATTCTAACCTTCTGCCTCCTCCCCCACCCCCTCCCCACTTCCTGCTTCAAGGGTTCTATGGGCTCTTCTAACCGTGGACTTATTAATTTATAAAGTCAACATCACTGAGAGTCTGTTTATGCCAACCAGTCTTCTTGGGATACAAAGATGAATGAAACGAAGCCATGGAACATAGGAGCTCAAATCATAGATGCGGGGGGCAGATAAGTACAAGGGTAATCATGATTTAATGAGATTATGCCTGTGATATGGAAGTAAAATATGCTGCTGGAATACAGACGAAGGGTAATTTAATCAGTTTGGCAGTGGAAGTATGGAGAAGGTGTGCAAGATGAGTAAAAGTTCATCACTTAAAAAAGAGGGGTTGTCATTGGGGACCAAACCAAGCCATCATTCATTCATTCATCCATTCATACCTTCACTCACTAATTTTTAGGACTGTGATAAGCAATAAACAAGACAGACAGACTTTACTTTTTTTTTTTTTTTTTTTTTTGCGGTACGCGGCCCTCTCACTGTTGTGGCCTCTCCCGTTGCAAAGCACAGGCTCCGGACGCACAGGCTCAGTGGCCATGGCTCACGGGCCCAGCCGCTCCGCGGCATGTGGGATCTTCCCAGACCGGGGCACGAACCTGTGTCCCCTGCATCAGCAGGCGGACTCTCAACCACTGCGCCACCAGGGAAGCCCCAGACTTTACTTTTAATGGAAACTTTAATACACATGGGAGTGTTCTGGAAGGGGAAGCTGAGTGAGATGACCCTCTCTAAGGAGGTGACACTTAGGCTGAGACCTAAAGGAAGAATAAGCATTAGCTAGGTGAAAAAGAGTGGAAACATGTTCAGGCAGAGGAAGGAACATGTTCAAACCTAAAAGTGAGAAAGAGTTTCATGCTTATGAGAAACAGCAAGACGTCTGGTGTCATTGATGCTAAGAGACACGGAGGAGAGTGCCATGAAATGAGGCTAAGGAAGTAGGAAGGGTCCAGACATATTAAGGGATTTCCCCAACACACACACTTCCTCCTGATATGGTTGTGTGCAGAATTAGGGGGAAGACAGAGCCTGGAGTTTAACTCTATGAGTTGAGTTCAACTCTATGAGATTAAAGAGCTTTGGGCTGGGAGCGTCTCTGCATCCAGTCACTTGGTATGGGAGATGTGGTCTAGGAAGAATACAAGTGTAAGCCAACAGAGCTGCAACCTTGGTATACTGTAGCCGTGTCACATGAAGGCATGGGATTCTCCTCCCTTAAAGACTCACCATCATGGCTGGTACAGGGCCATGGATCAACAAGGATGTCACGCAGCATCAGATAGGGATGCATCAGTCAAATGTGACCATCCTACAAATAAGACGCCATATAACACTCAAAGGTGGCCAAAAGAAAGGACCCGATGGTGGCCTGGCATATTCTCAAGTTCCCCCCTTCTTTTGGCCTTTGAATGCAGATTGACTTTTTTGGACTAAGCGACCACTATGGTCCTTAGGCCCCAAATGGGTACAGATTGAGGCTCAAGTGGTTAGCGTGAATAGTAAACAGAGGCAAGTCCTTATTTTTATTCCAAACTTGTAACATTAATCATACAAGTTACACTAAATGTTTTTGATGCGACACCAACAAAAGCATTTAGGCTGGGAAATGTAAAGATCAGAATGACGTTTGTAAAAGATTACTTTGAATACTGGTGAGTTCAAAGTATTCATGGAATACTTTGGAATGCATTGAAGGAGAGAAAGAAAATAAAGCCTGAGAGACTAATTAGGAGGTTTTATTAGTTAGAAATGCTTTCAGCTTCAAGTAAGAGAATACCCAACATAGTTTAAACCTTGGTTTAACAACAAGAAGTCCCCCAGGTATGGTTGGGCAGCTCAATAATATCATTAAAGACCCAAGCTTGTTCTATCCTTCCACTCCACCACTGTCCATGTGTTGGCTTTTTATCCTCTTGCTTGTCCCCTCATGTTTGCAAGATGATTGTCTTACCTCAAGACACAATAATCTTATTGAAGGCAGAGAAAAGGAGGAAGGAACAGTGCTAGCCACCATCTGTTCCTTTTCTCAGAAAAGCAAAACTTTCCCAGAAGCTCATCACAGATGTCTCCTTACATCTCATTTGTCAGAATTGGATCACAATGCCCCTCTAACTGCAAGCAAGACTGCAAAATTGAAAATCTGGATTGTACATTATAATTCAGTGCCTGAAGCTAGAAACATTGCTGCCTGGAGCAAAATTGGGGTTCTCATAGCCAGGTGAAAAGAGAAATGACTGTTGAGTAGGAAATAAACAGCAATGGCCACAGAGGCAAGAGAAGCGGGCCCCAGATAAGCTACATTGGAGACAGAGATATTTAAAAGGTGGAAGTTACAGAACTTGGTGATGGGATGAGGAGAATAAAGGAGGGAAAGAGGAAAAGGTTGATTTCCAGGTTATCAGTTTGAGCAGCCAATGGATTATAATGTCATCAGAATATATGAGGGAAAAACACGGATGTGGGGAAGATGAAGAGTCTACTTTTAGACATTTTGAGTTTGAGGAGTTTGCATATATCCAAGTATTAATATCATGTATGTAGGTGGATATATCACTCTGGAGCACAGGAGTAAGGTCTGGGCTATAGATATGGATTTGAGAATCATTGGAAGCCATGGGAGTAAAGGGGTTTATTAGAGAGGATGCCTTGGGTTACACAGAAAGAAATACAACTCAAACAAGGTTAAGGAGAGAAAAAGAACAAATTTGGCTCACACGGCAGGAAATACATAGGATGGGGCTAAATTATGGTCCAAGAGCATCTAATACTGATACTCAGATCTGGAAGGTGGTTTTTTTCCCTTCCCTCCAGCTCCCACTTTTCTTTATCTTTTATAAGATAACAAACCATTTCTGTGTATATTACTTCATTATATCCTCATGACTGTCCCTTGAAGCAGGTATATTATTATCCCCACTTTAAACATGAAAATTCAAAGCCTAAAAGATTAAGTGTCCTGTCCTCACTCAAGAAGGGAAAGGAATTTAGATTTGCAGTCTGCAAGGGACATGAACCTCTGACTCTCAGAGCTCCTAGACCTTTAGCTATGGGCAGAAAGGGCCTTTCAATGAAGCTGTAAATTATCTCCTCCTTGTTGTCGTGTAGACAAGCATGAGCGATGATTGTCTCTCTCTTGCAACAGCTCACTGAAGGTCAGCAGGAACTGACCAACACAAGTCAACATCCCAACATTTTTCTATCAAGCCCCCTAAATCACCACTCCTGGAGTTGTTTGACTTTTGTCAACAACAAATCATGGGAATGATTTGAGCATGTATAAAAAAATGAATAAGATCCAGGAAAGCAGAAAAGATATAAGATATAGAAAATAGAGGTGTGAAGGTGGCAGAGCGTGGGATCCATAGCACCAATGGAAAGACTGGCCTCACAAGCTGCTTTCCATTGTAACAGGAAGGCCAGAAGAGAGAATGGGAAAGGATGCAAGGAAGATTGTATATGTCTATGTCAGCTTGCTCTCTACCCCATTTCAATACCTTTCTATATTACCTTTCTCTGTTATAGAGGCTGGAAAGAGCAAAACTAAAATTGCTGATGTCCCTTGCAGCTAGGAGTGTCCATGGGATGAGTTCTAGTCAATGGGAGTAGCTGAAATCCTAGAGGGGGCTTTCCCTTCCTGAATAAAATGGCAAAGCATCTCTAGCAGTGGGCTTTTTCCTTCCCACCTTTTTATTTCCTCTCTTTTTCTTGGCTGGGCATTGGCTTTGATGCCTGAGTATCCAGCAGTTATATTGCAACCATGAGGAGAAAGTTCACACACTAAGGATGATGGAACGGGAAGACAGAGCCTGGTACCTTAATGATCTCCTTGAGCAGCTGCACTTGCCCTGTACTATCTATCTCCACACTTTTCGTTTCACTGAGGAAGGAAGGAAAGAAGGAAAGAAGGAAGAAAACAACTTTCTTAGTTAAGCCAGTATCTGTCAGGGTTACTATTACTGATAACTAAACATAAACCTGGTTTATGTATACCCCTGGGGCCTCTGGGATGCCTCCTTTTATTCCTGGATGCACTCCCCTGACAGCTGTGGACACAATACTAATGGCAGTAGATGCTGGGGCTCACTGGGCCATGCCATAGAATATGTGGGTATCAAGACTCCTGTATAAGTACGACAGGAGAGCGGAAGGAGCTGCGTTAGCAGACCTAGAGGAGCTTCTCTTTGGAAGGGAGTAGGGAAGGCAAGAGAGACACGCTGTGTAGCAGAAAGAGCAGTTGACTGGGATTAGTTATCCTGGTCCTAGCCCTCAGCCTGCCACTATCTGTGTGACCTCTCCGGGCCTCAGCCTATAAAATGAAGGATTTGAGCTAGATCAGTGGTTCTCAACTTTACCAAAAGGAAGAAGAACCCTATATTTTTTGAAAGACTTTCGATCTACCTAACTGCATTTTTCAAACTATTCATATTCCCATGAGAATACTCTGTTGCTAGAATTCCAGCCAAAAGCAAAGAAAACCAACTTTTAAATTTAGCCTGTTTAGTCTTATCATAGGATAAAATTTCCATTAGTTCTTTGGAAAGTTGTAAATGTTTCTCAGGTCCACATTATTATCTTTGAGGACTCGTCATAATCTAGGGATTCGCCTAGGAGAGCTCTGAGGTCCAATTCCCCCTCCCATGATGCCAGAGCCCTGTGCCCCTTAGCAGCCAGTGGAGGTCCATTTTCCATTCTGCTCGTAGGCTCAGTTCTGATTTCCAGTGCCAGGAGCTATCTTACTTCCTTTATGAAAAACCAGCCTGTCCTAGTGGCCCATTCCTGCTGGCCTGAGAGTACCTCATTTGCCCTGGCGTGTCTGCCAGCCCTCCTCAAACGTAATCTTTTTCTACCTTACCCCACCTTCCTCCTCGTGCCAGGAGGGAGCTGTCTCACCTAAACCTTCATCTCAATTACCCTGCTGTGCAACCTTCTGACCTGAGAGACCTGGAGACCCTCTCAGCCAGTCTGAGGAGTGAGCCCTGACCCTTTCCCTCACGTAGCTCCATCTGCTGCTGAAGAGAGAGGGGCAGAGACTCTCAATCCAGTTGAGTAGATGCTGTGACGGAGAATCCAATTTGCTGCTGAAGCACTTAATGGTCAATTCTGCTTGGACGTGGGAAGGCCAGAGAGAGGTGGGAGAGAAGGTGATATCTGAGTAGAGCCTGAAGGGTGAAGGGAGAGCCAGGGCAACATTTGAAGATCAGTGCCACGAAGGAAGGTTGGGTTGGGCTGGGGAAGGGCGGGCCTTGCATGCTAGCTCCTAACTCATTTGCCTGACAACCTTATTTAAGGCCTCCCTCCCTCCCTGCCTTCCTTCCTCTCATAAATATTTACTGAGCATCTTTTTTGTGTCAGATATCCTTTAGGTGGTAGAAACAAATATGAATAAGACATGTCTTGTCTTGAAGGAGCAGACACTCGGGAGGCAAGGATATATCCACTCTATTCCTGCTCCTTAGAAGGGACTGATAAGGATTATTCCTCCCACCCTCTCTGACCCTGACACCTCACTGCTCTAGAGGAGTCCAGGCCTGGACAGAGGATGAGTGGCACGCTCAGAAGGCATGGGCAGTCAGTGGAGAGCCTGTGGTGGGATCATCATAAAATAATCCTCAGTGAAGCTGCAATCCTAGTAGATCCTGGAGGAGAGAGGCCAGCACCAATCAAGTCTGTTCAACAGACTTTACCAAGGATCTCCTAAGCCCAGTGCTACTATTGGAGTTCCCGGGGAGAGGAAGTATTCCTTTCCCCTCAAAGCATGCACATTAAAGTTGTTGAGACAAATACACAGTGAGAATGTCAGGGAGAGTAAGATAACTTCCCTGGGAGAGGTACAAAAAGCTCAGAGACGGGGAAGAGCCTACCCAGTCAGAATGGTTAAAAATGGAGAGAGCAGCTGTTGGGATGAGCCTTCTCATCAATTAGGACAGCCTTTGGCTACATGGGACAGAAACCTGATTACTGAGGTTTAACAAATAGGTGTTTGTTTTTCTCTTGTAACAAAAAGTGTGGAGGGACGCCCGTGCAGGTCTCAAGGATGTCATCAAGGACCCAGGCCCCCTCTGTCTTCCGGGCCAGCATCCTTAATATGCAGCCTTCTTGGGTTGGAAGTTGGCTTCTCCGCCCCCAGGCATCAATCACATCATAGACTTTCAAGGCAGCAAGAAAGTGAAAAGCAAAAGACACATGCCAGATATATTACCGCTCTGCCTCCTCCTTTTTTGTTAAAATAAATGTATATCTCATTGGCCAGAACTGTGTCACATTATCACCTCTAGCAACAAAGAAGCCTGGAAAATCATTATTTTTAGGATGGCACATTGATCTCCCTTCTCCAGACAAAATCAGTGTACTGTAAATGAGGCAGAAGGGGAGCACAGGTATGGGCTGGACAGCAAGCAGTGCCTGCCAGAACCCTAAAGAATCAGTAGAACCCGCTAGAATGAAGTGTGGAAAGACTTCCAGGCAGAGGAAACAGCAGGAGCAAAGGCGCAGGGTGGGAGTGTGCCAGGCATGTTTGGGGCACCACGAATATTCCAGTTCAGCTGGAACATAGGGAGTGACTAGTGGGAAGAATGCACTCTCTCACTTAGTCCCAGTTTACCCTTCCCCCTCCCCGTGTCCTCAAGTCCATTCTCTACGTCTGCATCTTTATTCCTGTCCTTCCCAGGACTAATTTCTTGAACAGACACTAACATGGCACTTACTATGTGTCAGACACTGTGCTAAGCACTTTCTAAATAGTCATCAATTAGTCCTCATAACAGCCCTATGGGTTAGGTACAATATTACCAGTGTGTTACAGATAAGGAAACTGAGGTACAGAGAGGTTAAGTAACTTGCCCAAGGCTCCACAGTCACTCACAGCAGAGTCAGATTTTGAGCCAGAGTCCATGTTCTCAAGGACCTCAGTGTGAGGCCACTGTGTGGAAGCTTCAGGAAGTTCTCTGGGTCACAGAAGACATGCTCTCTAAGGGGATGGTCAAAGATGCCAAGGGCTAGGAGGGAGTTAAGCATGGACACGGCTGATCTCTGTGACCTCCGAGGACTGTCTCTCACCTTATGCCCTATCCAGGGCTGCTAGGAGTCTAAAATGGATTAATGGGAATGAAGGTGCTTTGATAAAGTTGGGCCGTGCTCCCTAAATACAAGGTCATGCCATTCCCCAGGTTGGCCAGCAGTGGAATATCAATGAGGTCTTCTAGTGAGACTGAAGTTCAAAGACACTGAGAGGCAGGGAAATTATTTCCCTTCTGGCCCTGCCTGGCTGCTCTCCATTCCTGCCCTTCCCCAACTCCAGGAGGGTGAGAGGAGAGAGTGAGGCAGAAAGGAGTAAGGAGGCAGTCAACACAAGAAAAGACAGGCTGCCCTTAAAACGGCAACCAAAAGTCCCCTCCTGACTTAGAGGTTTGGTCTATACGCTGAGCTTTTGGATTAAACTGAAACCCTTTGGCCCATCCTGCCTGCTGGGCACAGGGTTTGTTTTCCCAGCAGATCGCTTCAGCCTGACCTGAAACTTTTCTAGCAAAGGGTCAGTGCAGACCAGGAAGAGGGCCTGGGGCAAGAAGAGATAGTAGCACCCATCTTGCATCATGGGCGGAGGCCCCGAGGGGAGTCTCTGACATTTTGTCAGAGGAGCCAGGAAGGCAGCCTCGATTCCTACTTCTCCCCAAGCTGACAGCTGGGTGAGACAGCTCCAGGGCCCAGCCTGCAGATTCACTTCAGTTGTTCTGTTTCCATCTGTCCCTGACTGACTGCCTCAGGAGCTGCGGTGTGGTAGACAGAGATAAGCTCTCTGCCAGAGGCAGTATGGAGCGTGGCTGGGAAGATGTCTGGGTCCAGGAGGGGCTGTGTACAGGAGACATTATGTAGCCACCATCTAAAGACAAATTACAGGGATGGGGAGGATGGAGAGAAGGGATGGAGGTGGCTCCTGAAGCCTTGGGGAAGGAGAAAGGGAAGCTAAATTAGGACAGTGAAGAAAAAATAAACACACAGAGTAGAAAAAGGAAGGAAGAAAGTAAAAAAACGAGCTTTTTGCATCCTCCTGGAGGGCAAAATAGAGAAGATAGCTTCACTGCTAAACTTCAGCAAGAAGCATTGGGTTAGATCTTAGATTTCAAGAGGGGGCGGCCACCCACCCACCTTTATCCACGGGCATGGTTGCACAGTGGGACGTCTTCCTTAGAAGCTGGAAGGAGGGATGGGTTCTGAATACATCCAGGGAAACGGGCTTAGGGACCTCCAGAAGCCCTTCTAAGTAGACTTTATAGTTTCCTCAGAGCCAGGGAAAAAGAGAGAAGCAAGAACTGGGAGGAAGGAGGGCAGAACTGACATTAATTGAAGGCCACAGTGTAGGTTCTCTGCTGACATTCTGTCACTGAATGCAGACACTGGCCCCCGTGCAGGGGCTAGATCTCTCTTTCACAAGGGAATAATCTGAATGCTATACAAGGTCAAATGGCAATTAAGTAGCAGAATCAGGATTTGAACTTGAGTCTGGCACAAATGCCCATGATCTTTCCACCAGGGTACTTCTTGGGAAAAGGCAGTAGGAGGAGGCTTAGTGGGAGTCGAGGAAGAGAGCCTTCTATAGTGGAAAGAATGCTGAACCTCAAAGACCAAGGTCAGATATCTGGATCTGACGTGCAAGAGATGTCTTATGACCTTGGACAAATAATTTCCATCTCCTAGTCTCAGTTTCGCATCTTATAAAGTGAGAGCTTGGGCTAGGTGCTCTCTAAAGCCTTTACTGTCTCTAAGCACATAATGTTTAGTTGGGAACCTGCTTCCATTTACCGCAGTAGCCTTCTTTTTCCTACTTCTGGTATTATGTTCTATTCTGGGCATGTGAACTAGGGGTGGGTACCCCTTCCTGCAGCCCATTCAAGATTGAGGGCAGAGACTAGAAATTATGATGACACTTTCTAACGTGGTGTGATCAACTAATTAACCAAATAAATAAACAAATAGGTATTAAACCTACCATGTGCTTGCCATGGTGCTTAGTTGGTGATACAAAGGAGAATGAGACTTGACCTCCAGGTCCAAGGAGCTTACGGGCTAATGGGAAACCCACATCCACAAAGGATAGTTGCCAAATATGATCAGAAATCGCTGACGCTTTATGGAAAAGCTTGGTAAGCCATGCCCATTTCAGCCCAGGCTCCTCCACTCAGAGACGTATGTGAGCCAAGGTCAAGGGTGTTTGGGACCACACCTTCTTTATTTTGTCAGCTGTACCTTTGGCCTCTTGGATGCTGGCCACCTCTGACATTGGCACCCACGTTGAAATCGTAGTCAATTGTCTCTGACTGTGGTTGGCAGTCTCTGGGGGAACCTGGGACAACTTGTTCATGGCCAGTGGACGGTGATAAGGGGCAAGCATGGAGTGGTGTGGCCACACTCAGGAGGGCTTGAGACAGGCTGGGACCCAGGAAGGACCCTTTGCTGCAGTGCTTGTACCTGGACACACGTCTCCTCGAGCAACAGAACACAAAGAAACCATAAGGGACTAAAAATAAACGTGTGCATGCACAACTGGGGCAAATTCTGGACAAGATATAAAGAGACCAAAAAGCCCAACTGCCACTTCCAAGGAGCAGGGAGCAAAATCAAGGGGTTGGGAGAAAAGCCCGGTATTGCGCGTGACCCCTGCACACACCACCGCCTAAGGGGTGGGCAAACCGCTTAAGCCACCCCTCAGGCCTGACCCCTGGACACACCCCTACCCTCACCACTTATTAGGAAACAGCTTGCCCCGCCCCCACCCCAGCGAGCGAGCGGGCAATCAAGGGAACCTGCTGTTTGTTCTTGTTACCCCTGCTGCAGGAGGGGCCCCAATAGAGCCTTGCCTGAATTTCTTATCTGGCCTCTGATCAATTTCTATTGATTAAGGAGGCCAAGAACCCTGGTCGGCAAAAGGCTGAACAACCTGACTGTGGAAGGGAAGACCTTGGGAGGAGGAGACCACTGATGCAGAGGTAGAGGTGGAGGGCCTTCCTGCCAGAGGGGATGAGAATGTTTACAGGCCTGGAGGAGAGAAAGCAAGAGTCTTGTTCCAAGGATTGCAAATAAATACTGGAGTTGGCTGGAGGTTAGAGATAGTACTGAAGCGGAAGGCAAAACCAGCGGCACAGGGGCTCAGAGGTGATGCTGGGGATCTGCGCTTTATCCTGAGAGTAACAGGGGAGCTGTCCCTCCTGCTCTTGTCCACAACAGCCCTTCTGTGGCCATTTCCCTTTCCTGCCTTTCTTTACAAGGCTCCCAGGTGCCTAGGATAAACTCCCTTTAAGCTTGGCCTGGTTAAATCTTGCCCATCCTCCAAGGCCCTGTTCAGATTCCCTTTCCTCCAGGAAGCCTTCTTGGACTACCTCATTTCATTTATTCATTCATTCAACAAAGGTGCATTAAGGTCCTCCAGTGGGCCAGGCACTGTGCTAGGCACTGGCCATGAGCAAGCAGATATGGTTCCCATCCTTGCACAGTCTGTGGAGCACAATATTTTGGAAACCTCAGTGATATCTCCTCTAGGTGCCCTGCCAATGAGGCTGTCAAGGACCCTTCCATGAGAAATCCCCTCCCTCCTAGACAGACAGCAACTCGGGGCAGAGACCAGGCCTCCTCATCTCTGTATTCTGGAGGTGGTTGGCACAGTGCCGGTCACTTGAGACGCTCAGCCCGCGTTGTAGAAATATCTGGCTTTCCAACAGCTTTAAGCAAAGTGGAAAGTTCCCCTGGCTGACACCCACCCTTTCCCTATCCTCCCCAATTCCAGCACAGCTCCTCTGCAGAGAAAAGAGATGGAAGCTCCAGCTGAACCTTTAGCCCCAGGATGCAGAAAGAGAACAGAGAAAGGAGGAGACGCCTGGCCTGGATGCCAGCCCGGATGCCTTGGGCCAAGCTGGGGGTTCTTGGTCCTCTGTGCTCTGGAATGTGGCAAGGGCTTGCCAGGGTGGCTTGGAGCAGCTCCTCCCCTGAACAGAGCCACGCTGGCAGCTCCTCCTGGGCCCTCCTCACAGTGCACTGGTGCCCCATGCTGGACAGAAAGCAGGCCCTGATCTCGTTCCCTCCTGAGGGTTTGTGTATCACTGATGCAGAGGCCTCAGAAGGCCTTGCATGGGGCTGAGCCTTGGGCATGGCCCCTGAGCTTTCTCCACTCTGACCTCTGACCACTCACCTGGACTCGCTGGGGTTTTTCCTGACAGTGTGGCAAACTCATTGTCAGGATAGGCTGACCCCCACCCCAGTATTGTCTTCCTTTGAATCAGGCACAGACCCACCACCTGCTGGAGGGCATATCCCAATGCAATCTTAAATTAAACAGGCTCCTCGGAGGTCAGTCCAAATGCCCACAGCAGGGCTGGGGCACCCTGTGTAAGCCTGCCACCTTCAAGGGTGGGGGAGATGAGAGTGATCATGCCGACAAGAAACCAAGGCCAGCCTGCAGCTTGCCACCTCCATCTGGGCAGAGGATGGAGGGCAGAGTCGGGGGGATGGCGACTGAGGTGAGGCGGAAGGCTGGAGGAGGATGGGGTTCTCCTGGGGCTGAGACAGAGCCCTGGAATGCTGTGGAATGTAGGAGCATCCGTTTTTTAATTTTAATTTAATTTCCCCCCTAATAACAGGCTGTGTGCAGCTGCTGGAAAGAGAAGGGCGTTAACCTTCCAGAGCCATGGAGTGGACAGTCCTATCTCTGCGACTCTGTGCTGGCCCCTCACCTCCCAGGGCATGAGCCTCCCGGAGGGACACCGCCACAGGCCTACCAAAGAGACCAAGCAGGGCTAGCGAGAGAAATGCTGCAGGGAAACAGGGTCAGGGAGCAGTGACCAAGACTGGAAGACGTCAAGAGGAAGCAAGGTCAGAGATAAGGAAGAAAGTGCAGGAGGGCAGCTTGAAGAGATAAAGTACAAGGAACGGTCAGATCAGTCGGTGAACAGGACTGAGTTTATCCACCAGAGAAAGGAAGAGCTGAGTGTTCTGAGACCCGTGTGCTAGGGGTTGTGTCAGGGCCTTTTAGACACATATCATTTAACCCTCATTTCAGCCAGGACCTGACCTCTTTTACAGCAGACTGAAACTTTTGTAAGGAATTTCAGTAACTTGCTTGTGGCTCCATGGCTGAAGTGGTGGAGTGGGGATTGAATGCAGGTCTATCAGATTGCAGATGGCTTCCCCATCACTCTATCTTCACTGTGAGAGGAGGCGTGGCTGGATCAGAGCAGACAAAAGGAACTCCAGAACTCTGGAAAATTAGGACTGACATCGAGGTCTTCTACAACAACTCTGCCTCCAGGGGAAATTAGATTTCAGTGAGAACAGTGTCATGTCTTAATTAGGTAGCCAATTAATTTTGAAGGGAGGTCACAGAATCAACCAACCTTCCTTCCTTCCCTTCCTGCCTCTAACATTATTTATAGAGCAGTTACAACCTGTCGGGCATGGTGTTAAGTCTGAGGAACAAACACGACTAAGAACCAGCCCTTCCCTTGGGGAACTCACAATCCTTTGAGAAATTCCAGGAAATTGAGGCAGCTCTTTACACACACACCCTTACTCTCAGGACAATTTTTCCCCATCTTTACTTCTGAGCTCCTAACTGGGGGCCCAGCAAAGCTCCTCCTTCTCCCCCCAGCCCAGCTCCCTCTGTTTTGAGAGACAGACAGTCAAGCTCTGGCCAAGCCTCTGCTGACAGGTCTCTAAAAGCCCCGAGAGTCTTTGAGCTCCTTTCACATATCTGGACACAGCTGGGCCTGGGGCAGCCTAAATTCCCCAGGCCATAAGTCACACAGACTTCTAAGCCTGGAATAGATGAACATTTCTTTGGCTTTGAGCCTCTTCCCCTCACAGTCACTGACCCAACCGTCTCCTACACATAGAAACACTCACCACACCCCATTCCTGCTCTGCTGTGAAATCACAGCGCAGCTCCCAGAGAGTTGTCACCCACATGGTCCATGCTCAAAGCGGTTGCCATCAATAAACTCAGTCTGACAACCAAAAAGTGTTTCAAAATAACTCAAGTTATTTGTAGTATTCTCAAAACAATACTTCTCAAAATCCTGTTTCCCCTCTCCCATTTATTTCTCTATATACCAAATCTGATCCTGTAGCTCTCCTTTCCAAAATTCCTACCTCCCAAACTCCTTTTCCAGCTCTTCGTCTTATCTCCACTCTCCTCTTGATTCTGTAACACAAAAGCCCCAAACACAGAGACCACCCCTGGAGAGAGGGGAGGGGAAGAAGATGACTGGGTAAAGCCCTCTCTCCTGGGCAGGGGAAAGGGTGAAGGTTGGAAATATTCATGCGGTCATCACTTTTTCCCCATCACAGTAGCTGTCACTACAGATAGCCCTTACAGATCACACCGAGCCACAGCTGGGCAGGACAATTGCTGGACAAAGGGACCATACCAACCTGACTATTCTGGTCAGCCCCGATCTAAATATTCTGTTCCAATTCTAAGCTACAATGGGTTACCGTTAGTCAATTGTCCCAATTCTGAGTTGGAAAAATATGGTCACCATATCTCTGACCCACATTTTCTCTTGGCGACCCTAATATATCCTGACTGTATTAAATACTTTGTATATTGCTATAGACTGAAAGTTTGTGCCCCCTGCCCCAAGTCATATGTTGAAATCGTAATTGCCAATGTGATGGTATTTAGAGGTGGGGCATTTGGGAGGTGATTAGGTCACAAAGGTAGAGCCTTCATGAATAGATTAGTGTCTCTATAAAAGAGACCCCAGAGGGCTCCCTTGCCCCTTCTGCCATGTGAGGACACAGTGAGAAGACAGCTGTGTGTGAGTCAGGAAGTGGGCTTTTATCAGATACCAGATCTGCTGGTAACTTGACGTTGGACTTCCCAGCCTCCAGAAAGATGAGAGATAAATTCTTATTTATGAGCCACCCAGTCTATAGTGCTCTGTTATAGCAGTCCAAATGGACTAAGACATATACATTGTTGATTCCATTAGTGTCTGCTTGGTCACCTGGAGACTGTAGGTTCCTTAAGGTCTCAGACCATGTTTATTCTCATTCTGTCCTAAGCCTCATGAACATGTCTGTAGTGGTTAGCTAATGCTGCATAACAAATCATCTCAAATATTAGTGACTTAAAACAACAACGATCGTTTATTACCTTTCATTGTTTCTACAGATCAGGAATCTGAGAGTGGCTTGGCTGGGTAGTTCTGACTCAGCTCTCATGAGGTTGTGGTCACAATGTCAGCCAAGGCTGCAGTTCCTAAAGGTGTGATTGGGTCTGGAGGATCCCCTTCCAAGGTTGCCTATTCACATGGCTGGCCAATTGGTGCTGGCTGTTGGGGGAAGGCCTTAGTTCCTCTTCAAGGGGACATCTTCATGTAGCCTGGGCTTCCTTACAACATGGCTACTGGGTTCCAAAGGCAAACATCTTGAGGCAGAGTGAACCAGGCAGAAGCTGAAGCTTTTTGTGACCTAATCTTTAGAAGTCACACGGCATCACTTCTGCTGTGTTCTGTGGTTCAGGGCAATCCCAAGACCCTGCTGATTCAAGCGGGGAGGGAACATAAAACCTGCCTCTCACTGGGTTCTAGTCAGCTGGTAAGGAGAGCTCATGGGATGGGATAAATAAACAGATGTAGCCACGTTGGGATAATAGAGTGCGACCACGTCTCTGGCCCTTGTGAGCCCAAAACAAATGCTCATGTGTGGACTTTGTATTCAGTGGCACTTGGAACTGAAACAACCATGTCACTGGGGAGGGAAATTAATTCAGAGTCCAAATTGTTCACTGCTCTCTGTGTCCACATCCTTTGCCGTGAAATCTTTGGTGTCCTCCCTACCCTGACCCTGGCCCCAACCACATGGCTTGCCTTGACTAACAGGTTGTCAGCAGACGTGAATCCAACAGAGGCTTTATAAGGCACTTGCATGTTTCTCCTGGGGCTCTTGCACTTCTGCCCTTGCCGTGAACATAAGTCTGAGCTAGCCCACGGAGGATACGAGACATGCAGAAAGGAACCGATTTGTCTCAGCTGTCCCAGCCGAGGAGGGCTGACCTACGAACATGTTAGCAGGGCCAGGGAAGATGAGAACCACTCAGAACCCCACAAGCTTGTGAGTTAAATGAACACGTCTAGTTTGAAGGCCTGAGTTTTGGGGTTGGTCAGCTATGCTGCATTTTTGAGGCAATAAGTAACTGACATAGCCCTCTCCTACTATCACAGAAAGCACCTCATGAGCTGGGAGCCTGTGTTCTAGGTCAGGCTCAGTATCTGTTGTATACAGAATTAATGGCCCCCCGATGTCCACATCCTAATTCTCAGAGCCTGTGAATATGTTACCTTACATGGAAAACGGGACCTTGCAGATGGAATTAAGTTAAGGATCTTGAGATGGAGAGATCATCTTTCGTTATCTGGGTGGGCCCAACTTAATCACAAAGGTGCTTATGAAAGGGAGGCAAGATGGTCAAAGTCAGGGAGAAGGTGTGATGACAGCAGAGGTTGAGTGTGTGTTCCCGCTGTGGAGGTCGGAGCCACAGCCAAGGAACGCAGGCAGCCTCTAGAAACTGCAAAAGGCAAGGAAAAAATTCTCCCCTAGAGCCCCCAGAAGAAACACCATTCTGTTGAAACCTTGATTTTCACCTATAAGACACATTTCAGCCCTCCGGCCTCCAGAAATATAAGAGAATAAGTTAGTTGTTTTAAGCCACTATGCTTATGGTAATTTGTTACAGCAGCACTAGGAAACTAATGTAGTGTCTAACAGCTATATGCCCTAGAAGCAGTCAGGTGCCACACTATGACCTCACCTGCTCTTCTGGCAAATGAGGACGCGTGGTAGATTAAAGATGGCCACAGACCTTGACTACTCCTCCTTTTGAGACCTGGGTTGGCCTTAGTGGCTTGCTTGACCAATAGAATGTGGCAGAAGTGACGTTCTGGAACTTTCAAGGCTTGTAACAAGAAAACTTACCTCCTCTCAGGTCTCTCAAAACATGCTCTAGGAGCCTAGCAGCCAGCCCCTGTCTTAAGGCAGGCCTGTCTCCTAGGCAGCTGGCTACCTGGCTCAATTTTTAACAAAATGTCTACGGACACCCTCTCCTCCAGTCCCTTCAGACCCTGCAGGGGGGTCCCAGATCAAATCTTTGGACAAGTGCCCACTGATTAACTGGACAGAGAGTCCAGCTTCCCACCCGAGTAACAGCTTGGCTCTCCTACTGTCTATATCATTCTTTCCATTGGCTTCTGGAGACAGGGCGGCACTGACTGCTTCCCTTGGAGCTGTCATCCCAGGCTCTGCCCCAGCCTGCCATTTTCCTGGCAGCCAGTGGGTTAGGCCTAGAGTTTGCTGGGGTTGGACAGGGTGGGGAGTATTGTTCAACAGAAGGTCTGGGAATTAGAGGGCCTAGAATTGGAGCTGGACTGGGACAAGGGAGAAGGGAACAAGCTCCTGCCTTTACTCAGAGGAAGCGTTGGTGCATTCCAAACCTTCCAACTCACTTACTCCAACTTCCCTTTTCTACAAGCTCTTTACAGCCAGGACCTCCATGTCTATATTTGCCAAATGTAGGAACAGCTTCACCATTTTCAACAATGAAATTTTCAACCTTTCCCAAAAGATGCTATCTATAATTTAAAAATAGGTTTTCCACCTCCCCTCTTTTCATGCACTAGTCTAGCTATTTCCCAGCTATTTCCCATATATATATGTTATGCGTCACTCTGCATTCCTCTAGGAAACGGCAGAGTCTAGGAGTTAAGGCTGTGGGCTCTGGAGTCAGATAGACCTGGGTTTAAATCCCAGCTTGCCTCTTAACAGCTATGCAGGTGAGTTACTTATCCTCTGTAAGCCTTGGCTTCCTTTTCTGAAGAATGGAGTGAATTATTTTCCTTACCTCATAGGGCTATTTGAGGAATTAAATAAGACAGACCACATCAAGGACATATAATAAGTGCTGTAGCAATTGTTATTTAGACTCTCATTGCTTGGTTAGCTCTGAATAAGTTATTACACAACTGACTTCTTCCCTGGTTCTTTATCTAGAAGACAAGAATCTGGGGAGATGGGGAGATAGGCACGAAGGACCTCGACCCAAGGCATTTCTGTTCTCCATTTCCACTGTGGGTAAGGTCAGAGGGGTGGGCTAATGAGTTCAGAAATAGGCCTGAATTTGACAAGAGACCCTGGGGCTTAGGGTAGGCTGTCATCCTCTCTGTTCTGTTCATTTCTCTGCTTTAGTGACAAGCCTTCCAGCCTCAGTCTCATACTCCACAGGGTAGGAGAAAATTTCCCAAGGGAAGGCTTAGAGAGAGCTGGCTTTGGAGGACTGAGCACCATTTAGAGAACTGGGAGAATAAAACTATATGCCCATGTCCGTATCTGTGAGTGTATTTGAAAGTGGAAGACACTTGAAAAAATGCAGAACTGAATGATGGTATTAACTGAGTCACCCCCTGCTTGCAGGCACTCTGACCTGACTCCCGACAAATAGGTAAATCCCCAGTTTCCCTTGGGACATGAGCCAGATGATGTGGAAATGCTCCCCGATGTTTAATGTAAATCCCTCCTCCTGCAGCCAGCCTAAGCCCTATTCTTCCTTCCAAGAGGTCAAGACAGGGAGCAGGCAGTCAGAGGGCCCCCTCTTCCTCAGCAAGAACATTTTCCAAGTCCATGGCTGCAGCTCATCCCAGTGGGAAGCCGCTGAAGGCAGGAGGTTCCATGGCTCCACCTCACGAAGTGTTGGGGGAGGGGTGGGTACAGGACTCGCCAGGCCGCCCTTCAGAGGAGCGGGTGAGGCAGCTGTCCCAGACATCAAGGCTGCTAGGGCGTTAAACACATAAAGGTCAACGGAGCCTGTGTCTGGAGCCTCCTCTGGCCTCCCCTGAGCAGCAGACACCAAGACACACTGTGTTCATGACCCATTTCACCACCCAAGGTGGCGACAGCTATGAAATTGCAAAGCACTTTCCATCCTCAGCCCTGTTCTGGTAACTTCACTCTTCGTGGCTAATACTTCTAGTTCCTCCATATTTGCCTGAGACGAATGAATGACTAAATTCAGGAGTTTTGCTTGGTTTTGTTTGTTTGGTATTTTTTTTTTTTGGTGAAATGTTTGGAAAATGACTGCTAACACTACAATGATCCTCTTTCTCCCGTTTATTTATTTATTTTCTAAGGGAGTGGGGTTGGAATAATTTTTTCTTCTTCTTCTAAAAGGTACTAGAGATTTAGATTTGTAGTACAGTGACCACCTGTCTTATATTTTCTCAGAAAGCCCCAGTTTTTAAAATGTAATTTGTGTAATCTTTACATAAATATGATTTAAATTTTATGAATCATTATTCACAAACTCATGTGTGTGAGAAGTGTGACTCATTTCCTTCCATTTCTGTTTTGACTTTTTATTCAGTTGGGTTGGCAGAATCTTCAAGAACCACCTCCCTTCCCCAGGGTGGCGTCTAATGTGCCTGGATCTGATTCTCAACATGGCCTGTTTGCAGAAGAAACCTCCTCTGAGACCTCAGCCACCCTACCTGGTCTTGGTGGATAGGACCCTCAGATAGTGAGTAGATGTCCTTTGTTCTGCCCCATGGTCCCTTCAGGCTGATGGCTCTTTCCGTTGTTCTCTGCCACTCTCCAGTGATTCTGGAGCTCCAACCATGTGCTGGAAGAAACAGGAGCTTCTATAAGGCCTTTACCTCCCTAGGCGGTCCAGGCAGCATTTCTCTACACGCTTGTTGCTGCCTGGAGCTGTCCCACTCGATGAGGCCCATACCCCCTGTTCTTGGATTCCTCTTATCTCCCTGGTATTTTCCCCTCTCTGGGGTCATCGAGTGAAGAAATGTGTGCAGGGTCAGCTTTTCCAAAACTCATCAATGTCTGTGCTCTCTTGTCCCCCTCCCCCAACCCCATACTTCTGAATTTTAGGAGCTGTCCCGCTGAGCAGGGTGAGGAGAGTCTTATATTTCTTACATAAAAATATATAATATTATTAATATATTTCTCTCCCAAGTCTTGTATCTAATCTATATTCTAGTCAAGGGGACAAAACTGGGCAGAGGGTGATTTTTGCTCTGCTGGTACAACACTGCCCGAGGTAATTAAAAGCCCTAGCTTTGGAGAGGAAGGGCAAAGAGGAGATGGAAACAAGGGGGATCAGGGGGAGACATGTTAATAGTTCTGAAAGTTTTCCTGCTCAGCATAAAGACTCACAGCTCTTTAATATGTTGACCATATGTCCAGTATTTCCTATGACAGTCCCCAGTTTGAGCAATTTTATTCTTTAAAAGGAGACTCATTGTTAAATCTGTAGCTAAGTTTGTTTTAAATTGCATCCTTTGGGAGGGCTTTCCATATAGATACATTAAAGATGGGAGAGGGTGGGAGGACCCTGAGGTCTGCCTCACTTTCTTCTGCAGGTGGAATGCATCATGGCCAAGGGGAGGTGTCGAGAGTCCCCTTGTGCCGTCTGGATTGGAATAAGACACTGCTCAGAAACCCTTCCAAAGAACTGGGGAGTGTCCCTGAGCACCTCCCACTCCCAAAGGACAGTGCATGTGTTCCCTGGTTCCCCAAGCCTAGCAGGGCAGCCCTCCCGTCATCCAGAGAACTGTGGGATCCTATCTGCTTCAAGGACTCTTTCCAAAATGATCTCCCAAGCAGCTCATGCCTGAACTTGGAGTAGTGACAACTACATCTCTCACACCCCACTCATCTTGTTCTCTTCTTGTCCCTTCCCCCCAAGTATAGCATCCTGTACTAGCATTTCCTAGTATGTAAATAGCTTATAATCAGGGCTTGGTTTACCTAATATGTTCTTAGAGTAATAAAGGTAAGTGTCATGTGTATAAGAGTCACACCCAAGCCCCCCCTGCTTTTCTCTCCCCCCACACCGCCCCAGGGTCATCCCAGCCACTCCCATGACTTCAGCTACCACCTATCTGCAGATGACCCAGTCTCTGTGTCCAGCCTACACTTCTCACTAAACCCCACACCTAACCACCCATCTGCCTAAGTACCCCACCTTCCACTTGGAGGTCAAATTTGAAACAACTCAAATTCAAGTTCTCCAAAAGTGGACTCCTTAATTTCTTCCATAAACCTGAGGCTCCTTTGTGTTCCATATTCTGATGCGTCACATTTGACAGTGGTTTTCGGTCCGTGTATGTCAGTGGACGGATGGGTGGGGGGGAAAGGGCGTGTCTATGAACCTCTTGAAATTTTAGGCAAGATTTTGTGTGTACGTGTGTTTTCTTCCTGCAGAAAGAGATGGCAGGTTTTTCAGAACCTGACTGTGATCCCTGAACTAGAGAGTCAAGCCCCTGTCTGTTTCTCTGGCTTCATCTCTTGGCAGTCCCACTTTGAGCCCCAAGCCCCACATCTCCTGAACCTACGCTCGCGGGCAGTGACTGACTCTTGGAGTTCCTGGAAAATGCCATCAGTTTAACGTATGCTGGTTCTTCTACTGAAGTGTGTTCCCATCCTCTTTGTCTGCAACCTTCAGGCAGCACCTCCTCTGGGAAGCCTCCCTTGCCTGACCCAGGCAGAGCTGATCAGCCCTTCCCTAGTGCCCCGCCTCCATATGGCATCCATCATACTGTAGGACAGCCTCTCGCGCCCTGCGTGTGCCTCAGGATCTCCTGCGCATCTTTTAATAAAATGCGGATGCTCCAGCCTTGCTTCCTCCCCAGTGAATCAAAACTGTGAAGGAGAGAGGCCCCCCAGGGGACTCTGAGGCACATGCTGCATGCTAAACCACAGTTGTAGGGCCTTTTTCTGGGTCCATATGACTTGGATGCACCAGACTATGAACTCCTTGAGAGCAGGGATCTTGTCTCAGCCACTTCCCCAATCCCCGTGGCACTTAGAACAGTGACAGAGCACAGTAGAATGAGCCAATCTCAACACTGGCCTACCGGGTGCCAGGTACCATTCTAGGGATCTCCATGTACTGCCATTCAGCACCTACAATTTTCCCATGAGTTACATCATTGATCCCCTTTAGAGATGAAGAAATATTTGTGAATGAGTGAACAAGTGAATCATACTTTCTAGAAAGCTGATTGGTTTAGAGAAATCTGAATATGATTTATTTCATAAACATGACTTTTTACAGGGGCAACAAACGTCTCACTCTGTTCTGATCATGTCCAGGGAGGGGAGAAAGAGAGAATCCGGGAAGGGATGTGATGATTTTCTGGAAAAGAGAACTACTCAGGTGGTGGTAGAACCAGACCAGGGCTGCCAAAAACTCACCCAAGAAGCCCCAACACAGCCCAGGCTGAGTCTGCCTCTTCCCAAACATGAGGGGCTTGGCACAGGGCAGACTAAGACGGCCACCAGGGGAGGGAGGGCAGCATTCCTGTCTCCTGCCTCCTCCTTTTCATGGCCGTTAGCCCCAAGGCCCAGTCTCTAGCTGCCATTTGCTCCCTTGGGAGTATAGTTTAAATCATGAAGTTTAAATCAGAGGCAGGCCTCTGTGTCCATTCACAGCCACCTGCAAGCTGAACAAGGCCTTTGAGATCACAGAATTCTGCTCCTTACCACGGAAGTGATGGGAGGACCACTCCCAGCCAGAAAGGGCAAGTAGGATTCAGAAAACAACGCAGAAGGGTGGCTGGCAGGACCTCAGTCACACCACAACCATGGCACTGGGGTGACCCAACCCTGTTCTCATCCCGTTTTTCAAGGTCCTGCTCTTCAGGGACCACCTTAACCCTAACCCTCCAGAAGCCTTCCCAGAAATTGCACACTGTGTCCTCTCTCAGGCATCCACTCCCAACTCAACCCCAGAGCTTTCCCTCATAACACTTCTCTCTTCCCAGGCTGCTAGTCCCAGTTTCCCCAGGGAGCCATGAGCCCCTCAGACATCACAGACCTCCCATAGGAGCTAGCACCCCACTGGGAGCTCAAGAGTAAACAGCTTGACTATTCTGCTTACCAACAAGTCTTAAAAAATTAAAACCCTCCCAGTAAAATAACATCCAGTTATTTGAGTGAACAATTTGCCCTTACATTTTAACGTAGATTTTAGAGTTGTCCCAGCACAGTTTTTTAGAGATGTAACACAACAAGAGTTTAAAATGGTCTTGAATTCCAGACCTAGACCCCTTGGGTTCAAATTCCAGCTTTGCAACTTATTAGCTGTAAATTCACAGGCAATGTCCTTAACCTTGCTGTACCTCAGTTTCCTCATCCCTAAAATGGGTATAAAAATAGCACCTAGTCATAGGGCTGGTGTGAGGAGTGGATGAGTTAGTGTAAAGCACTTAGGACAGTGTCTGCCACACAAGCAGGAGCTCATAATGTGATCCTCTCATTAATTAAATCGATGTGATTCTCCCATGACCTCCTGTGATTCTCACAACACTAGAAAGTAGGTAAAGATCTCTCCTCTTCACAGAAGAGGAGACCAGTCTCAGAGAAGTTATGTTACTTGCCTCCGACAACACAGCTAATACATGAGCACCTGGTTACTCAAAGCCAGGATTCTGAGCTCCACAGACATGGCATAAAAAAGCCCTCAACTCTGGCGTCCCTACCGTCCCTCCAACTTCCCCTCCCCTGGCATTCCTGTGGCCTTCCCACACATTCTTGAAGCTTCCCAATAGCAGTTGGCTTTTCCACCCCAAACCCACTGTGGGCTGGGGGAATGGTGTCCCCCTCGCCCGCCACACTCCTCCCTTTCTGATCATGGGCAGAGAGACATTCACGAACCACTCTGGACTCAGCTGACAGTGCTGGTGGGTGCTGTGAGCAGGCAGGAACCACGGTCCTCATTTGGCTCTCCCAGGACCCAACCTACACAGGATCCTATAGATTATCTCCTGGTGTCATCCTGCCAGGCTTTGCTGACGCAGCTGCCCAGGGCCCAGTGCAGTGGAGCCTGTCAGAGGGGGATGTCCTAGAACACAGGACTCTGCCCCTGAGGCAGCTTGGTAGAGCTGCTGTGCCAGGAGGGTGGCTGGGTAGGTGTCCTTGGACAGGCTGAGGACAGAGAGGAGGTTGAGGACCTTGCTCTGCACGGGAGCCAGATGCTATCTGAAAAGGCAGAATGATGTCACATAGAAGCTTTGGGTGGGATCCTCAGACAGGAGAGACCTGGACAGAGACCCATCAGCTGTAGCATGAGTGCTGATCCCTTCAGGGCGTCCTGGGCTTTGCAGCTCACCCAGTCTCTTCAACACAGATGTTGCCTCACTAAGTCTCGTAACTGTCCTCTCAGGTAGATATTGTTATTATCTCCATTTACAAGTGAAGAACTGAAACTCAGAGCCCCTGTCTCCAATCTAGGGGTCTTGCTACTAACCTCACCGTTGAACAGACACAAACCTAATCCAGGAGACCAGGCAGGTTCCAGATGCATATGTGAGCAGGTGACGCTGGTGGGGAGCGGCGTAGAGACTGCAGAGCAGGCTCTGCTCCGTGCCTGCTGATCGTTGCCAGGTGGGAATGCAGCCTCAGGATTACAGGATCTTTGGTTTTTTTCCGGAGAAGCTGGAAATCTGGATGTTTAAAATGTGAAATTTCCCATTTTTTTATGTTGGCAGCTAATCTTATTTAGTTTAAAATGTCTAGCAGGCTTCTCTGCTGGCGCAGTGGTTAAGAATCCACCTACCAATGCAGGGGACATGGGTTCGAGCCCTGGTCCGGGAAGATCCCACATGCCGCGGAGCAGCTAAGCCCGTGCACCACAACTACTGAGCCTGCGCTCTAGAGCCTGCAAGCCACAACTACTGAAGCCCGTGTGCCTAGAGCCCGTGCTCCACAACAAGAGAAGAAGCCACCACAATGAGAAGCCCACAACAAAGAGCAGCCCCCACTCGCCACAACTAGAGAAAGCCTGCGAGCAGCAACAAAGACCCAACGTAGCCAAAAACAAATAAATTATTTTTTAAAAAGTCTAGTGGGCTAAACAAAACACATTCTTGGGCTGGATTCGACTCAGGCTGCCAATTTGCAGGCTTGGGCCAGCACACTGCCTTTAAGATGCCAGTAAGGCTGGGATAAGCCCTATCCTCCTCAATCGAATTAAAATGTTCAAATGCCCCAGTAGGTCATACCCATGTAAGTCAACACAAACCAGTGAGTGAGGAATTATTTACTGAATGCCTGTATGTCAGACTTAGTTTTAGGGATACAGGATGTATCTCAACAAAAACAGAAAAAAACACCAAACTCATGGAGTTATATTCTAATTGGGAGACATATGATAAAGATAAATTTGTAAAATTTATAATGTGTTAATAACAACTGCTAAGGGGAAGAAGAAAGCAGAAAAGGGACTTACAAAGTTTTGTGCAGGTATTTCAATTTCAGACAGGGTGGCCAGAGACAGCCACTGAGAAGATGAAATGTGATAAAGACTTGAAGTTGAGGGGTGAGGGAGTTATGTAGATATCTGCAGGGAGAACAGGCAGAAAGAGGGAATAACACGTACAAAGGCCCTGAGGCCCAAGGAGAGTACCAGAGTGGCTGAGAAACAGGAAGGGGGCAAGAGTGGCTGGGAGAGGTGTGGATAGTAGTATTAGAGGTGAGAGAGGTAACAGGTAAGAGGAGTGAGGAGGAGAAAGCCAAAGTACCTAGGGCTTTGGGTCTCACTTGGAGTGAGACTGGAAGCCATTGGAGTGACAGGGTCATTCTTGCTGCAGTGTTGAGGATCAGTTGAAGAGAAGCAAGGAATGAAGCAGAAAGAGCTTTTAAAACACCAGTGTGATAATCTGGGTAAGGAGATCGTGGTGGCTGGGGCCACAGTGCTGGCTGTCAGGGTAGTGAGAAGCGATCAGATTCTGGACATATTTTGTGGGCAAGCCCAGTGGTGTGCTAGTAAAGGCTGAACAACCAGCTCTTGCAGGGTGGTAGCTGATTTCCATTCCTAACAGGTACAGAGAGATGTGTGAGAGCACCAGGCCTGGAGCCCTCCAAGGGGCAGGAAGGGTTCCAACCCCACTCTTGCTGGATTCAGCAGGGGCCCGGAGGCAGAGTTACGCTTTCAGGTCCGTTCTTCCCCACCAGCTTGGTTACCCAACTCCTTTTGTGGGATCTTGTGTACCCCTGCCTATGGGGCAATGAAGAAGTGTAAGACACAGATCTATGGCTGGTAGCTGTGTGGCTTTTGACAGGTTATTTAATCTGAGTCTCCATTTTTTTTGTATTTAAAGTGGGGATAAAAATGACAATGAGGCAATACATGAAGGTTCTTAACATATTGCCCGGCACATAGTAGCCATTTAATGTGTGAAAAATATTATTATTAATATGATAAGACAAAAACAAGGGGAAAAAGTGAAAGATTAATTTAGGATATAATTAAGGATATTTTTAGGTGGTATAGACCAGATCAGCCTTCATTCTTGGAAGCAAGTAGGGCCAAGAAAAGGGGGAATAAAAAATTGGAGTTAATGCATCATTCATGCATTACATAAATATGTATAAGGGGCCTACTCTGTATCTTTTTCTCCCCTTCATAGTACAACCACCATTTATGATATACTTAGATTTATTTATGTGTTTGTTTATTTTTTTTCCAGCTCTATTGAGGTATGATTGACAAATAAAAGTTATATGTATTTGGGTTACACAATGTGATTTTTTTGAGGTTATTTTCTGTGTCTCCTGCTAGACTGAGCTCTCCAGGAGGGCAGGGACCATGTCTGTTTTGTTCACAGCTGTGTTCTCAGAGACTAATATAGTGCCAACCGCATAGTTGGAACTCAATAAGCATTTGTGGGATGAATGCCAGGCCTGGGCAGGGTGCTGGGATACGCTGTAAGACTTCATAGAGCATTTCATCTCAAGGGGAAGCTGGAATAACTTAATTCTCTGAAGGCAGTTCTGAGACCCTTTGTGAGAGCAGAAGGTATCAGGCAAGGGGCCTGAGATGAGGAGAGAGGGACAAGGCAGTGGAGGAAGATGACAGGCACACGAGCACTGATAGGGAGGCAGCAGGGGCACCAGAGATGGGCTGGGGCGGGGGGAGCAGGAGAAGGGGCCCATCGCTGGGCTTAGAAGCCAGGACTGGGGCCGAGAGGGTGAGGGTGAAGCTTGCAAGAGGGAGGCTGAAAAGGGAGTGACCTGGAGCCACCTCCGCCCCAACCCACCAGGGACTTGGGTTGAAGGAAGGAGCCCAGCTCTGGGTCACAGGGACCGGGTGGAGTGGAGGCAGCCTGGAGCTGCACTGAAGGGTTGGGAGAGTCCTGGCGGAGCTGCAGGGCTCGGAGGCGCCTGGGGCTCAGTGAGGGCCTGGTGGACAGGAGAGTGCTGTGGGAGCGGAGCAGCACAACGGGGCCAGGATGATTTAATCCCACGGCAATGTGACGGCTAATGAATTTCGTAGCCCCTCCCTGAGCTCAGCCACAAGCGGAGCCCAAGGCTGGGGGAGAGAGGAAGAAGCTGGGAGCAGGATGGGAGAATGAAGTGAGCAGCCTGAGGAGGAAAAGGAGGGATGGGTGAAGGGGAGAGAGGACCAGAGGAGAAAGGAGGGGGAGAGAAGGGTGGGAGGGAGGAGTAGGGTCTCCTGACCACAAGAATCAGTGTGACAGCCTCACGGACCAAATGGCCCATATCACACCCTTGTACCTCCACGGGTGGTGACCATCAAAAATCAGGTTCATAAATGCCAGTCTGATGGGGTGACACAGCCTCTTTCTGGGGGAACATGTAGTCTAAGGGCAGAGCCACGTTATAAGAAGAGCATAGGGCTTCCCTGGTGGCGCAGTGGTTGAGGGTCCGCCTAACGATGCAGGGGACGCGGGTTCGCGCCCCGGTCCGGGAGGATCCCACGTGCTGCGGGGCGGCTGGGCCCGTGAGCCACGGCCACTGGGCCTGCGTGTCCGGAGCCTGTGCTCCGCAACGGGAGAGGCCGCAGCGGTGAGAGGCCCGGGTACCGCCAAAAAAAAAAAAAAAAGAAGAGCATAGCTGGCTCCCCTCTGAGCCCGTCCTTGCCTTCCTCCTTCTGCCCCCTCCTCACCTCACCTCCCCATCTCCCCTCTTTCTTCCGCTCCGCAGAACAAACGGGAAGGAGGGTGGCTGCCTGCCCAGAGAGCTACTGCATTCAGAATGAGCAGACAGATGAGTAATGTTCATGATATAATAGCCCTTATGACGACGCCGCGGTTTACCCAGCACATGTCTCCAGAACCCAAGGCTCTCTTTCAAATCCACGTTCCGCTTAAGGCGGAAGGGGGCTTCTCTGTCCTCCAAGAAGGATCTGAATATAAAAAAGGGGGCTTCCCTGGTGGCGCAGTGGTTGAGAGTCCGCCTGCCGATGCAGGGGATGTGGGTTCGTGCCCCAGTCCGGGAAGATCCCACGTGCGGCGGAGCGGCTGGGCCCGTGAGCCATGGCCGCTGAGCCTGTGCGTCCGGAGCCTGTGCTCCGCAACGGGAGAGGCCACAGTAGTGAGAGGCCCGTGTACCGCAAAAAAAAAAAAAAAAGGGAACCTGAATTCCAGCATGAGAGAGGCAAGGTAGACTGAAGGAAGAACTTCCTCACAAGGTCATTTAAGCTTAAAGTGCTAGGCTAATGAAGGCTCGGTGTATGAAGCCAAGGTGGGGTGGAAAGCCTTCATTTCTGGGGGTATCTAGTGAAAGCAGAGCCACCACTATCCCAGACTGCCTCCTCCCAGCTCACCACAACACTTTGCTAACTCCAGAGCCTCTCATTGAGCCCTGGCCAATGGAGCAGACAGTGGGGGCTGCCAGCCACCTTCCAAAACATGTTTTGCCTTTTTGCCTTCATTCTGTGGCTTGGCTCAACTGGGCCTGAAAATTCCCCACACCTGGGGTAGGCCAAGATGGGATGCTCCACCATTAACATCACTGTTTCCAGCTTGAACGCCCTGCTCTGTCCTCAGAACAGCCTTATGGGGTGGGACAGCAGGTCTTCAGTCCCCAAAAGCAGCGAGGGGGGGCAGCTTCCAGGGCCACAAGGGGGGAGGGGCATCAAGAGGCCATGGTTCAGAGTCTCTGGGGTCTTGCTGCACAGCCCCTAGTGCCACCCCCAGAGTGCCTCCCAAGAAAGAGCATCTACAGTGGGCTTCTAAGACCTGGCTGGAGTAGCCCCATCAGCTCACTGCCAAGAGGTGACTGGATCGAAGGGGCATCATTTGTGCCCAGTAAATTTCTTCCCAGCTTGCAGGCCTCGGCCCAGAGCTCCCTTGGCTAAATCCTCTGTCTATGGCCGCCAAGGCCAGTGTAAACACTACAAAGGAAACACAGTGTCTCTTGGCAAGGACACTTCATAACAAAGCTCGGGATTCTTCCATGATGCTGTTTCATGAGCTACGGCCATGAAAAGTATTTCTCAAAAAATAAAATAAAATAAAAAATAAAAAGTATTTATCCTTTACTGTGAATCTTTGGGTTCAGACAGTCGTTATGGGTCTTGTTGCCCCGATTGTCCTGTCTGTGTGTGTATTGCCCATTTTAGACTGAGAGTCAATGGAACACTTCAAATAAGCCCTAAGTTCCCCTGCTACCCTCCCTGGGCACGGACTGGGGAGGGAGAACAAGGATGAAGCCAATCATGGCTCCTCTTTCCCACACCATCAGCTGGGAGAATCCCTCCTCACACTGCTCTTGGGAAATGCCAATGCCAAGCTGATGGGGAGAAGCAGCCTCTGTCAGGGGCAGAACCACACCATGTGAAGAAAAGAGAAAGGAGATCCAGGAACAAACCACAGGCACGCAAGTGTGAACAGAAGGCAGGGTGAATGTAGGAACAGAGGGGTTCCAGGAATCTGCTCGGGTGGGCCGCCCTCCCTTCCGGAAGGGTGCTTTGACACAATTTCCAGGGCAGGATGGTGGCTCCACTCTGGAGAACCAAGCTGGGGCCCACAGACAGCTACCAAAGGGCGTTCTCTCTCTCCCTCTGCTTCAGCCTACAGAGGGAGAGCCCCTGGAGGCAACAGAAGTCTCAGGCAGTGGGTGGGAGTGCACGTGTACAGCGCTGTGACATCCTACAGTAGCACTTCTGAACGCTGCAGGCTGAGAAAGGAGAAAACTGGAGCTGAGAACATTGGCTTCCATCTTTGCCTCTGTCTGGATCCTTTCCCTCTGGTGGGGCCGGAATCAGGAGGGAGCTACGGGTGGGCAGCCACGTGGCTCAGCCCCTGAGCCCTGTGATCTGGCTCCGAGTGAGGCCAGGGGTGTGCACAGGAGGTAGGCGGAGGAGGGCCAGGAGGCAAGAGGGAGATGGGGCACCGTTCCCTGAGCTGCAGGCCAACCAGTCATTTTTCCAGACTGGGCAAGCAGAGCAGAACACAAGAAAAATAAAAAGAAAGGAGGCTGATGTTTATGGGGATAATGAGAGGAGTGGGCAAGCATTGTGTCAGCTCCCGGAAAAGAGATGACAGCTCTGTTATCTCAGTAAAAGCCACAGACCAGGTTTCGGGAGACCAGGGTTCCAATGCAGCCTGACACCGGGAGTAGTGTGGGTAGGAGTCGGGTCATATCATGTTTTATTAACTAACACCGCCCCCCACACTCTCACACACACATAACTCACTGTGGATTACCATTCGTTCAGCAAGCATTATCAGTATAGTGTAGCATGGACCCTGGAGCCAGGCTGCCTGGATCTGACACTTAGAGACTGTATAACACTCTGTAAAATGGGGATAATAATAATAGTACCTAGTCCTGTGGTTGTTATGATGATTAAATGAGCTAATGCACTGTAAAGTAGATGCATGGTACATAGTAGGCTCTTGGAAATGTTAGCTATTCTGACCATTATTATTCCTCTGCCAGGTCCTTTGCCAGGAGCTGGGTTTCTGCCTTGGAGACCCTCCGATCATACAAAGGAGGTACAAGCAGTAACTGCACCATGCGGTAAGTGCAGTAAGAGAGCTGTGGCCCAGGGGAGCACGGACAAGAGCAAGCTCACTCTGCCTGTGGAAATCAGGGAGAGCTTCATACAGGAGATAATATTTGATTTGGGTCCTGCAGGGTGAATAGGAGTTCCCCAAATGACGAATAAGGAAAGAAGGACATCTGAACCTAGATTGGGCAAAAGCTTAGAGACATGAAAACCTGGGATACATGACCCCGTGAATCTGGCTCTCAAGTTCTGTAGGAATTATAGAAGGAAATGAGAATGGCAGGAAAACCAGGTCAGACTGCAGGGCCTCGTGTCATGCTAAGGCATTTGAATTTTGTTCTGTAAAAAACTGAGACTAACTACGGAATTTTAAGCAAGGGGATCGCATGATCAAGTTTGTGTTTTGGGAAATAACACACTTGTGGGTCATGAAAAATAGATTAGAAAGTGAGAAGCCTGCAGAAAAACACACACAGGAGAATTTTGCAATGGCTCGGGCAAACACAAAGGAGGAGAAAGTATTCTAGTGCTCCTGGACTGGCTGGCAGATTACACTGAGGCCAGGGTGCAGGGTACTGACACCTACTGTGTGTCAGAACTGTGCCAGGTCCCAGGGCTCCAAGTAAGAATCAGATTTGACACAGGCCACTGGGGAGTTTGTAGAGCAGGCAGAGAGGAGAACAGAGGAGGGCAGGGAAGAGGCACAGGTCCTGGGCTGGACACACACTAGGGGGATGCTGGAACACATGGACAGAGTGCGTATGGCTACCCATGGGGTTGGAGAGGAAAGTGCTGTCAGGAGATCATCCTAGAGGATGCAACAGCTGGAGGACGGAAGGGTCAGAGAGCAAAGATGTGGAGATGTGAAATAGCCTGGAGGATTCTGGTTGCTGTGAGACAGTCACATGGTTAGGGTCTAGAGTTTGAGAAACGAGGCTGGAGAAGTAAGGAAGAGTCAGAGCTCAGCCAAAGGTGTGGATCCCAATCTCTCACGGTGGCAGCCTTTAAAAATACAGATCTAGGACTTCCCTGGTGGCGCAGTGGTTGAGAGTCCAACTGCCGATACAGGGGATATAGGTTCGTGCCCCGGTCCGGGAAGATCCCACATGCCGCGGAGCGGCTGGGCCCGTGAGCCATGGCCGCTGAGCCTGCGTGTCTGGAGCCTGTGTTCCACAACGGGAAAGGCCACAACAGTGAGAGGCCCGTGTACTGCAAAAAAGAAAAAAAATACAGATCTATTTGAATCAGCATCTCTAAGGCGGGGTGGGGGGGTGGGGGCTCAGACATTTTTAAGAGCTCTCTGGTGAATCTGACCTGCACCATAGGCTAAGAACCACGGTTATGGGGACAGGAAGTCACTGAAAGGTGACCTGGTCAGATCCATGCCTTAGGAAGATCCAGGTGGAAGGTGGAGGCCAGAGGGAGGGTGAGGCAGGGACACTCGTTCGGGAGCCCCAGTAGTGGTGTAGTACCATGGAAGGTGAGGGGGGAGGCTGCCAAAGCCACTAAGGAAATACAACTGACAGAACTTAGGGAGTCCATACGGTTGGGGGGAGGGGAGAAAGAGAGGAGTTGAGAGTAAATCTGTATTTTAGGAATGAGAAACTGAGGCCTGGATCAGTGGTTCTCAACAGTTTTGAGTGTGAGGATTTCTCTTCAACATAAAAAAAAATGTGATGATAGTTAAACTTGCATTAATAGAAAATACCTAAGGACACCAGCTACATAGATTTCTAAAATGATCTCTAGATCATTCTAAAGAACTTGCATTTTATTCATCACAACAGCATAGATATCTACATGAACAAGAACATCGGAAGCAGAACAACCTGGATTCCAGTCTTATGTCTACCATTACTGGACATGTGACCTTGGGCACCGGAACTATCTGTGCCTCCGCCCCTCACCCGTCAGGTGGGTGTTTCAGCAGTACCGCATCATGGAGGTGTACTAGGATTGAAGAGTTGTTCGTGTAGAGGGCTGAGAAGAAGGCTTGAGGTATGGTCGACTTCAATGAGCTTAACTATTACTATAACTTTTATTCAGGTTAAAGATGATGCTTGGTGCACATGCGGATGTGAGGACGCCCAAGGTCATGTGTGGTGGCCCCAGGTCGGCCTGAGCTGCTCCTGCCCTCCTGAACTTTGCAACATGGGGCATAATTAACTACATATGTCCACATGTCATCACCACATGGCGGCAGTGTGACTGTGCCTATGTAAGGCAGTGTCATTACCCAATATTCCATTGCATGGAGCAGGGTGCCATCGGTGATTTATCAGAATTATATCTGGAACTTGGATATTAGATCTAGGTGTTGTGACTTGCAAAAGGCAATTTTTACAACATAAATATTAAGTTAGACTGGAGTTCCAGGATGATGTAATTGGAGGGTGGAAGAGGCATCCCAGAACCTTGGAGGACCTCACCTTGGAAGGCAAAATGCCATTACCACTCCCCTGAGCCTGGCTTCTCGAGGACCTGAGGAGCTCTGGAAGCAATGCTGACCAAGCAGCCCCCTGACCAGCGTTGTCTGGTCGTGCCAGCTGATGGTGTAGCAGGACCGCGCAGCTGGCTCACAAACTGACAACCTCTGGACAGGAACATGAACAATGAGCAGAAAGGGATTTCAGGGTCCCCCAGTACAACTGCACTCCCTGTGTGGCTGCAGACATGGTTCATTTCTCCCCTCCCTGTCTTTGTCCCTCCCTTTGGTTGACAACCAGAGCCCTTGGGGTTTCCGAGTATACATGCAATGTCTTGGCCAGAAGTAAAGAGGATAAGGAAGCTTCTTCCCCGAGAAGAAATGGTCCCTGGTTGGGGCCAGGCCAGGGTAGAATGTGGGGTCTTGGGGGGGGGGGGGCGCTGAGCCCCTGGCAGAGTGCCAGGAGCCAGCATGTCTGCAGTAAGGAAATGACAGCTTTGCAGAAGGTTTCTGTCCTCAGTACACAGCCTTAGAAAGCGTCAGAGGGCTGCCAGGCCAGAGGGGCCTCCCAGGATGAAGGACGTGTCCTATAGCACGGGAGGTAAAATGTTAACTGCCTCAGCAGCTGGACAACCCCAAGGGGAGGGACACCTAGGACTGAGGTGGAGTTTTCCACTGTCCCAGTGACAAGAGTGCTCAGATTCAGAAACTAAGTTAAATTATAGAAGAAAGTTTAAATTGTAAAATAATTTAACTACTTAGTCAGTAGACTGCAATTGATACCTGCCACACACACATGAGAAAACTGAGGCTCAGAGAGGGCACATGAGTAGCCCAAGGCCACCTAGTTAGCATGGAAAGGAGGCAGAGCCAGAACTGGACCCAAGTTTGTGGGACTCCAAGCCCAGCACGGCTTACCTTAAAAATGGGTCAGGAGGTGGCAACAAGCCCAAATGGCCATCAGGAGGGGCTGCTCAGACAAATACGGGGCACAGAGGGAGAGAGAGCCTTATGCACCAATATGGAGTGATCATCAAGATATCCTACTGAGTAAAAATAAAAGTGCATAGTTGCTTGAACCTATCGCTGGTATGTGCATTAAGTTAAATCTGGCAGCACGCAAGAAACTGGTATGCTGGTTGTGCCCTGAAGGAAACTGGGTTACGGGGAAACAGGCAGGGGGAGAAGACTTTTCCCCGGTGCAATCTTTCGTACCTTTTGGATTTTGAATCAAGAGAAGGCACTAGCTTTTCATATTTTTACAGTAATAACATTTTTTAAAAAGAGATCGAGGGGCTTCCCTGGTGGCGCAGTGGTTAAGAATCTGTCTGCCAATGCAGGGGACATGGGTTCGAGCCATGGTCTGGGAAGATCCCACATATGCCACGGAGCAACTAGGCCTGTGAACCACAACTACTGAACCTGCGTGTCTGGAGCCTGTGCTCCGCAACAAGAGAGGCCGCGACAGTGAGAGGCCCCCGCACCGCGATTAAGAGTGTCCCCCGCTCGCCACAACTAGAGAAAGCCCACGCACAGAAACGAAGACCCAACACAGCCATAAATTAATTAATTAATTAAAAAAAAAAAAAGGGCTTCCCTGGTGGCGCAGTGGTTGAGAGTCCGCCTGCCAATGCAGAGGACGCGGTTTCGCGCCCCGGTCCGGGAAGATCCCACATGCCGCGGAGCAGCTGGGCCCGTGAGCCATGGCCGCTGAGCCTGCACGTCCGGAGCCTGTGCTCCGCAACGGGAGAGGCCACAACGGTGAGAGACCCACGTACGGCAAAAAAAAAAAAAAAAAAAAGAGATCAACAGAGAATTTCCTTGTTCAACCCTCTTAAATGTGATGAAACAGACTCCTACTGAGCACCCAGGCTGTGCCAAGCCTCAGGTGGGTGCTGCGGGTTATGCCATGATGGGCAGGATGCTGCCTCTACCCACCAGGAGCCACTCACCCCAGGCGACCCAGACCCCCAGGCTGGCTGAGGGGTACGCCACCACAAGACTCCCACAGCTCCTCCCTATTGCATATTTGCCCGGACCCCCAGCCACCCGAGGCTGTGAGCCTCAGTTTGTGAGGGGTGAGGGTCTGACCCAGATCCAGCCCCTGTGGGCCTGATGACCACAGGGCAGTTGAGCCCGAACTGCTCAGGGCCACGCCTCTCCTTCCTGGCAGAGTCTCCAGACAGGGCAGTGGGGAGGTGGGGAGCCTGAGCTGCCTCCCTGTGGAAAGGATCATAGACAATCGTGCCCTTTCTTCTCTTGCTTTAAGCACTTACTGTGCAGATCAAATAAGCAGTGAGCCCCCAAGATGGGATTTCAGCCTGGGTGGGAAGTGTGAGCAGGTCCTGACTCTCTGGAAAGGCAGCTGTATTCCACCACATTGGAGAGCCACCTCCCCACTGCCTCACCTTCCCTGCACTTTTCTGTCCCCACATTCCGCCTCCTAGCTCCCCATCCTAGGAGTCGGCAACTGCAGCAGCAACCCAGGTATCTTAACTTCCCACCACTTTTCCCAGCCTTCACCTCGTATTGTCCTTGACACACCAAAAAGAGATAGATACCTCCCTTAGGGTGAAGCTTCGCCAATTGGTGTCCCCGAGACTCCAAGAAGGGAAGCTCTTTCTGGAGGAGCCACCTCTTTCTGGAGGAGGCTAAGGGTCTGGCTATGTGAAGCCAGTGAATCGCAAAATGCTCTCCCAGCCAATGCTTCCAATGAAGCAGCTCTCCAGGGACCTGATGATAGAAAAAGTAAACATCATCAAGTTTTCTAAGTAATCAGCTGAAGTGGCAGGCAGTTTCGACGGGCTGTTACTTAACACTTAGCTACAAGTGTGTTGCAGTTTTTTAACTGACGAGAATTGTTAGAGGTGATGGTCTTACTTGAGTGGGTCTTCTGGGGTGACATGGACAGGGGACGTTTGGGTTTCCTCATGTACTTTGTGTGATGACCACACAGCCTTCAACTCTCTCCTGAGTGTGATATACATGGAGAAGCTGAAAAAAGACACTGACGTTGTTCACACGGACAGTGACTTTAGGTCTTACATAAAATCTTTATTCTGCCTTACCTTTGCAGTGTGATCCCAGGCCAGACTTTTCCCTCTCTGGTCCTCAGAGCATCCTGGCAGCCAAACCAAGGCTGTCTCTTGTGCTAACTCACACGCAGCAAGACTCCATTCCCTTAGCAACCTCCTAGACAAGATGACCCAGGGAAGGATTGTCACTGCTCAGAGGACACATCCCACACCCCTCACATTTGGGAATGTAACAGCAGGGGAGTGAGGGGCATTAGAAGAAAGGCAATTGTTAGAAGGAGGAATGAGAGAGTCTGACGCTTTTCATTCCTTTTCCTCTGTTAATTTGGCCTGTTTTCCAAACATGGGTCAAACAATCTCCCTCCCAGAAGCAGCAGCAGCAGAAGGAAATGTTATTAAAAACGGGTCCGTTAGTGGGCATGGTGTGTGGATGAAGTCTTTGGGAGTCTTGGCTGCTAAATAAAGACTTTATTGTTGTCATTCCTCCTTTCCCAAGCTCCCTCCCTCTCTTCTCTCCTCCCTCCCTTCTCCCCTCCCTCCCTCCCTTCTCCCCTCCCTTCCTCACTCCTCCCCTCCCTCCTTACAATTTGCCCGGCCCTCCCCCCACCTAACCTCCCCACCCCAATAGGATCCGGTGGAAGAAAAGCCAGGCAAACACAAGCAGGCACACACCACTAGGAGATCAGAACTTCTAGCTGGCTCTCTGCTGCCACAGCTCCACCAAAGGGCGGGGGGAAACGGAGGGAGCCTTGCCGACTAAACCCAGAGCTGAGAGGAGAGGAAGGTGGTGCAGGTAAGTCCAGTCTGGAGATGGGCAGGAAGGCTCCTGCCGCCAGCCAGTTTCTTCCTGCTCTATCCAAGCTAGTTTATTGATCTAGTCTGTATCCTCTCCTTCCTTCCTCCCTCCCTCCCTCCCTCCCTCCCTCCCTCCCTTCCTTCCTTCCATCCTTCTTTCCTTCCTTCCACCAAATTTTTCTCCTTTCGAAGGAGCTCCAATTAGTCTTCCTCATTTCTTCTCCACGCTCTTCCTTCTCTGCATCATTCTGTACCCATGTATTTGCTTGTTGCGAAAGCTAAACTTTCTTGGTACAGATGTTTGTTGTAGCGCAGAGTGACGCTGCACACGGTATTTCTACAGATCAAGTTCCCATAGAAACCCTACTCTAGAACCCATCTCTCTGCACCTTTCACGTTTTGTCACACACTGTCACAGGCACACACATGGGTCCCACAGAGGCTGCGCTCTCGCTCCACATGCACACCCACGAATACGCACACGATATGAAGGCATCCTGTCCGTTCACCTCCGCTCTTCTGCATTTGACATGCAGGGCTAGAGCACGTAGTGATGAGACACTGGCAGGGACACACACAGGCACGCTCACACACACTGCATCTTGTCTCTGGCCCTCTCACACGCCTCCCCAGCTGTAAGAGAAAAGAGAAAGTGCGTCTCCCCACTGAGATGGCAGAGCCAAAAGAAATCATGTGTCCTGAGTCCAGGCGGAGTAGGAAGGGCATGAACAACTGCAGGAGCTGGAAGGATTTCTTCGTTCTTCAGAACTTAATTGAGTGGGAGAGAGAAAAGCAGGTTTCCAACCTGCACAGTGTCTTCCTAGTAGCTCTGACCTTGGAGGTACTAATTCCCAGCTCTGGGGGCAATTCATTTCTTTTTTCTGCAGGCAGCTAGAAAAGATTTCTCTTTAAATCCACTTCAAAATTATCCCACATTGGTAAGGGGTCCCTGTGGGAGAGCAAAAAAGACAGTAGTTCCTTAATCAGTCAGGGAGGGGAAAACTGAAGTGGCCAACTGAATGGGGCTTGTTTCCAAATAGGGTGGTCCCTCTCCATCTCCCCAGCTCATTCCTCTTTGACAACACAGAGTGCTACCCGAAGGCAGGCAGGGCATGGGCAAGAGCAGGGTCTCCAAATATGGTTGCTCTTCCAAACGCCCTGAGTGCAGGGGAGGGGGAGAGGGGTGCTTACTAAAAATATAGATGCCTGGACCCCTTGCTCCAGACCCACTGGATCAAGACCCAGGAATCTATTGTTGTCTTAGGACTTGAGGGTCAGCTAGGGTTTGAGAACCTGAACCAGGGGCCTGAAGGAGACCTGTGTGGAATTGAAGAGCCCGGGCTGTTAGGTGCACAGAAGGGCTGTGTGGCTTCCTGGACAAGGACTGTCTGATGGAGGAGCTCCCGAGGGTCCCAAGTGGGCCACCCTCTTTTGTGGAGTAGAAACAAGCACCTGAGGGAACAGGGAAGACCTCCTGTGAGCTCTCACCCTCCCTTCTCCTTGTAAGCACTGACAGGTATGTCGTGGGGGTACATTCCAGAAAGAAATTTCCCCCAAGGTAGCTCCAAAGAGTTTATGTTTCCTCTTACCTGCTAATCTGCCTTCCCTGGGCCCCCAGGGGCATGCGTGGGGCTCCCCTCCATCCCTTCTAGATGCCCCCCATCCCCTGCCCAACAGCTGCCTGTTCTGACGGGCTCACACAGAGGATGGGCTGAACACTCCCCCTTCGCCTTCCTGGGAGAGGGGGCAGCAGCCCTATTTATTGGGCCTGTGGGAGAAGCTGGAAGGGGCAGAAAGGCCAGGTGCAACAGGTTGGGATGGGAAGTCATGGGTCACAGTGGGACTCCACAGCCTGCTGAGGAGAGCAGAGTGCACCGTCCCTGGTCAGCATCCCCTCACCTGCTTCAGGAATGTTAGGGGTGGGGGTTACTGAATTGGAGGGACAGAGTAAACGTTCCCCGAATGGCCAGAGGCATCTGTGTTCTCTCTAATTTGTTGGTTCTGAGACCCAAGTGTGGTCTCACAGGCCCCAAAGAGGAGGAAATTTCTCTGTGTAAGAAGGTTGGGAGAAATCCATGTGCCCACCTGCAAAGATCAGCCTTTCGGTGGAGGGCAGGCCTGTCCTCTGGCCAAGCTGGAGGGAAAGAGACCCCATTATTTTGAAATAATGTCAATAATAGCTTAACATTCACTGAGCCTCACTTTTCACACATTTCCTCACTTAACCTTCAAAATAATCTGATATGAAGGTGTTAGTATGCCCATTTTACAGATGAGGAAACTGAAGCTTAGTAGAGGTAAGAGATTTCTCAAGAGTACCCAGCTAAACAGCTGATGAGTTGCAGGGTTGAGACCCACATCTACAAGCACCCAGTGCATCAGACAGATTCTTGTATGCTTTTTTTCAGGGCTTGGAGATGTTAGGGGATGGAGGCAGAGAGAAGGATACGGTGAGGTGACAGGCTGTCAGAGGACTAGAGCCATTCTCACGCTTGTTTCTTCCCCAGGCCCTTGGAATGGAAAACTTGCTCTTCTGGACTAGTGGCCTGAGGCCAAAAAAACACTGTGTTTACACTTTGCCTGGTGGTAGACACTGGGGAGACAGATCGTCTCTCCATAATAGTGTTATATTGATTTTTAGCACTTTCTGATCTGTAGCACATTTTAAAGTTGCTTATCACACTTCTGAAAACAACTGGAGGAGGAAGACAGGGATAGGGAAAACTTCGTTATCTCCATTTTACAGATAAGGAAACTGAGGTGAGAACAGGGTCACGTCACTAGGTCGAGGTAGACGGGCTGTGACCCCACGTCCCCTGTCTAATAGGCACCATGATGCACCCCCTGCCTCTGCCCCAATCAGGCTCACGCTTACTCTGATTTCACTCCCCAGGAAAGGGACAGTGCATCAGTGATGTGCTGAATTTATCACGCCTCCATGTCAACCCTTTCCTTACCTCAGGACCCCACAAGCCCTACTTGGAGGCCTTGGAAGAGTCTCAGGCAGGCTGGCTGGGCCTGCCTCACTCCTCTGCTAACAGCCGATCAGAGACCATCTGATTCACCTAGGTTGGGAGAATAGTTGGAATTCACCTGATTCCAACTCTCTTCTGGGCTTCAGAAAGAGATAAAGGGAACAGGATGGCTTTCAGAAGTCTCAGTTTAGGACAGAAGGAAGGGAATAAAGAAAGAGGGTCATCCCAATGTCCATGGGTGTGTCCAGGGGCAACCCCATCCTCCGTGGTAGGGTCACTGGCTGTGTTAAGCCATGGAGGCTCAGGGGTGACAAGCTAGATGGGAAATCTGACAAAAAAGAAGAACACCAGGAAGTAGCGTGGAGTCATCCTTCTTTAACCCGGGGAGACACACCCAACCTCACTCCCAGCCCAGCCCCAATCCTAGACTCTCTCCATACAAAGCCAATTACCCGTAAACCTGCCCTAATGACTTGGCAAACCCACGTGGACCTCAACCCTGCCCCCAGTCCTGAGGCTAAACATTGCAAGGATCCTGGGAGTTTGAACCTTAAATGAATGAATTTATGAGCTAAGCAGGGACAGGGCTATCTCACTTTAAAAATCAGAGTCTCTCGGACTTCCCTGGTGGTCCAGAGGTTGAGACTCTGTGCTCCCAGTGCAGAGGGCATGGGCTCAATCCCTGGTTGGGGAACTAAGATCCCACATGCCACACAGCGCGGCCTAAAAAAAATAAATAGGTCAGAGTCTCTCTAGAGAATATGCCCTTTTATAAACAAATAAATGAATAAACGAAACCACTGCCATCTGTAGAGATTTTATGCTCTACAACATGACTTAATGTGTGTGATCCTCACACAGTTGAGGAGCCTGGGGCCTGAGGAAGAGGGTCAGAGCCAGGATTCAAGCCCAAATCTCTAATACTTGGAACTGAAATTTGAATTTAAAACTCTCTTAGAAAATGTTCTTAGGGCTTCCCTGGTGGCACAGTGGTTAAGAATCCACCTGCCAGTGCAGGGGACATGGGTTCGAGCCCTGGTCCGGGAAGATCCCACATGCCACAGAGCAACTAAGCCCGTGAGCCACAACTACTGAGCCTGCGCTCTAGAGCCTGCAAGCCACAACTACTGAGCCCACGTGCCTAGAGCCCGTGCTCCGCAACAAGAGAAGCCACCACAATGAGAAGCCCGCGCACCGCAACGAAGAGCAGCCCCCACTCACCGCAACTAGAGAAAGCCTGCGTGCAGCAATGAAGACCCAACACAGCCAAAAGATAAATAAATAAATTTATTAAAAAGAAAAAAAGAAAATGTTCTTAAATGAGGGAGTGAATTTTGGGTCAGTCAAAGCAATTGCTTTCCCCCCACAAACGAGCAGCTTTTTGAGAACCGATGCTGGTGAACAGGCTGCAGGAGGAGGTGAGTGGTTCTAGGTGGTCCACATGCGTTCATTGAGCAAGCAGTGAGCACAGCCTGGCAGAAAGCTGGGAGGCGTGCTTGCAAAGGCATACGAAATTTAAAACTCACACACACTTACGACCCAGCCTAAGGCACTGTTATGACTGGACAGAAGGTTCTGGAAGACAGGAACATAAGAAGGTGTGACTCTGGGCTTTGTGAGGAAGACTGTGGCTCCCCTTGGAGTCCAAGGACCTCCAGTCTGTCACAAATTCTGGTTTGGAGACTTAGACTCTGGGGGCTGCCCAGACTCCAGCAGGACGGCGCACTGCCTGATGAGAAAAGCCTTAGAAATGAGCACTATTTCCTAAAGAAGGAAGTGTGTGCGTGTGCGAACACACACACAAACACACACACAGAATGGTTCAGCCACAGGCTAAGAGAAGGGGTATTGAACAGATCCAGTTTCTCCACGGAACAGGCCCAGGAGCTTCTCCGTGGGAACCTCCTCTCATCTCTGAGAGGAGCTTGGCCAGCCCCAGAGGTCTAGAGTGTAGAAGGGTCAGAGGACCCATGGGAAGATAAGAGAAGTTCCCAAAAGGTCTGGCATAGGCGGTGGGGATGAGGAAGTCCTGTGTTCACGTGGATGGAAGGAGTCGGGGGCAGGCCTGCCAGGTGGAGCTGTGACTAACCTGTGATTCTGTCACCCCCGACAATGAGGCCAAGTGCTTGCTGCCCAGGCCCTGAACCACCAAGAAACACCCCTGAGCGAGGGCCAGCTGCCTGAGTCAGAGTCACAGTGCCTCACAGAGCAGGCTTCCACTCTGGACGAGCTTTTCTTGCTTCCCTCAGGGCCCAGCACCAGGTAGATGCTCTTGGTGACAAAGGCAATGAAGGGATAGAGGGCCCAGCCAGCCTGGGAAGACTCCCCAGGGCAGGGCTTCTCACACCACGAGAGATCTCTTGCTTATTGTCAGGCTTCTGGGTGATCAGGAAATTAAAAACTCCAAAGCAAAAAAATTCAAGGTCACAAAAATTGGGGCTCTTAAAAATGCTTGATTTTAGTACACTAATGTTTTAACCACCTGTTTAAAATCTATGTGTGATATGGTTGTGCTATTTTCAAGAAAATTACAGGACTTGTAACATATTAATTCATGGTTCACCAGTTACAAGTGGTGTGGGGTCCGGCAACAAGGCTCAAGTTTGGTTTTACAATGAATGTCTTTCCTTCTCAGTCCTTTTGGTGTATCCCCAAGACTGTTACATCCTCAACTGGAGATAAAGACAAGAATCTAACTGCAAGGTCCTTTGTGATGGGAGGCCCAGGGGACATGGTACTCCAGGACCCCTTGGAGAGGTCTGCCTGGGAAGAGACCACCTTAGAGGGAGGTGAAGAAGCAACAGAAGCTGCAGGGCAGTCTCTTCCCTCCTCCGTCCTCATCTGTCTTCCGCCTTCTTCCTCTCCTTCCTTCCCATACTCAGTATCCTCTATGAGGCCTCGCTCTTGCACACAGATGACGGGAGGGCGTGCGTTTGCTTATGTGTGTGGTACGGGGAGAGGAGTGGTGTGTGTGTGAGAGTGTGCAGGCTGGGTGTCCAGGGGGTATGTGTGAAAGGTGTGGGGAGACGCCCTCTGCCCCTCCAGGGTGGGCTCTGCCCTCTTTCCTGTTTCTTGTCGCATTCAGCTCCTCCCGAGCATCGGACTCAGGACTAAGTAGCTGGTGAGGGGCTTCTATCGTCTTCCTTTGAGCAAAGCCAGCAGGAAGCCGGCACTGGGTCACACAAGGAAAGATGTGGGCTCCAAGGAAAGAGAGGGGAAGCCTGGAACAGAGGCTTCACAGGGTCCAGATGCAGCTGGGGATACACTCCAGCCCACTCTCTTGCAGGGCACCCCAAGAAACCTGCATCTCCAACGTGTCCCAGACCCCAGGAAGGAGAGGGACAGACCACCACAACTGTGAAGCAGCAACAAGGAGGGCCATTGGAAGCAATGTGGAAACAGAGACCCCAGAGGGAGACCAGAGGGGCTGTCACAGGGATGATGGCCCTGGGAGGGGAAAGTACAGGTAACCCAGCCAGGCCAGGGGAGCAAGTCTATGGGAGAAGCCAATTTCCATCTGCAGACTTGGGTCTACTGCAATTTCCCCAGCTTAATTCAACTCAAACTACATGGCCCTGTCTGAGGTGTCATCAGGACCAAGGGGAAAGGCAACCCGAAGACATCCTTTAGCAACCTAGTCCACTATGTCTCTGAGGCAGGAAGTTCTTCTTTATATCACACCTCAATCCCACCGACTCCGATGGATATGGAAAGCAGCAATACCAGGTCAGGAGAAATGACCCCCACAGCCTTTTTTTAAATCGAAGTCTAGTTGCTGTACAATATTATACAAGTTACAGGTGTACAATACGTTGATTCACAATTTTTAAAGGTTATACTCCATTTATAGTTATTATAAAATATTGGCTATATTCTGTGTGTTGTACAATATATCCTAGTTTATTTTATACATAATAGTTTATACCTCTTAATCCCCTACCTCTGTATTGCCCCTTCCTGCTTCTCTCTCCCCACTAGTAACCACTGGTTTGTTCTATATACCTATGAGTCTGCTTCCTTTTTGTTATATTCACTAGTGTGTTGTATTCCCCATAGCTTTCAGTTCCTTCCTTGTTTATTTCCCCAGGATCCTCCACATCTGGGGAGAAATTCTTGGTGTGTATCCTGCTGGCAAAGACCAGCATTCTCTGAGCTGAGCGCTGGGGGTGAGGGATGATCAAGGGCAGACACAAGGGTACCTGCAGCCCTTCCTTCCCAAGAGCGCTGTGAGCCCATGGAGACCTGGGGTTTTGTCCTGGGTCTGCTGTTACATAGCTTCCTGGCCTTCACAAGCCACTTCTTTCCTCCAGTACTCAATTTTTATAACTAGTCAAGTCTGGACTTGATTGGTGGATTTCAAAACATTTTTAGCAATGCAACTTTTTTTTCAAATGAATGCCTTGGCTAAACCTCAATATACATAACAGATTAAAAAACACAGAGCTGCTCAGGTTGGCACAGGGGTGGGTTGGGGGTACCCCAGGGCCACCCCCTTGGTCTCCCTCTCTCAGGAGGACTCCACAGAAATGGGGGCACAGCTTGAAAACCACCGAGTTATGGGATCCGTAAGGAGCCTGCAGATGTAACACCCCAGGACTCTAGGGCTCACATATTCTAACATCCCTCCTGTAAGGGGAGTATAAGCGGAGGGATGATTTTCTCATGATGCAAATGGGGACACCGAGGGCTAGAGAGGTTAAGGGTCTTCTCCAGGAAGCCCCGGGACTCCTGATTCACAGCCCAGTGTGCTTTCTGCCAGGATGGCTCACACTCTCCAGAGCAGGCTTAACACATTCAGTGGCTAGGCCTCTGGGAGAGGGATCCAGACCCTCCAGCCCTTGTTACTTTCTCACCTGCTGGATACAGGCAAACGAGGAGATGCTTACACTGGTCCCTCCCACAGCTGCCCCTGGAGCCCATCCTGACCAACTCTAGCTGCAAAGACATGTCCTCTCATTACTGAGGTCCAGCAGGCTGATGACTTCCTGTATTCCTCCCCACAGGGGCGTCACCTGGATCATGAGGTCATCCCTCTGCTGGCTCCTCCCACTTCTCCTCATCTTGGCCTCAGAGGTCCAAGGCCAGCCAACAAGACGACCAAGACCCAGACCAAGGCTCCAGCCCAGACCCAGACTCAGGCCCACACCCAGCTTTCCTCAGCCCCATGAGCCATTGGAGCCTACAGACCTGCCTCCTCCCCTCCCACCAGGCCCTCCATCTATCTTTCCTGACTGTCCCCGGGAGTGCTATTGCCCCCCTGATTTCCCGTCTGCCCTCTACTGTGACAGCCGCAATCTTCGAAAGGTCCCTCTCATCCCATCCCGCATCCATTACCTCTATCTCCAGAACAACTTCATAACTGAGCTCCCAGTGGAGTCCTTTAAGAACGCCACGGGCCTGAGGTGGATCAACCTGGACAACAACCGAATTCGCAAGGTGGACCAGAAAGTGCTAGAGAAACTACCCAGCCTGGTGTTCCTCTACATGGAAAAGAACCACCTTGAAGAGGTGCCCTCGGCTCTGCCCCAGAACTTAGAGCAGCTGAGGCTAAGCCAGAACCATATCTCCAGGATCCCACCCGGTGTCTTCAGCAAGCTGGAGAAACTGCTGCTCCTGGATCTCCAACACAACAGGCTAAGCGACGGCGTCTTCAAGCCCGACACCTTCCAGGGCCTTAAAAACCTCATGCAGCTCAACCTGGCTCACAACACCTTGAGAAAGATGCCACCCAAGATCCCCGTGGCCATTCACCAGCTCTACCTGGACAGCAACAAAATCGAGACCATCCCCAGCGGATACTTCAAGGGCTTCCCCAACCTGGCCTTCATTCGCCTCAACTACAACAAGCTCTCAGACAGGGGCCTCCCCAGGAACTCCTTTAACATCTCCAACCTCCTCGTGCTCCACCTGTCGCACAACAAGATCAGCAATGTGCCTGCCATCAGCAACAAGCTGGAACACCTGTACCTCAACAACAACAGCATCGAGAGTGAGTGGGGGCGGGGCTGGGGTGCAGCCACTGGGAGGGAAGCTGGAGTCTCTGCTGCCTCAACACTTTCTCATGAGCCTCATGGTGGGGGGTGCGAAAAGCACCCAATGGGGCCCTGGTCTTCAAACCTTGGTCTTTCCACTTACTATCTATGTGACCTTAAAAGGATATCTGACCTCTCTGGGAAGCCTCCTCATTTGTAAAATGAGAATGGCACGAAGTTGACGTGAAGATTTAATAGTTTAATATGGATAAAGTGCCCAGAATACCATGCTTGGAGGGTAATAGCTTTTCTCCCTCCACCCCTTCCCATCAGCCCCAGCTCCTTTGCCCTCCAGATCTATAGGTAAGGTAGACGTGGAACATAGCCCCGGACATCCTCCTAAAAGCAGAATGGTGACATTGAAATGTTGACTCGAAGATGTCCTGGGCCTGTCCACTGCAGAAACTGGTAGCTGTGAGGAAAGAGGCTTCTTCCCAAGCCTAAGCCTAGGTTTTAAAGAGTCTGCAAAAAGCATACACAGAGAGGCAGCTATATACTCAGAGTATATACAACTGGTAAAAACGTGCAGCCAGAAGGACATGTCCGTATGCAGGTGCTTTCTGAATCTATCTGGAAGGCTGGAAGATTTACGCATATAAGATAGAACACTTAAGGCAGAATTTGCCTAAGCTACATTGACAGGGTCCCGGGCTTGGGATAAAAAAATTGCAGGCCAGAAAAGAGGCTCGAAGTCACAGTTTTACTTCAATCAAAAATGTCAGGTCTGAGTAGAGCATCAGCAGAACAGTTTGAAAACAAAAGAGAAAATATGATCTGGTCCGTGGACAAAATCAGGCTACGTTCACACAAGGAATGCAGCAGCTGTGCAGATAAAGGACACCACGAGGAAAGAGAAGCAGTCCTAAAATAATATTAGGAATCCTTAGTTTTCGAGCCAGAGGATGAGAGGGGGATTTTTGAATTTCTATAATAGTGAAACAAGCAGGTGGGAGAACAGGCTTATTCACTCATCTGAGATAATTACACAAAAGTAGCGGAAGGCTTCTTAATATCTTGTAAGAAACAAACTCAGGAAAAGGGAAAACTACTGTCTAATTTTACCCTGCAGGTAGCAAACTAATGGAACACATTACCCCCAGGAGGCTGTATAGGCCACAGATCTAGACAGAAATGATACCTTGATTAATCCATGGCTGACAAGTTTCTACCACACTGTGGAAGAACAGGCTGCAGGGGTGGGGGGTGGGGCAGTGTATTATCCAGCCTTCTGAGGTTGAAGACAGAAAGGTCACACCCACCCGCACCATTTCACAGATCTGAGAACTGAGCATCAGGGTGGTAAAGTCCAAAGTCACAAAGGTCATAGGAAGAAAATCCATCAATGTCAGGGCTCTTTCTGCTACTCCAGTGTTGAAGAGAGAAGAAAGGGGAGAGAGGGAAGACGAGGAAGAGGAAGAAGGAGACGAAGAGCAACCACAACATCAACCCACAGAAGATAAAAGCAGCAAGGCTTCGGGAGAATCAAAAGCTCCATTGAGAAGATGCCATACCTCCTGTCATCTAATAAGAGGGGAAGGAGAAAATGGAAACTCATTTTCCGTTTGAAAGCCTACCACAATTTGGCCATAACTTACCTTTCCAGCTTACCTTCCCCAGAATCGGTAATCAACTTCAGAATCAACAGATTCGTCGTGTCCTAGGGCTCCGTGCCCTTCCCAGGCCCCTTTTCCTCTTCCTGTCATCCCTATTTCAGTTAATGTAACCACCTCTGCTCACCCTCACGCCTCACATCCTGTTCTCAGGAAAACCTCCAGAGTAACCCATCCACCGGCTGGCTTCAGATCTTGCTTCCCCCTATTGTTTCTCCACACTGTAGCCAGATTCATCTTTCTATAGTACAGACCTGATCATAGGACCCTTCCAGGTTTAGCACTCCAGGATACTATGGTTCATATATCCCACCATCCATCTCATAACAACAGTCCTGCTCAGTGCCATTCCTCAGACTGGAAATCAAAGACCCCATCCTTAGTGAAATATTTGAAGGCCTGCCGTAACTGGTGGCCACAACTTACCTCTCCAGCTTAGTCTTCCTAGTACATCACATTGTACTGTGTACTGGTCCCAAACTCTGCCATGAGCTTCTTGGCCCCCACAGTATCGTTCAAATAGGTCACAGCATCAGAACACCATCCCCAGGTCTCTACCTGCTGTAGTCCTATCTTTGAAGGTTCAGCTGAAAGTTTACTTCCTCTATGACTCTTCTGAGTAAATTTTCAATAACAATTGTTGATCAATTCCAACTTAATTTGTTTCGCAAATGGGTAAATGGAGCCTGGAGGTTACGGTCGACTCATTCACGGGTCACGCGTTCCCAAGAACTGGTCAGCCAGTTCCAGAGAGGAAAACTCTAGAGTCCTTGCCCCTGTCTACCCTCTTCTTCCTCTTTGTCTTTTACTCCAGCCCTGTCAGGCCTGATCCCCTGCCCATCTCTCCTGCTGACTTCTCCCCTTTTTCTCCATAGAAATCAATGGGACCCAGATTTGCCCCAACGATGTAGTTGCCTTCCACGACTTCTCCTCAGATCTGGAGAACGTACCACACCTCCGCTACCTGCGGCTGGATGGAAACTACCTGAAGCCGCCCATCCCGCTGGACCTCATGATGTGCTTCCGCCTGCTGCAATCGGTGGTCATCTAGGCCTTACTCTGCCCCTGGAGCTCCTCTGGCCACATTTGAATGCAGTGGCCCAGGTGCCTGTGTCCACCATTTGTTTTCTCTGTCTCCTTTTCTTGCTCTCAGCTTTGCCATTCTTAACCCACCCTCCTGATGCAAGGACAAGCCACGTACTCTGCTGCCCCTGCAGCTTCTAGAGCAAGACTTCCAAAGGCTTGATTTGGTCCACGCAGCTCAAAGACACCCACTGTACATCCAAACTTCTGGCCCCAGAAGCACAGAGGTGTGTATAAAGACTTCATATTCTCTTCTCTCTCCTCCTCCCCTCATCACTCCTGGGTAAGTCTGGGCTATGAACTGACATCTGGATCTTGTCCTGGCCAAAGCAAGCAGAAGATGGTCAGGGGAAGCCTAGAGGTGAGGTTTGGGAAGTCCTGCTGGAAACTCCTGCATGGTGGGCAGCTCTGGCCCAAAGAGGCTGAGAAACCCGTGTCTCCCTGGCCGAGGATCCCATCTTCCAAAACTGCTGCTCCACCACCCCATTCACTGGTACCAGACAGTGCACCAGCTCTGTGCCAGCCTGTGTTCTCCGGAAAGGAAGTGCAAGGGAACGGCTGAGGGAGGGCAGAGGGTCAGAGATTCACACAAGGGCCTGCATCAGGCTGTCTCTGCATAGGGATGAGATGGGGCCCTCCTTCTCAGCACACAGCCTCCTGGCTGGTCCTCTCTGTTCCAAGAGTAAGAGCAGGGAGGAACATTCCAGGAGAAGAATGGCTCAAAAAACTAGGGATCAGCTGGTGGGAGTCATAGACCCAGGCCGGGCCCCGTGTGGGTGCAGATGGATCCTGCTGCCCCCTTGGCCACTCTGGATAAGAGGCCTGATGCCCTGGGGGAACACAGCATCCACAGTGGAGTGTACAGAGCCACCAACCCCGCCCCGCCATCTGTTCTCTATCAGTGAGGATGGCCCAATTCTTTCCACTCCCGGGAAGCAGTTCCTGAGAAACTGCTCAAGAAGGGGTGGAGCACCTGGAAATCTCCCAGAAGCCTCTTCCACTTATGCAGATTGGCCTCCCCTTCTAAGACAGACACAGCAGTGACACCTGGTGGCTGGTGCTGGCCACATCTGGCTCCCGTGTTCCTGCTCATCTCTCTGGTGTGATTTTCCAAGATCAAGGAGTTGGCCTTGGGTTCCAACTTGGAGAGCCATGGGCGATGTGTATGGTCTCTCTCTCCTCTGGGGTCTAAAGGGCACAAAGGTACAGAGGCCCCAAGGTGGGGGATCTGATTCCCATCATGAGTGAACACAAGTGGGAACCTTCAGGAAACCAGTTGAGGATACAGTTTGTTCCAATCTGCTCTCTTACCTTATGGGTCCCCTCTGCTCTCAGCTTTCATGTGGTACACCAAGGAGGTGGATAAGATCCCCCTCCAAGGACCCTCTGGCGCTCATGTTCCTGTATGCAGCTCCATCCTTTAGACCGTATTCTAATGCAGGACGAGTCCGAAATATTATGCCTTTCCCTTGCAATAATTTATTCCCTGTATGGACTCTCCTTCCCCCAGAGTTCCCACCCCACCCTGTCTGGCCCAGGTGAGCAGTGTGTCAGGCCTCTAAGGGAAGCCTGGGTTCCACGGAGCTGACTCAACTTCATCTTCCCCTTAACTCCCTCTAGGGGATGCTGCCCCTCTACAGCCTCTGAGTGTATGTTGGTGGGGGTGGGGGCATATGTCCTAGAAATGATTAGAATACGGTGCCCACTCCCAAGTTAGGTTGAAAAAAGTTCCAGAGATGTTTAAGAAATTGGATTAAGCTAGGTCCCTAACTTCAAGAAATTCCCATTATACTCTTATTTTTCCCTTTTGCTAATTTACAGAATATGGGCCCATTTCATTACAGCCTCCGTCCCCCATGCTCGCATACAACTGCTTCATTCTTCGAGGCTGCAGCTGGTTTCTTCGAGGCTGCAGCTGGTTTCTCCAAGGCTCCTGCTTAGAGTCAAGATATTATTGTGTCTGTAAGCAACCTGTTGCTATGGCCTGGATAAGCCCCTTCTGCACCTTATCCCCACCTTGCACCCTCAGCCCCTCTGATGAGGCCCTCAGGGGAGCACAGCTCCTGGGACTCCCCGGGGAGGAGGGGTCATTCCCCAGCTCCTGCCAACCTGAAGTGCTTTGATTCAGCAGCAACAAAATCACCATCATCCTGTTGCCGCATCTGGCATATTTCTGCTTCCTCCATTGCTCCCTGTATCTGTAAACCAGAGGAAATTAAATTGGCTTTACAGCACCACCCTCCCACATACAATGTGCTGTTTTCCCTTGGGCTTAAGGAAGCCCCCTCCTGCATATACAAGTTAACTCTCTCAGTGCTGCTGACATATGCACATACAGGTGTGTAGGAAGGTGTGTATGTATGTGTACTCTGTACATATATCTGTTCTTTCTTGAAGACCGTATTAACTTTGTGCAACAACTTTGACATTCCAGCATGCTTCACAGCAGAGAAAATAAAGTTATATGAAAAATACCCTGCTGGAACTTGACAATGTAAACAGATGAGAATAGTACGTTAAAGTCACTTTGCCACCCCTCTCCCCCGGCCTCCCACCTTCCTTGCTCTGAGAAGACTGGTGGAGAAAGGATCCTATCCTTAAGAAGCTCTAGGAAAATGATTTCAAAAGTTTTTTTGGTGAATTTCCCCCAAACTCACAATTGTTACAGAAATAATCCCTAAAGTCAGACAGGTAATCTGACAGCTACATTTGAAGCCCAAATCTCCAAGTTCTTTTTAACCCACACATACCAAATTGTTGAGGTCTCCCAAATGCTCAGTACTGAAAGACACAAAACAGACACCATTCCTGACCAGGAAAAGCTAACAGACTAGTTGAGGACAGGTAGTGTAAGATACACAAAACAATGGCAGAGGTGTATCAAGGACAGTGAGCAAAGGGCCAGCCACATCATCTGGAATGGTCTACATGCTATGCAGATGTTCACAGAAGGGCTAAAACAGGGTACCCTGGAATCTCTCTTCAGGTGGAAGGTTTGTTCCAGAGCCAACCCTGTGGTCCTCCCGGACTACACCATCTTCTTTTGAATGAAAACTGCCGGATGCTGTCCCACCCCTCCCACCCTGCCCCCTAATTTCCTGCTTCAGTTCAATTCAGCACGTTTTCAGCATATATCAACCACGTGCAAGGTTCCCAGCTAAGAATTCAAGGATAAGTAATATATACCCCACGCCACTGAGGAATTCATAAAGGGAAAAATCCATGAATTAGTAATTGCATGTCTTAAGTGTTTGCAATAATGTTGGGTACAGAAAGCATAGTGGAGAAGGCCTCTGCTTCTGCCTGGGAGAAACCAGAATGGCTCCTATCATTTAAGCTGGATCTTAAGGTTTGAATCAGATTTTGCCAGGTGGGAGAAGGAGGAAAAAGCACATAAACAGGAAAGAAGGGAAGCAGCATGAGAGAAAGATTGGAAGACATGGAGTCTACCCTGTATGGGGGGGGGGGGGCGGTGTGTGCCTGAGAGAGGAAGAGAAATGAGTTCCAGCCGTGCAGTTATGTAGCTACAAGCCCTCAGCAGGGAATATACCCTTGCTGTCCAAAAAGCAGGAGAGTTCCTGAAACTTCCACCCCTGCCTCTCTCTCTGCCCACGAACAGGGAAGCAACAGGGTCAGCTGGCTGGACTTCTGTCCCCAGGGCCTGCCACCTCCGTTCCATCATCATGCCCTCCTGCCTTTCCTAATGAGATTCGGATTAGACCAGCTCCGGCACCTCCCGCCACCTTTTCCGGGCTCTCTGGGGGCTGAGCTGCCTGGAACAACAGCATGATCGTTAGACGGTTCCCACGAAGGTCTCACACACACACACACACGCACACACACACACACACACATCCCACGGACCCTCCCTGAAATCCATGGTAACCAGAATGTGTGCCGGTGTGTTTGTGAAACCGAGAGCAGAAGCTGGGAAAGGGTCTAAGACGTGCAGCCTAAATCAGAAGCTGCTCCACTGGGGGCCGGGGGCCGGGGGCGGGGGTGGGGGGGCGGTCCGGGGTGGGGGAGCCGGCGCATGCGTGGCGTGACCGCAAATCTGGCCAAGCTGGCCGAGTGCGTGGGAGAATACCGATTGCAGGGGGCACAGCGATAGAGCCCAGAGAGCAGAGGGCTGGCGGGTGTGCGTCACCGAGAAAGCGGGGAAGGAGAGTGGGAGCAGACTGCAGGGGGGAATGAATGAACAGTCACATCTGCATTCTTCTCAGGGAATAAATGGTGGGAGGTGGGGACGGGTGACACCCAGGCTGACTGGGGGGCGGGGCGGGGGCTCGGGTTTCTGGCTGCAGAGCCTAGGCTGTAGAGAGAGAGTAGAGGACAGCCCGCCACATATGCATTCTGCTTCCTGGGCACCTTCCTGGCTCCAGGGGCTCTCTCCCTCCACCAGCAGAGCCCTGCGTGTCTCTCCACACGCGGGGGGCTGTCTGGGGCACAGGAACAAGTGTTGCTCTGGTGACAAGGTTCTTGAGCTGGGGAAGCCCCCTCCACACCAGCTGGTGCCCAGGAGCACTGCAGGCTGAGCACTGCCCCTGGGGCCAGGCTGTTAGCTCTGACCCTTCACCTGTTGTGCCAGGGCAGAGGTGAGTTCTGCCAAGGCCATCTCTTCTGAGGGCACGGAGAGACATGGCCTCAGGACCTCAGGGGTGAGGCAAAGAAGGGGAGGGTCATATGAATAAAGGAGAGCTCTCTGGCCTGAGAATCAGGAAATCTAGGACCTAACCCTGGCTCTGTGTGACCTTGGGCAAGTCACCTCACTTTGCTGGGCCTCGGTTTCCCCACATGCTCTATGAAAGGTTTGGATTAAATGATCCTAAGGAGAACTATGCAGCTGGGATTCGGTATCTGGTTAGTAGGAGGAAGTATGGAGGAGCCTCACCTATGAACCTGGGCAAACATGTATGCAGGCTGGCAGACTCCTGGGGACAATGTCTTTGCCCCTTACCCGTGCCTTCAGCAAGGACTTGCCCTGCAGCAACCTAAGGCACCAGGGAAAGGAGAGTCTCTCCTGACACATGCATCTTTGGTAGGGGACCATGGAGTGGGGGGGGGAGTCTCCTCGGCCCCCTGAGGACCCCACACAATGCCTCCTGGTGTTTATGATCAGGAAGGTTTTTTCTAGGGCTCAATCTTATAGATTTGGGAGAATTTCCTATATCTTCCTCCCCATCATCGTCAGAGAGCTTGAAGTTGGCTATCAAATCCTGCTCCATCCCCCATTCACCTTCTCTTTGAATCTCTTTCCCTGTGGTGATCTTTATTCAGTTATGGTCCTGTATTAGAGGTCCAGGTGGTGGGTAGTGGTGCTGGTCGGAGTACCTCAGCTGAGCCTCTTTTAATCTTTGGATTGCATCTATGAAACCAAAGCCTTATCACTCTCTGGCTGGAGAAAAAAGCTGGAAAGCCAAGCCCCATCCCTCCACATACCCCCACTGCTGCCTTCTCTTCTTGGAGAGTACAGAATCTGAGGGGTTGGTCTCCCCTCAGGAGGTGAGAACCACCTGCCCCCTCAAAGAGGGTGGGCCAGAAAAAGAGAGATGTAGCAGACAGAGAGAGGAAAAGATGAGGGGAGGTGGGGAGGGGTACGTATAGGGGGCTGAGAGTAGAAGAGGTGGAGGGAGGGAGAAAAAAAATCTTTCAAACCAAGCAAAGGAGTGGGATGAGGGACCCGCTGAGGAAGGAGGAGAAGAAACAGCTGGACGTCAGGAAAAAGAGAAGTCTGATTGGCTACACGCCTGCCTTGGCTGGCTCCCTTGCCCTCCCCAGGCGACAGTCTACCCAGACCCCTCCGTGGGTCATGACTTCTCCATCAGAGTCCCCACCTCTCTGGAAGCTGTGAGCCTCCGTTTGGAACCAAAAGAGTCTCCAGGGGTAAGGTTCAAGGCTTTGAGGGGTTAGGCCCATTGGTATGCAAATGAGGGAGAGTGCTTGTGGGGAGGAGAGCACAGGGGTGCAGTGAGGTGGGGTGTCTGGGTTGAGACAGGGGATTGAGGTTGGAGGGAGGCAGTAAACTGTCTTAGGGCTTTTGCTTTAAGATTTTTTTGATTATATAATTTGGTTTGGAGTAACGTATGGGAGGTAAGATGAAGAGACACCTCTTGCTAGGATGGGGGCTTACCCCACTGCCCAGCAAAAACTAAGAAAGGGAGCGTGCTCGCTTTGGCAGCACACATACTAAAATTGGAACGCTACAGAGAAGATTAGCATGGCCCGTGCACAAGGGTGACACGCAAATCTGTGAAGCTTTCCATATTTTTTTTTTTTTTTGCTGCATTGAGTCTTTGCTGCTGCGCGCAGGCTTTCTCTAGTTGCAGCGAGCAGGGGCTGCTCTTCGTTGCGGTGCGCAGGCTTCTCATTTTGGTGGCTTCTCTTGTTGCGGAGCACGGGCTCTAGGTGTGCGGGGTTCAGTAGTTGCAGCATGCTGGCTCAGCAGTTGTGGCACACGGGCCTAGTTGCTCCGCGGCATGTGGGATCTTCCGGGACCAGGGCTCGAACCTGTGTCCCCTGCTTTGGCAGGCGGATTTTTATTTATTTTTTTTTTTTGCGGTACGCGGGCCTCTCACTGTTGTGGCCTCTACCGCTGCGGAGCAACAGGCTCCGGACACGCAGGCTCAGCGGCCATGGCTCACGGGCCCAGCCACTCCGCGGCATGTGGGATCCTCCCGGACCGAGGCACAAACCCGCGTCCCCTGCATCGGCAGGCGGACTCTCAACCACTGTGCCACCAGAGGAGCCCTATATTTTTTATAATTGAGTCACTTTGCTGTACAGCAGAGATTGGCACAACATTGTAAATCAACAATACTTCAGTTTTTAAAAATGAAGAAAAAAAGAGGGAGAGTCTACTAGAGACTTGTGTAGCCAGCTTTGGGGAGAGCTGCCTTATCAGAAGTACACTGGGTACCTCACATCCACACTGCACACATTCCTTGACCCATCTGTGCATATGTGGATGAACATTTGAATTCACCTGTACACAGAAACCTAAGGAACTTTCTGAGTGTGTACAACCAAACACAAAGAGCTCTTTTGTTTCCGTAATCATTTGTTTCTAAAAAGCTGCATTTATAAATAGATTTTAAAACTAACATGCTTTTTTACACTGTAATCAATTTTTAAGCCTATGTTCTCTAAATGGACTAGTCATTCTTGGAACTAGGCATGTCTTATTTATTTCTGTGCCCCCAGAGACAAATCCAGTGCCTGGGACTATTAAGATATCTCATAAATGTTTGTCAAGCAAAGGCATGAATGAATGAATGATCTTTTTAAAAACCACAGGATTGCTTAATGGTGAAGTTTCTCTGAATCTAGTTTAGTGGCTAATGGTTGTACTCGGAGTGGGTGGCTGTATAAGAGAGAACATCTGTGTAAATTCACAAGTGTGTGCCTAGTTAGTAGGGAGGTATGTAGACAAGGGGACATGCATGAGTGTGTGTGTGTTAAGTAAATGAGCCTTTGCCAGGTGCCTGCACTTTCCTGCGTGAGTGAATATCAGTGTGTGGATGAGCATGTAGAGACTGAAGTGGCGAGCAGTGCGGGGGGCTGGCAGGAGATATCCCCCTAGATGTAGCCCCAGCCTTGAAGGAGCCTGCACATGCAGTGAAGGCACTAAGTCTGTGACAAATGGCTTAAGAGTCTGCAAGTGTGGGGGTGGGAAGTGGAGTGAGTTTGTGAGCTGTTCCCCCAGGACTGGATACCTAAGTGATTCGGCCCCATTCTCATCCCATCCCCCACCTGCCAGGACTTCCATGAAGCTCCTGGCCTTACTCAGCCTGCTGGCCCTGATGCTGGCCCAGGAAGTAAGGACAGCATCTCTCCCAGAGACGGAGAGGGAGCCGGAAGGAGACCAGCCACACGGAGAAGGCGATTCTTATGCAGTTCTGCAACTGGGAGACTATGTCCTGAGCCTGGACAACTACGATCAAGTCATTGACCTGAGCAACTATGATGAACTCACAGACTACAGGGAGCAGCTCCCCAAGGTGAGGGGCATGCAGCAGACCCATTGCATTCCCTGCAAGAAACTGGGAGCCTGAGGCCTGGTCCCTCTCTACCTGTTCCATAATGCAGGTATCTCAAGCCTCCACCTTTCTCTAGGAGGTGGAAATTCTTGTCCCTCCACAGGAACTTGTCGTTTAGATAATACTAAGAAAGAGGACACAAAACTTCAAGTTCTTTGTCTGTTTGTAGCAAATTTAGTGGGACTTCCCTCAGAAGTCATACATCCCTCCTTCTCTCTGCCTTCAAGACCCTAAGGTGTATCTCACTGGGACAAGAGCAATGTCCTCACATTCTCCCTTGGAAAAAGGAATGCTACAACCTGTCTTTTCTTAGACTATCTTCAGTTCTGAAGTTCATTTTTCAGCCCTTTCTGGCCTTTGCAGGGACTGATCTGAAGTCTGCACTCATCTCCTGTCTGACCTTGGTCTGTGCGGGCAAGGGAAAAGCCCAGCCTGGGGGGTCTGGAGATGGGGTTCTGGCTCTGTCACCAGATGGCCCCTTGAGCTCAGTCCCTCCCCATCTGGACCTCAGTTTCCTCAGCCACGTCATGATGAGGGACCAGATGCTCAGAAGGCCCTTGCCTTGCTCACTCTTCCTGCCGTCCCTCCCTCGTTTTCCACAGTGACTCTTTGCAAGCTTGAAATTGGTCGCTGAAGTTCCCAGAATCCAAAGTGAAGCCCCTCTCAGCCCCTCAAAGCTGGCTTACTGTATACTGTGTCTCCAGGTTAAAGGGACCAGCCTGGCTTCTCCAACCAGGACAAGTTTCACTCAGAGCACAAGGGCTCCAAGGACACCCCCTTCAAACCCCACAATGGCCAGGCCTACGACGCGGGGCCTGCTGGTTTCCCTGACCAGCCATGGTAAGTTCACAGGCACAGGTCTCAATAGCCACAGGTCTTGGGCCGGCAGCCATGACCCAGCACCAGGGGTGCCAAAGAGGAATGCAGTCAGAGCTATAGGGAGTGGAGGATCAGGGAGAGAAGGGGAAACAGCTGCAGGGGAGGAAAAAAAAAAAACAAAGGGAGAGGCTGGCTGTTCCTAATGCTTCTTCCTGAGTGCACAAACTGGATAGGAAGCAAAGAAATGCAAGAACTCCGCTGTGCCTAGAAAAGCCACCTACCTTAATTAATAGCGTCGCTGGGGGAGCAGGTTGAGTGGTAATTAGATTAGAGACAATTAAAGGCCTGTAGAGAAGAATAAATAACTTCGTGGCCGTCATTTGGCATGGGGGCAAATGAAGCAGTCATACTGCTTTTCAGCTTGAATTCCCTGGTTAGCAGCTTTTCCCTCTCCCTGAGGCCCTCCTGGAGACTCTGGGATGCGGGCATGTCCGCCGGTAGGGGGTTGGCGCTCTGCTGGGGATCAGAACTGAGCCAGAGGAGGAGGCAGTTAATTCCTGACTTGCCCTTGTGCTCGGTTCCTGTTCTCTTCTTGAGATGTTTGCCTTGGGTGGGTATAGGGTAATGGGGCACCTGTAGAGAAAACACTTCTGTCAGGAATCCATGACCTCCCAGGCTTAAAGAGACCACAAAGGGCCTCAGCTGGACCTGCCATTCAAGGCCTGGGGATAAGTACACTGTCTGGTCACGACTGGTGAAGAAGAGCTATCTCTTAATCTTGGGTCTGTGTCACTACCAACAGAGTTCCCCCTTGAGTTGGACGAGCAGTGGTCTCCAGTAATCTCTGTCCTTTCTAATAACAAGGGATGGAAACCTCCTGCAGTAGTCAGTAAAACCTTCCCAACTTTGTAAAGCCAGTCTGAGCTCAATGGCCTGGCCTAAGTCTCATGACCACTGGTCATGGACTGAGAACAGGGGAGGGATGTTTTCCAATAGAAAACTGAGATGCTGATAACGATGAGAGGGGGAAATGAATCCTGGGCAGGCAGTGTACACTCCACCTTGGCTCTATTATGCTTTTTGGAGCCACACAGAACATGTCTAACTCCTCGCCCACCAGGCAGACGGCAGAACCGGCAGCCATTGGCCACTCCACTGAATCTGGCTTTATTTCATCTTCATTGCACCTTTTAGGACCAGAGAGGAGCCCTATGGAAAAGAGACTGATAGATGTCCTAGAAACGCCCACAGAGGCCCAGAAAAACCTACACAGGACCAGGGTCTGATAAAGGCACTAATGGGCTTGGATTGTAATGGGTAATAACTGAGGGTGGATCTGCTTCTCTTAGGTCAAGGGCTGAGTGCCAGGCTGGCAGCGGCCAACAGCACTCCTGGGTACATTGTGACAGTCGGTCTGGGCAGCAACCCAAGAAGACACAGACAGCCACGGCTCAGACACTCCCTGGGGCCAGGGCTATTGGTCCCAAGGGCTGAAGGGAGTCTGACTGAGGAGGGGGGGTCTCCCTTTGTTCTGTCTTCCACCTGGGCCAGGCCTGCCAACCTGTCTGATCTGCGTGTGCCTTGGTTCCTCTGTGTACTGTGATGATGCTGACCTAGAGAACATCCCTCCTCTTCCCCAGACAACCGCTTACCTGTACGCCCGCTTCAACCGCATCAGCCATATTCGGGCTGGAGACTTCAAAGGGCTGAGTATGTAATGTCCTGGTAACAGAAAAGAGTGGGTGGGCAGAGGGAACCCCCGGGGTTCTCTCCCTTGCCACCCAGCCACATTGAACTGTCACCAGACCAAGTGCCTTTCCCTGTTGGCTTTCAGTCTCTCCAGCTATCAAACAGAAATAGCCCCAGTCTCTTTAATTCCTTTGCTTGAAGATTTTTAGATGGCAGAAGTGACCTGTTCTTGTATGTTCTCCCCGAAGCTATGGGAAGCAGGGGAGTAGAAGGTATGATCAAGCCTACGTTTTCAGGCTGTCCCAGCAACTGTAGCTCTCTGCCGTCCTGGCCTCTGGACGAGGCCATGTTAACTCTTGTGTCTAATCCAGATTCTTCCACTAATTACTGACAGCCTTCCTGGGCCTCATTGTTCTTTTGTGTAAACTAACAGGTAGAAGTGGGATGGATCTAGGGATTCCTGAGCCTGTTGGGTCTTACCCTCAAAAAGCTTCTTCCAAGCCAATCCACATAGGACAGAACTCCAGGGAAAGGTATTACAGAATCTGAGGGCTTTTCCAGGTTTATAAAGTTATTCCTTCTGGTTTGGACCTGGTGCCGGTGGAGAGCTGGCTAGCATCCCCTATCCTGAGAGGCAGGGAGCAGGGCACAGGCAGCTCCAGCAGGAGCAAGGGAAGATGGTATGTCCCTCATCTCTCTGTGTTCTGCCCTGCACCTCTTAGCAAAACTGAAGAGGATTGACCTCTCTAGCAATTTCATCTCCTCCATCGATGACGATGCCCTCCTCCTGCTGCCTGCTCTGCAGGATCTGATCCTCCCTGAGAACAAGCTGGCAGTGCTACCTGTGCTGCCCACTGGCATTGAGGTCCTGGACATCCGCCTGAACCAGCTCCAGAGTTCAGGGATACAGCCTGAAGCCTTCAGGGTGAGCCAGGGCCTTAAGTCCCCCATCTACCACCTGCCACCCATGCCTACAACCACACACACACACACACACACACACACACACACACACACACACACACACACACACCCATGGCCCTCATGGGATATCTCTGCTCCAACCCTGTTCTGGGGCGTGAAAATCAAACCCAATTTTCCTCATCTAAACCATCAGCAGCTCCCCCTCTCCCTCTGTGGGGCACCTGGTCTCTTGGCTTCTTTCTGTGCAACTGCCCAGTCACCTCCCTGTGCACCAACATCCTCGCACACTCAGTTTCTGCTCCCCTAAAACTTTGACTTACATGTGACTGGACTTGCAGTGGTACTGGCTCCAGTTCTCACTCTACATATTCTTTTATTTCCAAAACCCATCACTAACTGACCAATCACTGTCTTTCTAGGAGCAAACTCTCAAGAGAGAAAATCTGGTCACTGGCTGGCCAGTTTTGATGGGAAGGGCTCAACACATGGCACAAATATGGCCCCCTGGGCTGCCCACTCAGCAGGGCCAGGAAGAGTCCTGGGGACAGTTCCAATGAGGAAGTGAAGAGGGGTGTGGATGAGATTGACACCCCAGCTCTGTCACTCTCACATATGCAATTTGTTTCCATTGTGCCTGTGGCTCTCATTACGCTAGTCCGAGTATTTCCTGACCATGCTCTCCATAGCTGCTCCAGATTTAGCATCTGGAGACTTTTCATTTGGGAAAGTCCCTTCTGATAGCAGAGATGCTGAGGCTGGGCCGAAATGTCCTGCGTCCTGCCTCCCACCCATCCCTGCCCCTTGCCTGCTCTTCCCAGAGTCGCCACTGACACTGCCGAGTGCCTTCACACTCCCCCAGCTGCTGGCGCCTCAGCGGCAACAGCTTTTCCTTCTGCATCCAGTGGGAGGAAATGAGCCTCCCCCACAGCACCCAGCGCGGAACCTGGCACCAGGCTGAGGCCCAGGAGACCCTGAGTGAGCGAACGGGGTCACATCAGCCACCCATCACTGCCAGGGCCCCACAGCACCCACCAGCCTCACGCACCCTTTGCCTCCTCCCCAGGCGCTGGAGAAGCTGCAGTTCCTCTACCTGGCCGATAACCTTCTGGACTCCATCCCCAGGTCCCTGCCCCTGAGCCTGCGCTCACTACACCTGCAGGTGAGCGGCCTCCCCAAGAGCAAGGGCATTGAACAGCACAGAAAGTGGAGGTCAGATTGCAGGGAGCCCGCCCCTTAGGCAGCGGTGGGTCTACGTCACTGAGAGCTCATGGGAGACAAGGATTGGTAGGTGTTGTTCAGACCACTGTCCACAGACGCAGTTTGATTTCTTCCACTTCCTGCTCTTTGAAACACTTCCCCATGTCCTTATCCCATCTCACCCAATTGCTCGTTCCTTCTCCCCCTTCCCTTACCCTCTGTCTCCCGTCTTCCCTTCTTCCCTCTCAATCTCCCCTCTCTCTCCATCCATCCTCAATGGGTCTCCTCTCCTCTTTCCTTGTATGGGGCGTTGGCTTTCTGTGCCTTGGTTTCTCCAGTTGTAAAGGGGAGGCGAGCTGGTAGGGAGAACACACTGAGCCTGCCTTCAGTGCGGCCTGAGGGCAGAATCTCCGGGCGGAGCAGGCTTGCAGCTGTCAGTGTGTTCTTTCCAGAATAACATGATAGAGACCATGCAGAGGGACACCTTCTGTGACGCTGAGAGGCCCAAGCACACAAGGAGGCAGCTGGAAGACATCCGCCTGGACGGCAATCCCATCAACCTGAACCTCTTCCCCAGTGCCTACTTCTGCCTGCCTCGGCTCCCCACAGGCCGCTTCACCTAGCTCACCCCTTCCACTGCTCCCAAGTAAGAGCCTTGGAGGACCACCAAGGGCACGGGCCTCCTGGGCCACAGGGCCCGATCCCTGTCAGCGGTCTTTCATCCAGGCACTAATCATCCTCAAGATGCAATTGCAAAACTCCACACACACCCCTCCCCCAACACACACACAGCACGGAAATGTCCTCCAGGAGCCAGATTTGTATTTCTCCATCCTCTTTCCTGAACACCTTATGGCTCCTGGCTCAGAGAATAGCGACGTCTGCAGCAAAACTCTTTCCCATATCCCCCATCCCTCCTACCCATACAGAATGCCAAGAAAATCATGTAAGAGGAAGAGGAGGAACAGAAAGAGAAGGAGGAAGTGGGGAGAAGCAGTGGCGTGCTGGAGCCAGCTCTTACTACTAGGCTCGCAAGAACTGATCATTAAAATTTTCCAGAATTTTGCAAACCAGTTGTTAAATACAGCCATTATTAAAAACTAAATTATATAAACTCACAATTAAATGTATTATGTTAAAAACAAATGTAATAAATACTCAAACTCATCACTTCCCAATTACTTTACTATGTTTTACTATTAACCATGTTCTTGAACTTACTTACGTCCACGGTACCTGTGTGGTGGAACTACTATATAATGACAGGCTACTGCTGCCCATCTCTTCCCAGCTCTGCTTTCAGTGACATCACACTGGTAGCTTGAAATTGGCCATGATGGGAGTATTTACACCACGCACATCGGTAAACACTACACATTAGGATTTTTTTGAGAAAGAGAGAGAGCCTGTTGTTAAGCAATTTCTAGCACACCACTGAGGAAAAAGAAGAGCTATTTAAACTACCCCTCCCCGTACTTCCAGGCCACCCCACTGGGGGTAGGGTGGGGTTTCTGTGGGGCTTTAAAATTTTTCTTACTTTTCCTGTGCCAGGGCTTCCTGTTAGATTTGGAGGGAGTCATTCATAAGGATGGAGAACTGACATGAATCTTCATCCGGATGCCTGCTTGTAGCGCTTCCCTGTTCCCGGTTCAGTGACCAGCTTCTGAGCACGGGTGGCTCAGCCAGCTGGTTCCTAGCCATGCTCTCTTGATGTTTAACCACCAGAGGGCAGCCTTGTGCAAAGATAAATAAATATAGCAATTACTCACCTTCTTGCAACCTTCTTGGATCCTGGGCTGGGCCTGCTGTACCGGGCGAATGGGAAGAAGGGCAACTATGATCTAGCCAACTTGCCCCTTGAATTATAATGGGAAGAGAGATGTCATCTTTCTCCTTCTTATAAGGACATGTTGGGCAAGGGGGGGGGGTGGTGTTATAGATCGGTGCTTGGCATCAGGTGTTGACTGGGGCATAGAAGAAGGGTGAGGCCAGCAATTCATGTATTCATTCAGCAAGGGTTTTATTGAGCACCTACGTGCTATGTGCAGATGGTATGCAATAGACATACTCCTTTTCTTCATGGAGCTTAAAGTCGAGTGTGGAAGACATGTGTGAAACAAATAATCACACAAGTAACCACACCATTCAACTCATGATAAATACTGTAAAAGGAATATTCAAAACGCTATGAGGACTTACAGGAGGGGGACACAGTTTAAGGGTCCAGGAGACCTTGAAGAATCAATGTCTAAGCTGAAAGCTGAAGGAATAGGAGTTAGCTAAGGCAACAACTCAAGGCCCCAGGTGGTCCCCAAGTCTGGAGGAACAGGTGTGCCTTGGGGCCCACCTGGAAGGGAACCCATTCATCCGCCTCCCCCACCTCTGTCTAGACGTCTCCAAGTACTGTGGGTGCTCAGGACAGTCCTGTAAGCAGACCAGTCAGGGATCATTACTCACATTCTTCAGATGAAGAATTTGAGAACTAAAGAAGACTCCACACACAGGCTGCAAACTAGGAGTGGGAAGTCTCAAAGGCAGTGAGAGCGGCCTGGTACAGTTGCTGCTGTGTTCACCCTCCCTCTCCCCAAGGACCCAAGGATTCCAGGACCCAGCAGGCTCCCTGTCTCTCTCCGTCTGTCTCTCTCTGTCTCTGTCTCTGTCTCTCTCTTGCTCTCTCTCTCTATCTCTCTCACATGCACGCTCTCTCTCATCCTCCAGTCCCATCCTCTTCCATATCCCACCGTATTTGATTATGACCAGGCCTAGGCATGCAACAGTTGGAAACCTCAGGATCCGCAAGTGCAAGAAACCCTGATTTGAAACAATCCAATGAAAAAAACAGAAGAAAATTTCCAGAACTGGGGCTCCCGTGTGCTAGAAGTCACATCATACCCATATGCCCCAAAGTTAATACGTGCTAAATACAGAAAGTCATCTGACCCCTGTTCTATTGTGGGAGAAGGGGACTCATAATTTCTGGACTCCTGGAATTTGCCAGACACTGTATTAGAAGTTTTTATGCACATCAACTCACTTAATCCCAGCCACCACTCTAGGTAGTAGAGATGTTTATCTTCACATTGTGGATGAGGAAACAAGTTTGTGAAAGGGTGGTACCCAAATTCACACAGCTAATAAGTGGCAGAGCCAGGATTCAAACCCAGGTCCCTCTAAGCATAGGTTACGGGGTCCTGCTCTCACAGCACACTTCAATGTAGGCACTACTTTCAAGGCCAGCCAAAGTAGGCAGGCTCCTTTCCTGAGGCCACGGCTGCTGTGCTGGGTAGGATTTCCCCAAGGGCCTGCTGCCTTTGCAGCTGTCTCCTAACTAATGCCCCATTTTTGGCTAGGGAAACCCAAGGAATAGAAAGAACGCCCTTGTTGGCCGCCTCCCTGAAGAAATTATAAATAGTGCATCTGTCCCTTGGCCCCTCCCATGATCCAGGGAGTGGGGAGGGAAGAGAAATCCAAGTGGCTCCCAGCAGCTCTTATATCTTGACTGAAGGAGCTGGGGCTCTTCTCAGGGACCTAAAGAAGTTAGGGTCGGACACTTGGCAGGGGAAAGAGAGAGCACCTCTTTATCCAGACTGAGGGTCTCCTGTCTGGCAGAATGGCAAAGACGGGTGTGAACCAGCCCTGAGGAAAAAAGGGAGAGCAGAGAGGAGTGGGCTGTGGGGGTCCAGTCAGGTGGGGAAGGGGCCTCACTGCTAATGCAGTGGGCAGTGCTAGGTGGGATTTAAATCCACTTCTTCAAAGAGCCAGTCTTTTCTAGCCTCACTCATCCAGGTCCTTAATGACACTCAGAACCTGTGCTCCACCTTGGCAACCTTGGTGAGGACCCTTGCTCTTGGGTGGCTCCCTGGTGGTCCTCCTGCCAGCCCTGAGCAAAGGGGAGCACCTCCCCCACACCCCGTTGCACCCCATGGCCTCAGGATGGTTCTAGCTCCAGGCAGGCGCCCTGACCAGTTCTGTGACTGTTGTGGGAGGAGGCAAAGGGGCCAGGGTAAGTTTGCAGTGACTGCCCGTCCACCTGCCCATCCACAACTCCACAGCCAGGCCCAGGGCAGGAAGAGGCTGGTAGGGAATGGAGGGAGGGAGGGGCTGCTGGAGGGGCTGGAGCTAAATCCATTCAGGAGCCAGGGAGTGTTTCCTCACCCTGACCTTTCCTTGCTGCTTCCTTTCCCCTTGAATTTCCTCCCTGAATAATAATCTCTTATGCTTATGCTGTAAATTTTCACTTTACAGATAGATCTCTTTGATATATGGGATTGAATTTATGGTCCCAATAACTCTGCAGACGGTATTATTATCTCTACTTTACAGATAGAAAATGGGAGGCTAAGTGATTTGTTCAAGGGAAAGTTGACTTAACGTATAGAAGCACAAGGGAGATGGGGGGAGACAGCCATCATTTCTTGGGAATTCCTGCAAGAGAAATGGAAATCCCATCACCAGCTGCTGGAGCAATGGATTAGTATCCCCCTCCCCACTCCCCAAGAGCTCTTTGAAAAGCAAGGAACAGAGAGAGCCTCTCTCAGACTGGCAAAATGCGTGCCGCCCACAGGGCTGTGGGCCTGCATCCTGATGGTGCACAGGAGGTAGTGAGGAGAAGGCAGCTTCTGTGAATCTCAGCTCAGGAAAACCCCAGGACTCAAGGACACACTGCTCCCCATCTCTGCCCCCACCCCAGCAGGCTCATGGACATCCCAGCACCCACACGCCCCCATCTGTGTCCTTCTTGCTTCCGGCCAGAAGGAGGGAGGCAGACAGACAGGAGGTGCAGAGAGGCTCTGCCCTGCCCCCTCCACTGTCTGGATCTCTCAGCTTTCTCCTTCCTCCTGCCTGCCCCTCCCCTCTCCCCCACACTAGACACCAACTCAATTTGGCCTCTCCTCTCTTTCAAGGTCATCTCTCTCAGCTGGGCCAGCTTCACATCCCCCAGCAGCCAACATCTCCCCATCTCACAGACCTCCCTCCTGTGGTTGCTGGCAGCTTAAAGGAGGGTCTCCATAAGGAGGGGGGAAGCTGGTTTCTTTCCCCATGGCTCCCATGTCTCCCTTCTCCTCCAAGAGTGATAAAGCAGCCAGGGGACCACCTCCTTCCTGTCTCACTGCACAGCCCCCCAAACTCAGACCTCCTTCTGATCTTCAGACCAGCCTGTTCATCCCTCCCAGGCGTGGAAAAAACCTGTGGCCGGGACAGGCGTGTGCACACTGTCCAGTACGTGCACGCAGAACGCGCTACACCTGCTCTCTTCTTTCCTCCCCTCTGCAGTCTGGCTCCCTTCCCACACCCACTGCTGTGCCCCAGGCACCGGAGCAAACAGTTCTCAGCCTTTTCCTGGCACTGCCGGTCCCAGCCCCGTTGCCCTGAATCCTCGTCTCTGGGGTGTATCTAACACACAGTTCACGCAAAGGAGGAAACGCAAAGTGTTCTCTGCTGCCGCCACCTGCAAAGGAACCATAGTTCAGGGAGCGAGCAGCTGGAATGAGAGTCCAGAGCCCTGAGTCTGACCACCCGAGGCCCTGGCTTGCTGTGCAACATGCGGCAAAAGTCACGCCAGCACCACAGTCCGCCTGCCTTCCACTTGGGGCCCCTCAGCCTACTTCTGTGGCTCAAAGCATAAAGAAGCCTGGTGGGCGTGGTGTATCTCCCCACCCCCATTACTTTTCTAGTCTAAGAACAAAGACCAAACGCTCCCCCACTATTCCCAGTAGCACAGGCCAACGTTGACAGAGACACCTAACGGTAAAGGAGAACAAAGGAAAACAAAGGGGAGTAAGGGCAGAAAATACACACCACACAAAATGTGTCTAGTCCCCAACTCAAGGTTTCTGATCCCAGATCGACTGCACTTTGACCCAAAAACTGGCTTAGCTGCAGGCCTTCCTGAGCTCCCCTCTGGTCCTGCAGAATAGGAAACAGTCCAAGCTCTCCTCCCACTTAGGCCAAGGAACCTGGGACAGGGACATCCATCCTGACCCCTCTTGACATTAGAGGCAACAGCTCTTGAATCACACGTTGTCCATGATCAGTGTTCACCCACCTAAGGATGACCAGTCACCAAAGGGTAACCGAAACACAGTCTCAGGAGAGGTGTTTCCCTCCCCCAGAGGGGACCCTGCATCCGAGGACAGGCTCCTGGAGCCCAGTGCCTGCAAGAAGAGCAGCACGACTCTTGGGGATCTAAGAAATCCCCATGGAGCCACGTCCTGGGAGACAGGCATGATGGCAGATTTGAACCCTGGGGACAAGTGATAGCAGGTGAGACTGTGACCTTGGGGAAAGTGCTGGGGGATGGGGGAGGTGGGGATTGGCATGGGCGGAGGAAAGGTGGGACCTTAGCCATGCATGAAAAATGCCAGGCTAGAGAGATGCCCACAGGCCCCATGCCCAGAACGCTCTGCAAAGTAGGAAGATGTTAAGCAGTTACACAGACGTTTCAAGCTAACGCCCCCTGCAGAGGAGAAAAAAAAACAAAAATGGAGGCTTTAGGGATTCAAGTCTTCCAGATCATCTGTATAGTTGGGTTAAGGTCACCTTGCCCAGGCAGGTGCTGGTACCCCTCTGAACAAGTCAATCTGAAAATAGGCTCCATTTTAAAGTCAGCAGATCAGAACATTATCCCTACAGAGATTATGGGAGGTAACGAAAGATGGGAAGAAATTCAGTGTTCCAAAGGCCTTGCGATGGCTCACAGACCTTCAGTCCAAGCTCCTGTGTCCAGGCAGGTCTTTATCTAGTGCAGGTAAAACTTCCCCTGGTTTTAAGTAAGAGCCAGAGGTCCAAGCTGCAGAAAGCTACCCAACCACCATTTGCAGGACACCGTTGCCTGGCCTTGGCGAGCCCTTTGCATTGCACGCATGGTTACATTTAATCCCCATAGTAGCTTGATGAAGTGAGCACTGCCCCAATTTTATAGAAGAACCCCGAGAGGTTAAATTCCTTGTCCAAGGTCAAGGAGTTCCTTGTCCGAGTTATGCAGCAAGTAAGAGGCAAGTTTGAATGGAAATTCAAAGTTGGCCTGACTGCAAAACCCTCTATCCCTCCTGGATCGGTGCTGGGTGTCTGACATTCCTGGTAAATCATGGGTCACCTCACGCTTCCCATAGGAGCCTTGTGTATGGAACACACCCAGCAAACACCACGCGGCCAGCTCCATGGCGTCGTGGTCCGAACGCAGGCTGGAAGAGAGCTGCCAGACATAAGGCAGAACGTAAAGAAGATAGAATTTATTAGAGGGAAGGTCACTGCCAGAACAGCAGGCCGGCTTCCTAGTAGTCTGGGAGAGTCGAGCCCCAAGCATGTGCTATCGATCAGTTTTTATAGCCAGAAAACAAAGGAATGGTCCAAGGTGAAAATTTCGTTTACTGATCTGTCGAGGCACATATACCTTCCTTCTATAGGGTGGGAGTGGGACAGGACAGATGCCTTTCCTTATTTGGGACAGGTCCCGTTGCCCAGGTGGGCGTTGCCCAGGGGGGCTCAGGAATTTCATAACCATCGCAACATGGTGGGGAGGGCAATTAAGAGTCCGGTAGAGGGTGTGACGCTGACACTTTTTCAGGCAGGGTCGTCCTCTGTCCTTGGAGCACCACACATGGCATGGGGAGGGAGGCAGACTTCTGCAGAAATCTGACCTTAAATAGCCCCTTTTCTGCCCCCTCCCTACCCCAGTGGTGGCACCCGCACACCTGGATTTCTCCTTCAAGCCTTTCCAGTCTAGATCTCCCTTCCCACACCCCCTCCCTTCCTACCCATTGCCTCTGAGCCCAACTTCTTGGCCCCTGATATTCTATTCACCGATTTCTTCCCGCTTCTTTCACCCTGAATACAATAGGCTCCTTCCTGTGTGTGTTGGTAAACAGAATCACGACATTCCGAGGGCGGTGTGTTCCAGACCAGGTTTCAGCTCCTCAAGGAGCCCCTCATGCCACAGTCTCTTCCTGATGGGGACAGAACATCCTAGAGAGGTGGCCTGGCCTGGCCCATGCCCTGCCTCTCTGCCCCTGCCACTCTTGCACATTGCAGCTTAGGGGACAAGTGGTACAGCGCCAAACGTACTGCCTCTATTTTTCCTCAGAGCCCGGGAATTGCTCTCTCAGCTCCTGCCTAGAATACTGGAAGAGGGATGGGAAGGGGAAAGCGTTCGTTTGTTTGTAGCCATCACCAAGCAGGTTCCTACCACCCCACACCCAGGCTGAGATCTGGTGGGTGGGGGAATGGTGTTTTCCAAGTAGCCTCCATGACAGCCGGCAAGGAAGCAGCAATGAACGTGGCAGAGACAACACCGGAGAAGGGAGATGCAACCACCCGCAGACAGCAGGCGGCCACAACTCCTCCAGCACAGAGGATGATGGGGATCCCCTAATTCTTGACTCACGTGGATCCTGAGCCTCAGTCTTCTGAGCAGGCTGGAGGAGGAGCATGAATCTGCAAGGGCTCATCAACCGAGAGATTCACACAGAACTAGGCCCTCCCTCAACCTTAACCATCTCCAGGGTCCTTCATTGATCCTTTGAACAAGTCTTTATTAAGTACCAACCATCAGGGACATTATAATAAATAGACAGACGAGGTCCCTGTTCTCAGTGGAGGAGGCAGGCAGTAACGGAACAAGCAAACAACCAGATCAACAGTATAACTCAGACACATGCAGCAAAATGAGGGTGATGTGACAGAGACTGGTGATAGCACCCGCAACGTTAGAAAGGGGAATTAAGGAAAGCCTCTTGGAGGTAGTGATGGTTGAGCTTGGACTTTCATGACAGGAAGGCAGCAGCCTTTCCAAATACGAGGCGAATGCTCTCTGGGCAGAAGGGACAGAAGAAGCAAAGGCCCTGTGCAGAAACAAGCAGATTCAAAGAGGAGAGAGGAGACCCATGCAAGCAGCCAGAGCTGCTTCCCCCTACCAGGGTGTGAGGTAGGGGGAAGCAGCCGGCCCTGAACATCAAGGTCTTGCAGGATTTTACTGGAAATGCGATGGGTCCTTTTCCGAGGAACTCAAACACCCTTACCTGCTTGCCTCTCTGTTAGTGATGCTAAAAACACAAGGAAGGAGAGGAAGGAAGCGTGATTCACTGGCGATGACATTGACCAGAGCCAGTATAACCTTTTAGGGAGGAAGGATCTGTTGCTTGGCTACCAGGCCTGGGGAGGGTCATGGGTGGAAACGGGCAACAGAAGTGGAGCAAAAAGAGAGACACCAGGGGAGGGTGTCTAGGGGAGGGCTGAGAGCAGGAAATCTCACCGGGCTGGAGCTTAAAGAGCGAAGGAGGCCTGAGCGGCTCCCAGGAGCCGTGGCGCTTTGAATAGAGGGGAACAGAGTATTTTAAGGAAGTTTGTTTGGCTTTCACACAGTGTAATTTCCCCTTGGTTATCCTCTCAAGAAGACCTCGTGTTAAGAGCTTCACTATGTCCCAAAGCTTTTAGAGTCTGATGTCAGCTCCTTTTAGACAAGTCTAGAGGCTTGAAGTGGGCCTCAGGAGAGCCCCAGTGCTCAGTGCACTGTTGAGATTGGAACACAGGTGAAAAGGGCTCCTGCTGGACACTGCTGTGTAGGCTCAGTCCAGTCACTTCTCTGTTCCCTTCCTCTGGCCATGAGAGGACTGACTTAGAGGATCTCTAAGGTGCAAGCGGTCTGGGGCTCCAAGATGCCACATGTCCTTTCGTTTCCTTAACAGAGACTTGAGAAGATGAGGCTTAGATCCTCCTGACCTCCAGAGAAGGTTGTCTCACCCCTGCAGCAGGCTGTCCTGCTGCCCTTAGTGCCGAGAGGGGACGGTTTTAGGGGCACACCTGCTCCCTGACCGCTACACACTGCTCAGGCCCAGCCTTCTCCAAGGAACTGACCTCCCTCAGGGACAAGGGACTCCTGGAAGCTTTCATCAGCGTCTGTCTTTCGATGCCAGGACTGGGTTGGGTGCAGCCCCGAGCAAGGTAGACCATGTAAACGACTCCTCAAGGAAGGTGGCTATGACCTCAGTGGTGAGATACCCCCTGGGGAGCAGAAGAGCCTCTTCACATTCTGGAGAGGGTCTGGGGTGACCTGTGACCCTGGCAGAGCCAAGAGTTCAGGCCCTCTCTCCTCCATACCCTGCTGCTTCAGGGTCAAGCAGAGTCTCCAGACCCTGGTCAGCCCTCTCCTTCCTGGTTCCTTCCTGGCTCCTTCCTTCTAGCTTGGCTGTAGGAACCCAGGCATAGCTGCTTTAGCAGGCTGCCTGCTTCCTTCAGCACAGCAAGTCCTTCCTGCAGAACCTGCAGCGCTTTCTACCACCTTAGTAACCAGCACACGTACCCAGCGCTCTTCCCCTCCTCCCCTCCCCTCCTCCCCTGCCTCCTGCCTCTTTCCTCCTTTCTCTCTCTCTCTCTCTCTCTCTCTCTCTCTCTGTGTGTCTCTCCCCCACCCCCTTCCTTTACCTTCTCCTGCTTCCTCCCCACCCCTCAGAGCCATTGCCACCTCCTGGGAAACTGAGAGGGTTTATCATCAAATCAGGCTTTGTCATAAGGAAAACAGGTTTATTTTCCTCACTTTGCGAAGGTGCTGACAGAAGCAGCTAGGTAAAGGGTGTTTTGTATATTCAAAGCCTCCATCTGTCCGTCCCCCACACTCCCTCACCCCCACCCCCATGGCTGAATCTGGCACTGTTTTCTCATTTTCCTCAAAGGCTGCTCCTCTGACCTGCCTCTTGGGTCCCCCATTCTCTTAACCCTTACCTGTGAACCTTTGCCCACAGGACCCATCCACTCCTAACCACTCCTTCATTCAGGTCATTTCACTCACTCAGCAGTTTAGAGTCACTGCTTTTATGTGCTAGGGACTCCAGGTGCTGTGGATGTGAGATACGGGGGTGGGGGGGTGGGTGCATGGATACATGAATAAACCACTAAAGTACAAAGCAGTAACCGTGGCAGCAGTGGTGGCACACGGCACCGAGGTGGGGCAGAGACCATGGAAGGCGGAAGGTGTACTGAAGGAGAAGATAGTGATGCCAGAGCAAGAAGCCTGAGGCCAAGTGGGATCATGGGATCAAGGGCTGGTGGGGGCATGGGGGGTGATGCGCTACAGGCCTGTACCCAGGGCACGCGCTGGTGCTGAGCAGGGTGATTCTGGAGCAGACGTTGTAAGCAGAGGAAGCAGGGGCGGGAGAGGCTTATGAAAGGAGCCCCTGCTGGGTGGCACATGGGGGATCAGAAGGGTCAGGCTGGTATCTCAGAAGTTCTGTGAAAGGCAGTTTTGAGGGGGACAAGCCTGGAGTCTGGGGGAGGGAGACTGGTTAGGAGGCCAATGCCATGAGAATCAGAAGTGAGTTCTGGGACTTCCCTGGTGACGTAGTGGATAAGACTCTGGGCTCCCAGTGCAGGGGCCCGGGCTCGATCTCTGGGCATGGGAACTTGATCCCACATGCATGCCGCAACCAAGAGTTCACATGCCACAACTAAGGAGGCTAGGTGCCACAACTGAGGAGGCTACATGCCACAACTAAGGAGGCCACCTGCCGCAACTAAGACCCAGCACAACCGAATAGAATAGGATAAAAAAATAAAATGAAGTGAGTTCTGAGTTGAGAACAGTGGTGGGACAGGAGAAGTCACAGGAGCCATTAAAGGAAGAGCCTGCAATAGTTTTGGGGAGTGGGACTCTCCAGCAGAGAGGCAGCTGAATCCAGGAGAGGGTATGCGATGGATTACTAAGCACATGAGCTGTGAGAAAGGCAGCCAGGGGGCAGAGAACACTGCCCAATGGGAGGAGCCCCAGGCCGGGTAGGTGTGCAGGCAAAAGAGAAGCCGGAGAGGTGAAAGCAGCAGGAGAGGCTGGCAACCCAGAAGGGAAGAAAAGGGGTAGAGGGTAAAGTGGGAGGTAGTCGGGTCAGGCTTCACTCAGAGCAGAGTGTCACTAACGGCTAACACCCTGTTCAGTGTGGAAGTGACGTTGGCCCCGGTGACCCCTGTGTGAGCAGTCTGGGCTCACTGCTGCCTCTCCCCTCACCTCTGGGGTCTTCCTGGAGACAACCACTCTTCACTCTGCCACCCCATTATCCATCACAGTGACTGCTGGTATTGAGCACCAACTGGCAGTCCACCCTTCCACGGGCTATGTAGCGTATGGGAGAAGCACAGCCCTCGTGCTCAGAGAGCTCCCAGGCTATTGCAGGAGCATGTGCACAAAATCCCCATCCATTAAAAAAGCAGCCAACAAGGGACTTCCCTGGTGGCGCAGCGGTTAAGAATCTGCCTGCCAATGCAGGGCACACGGGTTCGAGCCCTGGTCCTGGAAGATCTCACATGCCACGGAGCAACGAAGCCTGCGCACCACAACTACTGAGCCTGCCCTCTAGAGCCCGCGGGCCACAACTACCGAGCCTGTGCACCACAACTACTGAAGCCCGCGTGCCTAGAGCCCATGCCTCGCAACAAGAGAAGCCACTGCAATGAGAAGCCCACGCACCGCAACGAAGAGTAGCCCCTGCTCGCCAAAACTAGAGAAAGTCTGCGTGCAGCAACGAAGACCCAAGGCAGCCAAAAGAAAAAGAAAAAAGCAACCGACAAGTAATATCGACCAGGAATGAACCTAAAGTCAATGAGTGCATGCTAAAGTGACGCCCAAGAGAAGAGGCTGACTCCAGAAGGAAGGCAGGGACACCCCAACTGGCTCTGCAGCACCAGGACCGACTGGGACGTGAAGTCCGTAATTCATAGCCGATCAATCCTGGAGGGCCCAGTGCTCTGACCCCTTTGGAAACCTCTCTTCTCTGACAGCTGAGCCCTTCTCCTCGGAGGCCTAGGGCAGGAAGGTTTCTCTGTGAGATGTACTCTGGTGCCCCGCAGCCAGGATGATGGACGAGGAGGCAAGAGAGCTGCTCAGGGCGGCTGAGACCAGTGGGGCTGAGCAGGGAGAGAAATGTTATGGCAGAGCAACTGAGAAACAGGAGAAGCACTCGGGGGCTGCATGGGAGTGGCGGGGATCTAGGTCCTTCTCTCAGCCATCTCCATTCACCTGTCTGCCTCTTGAACCAGGTCCTAAGTTCTATGACACAAATGACACAGAGGGACAGCTGAGAGGGGAAGGTGAAAGATCAAGGTTCCAAAGGGTCATCTATTCCCTTCAAGGTCATGGGTTATGGAAAGCTCTTGGGTGTACTCAGGAGTAGCTCACCTGGCAGCCGAGACCTGGTCCCTGTTCCAGTGCCCCAGTGCCCCAGAAATGGGCCCAGCCCCAGATTCTCCTGGCAGAGATTCAAGCTCCCATTCAACCTCACTCCCTCAGGCATAGGAGATGCTGGGGCCAGCAGCTAGCAGAGGGAAAGACACATCTCCTTGGAATCAATCCAATCAGGACTCCATCCCAGGGTCCAAGGTGCAATAGAATGGCAGCCAATCCCTCCGGAAACTGACTGGCAGCCTCCACCGCCCATAGATGTGACGAGTAAGGCCTCAGCCTACTCTTTCTCCAGCCTTTGCGTTCCATTTGTCCAGGCCTCTGGAATGTACTGCATCCCTCCCATGTACACACAGGACGATAGGGATGCCGCTGTCCTCTCACTCCCCAGCAGCTGCTGGATAAGAGGGGAATCAAAGAAACAGAAACTCGTGGGAGCCACCCTTGCAAGCAGCAGAAGTGAAAGGAAGCTGGGCACAGGGGGAGGGGGCCTGGGGCTGGGCCAGCTGGCATTATCGGTCTCGCCTGCCCGACAGACAAAACGTGACTGCATTATTGGTTGGCTAATTGAACTCTCTTTTCTAGAGGTGAGCACAGAGCAGTAGGGTAACAGAGCCTCTCTAACCTGAGTGCTGCATGCTTTGTGCTTCCCTTACTCCTAGGTATAGGGTTATGCTGACAAGTCAAACATGAGCCTGTGCTGGAGAGTTTACTCCGGAGGCCATGGCTGAGGCAGTAATGCTAACAGTGTAAGACCTGGAAGCTCAAGGGAGGAGGGTGCCATGGGCTGAAGTCAGCTGGAAGCCTGAGTCGGGGAGGCAGTGTGTGAACTGCCATGGCCCCTCCTCACTCCCGCAGAGGCAGCTGTTTAGTACAACTTCTATGTGGCAGGGACAGGCCTTACACGCAGCACAGTACCTATTTATGGAAAGAATAAGAGGCTGCTGGCAGCGAAAGTATGTTTCTGAAGGTAAGCCACGTGAAGGGGCCCTCCTGGGTAGCTGGCCTTCGCCAGTCCCTCTCTTGCACGCCTTCCTTCATTGTGGCGGGGGGGGGGGGGGGCGCATCTTCTCCCTGACTCCTCTCCATCTCTACTTGGTTCCCTCCGCGTCTCCAGGTAGGCCCCTGTTCAAATCCCCTGTGTCCCTGAGGGGAGGAACGGGAGACTCCCCACCTCGCTCTCACACCCAAGACATCAGGTCGAAGATGCTGCCCTGGGTGCAGGCAAAATACAACTGCGTGCTTCCCAGCCCGACCCTTATCAGGCTCCTGGAGCATCAAGGAAGTGCCAGTTTCTCAGCAAGTTCCAGAGGCACCTTGCATTGAATAGCCTCCATTCGCCCCTCCGCCCCAGCTCCCACACCCTCCACCCTCCTCTACCCTGCTCTGAGCCCTGTATCTGGAAGGCTGATTTCTAAGCCTGCACCAGCCAGGCTCCCTAGACCTCCAGCGTCCAGTGGGATCAGCTGTTGGAGACCTGGCGCAGGAGGAGACTGTGCCGTCCTCGTCCCCTCGTTTACTCCCCGGCCCTCAGCCCTCCTCCGTCCGGCAGCCTCCTCCTGCCGCTGCAGCTCTCTCCAGGTCCCAGGGAAGGCCCTCCCCCATTCCTTCAGAGTGTTTCACCTTCCCTTGCCGGGGTGTATATGCCACCTCTTTCCTGCTGGAGCCCCTCTCATGCATACTTTGCCCCTGCTCTCCTCACCAGTGGGAAATAGGGAGAAAAGATGCCTTAGAACGCTGCCCCAGAACAAGGCCCAGGTTGGTTCACTTAGAGATGAATCTCGGTTTGAAACTTAGTTCTACTGCAAGGTAAGTTATTTTTCTTGTGTTTCACTTTTTTCATCTGGGAAACGGGAATACCGCTCCCTCTCGGGGTTGTTATGAGGGTTAAGTTAAGCAATGTACACACACGGTGCTCACCATTATTTGGCACACAGAGCTTGACAAACAGAAGTGACTGTTATTGTGCTTTAAGAGAAGTGTGACGAGCCCTAAATCCTCCCTCTTTGAACTGCCTTTGGGGCCCATCCAGCAGTCATGGTGACCAAGACATGGGGCTATTTTGGGGCCTCTGAGAGACTGCAGGACAATTCTTGTAGGGTGGGTCTCAGACTCCCCTTTCTTGAAAGGTTACCTTCCCAGGAGGCCTCCAACTTCTCTCTGATGCCACAGGAACAGCCTAGGAGCAGCATGTCGGGGGGGGAGGGGTTATAGAGACCCTTTGTATTGGAATCCCAACTGGTAAAGGCAAGGACGGGGCAGCCTGCCTCTCTGACTCGTTCCAAGTTTCATGAGGCTCGTTATCATACTGAGATCGTAGCTCAAATGAGCTTCTCTCATTTCCATGCTATCAGCTTCTGTGACTCATTCTCCAAGTCCCAGGGTGCATAAGGAGCCACTGAGGCTATGTGGATCCAGATATATCACATCTTGGAAGTGAGAAGCCGGAAAGGAGGCCTGAAGCCTCAGGTGACATAGATGAGGCCAAGGTGACGGCAGCTCCAGCCAGCATCGGCCTCGCAGGTGCTGACTGACTCCCAGGCCTATGGCATCCCCACTCCAACCAGATGCTAGAAGGGCACAAATAAGCTTAAAAAAGGAAAGGGCAATGGGGAACTAAGACCGATGAACTCCCCCTGTGTGCTAGATGTTGGGTTAGGCACTGTATACCCACTATCCAATTTGACCCATACCTTCAATCAGCTGTATCTCCATTTTACAGATAAGAAAAATCTAAGGCTCAGAAGGGTGATGTGTTTGCTGCATGATAGACAGCTAATCAGCGGTGTTCCAGCCCTACTCCTCCGCTTGCCCAAGCTGCATCCTCCCAGGGAGGAATGTTTCCTCACCGAGAGCATGCTGGGCGGCTGGGCGGCTGCACCTGCGGGCTCAAGCAGGGAGTGATGGAGGTCAGTGGGCAAGAGCACGGTGAAGCTTGGTGAGCTGCTGGGGCTGGTGGTGGCTGGGCCTGAATGGCAGGGGCCCTGAGCACACAGGTTGGGGGCTGGGGACAATCTTGGGTAGGGAGCTGGGCCCAGAGCGCCATGTGGTTCTCTGAAAGATGGGGGTGGTAGGAGTGGCAGAGAAAAAAGCTCAACCAATTTTAAAAAAATAAAAGAGACTTCCCTGGTGGCGCAGCAGTTAAGAATCTGCCTGCCGATGCAGGGGACACGGGTTTGAGCCCTGCTCCAGGAAGATCCAACGTGCCACGGAGCAACTGAGCCCCTGCATCACAACTACTGAGCCTGCCCTCCAGGGCCCGTGTGCTGCAGCTACTGAGCCCGTGTGCTGCAACTACTGAGCCCACATGCTGCAACTACTGAACCCCACACACCTAGAGCCCGTGCCCTGCAACAAGAGAAGCCACCACAATGAGAAGCCCGCGCACCACAATGAAGAGTAGCCCCCAGTTCGCCGCAGCTAGGGAAAGCCAGCGCAGAGCAACAAAGACCCAATGCAGCCAAAAATAAATAAATAAATAGGGCTGGCTCCGATGCCAAAAGAGACCCAGGCTTGGGGTCTGGGGCTGGGAAGGCTGGCTGTGGCCGGGGCCACCCCTGCTGGAGAGGGAGCCGCAGTAACAGGGATGTGGGCCATCCTGCTGAAAGCACTGGAGCCCCCCCTGCGGCTCTCCCAGTGTGACCTCAGGGATGACAGCATAACCAGCCTTGAACTAGGCCCTGAGGCAACTCAGAGGACACAGGGAAAGGGGAAGGGAAAGGAAAGCTAGGGAAACAGAGAGGAGAGCTGGAACTCTCCTGCACCCTGAGAAGGAAAGGGACCCCCTCCTGGGTCAGGGTGGAGGGAGTGCCCCTTGAGGCATTTGTGTTGCCTCCCCCCATCCTGTCCTCTCTGAAAGTAGAGGAGCCTGGGTGTCAAATGACCGCTAGAGCACAACTCTGTGGAGGGACAAATCCCCACTATAGGATTTCTATGACATTTCTAGTACAGACACTCAGCAGCAGTGTGTCTAGGACACTGTCCTCCTGGCCCCTCTGCTACAAGCAGGCCGATGGGTGGGCCACCAGAAGAGCTCAGATTTCACCAGTGTCGACCACAAAGGCCCGCAATCATTTTTAACTGCTAACACCTAAGCTGCTTAATATTTTCAGTAGAACTGAAAAACATTCACGTTAGACATCCATTGTTTGCGGGTGTAGGAAATCCATTTTCATAATGCTTAATCTTTTTTGATTTATTGAATTTTCACTTGACTTTTATTGGCCACTCTCCCCCGCTGCACTTGCTACAAGAGCTTCGCGGAGCAGGGTAATTGTTTGCACAAATTCAGCCGGGAGAGAGGATGGCATCCTGGGTAGTGAGACAGTGCCAGGTGCCAGCCTGCAGCAGGACCCTGGTACCATGAGGGCTCTCAGGGCAGTAATGGACAAAGGCTTCAGCCAACCAGAATGGCCTTCCCCTCAGCACACCAATGGGGGCGGGGAACTCGGGTGCACACCAGGAGCCAGAGCTGAAGCCCAGCGCAGGGGCCATGGGAGCTCTTCCTGGACAGGACAGGGTCGGGCTGTGCAGGACTGACATCATCAAAGATCTAGAAGATTCTGCCACCACCTCTCTCTGAAGCGGAGTTTTCCTCACCTACAAAGTACAAGACCTGAGTCTAATCCCAGCTCTGCCCCTTCCTAGCTGAGTGACCTTCGGCAAGTCACTCTGATTCTCCGAGCTTAGTTTTCTCTATAAAATGGTTTTAATAATGTGCCATTGGAAAGGCTGATGTGAGGTTTGAAGGGAATACCACGGGCAAAGCCTCTAATGCTATGCCTGACACATAGTGGGAGGACAGCAAACGTTCATTTACTCTCACCCTCACCCCAACCCTGGGAAATGGTCAGGGTGTCGTGGCCACACACCCCTCACCCCATCACTGCTTCTTACTGGCTCTGCAGACACCCAGACACTATTCAGTTCACCCCCCACACCATCTGGGAGGAGTGTGGGTGAGGAAGCTGCATGGCCATGGAGGGAGGCAGGGACGAGAGGATTAGGGGAGGGGGCTGGCGGCATATCCAGCAGAGCCAGGCACAGCCGGGACCCAGCTGGAAAGAACTGCCTACCAGCATCTATGACTGGAAGCCCAGGGTGGCCCCATCCCTCGTTCCATCCCCCACTTCCCTGCCACCAGACTGAGTCAGGATGTTTCTGGTTTAAGTGCTCTGTATGACTCTGGAACCCTGGGGACCCCGCCTGCCTGACTGAAAAGGTCCCAATGCCCAGCTCTGCCTCTGTCCTGGGATCCACAGAGGCTCATACTACTAACAATAGCTGCAAATCCCTGATTAAAATGCTGCAGCAGGGAGAATCAATAACCATTGGCAGCTGCACCTCTAATAAGTATAACAATCACCATTAAGGGAAAGAGTGGGGGAGTGAGTGGGGCTGGTAATACAGCGATTACAGTAATCTGACTCCACCCCCCTCTGCATCCTCCTGCTGTTGGCGTGCCCCTGCCAGGAGCCAGTCAGGAGGGGCAAGGGATGCCAGCCCAAGCAGGCAGCCTGGCTTCGCCCTGTTCCCAGCCTCTGGGGGCACCGCAGCCCCCAACACCCACTTCATTCACTGATCTGGAGAAAAGCTCCCTGCCTGGATGGGAGGAGGCAAAGTGAATCTCAGCGGGGAGGGGAGGGAAAGAGAAGACATGGAGAACTCCTCACTTAGACACCAGGGCTGCTAATAGGTGTGAGTCTGTTCAGGCTTCAAGAATTTCTTGCTCCATGAGCTCCACAGGGCTGATAATTTATTGAATCTCATTTAATAGAAACTTGCACAGTGCTTACCATGCACCACACATTAGTTTAAGCACTTTGCAAATGTAAACTCACTTAATCCTCATAACAACCCACAGAGTAGATGTTCTTATTGTCCTTACTTTGCAGATGAGGAAACTGAGTCACAGAGTTGGTTAACTAATTTGCCCAGGGTGACTAAGCCTGAAGTGGCAGATCCAGGACTTTAACTGGATGGCCCAGCTTTACTCTCTGTGCCCTGAACCCTTTTTCTATGTGGCCTCTGTAACCCCTGTGCCTGACACATAGTAGACACCGAACTCATTGGCTGTCTGGAGCATTAAGCTACCCTCAGTCCCTCCCAATGGTGATATTAACACTACTTGCCCCGTGCTTTTATTGTATCTAACCCCATCCCAGAGTCTGGGCATGTTCTAAAATGTTTTCTAGCAGCATTGGTGAACAGGAGCAAGGCCTGTGGGAGAGCACCGCCTCGTCCCTTCTCCCCAACTCTGGCTAAGTCATGAACACTGACCGTGCCCTCCTCATGGCTGTGGGACCACGACACCAACCCAGAAACCCTCTAGAGTTACATTCATGTATCTCACCTGCACTCAAAACCTAAAGCTAAGTGAGCTGGAAGCTGCCATCTTCCAGAGGCAGAGTTTTCTTGGACATGGGACAATACTCTGCCATCTTCCAGAGGCAGAGTTTTCTTGGACATGGGACAATACAGAGAGGTGGGGCTAGCCACCTCTCCAGCCCCAACATGCAAAATCAGGGCACATGAGACATCACAGTTTATATTATCTCCGATAGTTTAACTGGCTCCCCTAGAACTGCAATTCCCCTAGTTATGATCATTATTGAGGAGAAAATAGGTCAGCATCCAGGTCTCTCATGTTTGCCCCACTGTGCGCCCTGTTCGGAGCACGGTGCCTGGTGTGTAGGTGTGTGTTTCATGATACGAAAGAACAAATGAACGAACAAGTTTTCTCCTTGTTCTCATTCACTATTTTATATTCCAAACTCCAAACAAGCTCTACTTAAATTAATTGGGTTTTAGGAAAGAGAATTTTTAATGTCTTTTTAGTCTTCTTCAATGCACATTTTTTTTATTGTGTAAGGTATACATAACATAAAATTGACTGTTTTAACCATTTTAAGTGTATAGTTCAATAGCATTGAGGACATTCACATTGTCGTGCAATCATCAACACCATTCATCAGATTCTTTTCATCTTCCCAAACTGAAACTCCATACCCATTCAACAATAACTCCCTATCCCCTCCCCCTCACAGCTCCTAGTAACCGCCATTCTAATTTCAGCCTCCGTGAATTTTACTGCTATAGGGACCTCATAATTGCACAAGTTTGGGTAGATGGCTCTTTCATAATTTAGTTCAGCATTCCCTTAGGATTGATCATACAGATTGTTTCCAGTCTTTCCCTTACAATAATGCAGCAACAAGTATATTGAATATTTGTGCAACTAGCTTTTCTGTGTGTATATTTAGGATTATTACCTTGGGTTTGATTGTCAAAATCAAGAATTACTGAGAAAAAAATAGCTTAAACATATTTTTGCTTTTGATGTATATTGTCAGCTTATCCTAAAGGATTTTAGAGTTAATATATTACATCTTAAACATTACACCAGCAAAATAAAAACGTGCCCGTTTCTCTGTATTCCTACCTCCACTGGATTTTTTTAAAATGCATTGCTAATTTGTTAGGCAAAGACCTATACGTCATTGTTAGACTAAAAATATGTCATGGCAACTGGAGCTTAGTGGAAAGATGGATGAACTGAGAATGAGATCTATTTTTGGAAGGTGAGTATAAAGCAAAATGTACGCTGAACTGAAAGGAAAACGAAGAGCTGCCGCCGTTTTCAAGTGTTTAGGCCCTAAGTGGGGCTGGCAGAAGGAAAAGCAAGGGAAGGAAGAGAAACCAGCATCAGGAAGAGAAACCAGCATCTGTATACCGGGCACTGCTGTAGCACCTGGGGGTCCAAGTCAAGAAGACAGTCTCTCCATCTGCTCACAACTGAATAGAATTTTTAAATTCCATTTTACAGAAGTGAAAACTAAAGATGAGAGTTAGCTGTTAAAATAACTTTTGCAAGGTCATACAACTCATCAGTAATAATGGCAACTAAATGTATAGATGGCTAACCACATACTAGACACTGTGTTAAGCACTTTATATAGGTTTTTTTTAACATCTTTATTGGAGTATAATTGCTTTACAATGGTGTGTTAGTTTCTGCTTTATAACAAAGTGAATCAGCTATACATATACATATATCCCCATATCTCCTCCCTCTTGCATCTCCCTCCCACCCTCCCTATCCCAGCCCTCTAGGTGGTCACAAAGCACCGAGCTGCTCTCCCTGTGCTATGTGGCTGCTTCCCACTAGCTATCTATTTTAGATTTGGGAGTGTATGTATGTCCATGCCACTCTCTCACTTTGTCCCAGCTTCCCCTTCCCACTCTCCGTGTCCTTAAGTCCATTCTCTACGTCTGCGTCTTTATTCCTTTCCTGCCCCTAGGTTCTTCAGAACCACTTTTTTTTCTTTTTTCTTCTTTTTTCTTTAGATTCCATATATGTGTGTTAGCATACGGTATTTGTTTTTCTCTTTCTGACTGACTTCACTCTGTATGACAGACTCTAGGTCCATCCACCTCACTACAAATAACTCAATTTCGTTTCTTTTTATGGCTGAGTAATATTTCATTGTATATATGTGCCACATCTTCTTTATCCATTCCTGTCGATGGACAACTTAGGCTGCTTCCATGTCCTGGCTATTGTAAATAGTGCTGCTATGAACATTGGGGTGCATGTATCTTTTCAAATTATAGTTTTCTTTGGATATATGCCCAGTAGTGGGATTGCTGGGTCATATGGTAGTTCTATTTTTAGTTTTTTTAAGGAACCTCCATACTGTTCTCCATAGTGGCTGTATGAATTTACATTCCCACCAACAATGCAAGAGGGTTCCCTTTTCTCCACACCCTCTCCAGCATTTGTTGTTTGTAGATATTTTGATGCTGCCCATTCTAACTGGTGTGAGGTGATACCTCATTGTAGTTTTGATTTGCATTTCTCTAATGATTCGTGATTTGCGTTTCTCTAATGATTGATTAGTGATGTTGAGTGTCCTTTAATGTGTTTGTTGGCAATCTGTATAGTGCTTTATATGGTGCTCATTTATTCATTACCTTCCCAAATCCCCATAAAGCTGGTCCCACTTGGTCCCATTTAATAGATTTCCTAAGATCACAGAACCTGGATGTCTGGTCCTACAGTGTGACCCACCCCCCAGGCCTACCTGCATGTCCCATCATCTCTCAGCGCCAGGCACCCCATTCCAGACAATGCATAGCTCCCGAAAATCTCCCTTTTTTCACTCCACGCCATTTCCTCTTCTTGGAACCTTGGAACACCCATCCACATCCCCCAACCTTTTCTGTTTGTCTAACCCATTGATAAGAATCAGCTCAGGATCAGCCCTGACCCCCAGTACCTCCACCCCACCTGACCCCACATGGGGTTTGGTGTCCCTCTTATGAGCGTCAGTGGATAAACCTATCACAGCGCTTACCACGCTATATTGTAATTGCATATGCGTCTGTCTCCCTAGCCAGGTGTCTAAGATCACAGGCTGTGTTATTTTATCTCCATATTCCTTTACCTGAGTCCTGGTACTCAATAAGAGTTTAGTGAATGAATGCATTCTCTGCCATGCAAACCCAGATTTGGCCCAATCTGAAGTCTGAGGAATTTCCAGCAAAGGTGAATGAAACAGGGCAGGAGGAAGCACATAGGCTAGATTCTCCTCCTGGGGGAACTTTGAAATCCCCTGGGCTGGCACCATCTTCCCATTCTCCACACCTGCACCTTGACACTCAGACCTGCTCGTAACCAACATTGGAGTGCTCAAGAGGGAAGCACTGTGGAAACACAGAACCTTCGGCCTGGTGAGAGGGCAGTAATTAAATTTCTCTGCTAACATGCTCATCCTGGAACAGCCTCACCTCCAGACTGGTCCTCTAGGAATAGAGACCTAGCTGTTTTCTTTTTCTGCAACCAGAGCCGGTGGCTGACTGGAAGTGCTGGAGGCCCAGGAAGCTGCTGACACTCACAGTGAGAGAAAGTGGATCTGGAGGTGGGGGAGCTCTCCCTGTTGCCTAGAGCCTGGGACTGACCGCTTCTCCAGGGAGGCTGGGGAAGCCCCCAGGATCGCAGGCCACCGGGCAAGGGTGCAGGGATTCCAGCCTCTGCTCAGAAACAAGCTGGCCCTCTCACCGTACCCAGTGTTCCAACGCTTATGGGACACCCAGTAAAGCAGACACAGGAAAAACAGTTCGAGTGACTTTATGCTTGACATTCTAGTCAGCATTATGGGAAAGTCAGAACTCTTTGGGTGTTTCTTGCCTTAATTCATGTTTCATTTTCTGCTCTATCAGGATGTCAGGGCAGTTGAGAAAGCACCATAATCTTTTTAAGGCTCAGGACTTCCTAAATATTTTCCTCCAGCCATGGCAGGTCCGCATCTGAGGATGAGAACCCTGAGATTTAGGAGGGGCAGATCAAGAAGGACTTCCTGAAGGAGTGTGAAGAGAGCAGTCTAGGTGGATCTCACTGAAGTTAAGCCCCCTTGAGGCTTAGTTTGCATCTCTTATTTGGCCTTGCTCTTGCAACAAGCTTTTGTGCGTGTGTATTTAGCATTATTACCTTGGGTTTGATTGTCAAAATAGAGAATAACTAGGGAAAAAATAGTTTAAACATATTTATGTTTTTGATATATATTGGCAGTTATCCTAAAGGATTTTAGAGTTTATATACTACATCTTAAACATTACAGGGATGATGCCTTGCTCTTTCTTCTGGGACTAGGCGTCCATGCCAGGGGCCCCTGGGGTGGGGGCGGCTGCCCTTTGCCCAGCACAGCCTTGTGGGCTGATGTGCACAGTCCTTCGTAATGAGCCACATCTCCCACTTCCTGACATTCCATTTTGGAGAGGAAAGTTACCAGAGGGGGAGGGAGGAGGGTGGGATGGGAGTGGGGAGGATGGGGCTCTGCCTTACAGGATTATTAGTCTTTCAGCACTAGAGTGTTTAAAGATCAGAATGATAATTTAAAGGTAAAAAAACAAAACCAGCAAGGCAGTTACTCTAAAGAATCTTCCCTGAAAGAAAATGGGGGAAATCAATATTTAATTCAGAATTCATTGATTTGCAATTTGGGTACCACACTCGGCACTCGATTTTGTTCAGGTTTCTCAGTGAGAGATTATTATGGAGTCACCGGAGATGGATACTTAGTGCCTCAGGGAAAGGCTGTGATGGGAGACAGAGAAACAGGGGACTTTCCCTTGAGTCAGCTTTCCCCGTCTGCTCCCGTCTCCAGCTCCAGGTGCCTCCCGTCCCTGAGAGCTTGGGGAAACCCAGGCTGAGCGTGAGGTGGCAGCCACTGAAATCCAGGAGGGATGTGAGGAGAATACATATGGTCCATTCTCCTGACTCTGGGTAGAGCGGTGTCCAAATCCCCTCAAAATGAGCTGCCTGCACTTGCACACACCCCCACCCCCACCTTCGTCATCAAAAATGCCCTAAATGTGTAGAGATGCAAACTGAAGTAACTAAGGATGAAAAATCATAATATCTGTAATCTACTGTAAAATGCTTCAGAAAAAAAAGATCAAAAAAAAAATCTTAGACGAGAATTCTCAAAACTTCACACAGTCTCTCCCTTTTCTTTCCTTGGGCCTTCCAGCTAACCGAATCTATCTAAAGTCTAGGCTAAATCCATGTTGTTGCAAATGAAGCATGTACCATTCTGTTCTAACTTTCGCTGTCATGGAAACTGGCTGCTCACCTGTACCCAACCCCCGCCCCAGGCCCCCCAAAAAAAGAGGCAGTGACTATGAATCCGTAGAAAAACTGGATATTACCACATACATGCAGCCAAGCTCTCAACCAGTCAGCCACTCAGCATATGCTGTGGCACAGCTGCCCTGCTGAGCAGCTGGAGGTGGGGGATGGGGGAATGAGGGGGTGGGATGGGGTGGGAGAAAAATGGAAAAGTATGGTTTTTAGTCTTCTCTGCCGCCATGCAGTCTAGATGGGGACATACACCTGGAGCACCCAGGATCAGAGAGCTCCCAGTCCACAATAAATGACATATTGCCACACTAGTGGGTTAGTGTTCTAAAAATTAATTAATTAATTAAAAACAAAAACACACAAAATTCTCTCCTAGTCCTTCAGAATTTGTTACAATTTTCAGTGTTCTTTTATATCTGTTAACTGCAGTTGGTTCTTGTTCCTTGTTCAGAACACTATGAAATGGTTAGGGCTGGAATTATTTGTCCCCACTTCACAAGTGAAGACATTGCGGCACCGGAAGTTGTATGAATGAGTAGCATAGATTAGCGGCAGTGCCGGGGTCAGGACTCAGGCCACTCCCCACAATGCGGCACTTTCCCAGTCTTGCTGCCTGAGAGGGTTTCTGCACATGCCTCAGGGAGCCTTCGAGCTGGACAACCTCTAGGCCATCTTCCCCAACTTTCCTCCTCTCTCAGTCCAGCAGCAGATCCAGCCAATGTCCAACTATTCGACATTTCTCAGAACTTCTCTAAAAGCTCCCAGTGGTCTTCTGCCACTGAGCCCCTCCATCACATATGGAACAAGAGAAGCCACTGAATGAGAGAAGCTAGTGTACCTCAACGAAGGGTAGCCCCCGCTTGCCACAAGTAGAGAAAGCCCAGGCGCAGCAATGAAGACTGAACACAGCCTAAAGTAAAAATAAAAAAATTAAATTAAGAAAAATCATTTAGGGCTTCCCTGGTGGCGCAGTGTTTGAGAGTCCGCCTGCCGATGATGGGGACACGGGTTCGTGCCCCGGTCTGGGAAGATCCCACATGCCGCGGAATGGCTAAGGCCCCTGAGCCATGGCCGCTGAGCCTGCGCGTCCGGAGCCTGTGCTCCGCAACAGGAGAGGCCACAACAGTGAGAGGCCCGCGTACAGCGAAAAAAAAAAAAAAAAAAGAAAAATCATTTAAAAAAGTAATTGAGATTGATCTTTTTAAAAAAATGAAAGTGCCTTATACATTACAAAGGGCAATTCTATCATGAGTTATTTTTTGTAGCTAAGAAGAAAGAAAGAAAGAAAGAAAGGAAGGAAGGAAGGAAGGAAGAAAGAAAAAGCAAGGAAGGAAGGTAGGAAGGAAAAAAGAAAGAAGAAATGAAAGGAAGAAAGAAAGACAGAAAGAAAGAATTTTTAAAATGCCCCTTATTAATAGTTATAATTTATTGAGTGCCAACTAGGTGCTACTTACTACATTTAGCGATTTAAACCTATTATTTCCAAAACTCACAAAACCAGTAAGGAGGGCACTGACCTCATTTTATAAATAAGTTGTCCAAGACATTTAACTAAATGGTGGAGCGGAAATTGGAACCTAGGTGTGTCTTCTTTCACGTTCTATATTTTTTCTCTACCCTAGCAAAAGCCTACACCACACACATGCTTCCATTGCCATGTTTACCACATTGCATTTGTAATTTGTTTGTCTATACATTTTTCTCCTAGAAGACCATGGACTTGTGAAGGACTGAGACTATACATTTTGGTCATTTTAGTCTATACATCTTGGTCCTATCTTTGTGATTGTCAGATAATAGGCATTCACTGAGTATTTATTGATATGGTTATTCACCGAATCTCATTTCCTCCTAAACATATTCAGAGGCCTAGATAAGGGTGGAAGGGTGGGGGTGCTAAAGAAGAGGGGACACAGGCCCTCTGCAATTCTCTGTCTAGGGGGCTGTAAATCCAGGAGTTATCCTCAGAAGCCTGCCTCTTCCCAAAGTTCTAAGAACTCATACATATTCATAATGGGAGAAAACACTGACAAGAGATATTTATTTTGTTTATTAAACTGACATCTTGGCAAATTATAGCAGAAAAATGAATAAGTCTGTTTCCTCCTGTGCTTTCACAGTATGAGAGTTGAATTGATGGTGCCTCCTAGCCCGACAGTTGGAAGGAACAAAGAGAGCTGGGCCATCATCCAACCAGAGTTAGCCTGGAGCAGCTCCTACGGCAGAGATGGGATTCACCAAAGGGAGAGGATGCCCACTGGAGTTTGGGAGGCTCAATAAATAACAACCCTCTTTTCTCTACCCAAGTGAGAAAACAAAACAAAAACAAAACCAAAGGAGAGGGGACTTCCCGGGTGGCTCAATCCCTGGTCAGGGAACTAGATCCCACATGCCACAAGTAAAGATCCTGCACGCCACAACAAATATCCCAAGTGCCGCAACTAAGACCCGGCACAGACTAAATAAATATTCAAAAACAAAAACAAAAAAAGCAAAGGAGAGATAGACCCAGTAATCACAAAGATGGAGATAGTAAAAAAAAATATTTTAACAAAATATTCAGATGTGCTGTGCTTGCTAATATCCCCTCTCCAGTACTGAATTTATCCCTTATTAAGAATTACCCAGGGGCTTCCCTGGTGGCGCAGTGGTTGAGAATCCGCCTGCCGATGCAGGGGACATGGGTTCGTGCCCCGGTCCGGGAGGATCCCACGTGCCGCGGAGCGGCTGGGCCCGTGAGCCATGGCCGCTGAGCCTGCGCATCTGGAGCCTGTGCTCCACAATTACCCAGAACTTTCTTGGTGGTGCAGTGGTTAAGAATCCACCTGCCAATGCAGGGACACAAGTTCAAGCCCTGGTCTGGGAAGATCCCACATGCCGTGGAGCAACTAAGCCCATGTGCCACAACTACTGAGCTTGAGCTCTAGAGCCCACGAGTCACAACTACTGAAGTCCACGCACCTAGAGCCCGTGCTCTGCAACAAAAGAAACCACTGCAATGAGAAGCCCATGCACCGTAATGAAGAGTAGCCCCGACTGGCTGCAACTAGAGAAAGCCCACGTGCAGCAACGAAGACCCAACGCAGCCAAAAATAAACAAATAAACAAAACAAAACAAAACAAAAGAATTACCCAGAATTATCAAAATCTTGGAAATAATGAAAAAACATGACTACTTGTTGTCTCAATATTATACTGGATCACTGTCTAACAGCCCCACCAAGATTTTTTTAATTTTCCAGGAGAAATTAGTCTTTGCTTGACTTTTATTGACTACGTATTAGGGCCCAGATTTGTTAACATTCATTCATATTACATGTTAATATGTAGATTTTTGTCTGTCAGAGACCCAAGCGATATCTCTTTGATAGAGAAGATGACTGCAAAGGCTATCATTTTATTGTATGGGAGGGTATTTTTGCATCTAATTTAATAAACTTATTTCAGCATTCCTTTTCTAACTATATAAATTTCTTCATCAAATGCTTTTAAGACCCAGCTTTAACATTTTCTTATTAATGAGTTAAACAGAGCTTTGGTATATATTCTTCCATATCTGTATAGAAGTAATGTTTTTTAATGTTTTTGAAAATTATACTTTGACCCACTCTCCGTCCCCCCACCACACCCCACTCCCCACCCAGCGATAAGCCTGTTCTGAAGATCCAGATCATGCTCTCTAAGCTCACACAGAGTAGACAGAACAGTTCAGAGTGCAGCTCTCAGGACAGAATCCAGGGGGACTCCCTACTTATACTCAGTTCCTTCCTCAAAATCATTAATCGAGTAAGTTGATCCCTTGTTCCTCGGGTGGAATGAGAGAAACCAGGAGTGATACCCCAGAGAAGCCCTTGCTCATGGAAACAGGAAGAGTGGAGACTGTGTCCCTACCGAACTGGGCCCACAGGAGGAACAGCCACAGCCTGATGGGAAACTGGCTACTTGACTGGTGGCCAATGGAGAGAGGCAGGAAGTGGATCTCTCCCAGTGAGGCCATGAGGACCACAACCCTGAAGCCTCGGCCAATGCCTATTAGGAATCCATTTGCCTAGAGAGTGAGCCTTCTGGGCCTGGGGCTGGATGAGATCAGGGCACTAGGAGTAGCTCGAGATTCAGGAAGGGAAACAGATTGTCCCAGTATCCTTGCTGCCTGGACAGCTCTAACTATATCCTTCCCCATGTTGTTACCTGGGTTACCCTCAGGTCCTGGAAGCTCTCAACAAGGTCCCACATCCTGGGGAATCAGCCCAACCACATCTCATGACTGTAGTCTTTCATTGACTCAAGAAAATGCTGCATTTCAGCATTGATGAGGGGAGGGGAAACAAAATTAATTTACGACCTTTCATATATCAGGTACAGGGTAGATGCTTTTGTATATTTTATATGTTGTACTCCTCATGACAACTCTGAAAACTAGATAAAACTGAGAAGCTAAGTGACTTATTCAAGGCCACAGAGCTCATTAATATAGAGATAGAATCAGCTGTGTGGCCCCAAAGCCTATGTTTTGAACATCACACTGCCTCATTCAAGAAAGTAATGCACCACCTCTAGGGCCAGAGGTCTGCAGATCCAGGACACAGCGCCTCTCCACTGTGAGACCCCAGACAAGCTCTGACCTTGCTTCTCTTCCGTGAGCTTCACTGCCTCTGATCTCTCCTACCACTTCCATGGAGAATGTAAAGTTAAATATGGTCCCAGAAGCTCAATTTGCATTGAGTTTCCGTTGGAGTTGACTTTGTTTCTTGGCCTGAGAGGTTCTCAAAACAGCCAGCTGCAGTCATAAGATCATTAATGATCGGGGTTGATTGAAGTTAAGATTTGAGAAACCACAAACTGGGCTGCATCACCCCTTTGGCAGCCGAGAGGTCTCGGGTCCTATTCTCCCTGCTGTTGGCTGACCAGTCCACACCTGGCAAAAATCCTCCCCAGCCAAGAGGATCCTGTTCTAGTCATGGAGATAATATGCGTATAGGAATAGTCTATCTTCTTCTCCCTCCGTCAACCCCAATCCAGAAGGGGCCAGAAACAGAGGCAGAGAGAAGGAGGATGAATAGAGGGAAAAGGTTAACATCACCCAGCTCCCTGCCCCAGATAGCCCATCTGCAGCAAGTGGCCCAGCCAGACAAGGGGCTGTAACTTAAGTTGGAAGCTTTGGTTTAATCAATTTGATTATTTAAATTATTAATTTCTAAACTGGGACAGAGTATAACAACTTAACGTGACCCAAAATGCTTATTTCCTAAGAGTGACCAGAAAGTCATAAGACTGTGTAAGTTTTTGTGCAGGAGCAGAGGAGGAAATTTCCCAGCTGAATAAATTTTAAAGGGAAGTAGGAGACAAAATAAAATCACTTTGTGCTTATAGCCTTTGAGTCCTGTGTGTACAACACCCAAGAATAACTTCACAGAGGTCAAGTGCGATCTGTGCTCTGCTTCCCGGCCTTTGCCCTAATTGTTCCCTGCCCACCCCACCCTCTTACCTTGTCAGAGTTCTATCCTTCCATCAAAGCCAGACTTTTTCTTGTCTATAGATGTTTGGTAACCAGTGACTGTGTCTTTTTCATATCAGTCCCCCAAACCCACGGTGCAGTCTCAGATACAGAAAAGGCCATCATGTCCCCCCAGTATTCATATGTTGAAGTCTTAATTCACTATACCTCAGAATGTGACTGTATATGGAGATAGGATATTTAAAGAGATAATTAAGTTAAAAAGAAGTCATGGGCTTCCCTGGTGGCGCAGTGGTTGAGAGTCCGCCTGCCGATGCAGGGGACGCGGGTTCATGCCCCGGTCTGGGGGGATCCCACGTGCTGCGGAGCGGCTGGGCCCGTGAGCCACGGCCGCTGGGCCTGCGCGTCCGGAGCCTGTGCTCCGCGGTGGGAGAGGCCACAGCAGTGAGAGGCCCGCGTACCGCAAAAAAAAAAAAAAAAAGTCATTAGGGTGGGCCTAATCCAATAGGACTGCTGTCTTTATAAGAGGAAATTAGGACACAGACACACACAGAGGGAAGACCATGCGCAGACAAAGGGAGAAGACACATCTACAAGCCAGGGAGAGAGGCCTCAGCAGAAACCAACCCTGCTGACACCTTGATCTCAGACTTCCAGCCTCCAGAACTGTGGGAAAATAAATTTCTGGTGTTTAAGCAACCCAATCCATGGTACTTTGTTACAGCAGCCCTAACAAACTAATACAGCACCCTCCATCCATATTTGCTGACTTGTTAATTCAGAATTGAATAGTACAAACTTTAATTATCAGTTTTAATGTCTTCCTAACACTTCATTATCTAGACATTTCATATTTTATTTAACCAGCTCCTATTGTTGAACTGTTGATTTCTTCCACATGTTCTCTGCTATATAGAATGTCTCTATGAACACTATTGTTCAAAGAGCATTTGGTGTTCCATTGAATTATTTCCTTAAAGCATAAATTTTCATGGGCAGGATTACTTGTCAAAGACATGAACATATTTTATGGCTCTCAAGGACTATACCAATTTGGAACGATATCAGCACTGAATGAGCTCACCCAGTTTCTGAAAGCCTTACCAGACTGGAATTTATCAAGTGAAGTCATTGCATTCTGAGCCTGAGGCGCTGCTTTTTTCCACCCCTTAGCTACTGATCCCATAATTCAGGGGTCCTCCCTTCCCCACTGCCAACACATCTACCCGCCGAAGTTCTCGTACATTCTAAATCCTGATGAAAGTTCTCGGTTTCCAGGCAACCCGTCCTGGTTTATCTTGCATGACTCTGATCTTTCTTATACATTGACTTTTCTCACACTCTAATCTCTTTGGACTGAGTAGCGCCCAGGTTGCTAGGCAATTGTGTACAGTGGAATAGCAGGGAATGAGAGAGGAAAGGAAGATTCTGGAATTCCTGGTGATGAGGGCACTTCAGGCTGAAATGTTGAGGTGAAATAAGTCAATGAAATGTGATGGGATTGTACCTAAACAGGTCAAGCAAATCATGGGGGTTGCAGAGGCTTTCAAGCATGCTGGAAGACTGGGGCTAGGGATGGGAATGAGAGCAGGAAGTTCCAAATGATCAGCGTCTGGGTGCCAATGAGTAATGATGATGACTGGAGCCCTCGGGGCAGGCTGGGATTGGACAGCAAAGGGTTTGGTGCCATGCTAATGAGTTCAGATTTTCACCAGAACGAGAGAAGAAGCACTGAAGGCTTCAAAGCCAGTAAGTGATCTGATCAGATCTGGCCTTTGTGTATCTGGCAGCTGCATGGGAATGAATTAGCAAAGGGGAGATACTAGCAGTGAGGAAGTCTGTTAGGGGGTTGTTTGCATTCCTCCAAGGGAGAGACGCCCAGGGCCTGAACTAAGTACTCTTGGTGTTTTCATGTGTGCTGTTGCTGTCTCCTCAATGAGACCAGAGGGTGGAACTCTTGGTGGGTAGGAGTCCTGGGGGATAGGACTGCTTTCTCTTCCTTGTGTCTCCCCAGAGATGGTAGCATCATACACAGCACACAATGCTGGGCACCTAAACATTTGTGAATGTGCAGAGCTCTCTCCCAGGCACTGGGCTATGGGTAGGAAGTACCCAGGGCAAAAGTGGCCACAGTACCTCCGTCTTCAGGGTCCAGTCTGGGTGAGGAAAACCATAGAACATCATCATTCAGAAGGACCTTAGAGATCATCTAGTCAAACCCCTTCAGTTTACAAATGGGAAAATTGAGGATCAGAGGAAGAAAGTGACAAAAGACTAAAATTCAGGTCTTCTGGTCAAGGGCAGGAGCCACTTCCAAGTATTTTTCATAAAAGGGACATGGTCGGGCTTCCCTGGTGGCGCAGCGGTTGGGAGTCCGCCTGCCGACGCAGGGGACGCGGGTTCGTGCCCCAGTCCGGGAAGATCCCACATGCCGCGGGGCGGCTGGGCCCGTGAGCCATGGCCGCTGAGCCTGCGCGTCCAGAGCCTGTGCTCCGCAACGGGAGAGGCCACAACAGGGAGAGGCCGGCGTACCGCAAAAAAAAAAAAAAAAAGGGACATGGTCCCTGCTCTTGGGAAATTCCCAGCCAGGCTGGAAGGCCCTACACATAGCCCATTGTGAGGGTGGAATGAAAGGCACCGGTGCAGAGCACAGACATCAACACTCAGGTACAGACAATGGGTGGGGACTGAAGCCCTACTGTGAGCCAGACACTGTGATCGTGGCTTTCACCAAATGCGCCCACAATCCTCACCAATCCTGTGGGAGTTGGTATGATTATTCTTTCCCATGCAAAAGATGAGAAGACCAGCTCAGGCTGATAAGAGTCAGAGCCCTGACTCAAACTGAGGCTGCTCTCCTTCAAAGGTGTTCTCTCACTGGGACACCAAGCTGTTCCACTAAAGAGGCACCAGGCTTTGGGGTGATGGGATTTGACAGGGCAGCAGGAGAAGGTCATGTGGTGTGGCAGAAGGAACACGGAGCTGAAAGCACACACCTGGGTTTATATCTCAGCTCTATCCCTGACCCATAGTAGCCATGGGACTTAGGGAAATTACTTAACCCCTCTCAGCTCAATTTTCTGTAAAAGGAGGTAAAATCTGTCCCACTGACCTTAAAGATGGTTGAGAGGCTCAACCAAGATAACACGTCAGGCAGAGTTCCGTGGTGGCCTAGTGGTTAGGATTCTGGGCTTTCACTGCCGTGGCCCTGGGTTCAATCCCTGGTCTGGGAACTGAACTGATATCCTGCAAGCCGCACCAAAAAAAAAAAAGTAACATGTCAGAAATCTGTTTGTAAACTGTAAAGAAAGTTCTGTGTCAGTGAGAGGGAGCCTGAGACTCAAGAGCATCTCCCAAGGTCTGGCAGCCGCAGCCCTGCAGGCACGGGACACCAGCTGCACTGAGGGGGGGGTCTCTGCTAAGGGCTCTGGGCAGGACTGACATGCAGCCAGGGCTGTGCGGCTTGGCTCCATTTTTCATGCAGTTAAATACCTCCGTAAACGAAAGCATTTGCCAAATGATCAACTTCCATGGGAACATTTGCGACTCATTGTTTGTTTGTAATAAGCCTCTGAAAGCCACACTAGCTTCTCCATCAGATACAGAGATGGTGGCCTGTGTCTGGCTCAGCAGCGTCAGAGCTCCCAAGAGGAAGGAGAGCCACCACATGGAATAACAGTGGAGAGTTTGGGAGTCTGGAGGTGGATTCTAGCTCTGTCAATTGCTTTGGAGATTTGTGAAGTCACCTTACCTCCTGAACCTCAGTTTTCTCATTTGAAAAATGGTTGAACACTGGAAGCCCTCTCATTCAGTGGGATTGATTGGGACTAGTGGAAAGTAGGTTATCTCGAAAACTCAGTTAAAGCAAGAAAGCATTAAAAAACAGTACATATTTACTTTAAACATTTCAACTTAAAATAGCTAGAAGTACGTGTATAGGTCAATCTTTTGATGTAAGGCCAGGCCTCTGGGTTTGCTGGTTGGATTCCAAGATGACTTTCTTGCATGAACCATGCTAGCAATGCATAGTTAATGATTTCTTCAAAATGGTGTAAGCTTAAAAGACTTAAAAAGAAATATGACTATAAAATTTATCTTAGATGTTAATGATTTCATTCCCAATATTATACCATTTTCTGTCCTACACCTAATATAATGGCAAATTTTGAGGGACTCGCTTTTAGAAGTACAGGCATACCTTGTTTTATTGTGCTCTGCTTTATTGCAGTTTTTTACAAATTGAAAGTTTGTGGCAACCCCACGTCAAGCAAGTCTGCCAGCACCATTTTTCCCAACAGCGTTTCCTCACTTTGTGTCTCTGTGTCACACTTTACTAATTCTCACAATATTTCGTATTTTTCTATTATTTTATTATTCTATCTGTTATAGTGATCTGTGATCAGTGATCTATGATGTTACTACTACAACTTGCGGAAGGCTCAGATGACAGCATGTTTTAGCAATAAAGTTTTTTTTAATTTAATTTTATTTATTTTTTATACAGCAGGTTCTTATTAGTCATCAATTTTATACACATCAGTGTATACATGTCAATCCCAACCTCCAATTCATCACACCACCACCACCACCACCCCCGCCGCTTTCCCCCCTTGGCGTCCATACATTTGTTCTCTGTATCTGTTTCTGTATTTCTGCCCTGCCAACCGGTTCATCTATACCATTTTTCTAGGTTCCACATATATACGTTAATATATGATATTTGTTTTTCTCTTTCTGACTTACTTCACTCTGCATGACAGTCTCCAAATCCATCCACATCTCTACAAATGACCCAATTTCATTCCTTTTTTTTTGGCTGAGTAATATTCCCTTGTATATATGTACCACATCTTCTTTACCTGTTCATGTGTCAATGGGTATTTAGGTTGATTCCATGACCTGGCTATTGTAAATAGTGCTGCAATAAACATTGGGATGTATGTGTCTTTTCGAATTATGGTTTTCTCTGGGTATATGCTCAGTAGTGGGATTGCTGGGTCATATGGTAATACTATTTTTAGTTTTTTTTAAATTTTTATTTATTTATTTATTTATTTATTTTGCGGTACACAGGCATCTCACTGCTACAGCCTCCCCCGCTGTGGAGCACAGGCTCCGGATGTGCAGGCCCAGCGGCCATGGCTCATGGGCCCAGCTGCTCCACGGCATGTGGGATCCTCCCGGACCGGGGCACGAACCCGTGTCCCCTGCGCCAGCAGGTGGACCCTCAACCACTGCGCCACCAGGGAAGCCTCTATTTTTAGTTTTTTTTTTTTTTTTTTAAACATCTTTATTGGGGTATAATTGCTTTACAATGGTGTGTTAGTTTCTGCTTTACAACAAAGTGAATCAGCTATACATATACATATGTTCCCATATGTCTTCCCTCTTGCGTCTCCCTCCCTCCCACTCTCCCCATCCCACCCTTCCAGGCTGTCACAAAGCACCGAGCTAATATCCCTGTGCCTTGCGGCTGCTTCCCCCCAGCTATCTACCTTACTACGTTTGTTAGTGTGTATATGTCCATGACTCTCTCTCGCCCTATCAAAACTCACCCCTCCCCCTCCCCATACCCTCAAGTCCGTTCTCCAGTAGGTCTGCGTCTTTATTCCTATCTTACCCCTAGGTTCTTCATGACATTTTTTTCCCTTAAATTCCATATATATGTGTTAGCATACGGTATTTGTCTTTTTCTTTCTGACTTACTTCACTCTGTATGACAGACTCTAGGTCTATCCATCTCATTACAAATAGCTCAATTTCATTTCTTTTTAAGGCTGAGTAATATTATTTTTAGTTTTTTAAGGAACCTCCATACTGTTCTCCATAGTGGCTGTATCTATTTACATTCCCACCAACAGTGCAAGAGGGTTCCCTTTTCTCCACACCCTCTCCAGCATTTGTTGTTTGTAGATTTTCAAATGATGCCAATTCTAACTGGTGTGAGGTGATACCTCATTGTAGTTTTGATTTGCATTTCTCTAATAATTAGTGATGTTGAGCAGCTTTTCATGTGCTTCTTGGCCATCTGTATGTCTTCTCTGGAGAAATGTCTATTTAGGTCTTCTGCCCATTTTTGATTGGGTTGTTTGTTTTTTTTAATATTGAGCTGCTTGAGCTGTTTATATATTTTGGAGAGTAATCCTTTGCCTGTTGATTCATCTGTAAATATTTTCTCCCATTCTGAGGGTTGGGTAGTCTTTTCTTCTTGTTTGTAGTTTCCTTAGCTTTGCAAAAGCTTTTAAGTTTCATTAGGTCCCATTTGTTTATTTTTTATTTTATTTCCATTACTCTAGGAGGTGGATCAGAAAAAATCTTGCTGTGATTTATGTCAAAGAGTGCTCTTCTTATGTTTTCCTCTAGGAGTTTTATAGTGTCTGGCCTTACATTTAGGTCTTTAATCTATTTTGAGTTTATTTTTGTGCATGGTGTTAGGGAGTGTTCTAATTTCATTCTTTTACATGTAGCGGTCCAGTTTTCCCAGCACCACTTATTGAAGAGAAGATCTTGTCTCCATTGTATATCCTTGCCACCTTTGTCATAGATTAGTTGACCATAGGTGTGGGGGTTTATCTCTGGGCTTTCTATCCTGTTCCACTGATCTATATTTCTGTTTTTGTGCCAGTACCATATTTTCTTGATTACTGTAGCTTTGTAGTATAGTCTGAAGTCAGGGAGTCTGATTCCTCCAGCTCCATTTTTTTTCCCTCAAGACTGCTTTGGCTCTTCAGAGTCTTTTGTGTCTCCATACAAATTTTAAGATTTTTGGTTCTGGTTCTGTAAAAAATGCCACTGGTAATTTGATAAGGATTGCATTGAATCTGTAGATTGCTTTGGGTAGTATAGTCATTTTCACAATATTGATTCTTCCAATCCAAGAACATGGTATATCTCTCCATCTGTTTGTGTCATCTTTGATTTCTTTCATCAGTGTCTTATAGTTTTCTGAGTACAGGTCTTTCACCTCCTCAGGTAGGTTTATTCCTAGGTATTTTATTCTTTTTGTTGCAATGGTGAATGGTATTGTTTCCTTAATTTCTCTTTCTGATCTTTCGTTGTTAGTGTATAGGAATGCAAGAGATTTCCGTGCATTGATTTTGTATCCTGCAACTTTACCAAATTCATTGATTAGCTCTAGTAGTTTTCTGGTGGCATCTTTAGGATTCTCTATGTATAGTATCATGTCATCTGCAAACAGTGACAGTTTTACTGCTTCTTTTCCAATTTGCATTCCTTTTATTTCTTTTTCTTCTCTGATTGCCGTAGCTAGGACTTCCAAAACTCTGTTGAATAATACTGGCAAGAGTGGACCTCCTTGTCTTGTTCCTGATCTTAGAGGAAATGCTTTCAGTTTTTCACCATTGAGAATGATGTTTGCTGTGGGTTTGTCATATATCGCCTTTATTATGTTGAGATAGGTTCCCTCTATGCCCACCTTCTGGAGAGTTTTTATCATAAATGGGTGTTGAATTTTGTCAAAAGCTTTTTCTGTGGGCTTCCCTGGTGGCGCAGTGGTTGAGAGTCCGCCTGCCGATGCAGGGGACACGGGTTCGTGCCCCGGTCTGGGAGGATCCCACATGCCGCGGAGCGGCTGGGCCCGTGAGCCATGGCCGCTGAGCCTGCGCGTCCGGAGCCTGTCCTCCGCAATGGGAGAGGCCACAACAGTGAGAGGCCCGCGTAACGCATAAAAAAAAAAAAAAAAAAAAAAAAAAAAAAAAAGCTTTTTCTGTATCTATTGAGATGATCATATGGTTTTTTATCTTCAGTTTGTTAATATGGTGTATCACATTGATTGATTTGCATATATTGAAGAATCCTTGCATCCTATGGATAAATCCCATTTGATCATGGTGTATGATCCTTTTAATGTGCTGTTGGATTCTGTTTGCTAGTATTTTGTTGAGGATTTTTGCATCTATATTCATCAATGATTTGTAATTTTCTTTTTTTGTAGTATCTTTGTCTGGTTTTTGTATCAGGGTAATGGTGGTGGCTTCATAGAATGAGTTTGGGAGTGTTCCTTCCTCTGCAATTTTTTGGAAGAGTTTGAGAAGGATGGGTGTTAGCTCTTCTCTAAATGTTTGAAAGAATTCACCTGTGAATCCATCTGGTCCTGGACTTTTGTTTGTTAGAAGATTTTTAATCATAGTTTCAATTTCATTACTTGTGATCAGTCTGTTCATATTTTCTATTTCTTCCTGGTTCAGTCTTGGAAGGTTATACCTTTCTAAGCATTTGTCCATTTCTTCCAGGTTGTCCATTTTATTGGCATAGAGTTGCTTGTAGTAGTCTCTTAGGATGCTTTGTATTTCTGCGGTGTCCGTTGTAATGTCTCCTTTTTCATTTCTAATTTTATTGATTTGAGTCCTCTCCCTCTTTTTCTTGATGAGTCTGGCTAAAGGTTTATCAATTTTGTTTATCTTCTCAAAGAACCAGCTTTTAGTTTTATTGATCTTTGCTATTGTTTTCTTTGTTTCTATTTCACTTATTTCTGCTCTGATCTGTATGATTTCTTTTCTTCTACTAACTTTAGGTTTAGTTTGTTTTTCTTTCTCTATTTCCTTTAGGTGTAAGGTTAGATTGTTTATTTGAGATTTTTCTTGTTTCTTGAGGTAGGATTGTATTGCTATAAACTTCCCTCTTAGAACTGCTTTTGCTGCATCCCACAGGTTTTGGGTCATCGTGTTTTCATTGTAATTTATCTCTAGGTATTTTTTGATTTCCTCTTTGATTTTTTCAGTGATCTCTTGGTTATTTAGTAACGTATTGTTTAGCCTCCGTGTGTTAGTGTTTTTTACGATTTTTTCCCTGTGATTGATTTCTAATCTCATAGCGTTGTGGTCAGACAGGATGCTTGATATGATTTCAATTTTCTTAAATTTACCGAGCCTTGATTTGTGACCCAAAATGTGATCTATCCTGGAGAATATTCCATGTGCACTTGAGAAGAAAGTGTAATCTGCTGTTTGGGGATGGAATGTCCTATAAATATCAATTAAATCTCTCTGGTCTACTGTGTCACTTAAAGCTTGTGTTTCCTTATTAATTTTCTGTCTGGATGATCTGTCCATTGGTGTAAGTGAGGTGTTAAAATCCCCCTCTATTATTGTGTTACTGTTGATTTCTTCTTTTATAGCTGTTAGCAGTTGCCTTCTGTATTGAGGTGCCCCTATGTTGGGTGCATATATATTTATAATTGTTATATCTTCTTCTTAGATTGATCCCTTGATCACTATGCAGTGTCCTTCTTTGTCTCTTGTAACAATCTTTATTTTAAAGTCTATTTTATTTGATATGAGTATTGTTACTCCAGCTTTCTTTTGATTTCAATTTACATGGAATATCTTTTTCCATCCCCTCACTTTCAGTCTATATGTGTCCCTAGGTCTGAAGTGGATCTCTTGTAGACAGCATATATATGAGTCTTGTTTTTGTATCCATTCAGCGAGCCTGTGTCTTTTGGTTGGAACATTTAATCCATTCACGTTTAAGGTAATTATCGATATGTATGTTCCAATTACCATTTTCTTAATTGTTATGGGTTTGTTTTTGTAGGTCTTTTTCTTCTCTTGTGTTTCCCACTTAGAGAAGTTCCTTTAGCATTTGTTATAGAGCTGGTTTGGTGGTGGTGAATTCTCTTAGATTTTGCTTGCCTGTAAAGCTTTTGATTTCTCCATGGAATCTGAATGAGATCCTTGCCAGGTAGAGTAATCTTGGTTGTAGGTTCTTCCCTTTCATCACCTTAAGTATATCATGCCACTCCCTTCTGGCTTGCAGAGTTTCTGCTGAGAAATCAGCTGTTAACCTTATGGGAGTTCCCTTGTATGTTATTTGTCATTTTTCCCTTGTTGCTTTCAACAATTTTTCTTTGTCTTTTATTTTTGTCAATTTGATCACTATGTGTCTTGGCATGTTTCCCCTTGGGTTTATCCTCACTGGGACTCTCTGAGCTTCCTGGACTTGGGTGACTATTTCCTTTCCCATGTTAGGGAAGTTTTCGACTATAATACCTTCAAATATTTTCTCAGGTCCTTTCTCTCTCCTTCTCCTTCTGGGACCCCTATAATGTGAATGTTGGTGCATCTAATGTTGTCCCAGAGGTCTCTTAGGCTGTCTTCGTTTTTTTTAATTCTTTTTTCTTTATTCTGTTCCGCAGCAGTGAATTCCACCATTCTGTCTTCCAGGTCACTTATCCGTTCTTCTGCCTCGGTTACTCTTCTATTGATTCCTTCTAGTGTATTTTTCATTCTAGTTATTGTATTGTTCATCTCTGTTTGTTTGTTCTTTAATTCTTCTAGGTGTTTTTTCTTTAATTCTTCTAGGTCTTTGTTAAACATTTCTTGCATCTTCTTGATTTTTGCCTCCATTCTTTTTCCAAGGTCCCGGAGCATCTTCACTATCATTATTCTGAATTATTTTTCTGGAAGGTTTCCTCTCTCTACTTCATTTAGTTGTTTTTCTGGGGTTTTATCTTCTTCCTTCATCTTGTACAAAGTCCTCTGCCTTTTCATTTTGTCTATCTTTCTGTGAATGTGGTTTTCCTTCCACAGGCTGCAGAATTGTAGTTCTTCTTGCTTCTGCTGTCTGCCCTCTCATGGATGAGGCTATCTAAGAGGCTTGTGCAAGCTTCCTGATGGGAGGGACTGGTGGTAAGTAGAGCTGGGTGTTACTCAGGTGGGCAGAGCTCAGTAAAACTTGAATCTGCTTGTATGCTGATGAGTGATGCTGGGTTCCCTCCCTGTTGGTTGTTTGGCCTGAGGCGACCCAGCACTAGAGCCTACCCGGCTCTTTGGTGGGGCTAATCGTGGACTCTGGGAGGGCTCACACCAAGGAGTACTTCCCAGAACTTCTGCTGCCAGTGTCCTTGTCCCCATGGTGAGCCACAGCCATGCCTTGCCTCAGCAGGAGACCCTCCAATACTAGCAGGAAGGTCTGGCTGAGTGTCCTATGGGGTCACTGCTCCTTCCCCTGGGTCCCAGTGCGCACACTACTTTGTGTGTGCCCTCCAAGAGTGGAGTCTCTGTTTCCCCCAGTCCTGTCAAAGTCCTGAAATCAAATCCTACTAGCTTTCAAATTCTGATTCTCTAGAAATTCCTCCTCCCATTGCCAGACCCCCAGTTTGGGAAGCCTGACATGGGGCTCAGAACCTTCACTCCAGTGGATGGACTTCTGTGTTATAATTGTTCTCCAGTTTGTGAGTCACCCACCCAGCAGTTATGGGATTTGGTTTTATTGTGATTGCGTCCCTTCTAGAATCTCATTGTGGCTTCTCCTTTGTCTTTGGATGTGGGGTATCTTTTTTGGTGAGTTCCAGTGTCTTCCTGTCGATGACTGTTCAGTAGGTAGTTGTGATCCTGGTGCTCTCGCAAGAGGGAGTCAATAAAGTTTTTTTCTTTTTTCATTATTTTTGACTCAGCTTTAAATTTCTGGGAATTTTTTTAAACACCTTTATTGGAGTATAATTGTTTTTCAATGGTGTGTTAGTTTCTGCTTTATAACAAAGTGAATCAGCTATACATATATCCCCATATCTCTTCCCTCTTGCGTCTCCCTCCCTCCCACAATAAAGTATTTTTAAATTAAGACATATACAGTGTTTTTAGACATAATGCTATTGCACACTTAATAGACTACAGTATAGTGTAAACATAACTTTTATATGCACTGGGAAACCAAAGACATTCGAGTGACTCACTTTATTGTGGTGGTCTGGAGCTGAATCCTCAGTGTCTCCAAGGCATGCCTGTATTTCCAGAGTCTTTAACCCACTTAATTAATTAAGGAAACACAACTTGCTCTAACAACAAGCCCCAAAATGTATAATGGTTCAAGAACAATAGAATTTTTTTTCTTATTCACATAAAGGCCAAAACAGTTGCTCCTAGTTGGTGAGTGACTCTCCTCCTAGCATGATTCACGGGTGCAAGGTCCTTCAGTTTTGGCCATGGAGTATTCAATACGTGGCTTCTGAAGTTACTGTTTTGGGTGCATCAGGTGACAAGCAGGGGAAAGAGAAGGAAGGAGGATAATGAAGGCATACTCACCCTTTAACTACCTCAGCCTAGAAGAGATGCATACCACCTCTGTTCACACTCCACTGGTGAGAAGTAGAAGTATGCTCCCATCCAAAGCAAAGGGGTCTGGGAAATGTGGTCCAGTTGTATGTCCAGGAGTTAGGTTAGTGAGGTCTAGCCAGTCTTTGCCATGTCAGTTATCATAGAAACAATTCCTTCTATATTTTCTAAATTTATTTATTTATTTATTTATGGCTTCATTGGGTCTTCGTTGTTGCGTGCGGGCTTTCTCTAGTTGCAGTGAACAGGGGCTACTCTTCATTGCAGTGTGCGGGCTTCTCATTGCAGTGGCTTCTCTTGTTGTGGAGCACAGGCTGTAGGCACATGGGCTTCAGTAGTTGTGGCACACAGGCTCAATAGTTGTGGCACACGGGCTTAGTTGCTCTGCAGCATGTGAGATCTTCCCAGACCAGGGCTTGAACTCATGTCCCCTGCATTGGCAGGCAGATTCTTAACGACTGTGCCACCAGGGAAGTCCCTCCTTTTACATTTGCACTCCTGTAATGATATCATTGATTTATGTCAGTGTCAAGATTGAAAAATTCTCATTCATGTGATACGTTATTAAATTACATAATTACGATAATAAGAAAATTAGAAGGTACAGTAACAAAAGAAACTTGGTAAGTACAGCTGTATTGATGAAGCAGAAGTGCACAAGCATTCTTGTCAGTGGTCAGCCTTGAGCACTTTTTGTGCCCATTGAACACACTCATTGTGTTTTATGGAGGAAAGGGAGAATGCCAGTTAATTGGGTTAGTGAGTTGATTTAGTGCGAGTCTACTAAGAGACTTTCTACTGTTCCAACTTCATAGGGTTGTTGGGAATATTAATGAGATATCCATGTAAGATGCTTTATATTGCCTTATATCAATAGTATTGATTGACATTTTGGACTGGATAATCCTTTGTTGTGGGGGCTTTTCTTGTGCATTTTAGGTTGTTTAGCAGCATCCTCGGCCTCTGCCCACTAGATGCCAGTAAGAACCTCCTAGTTGTGACAACCAAAAATATCCCCAGATATGGCCAAATGTCTCCTGCAGAGTAAAATCATTCAAGGTGTGACCCACTGCTTTTTATGGTGCCAGGCACTTACTAACAATTTATTATGTTTTGGTTCCCTTCTCCTCTGCCTCCTCTACCACCATACCTTCCACCAAAGATTCCTCTGCCTCAGCAACGTGATGATGAGTCCGTGAGAGAAACAGCCCTCTTGACTCAAAAGTGGGAAAGGAAAATTAATAATATATTGAATTCATGTGGCATTTTACCAGTCTTCTAATTTCTCATACTTTGGTGCTAGAAAATAAGATTGCCATCTGAGAGTTAAAATAGCAAAACTCATACACAGTGAATGAGGTGTTGTGTGGAAAGTGTGACTGAAGAGTTTAGAAATGCCTTCCAATCAAAGTAAATTGGGTGTAATTTCAGAAAGATAAAATTGTAATTTGTTGAGGGTAAGCTTAATCAATTGTACCCTGTTCAAAGAAAGACTATGTAACAGAAATAGGGAATGAACTAGTTTTGTCTTGTTTTTTTATTCTTGTCAACTGCTAAATAAAACATCTTTTACCCATATATTACTTATGATTGTACATGGATAAGTATTTCTATAGGATGAATTCCTAGAAATTGAATTAAAATTGAATAGATATTACACATCGCCTTCCAAAACTTGGTATGAATTTAGATTTCTACTCCTACCAAGGATGTATGTGATTGCTCATTTCCCAAAAGCATGAATTATATATTATTTTGCTTTTTATCTTTAGCCAATGTGATGGGTAGAAAATAGCAAATCAGCCTTATTTTAGTTTGCTGGTGAGATGAGTTTCTAAGTTGTTCGTGTTCTTTTATAAATTATCTTTTCAAATAATTGGATTGTTTTTATTAACTTGTAGAAACTTTTTATATATAATGGATAATAACCTATTCTCTGCTCTGTATGTTGCAAATATTTTCTTCCTCTCTGCTGCTTGTCTTTTTATTTTGGTTTTTTTGGTTTTTTTTTTTTTTTTTTTTTTGGCTGCACTGGGTCGTTACTGCATGTGGGCTTTCTCTAGTTGTGGCCAGCAGGGGCTACTCTTCATTGCGGTGTGCGGGTTTCTCATTGCGGTGGCTTCTCTTGTTGCAGAGCAAGGGCTCTAGGCACACAGACTTCAGTAGTTGTGGCACGTGGGCTCAGTAGTTGCAGCTGGCAGGCTCAGTAGTTGTGTGCTTATTTGCCCCACGGCACGTGGGATCTTCCCCCACCAGGGATCGAACCAATAACCCCTGCACTGGCAGGCAGATTCTTAACCACTGGACCACCAGGGAAATCCCCTCTGCTGTTTGTCTTTTGATCTTATTTATGATGTCTTTTTTCAAAGAGAAATTTTCATACTGTCAAATCTGACAATATTTTCTTTTATGGCTTCTGGTATTTATGGTTTACTTTTAAAATAAAAACTTTCCCTGTTCAATGTTATTTTCTTGTACTTTTTTTATAATTTGGTGGTTATTTTTCCTTGTATTTCGATCTTTAATTCACCTGGAATCTTATCTTTGGATACAGTGTCAGTTGTAATTCTAATTTTATTTTATTTCCAAATTTATAACTAATAATCACAACATTTTATCCCCAATGATCTGAAATGCCACTATGATCATTTACTAACTTCCCAATTATATAGCGTGTTTGGATTATTTATTCTATTACACTGATTTATTTATTCCTATGTTAATACATATTGTTTTAATTACTGAAGCTTTGTGGTATGTTTTGAGATTCTCTGCTATTATTCTCATTAACTATATCTTGGCTATTGCACATTTCCCCGCAGATAAGCATTAAAGTGTGGCACTGTATTTCCCATTGTAAATATATGGATGCTCTGCTTCAAGAGTGTGGGAGTTCACTTCTGTCTGGTGCCTGGCCAACTGTGGACAGAGTAAGACTCCCTATTTGTTTGAATCAAGCACAGAAGTGTGTTCTTTCCATAGAAACCCAGTGGGCTGTCTGTCTCTTCTAAAGAATTCTATTGGTTCCAAGCCAGTGACAGAAATTTGTTGGGTCAGACTGCTTCCTCAATGCTTGGCCTGAGGGGTTGTTTAGAAAGAGCACTGCAAGTCTTCTGGGGTGACCATTTCTGCAGGGGCTCTGTTGCTTAGCAACAACCTAGGCTACACCCAGCTCTATCTTTGTTTCTTACCTACTCTTCCTCAGAGGGGAAAAATGGACTGGATCTCCTTTCTCATGTTTGCTCTCAAGCTTGACACCCAGAACTCACTATACACTTGGCCTGGTCAAAGAATGCATTTTACAGTGGAATGCAACATGACATTGATTTACAGGGTATGCAGTGGGAAGCTCTCTGGAGGGGCCCAGTTTACTCACTTCTCAGTTATGCATATTTCCACTTATGAGGACCCCTTTCTTTTTTAATCAAGGCATTAACTTGAGTCACAAAAAGGGGATGGCAGAGAATTCATCTGTTATAATTTGGCAAGATGAATTAATAATTTCTTGATAAGGTTCCCATCAGCTCAGAAAGGGCATCCCACAAAGAGATTAACTACATAATTGGCCTATGTGCTTTCAACTGGGTAACCTAGGCTGGAGTTTCTCCCTTTCTTGCCATACTCCATGCAAGGTTTCAGGAAATAACCAGCACAGTGAGTCTCATGTTTTACAGCTGTACAGTTCCCCAAAACCTTGATCTCGGTGGGCTAGACCATGTCTAGGTTCTGAGAGGCTGAGGGTACTAAAGCCCACTGGTCACTTGTCCTGAAAGGAAGAGATCTTCACACACCATTCCACTTCAGCACAACCCATATCCCATCTCAACTCCACAGCCCATTCGATATTTTCTCTGTCAGTCTACTGATTTCAAATCCTCTTCTTTATACTATTTTACGTCTTAGTAAAGCAGAGCTCACCAGATGTGGTACCACAAGTGGTCCAAGACTGTGCTATGCAAGTACTAGTATTTTCTGTCTGCAATGGAAATGTTTTGGAAAGCATGCTAGTAAAGAATCATTTGATTGGAAGAAGTAGAATTCACTCAAACTTGCTTTAGCAAAAAAAAGGCCATGGAGATGCCTCATAAAACCAAAACAGGGGGCTTTCCTGGTGGCGCAGTGGTTGAGAGTCCGCCTGCCGATGCAGGGGACACGGGTTCGTGCCCCGTTCCGGGAGGATCCCGGGAGGATCCCACATGCCGCGGAGCGGCTGGGCCGGTGAGCCATGGCCGCTGAACCTGCGCGTCCGGAGCCTGTGCGCCCCAACGGGAGAGGCCACAACAGTGAGAGGCCCGCGTACCGCAAAAAAAAAAAAAAAAACAGGAAACACAGTTGGAACTCAGAAAGAATGAGAACTGGAAACTTTCCTCCCTCTCCCCAATAGACCTTTTCTGTTCCATTTGCTTATTAAAACGAACATAGCTGCCTCAACCAAAACTCACATAACTTCTCACTTCCAGAAAGTTTAGGGTTTCTGAGCCCCCTCCTCCCCATTTCAAAATCCTGAGACAATTTAATTGACCCAGTGTAATTCGGGTGGCCACTCTAGCCATGCCTGGTGCAAAATGCAACAAAAAGGGTTATGAAGTTTCATACCCCACTAGCCTCCTGTTGGCGATGAAAGGAGACAAAAGGGGTTAGACAAAAGGCCTGGGCAGGGCAAACTGACCCACCAGTCTGCCATGAAGATTTAGGAACATACAAGGTAAGGCCCCCTCCTGGGCCCCAGTGAACTCACCAGGGCAAAGGCTCCTGTATGAAGAATCAGGAATCACTGGCTGATAGCATCAGTACTGGAATATCCAACAATTTGAGTATTTCCATTGGGAGAATTTGTTGAAATTCCTTTTGATTTGTCTTTATTCTCTGGATCTCCTCTTTCTATGGAGCACAACCCTGACATTCACGGACAGGTTCAAGCATTTTTGGGGGGAGGAGTGGAAAATGCCTGGATTCTTTTCAAAGGGGTTGCTACGATAATGTCACAAGGGTAACCATAGGATCTAAGGTCCCCGGGAAATGAGTGGGAACTGCACAGTAACTCATCAGATAAAATAATCTGTTCTCCCAGTGAGATGTGTATCCCAGATATCCGGCATCACGATCAACTGAGGTGCTTGTTAAAATGTAGATTCCTCTAACAACAACATTATAAATCAACTATACTCCAATATAAAATAAAAATTAAATTAAAAAAAAAAAAGGAGATTCCTGGTCTGGCCCCAGATCTACCAAATCAGACTCCCTATGAAATTGGGCAGGATCCTCTGGGGCTCCTGGGCACCCAAAACTCTGTCTCCGAGATTTGATTTGGCACCAGTGCACAGAGACCAAGTTTCAACATCACCTGGAGTGGGGCAGCACATCTGCATTTTAACAAGCTCCCTGGGTGAGACTGATGCTCACTTATGTTTGGGAACCTCTGTCCTAGAACTTGACACTAGAGTTCATTGGAATGAGCCAACTCACACCAACACTCAGGGTCTCATAACCATTCAAGAATGCAATAAAAGCAATGGTATCTCTTCCCAGAAACACATACGTGAGTATCTACACATAAAATATGCGTGTCTTTCAAAGCCTTCACTGATTCCCTGAAGCTCTTCTGCAAACCCAGATTCCCTGAAACTCTTCTGCAAACCTAGATTAAGACCCTCTGCACTGGAGAATATAAAGGCCCTGAAATGTCTTAAGGGACAAAGAAGAAGGTAACATACAATTTAAGGAAGTGGATCAGGGAAGGAAGCCAATTACACAAACTCATTAAGATTCTGAAGTCAGGAAGGTTTCAGTCCCAACCCTGGCTTGGTCATTTACCAGCTGTGTGACATCAGTCAAGTTAATCTCACTAGGACTCAATTTCTTCATACATCAAATGAGAAGATAGTATCTCTTAATAAGATTGAAAAGAATTTTAAGTGAGAATTTTTAATGAGGTGATATATCTGAAGCACTTAGCATAATAACAATAGTAGTTGATGATAAAGAAGAGACATCAATATGTAGGTATGCAGGTCAATAGGTCAGTAAATGATCAGGTTCTCTCCTGGGAATTCCCAGCGAGAATATACTTAACAGAGATAAGATAGTTGGGAGGACATCTCCACAAATCACAACTGTTCTGTCAGCCCATTGTGCTGACAACATTTTCACTGGAGTCTTTCCTCACCATTCATACAAAAATCAGCATGCAAATGTGTTCAGCACAGAAGAAACAAAGACTTAGAGCTGAAGGGAGCCTCAGGGATCAGCCAGCAAGCCCATTATTAACAAAACCTTCTGATTGGCCTTTTTTCCACATCTCTGTACATTTTGTCAAAAATAATATTCACTTTGATGTTGCAAAGCCTTAGTTTGCTTTTTGTTTTCTCTCTCCATAAGTGAATGTTAGGTCATCCTTTTGTATAGGCAAACTGCTGTGACAAAATGAGCATTATAAATTGCAACGATATAAACAAATTCTCCCAGCTCTAAAATTCTCTTTCGGTTCAAACGGTTGACACAAATAATTTAAGGATGATGGAATTCCTCAAGTGCAGAGGGCAACAGAGTTCATTCTTCCACTGGCCGAGAGAAAGAATTGTCTCCCTGCACAGCTTGGGAGACAGGGGCTACCGCTCTCTAGGGAGGCCAAGACACTCACTGGTCCCCCTTTCTAGACAGCTTGGCACTGGAGCTGAAAGCTGACTCCTCTTTCCTGAAAGTCTTGTTAGGGGACGTGGGGCCTGTGCTTCCAGGTGCCCCGCCTCTGTTGTAACCTGAGACATTTGAACCTCTGGCAACAAAATTTCAGGCTTTTGAGGGGCCTGAGACAGGGTGATGGGGCTTGAAGGGTCAGAGCCCAGGCAGGACATTCTGTAACAATTAGGATGTCGGAGGGCTGAGGGTTACATACCACCGCTCCTGATGGCACCACCTGGGCATGCCTTACAGATGCTACCCGAAAACTGGGTTCACCTCTTGGTTGGTGTCAAGCTGAAAGACACAACCAAGCCAAAGATCAGGAGAAGGAAGGACTTATTATTTTCAACAAGTAAGGAGAGCACCAGGATCTTTCCCAAAACAGTGTCTCCCCAACGGCGAAACTGGGGAAAATTTCAACTAAGAGTACATGCATATTCATGATGGGGCTTGAGTGGTATATACATATTCATGAAGGGGCTTGAACAGAAGAATTCAGTATAGAACTGGGGCAAAAGTCTACAAGTGTCCAAGCTTTCGCTGATTGAAGTCACCAGGGTCAGAAAAGTCAATGACATCATCTTTTAGGTTCCAGTAGATCTGGTGGTTGAGCATTCGAGGTGGGTTTAAATTCTGCAGAACAGCTCAAGAAAATGCTTCAGGCTAATTTTTAACATTGAAACAGAACTGGGAGTCTTTACAACTGATTTATTATCTTTGCTATTGTTACTTCTCTTTCCTGATAACAGTCGTTTGTTCTTTTGTGCCCTTAAGATCATTATTACTGAGACCTGTTCAAGGGCAAGCATTGTGGCTAGGCTTAGATCCCAAAATGGCTTAGGCCTAAAATGGCTTCTCTTATGTCAAGAAAGCCAGGCTTGGTTCTCTTTCTCCGGGGACCCCTACCCTATTCGCTTACACCTGGACCTTTCCCTATACTTCCTGCTGTCAGGAATTGTGCTAGGTCTGGACCAGGAGTGCCAGGGCCATCTTCCCAGGGCTTCCTCAGGAGGGCCTGACAGGACTTGCTCCTATTCCATTCTCATCTGTCTAGAAGGGAATTGAAACCACTGCAAAATGCAAGGAGGTGAGCTTTTGAAGCAAGGTTGTTTCAGTGTCACGGTCCTTATCATAAAGGCTCATTACTCTCCACCCTCTGTAAAAACACATGACCCAATATAGTCTTGCTTCCAAACAGGCCAGCTGTGGGTGGCAGATGCTCTAAGTTTCAGGGCTTTTCAGTGAGCTGCTGAGAAAATTCCTGGTGTGAGTATCTTTCAAGAAATGAAGTTCGTCAAATGGACATTATGCAGCTGACCTCCGAGCCCACGGAGTCATTTATTAATTTATTTAAAATATAATCTAGCTCCTAGGCTATGCCAGGTGCTGGGTTACATGCTGTGGTGGCCAGAATGAGTAAGATACAGCTCCCACTCACATCTTGGGAAGATGGAAACTTAAGAACTTTACTCCAATACAATGAAATAAGGGTTGCAACTTGTTTTAATTTGGCTTCAACTCTTGGGCAAAAAAGAACTGAATAGTTCATAGAATTGAAGGGCTATGTTCTACTTTGGTAGAAATAGGACTGCCATTAGGCCGTAGCGCTGCTAGGATTGCATCGATCTTCCTGTTTGTACTGTTTGTAACTATGGCCCCATCTTAAGTATTCCTAATTGAAAAACAAAGCCTCAGGAAACCGAAACTTAACCAGCCGCTCTCGCTTCTGTAACTATGCTTGCTGAACCCCCTTTTGCAACCATCCAACCAATCAGACGGTGACTAGTGTCTTTGTTTAAAAGTTAACCAATCAGTGACTAGTGTCTTTGTTTAAAAGTTAGCCAATCAGTACTCCCCACCCCTGGAAAGCCCCGCAGAAGGTCCCGAGCTTGTTTGTACCTGTCTATAAAAGAGCTGTACTAAACTCCATCGGGACCTCTTAGCGTCACCGGCAACGAGTGCGCGGAGGTCCAGGTTCGAACCTGCAATAAATGACCCTTGCCGTTTGGCTTTGACTGTTGTCTCTGGTGGTCTTGTGGAGGGGTCTCGTGACCGTGGGCATTTCAGAATCTAAGAAAGATTAAAATTCAAAACATGGCCAAGGCAGGGAGGTCTCAAGAACAACTGGAACCTGCAATTCGAACACTGTCAGAATTGTCTCCCTCTCTCCGCTCTGCTTCTGCCTGCACATCCAACTTATTCTCTCAATAAAGACCAGTCCTGTTCGTGTGTAAGAAATCGAGGCTGCCATTAGTCCCTGAGCTTAGTGTTTTCCAAACTCTTACACCTGAGAGTACTTAACTGTTTCTTGCTTCCTGTCTGAAAAATTCTGGGAAGGCACCTTGGTCCATTTTGTATCAGGTGCCTACCCTTAAACCAACCATCTGGTAAATTATATGGCCACTCCTAAAGATGCACTTTACATATTGCGGTAAGGGGCAGGAGAAAAGGGTAAATGTGGGTGAGTGCCTTTAGATCAACCCCAAAAGATGAGACATCATTTTCTTCCCTGGCTAGGGCTGCCAGATACAACACAGGGTGCCCCAAAATTGCATGAGACATAGTTATACTAAAAAATTATGTCTATCTGAAATCAAACTTAACTGGGTATCCTGTATTTTTGTTTACTTTTTTATATTTCACATCTGATCATCCTATTCCTGGAGCACTTCAAGGAAAAAGGAAGCAAGTCTAGTTGCTGGATGGTTGAATAGCAGTGAGTTGTGGGAGAATGGCTAAAGATTCCAGGTTAGCTTCTTTGGTTGTAACCCTCAAGAACTGACTTGGGCTAACTTAAACAACAACAAGGAATGTACTGGAAGGCTATGGGGCAATGCCACCTCTTTGCACAACACCAGAGATGACATGTGAATGGTTCCTCCTAAAGCTGTGCAGTGTGGTTGCTCGGATTACAGGGAAGCTCCCAGAATGAGAGGGGGACTTGGGCAACAATGCCTGGGAAGGACAGGACCTGGGGCCCTGCCCATTATGCAGCTTTCCTACCTGTTAACTCTAGCGTGAGTCTTCTCTCTCCTCTTCAAGAAGACATATTGAAATGCAAGAGAGAGTGACTGCATTTAAGGATAATCTTGAATTTGCTCTAATTAATTAATTATGTAAATTAATACTCAGTATCCAGAGTAGTGAGAATTCATGAGTCAAGACAATTCAGTCCCAACTGTTATACATCTTGTTACCTGGGACACACCACTGGGTGAGAGAGAGAGAGAGAGAGAGAGAGACTCTAGTCAGGTTTGGGTCATGTGCCTAAACTTTGAAAAGAGCAGGCGTTGAACACGTGGAATAGGCAGTAGGTGCTCCCTGAAGGGAAAGCAAGACACTGTGAGCAGAAGGCAGAAGGAACACTCAGGGAGCGCAAAACCGGCCCATGTTCTTTTTGATGACATCCGTGTGCTCCGTCCACACGGAAGAGCTAGCACCCCACTGTCCTTGCCCTGTGGTGCTGCAGACCGTGCGAGGGAAAGCTGACCAGCTGCAGACACAACCAATCACTGAAGCAGTCCCTCAGGCTGGTGGTTCCCCACAGCAGTGTCATGACAACTGACCCACCACAGTCAAATGCGAGGGTGAAGAAAGATTTGTTACTAATAGTGCTCAAAACACTTATGGAGAAATCCACCTTTTAAAAAATAAATTAGAACAAATTCAAGACTCATCCTCAATAATGTCACTCCGACTCCCCTGCATTGCAATAGGCATTCCTGAGTGGGAAGGAAGGGTAGGGGTAGGACCGGTATACAGACTACTTCACGTAACCACAGCCATCAAGAAGGGATCGCCACTCCTACTCCACGTGAATGATCGTTAAATTGGGGGGGGGCTATGTCTTAGTCTATTCATAGATGTGGGTCCTTCATGTGCGCATGATCCATTGCATGGTATGTGGCAGAGACAATGAGGGCTGTGAGGCAGATACCCCAACAACCTGACCTTGCCTGGATAGGTTAGGGAGGGGAGAAGAGATATGTCAGGGGCGTTGAGAGCCAGGAAAGCATGCTGCTCACCAACTCATTGGCTTAGGAGGAGATTAAATTAAATGCTACGGGTAAAACCCCCCGTGTAGTGATGGATACATAGAAAGCTCTCGGTCACTGTTGGCTGTGTTATTTATATAGGTATGGTACAAGTTCAGCTGCTGTGACAAAGTCACGATAGGAGTGGCTTCACCAAGAGAGAGTCCTAGTATAAGCAGTCCAGGACTAAATCTGGCAGTGTCACAGTGCAGGACAGACTCATCCTACTTTGTCACTCTGCCATCCTCAACATGTGGCTTCCATGTCAAGATCTAAGATAATTGCTCCAGCTCCTGCCATCACATCCACATCTGGTCAGAGAGAAGGGGGAAAAGGGAAGTGGAGTGTATGTCTTTCCCTTTAGGGTAATACCCAGAAGTGGCACCCATCCCTTCCACTCACATTCCATTGGCTAAAACTTCATCCTAAAGCCACAGCTAGGAGCAAGGGAAGCTGGGAGATGGGGTCTTGAGCTGAGGAGCCAGGTGCCTCACTGAAATTCTGAGTTTAATTACTCAGAGAAGAAGGGATAGATACATTTTTAGGGATGGCAATCACACCTTGGTATGCTGTGGTTTCTGCTGTTGCCTTTCACAACAGAGTCAGAACTTCCCAGAATTCGTTCCGGAAAACTCTCAGATCTCTACAGGTAAAATAGAAATGTGGGAGAGCTTACGGCAGTTCAACAGGGACAGAACGCTGTGCTGGCTGTTGGTGGAGGTTGTAATATCCCCTCCCCCTCCGACCATGCTCTTCTTGCCTCAGCCTTTGACCACTGATCTTCGACAGACATATGCGTCCTTTCCCGCACACCCCACCCTCTGTTGTCCCCCAATTCAGCTGACTCCTGTCCAGACCTCTTTCTTTTTTTTATTTCATTTTTTTCTTTTTCTTCCAGTTTTATTGAGATATAATTGACATACACCACTGTATAAGTTTAAGCTGTGCAGCCTAGAAACTTGGCTTACATACATCATCAAACGATTATCACAATAAGTTTAGTGAACATCCATCATCTCAAATAGATACAAGATTAAAGAAGTAGAAAAAATATTTTCCTTGTGATGAGAACCCTTAGGATTTACTCCTTAACACCTTTCATATGTAACATACAGCAGTGTTCATCGCATCTACCATGTTGTACATCCCTAGTATGTATTCATCTTTTTTTTTTTTTGGCCGGGCCACACAGCTTGTGGGATCTTAGTTCCCCAACCAGGGATGGAACCTGGGCCCCAGCAGTAAAAGCATGGAGTCCTAACCACTCGACCAGTAGGGAATTCCCTGAATTTATCTTATAACTGGAGTTTGTACCTTTTGACTGCCTTCAACCAATTCCCCTCTCCCCACTCCCACCCCCAACCCCTACCTCTGGTAACCACAAATCTGATCTCTTTTGATAAGTTTATTTGTTTGCCTCTTTGTTTTTGAAGTATAATTGACCTACAACACTATGTTAGTTGCTGGTACACAACATAGTAAGTCAATATTTCTATACATTTCAAAATGATCACCATATAAGTCTCCTTCTTTCTATTCCCACCCTAGGTGTTCCCTTCCAGGCCATACCCCAGCCCCACTGTACTGCTGGAGAATCCAGGAATACAAGATGGCAACCCAGATGTTCTAAGGTAATATCGCAGCTGCCCCTTAGAAAGAGACAGTCTCCTGCAGTTACTGAGACATGAAAACTGGAAAACCCAGCAGCTGGCCCCAAATGTCCCCTCAGAGGTACAGAGCCCTTCTCCTCATCATCACACACACTTCCTTCCTCTTCCCAGGGAAGCAGGAAAGACAGAAAGAGGGAGCATTGGGCTTGGCCCCAGCATCTTTTGAGAGAAAACTGGCCTGACATAGAATAAGTCACTCCCCTTTGGCCTTCCCTCCTGGCCTGGCACAGCGACCACTTCACCACACACATTCCCCTTCCATAGCCACCCCCTCTCAACACCTCACCACCAGCTGATAACGTCCTCCCTGCCCCTGGCAGGCCTTCTCCCTGATGAACCACGCCGCCACCTTTCTGGCTGGAGCCAGCCGGGCCCGGGTGAGCCCCGCTTCCCAAGCGATGCCTTCTTAATAACCTTCCGAAAGAAGAAAGATAACTAACAACCCCTGTTCTGCTTTGATGAGCTGACCCTGCTTTTTCCAGTCACGAGGACAGTCTGAGGCCAAACTTTCCATCCAGGGAGAAAGGCGGGAATCAGGGCGAGCTGGGGGGAAGGGGGATCGCGAGGGGTGGCCGCACGGCTAGTCCGCCTCCTGCCTTCTTGGTTTTAATTAGTGCGTGTCAAAAGATGCAGCCTAGTTCTGAGAGGCCAGGCACGGCTCAGGGAGAAAGGCAGAGGGAACGCATTTCTATTTGATGGAAAACAGATTTGAGAGGGGGGAAAATGAGAACTATAGAGGAATGAAACCCCAGAAATCCCAGCAGAGCAGCGGGCAGCTGGCCCAGAAGGACTTCCCACGATGGCCTGCCCACCACTCCACCCAGTTCCTCCTCCTCGGGGTTGCATCTCCTGGCGCACAGCCCTCTCACTGCCCATTTTTCCATCCACTTCTCCCAAGGGCCCTGTGAGGCAGGCTGACAGGAATCACTAGCCCACTAGGTCAAGGAGAATCCCAAGAGTCCGAGAGGTTACATGGCTGTTCCAGGTCCAGCAGAAGGGAGGAGGAACAATGGGGGGCCTGAGATGTAACTACGGTGACGGCATCATCAGGTCCCACCAGCCTGCGAGGGATTTGCATGCATTTGCTTAAGTTATGCATCAGTACAAACTCTTTGCCTATATTTAGATGTAATGAAATAACATTATCCTTTTTAAAACTGAGATGGGGGCTATTTTAAGGTAGCCAGAGGTTACCTATTCATGTATCATGCATGCAAAACTATACGAAGAATCACACAATTACACAAACAATGCTACAACCACACAGGATCCCAGAGAAAATTCTTTTTTCCTTTTCCACCACTAGTGGAGAGAGTACCCCTTCCTCAGTTTAGAAGGTGAGTAAACCACTCCCTCTTCCCCCGAACAATTAAACCCTAAGTGTTGTATTGACCACTGGCCCCAGTCCTGCGATTAAGGAATCAACCAGAGGGAAAAAAGGAAACCAGGATTTTCTTTTCTTTAATTTATTTTATTTTTATTTTATTTTTGGCTGCATTGGGTCTTCGTTGTTGCACGCGGTCTATCTCTAGTTGCGGCGAGCCAGGGCTACTCTTCGTTGCAGTGCGTGGGCTTCCCATTGAGGTGTCTTCTCTTTCTATGGAGCACGGGCTCTAGGCATGTGGGCTCAGTAGTTGTGGCTTGCAGGCTCTAGAGCGCAGGCTCAGTAGTTGTGGCGCACGGACTTAGTTGCTCCGCGGCATGTGGGATCTTCCCAGACTAGGGCTCAAACCCATGTCCCCTGTACTGGCAGGTGGATTCTTAACCACTGCGCCACCAGGGAAGCCTGGAAGCCAGTATTTTCATCTGAAGATGTGTAATGGCTCCTGTTTCTCGTTTTCAGTCCCTTTGAATCAGCTTTCACGGTGTCTGCAGCTGGGGGCCGACTGGGAGCCAGGCACTGTGCTGGGTGCAAGGGTTACACACTTGAGTAAGACCTCAAGGTTCTTGAGTAAGGCCGCAAAGTTCTCAGGAGAGATGGAGAAAGTGATCTTTTCAGTATAAAAAAATATGTGAGAAGACAGAATTATGTACCAGTGCTGTGGGAACACGGAGGAGCGGCACTTGGCCCAGTGAGTGGGCTGGGAGTTTATGGAAGGTTTCCAGGAGAAAAAAAACCCAAACAACTGAGCAGAGTCTTAAAGGATGAGTAAGAACTGGAGGAAGGGGCTGCAGGAGGTGGGTGGCGCAGGGTCTTCCAGAAGCGGGAACAGGGTGAGGATGGCACGGAGGCATAAAATAGCAAAGGTAGGAGATGGGCCTAGAGATGTGGGTGGGGACCAGGCTGAGGAGGGCCTTGCGTGACCGCTAAGGGTTTGCCCGTTATCCAGTAGGCAATGGCGGTTTTAAGGTGAAGAGTGGTTTGGTCACCTTGAACATGGGTGTTCCTGTTGCACCATAGGGCTGGCAGGCTGGAGGGAGGGAGGCTGTGAGGAGGTTGAGGCAAACATCCAGAAAGGAGATGAAGGGCACTGTCAGTTGGGGTAAAGAAGGGAGAGCAGGTCTGAGAAAGACCTAGAAGTTTAATTAATCAGTAGTATCTGGATAGGAGGGAAACTATGAGGAGGAGGGAAAGCGTTACCTAAAAACTGGGTTTGCCTCTTGGTGGGTGCTGAGCCAAAAGATACAACTAAGCCAAAGTTTGGGAGAAGGAAGGATTTATTACTTGCAGCAAGTAAGGGGAACACTGGGGATCTTTCCCAAAGTAGTGTCTCCCCAAACAGCAAAAGTGGGAAAGTGTTTTTATTTTTTTATTTTATTTTTTATTTATTTATTTTTTTGGTACGCGGGCCTCTCACTGCTGTGGCCTCTCCTGTTGTGGAGCAACAGGCTCTGGACGCGCAGGCTCAGCGGCCATGGCTCACGGGCCCAGCTGCTCCGCGAATTGTGGGATCTTTCTGGACCGGGGTACGAACCTGTGTCCCCTGCACTGGCAGGCGGACTCTCAACCACTGTGCCACCAGGGAAGCCCAAAGTGGGGAAGTTTTAAGCTAAGAGTACTTGCATATTCATGGAGGGGCTTCAGCAGAGGAGAATTCAGCATAGAAGTGGGGCAAAGTTTGACAGAGTCCAAGCTTTAGTTGACTGAAGTCAGGAGGGTCAACATCATGGTTCCTTCCTCCACCTGGGTGGGGCCCTTTGAGTTCCTGCAGAACTCAAAGATACATATCTGATTGTTAGGTGCTTTTCTTGAGAAGGAACTAGGACTCTGTTATATTGCTGAACTATTGTTTCTTTCCTTTTTTTTTTTTTTTTTTTCTTGCGGTACACGGGCCTCTCACTGTTGTGGCCTCTCCCGTTGCGGAGCACAGGCTCTGGACGCGCAGGCTCAGCGGCCATGGCTCACGGGCCTAGCGGCATGTGGGATCTTCCTGGACCGGGGCACGAACCCGTGTCCCCTGCATCGGCAGGCAGACTCTCAACCACTGCGCCACCAGCGAAGCCCTTCTTTACTGTTTTTAAATCAGATGATCTGCTTATATATTCTGATTTTTCTTTTCTTTTCTTTTTAAATTGAAGTATAGTTGATTCACAGTGTTATGTTTCTGGTATACAGCAAAGTGATTCAGTTATATATATATTCTTTTTCATATTCCTTTTCATTATAAGTTATTACAAGATATTAAATATAGTTCCCTGTGGTATACAGTCAGTTCTCATTGGTTATCTATTTTATACATAGTAGTGTATGTATGTCAGTCCCAGTCTCCCAATCCATGCCACACCCTCTCCAGCATTGTTTGTAGGTTGTTTGTAGATATTTTGATGTTGGCCATTCTGACCAGTGTGAGGTGATACCTCATTGTAGTTTTGATTTGCATTTCTCTAATGATTAGTGATTCTGAGCATCCTTTCATGTGTTTGTTAGACATACAAATGGCCAGCAAACACATGAAAAGATGCCTAACATCCTTCTTCTTCTTTCTAATGGCCAAATAGGGTTGTTAGGTGGCCTCTCAAGCTGAGGAGCTCCCCCTGATTAGAGACTCTGTAACTCCAGCTGCATTCAAGCTCAGGCTACATCCTGCAGCCTCTTGAGGATTTAATTCAATTCAACAAATGCTTATTGAACAGGTACTCCTCATAAGGGAAAGGAGCAGAGAAGAGATCTAACAATTATTGAGTACTTAAATTGTGTTAGCAGAATGTTATGTTAAGTGTATTTACATGTAATCTCATCTCCAGTCACAGTCCCCTCAGCCCTGACAGTCTGGGGCATTTACCTCCAGGGTCCTGAGAGGTCAAGTAATTTGTCCAAGTGTTGAGGGGTAGTGCCAGGATGGAAGCCTGGAAGTAGTGCTCTATCTCTAAGACATGTTCTTCCATGAACCCAGGAGGTTGCAAGTGACCGATACACAAACTATTTTAAGCAAAAAGAGAATGCACTGGCTTATTTAACTAAAAAGCACATGAGTCAGCTGGCTCCAGGCACAAATGATGTTGTCAGTTCTCCCTTGCACGTGTTCATAAATGAATAAATCCATCTATCTCCCATTTATGTTCGTCTTGGCTCATATGGAACAGCATAGCATGAGAGTTTTGGGGTCCCACAGGCTGGATTCAAATCCTGGCGCCACCACCTATCTAGCTGGTATCTGAAAACAAGTTGCTTAACTTAGTACCCTTGTTTCCTCATCTGTAAAATGGCTATAATAATAGTATCTGCTTCATAGTTCTTGTGAGGAGTAAATGAGATCATCCACACAATGTGCTTGGAATAGTGTCTAGTGTAAAGTCAGTTCTGAACACGCCAGCTATTATTGTTTCTGTGTCTGCTCCCTTTGAGGTAGGCCTCATTCTCTCCTGTAGCTTTCTCCATGTTGGCTAGAGAGACGGCCACAGAAAGGCCAATCTACCTCTTCCCCATAGTTTCTGGTCTTAGAAGAAGAAAGACCTTTCTCAGTGTATGCATGTAGCAAATCTCAAGGCAGACTCTTTGCTTCTGATTAGGTTGTGTGTCATCTCTAAGGCTGGGAATGGAGTATGTTCATTGGCCAGCCTATATTTTCTGCCCAAAAATAAGTGGGACACCATAATTTGTGGGACACCATAATTTACAGCTCCACTTTAATCATATAGACATAGAAGGAGGATCCCTTAAAAGATGCGATGCTGTGAAGACAAAATAACATCTGTCCACTTTTCTGTGCTAGGTACTGTTATGAAGGGGTGTGACAAGAAGATGGGTGAGGCACAGCCTCCTCTCCATGAAAACTTACATCAAACTAGAGAAGGTGAGGCAAAGACACACATAACAATACTAGAAGGCAGATGTTATGGACTGAATTCTTGTGTCCCCCAAAATTTATATGTTGAAATCCTAACCCCCAATATGATGGTATTAGGAGGTGGGATCTCTGAGAGGTGATTAGGTCATGAGGGTGGGACCCTCATGAATGGGATTAGTACCCTCTTAGAAGAGACCCTAGAAAGCTCCCTTGCCCCACTTCTGCTGTGTAAGGCTTACAGCTAGAAAGCTCCACCTGTGAACCACGAAGCAGGCTCTCACCAGACACAAAATCTGCCAATGCCATGATTTTGGACTTCCCATCCTCCAGATCTGTGAGAAGTAAATTTAGTTGTTTAAGCCATCCACACTATGAGATTTTTGTTGTGGCAACCTGAATGGACTAAGACAGCAGACTATGACACGTTCCATGAGAGAAGGACAACTAAGGTTCTCTGCAATTTTCAGGAAAGAGGAGATCACAGCTAGTTGGGTGAATCAGCACAAGTCCTGTGAAGAAGGCAATGTTTAAGCTTGCCTATGAAGTATGGGTGGCACGTTGGTTCATGGGGATGGTGCCCATTCAACATGGACAATTGTGTTGGGGGACATGGCCACCTAGGTTGATAATACAAGGTGTAAAAAGTAATCTTGAAAGTAAGGCTGGAAAGCTGAGCTAGCAACCAACACAAAAAAAATGGGCCAAGGTCAAGAATCATTAGATCAGGGGGCTAGAGAAGAAACAACTATACACAGATATTGAATTACCGAGACTGAGAACAGAGTGTGCATGGTGTGCAAGAGAACCGTGAGTCAGATGCTGAGGTCATTTGGAAAGTCCTGGAGTTATCAGCATCCTTAGTCAAGATGGGGAGAAGCCAGGATAAGCAGATGGCCAGATGGCAAAGATTTTTAAAAGAAGAGTCTTAATTCTTGATCCTGAATGCCCTCCAGAGACTTCTACATGACTCATGTGAATGCCAGTTCATCCAAGAGAAATTGGCTTTCTAGAGGTAATTTTATATCCAGAAGCATGCAACGATTCATTCAGTAACTCATGTATTCACTCATGCATTTACATTTGGTGGGCATTGAGCTGGGATCCAAGGCACAAATAAATGAGACTTGGTCCCTGACCTCGAGGAGCTCACTACCACTTTGTTCATACCCACTGGTCATACACTGTAAACTGATTATCTATTAAGTGGTTGGTTCCTCACTGGACTGGGCATTCCAGTCAATAAAAGTTTTTGACTGATTAATTGTATCTCTATCTTCATCCTCCATTTGGGTTGAGAGACTTTAATGAAATAATTTCATTTCCATTATGTACTGTTTTGTGCAGAGTCTGAAGTCACGATAGGAAGCAAGAGAGCTGAGCCCTCTTCATGAGAGAAGCAGCAGCTGTCATTGAAAATTGCCAGTAGGAAGCAGCTGCATAGCACAGGGAGAGCAGCTCGGTGCTTTGTGACCACCTAGAGGGGTGGGATAGGGAGGGTGGGAGGGAGCCGCAAGAGGGAGGAGATATGGGGATATATGTGTATGTATAGCTGATTCACTTTGTTGTAAAGCAGAAAGTAACACACCATTGTAAAGCAATTATACTCCAATAAAGATGTTAATAAATAAATAAGATAAATAAATAAATAGAAATCCAAAAAAAAAAAAAGAAGAAAAGAAAATTGCCAGTAAAGATCTGGTTCTGTCTGAGGAAAAGTTCTATTTCATGAGGGAAGAGAAAGGGGAAGGATTACCCAAAATGAAGAGGGTCCAGATGGGCCTGTGAAAGGAGCTGATAGAGAGGCTGAGATAGAGGGGTCAGGGAAAAGGGGGTGGCCCTGGAGGGTGGTAATGACTATGCAGGAACGGAGGGCTTAGAGACAGAGGCCAGAGGAAAGGGTCTGTGCTTAAGGCAGGTGAGAGGAATGCAGGAGGCAACAGGTTAGGAGCAGGTAATAGGGGAGTAGGAGGGGAAAGGACTGAGTGGGAGGCATGTGTGGCAGGATAAAAATGACGAAGAGTTTATTGACATTCCACCCAGGAAGAAGTGGATCTATTGCTACTCCAATGGCATCCGGCTGGCCTGTGACTGTGTTGCCTGTGTTGTACTTCTGTGTTGTGGAAGTGATACTATGCCAGTGCCAGGCCTAAACTCTAAGGGGGCTGGGGTCTTCCTCCTTGGTCTCCTGGAGCCCTGAGCAGGTCTATCTTTAACCCTGATCACCCATAGTACTAACTAACCTGTCACCATGGAGATCTCGCTATCTCTCAGTGCTGAGCCCAAAAAGGTTACCATAGACCCCAGTACTGGTAGGTATACTCTCCTCCCATCCCTCCCCCCACGTCCAGTTTTCCAGAGCTGCCGACCTTTTCTACGAGAGTAGGTTTTCCTTTCAAAACACCTCCCAGTAGTGATTTTCTTGCATCCTGATTGGGAACCCATTCAGTCCTACGCTTGGCCCTGGTGTCCCATTGAATTTTCTCAGTGTAGCCTGAACCCACTTGGTTTTCCTCCCTTAGACCTTAAACAGGTATCTCCGATAGGGCCATGGTAGGATCCCCTGGATCAGCCCTGGTGCCCACATTTCAGAGGTGACTATGGGCTACACTTTTGCCCTATTTCTTCTGTGTTCCAGTCTGGTTGCCATGAGTGATGCCTCCCTTGGATTCCGGTTGTTGCCCCAATTACTACTGCAGGCCTTTAGTCTTCCTTCAGCCGTTCTCTTCTCTTTCTCTGTTCATTCATAGTCTAGATGTTCCCAAGGGAGCCCTAATCCCTCTCAGAGACCCTATGTCTTCAGCGACAAATATTCTAGAAATGGGTAAATCGAAACTGCATGGGGTGATGGGGGACAGAGGAGGGGCCAAAGGGGACAGGTGTGTGCTGGCCCCGGCTTCCCCTCGCTCCCCTTCTCCTCCAGCAGCATTTTCGAATGGGAGATGGACAGGTGACATTCATCATCAACACAGCTCATCATTTTCCTCATCCAAGCCTGGGAGAAAGAAGCCACTAAACCCCTCCCAATGTGCAGGGAAACCGAGGCTCAGAGGAGAAATGTACCCTGTCCAAGGTCATAAAACTAGTCACATGGCACTCAAGTCTCCTAATTCCCAACCCAATTCTTTCTTAACAGTGCTATTTTTCCACGTCTGAAATGTCATGCATCAGACCTAAGACAAACAGTTTACAAAGGGTCAGATTCTGAACTTGGTTGAGATGAATGAACCACAGTCAATCTTGCTCTCAAGAAAGTGACGTCCCAGGCTTCCCGGGTGGCGCAGTGGTTAAGAATCCACCTGCCAATGCAAGGGACATGGGTTCGAGCCCTGGGCTGGGAAGATCCCACATGCCACGGAACAACTAAGCCCACGTGCCAAAACTACTGAGCCTGCACTCTAGAGCCTGCAAGCCACAACTACTGAGCCCGCGTGCCACAACTACTGAAGCCCACACGCCTAAAGCCCATGCTCCGCAACAAGAGAAGCTACCACAATGAGAAGCCCACGCACTGCAATGAAGAGTAGCTCCCGCTCGCCGCAACTAGAGAAAAGCCCGAGCGCAGCAACGAACACCCAACACAGCCAAAATAAATTAATTAATTAAATAAAATAATAATAATAAAAAAAGAAAGTAACATCCCAGTGGGAAAGGGGACATTCATTCAGTCTATTAAAAAATGTTTTATTAAGCACCAACTATGTATAAGATGCATATTAGGAACTGTTAAGAATACGAAAATGAGTGAAACATGGTCTCTGACCTCAAGAGATGATCTAGCAGGAGAGACAAGACATGTACAAGTGAAGATACAACCAGCAATTAAAAAGCAGAACATAACGATGAATGTGGGTTACAGGGAGTTCGTGCAAGGAGAGGTTGAGGTGACTGGGGTGCATCTATTTGCCCTATGACCTAGCGTTCCCATTCCCACCGTGGGAAAAACACTGCCTCGGGCTGATGAAGAGATGTGTAAAGATTCTCATTGCAGCACGGTTGCTAGTGCCTAGGAGCTGGATAGTAACCAAGGTATTTGCATATGATGGACTATTATGCCGTAAAAAGTATGCATGACAACACGCATTGATCTTAAGTCATTACTGTTGAATGAACGAAGAAACAGTGAGATTTACAGCACAAAACCAATGATGCAAGTTAAGAACACACACACAATAACATCATGAATCTTCTTTCAAGAATACACATATATCTCTATCAGCATATGAAAGGCAGACTGGAGAGCTACGTATTTAATGCACTGAAGTGAGTGTCTATGGTAAAAGAGTTAACAGGAGTGAGGGTAGAAAATAATAAAATAGCATAAAACACAGGCTTAGAACAGGCCAGTGACTTAAGGGACGTGATTGACTCTGTGCTTCTGAGGGGTCAAAATAAAGTCATCTAAGAGAAGTAAGAAGTCCTGCTTGAGGAGAAGCTTGGGCAGAGAGTTCCATGAATGAGACAGACCCTGACCCAGTCAATCACCACCTCATATTTCCTTGACAAAACCTACATTTCTAGTATCTGCCAGTTTCTGATTCCAGTGACTTAGCCAGACTTCTCTCCCATGGGTACCCAGGACCAGTCACTGGACACCTCCTCTTCTGCATCAGCGAATCTACTCACTGCCCTATTGCAGTGGCTCCTGTGAGCCACCTGTACAGTCTCCCCTCTTTCCACCTCACAGCTCCAGAGTTCCCCAGCTTGGCCCTTAAGGAGAAAAAGAGGCTGGACTGCAAGGTGCTTGCGAGTACTTACTGACTCTTGAGGTGAGACAAACCTGAGTTCAAATCCAGACTCCCGCCTCTTACTGTGCGACCTTGAGCAAATTACTTAACCCCTCTGAGCTTCATTTCTCCAATCAGTAAAATATACATAACTACACTTACCTCACAGTGGGGTTGTAAGGATTAAATCAGATAATGTATAAAGCACAAAACAATGGTGGTTCCTTTGTTTATCTGTAGGTGAAATTCATGGTTCTGGAAGGGACACACAGCAGCTGGGGTCCGGGTCCTCATCCCAGCCTACACACTGATCTATGGTGCAACACTTGGCCCCACTCTCTTCCTTTTCCCCAGGCCCTGCTCCAGTCTCTTCTGTTTTCACCAATCCCTGGGCTCTGCCTGAGCAGGATCTGCTCTTATCACCAGACTCCCAAACACTCAAGAGTTTATAAGATTAAAAAGACTGCCGTGAGATCTGCTCAATCCTCAGACTACAGTATCCCCTTCCCCTGACCCTTTGCCGCCCTCGTGTGCTGTAGAAGAAAGCCTAACACTGCAGCGCTGGCCCTTTTTCTCCTTAAAATGCCGAAAGGAGATGAACTCAGCGGGGCCTCACGTCTAAATATGATTTCTCCCTTCTGAGGCACTATTCGTGATGGGAACTCCAAAGAAATTTATCATAGTAATGATGCTGATTCTAGAGCATCAGGGTGACTGACAGCCATGCTACCTCACACTTGCCTTCCTGGCTTTCTCTTTCACGAGAGAGAAATTGTGTGGAGTGGTGCTGGGTGGGAGTGGCTATAATTGCTCTGAGGCAAGTAGGCAGTCATGGCTCAGCTTGCTACCAACCCTGGGGTGGGAGGGACAAAGGGAGGGGTGCAAAAATAACAGTCAGCCGAGATGGCTCACAGAGAAAATTCAAAATCTGTGCGTTTAGGTGGGTTGTTTCATCTGAACGTCTCTGCTGTATCCTCTCCAGGTGAAAATATTCGCCACCGAAACAGGGAAAGGCATCGTGATAAATGTTTCCTCAGCATTAGCAGAGTGGTAGATCAGGAGGAAGTTGTTCTACTCCAACCTCACGGACAGACCAAGAGGAAACATGGCTGAGCTGCTGCAAGATGGATCAAGGGAGGCTTGAGAAAGGCACTTGTCTAGTTAACAAGAAGCAGTTCAAGGTACAATTTTATTTTCCAAGGAAACATTCTGGACATTTGTCTTTCTTTTGGATGGAGGAGAAACATTCCTGCCCAAGATGGGAGCGGGGTTCAATAGCTTTTTCTCTGCAACTTTCTGGGAGGCTCAGGGTAACAAGGAGGTGGGGAAGGTGGGTCTCAGTTTCAGGTCCCAGTGTCCTCTGACCACCCTGACCTGCGACACCCCAACAAGCAGGTGGTGAACAAACCTGTGGAGGTCTTCTCAGCTCCTCCTGAGATCTGGTGTAAGGGTGCAATTAGGGGATGTTTTGGGTTAAGGAGTGTCTCCCCAACAGTCATGACCACTCGGAAACCTCAGACTGTGACTTTATGTGGAAATAAGATCTTGGCAGGTATAATTAGTTAAGAATCTCAAGATGAAGCCATCCTGGGTTCAGGGTGGGCTCCACATCAGATATCCTAATAAAATGAGGAGAAGACATACAGAGAACACCATGTGAAGATGGAGGCAGAGACTAGAGTGAGGCATCTACAAGCCAAAGATTGCCAGCAACAACCAGAAGCCAGGAGAGAGGCATGGCACGGAGGCTCCCTCAGATCCTCCAGAAGGAACCAGCCCTGTGGACACCTTGATTTCTGACTTTTGTCCTCCAGAACTGTGAAAGAATACATTTCTGTTATTTTAAACTCCACGTTTGTGGTAAGTTGTTTCATCAGCCCCAGGAAACTAATACAAGGGAATTGGGCAGAAGGGTTCCAGAGGTGCCCCAAGGGCCCCAAAGTACCCTGGAGTATCACCTAGTTTAATGGCCTACACTTTAGTGTCTGCAGCATCTCTCAGTAGAGCATCTTCAGAAGTTAGAGATTCTATTACATAGTCCCCCCAATTCCTGCTCCCTCATAGCCACTCCACCTTGAACTGCCCTCTGCACCACTCAGTGTGGGCTTCAGGCCAAGCCTGAGGATTGCCACCTCCTCTCTGTACCGCCACATCTGCTCACAGCTTCTGGCCTCAGTTTGCTCAGTCCTCCCCCATACAGATTTCTCAGAGGCTCAGGTTGGGAGATGAGGCCAGATGGTGACTGTCCACCATGGATCTCTCACCCGCCTGACCTCCAGCGGCTCTCTCCTCAGTCTCAGCCAGGGCTGCCAGTCACAGGGGTCTCTTTGGCCTGGGGGAAGCCGAGGACCCACAGGTATAAGGTTAAGGGAGGTCAAAGCCAGTGGAAACCAGGATCCCAGCACTCAAAGTAGGGACCTCAGTGAACCCCCAAAAGAAGACACTCTCTTATCCATTGTCCCCAGTTCCTCCCATAAGGTACCTGAGAAAGATTCTTCCCTTTAAATGGGGTGTATGTGCATATATGATGTTTGGGAAGAACATTCCAGAGTGGACAAAGGGCCCAACGCTGAGGCCTCTCTACTGGCAGTCCACGTGGTTACACTACTACTTAGGAAGGAGCCTGATCTCCTGAGTCATTCTCCCTCCCTCCCCATACTGTGCTCATTCTTGTTAGACACTGCCCTCCTCATAAGTGGTTCTCAGCCACCTACTGGAGTGTCCTAAAATTATCACAGTCTCAAAGCTGTCTTGTCCTCCTAGAGCCGTGAGGGTTGGCAACTCTCAAGACTCAGTCTTCTCTGCTCTCCTGGGTGGGTTTCAAGCTCTGCTGCTCTCCTGGGAGCCAGGAGGAGGAGGTGGGCACTGTCTTGTCCTTGCCTGGGCTCGGGCTGGGGCGGGAGACGGGGAGGCCCTGGGCCACGACGCCTTGTTGAGGGTGAGGGAGCTGAGAGGAAGGGGCAGCAGATAGGGAGGAGGCAGAGGGAACATGCCCTGGAACCCTGGACTCCCTGGAGACAGAAAGCCAGGCAGATCTTGACAAACATCCTGGGAGTTATGGGCCCAGCAGGCATGGAGAGAGACAGAAAGGCCAGACTCAGAAAGGGATCATGGTCATAGCAACCATCTGTTTCATTGCAAATCTTCTGATTCACTGACCTGCCCACCCCCCAACATGCATGTCAGACTGTGTTCCAATGTTTGGCTCGGGACTGTGGCCACCAGAAGTGTGGCTGTCTTCCTCCAACCAGTCAGCTGGTTGGAGCCTGGGCCAGACTGGAGCCCCGGCCTTGTCACTCCCTGCCCAGCACCCCTTCCTCCATTCAAGCCTCAGACCAACCCATCAGGGGAAACTGTGAGTGTCTCCCCCTGCCTTCTACCTGCTCGCTAAATACATTTGACACCTCAACAAGGCAGGGCTTCTCTGAGTGCCCAAAGGAGCCCAAAGCCTGGTGTCTGGTCTGCACCGAGGCTGGGCTGGGCGACCAGCACTAAGGTTTAATTGCAGGACTAGTACAGCATCAGAGTTGCTTGGTTTTAAAATTTTATGCAAAAATGCCTTCAGAGCCTCCATAATTCTCAAGTAAAGGAACTCTAGTGCCCAAGACAAGGGACCAGGGATCGAGGACAGGGCTAATTTGATCCAGAGGTCTCCACGCTGGGAAGGACCAGAGGGCTGTCAAGAATTGCCAGGCACAGGTCTTCCCGGGAGCTGGTTCTGGGGAGACGCTATGAGTGCATTCGCTTGGGAGGGGACCTTGCAGTAGGGGAGGCAGCTTTACTAACTACTAGGAAATGACTTTTGTTCCTAGTGAACAGTCTCAGCTTTCCGCCTCCTGCTTTCTAGGAGTAGAGCAGTCCCAAAGTTCAGCGGGTGGGATCAGGAGAGACACCCCGCTCCTCACTGCCCCTCCCACTCCTCTCAGGTAGAGAGAGTCCAGGGTTCTGGTCTTTCTTGGGTTAGTTTGGGAGGGGAGGGGTCCTCAAAGCTGCCAGGAGAAGAAAGTGAGGGACGCGAATGGTAGAGGGAGAGAAGTCACCTTTGTAAGAAAGGAGAACTGAGGGTGCCAGATTCCTCCAGAAATTGCTTCTGGAGCCCAACTCTTGCTTCCCTTACCTGAGGGGGCACCTCTGTTCCCTCACTGCTGTCTGTCCTCCCTCCCCGTTTCCCAGGAGAATGTTGGGACCAGGTTAACATTTTATCCTAAGCTATTGTGAGGGGGAAAGACAGGGGCTGAAGCTGGTGGTGGACCCAAATCACTCCCTTCTCTCTGGTTCCCACCATTCCCTCTCCCATCCACGTTTTGGGGTTGTCAGGGAAACTGTGCAGCCTATCTGCAGCTTCTGTTCTGTTCCTGTCAAACCCAGGAAACTTTCTAAGGCCACTTCAGTGGGAGCGCTGTCAGAGCCTGAGTTGGTCGGCAAGGAGAGGCTGCTCCCTCTTGAAGCCTCCCGCACGGATGTCCTCCCACACAGCTGTGCGCACGCACACACACACACGCACACGCACACATGCAAGCACACAAGCACACAGGCTTGTGCTGCCCACACACACACCAGCAGTTTCAATCGCCCAGCCGAACCTAATAGGAGGAGAGAGAATGAAAACCAGACAGGAAAACAATCTGCTCTGCCAGCCTCCCGGTGGAGCTGCATGCCCCAATTACCTCCATCCTCCTCTCCTCTGAGCCCTGCGGAGCTGGCGAGGTCTGGGTGCCCCAGGCAGCCCACCCACTCGGGTAGCACCCTGCCACCTCAGGCTGGTCAGTCCAGAGAGAGCTAACAAGTCAGACTACCTGAGGGGATGAGTCCTTAGGAAGAGGAAGAGGCGCCACGCAGAGAAAGGAATGTGCAGGAATGATCCAGAAGCTCCACAGTGGGAGTCAGAGTGGAGTCTGACCTTGAGAAGGTCACCCAAATACATCACCCTCTGTGATAGGGGGACACGGACCTCAGCCTCTCCAGATGTTCCAAAAGTGAACTGAGATACTATGAGGCAGGGAGATGGGCTAAAAAAGTATGGTGAAAGGCGACTGGTTGTAAAGTGGACCATGTCTAGCATCTTTCTACAGCTCCTAAATCCCAGAACTCAGACCAAGGTCACCATCAAACAAGGACCTTTCCAGTGATTTGAGCTGTCCAGCCAAGACACAAGCTGCTACGATGAGGACTGAGTTTTCCATCACAGGAGGTATGGAAGCAGAGGCTGGGTGCCCACTGACAAGGCTACTATGAGTGGCAGCTTAGGTCAAATGACCTCTGAGATTCTGGTGGCAGGAAGAGTCCAGAGTCCATGGTTCGGAGTCTTTGCATGAAACAGGCCCTCTCAGTGCATGATGGCTGAGGGCAGGGGGCCAACCCTTCCTTCCATACACTGGCATTCACCGGTGCAGCTGACCTTCCCACTGATCAGCCAAGTGACCTGGCCACTGTTTTCCCTGGAGGACTTGAATAGACTGAAGAGGAGATGCCTAAAGAAAAACTCAGTGGAAGATTTCTGGGTGTAGGAATTAGAGAAACACAACCACGTGGGGTAGAGGCCCTGACTATAAAGCCAATTTCTACTTGAAATGAAGGGCTGTGTCTTGAGAACCAGGGAAGAAAGTGGCTTTGTTTTGTTTTGTTTTGTTTTGTGGTACGCGTGCCTCTCACTGCTGCGGCCTCTCCCGTTGCGGAGCGCAGGCTCAGCGGCCATGGCTCACGGGCCCAGCCGCTCCGCGGCACGTGGGATCTTCCCGGACCGGGGCACGAACCCGTGTCCCCTGCATCGGCAGGCGGACTCTCAACCACTGCGCCACCAGGGAAGCCCTTGGGGAAGTTTTTTGGTTGTTTGTTTTTTTAATTTTTTTATTTTGGCCATGCCACGTGTCTTGTGGGATCTCTGTTCCCCAACCAGAAACTGAACCTGGGCCACAGCAGTGAAAGCACTGAATCCTAAGCACTAGACAACCAGGGAACATATGTACAATGGAATATTACTCAGCCATAAAAAAGGACAAAATAATGGCATTTGCAGCAACCTGGATGGACTTAGAGGTTGTCATACTGAGTGAAGTAAGTCAGACAGAGAAAGAGAAAGACAAATACCACGTTATTGCTCATATGTGCTATCTAAAAAAATGGTACAAATGAACTTACTTACAAAACAGAAATAGAGTCACAGATGTAGAAAACAATCTTGTGGTTAGCGGGGGTGGGGGAGATAAATTGGGAAATTGGGGTTGACATATACACACTACTATATATAAAATAGATAACTAATAAGGACCTACTGTATAGCACAAGGAACTCTACTCAATACTCTGTAATGATCTGTATGGGAAAAGAATCTAAAACAGAGTGGATGTATGTATATTTATAACTGATTCACTTTGCTGTACAGCAGAAAGTAACACAACATTGTAAATCAACTATACCCCAATAGAAATTTTTTTTAAAAAATTGGCTTCGTTTCCTCAGAAATCAGGGACAGAGAGGCAGTCTCTCTGGTGAGAAGGGAAGGAGGTTTGTGTCAGAGGAAAGCAAAGTAGAGGTGATACTGTAAGCTCCTTAGGATCAGGGATGGTGTTGTGGCCGAAATTCCAGGCTATTGAGAACTGTTGTACCACCTGTGCTCTGCACAACAGAGCGAGCGAATTGCGGTTGAAATCCAGTCACGTTCTGCTAGCCAAGCAATACAACCCACAGGATAGAGGCTGCCTGGAAGAGGCACCTTTTTGCTAAATCTCCCCCAGGGGCAGCAGTGGCCCTGCTCCAGTCGATCCCTGTATGGATCTCCTGTGATCTTCCTAAAGTCCAAGTCTCACCATGACCCTCCTCACTTAAACTCTTCAATGGCTGCTCATCTCCTATGAGGAAAAAGGCAAATGTCTTAGCCTGGTTGAGAAGACCCTCCATCGTGAGCCTCTGCCCCTCCTCCCAGTCTTGTGAACACTTTTTCTTTACATTCTCCTGTACTCCAGCTATATCACCCTACCCACCTTTCCCCAAACACTGCGCTCTGCTCTTCTTAGCTTCTTCAAGACTCTTCCCAGCCTAGACCAGACAGGAAACTTGGCTGCAAACGACAGAAACCAACTATCACTAATTAAGCAGATAAGGAGTATTCTGGAAAGAGAAATTCTGGTGGCTCAAGAGAGTTGATGGGTAGGCTGGAGCGGCAGCTCCCACTACAAGCAGGAACAAAGGGAGGCTAGATGGCAGAGAACACTCCAAGGTCAATGACAAGGGCGTCTGGTTAGACACTGCTGCTAATTCTGCCCCTTTCCCATCCACCCTCAACTGACACCCCCCCAGCCTAGATATCTTTGCTGTGATGATTCCCAATTGTTCCTGCCCTTCCTGTCAAAGTCCCAAAGACCCTGTGGGGGCATCTGATTGGCTGAGCTCAGGTTGCAGGGCTCACCCTCCCTCTACCCTTACTCTGCCCACACCCATGCTGTGGGGGAAGCAGGGAGAGAAAAAATCTGCACCACCATGCTCTCCCTGCCCCTACCCACCATGTGGAGTAGAAGGTGGAATCCTGCCTGCACTGAGACTCATGCGATAGGGAATTCCCTCTGAAATAAGAAGGGCGCTCAGACACTGGGCAATCAGACACATGACAAATGTCCACTTCACTGTCTCCTTGTCTGCCTCATCCATTCCTGTTCATTCCTCAAATGTCATTCCTCTAAAACCTTCCTCCAACCCAGGCATGCTCAGGTGCTCCTTCCACGTTCCCATAGCACCTGGTACCTCCACCACACCCTTCTTATTTTATTAAAAATTTTTGCCTATTTGTCTTCCACTCCAGACCATGAGTTCCTTTGGATCTTTGCTCAGGGCATACTCATCCATGATCCCTTGTCTGTATCCAGTGGGTGGCATTAGTGGGAGCTCAGTAAGTTTACAAGTGAAAGACGGAATGAATGTGTAACCCCCAAAGCCCCTCACATGGTAGTAGATCAGCTTATAACACGGTAAATGCCTGGATGCGTGTGATGAATGGGATCCTTACAGAGATGGGGTGCCAAGGAGCAAAGTTAGGTTCTTACGCTTCCAGGTATTAGAGAGAAAAGCCTGTTAGCAAGTTACCCTCTTCCCTAAAGGGCTGTGAAGATACATTTTCTGTAAGACACTCCAGTTAGGGGCCTAGTGGGGTGTGAGTTCAATTGTAAGCGTGAAGTCTTGGTTGCTGTAAATCTGGAATTGTGTGGGCTGAGATGAAAATGCTTTACAATCATTAAGCTCCATTGTGAAGTAATTATATAAAGTCCTACACCAGACCCCTGGGCCAGGAGTGGGCTGGAACTGCCCTGAGTGGCCCCCACAGGGGAGGATAGTGGGAGAGAAGCATCTGGAAAGATACGAGAGGGTAGCAAGAGCTGTTGAAAATAGAAGGGAAGAAGCAGAAGAGAGCGTGAGGGAGGAAAGCAGCAGAAGGAGCATGTAGGAGCAAAGCCCGGGGATAGGGACAGAGCGGGAAGGTGGAGCAGAGGCTGGAGCCCAGGGCTGGGACAGTGAAAGAGGCGACGTGTGGTCAAGCGTACTGCAGCCGGGAGGAGGGGGGAGAGACGTGGAGAAGGCCAGAGCGAATGTCCACCTCTGCTGAGCAAACATTTATTAGTGTCTACCATGCGCCGGGCACTGTGCTAAGGCACTAAGGATATAAAGGTATATAATTGTATATAAAGATATGCAAACCCCTTACCTTCCAGGGTTTACGGAACAGTGAGGGAGACAAAAACCAAGATTTTAAAAATTGTTTGGTAGATGGATAGATACAAGAAAGAAAAAGAATGCAATTACACGTGAAAGGGACACTCCTCCTAACCTATAGGAGATGCCCATTGAGCTCAGTGTTGAAGGATGGGTTAGCCAAGGAAAGAAAGGTGAGAGGAGGTCCCTGTAAGGAAAACAACTTCATCAGACACATGGAGGCATGCGCTGATAGGGATGGGGCGGGCAGGGGCGCGAGATACGCTGGAGAGGCTGGGAGGAGCCACATGTGCCAGCCTAAGGATCTTGGACCTGCAGGGGATGAGAGCCATCGACAGGGCAAGACACAATAAGATTTGCATTTAAGGATTGTCACTTTGACAGAGGGGGATTATCTGGCAGAAGACTGTAGTCTGGGAGACCAATTAGGAGTTGATTACAGTTGCCAAAGTGAAAGATGGTGGTGCTATTACCTGAGATGAAAGACACACAGAAGAGAACAGTTAGCAGGAGGGAGGGGAGATGATGATGCGTTTGAGACTGTTGAGTTCAGGATGCTTGTAGACCATCGAAGGGCATATGTGTCTACCAGGCATTTGAATATGGGCATCTGAAACTAAAGGGAGAGATGGTGACTGCAGATATGATGTGGGCTTCATCAGCATAGAGACAGTAGTTTTAGTAAATGAAAGTGGATGAGCCCTCCCAAAGGGAAAATACACACAGCCAAGTCGTGGGCCCAGGCTGAAACTCTGAGAAACCCCAGTGTTTAAGGGGTGCTGGAAAGGAGGGCCCTGAGAAGGAGAACACAAAAGGAGAGTTGGAGAAGCAGAGGAGATTTAGGCCGAGGGACAGCAGGCCTTTCAGGAAGCTATGAGGACAGCAGGGTCAGAAGCAGGAGAGAGGTCTAGAAGTAAAAACTGTAAAGTGGCCACTGGAGTTTGCAAAATGGAGGTAATCCTTTCACAAAAGTGTGTTGTGTGGGGCAAGATGGAAACCAGTGCTGAGCCCGGGTAAAAAGTATCACGAGTTCCTCTACTGTTCTTTTTTTTTTTTTTGCTGTACGCGGGCCTCTCGCTGTTGAGGCCTCTCCCGTTGCGGAGCACAGGCTCCGGATGCGCAGGCTCAGCGGCCATGGCTCACGGGCCCAGCCGCACCGCAGCACGTGGGATCTTCCCGGTCCGGGGCACGAACCCGTGTCCTCTGCCTCGGCAGGCGGACTCTCAACCACTGCGCCACCAGGGAAGTCTTCTTTTTTTTTTAATTGAAGTATAGTTGAATGCGTTTACTATTCTTGCAACTTGTCTCTGGGTTTGAAATTGCATCAAAATAAAGAGTTAGCAATTAAAACAGGAGACTTTTGTTTGAAATAATACAGGTTCATTTTAAAGATCAAACAACTCTAAAAGGTATAAAATAGAAAAAGAAAATTCTGCCTTCTCTCTATCTGTATCCAAATTCCACCCCTTAAAGGTAACTTCACCATTGTTAATATTTCAATAGTTTCCTTCCAGATCTGTTTTATTTATTTACTTGTTGCTATTATTGTTACAAAAATAGAATCATACTATATACATCCTGTTTAGCAACTTATGAACATATCACAAGTAGGTACTTCCCTGGTGGCGCAGTGGTTAAGAATCCCCCTGCCAATGCAGGGAACACATGTTCGAGCCCTGGTCCGGGAAGATCCCACATGCCACGGAGTAACTAAGCCCGTGTGCCACAACTACTAAGCCTGTACTTCAGAGCCCGCGAGGCACAACTACTGAAGCCCACGCACCTTGAGCTCGTGAGAAGCCCGCACACCACAACGAAGAGTAACCCCCGATCGCCGCAACTAGAGAAAAGCCCATGTGCAGCAACGAAGACCCAACACAGGCAAAAATAAATTAATTTTTAAAAAATTCTTAAAAAAAAAATCACAAGCATTTTGTCATGACAGAATACGTATTTCACTTTCATTCTTCAATACTGCATAGTATTCTATCATATGGACACACAAAAATTCATTATTAATTTTGAAATTTGAAAACTCAAAGAAAAGTACAGAGAATAAAATAACATATACTCATGTACCCATTTCCCTTTTTAAATAAATGCTAACAGTTTGACATACATGTTTCAGATTCTTTTTTAGAATATAGTGGGCTTGGATGAGACATGATTGAAAAAACGCAAGGTGGCTGAAAGTTGCCTAAAAATGCAAACTTGACCTCATCACATCCCTGATTTAACCCTTTCAGTAGCTGGGATCAGGGCAGGCTCCACAGCATGGTGTTCCCAGGCCCTCTTGAACCCTAGGTCCATTTCTGCTTGCATCCCCTCCCCAACGGCAGCCGGGTCAGGCTGTTCAAATTCCAGCATTTTTTTTTAAACTATTCTTTTTTTTTTTTAATTTATTTTTGGTTGTGTTGGGTCTTTGTTGCTGCGCACAGGCTTTCTCTAGTTGTCTCGAGCGGGGGCTACTTTTCGTTGCAGTGTGCAGGCTTCTCATTGCGGTGGCTTCTCTTGTTGCAGAACAGGGGCTCTGGGCATGTGGGCTTCAGTAGCTGTGGCACGTGGGCTCAGGAGTTGTGGCTTGCGGGCTCTAGATCGCAGGCTCAGGAGTTGTGGCACACAGGCTTAGTTGCTCCATGGCATGTGGGATCTTCCCGGAACAGGGCTCGAACCCATGTCCCCTGCATTGGCAGGCAGATTCTTAACCACTGCGCCACCATGGAAGTCCGCATTTTTATTTATTTATTTATTGCGTTACGTGGGCCTCTCACTGCTGTGGCCTCTCCCGTTGCGGAGCACAGGCTCCAGACGCGCAGGCTCAGCAGCCATGGCTCACGGGCCCAGCCGCTCTGCGGCATGTGGGATCCTCCCGGACCAGGGCACGAACCCGTGTCCCCTGCATCGGCAGGCGGACTCTCAACCACTGCGCCATCAGGGAAGCCCAAGTCTGCATTTTTTAAACAGGCTTTTTCACATGTCCTATCCTCAGGCTCATCTCTCTAGCTAGATTAATTCCTCACTCCATCCTGCTGCCCCACCCCATCCCCGCCCCAACCCACCTAGAGAACACTTAGTCATCTTCAGGACACAGTCACCTAGGTGCCTTTCTTCACTCCCCCCACCCCCACCAGATAGGATTGGCATCGCCACACTTTGGGCCCCATGATGTCCTCTATTTGTCTCCATCACAGTGCTTTTATCTTTTGCACTCCTCTGTTGACCTGCTGACTGCCCGCCCCTGGACTATAAATCCCTTGAGGACAAGATCCACGCCTTATTAATCTCCAGCTCTTTAATGCCTGGCACACTCAGCAAAGGCTCTTTAAATAGCCTGTGGATTCCTGAAGCACTGGTGACAAAGCAAAGGGTTAGGTGTCCCCAGCCTGACTGTTCTTGGAGGCCTCCAACAATGATGGTGCCCAGGACTGCTCTGGATCCTCCAGGGCACCTGCAGAAGCACTGCCCCCACTTTCCCCTGTGTCCTGACTGAGCTGCACAGCCTCTGGCCTCCCCTGCCCGTTCTCTGGCTCACCCACCCACGTTCCCAGCCAGATCCCCCCTCCACAGAGTCAACAGGGAGCACTCAGTGGAGTTCATTACTTAACAGTCAATGGCCTAGACTCCCATCTCCCCTCAGAGTCCACAGAGGCTGTTTGGAGCCCAGCCCCGGTTCCTGTAAGTGGAAAGCAAATTGCACTCATTCCCAAGATGAATCATTTTGTTTTAATCGCCCATCCTTTTGCTGGCACGGCCACTGCCACGGCTGCCTGCTCTGCCTTTTGGCCGTCTGTTGGCAGGATGCCCTCCCAGGCCCTGCTAATAACCAAGAAGAGAGGTACAAGGAGGAGGAAGGAGAGGGAGCCCCCTAGAAGGAGCAGGTAGTGTGCAGCAATGAGCCAAAGCTTATGAAAGTGACACCACTGTCCTTCTGGAACCCAAGCAAAGATTCCAAACAGGCAGAGAGCAGCTTCCATCTTGCGGTGCCCTTGGGGGGCTGCTCCAGAGACCAGATGGCTAACGTGGTGGAAGCACCCCACCTCTCCCAGCCTCTAAGGAGAGCCTCCCCACCTGGAGTTCCTCTGAGCTGGATGGGCTGGGTGACCAGGGAGACCATGGGAGGAGGAGGCTAACAATGAACAGGGAAATTGCAAGACCCAGAATTAGTTCCCTGGATTCTGGTATGAAATGGGTAGCAGGTAGGGAGAAGCAAATCTACACCCATTTTCCTTCTCAGGCAGCGATTCCAGGAGCCCGTGTAGAATGGCAGCCATGTTTTCTTCCCACCTACAGGAAGGCTCATTCTAGATCTGTGGGGGAGGGTCCAGCCTGCCGTCGGCAAGAGTCTGCCCAGGTTCCAGCCTCTGCCATGGTGCTGGCACTGGGCCCCACAGACTATTAGCACTGAAGCCTAGGGCGCAGACTGCAGGCTCACCCACTGAATGAAGAGCTTGTGGTCACCTGGAGCCTAAGGATGTGCTCGCCCCTCCACAGTGGGATGGACTTGTAACCTTGCTCAGGTCCTAAGCTGGCTGGAAAGGGATTATGTAGGGACGGGAATTCTTTGCAAGGGAAACAGGAAGATTGAATGACCCAGAGGACACTGGTCTCCCTTTCTGACCAGTTTGCCAGGCAGGAGGCACCCAGGGTGCCTGAGGCAGAGGAATGACCTCTGGAGGACTCTTCCTGCCCAAGGTGCTCGAGGTGCTTCACAAACATGACTTGGGCCGGGAGGGTGAGGAAACAGTGTTCTCTCTGCACCTGGTAACCGAGCCTCTGGGAGAGGTTCCCTCCACCCCAGCCCAGCCATCTCTAAAGAGTTTGTGGGGTTGAGAGGAAACACCTGTTTGTAATAATTTACTCTGCGGTGGCAAGCCTCGAGTGGCCGTGTTTGGAGTTTGCCAAGAAGAACCCTGTCTTCCACTGTGCTTTGCTCCACCAGAGGAAGGGATGGTCTGGTATTTCCACAGCAGGGTACTGAGCCTGCTGGGAAGCCAGGACCCCAAGGAAGCTGTGTGAGAACATCCAGAACCCGCATCTCTCCATGTGCTGCCCACACTGCTGCCAGGAGCAAGTGCAAGGGCAGAGAGGTGTGGGCTTCCTAGGAAAGGATGTCTCTCTGAGGGAAGAAAGGATAGGAGACTCACTCAACAAATATTTTTCGAGGGTCTACTATGCACCAGGCACTGTTCCGGCACAACTGTGCACAAAACAGCCAAAGTCCCTGCCTCACGGAGCTTACATTCTACTGCAAGTTCGATTCTGCAAGGTCAGAATTGTTCCAGGCCTTGAGAAATAGCCCCTGAGCTCCCACCAAGGAGGAATTGAAGCCTTGAGAGGAAGAGTGAGGAGTAAGCCCCAGCCTCCCAATCAGCAGCAGGAGAGGAGAGAATGGACGTAGGCTGCGACTCCAGTCCAGCATCCTTCCCAGAGCACCTGTCAAGGGCAAGGCTTTCTGTGCTGATTGGCGAAGATGAAGAGCAGTGTTGAGTCCCCTCCTCCCTCCCTCTTCCTCCCCCTCCTCCCCCTCCAAGCCTGTTCCACAAGTCTCCAGCTGACTGTCTGCTCCATTCCTGGCTTGGAGTCTTGAGTCAGTGACAGCCAGGGGGCCCTGTAAACTGTTTCCTTGATGCAACAACTCCAAGACAGCCCCTGGGGACAGAAACCCAGAGGGAATGTGGACCTGAGTTCCAAAGGCCCAGATGGAGGAAAGGTAAACAGGGAGAAGCTGTGGGAGGCAAGGAGTTTACCCTTAGACTGCAGCTGCCTAGGTTAAACTACAGAGATAAGGTGTGTGAAAGCTCCAAGCAGAGCGCCTGATATGTCAGCGCTCAATAAATACTAATCTTCCTCCTTCCCTCCCTCCCTCCCTTGCTTCCTTCCTTCCTTCCTCATCTCCACTGGACAAGCCTCCATTTCAAATGCCTTATTAATCATTTACAACATCACTGATAGTAATGAGATTCGTAAAAACTGAAATTGTAGGAGCTTTACCCCACCCTTCTGGCTTCAGATCAGAGAGCTACATATCCCACCTTCTGTTGGGAAAGAGGAAGCATTATCCTTTGGAATTCTCTCACCCTCATTTAGGCTTTCCATTCAGATTATCTCACTCCTTTGGATGTCCTCAAGAAACACGAGTGTCTCACCTGCCCAGAATGTGGCTGAGATATGGATGAACAGGCGACCATGCCCAGCCTCCTTAATGCTTGCTTTCCTCCGGCTGCAGTTCCAAGGCCCCCACTTGGTAGGTGTCAGACAAAATGCCAAGGACCTCTGTGCCCATGCTGGGTCCTAGCATCTGAACTCAGGCCCTGGCCTCCTCTCTGCCCCTTTTCTGCTGTTCATGCACTGCTAATGGATCTCTCCTGCATGAATTCTTAGCACCTGCAGATATATGCCTTGATTTGGATAAAATCTTTATGTATTGCCATTGATTTTAAAGATACCAACAGGAGCAAGCTTAAACTCTAATGTGATATAACAGTAGCTCCAGATCACAAAACACACCAACCTCCCAAAGGAATCCTGAGCGCTTACCAAGTTCTTCTCTGTGCACGCAACTGTTGCCCCCAGTCCCGGGAAAGTAAGACAAAGTGAAGCCAATGTTTGTTTGGGGAAACAGGGTGACAAGGGGATGGGGTGGGGTGTGCTTATTTGAGAGGGTGGGAGAGAGGGGTTAATGTTTGGAAGCAATCGGTAAATGCATCTTTTTCCATTCTTCCTCCTGGGGCAGGCAGACACACGGTGAGAAGAGGAAAGCAGACCTCCCCCACCCCCTGCCCATGGCAGTCTTGGCTATCATCAGGCCTGGGCTGGGTGCCCAGAAGATGTGGGTGCAAACCTCTCCCACACTCTCCTGCACCCTCCAGGCTTCCAGTGGTTTCCTGCCTGCCTCTGTCTCTTCCCTGCCACACCTCCCCATCCTCTTCAGTACCAATGTACTTCTCCCCTTCTCAGCCATACTCTTAAAAGCTTGAGGGGTGTCACTCTTAGAAGCTGGAGACAGGGTGACCAAGGACAACTTTGTCCCTTCCCTACCAGCCCTCCTTGCCCTTTTCAGCCAAGTCTTAGTTTCTGCCTTGCATTGGCCCCATCCATCTCTCCGTGCCGGGCCCTCCTCTGTCAGCCTGCTGCTCTGGCCAGCTTGCTTTAGTATCTGGCTCTTGGTCTCAGCAGGAAGTGATCTGTCCATCCTTAGGCTCAGCGGCCTTCCCCCTGCAGCCCCCAGGTCAGCCTTGCCGACAGGCCCTTCCACAGCATTCCTTGCCTGCCTCTCAGCCTCACTCCCCTCTTCTTTTATTCTATTTCTTCATCTCCCTTTATGGTGTTTGGAAGCCTGCTTTCAGTCAGACCAGTGGTTCTCTTCCGTATGCACGCAGCCCCTCGTCTGGCCAGTCTCACTATACAGCCAGACAGAATGATACATTATCAGGAGCAAGTGAGTGGAGTGACTGCATAAAACCACCGAGGGCTGGTGAGCTGTTTCAATAGCTCTTATTGATGCCAATGAGCTAATTTTCCAACTTATTTAAAATCCCACCAGATAGCGGTACGGGGGCCAAGCTGAGGACTGGAGACAGAAGGGCTCTGCATTTGAACTCTGACTTTGTTACTCCCAGATGTGTTTGTCTGGCTAAAATGCTAGGTTTCTCAGCGGTTCCGTACTCTGATGGAGAAAAGTAGTGATTTTGTCCTCTGGTTTCCCAGACGTCGTAGGAGGACATATAGATTTTTATAAAGTGCTTTGGAGGTTTCTTTGGAGGTTTTTGGAAGAAGAAGCTGATGAATTTGCTCCAGGCTCTCACCACCTTCCTGCCAGCCCAGGACTCCCAGCAGGTGGCAAGTTTCCCAATCAGTCAAAACCATGCTCAACCCCCATCCCCACCCCCACCCCACCGGGCACCCTACATGCCCAGAAGGCAGGATATAGGGAAAAGGTAAGGAGCCCTTAAGGGGCTCCATGCTGGAGACATATGGCCTCTGCCCTGGAAATTTCCAGTCTGATCCCTGCTTTCTGAGACGGCTACCTGCAGAGAACCAAGGGCTACGTGAGGGCAAAGGGCCAGAAGCTTGCCCAGATTATTCTCATCCGAGACAACCAAGGCTTCTCTGACAGTCAGAGGGGAAGACCTGGATGCTGGTGTGTGCTGGCCCAGCTTGCTGCAGGCTGGCCCATCCGCTCCCGTTCCAAGGTGCTTCAAGGGGCTGAGGGCCCATTCTGTTCTGCCCGGCCCAGCCTGGGCTGCTGCAGTAGGAGGGAGGAGGGACAAGGAGAGAAGAATGGCAAGAAGGTGGGAAGGTGCCAACCTGGTGATTCCAGTTCTAGCTGCTGAGCTTCCCTGGAAAAGGAAAAATTCAGGAGAAAGCCAGGGAAAGTTTGGATGTAAGGAATCCCCTGCTCTGTCACAACTCTCCCCACAGAACCCAGCAAAAAAGAACCTCATTAAAACATGTTGGGTGAGCTTTGGTGAATCAGTTCCTAAAAACTACCCATCCTTCTGGCCCTCCTCCCTGCAGGCTGGGCTGTTACCAGCCTCATCAGAGAGGAAAGCAGAGTTTCTCCCCACTTGATTCCATCTGGACCTGGGCCTCTCCGCAGCCAATTTGCAGCATCACAGTGCAAAACGATGCAGCTGGGCTCAGCCAAATCCAAGGTCCCAGATCCCATCCCCTGATCAGCAGGAGAGCTAGATGGGCCCTCAGGCCACAAAAGAGAAACACCTCAGAAGGACCAAAAGAGTTTGTTAATAATAACAGTCGGGGTGGGACTTCCCTGGTGGCACGGTGGTTAAGAATCCACCTGCCAATGCAGGGGACACGGGTTCGAGCCCTGTTCCGTGAAGTTCCCATATGCCACGGAGCAGCTAAGCCTGTGCGCCACAACTACTGAGCCTGTGCTCGAAAGCCCGCAAGCCACAACTACTGAAGTCCGCGCGCCTAGAGCCCGTGCTCCGCAGCAAGAGAAGCCACTGCAATGAGAAGCCTGCGCACCGCAACTAAAGAGAAGACCCAGCTCACGGCAACTAGAGAAAAGCCCACGCGCAGCAACGAAGACCCAATGCAGCCAAAAATAAACAAATAAAAATTAATTAATTAATTTTAAAAAAACAGTCGGGGTATGGCCCTGGGTCTCACGTATATACATACACATACGCTCCCATTTACACAGATTTACAAAAACATGTCTTTTTCAGGTACAGTTTAATTTTTAACTTTTTTTTTCCTTTTTGGCCACGCCGTGTGGCATGTGGGATCTTAGTTCACACATAGACTAGAAGCAGAGATGCATACTTTAAGATCCTGATGTACCCTCCCCCCCACCCCCACATACGAGAAAGTCAAATGAAATCACTCACCTTCTACCCCACCTCACCTTGCCCCTCCCTCCTGCAGGGTGGGCTTCTCCCAAAAAGCAGTCTAGGGGGCTCAGGGCTAGGGGAGTAACTGCACCATTTTCATTTTTTCCAGGAGGGAAGTGGCACCAGCAGCCCAAGAATCTGCATGTCCCAGAGACTGACAGCCTGACATCCTTGGATTTGACCCAGTTGCTCTGGGGAAACCTGTCTTCCTGCTGTCCCTTCCCTACCAATCTAATTTCATTATGATGGCTCTTGGCTCCAACCTGTGAAACTAAACGCACAGTTCCTGAACACAGCACAACCTGGGTACCCTCACCTGCCCTCTGAGAGGACCTGGGCCATTATTCTCTATCTTGGTGTCCGCGCCCCCGCCAAGTCCTCTTTTCAATCCCTGCCGTATACTCACCTCCTCCAAGAAGTCTTCTCTGGTTAAATCTGTTTTGTTCTAAATGGCACGGCTCTTCAGTGCTCAGGAAGAAAGTTGCTTTCTGTTTATTGCTTGTTTTCTGAGCTTGTGTCAGGTCTGACTCATGAGGGTGCTGACTCTCCCATTAGATGAGAGCTTCCTGATCCTCCAAACAACGTCCCCTCCCTCCAGGGTCCTGCAGAATCCTGACCTGGGAGTGGACTCAGAGAAGGAGTCCATTGCCTGGATGACACGATTTTCAAGGCCTTGCTGTTGGTTTGCAGAGGACCCTGATGGAGACTGGGGCCCTTGGGAAGTAGGAGCAATAACCATGGGATAGGAGCCATTTGGGTTCCAAGAGTTAAGAGCTTTTCCCAGAAATGACTGATTATCAAACATGGCCTCCGTGGACAGCAGCTACTTGTCTGCTTTCTTTTCGCTCATTTCCTTGAATGCACTAAGGAGAGTCATCGTATGCCTTGAATAGAGGAATGTGAAACACAGCCAGCAAGGTGAGAAGTACAGTCACACAGAGGCCCTGGAGGGTAGGAATCAGGAGAAAGAAGGAGGGAAAGAAGAAGGGAGGGAGGGGGTGGAGAGGAAGATAATTAAGAAAGATAAATTAAGAAAGTGACAGAATCAGAAACGAGACGACACAGAAACAGACTAAGACAAGGACAAAGATATAAGAACATCTCCATCAGGAGCTTCAAGAAGCTTCTCGGGAATTGAACTGCTCAGGATGGGGGCTGGGGATTTTAGGATTTTAGCACCAATTATGGACCAGCCGCATTCTGTACATTAGATCGTTTACCCGTGTAATGCCCCATGAGGTAGGCACTATCATTATTGCCTTTTTACAGATCAGGGAACCCCAGAGTAGAGAGGTGAAGTGACACCCCCTGTCACACAGCTGATATGTGTCAGGGCTCAGGTTCAAATCCAGGTCTGACCCCAAAGCTTGTGCTCTTTGTGTCACGCTTCCCCAGCTATGAAAGCACCCTCGCCTGGGCTGATTTTTCCCCAGCATTTCAGCTAACACTAATTAGGTGCCTGCTGTGTGCCCAGCGCCAACACAGGAGGGGTCTCTGCCCCCACAGAGTTTACAGTCTGACTGGGGGACTTAAGGAATGCTATAGGGCTGCTGCCCAGAGCCCAGAGAAGGAACAACGTCCCCGACAAAGCTGGAGGAAGAGCAGGTAGCGGGACGCCGCCTGGGTTGTGTTGGGGTCTTGGGAATTCCTTCTTCAAAGCTTTAAACTTAGGCTAGAACATCACCAATTTCCAGTACGTTGCTGAAGTCTTGCCTAGAGGCTTGTGGAAGGAGTCAGTGAACTCTCAAGGTCACTAAACAAAATGTATTATGAACTATTCAGACATAGAGAAGGATACAGAGAACAAGATCAGGAACAGGCGTGTAGCCCTTCTTCGCTTAAGAAATAAACCACCACAAATAAGACCGTAGACCCCCTTGGTCTCTCTGCTGGCATGCTCCTCATCGAGTGCTCCGAGGTTAGCACTCTTCTGAACTTGGTGTGCACCAACCTCCAGGGTGCTCTCCACCCTAGGATTCCTGCCTCTCCTACGGGGAGAAGGCCAAAGGGGGCCTTGGTCAGCCTTCAGCGAGAGCACTCTATCCATCCAGGGCTGCCTGACAGGGCTCTCCCCACTGCCCGGCTTCGCGCTCTCTCTCTCTCCCTCTCTCTCTCTCTCTCTCCCTTCCCAGATGGCTGAGCAGACAATCAATATTTATGTGAATCCACCAGGCCAGCTGGACAGAGAGACCCAGCAGACAGAGGCAGAGTCGCCATCCCCAACATGGGCGGGTTTCAACTCAGACACAAAGCAGGTGACCCAGGTGCCTGGTGCCTCTGGCTAGACCGAGGTCAGCATGAGCCAGGAGCCAACCAGGCCCTGCCACTCCAGTGGCCAGATCTGATGTGAGCCCCTGCCAGACGTTTACAGGTCCCTTTCACTCTGGTGTTTAGCAGGGTGAGCTGCCTGGGTGAGGCTGAGGGGAAAATAATAAGCAGTTTATTCCCCCCTACAGAGCAAGGCAGCAATACAGCTGCATGGCTGATGGGAGCTTTGGAGAGGGGCCCATACTGCCCCAGGGCCCCAGTCCACCTACCAGCAGCCGTCTTAGCTCGTCACACATCACTCTCCTGAGGGGACACCTGCCTCCCCTCAGTGTGGCCTCTTGGTTCTGGTCCCACTAACCTAGCTCCAGCCTCCTCAGGAAGCCTTTCTTAGTTGAGCCTCCCTGGCCTTGAGCACTCATGCCCCATGTTCGTTCAGTTCTCACAAAATTAGTTGGCACAGTGGTGATTTCTCTTATGAAAATACAGCCTTATGTGCCACAAATGATCTTCCCTGCTACACTATAAACTTCTAGAAAGCAGGGACCATGGCTGATCCATTCTATGCATCTTTCACAACCATTTTCACAAGTGGCTCCATAAGTGTTTGTTGAATGACTGAATAATCTCTGCCCCCACATTTGCCTGAGGGTTTCTCAAGGATGGGGCCATCCATGTCTTACCTTTTCTTAGAATCTCCCAATAGAACCAATAAAGGGATACCCATTCCTGATTGTTGAGTGAGTGGAGAAAAACCCCAGAAAAGTCTCTGCAGCTAGCCCACTCAGCCTCTCTTCCCTACCCAATGCTCACCTGCCCACCCATAGGTCCCTCCCAAGCAGCAGGAGCAGAACTAGCACAGCCTCATCATGTTCCTTTGAAACCCCTGGCGGATCCTGTTTTGGTTTGACTTGACTTGAGGCCCGTTTCAGTCTCCACAACTGTCTGTAACACAACCATCCTAAGAAAAAGAAAGTGTGCTTCAGGCAGATTTCCTGCTAACACAGTGCTTTTACTGTATATTTGATCATCACAGGTGCATCTCCATTCTACAGATGAGAAAACTGAGGCTTAGGGAGTTGGAGTGAAGGACCTGGAGCTCACAGTTTGGACAGATATCTTCTGACTCCAGCCTGCCAGGTCACCTGACAGCCCTCTGTCTCTCTCCCCACCTGATGTGGGGTCACACAAAGTGCAACCTCCAGAAAGGCATCGCCTTTGGTCTGGAGAGAAAGTCTTTGAAGACAACTGAAAGCTCCTTGCAAAAAAGACGATAGACATAGCCGTCAAGTTGGAGCAAGGCTGGGGTTGCCCTCAGGGTTTCTGGCCAGATGGAGACTTTTGGTGGGGCCCAGCAGTTCCCGGTGGAGGCCAGCTCTGCCCAGGCAAGAGGGCGCTGCTACTGAGCCAGCACAGCCAGCGTGATGAATTCCATACTTCCTCCTGCCCCGGCCACTCAGAGGACGCCAGGTTTTCAAGCAGCACAGGTATGCTCAGGGATGCTCTGAACCAGTGAGGCATCAAGAAGCAGCGAGGCGTTCTTACTCTTGACCAGACATGAACAGCACCCAAGCTCTCCTTTTCTCTGTTTTTTCCAGGGCCCATGGTGGCACAGCTACCACTTTCTGAGATTCAGCACAGAGAGGCACTCTAAGTGCCTGCCTGCACCGTCACCCATCTTCCCCACGAGGAGGGAGAGTCCCTAGTTACATGTGTCAACTGGGATTCAATGAGGTAAAGTAACTTGTCTGAAGACCTGGAGCTGCGTCAGTGTGCAGATCCAAATTCAGGTTTTTCTAAAGCCAATATCAACAAGCTCTCCACTGCTGCCCTAAACTGTCATCTCCACTTTCCTGCTCATTAAGACTGCACCTCGCCTAGGCCAGGACATTTGTTTTTAATTCTATTTCTCTATTTGTAATAGGTCATATATTCAAAAAGCCCAAAACTCATGTTACAAAAGAACATACCATGAAAAGTCTTCCTCCACTCTTGATCCCCAAACATGTAGTTACTCTTCCCAGAAGCAACTACTGTTACCTGTTTTCTATACTTCCTTCCATGGATACATTGTGCAAAAGAAGTAATTATGTATAAATATTCTTTCCCCCCTTTTAAAAGAAATGATCGTATATTAAACACATTGCTCTGTGCTTGTATTTTTTTACTAAACAATGTGTTCCTGTAATTATTCCATATCCATACATAAAGTGCTCTCCACTTCTTTATTATTTTTTTTTTAAGAATCAATTTTATTTATTTATTTTTGGTTGCATTGGGTCTTCATTGCAGCGTGCGAGTTTCTCATTGCAGTGGCTTCTCTTGTTGCGGAGCACGGGCTCTAGGCATGCGGGCTTCAGTAGTGGCACACGGGCTTAGTTGCTCTGCGGCATGTGGGATCTTCCCTAGAACAGGGATCGAACCCGTGTTCCCTGCATTGGCAGGTGGATTCTTAACCACTGCACCACCAGGGAAGTACCTCTCCACTTCTCTTGATGATTGCAGGGTATTCCATTGTCTACAAATCCATTTAACCAGTCCCCTATGATGGACACTAGGTCGTTTCCAATCCTTTGCTATGAAAAAGGATGTTGCAGTGAGCAACTCTGCATACAAGGTCATTGTGCTCATGGGCAAGGACATCTGTAGGATAAATTCCTAGACATGAAATTGCTGAGTGGCAGGCTCTGGAATTAAACATTCCCAATGGGAAACAGAACAGGATGGTGAGGAAAAGACTGCTATCTTTCATCCTGGCTCTGTCACTAACCAGCTGGGTGACCTCCAGCAAGCTATATGACCTCACTGATCCTTGGTTCCCTAGTCTGTTAAAATATTTGCTTCCTTGTAGGGTAGCTATGAGGGGTCAAGTAAAAGGTAATGTATATAAAGTGCCAGGCACAAAGCCTGGCTCACGGGGGTAAGGAGGCAATGGATCAGTGATCATCCCTGCCCCCCTCCCACCCCATTCCCCATCCTGGGAAAGAGCTTCTCCCATCGACTTGTCCTTCTCGCCTTCTCTATCCCCCTCCTGTATGAATCTGTCATGCTCCCAGTGCCTCCTGCGCCATCTGCCTAGTACCACAGTTCTTTGTGTAGTTCAATATGTCTCTTTGCCCATCAGACAATAAGTTCCTAGAGGACCAAGACCCTCTTACTCTTTCTGAAACACCTCACCACCTGTCAGAGGTCCTGGTACACAGTAGAAGCTTGGTAAAAGTCTGCTGAACTGGGCTTCCCTGGTGGCACAGTGGTTGAGAGTCCGCCTGCCGATGCAGGGGATGCAGGTTCGTGCCCCGGTCCGGGAAAATCCCACATGCCGCTGAGCGGCTGGGCCCATGAGCCATGGCCGCTGAGCCTGCGCGTCCGGAGCCTGGGCTCCGCAACAGGAGAGGCCACAACAGTGAGAGGCCCGCGTACCGCCAAAAAAAAAAAAAAAAGCGCCTACTGAACTGAAATCAGCTCTGGAAATTACTCCTCACGGTGCAGCCTCCTGGATTCTTGGTGCTTTAGCAAAGACAGGTGTCACCTCCAGCTGTCAGGCTGAAGAGGCAGCCAGCCTCCCTGTGCCGCTGAGGTTCGGTAATCAGGAAAGGTTTTCCGAAGGTGCCATATTTAAAATCCCCGCTTCTGCACCCCACCCCATCTCCCACACCACCCCCACACCCAGAGCCCAGTGTAAAGCATTCAGATATTCCACCCCTGGGAAGGGGGTGGAGGATCCTCCCTGGCCCCTGTCCATCCCTTCCCTAGTGAGTCCCAGGTTTGGACAGCACACCACCAGGAAGATCATCGCTAGGGACCGTTGCCCAGAGAGCGTAGGGAGGTGGGAGGAAATCATTTCGATTTCTCTCTGGAAGCATAAATGCTTTTTTAATTGCTGTCAAAGGCGGCTCCTTGGGAATGTATTATTGATAGCAATTGAAATGAAAGAGACAGAAAAAAGCAGCAACCTCTCCTTTGCTGGCTCACTGCCCTCCTCCGCCCTCCCTCCCCTCTCCTCCCACCTACCTTCTTCCCTGGGGCCTGAGACGGCCCACTCCTCAGAGCTCACAGGCCTCTTTCTCCACACCCCCCATCTCTCTCCCCCGCACCTGCCTCCTCCTTTCCTTTTCCCCAGCGTTCCTGACTTTCTCTCTGTCCCTCTGCCTGCCTTGCAGTAGCTCTGTCACTCTCGCCCTCCGCCTCTTCCCTTAGCCTGTCTCCAGGTTCTCCAACCTCACGTCTTGCTTCTCCTCACCCTGCTGTAGATCCCTGGCCCACCTAAGTTCCTGCCATTCAGCCATTGCTTTATTCTCTCTCCTCCCTTCCTTTCCCATTCCAGCTCCTCTAACCACTGCGTTCTTACCTTCCCTTAGCCCCTCATTCTCTCCCTTTTCTGCCTGGGCTCCTTTTTTGGGGACCTTGGACCCTCACCAACAAGGAGAAAGGCCAGGCTATCATGTGGTTTGAGCTGTTTCCTGACCCCCAAACTTAGGATTTGAAAATTTTTATTTCCATCCTCTGACTGTACCTAGGCCTCTACCCATTCCCCAGATTCCCAGCCTTTAATCTTTGGTTCATGTCAGTCGGTCCACTGAACTTCTGTCTATCCCGCTGGCTGTGTTTGGGGCCAAAGCTAGCAGTACCCAGGGAAGCTGCTCCTGAGGGTGCCAGGTGTAGAAAACCCCCACGCCCCCTGCACCACTCACACGGGTGTCTCTTATCCTGTGCCATCAGCGGCTTCTCCTGCAGTAGGTCTCAGTTGCACCTCTCTGTTTTAACTGGAAGATGCCCCGGGTTCCAGTGTGGGCCGGACCCAGTCTCTCCAGCAAGGGTCTCCTGTGCCTTTAAGAAAGCAGGAGCCTGGGGCTCCCCTGGTGGTGCAGCGGTTGGTAAAGAATCTGCCTGCCAGTGCAGGGGACACATGTTCGAGCCCTGCTCCCGGAAGATCCTACCTACACACCACGGAGCAACTAAGCCTGTGTGCCACAACTACTGAGCCCATGTGCCACAACTACTGAGCCTGTGCTCTAGAGTCCGTGCTCCTCAACGAGAAGCCACCGCAATGAGCAGCCCGCGCACCGCAACGAAGCTCTCCGCAACTAGAGAAAGCCCGCGCACAGCAACGAAGACCCAATGCAGCCAAAAATAAATAAATTAATTTTAAAACAGGGAAAAAAAGAAAGCAGGAGCCTGCAGGCAGCACCAGCTCCTCCCCTCCCCCTTCCCGGGCTAGGGGGAAGGGAGCAAAGATGGATATACCCGCAGTGCCCCCTTCAGAGGAGCTCATAAATAATGGTTGATCTTCCCTCGGGGGACAGGAACCGTTCTGCTCTGTGGAGCCTGGGAAAAGGGTGACAAGGCTAATTTATCTATCTCCTCCTGTGCTCACACACCAGTGAGAGAACAAGCCACTTTCCCCTCTTTCCTTGCCCGGTACTCCCTCCCAGAATCTGTGAGAGAAAGGGAATGGGATGAGGAAGAGAGAAGCACCAGTCTCCTGCTTCCCTGAGGCTTTGGATATGCCCACCCTTCACCACCGCCCCAAACTGGTTACAGAGCAGCCTCAGAGCAGCAGACACACCCACCCTCCCTCCAGATCCCCACTCACCTCTCACCCCACAGAGCCAGCAGCCATGGTCAGAGCCTACCCCACACCCCAAGGGGCCAGAGCACTTGCTGTGAAAGCAAACCTAGCTGCATGTGGTGCTCGCGCAGTTTTAGGTTTTAGACCAAAATGCAGTGGACTCTCCAAACCCCTCTGACAGGCTTCCAGTTCCTTCTTCTCCTCCCATGTACCTCAGCACCCGCTTCCCTCCCCACAGAACCCCCCGCCCCCACGTTGGGCTCGCCACAACCCACCAGTTCAGCCAGCTCACAGTTGGCTTCAGCTCAGCTGCTCTGCCCCGACTCATTTCCACATCAGTGCTGCCAGGTCATTGCTTCCACCTGCCTGTTACGTCCGTGGCCTCCACAGGTAGGGGGTTGAAGCTAAGGAAGAAGATTTCTGAGGCTGCACTCTTTCACTATACTATGTCTTAATCCTACCCTCACTCAGGACAGGCCATCCTGAAGGGCACACCACCACCGTCATTACCACCCTACCCCCACCCAAGGCCAAAGGCAGACTGGCTGGGGCCCTAGGCCCCTTAACTACTGCCTTGGGGGTAAGGTAATGTCAGGTCTGGCTCCTCATGAAGATGTGGGGAGGCAGGCAGGGATCCGGAGAAGCGCACTGTCTCTGTGCTAGTCATCACCAGCAGATGATCAATTAGCAAGGGCTTTCAGCAGGTGGCCAGACCCCAGACCTGGGCCATCCCAACCTATCCCTATCCCAGGCGACCTCTGTTGTTCCCCCTGTGCTCCCTCCACCAAGCTAGCACGTTTCACCAGTCGGGACTGCTGAGATTTACTGTCCTTCCCAGGGACTGACTGATCTCTATCTCTCCAGCTCTCTTTCTCATCTCTTTCCCTGCAACTCTTTTCTGCATCTCTTCGTATTTTCTCCCCATTTCTTCCATTTCTTCTCTGTCTCTCCCCTGCTCTCTCTCTCTCCCTCCCTCAGACCCCTGCTGCCTCTTCTTTCTCCCTCCTTTCTTCCCTCCTCCCACTCTCCTCCAGGCTTCATTGTCCCCTCTCCTTAGTCCCTCCCCACCTCCCAAACCAGCACCACCTTGCCTCCCTTGACTATATTTAGCTCAGAGGCGGGGGTTTTACAAAGGCGCCTCAGGAGCTGGCGTCTAGGCTTGAAGGGTCTGTCAGTGTTTCCATGAGAGGCTCAGCTGGAATGAGTTTATAAGTGAGCTGTTTCCTTTCCTTACAGGCACCAAGTCCTGGGCTGAGTGAGGGCGGGGAGGAGGCCTCCAAGTACATTGAAGCGTTCTCCCCAGAGGTGGGTAAGCTCTTCAGGAGAGAAAGAAACTGCAGGTTAATTTGGAGGGCAGCGACCAGGTGACCAGGCAAATTAGGACTCTGCCAGTCCGCCTGCTAATGCAGGAGACACAGGTTCGAGCCCTGGTCTGAGAAGATCCCACATGCCGCGGAGCAACTAAGCCCGTGCGCCACAACTACCGAGCCTGCGCTCTAGAGCTCACAAGCCACAACTACTGAGCCCGCACGCCAAGAGCCCGTGCTCCGCAACAAGAGAAGCCACCACAACGAGAAGCCCACGCACTGCAACGAAGAGTACCCCCGCCCTCCACAACTAGAGAAAGCCCACGTGCAGCAACGAAGACCCAGTGCAGCCAAAAATAAATAAATAAAGTAATTAAAAAAAAAAATTAGGACTCTGCCATGGGTTAGGACTTTCAGGAGCCTAAGGATAGGGCCCATCCTAACTACAGAGCAAGCAGTAATGTGACCTGAGGGGAAGTGGCTCAAATGTCAACTACTGGTGTGTGCCCAGACCTTACTGTGCATAAACATCCATCCATTCATTTCCTCCTGAGGTTTGGGGGATGGCTTGGAGTGAGAGGTAGGGCCAGCATTACAATGCCCCTTTTACAGATGTGGAAATCAAGATCCAGAGGGAGAAGTAATCTGTCCAAGGTCACAGCTAATTATTTCATTCATTCATTCACTCCATCAGATATTTAGTGAGCACCTACTACCTACAGATGTCATGTTATATACTGGGCATACTCAGTGACAGCTAGAACCGGAACCCAGGGTCGGGATACATAGGCCCATGAGTTCTCTGTGATGAAACCAAAATGCAGCCTTCAGGCCAGAGTTATTGGTTCAGCTGGTAAGTGGTGGTTGAGTCTGAGCAGTAAGCAAAGCCACGGCCCTATATGGACCATCACCAACACTTTCTTTGGCCTTTCCCCTCCCTGGCTTGAGAGGGCCCCCACTGCAGAGTTTCTCTGACAGGTGGGCAAAGAACAAGAGGAAAGAGAGCCTGAGCCAGCAGAATTCTTGGCTCCTTGGGCCTTTGTAGGTACTTTACCTTTCTAAGCCCAACCACAAATGCCATATTGACCACCCCATGGGAGGCCGGGTGGGAAGAAATCCTGACTCAGTTCAGAGCAGGGCTTCAGCAAATGAGAAGAGGTATGGGGCGGGGCGGGGGGTGGGGGGGGGGGACGGGGGGGTGGGACGGGATTCCATTCCATCCATTCCTCCACCTTTCTGCAACAGAGCAAGTTACTTCCCAGTTTCTCTCTAGTGCCACACCTATTTCTTCCTCCTTGGCTGGGAACGTCGTTGTCGTTTATAACGTGAGGTCTTGTGGATGGGTTAAAGGACCGGGGAGCCGGGAGAGTTGTTCAGGACTTGTAAGAAGGACCATGCGGTGCGTTGCCTGACTGGATGTGCAGTTTTCCTAAGCCTCATCCATCCATCCATCCACTCAACCTAATTTACTGGACACCTAACAGACAAAAGCTGCCGTGCATTTTTCCTCTTTCTCTGGCTTCTTTCTCTTCACGAGATCTGCGGGTAGGAAGGGGGATACGTTTTGGAGGTCATTTCTTCAGCAGATAGACTGATTTCCCCAGGTAGCTCACACCTATAGTGAATAATCTTTGCTGCCCAGAAGCTTTTATTATGTTGAACCTGAAGGCCTCCAGCACCATCTAAGCTGTGTTCACCGCCTCCCTGACTCTTCCATTTCTCCTCTTTGCTGCCCTGGTTTTCATTTGTTTCCTCATTCTCATGGCTCTGGGACAGAGCTGTGGACTGCAAGTCAGAAAACTTCCTTTTGAATTCCAGCTCTGTCACTCACAGTGGAATGACCATAGCCTTCAATTCTTTGAGCCTCAGTTTCTTCCTCTGTAATGAGTACAATAATAATACCCAGTTGCTGTGAGGATCAAATGAGATAATGAATGGGACGCAGGTTTGTAAACTGCCATGCTCGTGTGAAAGCTTAGCACTAATTTCCCCAGTTTGTCGGACACCACAGAGAGAGGAGCCGGGAAAGCAGCAGAACTCCAGGTCAATGCATCTGAATTGGAACTCTGCCCTCGGGCTCTCCTGGCGACCCTGGGAAAGTGGCATAACCTCTGAGCCTCGGTTTCCCCATCTGAAGAGGAGGAGTCATTAGACCCATTTGCGTCCCCTAGCTGAGGAGGTGAGTTGCTCATAATCAGTGTTGCTCAGTCTATGTCAGAGACACTTCTGAGCTCACCACTGTCAATGACAGTTTATTGAGCACACAGATGCAGTCTCCTGGGCTGGATAAACAGATCTTTCAAAGGTCTAGGCCTAGCCCAGCCCTGCCAAGGAGCACAGCAAGGTACCTTCTCACCACACATGTGCCTCTGCTCCTGGATGAACTGACCTGAGCAGAAATGACAACTGGGTCTCTCTCCTGGCACAGGCCACCAAAGCCAGTGAGACCCTAAATGATCAGAAAGAAGGAAGGGTTTCCTCATCATATCTGGGTCCTCTCTACTGTGGAGATCTACTGACCTCTCCTTCTCAATGTCCTTTCTGCTTCTGCTGTCCTCCTGGAGGTGTCTCAAGGTGACATTGTGGCAGTAACCTCCTAACTGGTCCTCACAGCTTTGACCTCGCTTTTCTCCCATCCATCCCACTCACTGCTGTCGAATCAATCTTCCTAAAATACTCCTGTAGCCTCTTGGTTTCCTGCTTGGCACCATGATTCCCCATGGCCTAAAGGATAAAGTTCAAGCTGGATGAGGTCTGACATAGAGGGAAAAACAACTTCAGAACCAAGAGAATCCTGGCTCTGCCCTTGACTGGAAGGTTACTGCAACCTCTTTGAGTGTCCGTTTCCTCAACTGCCAAATGAGGCCAATAGTACTGGTACCCTACTGCTGTGATTCAACTTTAAAATATATATAAGGTACTGTGCCTAGCCCGTGGAAGTCACTCAGTGTGCGTTAGCCCCCTTCTGCCTTCCTCGCTATTACTTCCCTCCACATCCCTCCACAAGACACACAGAGTGCACCTAACTGCAACCGCACCCTGGGAATTCTGGGAGACAACCAATACACCATGTTTACAAGGGCCAGGAGAGGGGCACTGAGAAGAAGGTAAAGGGCTTTGGGATAATGAGCAGGCTTCTGGCACATCAGGCTTAAGGCTTCAAACGAAAAGGGACGGTAAAACCTGTTCCAAGTACTGTGAGCATATGGGGAGCTCCGGAAAGGCAAGAAACTCACCTGAAATGACAACTCCTGTTCTTGATGTAGAAGAAAGGCTTTTTTAGGTAACTGAGCACATCACTTAAATGGCCTTGGCTCAGCCCTTGGGGAACCTGGTCCATGTTCTTTTAAAGAAGAAACTAAAACCAAAACAAATGAACAAACAAACAAACAAAAAAAAAAAAACAGGAAATATTAGCTACAGAGTTCCTGCTCCAGCAGCCAAGAGCCCTGAGGAGCCCGCGGACATGGGGCCAGTGGGCGCAGCAACATCAAGATGACTTCATTTACTGAGTTATCAAAAACCACAATGTCTGCCAAGAAGGAGTATGAGTCACCAGGACCCACAGGAAGGAGGGCCAGGGGTGGGGTGGGGTAGGCAGCATGACATGGTAAGAAAAGCAAGTATTTTGAGGACACAAAGGTTCAAATACTGACAGAGCTCTGGGGCCTTAAACTCTCTGCGCCTCAGCTTCCTTATCTTTAAAAACCCGGGATAACCTAAATGCCGATTGCATAGCATTGTTTTAGGGATTAAATGAATTAATCTGTGCAAAAGACTTCAGCAATGAATGTTACTTATTTTGACAGCTGAGTTCTTAATTTTCCCCAAAGTTAGAGAAAGAAGGGTCACATTCTCTCCTCATCTTCCGCTGCCCCTGACAAGAATCCTTGGCTTCAATTAGACGGACCTCAACTCTGATATTCTTCAGAGGGATTGCTCCCCGAAGTCTGGGCCTCCCTGAGTGACCTTCCAGCCACTCCCTGGAAGGTCAGACCCACTTGGTCCAGATCCTTCAAAACTTCAAGACCTGCATCAATCCAGACAGACTTTCCCTGACAATCCCAGTGCCAGGCATCTTGCCATCCTCGGAACACCCACAGAACTTCCCTTCTGATTCAAGCAACGACAAATCACAGACCATATTCTGGGACATTCTTGTGTTATTCACATCTCATTTTATTATGCTGTTGGGTAATTTTCATGGGTGTAAGTTTTTACAGCCAGCTACACCATAGCCTTTTTTTGTTGTTTTTCTTTTAAAGAAGATGTTGGGGGTAGGAGTTTATTAATTAATTTATTTATTTTTGCTGTGTTGCGTCTTCGTTTCTGTGCGAGGGCTTTCTCTAGTTGTGGCAAGTGGGGGCCACTCTTCATCGCGGTGCGTGGGCCTCTCACTATGGCGGCCTCTCCTGTTGCGGAGCACAGGCTCCAGACGCACAGGCTCAGTAGTTGTGGCTCACGGGCCTAGTTGCTCCACGGCATGTAGGATCCTCCCAGACCAGGGCTCGAACCCGTGTCCCCTGCATTAGCAGGCAGGCTCTCAACCACTGCGCCACCAGGGAAGCCCCCCACCATAGCCTTTTAATAACTCTTCCTGCAGCTACAACAAAACTAGTCACATACTTGATGCTAAAGCTATTTTGAATGAGCAAAGGAGCTGAGCTTAGCTAGACCATTAGGCTAATGAGATCAGGGCTTAGGGTTCAGGCTATAGATGGTTCTCAGAGTCCAGGCCACCCAGGCTGTTCTGTGCTGCTGGTCAGTCAAGGATGGGACAAGTGAGCATGAATGAACCTTCCACCACGTCCCACCACCACAGCCAGAACAAAGGCACCTGCCCTGCAGAGGGGGCGCAGAGCCTTTTCCTCCTTCACCTTACTGCTTTCTGTGATACTGATCTAGTTCAAAGTGACTGGGACCTTGTAGGAGAGGAAACGACCAGATGGAACCGGATTGAGACAGCAATGCAGTTGCTGCGGCACAGACTAGGGCTGGAGAAAACCTCAGGCAGGCTAGGACTAGAGTCCAAAAGAACAAGTGTCGCTGTGCTAATGTGAAAGTAGATGGTGCTGGGTATCTAATCAGCCTGACAGGGCACAGCAGCGGGGAATGCAGGGGCCAGCCAATTGTTTGGAGTCCACGAGGGTGGTGGCCACCGGGAGAGCAGTTGAAATACAGAAGGACCCCAGCCAACGTAGCATCCAGGCTTGGGGAGGCACCTGTGGACTGGGCCACAATCAAGCTGAAGACAGAAAGGCACTGGTTCCCTGTCTGATTGGAAAGGGCTCCCAGAGGGGACACAGGAGCCTGGTGGGTGTGGCTGACTCATTAGTCCTAGGCTGGAACATTCTTCAGCTTCCCTCCCTCAGGCATTTCTAGCTAGGATATTCTTTCTTTCATCTCAGCACAGGCCAGAGGGGAAGAATATTGTGGAGATAATTAATACAAGCCCTGCTTCTCTCAAGGTAATTCAAAAACTGGATATGGCCAGAAGCCAAGATAGGTACAGGAACCAGGGAAGACAGAGGGAAGGAACAAACAAAAGGAGTGACTGACAAATCTGTCTGCAATACACCAAAGAGTCCTGTTAGTCTAATGCATTAAAACAATACCTTGTATGTAGAGAAATCCCCTAATAGGACGACCTGTCCAAAATGTGACCTCCAGATGTGATAATGCATACCTGCAAAAGTTCAGGTCCCTTTGCTCTTGTGGGTAAAACCACCCCCAGCTGATTCCCTGGATGGTGGGGTCTTGGATAGAAAAGGATAGAAGCAAGACCTCCAAGTATTGTGGAGTTTTGAGGCAAAGAGTACAGTTATTTCAGTATCAGGAGTCAGAAGGTGCAGGGTGGACAACATCTCAAGAGGCTGTACAATTGCCCATCGACGGACTGCTACTCCCTCACCCAGTCTTAGTAACCTACCATCCTTAGGGCTGTTCCTGGGAGTCAGTGCAGCTGGGGCCACCCTAAACTGAGGACTTTGCTTCTGAATCCCTCCATGGCCTCACCTGCCCCATCAGGACAGTAGTGTCTGGAGGTTTGCCCCTTCCTCCATCATCTATGCACTCTTATCCTGATGAAGTCAGGCTAAACCAAACTCCAGGGACAGCCTGGAAGGGGAAAGGAAGTAAGACAAGGTCAGTGTATAGCAGGAGATGTAGGAGGAAGAAGAATTCACTCCTGTTCCCTGAGGCTAGTGGGAAAAGGCAAATTTTTTTTTTTTTTTTTAATGACTATGGGCCTCAGGTCCAATATTAGTCAGAACTTTTTCCACTGCAATGAAAAGAACCCGTCTATACCTGGCCTGAGCAAAATCCATGAGTATATCAGGCCTGGCTGCATACAGAGATCTCATGACATGGTCAGGACTGGTTTCCTTCCCACTTGCAGCTGGACTTTCTACATTGGCTCCACTCTCCTGGAAGCATTGACAAGATGGCCCCACAACTCCAGGTGTTAATCCTACTAGCTTCGATTCTACCAGAAGGGATTTCGACCAAAGTCCCAGAATTGGATCTCATTGCCAGGTTTGGAGTCAGGAGTGGGGTCAACTGTTCCCAAACTGCAAGATTTTAGCATGAGGAAGCAGTGATTTGTCAAAGAAAAATCAAAGTGCTGTTACCAGAAGCAGACAAACATACAAATGACCACTACTGACCCTATCTTTAATCAGTGGGTCAAGTTTCCTTAATATGAAGACAACCAATTTAACTACTAAAGTATGTTTCAGGGGGCTTCCCTGGTGGCGCAGTGGTTGAGAGTCCGCCTCCCGATGCAGGGGACATGGGTTCGTGCCCCAGTCCGGGAAGATCCCACATGCCGCGGAGCGGCTGGGCCCGTGAACCATGGCCGCTGAGCCTGCGCGTCCGGAGCCTGTGCTCTGCAACGGGAGAGGCCACAACAGTGAGAGGCCCGCGTACCGCAAAAAAAAAAAAGTATGTTTCAGGGTTAGGCAAAGCATTTAAACAAATGCATGCCATGAGGAACTTCTGACAAACTCCTGGACCCTCAAGAGCCAGAGTCAGTCTTATCCACCTTCGTTTCTTCGGTCTTAAAACAGCGGTCAGTGCATTTGACTTGAATACCTCCAAGGTATTTTTTAAAAACTGTGAGTTCAAGAAAAATGAAGAATGTTTAGCAAAAATTTCATCTCTCCTGGGTGTCCAGTAGAGGTAGAAACCACTTATAAAATTCTGGTTTTCGTAATTCAGGGGATGCAGTGACTTCAGACTGAGAGAGCTGTGATGAAAGCCGAGATAATTCAGAGCCCAGACAGAGGAGGTGTTGCTTCCTGTGTGACAGGAGAAGGTAAGAGAAACATCCCTGGCTATGGACTGGGATGGAAGGAATGGGAATCCAGGAAAGGGAACTGGAAATGCGGCTGTGATAGCCGGTGTGTAAGGGAGCCCCTGCCAACCCGTCCTAGAGGGCAGAGACTGCATCAGTTACCTCATTGGGGTTGAGTTTATACACCAAGATGCCAGACCCAGTAATAAACTATTTTGTGAACTCTAAACTTCTGACTAAATGTTAAGAGAGGGCGAGTAAAGGCAGAGGGATAGGGATGGAGGAAAGTCAGAAGTCCAGAAGCCATGGGCCCCAGGCTTTGGAAGAGAAAATATGGGCTTTAGAGTAAGGAAACTAGGTTTGAAAACTAGTACTGCTACATACCAACTGTGTGACCTTGGATAAGTTACTGAACCTCTCTGACTTTCACTTTCCTCTTCAATAAAATAAGGATAATGATTCAATGAGGATAATGAGTTTTCATAAACTCAGATACAGTAGCCTAACTAAAACCTTTATCACCTTGGAAATTCAGAAGCGTCTGATCAATGGTGGGTACAGACCCCACCCAAGACTTCCCATCTCAAAGGGTTCTGAGCATTTCAACATTGTTCTGCCACAGGCAGCCTCAGAAACAGATGAGGGAGAAGAGGGTGAGTTCCCAAAGGGAGAACCATTGACCCTACTCGTCACCTCCTCACTTAATATCTGTGGCTTGCAAGGAGGTCAGAGACCTATATCCCTGTTCCTAGGTCTGGCAAAACCAAAATTAGCCCAGACCGGGCAGATGGCATGTTGCTCCTGCTTAAAGACCTCCAGGTGGCAGACTTCTCGGCCTGCCTGCCTCTGGAATCTGTTAGGATGGTCGTGTGACTAACTCCAAGCCCTCCAGCACCAACCAGAGTTTATATTCATTCAAGTATCCGTTCAGCTGTTGGTTCGTTTTTGCTATAATAAACTACTGGGCACCTGTTGTGCCAGGCGCCATGCCAGCTTCTGGAAATACGAAATGAATAAGATGCTTTGCCCTCAAGGAGCCTGGAGTCTAGTGGGAAGGAGACACAGCAATAGACCATCATCATAGTACACAGTAAGGGCCTCAACAGAGGTCACCTCTGAACACTTTGGAAGCCCCGAGGGGCACCTAACCTGGGTTTGGGAGAGAGAACTCAGGGAAGGCATCTCAGAGGAGGTGACACTTGAGCTGAGTCCTAAGGGACTGCTGAGCAAGCAGATCTGAGCAACAGTTACTTTGAGAACTATTTCTCAGCCTTTATCACATAAGAAGCCTAACAATTGGTTACTGTCAGGCTGATTATCCCATGGAGATGATATCATGCTGAAGGCGCTGGGGTAATTACCAAGCAGAAGTTACAGCCCAATGTCTGTGATTCCAGGGTGATGACAACTTGGGCACCATGGGCTCTTATGGTGAATGATGCCCTAAGGTCCTTGAAGCAGGTGGTCCCATTGGAATGCACCACAGGGGTTGCTGCAGCCTCCATGTTCAATGGAAGGTGCAGGAATGGAGGCCTGGTCCTCACAGAGACTGGGCGTGGTGGCCCACTGGGGAAGGGTGTGGAATCATTTTCTCTTCATGAAGAATCAGCTAGACGGATGGTGACAAGGACCATCCGGCCTGGAATGTGGAAGGGAAGAACCAGATGACCTCAGGAGGCTCCTCTGATAAGAAGTTTCAGAATTTGGCTTTATTTCTAACTTATCCCAAGGATCTTGCCTCAAAGCGCTGCCATTGGTCTTTCCCTCAAACTAATTAGCCAGGTTTCACACCACCACAGGAAAGGCATCCATGCATCCCACTCCCATGCTTCTATGCCGCAGGTGTGGGGAGCCCATAGAGGCCTACAGAAGTTGAGCACTTTGCAAAAGGCCACTCAGGGAACCAAAAATAGAACATTGTCTGTGGCCACTCCAATGGGTCAGGTAAGCCACACGCCTCCAAACAATGCAAAGAAAAACAGCTTTTCCTGCCTACACACTTTCTCTCCACCCCCAACCACCAAATCCCAGAAGAAACTAAGCAGATAAACGAAGCCAGCCTAGAGCCAACGGCTGAAGCAGCCCCTACGCGCCTGTTCTTGGCTCTGGTGGACGCACTCCCTCCAGCACCTTCACTTTCAGCTCCAGCAGACGAGGGTGCCTCTAAGGCAGAACCGCAGACCCCAAATGTCAGTGTGGCACGGGGTGCTGGGGAGACTCCGTAAGTCTTAAAACGCCCCCTATCTCAGTTATCGTCCTCTTTCTGTTTCTGGTGTGTGCCTGTCAGAATCTGAATAAGAAGGATTCAGATTAGACCTTCCGAAGAATTTACTTATTTCTAATAGATAAAAGAGGAATGTGTGGTAACCCAAGGAGGCAGCAGAGTTTCCTTCTCAGGGGGATTTTGAGGAAGAGGGCACTCTACCTGGTGAGCCTTACAAGGGTCTGTTCGGAGGCAGGGGTATGGACAAAGTGACTTCCCGGGAGCACAGGGCGTGGCTCCTCCAGAGGTCAGGCTGAGACCCCAAGGGCTCGGGGCAGAGTGGGGCAGACAGTCGTTGGGGAGGGACACCACCCCAGCCCACAGGACCCTCCCTTCACCTGGGGTCTGCCCTCCATCTGCCTACTCTCCCTCTCCCCAACCCTCCCCACGCCCAGGTTAAATACAGGAAGTAGGTGTCCTTTTCCCAGAAATGTTCTCCATCCTCAGTCCCTGCTTTCTGGAGGCTGTTAAACTGAGATGGAGGGACTTCCCTGGTGGTCCAGTGGTTAAGAGTCCGCCTTCCAATGCAGGGGATGCGGGTTGGATCCCCGGTCGGGGAACTAAGATCCCACATGCCGCGGGGCAACTGAACCTGCGAGCCACAGCTACTGAGCTCGCGCACCTCAACGAGAGAGAAAACCCGCATGCCACAACTAGACAGAAGCCCGTGCATCGCAACGAAGACCCGATGCAGCCAAAAAATATAAAGAAAATAAATAAATAAATATTTTAAGAAAAACAAAACTGAGATGGACAAGCAGACTAGCCAGACATTTAAAACCTCTCTTTCCTCCCTGCCCTGGCCACTCTGGGTTGGTCTGGACACCGTACTCATATGTTCATTGTTTCTTTTAAGTAGCACAGAAGGGTGAGGGCACAGCAGGCTTGGTCAGAATGTCTAGAACTGGCCCCACCTCTGTGACCTACTGGTTAGCAGCCCTCTCTGAGCTTCATTTCCCATGAAATGAGCGTAATGCCACCTACTTCTTAAGACCACCAGGGTGAAAGGAGATAAGGCAAGTGAGGTGGCCTGCCCATTGTCTGGCACATAAATATTAGTTGGATGAATGACTGAAAGGCAAGTGTCCAACCTGAGCATTTGCCCAGGTCCCAGTGGGAACACTTCAGTTCACTCTGTGTTTGGAAGGGGTCATGAAGATGGGGCCTAAGGAGCTGCCTTTAAATAAGGGGAGAGACTGAAGGGCCCTAGATCCCGGGGTAAAAAGCCTGAGCCTCCCCTGCAGAGCAAATTCCACCCTGGGTTTCTGTGAGGGTCCCTCTCCTGTGGTCTTTCCCAGGTGAAAACGTGAAGGAAGGAGGATTTCTGGAATCCAGGATCCAGTGTCAGCTTGAGAACAAACCAGAGGGGCTAGAATTCATTTCCTGGGATGGAGGCAGAACTACTGCTACCTCCCCTTTGCTGCAGCCCTTCCCAGCCAGGGGTGCTCTCCCCACGTCTCCCTGGTACAACCCAAGCCTAGAAAGCCTGAAGCCTGAAGAACTGGCCCAAGGTGTGCAGGGTGAGAAAGCCTGTCAACTCAAGGTAGGGGCAAGAGCCTAGGTCAACAGGCAGAGGACCTCGTTACAGTCCTGCCACATGAACTGTGTGATCTCATGCAATCCTGTCTGAGCCTCGGTTCTCCAACTGGAAAATGGGAATAATAGCTCACACCCTATTCTCCCTACCATACAGGACTACTGCAAAGATCCAATTATTCTATGCAGAAAAAGCGCTTTGTAAACTGCAAGTACTGTGCAAACACGGAAGAGCTATTAAAGGCTCTGGAACAGAGGACATATGAGATGGGACAGATTGTAAATTCTTCCTGTCTGGCAGGGGGGCCAGAAAGAATCCTTCCAATTGGTTTTGCTTTGATCTTCATTTGAAACTTAATGAGCACTTAAGGCATTGCTGACACTCTAAGTTTAAAAATTAGAGACTTCCCTGGTGGCGCAGTGGTTAAGAATCCACCTGCCAATGAAGGGGACACGGGTTCGAGCCCTGGTCGGGGAAGATCCCACATGCCGCAGAGCAACTAAGCCCATGCGTCACAACTACTGAGCCCGCGTGTCACAACTACTGAAGCCCACGCGCCTAGAGCCCGTGCTCTGCAACAAGAGAAGCCACCGCAATGAGAAGCCCACGCACCGCAACAAAGAGTAGCCCCTGCTCACTGCAACTAGAGAAAGCCCGCGCGCAGCAACAAAGACCCAACGCAGCCATAAATAAATAAATAAATTTATTTTTAAAAAATTAAATTTAAAAGTCATCACGTGTTCCCTTCTTTCCACGCTCACTTCCTCAGCTCTATTGAGCACAGCCATTAACCAAAAACTATTTTTAACTGTCACTAATTTGATGTAGACTGAAACAAATGAAAGACAAATATTTTGTTAGAAAAACAGATTATGAACCAAACTTGAGTTTAAAAAAACCTAGCTAATGAGTTCAAAATGAAATTAAAACCAAGCCACTGCAGCTTCTAAAACAACTGAACCATAATGAAGTTGGAACAGCAAAATATGCTCCCAAGTAAATCAAACTGATTCTACGTATCATCAAAGGCCCTGGATCCAAGAAGCACTTCTGGCCCTCACCTCTGCTGGTCCACGCTTTCCCAAGTCAGATTCTGCACTCCTTCATTTAACAGGATGCCCCAGACGTCCCAGATGTGCTAAGTCACCAAGGATGCAAAGATAAGGAAGAGACAATCCCTTCCCTCCAGGAGTCTGGCCCAACACACAGGTATTTCCTATTCAAACATGCTCCCACTGCCCATCTCAACTGCCTCCCCACTCTAAACCCTCTTCTGCCTGAGACCACAGAGCGAGATGGAACTCTCGGCACCTCCACAAAGCCTCATTATTGCCAGAATCAGAGCGTGACACCAGCCATAAAACAAAACACCAAAAACCCAACAAATAAAAGTTGAGCACCAAAGGCCTCTGTGATGAGGTGCTCCTGAGACCAGCCCTTCCCAGCCAGCAGAGAAAGCATCCTTTGATTTAATTCTGCATCGTACCCTTGCAGCTCAGACATGCTTTCTAATGATCTCAGTAAAGATTGTCCCATCATCCAGTCCTCTCCATAGGAATCCCAGAAAGTGGAAAAAAATGAGATTGTTGCTTGTCTACGGTAGGTGACCACCCACACTCAGCAAGGGGGTGAGCCGGGAGCCAGGCCTCCTGTGGCGGGCCCAGCAAAGTTCCTGCAGTGGAAAAATAGCCCTGGCTTGCTGCTGCTACTGCTGCTGAGACAGCTGCTGTGATTTGCTTCTCTCTCATACTAACAGCCAGAGCTATCCATCCTTTAATAGTCCTTGGACCCTCCCAGCTGAAATCACTATTGCCTTCCAGGATAGAGTCCTCCCTATCTGGTTCCTGGAACAAACCTCACCACAGACTTGAGAGTTGTCTGAGTGCAGATGAGCTTGTCTTGGCTATCTGTGTTCTTATCTAGTTGCAGCCTTCTTTTATCTCCTGTCAGCTTGGCCCAGGCTAATTCTATGGACTTCTGTCTTGATATCTCTGCCTAGCAGTCTGACCCCCAGTTACTAGCAGGTACTCTTGTCCCCCAACCTTTGAGACCAGCCTGTGGCCAAATTAATTTCCTAAGTTCTGTCTTCCAGTTTCCTCCCCATCAGTAGCCTTGTCCTGGGTTATGTACAAGGACAAACAAAGGGCATGGAGGCAGAAGTTGCTTGGATAAATACCTCTGTCTATCCTGCCTTCAGCCATCACCAGAATTGTTCTGCAGGGCAGTGGGAGGAGAGACACTGGGAAGAATTTCAAAGTCCAGCTGGAGTCCCACCAACTCCAAAAAGCCTTCCCCAAAGGCTCCAGCCCATCTTTACCTTTCCCTTCACTAGACCCTCACTGGATTTTTCACCTGGATCCAAGTTTTAGACTTAATCACACACTTTGTTTTGTGATCTGTTTTATGTGTCTCCACAACTGATCAGAAACTTCTAGAAAATATGGACTATGTTAAATATAACTACATTATATAAAATTGCCCAGCATTGCACTGGGCGGGGATTATCCCTGCCTGCCACCTAGGTTTCCAAGCTACCAGACACACTGCTGCCACAGCCAGCTTGCTAAACATAGACCTGAAGTGGCCACTCAGGGCTCTGGACAGTCCATTCCCAGCCCATCTCCCAGCCTCCACTCTCTACACTTTCTGCCTCTGGACCTTTGCTCACAGCTCCACCCCAACCCACCTGCCCCCCCTCCCAACGCCAAAAACAGGCTAAAGCTTACTCTTCAAGATTTTCCAGGTACCTCCAAATACCATCTCTTTCCTAGAGCCTTCCTAATGTTTTTGTCAGAAGTAATCACTCCCTGGAATTTCCAGAGAAATATTTTCATAATCCATATTTCAACATATACTGTCTAGCACAGAGTAAGCACTCAATAAATATGTTTAAAAGAATGACTAAACACCTTCTATTGTGGTTATTTATGCTATGAATATCTCTTTTTCCTCCACTAAACTGTAAGTTTTATTATCTCTGTATACCTCATCTGGGCCCAATAGATGTTGAAACAGTAGACATTCAATATATGTGTACTGAATTGAATAGTAGATGTTCAGTAATGAATAAAATGAATGAATAAAATTCGCTGAAATGAGTGTATCTAAGTAGTAGGTACCAGCATAAAAGGTTTCTATATTACATTTCTATATTACTGACTACAAGTGACCAAAAAACCCAGTTTAGTCTAGATTATACATTCATAATGAGTCATGTAACTAACTCATTTGTAGGAATAGCAAGGGTACAGTAGGATATGAGGTAGAGTTGATTCAAACGCTTCCAGAACTTGGTCTCTAGCTTCCTTCTCTGTCTCTATCTGCAGGTAAGCTTTATTCTTTCCTATGGCAGGCGTCTTTCATGTGGCAGGGAATACAGTCCCTCATACTTCCAGAGCTTCACTCCTCTGAGTGTCCACTGCTGGAGAGAATCAAGCCTCATTTTCTTTTTGGCCTTAAACTCAAAAATCTGAGGAAAGAATATAATTGGCTCAGTTTGGGTCAGGTAGAGATGGGGCCTCTAATAAAATGACAGTTCCCGTATTAACAATGAGGAGAAAGACCACCTTAAAGAAGACCTGGGTCTGGGAGTGGGGAGGATATTTGCTGTTCTAGGCAGATAAAACAGTAGATATTCACAGGAAGGAGAGGTATAGTCTGCATTCAAGAAAGCTGGGGAGAAATGACACAGGTAATTTGGGGAACTCAAAGTGGGACTCTCAAGAGGCCAGAGGAACATACTCTGTTAACAGCTAAGGGAGAGACAAGGCTGACTGCATTTTCTTCAAGTAAGAGTCAGCTTGAGGACAGGGTCCACAGTGATGGAAGCCCACTAGACTGACCTGCTCTGGGGAGGCCATGACACCTGGATGAGGAGAGCGGGGCTAGAGCTCAAGAAGTAGAGAACATGCAAAGTCAAGGGCATGGCAGGGATAAGTAGGAAAAGGTTCTAGTCAGAGGCTAGTCAGCCAGCCATACATAACAGCCCAACTAGGAACTTTTGATGCTAGAGACAGTAACCCCCCTCTTGCCATGGTGGGGGAAGGGGCACAACCCTACTCTCCCACGCTTGGCAGTTACTTTTTTTTTTGCGGTACACGGGCCTCTCACTGTTGTGGCCTCTCCCGTCGCGGAGCACAGGCTCCGGATGCGCAGGCTCAGCGGCCATGGCTCACGGGCCCAGCCGCTCCGCGGCATGTGGGATCTTCCCAGACCGGGGCACGAACCCGTGTCCCCTGCATCGGCAGGCGGACTCTCAACCACTGCGCCACCAGGGAAGCCTGGCAGTTACTTTTATGTGTAGATTTATCTTTATCTTTATCCATTCTAGATTTCAAGCCCGCTGCTAAAAGAAACAAGGCACCAAGGCTCTGGGTTTCCAGAAAACACTGGAAGGCTTCAGGGGCTGGCTCAGTGATAGAGATCAGGTAGGTGGCAGCCACCCCACTCCTACATTCTCCCTCCTGTCTACAAGGGGGCTGGAGTTGGGATGGGGTCGGGGAGTTCTTCCCTCATCTCACAAACCCCCACCGATGAAGGGGACACTGGGCAGATCTACCTGACACTGGCCCAGGGACCCCAGCCAGTCAGAGGTAGGACAGACTTCAGAGCCCCTTTTGGCAGTACCTGCCCTGCACAGCCTGCCTCCCTGGAACCCAAGGAGTTTGAGGAGAGGATCTAGCCTTTCAAATACTAACCAGGCATCATTTCCCGGCCCCCACATGCCAGGCAGCCAAAGCAGACTCTTCCTTTAATGGGCCCACACATCTGGCCTAAATTGTTCCTCCTCCAAGACAAGTTTACGGAACAGTTAGGCAAGGCCTCCGCGCACAGCCACTGCAGACAAGCTTAAAATACGCTTTAATACATTTAAAGCACCATTTCAGAGACTGCCTTTCTCATGATAAAGATGCAACTGACACTCACTGGGGACTAAAATGTCAAGCTGTTGCAGTCCGGCAGGGAGCCTGACAAGCCATTAAATCTGCAGCTCTGTTCTGCTGATTCCTTTCCTTCCATTGCCCTGTCTTCCCCAACAATTGATCTGGGCTCCTGAAACTGACATTTTGGTAGGACCTTCCAAACTCTAACAAGGTACCGTCTCTATCCCTGCCATCAGTTCTTCCACTGAAATACCCTGGGGAGTGGAGTGGGATGGACCAGAGGAGTTGGAAGAGAGGCGGGGAGTGAATGAGAGCACACCTCACCTTTGGTGTCCTCTAAATGCCAAAGAGGAGGAGACTTTCAACCCCTAGGAAAAAAGGACTGCTTGAAAAACAATCCATGATGACTTCCAAAGAGGGTGACCCTAAACTCCCCTCCCCACCCCTGGAACCTTCCGTCTGCTGGGCTGGGCTGGAAAGGAGAGGCACAAAGATAGGCAGGGGCTTATTCTGGATTCAGCTCCCAAAATAGATGGCAGTAGGCAACCTCTAGCACCACATTAGGAAACTCTGAGTTCCGAGCCCAGCCCAACCACTCTAAAAAGTTTCTTTACTTTTGTCTCTTTAACTTTCCCTGGCTCAGAAATAGGACATAGATGAGTTATTGAGAAATATTAGGATAGAAAAATAAAGAGAGGAAAGAAAGGACCCCAATGTTAGGACACTGGGAAGGGTGTTAATAGGCAGAGGGAAACCAGTTGTGTCTAATCCACAACTCTGTTTCTCCACGTGCACATGGTTCTTCATCCCCGGGTAGGGAGGTCGGATGGCAAAGGAGGACAGGTGTGGTGTGAGGTGTTGAGTTAGGATGGGAGGATCAAAGAGGTCTCTTCCCCAACCCTGAAGTTGTGGCCAGTCACCCGTCTCTCAGCATAGTTTACAACTCTAACCTCTGAGGTGTGTGTTAACCTGCCTTCCATTAGCATATGAATGTGTGTGTGTGTGTGTGTGTGTGTGTGTGTGTGTATGCGCCTGCTGAGGTAGGTGTAGGACTATATCAGTCAATGAAGACATGCAGCGGGAACCAGTTGATGGTGCACGTTTGCACCTGAAAGCCAGAATTTTTCAGGCAAAATCTAGGAGTGGCACTGTTGCACAATGCTGGTGGGTGTGTGGCTGCTGGGTGTGATTAACAGTTTATAGTCTATGTATAAGTGTGCATGGATGTCTGAGTGTGTGCAAACTAAAATGGAAATGAGTGCCGGAACATGATACACGTGCAGGAGAGTACACAGGCTTTGGAGTCAGTCTGACTTGGCCTTGCATCCTTGCTCTGTTATTTACCAGGTGTGTAATCTTGGGCGAGTCACTGATCCTCAATCTCAACTCCGAAATGAAAATAATAAGACCCTTCAAGATTGCCATGAGCATTATAAACCATATATACAAAGCTTTTGGTGCCATAGCCCACACATAGTTGAACTCAAAAGTAGGCAGCTAAAAAAAAAAAAAAAAAAAGTAGGCAGCTATTGGGACTTCCCTGGTGGTCCAGTGGTGTTAAGAATCCGCCTTCCAATGCAGGGTATGTGGGTTCGATCCCTGGTCGGGGGAACTGTGGGGAACCAAGATTCCACATGCCGCAGAGCAACTAAGCCCGTGCACCACAACTCCTGAGCCCACGCACTCTGGGCCCCAACGAAGATCCCACGCGCCGCAACTAAGACTTGAAGCAGCCAAATAAATAAATATTAAATAATTTTTAAAATGTAGGCAGCTATTTTCATGCACTGTGGATGTGGGTACAGAGGCAAGAGGGAGCAAAATGTGACCTGGGAGTGTGTGTATGAACTCTGGGTGAGGAGTGCGTACTAATGTGTGTGTATAAGCAAACGGTGTACAGGTGTGTGCATCTAAAGCAATGCCTTCGCCTTCTCCAGTGGGCCCCCTACTCAGACAGGGGCAGGAGGGTGGCAGGGGGCGGTCCAAGTTTTCGCAGACACCTTGGGTTTCTGGGTCCTGGGTCTAAGTGAGTAAGAGGTTGAGAGGAGCTGCAGGAAGCCAACCGCCGGCAGAAGCTTCCTTTTTTCCCTCCACCCAGCAACAGTTGAATACCGCCACCCACATCCACTCCCGCTCCACCCACACCCTACTTTGCTTTCAACAAGGGAGAGAAAGGGCGGGGAGGAAACTCCACAGGAAAGAGGATTCCTCTCCTTCTTTCCCCATTCCGCCTTAAAACAAACCAGGAAGTAGCCACAGCTCGCAATCGAGCCACCTTAACAGTGAAGTAATGGTCTGGCTTCTCGCCAAGTCCCACCCCCGTTCCGTTTCTCGCCCCTCCCCTTTCTCCTCCCGCTCCGGCCGGGCTGGTGAGCCAGAGTCTGCCCGAGTTGGCTGGAGCTGTTGCCATGACAAGCATTTTCTCAAGAAAGCTCTGCTGTTGAAACCGTCTAAAGCTGGGGGTTGAAAGGGGGCACGAACTTCCTGGGGAACTATCCCTCCGAGGAGAGTAAGACCAGAGACACCCGCCCAGCTCCCCTGCACCCTTTCCTTCCAGAAACCTGAGAGGTCCTTCCCTTTGGGAGGGCCGGGGGAGGAGACCCAGCCCACTCCCTGGTCGTGGCTGGAAAGGCAGAAGAGACCAGCCAGCATCTCCGGCGTGGTTGCCACATTGGACCTCTGGGTGGTCACCCCCACCCTACCCCTGTGCATGGACAGCCAGAGGGAGAGTCCCGCGTGGAGAAGCCTGGATCTTTGCTAGAAAGAGAGGTAGGCTTGCAGAAAATGAATTGAATCTTGATTTGTAAACTTAGTTTCTTTCTTTCCTCTCAATGGCTTCTAAAACTCCCTGAATTTCCTCTGACTAGCATATTTCTTGCGACTGGGTTTAGGGTGTGTGTACGTGTGTGTGTGCGCGCACAGATTTGTCAAATACTGTATTTCCTTCCTAGATTCAGCTCTTAGAAACCATATAATCAAACAAGTGATTTCTCCTTTTTTCCCCCCTAGTTTTTGTCATTCCTGGCCTGTGGGTGTAGGGAAGTGGAGGGACTGTATTCTTCATACCCAAATTGAGCTTTTGGAAAAAGCATTTGTTTTCCCCCATTCGTTCCTGCCCTCCCCCTCCCCCTTGGCTTGGGAATGAGACGCAGAATGGAAAACTGTTGCAAAAATATTTTCCGGGTCCGTTCCCTTTCTTGAAAGCACCAAAGAAAAACGGAAAAAAAAAAATGAGTATGAAATCTTCAACAGGAAGGAGGGACACCAGTGGGGACTGAGGGAGGGGCTCACTGGGGGGATGGCTGGAGGTAGGAGCTAGGAGAAGCTGGGGGTAGGGAAGGGGAATGTACAAATTAAATTTCCTTGGCTTTGTAGAGAAACCTCAGCAATTTCTCTCTACCGCTTGCAAAACATCCTCAGACTTTCACGTCTATAATTAGTCGTGGAAAAAGCTGGGAGTTCCCTCGTACCGTTGTTGTTTGGTTGTTGTTTGAGTGTGTGCGGAGAGTCAAGAACCAACTGTATGAGTGTCTCTGAGGGCACTGCCCCATATATAGCTGTTCCCAAAGGGGAGAAGAGGTGAAGTTGGAAAGTTTGCAATTTCAAGGCTGGTGACTGTGGGGCTGGTGAGTGTTTGGTGGTTGGGGGTTGGCCACAGGCATCCTTGGGAGGGTCCCTGAGCATCCTGGGCCACTGCGCTGTCTTGCTGAAGAGCTATAAATTAAGGCTGGGATGGTCCCTCCTGCTTTCATCCATAAACATACTCGCTCAAACACTTGGCTTGCTCTTGGTGTGGAAGAGGCAGGCTGGTATCCTTTCCAGACGAGTCCAGCCTCACATACTCTTCCATCTCACTGAAGGATCCACCACTCTTCTCTTGCTGGGTGTGGGGGATGCGAGAGTGGCTAACCACATCCTGGGAGAGAGTGGGCACTCTGCTGGCCAGAGACAGTACCCTCGTGGGCATTCTTGCCGGACTTACAATAACTTGCAGTCAGTGCCAGCCAGCCTGGTAGGGGGGAACCTCAGCTGAAGAAATAGGCGGGCACTCAACTGGCACCACGTGGGGAGGGGAAGTAAAATCCCACTCTACCAGGCTACCTCCTCCTCTGGGTGGGGTGTCTGGCAGGCAGTCTTAAGATCCTCTTCTCCCTCCTTGAGACTCCCCCCAGAGCTGCCCCTTCTGGTCCTTCCTGTTTGGAGGACCCCCCCCCCCACCGCCTTTCTGCTCCCTCAGGTCCAGGCCCTCTTTACGAGGAAGGAAGGGAAGGGAAGAGACCTGGGTCACCCTAGGCTGCGACAGGCCACAGAGAGGGACCTAAGGGGTTAGGAGGAGCTGGGTGAGGGAAGGTTTAAGAGAAGGAGGAGGCCAGGAAGAGTTGTGGAGCTGGGTTCCCTTGCTGGTTGGCTAGGGGTGGTGGCCTGGGAAGCTGACTCTGGGAGGGGGTAAAAGGGTGCTCTATGAGGTGGGTCGTGTACCGAAGCTGGGGAGGGGGGTGGTGTGCGTGGAAAAGAAGCACCTGCCCCCTGTCCCAGCTAGTTTGGCTGGAAGAGTGGTAAAGGCAAGAGGTTAGAAACTGGAAAGAAGGAAGCAAAAGAATTGGAGGATAGCAGAAATGGGGGCCGGGAAGCAACAGGAACCAGTTTTCATCCTGAGGTTTTGGATGACTGATCCGCCTACACCCAAGGACAGACAGCTCCTCTCTCCCTAGATTCTGCTGGAGATGGGAATGAGGCCTTACCCAGTGGGCAGGGGACCCATGACAGGATCCATGCCTTGGTTCTGTAGAAAGCCAGGGAGGAGAACCTATTTCTTTGCTTCTGCCCGGGAGCCCCATCCTCCCTGCCACCATCTTGCAGAGGTACAAACCCCGAAATCACACCGCCCGCCACCCCACTGCCTGCGCCCTCCCATTCTGGGAGCCCATAATCCCACCGTTCCTGCAGCCGACCTTCCCGTTTTCAGTGCTCTGACTAGGGGTAGATTCTGGTAGGCTCGGAAGAACTTCTCCTTGCGAAGCAGAGCGCACGCCGAGGCGCCTGTCCCGTGGCCTTGAGTCGTGGGTGGGTGGGGCGGCGGGGGGGAACTCCCCGCAGCCCCCTTTCTTCCCGCCGGGGCCGCGGGGCGGGGTCGGTGCTGCCTCACACTCTCGGCCCCCTCCCCTCGGCGGCTCTGCGGCCACGCCCGGTCGCAGCCACTCCTGCAGCGCCGCTCCACCCTCGGGCTCTGCGGGAATCTGAGTACTCCTTGCACCGGGCGCTCGGAGCTGGAGCGGAGGTTACCTGCCTCTGGGGCCGTGCTGAGCCTCGGTTCCTTCCACTCCCAGTTACCATCTCCGTGTCCCTGGCTGGATTCAAGGTCAACTCGAAGGAACACAGCTCGTTTTTACCTCTAGGATTCCTAGCACCTAGGCGCTTGGTCAATGTTGGAAGAAGGAGCTGGCATTTTGGGGGAGCCTTGGAATCAGCAGATCTGGGGATCCACCTCATTCGGGCTGACTCCTAGCTTGCCCTGTGGTCTTCGGTTTCCCCCCTGCAAGGTGGAAAGCCTGCTCCCGCAGTAATGGTGGGAGGGAGTGCTGAGTCAGATTTGTGGGATTTCTACGGCTTTTGGTGTCAGAAGAAAGTCAAAATGGGAGGGCGCAGTTAGGGGCAGAACTGGCGCAGTTTGCCTGAGGTGTGAGCTCCAGAAGTCGTCAGGTGGTGTGGGGGAGGGGCAGCGGTCCCTGAGCAAGGGTAAGGGGGAGCCTTGCTCTTTGCCACTCTGACCGCAGCCTCTTGAAAAGAAGAGGGGTCCTGGGCCACTCAGCCCAACACTGACCCAGCAATTCAAATATTACACAGGAAACTGCCTCTTATTCAAGAATTTAACTTCTCTCAGCAACCCCCATGGGCCCTTTTCTCTTTTTTTCTGTTCTCCTGGCCTTGGACCCAGCACCTAGAGAGAGGGATAAGGCCTGCCCATTCCAGATCCACCAAAACCTTGGAGGGAGGAAAGGAGGTTGTTCATTCTTGGTCCCAGGACCTTAAGAATCATGATTGGCTTAGGTTGACACAGGTATTTGGTTTGACTTTGAAGAGGAATGCCCTACCCTAGGCCTCGCTGCCTTCCCAGAGTAATTCTTCCTGCCCTCTGACCTCTTCCCCCCAGCCTACCCTGAGACGGGGCTCTCTTCCCAGCCAGTTCCTTGCTCCTCAGACATGCATGCATTGACTTCTGTCATCTCTGATTGCTATTTGGTGGGTAGAGGTGAGAAGGAGGGAGGGATGAGAAAGGCCAGGTCTCTGGGTCACCAGGAAGGAGAACATCTGGGCAGAGTCAACTGGGATGACATCCTTTCCCCACTCATTTCCCCCTTCTGTAGAATGGGTCAGAGGAATAAAGCTGGCCCCCCGGGGCTGGAGTCCAAAAGGGTTGTGTGGAATGTTTTGTACTCTGCTTCCTCTCCCAGCATCTCTCTTTGTCTCCTCTTTCCTCTTTCCCTTGTATGAGCCATTCTTGTTCCACTGACTTATTTCCTCTGCACGTGTTAAAACACAAATGACGGGGACTTCTGCCTCCACCTTAAGCCAGTCCTCTGTGTTCAGCCCACATAAACGCGGGCTGAGGAGGGAAACCAGGCAGGACCTAGTTAGAACCAGAGCCAAGGACTCCCAGTCAGGGGAGGAGCGTTTGGAGGCAATTTGTGTTGGGAGAGGGGGTAGCAGAGACGCCAAAGGAGAGAAAAGGGAGGTGAGAACGTAAGTGTCAAGGGGCGAGGGTCCCTCCCTCTATTTGGACACTCCTCACTCTAGTTCTTCTCTGGCTACAGCCTTCTGCCTCATCATTTCTCTCTGCTCTGTTTTCCCAAGTTAAGTAGAGAAATCTTTGGGATAACTCAGGGAGATGGACAGCAATGAAATCAGTGAGATTCCTTTGCTTTTGCCTTCTTGCCGGATCGCTAGGGCAGAGGGAGCTTGGGGTATTGTGTTTATTGGTGGGGAGGTTAAGGACTCTCAGGTAAGCTCAGGGTAACTCTCAGCTCAGAACACTTCCTAGCATCTTGCTATGATCTTCCACCTAGGTTGCAAAATCAATGTCAGGGGTACAAATTAGTACGGCCCCTATGGAGAGCAAGTTAGCAACATCTAACAAAACAACATATGCATTTACCCAGCAATCCTATTTCTAGAAATTCATCCAGAAAATGCACATTCACAAATACAAAAAGATGTGTGCACAAGGTGATTCTTTAAGACATATTTGTAATAGCCTTACAATATTTTTCTTTAAATACCCTTCTAACAAACTTATTCACTTTTTAACCATTCCTGTGTGGTAAAAGTCACACTTTTTGGTGTCCAGTTCTACGAGTTTGGACAAAAGTGATCATCATATAATCACCACCGCCATGAGATACTGAACCACGGTGTTTGCCTTTCCCGAATGTCCTATCGATGGAATTGCACAGGATGTGGTCTTTTGTGTCTGACTTGCACTCAGCATGACACAGTTCAGATGTTCCCATGTTCTTGTGTGTCTCAGGAGTGTGTTCCTTTTTATTACTGAGTAGTGGTCCGTTGTTTCAGGTTGTTTATCCATTCACTAGTTGAAGGACATTTGGGTTGTGTCCAAATTTTTGGAGCTTGTGATTAAATTCGCTATAAACATTGGATTCAGGTTTTTGTGGGACGTCGTTCACTTCTTTAGGGTTATAATTTATAAGAAACTACCAAACTGTTTTCCAAAGTGGCTGCAGCATTTTGAACCAACACTGCATGAGAATTCCATTTGCTCTACATCCTTACAAGCACTTAGCATGGTCAGTTGTTTTTTTTGGGGGGGGGAGGGGTAGTGTTTTAGCTAGTCTCATAGGTGTTCAGAGGTACAAAATTAGTTGGTAATTAGACTTATTTGATGTCATCAGCCTGAAACGCAATCACCTAGTAAGAAATAAAGCAGGCATCTCTGGATGTTATCAACCAAAAAAAAAGCATCTGCTGGGGTAGAATGAGAGCCATCCTACATGATAACTGAGACTTCAAAAAAGTGAATTCATTAAAAAATAACATTAAAATTATGTGTTTGGGGAAAAGGGTGGGGAGGTGGAAACCAGTCTAGATTTAAAGAAACTAAAGAGATATTATAGCCAAATGCAATGCAGAAACCTTAATTGGATCTTGGGTCAAAAAAAAAAAAAAAAAGACCATAAAAGACATTCTGGGACAATTGGGAAATTTTTAATATAGATATTAGATGACATGTAATTTTTGTTAATCTTTAAAGGTGTGCTAGTGGTCATGACAAGGGTTTTATAGGAGAATATCTTTATGAAAAAGTATTCAAGGGCACAGTGTCTGCAAGTGGTTTTCAAATGGTTCAGCAAAAAATGTATATATATACCTCAAGAGAGGGCATACAAGATGCTAACAATTGGTGAATCTAAGTGAAGGGTCTGGAGTTGTTTATTGTACTCTTTTTTTCAACGTTTCAAATTTGAAATGTTTCCTAATACCAAGGTATGGAGAGAAGTACATGCTAGGAAGGACTCCCAGATTCCTAGACTGCCCTCACTCATCGCCCTGACTCCGGACCAACTGACCAAACGGGGCATATTTTCTCAGCTCTCTAGCACCCCCGCGCCCCCCCCCCCCAGCTCGCTGGCCACCCTCCCTGGGGAGTCTTTGTTTTCACTCTCACTGCTGTCAACATCAGGCTTTTCTTTCTGGGTGGGAGTGGCTGGGGCACAATGGGCTGGGCAGCTGGGCGGGCCAGGAGCAATGGGTGGAAGCAGGCACTTCCCCACAATGCCATGGGCCAGCTGAGGAAGCCTGCGGTTTGAGGGCTTCCAGAATCACCCACCTGCCTTCCGAGGAGGGTCCCCAATTGTAAAAGGAGGAATCCACCAACAGACCAAAAGTTGTTTCTGACCAACCTTTCACATCCCTTCTGAATTCTATAATGAGGTGCTTCTGAGAGAAGCCAGCTGTGCCTGCCCTGAGCCTTCACGTGTGGGCTAAGCAAGGGCTCCTAGGTCCTCCCTTGCTGGAGCCTGCATAGCGGCTGCACTGTCACTGACCCAAATTACTGTGCTGTCCACCACTGCCTTTTCAGCCTGGTCCTAGCTCTGGAGAGATATCAGGTTGCCAGGAGGTGTATCTCTCTCTCCCCCTCTCTTTTCTCCCTGAAAAGCTTGGGACTAAGGCTCTGTGTGACTCAGGGTTTTTTTTCATGTAGCAGAGGGCTCTTGATCCTTTAGTCAATTCACCTTCTGTCTTGCTGAGGGAGGCTGAAAGAGCAGAAGCCAGGAAGTTGAAAGGGGGCAGACAGGGAGGAGTTTGTTCTCATGTGCTTCCAGGCCTGCCAGAAGAACATGGGACCGGGAGTCAGAAAACTGGTGATCATGGGACTTCCCTGGTGGCGCAGTGGTTGAGAGTCCACCTGCCGATGCAGGGGACACGGGTTCGTGCCCCGGTCCGGGAAGATCCCACATGCCGCGGAGCGGCTGGGCCCGTGAGCCATGGCCGCTGAGCCTGCGTGTCCGGAGCCTGTGCTCCGCAGCGGGAGAGGCCACAACAGTGAGAGGCCCACGTACCGCAAAAAAAAGAATCCTCCTGCCAATGCAGGGAGCACAGGTTCAAGCCCTGGTCCGGGAAGATCCCACGTGTCATGGAACAACTAAGCCCTTGAGCCAGCCACAACTACTGAGCCTGTGCTCTAGAGCGTGTGAGCTACAACTACTGTGCCATAACTACTGAAGCCCACGTGCCTAGAGCCTGTGCTCCACAGTAAGAGAAGCCACCGCAATGAGAAACCCGCATGCCACAACGAAGTGTAGCACCCGCTACTAGAGAAAGCCCACGCACAGCAATGAAGACCCAATGCAGCCAATAAATAAATAAAATAAATTTATTTTAAATAAAGAAAACTGGTGATCTGGGCTTTTGACTACTGTGCGACCTTGACAGAGTCAGGTGATGTCTCTGGGCCTTCGTCTCCCCCACTATAAATTGAAACCAAGCTTGGACAAATAGGCATTTCTTTTTTTTTTTTTAATTTATTTATTTATTATTTTTTATGTTTTTGGCTGCGTCAGGTCTTTGTGGCTGCGTGCGTGCTTTGTCTCGTTGTGGTGAGCAGGGGCTACTCTTCGTGGTGGTTCGTGGGCTTCTCATCACCGTGGCTTCTCTTGCTGCGCAGCACGGGCTCTAGGCACGTGGACTTCAGTAGTTGTGGCTCGAGGGCTCTAGAGCGCAGGCTCAGTAGTTGTGGCACACAGGCTTAGTTGCTCCGAGGCATGTGGGCTCTTCCCGGACCAGGGCTCAAACCCGTGTCTCCTGCATTGGCAGGCGGATTCTTAACCACCGCACCACCAGGGAAGTCCCAAACAGGCATTTCTGATTCAAGATTCTCTTCTTCTACAAAGAGGCAAAACTCTCAACATCCAAACCAAGCTCTTTATCGTAGTCTAGCACAATGTAACAGCCTGTAGCTAAGTTCCATCCTTCTTCCCAGGATGACCAGACATAAGGAGACCTAAAAAGATCTGCCTTGTGGACAGCCACACCCTCAAGTTTTGGGACTAGAACAGGTTCTTAGAGTCCCCATCTCCACCTGTCTGTAAGTTTAATTGAGTACCTACTCAACACCTTCTAAGGCCACGATTCTGCTATGTCCTAAGCTAGAGAAAGAAAGATTAGCTAGAGATACAGAAATCCAAGCCTTCAGGTAGTTTACTATCTCCTAAGGAACATGATCCCCCCCCAAAGAGTTATTAGGTCCAACCATATGACATTGCCAGTTTGCAACCGCTTTTAACCTATAAAAGACAATTTAATATGATTCAACGTAATATTAATATTATTAGATGTTGGAAATCAGGAACTACAGTCAGTGCCGTGGGATGGAGAGATGAGATTTTCATCTGAACACTGGATTGGGTTTGGAGAAATTTGGGTAAAGCCACCAGTTGCTAGGCCGGCCTGTCCTATTCTCTCTCGATCCAGACTTTTGGCCCTGGAGGTAGACACATTGGCCGAGCCCTTGTCCAAACTTTGGTTGAGATTTCAGCATTAGCATTTCTGGTAACTGGCCAGGGCAGCTGCCCACGGGTAGAGAGGAGAGTGCTGTCCATCTATAGTCCACTATTGCTGTGCCCTGAATGCCCTGCTTCATATCTTGGGAATTGAGAATGGAGGAAACTAAGAAAGGAAGAAATAGGAAATATCCATCTAATTTCTCCCCCGTCTAGTGGCAGACAACAGCGGGGACACACACTTGAAGCCTCGTCTGGCACAGTGATACGGGAGCTGAAGGGGTATTGGAGGGAATGTGGGGACCAGAATTTGGCAGGGCTCACCTGAAAATTATTCTTGGGGGAGGTGATTGCCAAACAGGATTTGAATGAGGAGAGAAAATAGCTTTGATGAAGGAGAAGATGGGGGTGGGGGTAGATTGGGAGGAAGGGTTGTGCTGCCGCATCTGGCTGAGGACACTCAGCCGTCGTGGAGATTCGGATGCTCTGGCAGGTGAGGGAGGCTGTCTGCTCCCTCCTGCTGAAATGCCTCCAGCCCTCTGTCTGAGCCGGCACCTGGGTCTCAAGCAGGATGGCATCTGGCCTCAGCAGCAGCCTGCTCCCTGCCTACTCTCCTGGTGCCCATGGACCATTAGGATGCATTTTGATGTTTTCTCCCCTGCCTGTACTACAACCTTCTTTGTGGGGAGCACTCATAGGACATCTGTTAGGATGCTAGGATAGGCAGAGCTGGCATCCAAACTTCCAGGGGCTTTCTGACCTTGGTACAGGGGAGGTCGGTCACCAGGCTTTGGGCTGGGCGGTAGCTCATTTTATTGAGCCAGGCATTTGAGATGGATAGAGTTGGAGAAATGGTCCAATTTCCCTTTATCGCAAGTGAGAAAACTGAAAACTAGAGACTTGCCCAAGGACACCAGACTAGTTGGAGGCCAAGCCCAGTTCTCCCCACTCCAAGTCGGTGACTGGGCCCCTGAGCCCCTCAGTGCATCACTGCGTGAGCCAGATCAATACCAAACCACGCTGGTACCCGATTTCTCTACCCATGTAACTGGGAGGATTATTCCAGCCCCTCTTAGGATGACGTGTGACACGATGAGGTCATGTGCTAGAAGCTTTTTGGACGAAAGATGCTAGAAACCATAAAAGTGCTGTGCTGTGATTGCTATTATTAACAATTAAGGTCATCAGGACTAGAGACTATGCAAAGGAGAAGCACTTTTGGCACCACCCTTATCACTGTGTATCTCCTGATGGACCTGGTTTTCTTCCACAGCCCCTCCCAGGCAGCTGGGCCTTGAGCTGGGAGAGGCAGGATAATGGAGAGGGGAAGCAGAAGTCCTGGAAAAGGACCTCCTTCTGCCTGGGTGTCCCCAGCCCAGCCCTTTTCTCAGGATGTGGCCTCTCAGAAGGAGTGTGGAGGGGAAGCACTCTGACCTTCACTTCTTCCTTGGCAGCTGACTAACCCAGGTTGGCTGGGAGCTCTGATTTGGGGGCTAAGAATCAGCAGGGTTGAGCCACTGTAGTGGGACAGCACAGATCGATTTTATTGCCAGAGACAATCTGTCACTCATTTGCTCGTTTATTTATTTATTTGTTCATTCAACAAACACAAAGTAAGCACGAACTGTGTGCCAGGCGCTGTGTTAGTATTTGGAGAGAAGTGGCGTCCGGAAGGCAGGGAAGGACTAAAAATCACCTACTTTCAGCTCAAGGACAAGTGTCCTGAGCCTGGGCGCCCACAGCAAACTCTGATTGTAGCAGTGTTCCAGAGAACTTGCGTTTGTGTTCTTGGAGAATACCTTTAACCCCCGAACTCAGGAAGATAAGGCCTAGATTGAAGGATTGAGCTGGGAGAGGCACCTCTGTGTTACCAGTGAGGCTGTGGCCTGATGATGAAGGACTTGCCCTTGTCCTTTGCGTTCTGGGCCAGGGCCTGGTGCTGGAGCTGGGTGTTTGTGCAGCCTGGTATACCCAGTCCTTGGGCTGGCATCCCAGTGTCATCTGACTTTGTAACCCCCTTCTTACGTTCTCAGAATCTGATGGGGCAGAGACGTTCTGTTGCCGGGATGCGCAGAGTTCCATCTGAATGGAACCTCGGAATGAAAATAAACTTCAAGAGAAACCCTCCAGTTTCTCCTCCAATCCTTACTTCTCATTTCAGCCCTTCCACCCTACTTGTGACATTGAAGGATAAACGAGTGGATTTAGATTCAGTTGATACATGTTATACACATCTTTATTAAACCTCAGTTTTCCCATCTATATCGTGTGTATAATATCACCTTTCCTTATCTACCCTATAGAGTGTAGTGATGGACAAACGAGATACAGTAGATGACAGCATTGGGTAAACGCTGAAGTGCTGGATGTATGTAAGGCTTATTGTTCCAGGGCCCCTTCTCATTTTCCAGTTCGCATTTCGGTCCCCTCTACTGCCCAGTCGTTTGACGCCGCTTGTCAGCACATCCTTCTCTGATCTCTCACTGTCCACTCCAGATTCTGCTCTTACCGTGTCTTCTCTCCTTGCCTAGATCAAGATCTAAAACGACATTTGTTGCATCTTAAATAATACCAACAGTAGAAGTAATAGTCTGAGCTAACATCCATTATGTGCTAGGTATTAAATTTGGATTATCTCATGTAATGTTCTTTTTTTAAAATTTATTTATTTATTTATTTTGGCTGCGTTGGGTCTTCGTTGCTGTGCACGGGCTTTCTCTAGTTGCGGTGCGCGGGCTTCTCATTGTGGTGGCTATTCTTTGTTGTGGAGCACGGGCTCTAAGCATGTGGGCTTCAGTAGTTGTGGCACATGGGCTCAGTAGTTGTGGCTCACGGGCTCTAGAGTGCAGGCTCTGTAGTTGTGGCTCAGGCACTTAGTTGCTCCGCGGCATGTGGGAGCTTCCTGAACCAGGGCTTGAACCTGTGTCCCCTGCATTGGCAGGCGGATTCTTAACCACTGCGCCACCAGGGAAGTCCCATCATTTAATATTCTTAGCAGACAACAAAGTAATACTAGTATTATCTTCATTTTACAGATTAGTAAAGATGTTCATAAAACACAGGCTGAGGCCCAACCCAAGTGTGGGCCATTTCTGAATTTCCTCTTTCCATTGCGGAATGACTGAGTGGTTGACAAGAACAGGGAGAGATTCGACAGCATTTATTGAATGTTGACTAAATACGCTGATTTCAAATTATGTCACAATAACCACCTTCTGAGACAGGTACTGGATTTGTCTTAGACATCATCTGGTTGCAGAACAGAACCAACCCAAAGAAGCACAAGTAAAAGGGGGCTTTAGGAGGTTACAGAGAAATATCACAGGATTAGCAGTGCAGCACCCGGTGGACCGCGTCTTTTCTCTGGAGCTGCTAGCACTCTCTTCTCTGCCTCCCGGTCCACATGCGCAGCACCCATTGTGGTTCACCAAGCAACAGGTTCGATCTCCAAATTGATATGACCTTCCTGCTTAGCTCTCCAAAGTAAATTAACTCAGTTTCTCCATCCAAATGTCAAGAGATGCTGACTTCCAGCTCACGTCCAATGTCCACCCCAGCTAATTATCCGTGGCCTGCTTGAGGAGAGTGTGGACTGATCAAATCATGACCACCCAGGTCTATCCCTTCAACAGGGGCTATGGGTGGGAGCAGGTGTTTCTAGAGGGGAAATCCTGGACCTTAGGTAGATGCAAACCCAAGTATGCTCTTTACCACACCGGACTGTCACTAAGGACGTCATGGAGATGATGCCCTGCATGCAGCCCCTAAAGAAGAGAGCATGTGAGTTGTCCCAGGATCTGCATGTTCAGGTGGGCCTGGAGAAATAAGAATACCATTTTTGAACTCTGCTATATGCCAGGCATTTTATGTGCGTTATCTTTTATCCTTACAACATCCCTACAATGTGTCATTGTTTCATTTTATAGATAAGAAAGCTAACACTCAGTAAGCTAAGTTAGGGCTAGGCTGATATTTGACCCAGGCCTGTCTGACACTAAGACCCTTTCTAGTAACCAAGACTCACCAAAAAAAAAGATATTTTACGTTGATCCTGCTGTAATGTATGCTCCATGAGGGCAAAGATCTTAGTCTTTTTGTTCACTTATGTATCCCACCTAAAATAGTTTGTGGCATATAGTAAGTGCTCAATTAAAAAAATCATTGAGTGGATTTTGTTTTAGTATCTTCTGCACTCCTGGGCTTCCCATGGTCAGAGGGAAAAGGGTAATATTCTAACTGTTGGAGGATGGGCCACTGAAATAACTGGGGTAACCCTCTGGGTGTGCCTCTGATCCCTACTCAACTCTACTTTGATGGGAGACATTAGGAACAGTCCCTCAGCATGGAGGAGTCTAAAGGAAAGTATGGCCCTATATCCATCTGTGTCTCCTGTCCTGTACATCTGACCGAAGACACTTAGCCCTGTGAAGGGAGCAGGTGAAAGGAGATTTCCCAAACACTGGAAAATACACTTAATGGAACAGGAAATAGGATGCCGAGCTCCTCTATCCCTAGAGAAAATAATGCTAATTTCCATTGGGTTTCCAGCCCCAGGATCCAGAGTTTACCAAATCCTGAATCTCTTCCCATGCCCTTCTATATAGCAATGCCCTCTGTCTTCAATCACCCAGACAGCCTTCCCAATCCCAGATTTGGGAGAGTCAAACGGAACTGGGTTCAAGTCTGCCTTGCCATCCTTGTGACCATGGACAAGTTTTTCCGTGACTGGACTCAACTTTCTCTGAAAAAAGTGGATAACATATTAATAAAGAGTGCTACATGTTCTGAGGGACTGGCCCATAGTAGGTCCTCGTTGAATTTCAGTTTTTCCTCTTCCATCCCTCCAGTTCTCCCTTCCTTCTACATGGATCCCACAAGCCTGCCCACCTGCTCCCTGCTAACTTTTGGGCTGAGTACCTTTATAAAAGGGTCATAGCCCATTGTCTCCAGGTAACTGAAAGGCCCAGAAGGCCCCAGCTTCCTGCAACTCTCCACCAAAGGGCTTTAGGGGCTGACTGCGGACTCCATCGTTTCCACATGGCAGGTTACCCTCTCAGTGCCATTTCCAAGATTGTGCTCGATCCTTGCACAGCAAGAGTCCCGGCAAAATAAGGCAGAGTGGCAGGTGGAAAGCTACAGTCACCTCACCTTATTTGCTCCTGCCTTGCATTCCTCCCCCTGGAGGTATACTGTAAGAGCCATGCTGGGAAATCTCTTGTTGATGCAGGGAGCCAGACTGGGTGACGGTGCTCTACTTGGTTGTAGAAGCTGTGGCCCAAGGATGCCATTGCTATCATGCAGATCATCTGCCAGCTGCCACTGGACTCAAGCAGGCTACTTAATAAACAGGCCAGGGGACTTCCTTGGTGGCGCAGTGGTTAAGAATCCACCGGCCAAGGCAGGGGACACGGGTTCGAGCCCTGGTCCGGGAAGATCCCACATGCCACAGAGCAACTCAGCCCATGCGCCACAGCTACTGAGCCTGCGCTCTAGAGCCCGTGAGCCTACATCCCGTGCTCCACAAGAGAAGCCATCGCCATGAGAAGCCCACGCACTGCAACAAAGAGTAGCCCCCGCTCACTGCAACTAGAGAAAGCCCGCGCACAGCAACAAAGACCCAACGCAGCCAAAAATAAATGAATAAATAAATAAATATTAAAAAATAAACAGGCTGGAGAGTCCCAGTCTGGGATCTTCTCCTCTCTGCCCACTACGCACCCACACAAACTCTAGCTGGTATGAAGTGGCAGCTTGGCCAAGGTAATGCATGAACCAGAACTTGCCCTCCCTGCGCTGGAAGGGGCTTGGCGGTGAGAGGGTGGGTTCTTGCTCCTGCTTCCTGTGGATTACTGAAGTGCTCCAGGCTCTCTTGGAGCGGAGGAGATTCTCCAGCCCCCTCCCAGTCTCTCAGGGATGGCATCCAGTGACAGGAGATGCTTTCAGAAGAAGTGAGTATTAACCAAGTTCGTGTGAGCAAGCCTATGGCAGTGTGGTTGCCGGGACGTGTCAACTTTTGTGGCTCTGGCTACAGCATCAGCCTGGCCCACACACAGCCTATGAGCTGCTTGAAGGGAGGAGTGGTGCCTTCGTTAGCTCTGTTTAGCCAGTGTTTAGCACAGCTCTTGGTTCAAGGAATGATCATCATTCATGATGAATGACTGAATAAACAAATAGAAATGTTTCTGTAAACTAGAGTCAAGATCACAGCAGAGTTTACGTTTTTTCTTCCCAGGGTCACCATCCCTGTTCAACACTTCATCATCTCATGCTGAATAATTGCGAAGGACTCCTAGTGACGAGCAGGGTGGTCTAGAGGAACGAGTTCTAGATTAGAAGTTGCGAGATGTGGACTTTGAACCCTTAAAATTGCTCTTTCACTTTGGGGATAGATCAGGGCTGCCGTCTGTTCAGGTGCAAAATGAATAGTCTGGCCTAAGTATACTGCAGGGATGTTTTAACTCCCGATTCTCCTCATACCCAAACAACCCTGCAGATTACTTAGAGTTGGTTAGCAAATTTTAAAAATAAGATTTTCCATAGAAATCCAGATTTCTTGCCTCTTCTCCAAAAGTGGAAGTCTGACAAAACTCCTGCCTTTTTTCCATGGCAACAGTTAGCAGGAACTAAGTAACTGCCACCCCCTTCAGACACGCGTATGCTTGCTAGTTTGCCACAGATTCCTCCTCTCCCTGCTGCCTACTGCCTAATGCTCAGCCTGCTTCACTCATTTCTGTGCCTGCCTGGTCTGTGTAGGCATTTGAATTTGCAAACCTAGAATGGGGAAAGCAAAACTTCTAAGGGTGGAGGCAAGGGCACCTAGGAGGGGGTAACAGCTCAGCTGGGCTTGGTGGCAGAGACTGGGGGATCTTCCTGGGAGGTTGGTGACTGGGTTGTGAAAAGAAACAGTAGCCAATGCCCCAGGAGACTTTGCTTAGGGACTTGGCCTCCAGGATTTGTTAAGCCTGTCTGAGGAAGCTGTCCCCACTTCACCTGTTTCCTTTTCCTCAGACCCCTGCTGGGAGATTTTGAGGCTCCCTGGGGCTGCCTCTGTATAACTTTACCTGGCCACTACAAGGCGGGGAGGAAGGCTGGGGCTCCATCTTAGAACCCTGGCAATGGTGGTAATTCCCTTTTCACTTCTCTCACTAGTGTTTTGGGCACAAACAGGTCAGATCATTGGAATAAATACAACATGAGGCAACCCAGGCTGCCAGCTGTATTCAGATCGGTGAAGTGCATGTTCTCCTGTTAACTTACTCAGCTTATCTCATGCACCTGTTGCTGTAAACAGCTGTACTTCAGAGCTCTGCAAGGCTGGCCAATCCCAAAGTCCCTTGTCTAACTGGAAGCTAACTCGTGCCCCAGTGTAAGTCAGGGCTGTTTCTTACTCAGCTCCTTAGTTATCCTGTCTAAGCCCTAGGCAACTCTGCCTCTCTCTTACCCTAAGCAGGCAGAACATCCCCTGCATACCCACTCACAGAATCTGTTTTTTGTACTTTCTGGTTTGCATACTTTTCTTAAGGGATAAGTAAGACTTGCATAAGTCCAGAGATAATTGTTAACATTTTGGTGTATTCTCTTTTATTCTTTTATATATGTAGGTGAGGTGACTCTAAACATTTTTAAAACAAAATTGGGACTACATTGAATATCAAGTTTCTGATTCAAATTTTTTTCTTACCCAATACTAAGTCATGAGCATTTTCCTACATCCTAAGAAACTGGCCACGAGTCAGTTAAAAATATGGTCCATGGGCTTCCCTGGTGGCGCAGTGGTTGAGAGTCCGCCTGCCGACGCGGGGGTTACTGGTTCGTGCCCCGGTCCGGGAGGATCCCACATGCCGTGGAGCGGCTGGGCCCGTGAGCCATGGCCATTGGGCCTGCGCGTCCAGAGCCTGTGCTCTGCAGTGGGAGAGGCCACAACAGTGAGAGGACCACATACCGTTAAAAAAAAAAAAAAAAAAAATGGTCCATGGAATCAAATAATATAGCAGGCAACCTGAGGCGAAAGGTTGATGTGATTTTGGAAGGGAAATAAAGATACTGTTGCCTGCACCCTTTGCCTTGAAAGTTGACAGTCTGGAGCCAACCTGGGTGGGGCATAGTAGTCTGAACCTGGGATGAAGAGATCAGAGAGGGGAGAAAGCTTGGAATTCTTGAATTGCCTTTGAAAATTCTTTCCCTCTGTGTGTCTGGATCCCACATGAGGGTCCAGGCCAACTTGTGTTTGAAGTGAGAGTTAAAAATGTAAAGTGGCTTTTACACAGGCTCCGTTAAGGGCCGGGCTCTCTGGAAGAAGATGTGGAACACCCTAAATCAAGCCCCTGTAATGTAAAGTGGCTTTTACACCTATGAGTGGAATTGCTCATTAATGGCAGAGAGGCTGGCTCCTCCTGCTCTCACACTAGCCCCTGGTTGGAAAGAACCACATGGCTTTCCCGCCTTCTTTCTCTTAAATGGGTATGTGTGAAAGAGGCCTAGTATATTTTATCTTGGGCTGCATATATTTTTTAATTATTATTTTTTCAATTATTTTTTAACATTTTATTTATTTTTGGCTGTGTTGGGTCTTCATTGCTGTGCACGGGCTTTCTCTAGTTGTGGTGCACGGGCTTCTCATTGTGGTAGCTTCTCTTGTTGCAGAGCATGGGATCTAGGCACGCGGGCTCAGTAGTTGCGGCACGTGGGCTCTAGGGTGTGCAGGCTTCAGTAGTTATGGCACAAGGGCTCAGTAGTTGTGGCTCATGGGCTCTAGAGCACAGACCCAGTAGTTGTGGTGCAAGGCTTAGTTGCTCCACGGCATGTGGGAGCTTGCTGGACCAGGGATCCAACCTGTGTCCCCTGCATTGGCAGGCAGATTCTTAACCACTGTGCCACCAGGGAGGTCCCATCTTGGGCTATATTTTTAAAGAAAAGAAATGTTTTTTGTTTTTGTCTTTTAAAATAATCATCGAGGACTAGATCAAGGAGGGGCAGAGAGAAAGGAGTTAGGAAGAGCAAGAGGCTGCCACCACCACCAAAATTAGCAAATGTAGGGCTGGGGACAAAGACGAGGTCAAGTGCATATGATGGAGACAGAAAGTCCCTGTGCTTTTGGTAGGTAGCTCAACACCCCTCAACAGTTAGGATGCTTTGGAATGAAAGCCTAAGGTGTCAGCCTCTTAGAGGTTGCACGAACCAGCAATTATACATTTGAGAGTGACAGAGAGTCTTGGTGACCACCATGATGGATATAGGCTTATCTGAAGAATGTTGGCACTTGTTCAGTGCAGGCTCAAGGGCTGGGACATGAAGTCTTGGGTTCATCCGCGAGCTGGTGCCACCTCCCTATGTGACTCTGGGGAAGCCTTCCACCACTTTGTGCCCTGGCCCACAGGGAGGTTTCACCTTCACACTTTCCTCCTTCCTAGGGAGGTTTCATCCCTGTACCTTCCTCCTTCCTAGGCCATCTTAGGGAGGTAGATGAGGAAGATGGAGGGAGCTGCTTTGGTTTCCATTATGAAATAGAGGCATCTTTGTTATTATACTAGTTACTCCAGAAACTCCTGCCATAACACAGGAAGATAACAGACTGGGTGGTATCATTGCAGGTGTCACCCAACTGCTAAACTTCAGCCTTTTCATTCTCCTTAAAATATCAGATAATATAATTCTGAATACCTTACAGGATCATTACAAGAATCATATGAGACAGTGGATTTAAAAGTACTTTGTACAACGAAGATTCTTGAGTGGGGAAGCCCCTCCTCACTCATGTGACTCCTCTGAGGTTTGGAAGGCCTTTTCTCCAGCTCATCTAAAATTTGAGCCCTCTTTCTTAGGTAGGGTGGGTTCTCTCCATGCTGTAGATGGAGGGTGAGACCCAGCAAGTGTGAATGGTTTGCTCAAAGTAGGTAAAAAAGCTGGAACTCTAGAGGCACTAAAAAGAGCCCCTTAATGGAGTTCCACTCTTGACCATGCCACTAGCTAACAGCGCGACCTTGAGCAAACCCCTTAACCTCTGAACTGAGGTTTCCTCATTTGTCATTTGTTTCTAACCATGAGAACTGTTAATAGATAATCTAGGGGGAGAGTGTAGAATCTAAATAGAAGTATTCTGAGAAGTTAAAAGCACTATACATGTGTGAAAGTACGCTGTTAGCGAGAGCTCAGAGCTGTTCCTGAGGATGTCAAGATGAACCAGTGTTTAAGGCTACAAATCCTAGAATCCTATTATATCAGAATTGGAAGGGGCTATCACTCAACTCCCTCAATTTTACAGACGAGAAAAATTGAGTGCAGGGAATCCACACAGTCCCCACTTGTACCCTGACCAGGTCACACTCTACTCTAGGGCTCAGGTTCCCCACATGTGTGGGGTGCCCTCCAGTTTTACCTCTCCCTCATCCCAGTGCGGAGGAGTGAGGACTGAAGAGATCGTGCACTCTGCATACACACCATAGTGTCCTGTGTCAAAGGCTCTCAGATTTGCCACAGTCTTCCCTTCCACTGGGATGCTAACGTCTAGAAGCGCCCCAGTATTTGTCCCTGTCCTCTGACATCATGCAGCCGCCGATAATCAACATTCGTGAAGCGGGCGTGCTGGGCAGAGTGGGGAACTCGGCCCTGCGCCCGGCGGTCACAGCAGCGCCGGGACAGGGCTCTCTGGAGGATCAACTGTGCTGAGCAGCTGGCTGAGTCATTGAAAGCGCAGGGTTGAGCTCTCGAGTGTTTAGGGAGGCTAGGTGAAGGGCGGGGTGAGACCTGGAAGGGCTCCTGCGGCTGAAAGGTGGAGATTCCTCCCCAGGGTGTGGCACGGGGGAGGACAAGAGTCCTGGGGGAGGATCGGGGGCTGCCGGGCCTGACGGCGCGGTGAGTCACTGCCTCCTCTGAGCAATCGCGGGGCGGAGGGGTGGAGGCCGCCCGCCTTCTCCCGGGCTTTGGTGCAGAGCCAGACTTGGAAAGGGCCGAGGCATTTGCTGCCCCAGCTGCTGCCGTGGCCAGGCCCGGGCGCGTTGGGGGCCGAGCTGCGACACGTCGGAATCCGGCCGCCCCGGGCCAGGGCGAGGGCGAGGGCTAGACCGGCCCAGCGAGCGGAAAGGGAGGCCCGGGGAGCTACAGCGGCCCAGCTGCTACCCTGGGGCTCCGCCCGCCTTACCGTACAGAGGCCGGCGACGCAGCGTGTGGAGGCTGGGCCGGGGATTTCGTGCTGGCGGGAGGCTCGGGAGCTCATCGCTGGCCTCCCGCGCCCAGAGCCTGCATAGAGCTCCCTGTCTGGGTGGGGTTGGTAGCAGCAAGAGGGCCCAGGAAGTCTCGGCGGGAAGGGGTGGGGGTTCTCCCCGAGCTATTTCACTTTGGATCCAAGAGGAGACTGGCGTTTAGGCCTCTGCCCCCAGTTGCTCTCTCCCTCCATTGTGAAATGAAATGCCTCTCTTCCACCTCTCCCCACCCAAAGCGGGGGACCAGGTCACTGCCGACTTCTCCCTCCCACCTTCCTTCTGTGCCCCTCCCGCCTTCTGGCTCTCTGGTCTCTAGAGGAATAATGCAAACCAGCCCTCTGCCCTGCTTCCCTTTACTCCCACCTCTACCCAACACCTCGCCCAGCCCACCCCCTCACCACGGCCCCAAATGAGAATTTCTAAATTGGTTGATATGTTACTAGCTAACATGATCAAATGCAGTATATTGACTGTTGTTAAATGGCAACTTTAGACCGTGAAGTCGACAACAGAAAGTCTTATCTAAAAGAGTCTTGCTAACTTAACTTTTGGTTAAGATCCATGACTTTGATCATGCAGATTAAAAAATGTTGCTGGCGGAAATACTGGAAACATATTTTTCTTTCTTCTCTCTCTGATCTCTAGCTCTATCTTTTTCTTCCTTTTATTTCTCTGGTGCACAAAAATGGATGTTTCATGATACATATTCTTCACTGGTTTATGTATGTCTCTCTTTTGCTACTTACTTATATAGGTTATTAATGTATTTTAATAACCTGTTAAAGACACCTAAACTCACCACCCAATCCAAAAATGAGATCACTACCATATTTTGCATCCACCTGTAAGCCCTTTCTATGCTATCCCCCTACCTCATCACCCATCCCAACCACTATCCAGAATTTTGTGTTTACCATTCTTTGGATAAACATATGTATGCCTAAACAAATATTTAATCTTACTTCATATTCTTTATTAAAAATATATACAGTGTACAGTCTTCTGGGGCTTGCTTATTTTCATTCAATATTATAATACTAAGATTCGTCCCTGTTGAGTGTAGCTGCAGTTCATTCATTTTCACTGTTATGTAATATTCCATGAGCGAAGCTATCACCCTTTTTCACCATAATGAACAGTACTACCGCAAACTTTCCTGTTCATGCTTTTCTCTGCAAGCCACTCCTAGGTATCAGTCTCGGAAGGGAATTGCTAGGTCTTACTATGTGGACATTCAGCTTTATCAGATAATGACAGATTGTTCCCAATATGTTTGTAGTGCTTCTGCCTCTACCAGTAAAGTGTAAGAGATGCTGTTGGTCCATGTCCTCTCAAGGGCCTGGTATCATCAGACTTTCAAATTTTTGCCAACTGAATGGTGTAAGTAGTGTCTCTTAGTGGTCTTGATTGGCATTTCTCTGATTACCAATGAAGTTGAACAGCAGAAATAACACTTCACAGATCAGACCCACAAAAATTGCAGACATTGGAGTTATTGGATACAGAAAAATTTTAAATGTATTTAATATGTTAAAAGAAATAGGAGGGTATTGAAAGAATGATGTAGGGACAGGAAACTCAATTGACGAGGCAGATATCCAGAGACAACTTCTAAAAATGAAAAAAAATACAATAAAAGAAATTAAAATTTCAATGAATAGCTTAAAGCAGTATTTTGCAGCTAAAGATAAAATTAACGAGTTGTAAGATACTTCTGAGTAATTATAGACAACAGAAGACGGAAGAGATGAAGATGGAAAATGTGGAAGAGGTATAGGGGCATAGAAAAATAGATCAGAGATTGGCCACATAGTAAATATTTTAGGCTTTGTGGCCCATATGGTCTCTGTCATAACTACTCAACTCTGCTGTTGAAACATGAAATCAGTCACAGACAATATATAAATGAATGGGTGTGGCTGTGTGCCAATAAAGCTTTATTTACAAAAACAGGCAGCAAGCTAGATTTGGCCCAGGTTATATAGTTTCCCCACCCCAGGAATAGAGTAAAAAGATCCCGATGTACACTTAATTAATGCTCCATACTGAGATAATAGAGAAAATAGGAGTATGACAATGTTTAAAGCAGCAGTGGTCAAGAATTGAGGAGGTAAAAAAAAAAAAAAAAAAAAAAAAGAATTGATGACGTATAATCATTATATTTGTGAGGCCTAATGAATCCCAAGAGGGATAAATAAAATTCACCATTAGACACACAATAATGAAACTACGAAACACCAGAGATAATTTTAAAGCAACCCAAAAGATAAATTATCTTCAAGGGAATGACAATTAGACTGACAACAGATTCTTCAACCTCAACAGTAAAAGCGAGAAGATAGTGGAATAATATCTTCAAAGTTCTGAAGCAAAAAACTGCCAACACAATATTCTGTCATCAGTGAAAATCTTCCAAGAATGAGGGCAAAATAAGGCCCTTTGTAGACAAACAAAACCAGGTTTCTACCAATAGGCCTTCCACAAAAGCAACTTCTAAGGGAAATAGTTCAAGAAGAAGAAAAATTACCCACAAGGAAGGTACAAGGAAGAACGATAAGCAAAGAAAATTGTAAACGTGGTGCTAAATCTAAATACTACTCACAAAGAAAATAAAGATAACAGTGTCTAATTTATAGCAATAAAGTGAAGCTGTAATTAAATTTGCCAGTAACAATAGCATATAAATGGGAAGATAAGTAGAGTTTAAGTGTTCTAAGGTCCGAGTATTGTTTGGGAAGAGGTTAAAGATACTGATTTTCAGAAGTTTTTAAGTTAAATATACATTCTAGGATTCTTAAGATTTCTAGGCTAACACTAAAAAACTAGGAATAATATAACTTCCAGACTAGTGGAGGGGAAGAAAATGGAAAGAAAGAAAAGAATGAAGACAACAGGAAATGTGACAGTTTAAAAAGGTTAAGGCTGTGATATAGAAGAAAATAATAACTGTTACCATTTACTGAGTAGATGTCATGTTAGTCATTTTGAATCATTAATCTTCATAATTTCACGTAATATACAAAAGAGTACCAGGCACAAAGTAGGCAGTAAGATGTACAGTTTCTATTATTACTATATGTCTGTGCTTAAAACAAGATCTGGAACTTAGTAAGCACTCATTTATTGAAGAATGAATTAAATGGGAGTGAATATTGATTCCTATCTAAAGATGAACAAACTGAGGCTCTGAGAAACGTGATAAAAAGAAAAGCATCAGACAGCATGAGAATGAAACTCGGCGGCTCTTCTACTTAGGAGCTTTGTGGTTTTGAGCATAAATGCCCCTCAATTTTCTTATCTGTGAAAATAAGTCGAACGGTGATTGACACGTGACAATGCTCATTAAATGCTTAGTGCTCACTAAATGATAGATGCTATTGGTAGGGAACTCGTGCAGAGTCACAGAGCTTGGATTCCAATCCAGGTATTTGGAATTCAACCACACCTACTTTCCGCTCTACCGTGTAGTCAACTTTCCCTCTCTTCTCTGATGCAGAAGTATCCATACAATAGCTGAGAGCAGGAGATTTGGATTCAGGCTGACCTGGGTTCATGGCCAGGCTTGACCACTATAGGACTTTGGGCCTCGACTTCTTCAACTGCTGAAAGGGGATTAAAAAAAAAAAAGAAGCCATTTAAAAAGGTGGTTGTAAGGTTGTGAGACTGCATGCCAATCTCTTTGATGGTGGAGATCACAAATTAGATCCCAGTTTAATATAAGAGAGAGTACGAGCTTTAGGGAGCAGTAAGAAGAGAATGGTTTCTAACACTGGAAAAGAGATTAGTCTGGATGACCTTAAGGTGTTCATTTCTTCCTTAAGCAGAAGCAAGGGAAATACTGCAGTGCTTCTCCACTCACCTTCTGATGGTGAGCAGGTCTCTAGTGACTCCAGACCCAACAGTTGAAATGTGCTGATTGATAGTGTTAAATAATAACCACGATAATTATATTTGAGTGCTTCCTGTGTGGTAGCAGTGTGTGCTTTTACATGGATTATTCAATTATCTCAAAATCTTGTGAAATATTTTAATATCATCCCCATTTTATCAATGCCAAAATGGAAGAACAGAGACATTAACTAACTTTCCCAAGGTCAAGCAGGTAGTGATGGTGGGTCTGGGGTTTGGGCCCACCTGCCCACAGAGCCTGCGCTTTTGATCACTGCACTATACCTTGTAAGGTGACTGGTCCCTGAGAAAAAGAACCCTCGTGTCTGGAGAGCACCTTCAAGGCAGTAATGTGGGAAAAGTGTGGCCTTTGCCAAACTCGGGTTTGGATTCTGGCTCTGCTTTAGTGTGTGGCCCTAGACAAGGTATTTAACCAGTTTTCTTCTCTGTAAAATAAGGGTGGTAGTATCCACTTAGTTTGTTGGATCAACTGAGATCGTATATGAGGTCCTTAGAAAGACTGGAGACCCTGTATTTCCATCGTGGGTCAGGAAGGCCTTAGCTGTACCTGTTCTAAGCAGATGCCTATGTGCTCTGAGCTGATGATGGGGTGACTTTGGGAGAGTGAGTAGATGAAAGCTGACTTTTTTCTCTGCTTCTTTAAAAGGTGATTTATACATTGCCCTCAACCCTTCTACATCCCCGCCCCTACCCCCCCCACCACCACCACACACACACACCACATACACACAGAGCATGGTATTCAGAAAGCCCCAGTCTGGACTTCCCTGGTGGCACAGTGGTGAAGAATCCGCTTGCCAACGCAGGGGACACAGGTTTGAGCCCTGGTCTGGGAAGATCCCACATGCTGCGGAGAAACTAAGCCCGTGCGCCACAACTACTGAGCTTGCGCTCCAGAGCCCACGAACTACAACTACTGAAGCCCACATGCCACAACTACTGAAGCCTACACGCCTAAAGCCCACGCTCCAGAACAAGAGAAGCCACCACAATGAGAAGCCCCGCACCGCAATAAAGAGTAGCCCCCGCTCGCCGCGACTAGAGAAAGCCCGGGCACAGCAACAAAGACCCAACGCAGCCATAAATAAATAAATAAATAAATTTATATTAAAAAAAAACAGGAAAGAGGGGCTTCCCTGGTGGCGCAGTGGTTGAGAGTCCGCCTGCCGATGCAGGGGACACGGGTTCGTGCCCCAGTCTGGGAAGATCCCACATGCCGCGGGACAGCTGGGCCCATGAGCCATGGCCGCTGAGCCTGCATATCTGGAGCCTGTGCTCCGCAATGGGAGAGGCCACAACAGTGAGAGGCCCGCGTACCGCAAAAAAAAAAAAAAAAAGAAAGAAAGAAAGAAAGAAAGAAAGAAAGCCCCAGTCTGCTTCCCCTCCCCCTGGCCTTGCCACTCAGCCTTTCCAGGTCCCCTGTTGAGTTGTTTGATGTTGTGCTAGACCCTCCATGGGCTCTCAGCTCTGGGTAAGTCTGTGATAACTGACCTCTGTGCCACTGGGCCTCCACCTCCACTGCCAAGACGGGGCTGAGCTCCTGGTGACAAGAGCAGCTGGATTCCACAGTCCTGGACTAGACTGTTCTTCCCTTCTCACCTGTTTGTACCAGCACTATTCCATTTGCTTTCCTGTCTTCTTTTTTTTTTTTGTGGTACGCGGGCCTCTCACTGCCCGTTGCGGAGCACAGGCTCCGGACGCACAGGCTCAGCGGCCATGGATCACGGGCCCAGCCGCTCCACGGCATGTGAGATCTTCCCGGGCCAGGGCACAAACCCGTGTACCCTGCATCGGCAGGCGGACTCAACCACTGTGCCACCAGGGAAGCCCCTGTCTTATTTTTTTTTAAAAAAAAATTTTTATTGTGGTAAAATACACAGAACGTAAAATGTATCCTTTTTAACCATTTTTAAGTATACAATTCAGTGGCATTAATTACATTCACATTGTTGTGCTACTATCACTGCTATCCATTTCAAGAACTTGTTCATCACCCTAAATAAAAACTGTACCCGTTAAACAGTAACCCCCGTACACTTTTCCCCTCAAGCCTGGGCAACCTCTATGCCACTTCCCGTCTCTATGAATTTGTGTCCCGAGTAGGCACTTCACCTAAGTGGAACTGTGCGATACTTGTCCTTTTGTTTCTGGCTTCTTTTACTTAGCATAATTTTTTTCAAGCTTCATCCATGTTGTAGTATGTATCAGAATTTCATTCCTTTTAAAGGCTGAATAATATTTCATTGTATGGCTATACAACAGTTTGTTCATCCATTCATCTGTGGATGAATGCTCTGTTTTTTAAAAAATTAATTATTTATTTTTGGCTGCGTTGGGTCTTCGTTGCTGCACAGGGGCTTTCTCTAGTTGCGGTGAGCAGGGGGCTACTCTTCGTCTCAGTGCGCGGGCTTCTCGTTGCAGTGGCTTCTTCTGTTGCTGAGCACTGGCTCCAGGTACGCGGCTTCAGTAGCGGTGGCACGCGGGCTTAGTTGCTCCGCGCCATGTGGGATCTTCCCGGAGCAGGGCTCGAGCCCGTGTCCCCTGCACTGGCAGGCGGATTCTTAACCACTGCGCCACCAGGGAAGTCCCTGCTCTCTTTTCTTTAATCGAACTTCTTTGGGCGCATCATAATTTGCAATAATGTGGAGAAAACAGCTTCTTGCAGCAGAACACGGAGGGGTGTCACTGTCCCGGATGGTGGGAGAGGGTGCAGCCAAGTGTGCTGTTTGTAAACTCTGCTCTGAAGCCTCTTCTGGGGTTTCACCCTTCCAGAGGTCTCTTCCCAACAGGTACATAATGTGCTGACGTCACCTGAACCCAGAAGTGCTAGTGGCAAAGGAGAGAAGGGATTATCTGGGGCTACAAGCTTGCCTTTGCCTGCCTTCCTGGGGACAGAGCCTACTGCTGCCCCAGGGATGCTCTGTTTTCAGTGCTGTAGGCAAAGGGTCTAGAGACTCTAGAGCAACTTTGGTTTTCCTGTTTATATCGTTAAGTTTTTGTCTGTATGTTTTTGTTTTGTATATTTCTTCTCATCAATCTCTGTCATTTCTGGTCTCCTGCTTGACACGTCAGTATTTCTGTGTGTGCTATACTATAATCGTAGGGTTTATTAATAGAGACGTGTCCTGTCTTCTTTATTTAGACTTCTGTATCTGGGAGTTCCCTTAAGGGAAGGGCTCTCTTCCTTTCTCTGAATCTTCCTCCACCCTTTTTTGTTCTCCCTTCTCTGCTTCTCTCCCTTTCACACCCCCTCAATGCACCAGAGCCGCATAGCCTTTATGTGGACCACAATCTGTACCCTCAAGGTGTCTGTGGCTAAGATGATGACACACCACCGTCATCACACATATCCTCAGCGTGTCTCACAGTTACTTCTCAGGGGAAGTGGGAGAACCTATACTAATCCTCTGAGCTCATCAGGACAGGAATCTCCCAGCTTCAACATCCTGGGTTGGGCCTAACATCATCTGACTGTTTTATATAGGCTGCTCTCTTACCTCTTATTCCTGTTTCTTTCCACTTTCTTTATAGGAACTTGTAGCATGTAGTATGTCTTAGCTTCTAGGCTCTTCCTGTGGTTGCGTGGCCTTAACTGAGTCATGTCACCTTTAAGACCATGTGTTGTAAAATCTGTAGAAGGAATAATGTCATCAGTCCTGTTTATCTTAAAAAGGCTGCTTTCAGATCACACGTCAAAGTGCTTTGAAACTACGAGGAAGTACCCGGATGTGAGTTCTTACCTCGATCTTCTTTGACTCTCATGAACTTTTCTGCCTTTCTCCTCAGTCTTCCTGACACCACTTAACAGAAAACCTCAGGCAGACAGATTCCCAAGATAAAGCTGCCAAAGCGGGAGATTATGGAGAGATGCGTGAATGGGGAGTATCAATGTCTTCCTGGCACATAGAGCCAGGATCCAGACCCAGTACTGGGAGGAATAGGAGCAAGGTGGCCAGAGGCACTGTGAGCCTCCTACAGAGGGGCAGCCTTGGTTGTCTCCATTCTGCAAAAGCTTCTTAATGCAACTGATCTTCATCCAAAGGCAATGGACCTTTGGATACAAAAGAAGTAATAACCCTCTCAACTTCATATGAGGCCAGTTACTCTCATATCTCCTTTTTTCAGATGAGGAAATTAAGGCCTAGGCAGAATGGATTTGGAGGAGAGCGTGCTGAGGGGAAGGCAAGCCTAGTGCTACTTGGGAAGAACTGTTAAGGGAAAGCCTGTGAGCTGTGAGGGGCAGGAGCCTGGCCAACAGTGGGCAGATCTGGCCCCCAGGCAGAGCTCCATCAGGGCCTGGGTCCACGGGACTGGCTGCTTCTGGGGTATCCTCTGGTCACACTGGATTCACTTCTGGTTTTCTTCCTTAGATATTTCTTAGGGTCTGCTGACCCAAGTCAACGTGCCAGGTTGACGGTTAAGTGCAACCGTCAGCCCGTAAGTCACCTTTACAAAGATGTTAGCAAGGTGTTCCCTTCAGATGAACGCAGCGCATGGGTGCGTAGCCTACCTGGCAAAACTTAGCATGTCTCATCTCCCAACCTGCTCCTTACCATGGCTTCTCACATTCAGGGCACACCCTGCACACCTGTATGTAGCAGCTCTGGAAAGCTGTAAGAAACCTCTGCTTTGCTCAGGGTGTGGGCTGAGCCCAGAGTTGGGGGGTGGGGGTGCTGTGAGTGAGCTCTCCTTGGCAGTCACGTGATGGCTGCAAGCTGGCCTGCAGAGCAGACCCTGGAGGTGTTGGATACACACAGGTGAATGGGTAAGTGAGGTATTTCCGCCCTTCATTTGACACCTAGGACAGATTTCTTCGCATCATCTGCCCCCTGCTTTCCCATCTAGATTTTCTTAAATTAATTAATTAATTATTTTAAATTTTTATTTTATTTTTGGCTGCGTTGGGTCTTCGTTGCTGCGCGCGGGCCTTCTCTAGTTGCGGCAAGTGGGGGCTACTCTTCGTTGCAGTGCGCGGGCTTCTCATTGCAGTGGCTTCTCTTGTTGCGGAACACAGGCTCTAGGAGCGTGGGCTCAGTAGTTGTGGCTTGCAGGCTCTAGAGCACAGGCTCAGTAGTTGTTGTGCAAGGGCTTTGTTGCTCCGAGGCATGTGGGATCTTCCTCGACCAGGGCTCAAACCTATGTCCCCGGCATTAGCAGGCGGATTCTTAACGACTGTGCCACCAGGGAAGCCCCTAGATTTTTTTTTTTTGTTTAATATTTATTTATTTGGCTGCGGCAGGGTCTTAGTTGTGGCACGTGGGATCTTTGTTGCAGCATGTGGGATCTTTTAGTTGTGGCATGTGGGCTCCTAGTTGCAGCATGCAGGATCTAGTTCCCTGAACCCAGGCCCCCTGCATTGGGAGCACAGAGTCTTAACCACTGGACCACTAGGGAAGTCCGCCATCTAGATTGTATAGTCTTTTTGTCCTAGTGCCCAGCACAGTGTTTGACTCAGAGAGGCTTCAGTGTAAAATGAGGGGATTTGTATTAGGCTTTCCCCAAAGTTCCCTACCGGGCTGTGATTCTGGGATTCTGTGAGGTGTTTGCTGTAGTTGGTAGGAAGAGCAGAGGATCTGCTCCCTGGAAAGCCGGGGAACTTACTCTTGAGTGCAGTTACTAATAATGAAATTGTGATTAGGTCTGGCCTGCCCCCTAGCTTGTGGCCAGTCAACCTCTGGCCCCACTCTGCTTTGAGAAGGTAGCGGGGCATACATGGTACTTAACCTACAAAGGTGCTGCGGTCACTGCTTCCGGGTGTAGTGGAGTCCTGAGCAGGTCTGTCTCCTTTCCATCTCTCCAGTATGAGTCAAGCTGGCAGCAGCTCTAGAGGAGGCATCCAGGGGGTTCTTGTACGATGCAGAGAGCTGCCCATGAGCGTGAAAGGGAATTCCTAAGCCAGGTGGCCCCATTCACCTGCCAGGTCCTTCTGGAAAGACATGGTAGCATTTTGGCACTTGACACTATTTTGCCCCATCTGGCTCCTTTTGGAACGAGAATAAAGAGTCCTGACCAGGGGGCCTGGGGAGGCAGTACGCTGATGCTGGTGTAGGGAGCGGCCAGTGGGGTGGGCCTCAGTTCTGGGGAACAGCACCTCTACGTGTCACTTTTGGGGATAGTTGTCTCACCTGTCTCTTGCAGGCAAAACTCAGAGGCTTTGGAGGTCCTTGCCTTTCCCAAAGCAACTCAGTTTCAGCCTCTGTTCTCCTTGCCTCCTAGGTTAGGTTGGCTGGGCATTTGAAGAGAAGTTGCTCATCTTCCTAGGTAATTCCTAGGTTTATTTCACCCCCTACATAGTGCCTTATCATCCTAAAAATGGGGCCTCCACCCTAGCCTCCCCAGGAAGAATGGGGACTATCAAGTCCATTTCCTGTCCCCTGTAACCTTCTGTAAACGTCTCTTCATTTTACGATATGCCCCTCCTGTCTTAGCTCTTGAAACTACTCCCATTGGAAAAAAAAGGCAGTTCACCCTCCTACCCCTCTTTAGGGCCATATTCTGTTTGTTCTCTTGGAAACCATGGCAACTTGGCCTAAGAGGCCACTTCTACCACCTTGGAAGTTAATGCTCCAAAGCCTTGTACTCACAGCTGCGAGGTCTCTAACACGTTTTTCCAAAGTGGGACAGGAGCCTCTGAATTTTCAGTTCTGCTAAAAGAAGAAAGTTTCAAACAAACCAACCCCGATATAATCCTTTCACAAGTCGGTTAGGAATGGGAGCAACATTCCCCGTAAGATCCAGAGTATGAATACAGGCAGCATTAGCTGGGAATCCTGAAGCGTATTCTGGAGTGTCTGGTCCACACTTATTTTTCTTATGCTCTTTTCTCCTTTCCCTTCTCACAATTACTCGGTTGCTGAGAAAATTCTGTTGGAGGTGCTTATCTTTTAGCTCACACCAACTTTTTTTTCTTTTTCTTCTTGACATGTTTGTACTTCTTGCTCTGGTGCTACCTTTTAAAGCCCCAAGTAGGGAATCCAGGGAGCTGTGATGATTGACTGCAGGAACCCGGTAGAAGAATTCCACAGCCTTAGACGGCAAAGTTTCCATAGCCTCACTGCCGAGGGACTTCCCCCACGAAGGAGTCCTCTTTCTTGAATTGGCCGCTGGAGGTGGGAGGGGAGAGAGTGGGCTAGCCTGTCCTTGGCTTCTCTTTGGACTTGGAGGCTTGCAATGGGAGGGTTTAGTGGCTGAAGCCTTGAAGGGAGGGCACTGACCCCTCCCCCCACACTGAAAAGGATTTTCTCTGGAGATAGAGGTCTTAACTGATTTGGAACAGCTGGCCAGGGCATGTGAGACTGGCGCTCCCACAAACCTTTGCAGAAGCAAATGTTGGGTAAATAGTGTGAGATGCCTACAGAGTTCTGGCTCTGCTGGATTAGGATGCCTTCTGCTGCTCCCCCTCTGGTCCCCTCTGGTCCCCTCTGCAAATCCTTGAATCCTTGCAGGTGGTGGGGAGAGCTAGGAGAAGGTGGCCATGTCACCAGGGAGCTGAACGTTTGCCTCCATCTGTCTATACCCAGCCCCAGTTTTATAGGCTTAGAGTGGAATTCAGGTGGAACAGTGGAGCCACCTTGCAGCTTGTGGTTGGGTAGGACTAGTTTATCATGATCAGTTCTGAATTTTCACCTCCTGTGGGAGTACTGAAAGGATCCAGAGTCCAGTTGTAGCACAAGGTGTATTTTACATCTGTCTGATCTCCCAGCCTCTTCCTCCATCAGGCCACTTCCTATTTATACTGGATTGGGAACGGCTGAGCATACTAAATCCTGACTTTACTTTTTAATCCATAGGAATAGTCTCATATCCTTCCTCTCCCCCCACCTCTGTTAGGGCTTCTCACTTCTGAGTCCTCAGTGTTTGCCTCTGCTTCAAGCATGGTTAGATACTACATATTCGACTTATCCAGGCAAGCTCCAGGTAGATTTGGGAGAATGCAGATTGGTTCATAGAGTTCATCCTGTGTGCCTTTGGGCCCATGATCCATGACCCATGACACGGATCAGCCCTGTGTTGGCGCTAGCTGTGGCAGCCCCATGAGTTCCCGGCTTGCCTCTCAGCACTTCCATACTCTTTCGCTATTTGAGCCAATGTGGAGTTGACAGGGCTGATTGGTTTCAGAAATTACCCAGGTAAGGAGAATGGAATTCTGTCCAATTAGGTTGTCCTTGGAGATGTGGAAAAGAGAGAATGAGAGAGATTTTGAGATTGAGATAGATAGATAGATAGATAGATAGATAGATAGATAGATAGATAGAGGCTATCTATTTCTATCTATTTCACATCTCTGTATATCCCTTTCCCTTCTTTAAAGATAGAAGATAGATAGAGGAGGTGAGAGGAAGAGAGAGAGAGAGAAGGAAGGAGGCAATAAGAGAGGGAGAGATGGGGAAAAGGATATACAGAGATATGAAAAAACAAAGTGAGAGGCTTGGAAATGAGGTATACAGAGAAAAATGAGGAGGTGGAAAGAAATTGGTGCTGGGTATTTTTCCCATGATTTTTGGTAGCTCAGTGCTTCAAAAATAATCCAGAAAACACCCTTTTTTGCCACTTCCTACAGACCTCCCCCCAACCACCATCATCATAGTTCTCCCAGGTTTTTCCTTGGAGGTATGGCAGTGATGTTCAAAATGCTGTGTGTGGGAGTTTAGAATCAAATGGGTGTTAGGAGAACTTGAATTCTTTATAGTTTACCTTTGCTTCTGCCTAGAGAGCGGATGATTCCTACAGTGATGGCTGGTTTCCCTTCTGTCTGCACCAGAAAAGCCCTGTGACTGTGTCTTGGAGAACAAGGGTGATGTGCCTCCAATACACCAACACTATATATCCCCAGAGGGAAGAGGGGGAGATGGGGCCTGTGCTGAGGCTGTGGTTCTTGGGACTTACAGACAACTGATTCTCTGTGCAGATTGGGTCCCCTTCTGGGCCTTCCATCTTTCTGCTTCCTTTAGAAACAAAAGCATACTGGAGCAGAGAAGCGTGGTTCATTCACGAACTCCACGTGTTAGGTTGGACGCTGGGACAGACACTGGGAGAGAGAGGTGATACAACCTTTCTGCTCACTCAGAAGAATAAACAGTACCTTCCTCTTTCTCTCCCGTGAGATTTCCATAAACAGCCACCAGCTGGGGCTGAGTCACCTCTCTGCCTGCCCGTTGTTTCTTTCAACAATGGGCCCTGTGTCCATCACTGTGAATCTGAGCTCTTTTGAATAGATGCTCTTTCTAACCATGATTTTTGGAAGCTTACTCTACCTTGGGGGTTCTGAGACATGTCTGTTTCTTTGTCTTTTATGTATTCCCAAGTAACGGCCACTCAGCCTGAGTAAATACCCTGAGACTTAGGAACAGAAACACTGGTGTCTATGATGCTATCAGCCTACTCCCGACAATCCAGGACGGTGCCCCGTATTGGGCCCTTTCCTCACCTCCTCCCTTCTCCCTTCCTACCCTACAGGAACAAGGGGATGCTGATGACAGCTGGTTTGACAAGCCTAGAAACCATGTGTGCTCTGCTCTTTTGACCTCAAGGTGCTGCCAAGACCGATTTGTGTCCCAAGTTCTGATTTTCCCAGCAAGGTTTTATCAGCTCACCCGGCTGTCAGTTAGGACTTTGACCTCTCCTGGGGCAGCGGAGGGCGCTTCCCTTGTGGAATCAGCAGCAGCTTCCCGCTTCTTCCTCCCTCTTCCCCTTGGGGGCTGTTCTCATTGAGAGCCTTTCTGAGTCACAGTGGTATCTGCAAGACATTCACTTATAATCTGAGATGGACAGAATTGAACAGTCTGTGAGATTTGCTCTTCTTAACACTGCCCTAACTTTATTTTTTAATCTGATTAATATGCCCATCGGCAGTGGGGTTTTTTCTCCTACTAAGTGTATAACAATCCGCAAGGAACTGTAATGAGGTGGAGAAAGAAGAGTGGTAAAAGTCCTGCAGCCCCTTTTGTATTTCCAAGCAGCTGTTTCTGGAAGGTGTCTCCATTCCTTAGGTAGCATTTAGTGACTGGCATATTTATCAGCCAGCACACACTTTCAGCTCAGTTGTGTATGTGTGTGGGCGTGTATATGTGTGTGTGTGAGATTACCACATGGTAATCTTCCACTCTCTTGCCCCACTTGATCCGCCTATACCTGATGGCCCGTTTCTTTGTTCTCATTTGTTACTCTAAGTTTGACTGGGCGAGTGGAGAATGTAGGAGGCTGTGGTGCCCCATCCAGTAGCCAGAGGTAGGAGGTACTCGCTATTTCTACCAAAATCTTTTCCCAAGTGCCTAGTGCCCTGGAGACATATGTGTCCAAGGATAAATCAACCTCGCTTTTGGTCATCCTTCAGCATCTGACTCCTTGGTGCTGGTGACTAGAACCTTGAATCTTGTTGTGCAGGAGTATCCCTTCACCCCAGAGCTCCCTGAGGAATAAGAATTGGATGAAAGTTCTCTGTACAAGTGGCGGAAACATGTGTCTCTTCAGAGATACCTCAGAGGTCATTTCCGGCAGCCCTCCAGCCAGGAGTGACCAGGCTCCATGCTGGGTGGCACTGCACCCAGGTTGTAGGGGGTGGGGCTTGCTTTGAGGCTCTCTTCCCACGACCCCTGGTGGAAGTCTCCGTATCTTCATCCTGATGTTACAGGCAGCCAGTGGGGGCTGGTAGGGAGTAAGGGGATGCGAGGAATGCTGCTGGCTGGAGCCAGCCTTTGACAGGAAGGAAGAGGACAAAGCGCCTTTGTCTCTTCTCAGTGTGAGTGGTGCAGAGGTGAGAAAACCCTGAGTTTGGGCCTTTCTCCTTGAGGAGCTGAGGCAGAGGCATGTAGGGGCAAAGAAGCCGTACATTCCCTTCTTTAAAGGAACTTACTTACTCTACTCCTCACTTCAGTGTTCCCCCTGCTGGCTCAAACCGCACGCTCTATAGTCTGGCCATACTCTTTTCGTTCCTGAGAAAGTTGTGCTGACATTTTTTTTTAAAGCTGTTTTAGGGGGTTGGGAAAGGAAAACTTTAAAAGTAAAATAATAAAAAACAGACCACTCTGCCATTACAGGCACATAAATAGCTACACCATAGCCAGGCTGCAGACTCACTTTGCCATAGCAACCTCGACGAGTGTTTATAGCAGCCTGTCGCCCCAACTGGAAAACAGCAGCTGCCGATGCTCGTCAGCTGCACCCGTGCCGCTGCCTTGGCCTCAGCACAGCAGGCAGGCACCCCCCCCCAACCCCGAGAGGTGCTGCAGGGGCCACAGACCAGCCCTTCTGCGGGGCCCGTGGGAAATGACAGAGCAAAAGCAGCATGGGATTCAGATGTGCTGGGGAGCAGTAATATTTGGGGAGCCTGAAGTGAGTGGTGGGTGTCTTTTGTGTCCGTGTTTCCCCCGCCCCTGGGTACCACACCGTCTCTCATCTCCTGCCGAGTAGGAAACAGGAGTGCAGAGGGTACTTAGCTGCACCAGAACCCGAAAGGGGTCTGGGTTTTCCTCTGAACCTCACCAGGTATCTTGTTTTAACTTTCTGAATAAATCTTGGCTTCAGTTGCAGCCTGTTCAGAGAGGTCCTCTCAAGTCTATTTTCTCAAGGACTCACGGGAGAGGAGCTTTCCTTGGGAGGATCATGGGTCTCTCTGGGAAAGGGGGCTGCCCCAAGATGAATGGAAGCAGAGATCAACATTCTGGAAGGACTAAAGGAGGGTGAGACGTGACAAGAGCCTCCTGTGCCTCCCCTGTCAGGCTGGATCTGAGGACAACGTTGGGACTGGGCCCCCAATCGAGGCTCTCAAAGTGCTTTAGCCTGGTGTTGCTGGAGATTCTCACGACGTTGTAAACTCGGCGTCGTTCTCAAGTGTGGTACCCAGACCAGCATCATCATCCTCTTGTTAGGGAGCTTGTTATAAATGCATATTCCCAGGCCCCGCCCCAGACTTCCTGAACCAGCAACTCTGGGAGCCCTCCTGGGAGTCCTGATGCTCAGTCGAGTTTCAGGATCACTGCTCCAAGGCACCACAGAAGTGCAAGAGAGTATGGTCTGCCCACTTTCTAAAGACCAGAACTGACTTAGCGCCTCCTGTGTGAAGAAGGAAGAGTGAAACTGGGGGGTGAGGCGACAGCTATTCGGGAATGCTCCCGGCTCTCTTTCCTGGTGAACTCCATCTTCTCAGCATGGAGCCCTAGTCCATTCGCCTAGGAATTCCGGGAAGTAACTGGGCTGAGAGAGCCTGGAAGAGGCAGCTGCGGGGGCTGGCTCTCCGTAGGCTGTACCGGCAAGACGGCCGTGGACTGGGGGAGGCGATGGGACGCCGGCAGGCACGGTGTCCAGGGTGTGGCACTCTGGCTAGTGTCTGGGTCCCACAGGAATGTTATTTTGCTTCCTCTCCTGCTGAGCCCCTGGGACAGCTGCCCCGGCAGTCTCTTTTAGGTAGATGCCATGTGGCCTCCTCAGTCCGAGGCCAGGCAACTTCCCTCTCACCCGGAGGCCTCCCCAGAGCCTGAGGCCCGGGAGCAGGGAGATCCTGACTGACTCCAGTAGTCAAGGGAGATTGGCCCTCCTCCCCCCTCCACAAGCATGGCAGTGATTCTGCTGAAATTTGTTTCTAAAAATAACACAGGATCCAACCCAGCTGCTAAAAAGCCCCTTGATTCCCTTGGGACCAAAATGTGGCAACACCGCAGCCACATTTTGAAGAAAAGGCAGCCTGTGTCACCCGGGAGAGTGTGTGTACTGGATATTTGAATGCTGCTGTCCAAGGGTCTGCCTCTAACCGTCCCCGTTTCGAGCAGCTGCACCTTCCTGTTAGAGGCAGGTACCCTTCTAACCCACATCCTGAGCATTTCCCACAGTCTGGCCAGCGCTCCTTTCATTAGACAACAGACCTAGATGGCACTGTTGCTCCCACCTGAAGTCACCTCTTGTCCTCCTGAATCAGCTGAAGGAGGGGGAGGTTGCTGTTCCATCCTCTACATTTTTTTTTAGCTCTAGCTTGCTGTGAACATTTCCTCAACACTCCTTGAGTCACAGGAGTCCTCGGAGGTGACCCGGACCAGTATGACTCATACTATTTGGAAAAGAGGGTATATTCCCTATGGCTCTAAGCTCAAGGGACTGTCCGTTTTCATCTTGATCTATTGATGCTATTATTAGGATGAATGCAGGGGGGTGACAATGCCCCACTAGACACACGCCAGCTTCAGTTTCCCAACCCATGCTGTGAAGCTTCCTGTCTTCATCTTGATGGTTCCTGGAGTCTCTGAGAGGGGCCGGATCAACAGGCCAGATGATCAGGAAGAGACTGTCATCAGCCTTGGGTCAATTCTTGGTATCACTGTTGAGAGAAGGCTGTGCTATCTATGGGCCTGACCTTCTCCCTGCCCTCTGAAGGCATCTGGCCAGAACTGATAAGTTTTGTCCTCATTGTCATAGCACATCTTAGACAGTACAGCCCCTCCAGGCTTCAGCATCACAGTTTGTTTTATTTTTTTCGGACCTCAGGTACAGACTATTGAGTCAATCATACTGTGGATTCACGGCCCAGTATTATCGTTGGTCCGTGCAAGGCCCTTCCTGTGCTCACTGTTTCCCCATATCCCATGTCTTTTCCCTTCCTTGCCTAGGAGCAGCATTCTCATGTGTTAATATGTATCTTTTTGTTTAAATACATCCCTTAAAATTTATAGTTTCGCTTTAGATGCATGTGTTTTTAACTTTTGTTAAAGCACCTTTTTTACCCCCACTAAGCACTATTTTTAAGATAGCAATATTGTTGTGTGTATATCTGATCTGTCTTTCTAACTGTTGCATAATATCCCCTCTTATCTAGCTCACAATTTTTTTTTTTTTTGCGTACACGGGCCTCTCACTGTTGTGGCCTCACCCGTTGCGGAGCACAGGCTCTGGACGCGCAGGCTCAGCGGCCATGGCTCACGGGCCCAGCCGCTCCGCGGCATGTGGGATCTTCCCGGACCAGGGCACGAACCCGTGTCCCCTTCATCGGCAGGCGGACTCCCAACCACTGCGCCACCAGGGAAGCCCACTAAGCACTATTTTTTGTTGTTGTTTTGTTTTTGGTTTTGTTTTCTTTTTGCGGTACACGGGTCTCTCACTGCTGTGGTCTCTCCCGTTGCGGAGCACAGGCTCCGGACGTGCAGGTTCAGCGGCCATGGCTCACGGGCCCAGCCGCTCAGTGGCATGTGGGATCTTCCTGGACCGGGGCACGAACCCGTGTCCCCTGCATCGGCAGGGAGACTCTCAACCACTGCGCCACCAGGGAAGCCCAGCACTATTTTTAAGATAGCAGTATTGTTGTATGTATATCTGATCTGTCTTTCTAACTGTTGCATAATATCCCCTCTTATCTAGCTCACATATTTTACCTGGCCATCACTGGGAGAGGGGATCCCAGGTTGCCTTCAACTCTCTGTCACCACAAATAACGCCCCAGTGAACATCCTTACACATGCCCTTTTCTGAACCTGTGTGAGAATTTCTTTGGGAGATGTACCCACTTGATGACTGGATCCAGGGGATGCGTAGACTTAGTTCGGTCAGGTACCAGGTGGCTCCAAGGAGGAGGGGAAATTCTGGATCCCTGAGACCCAGGGGTTGAGGGCAAGACATTTTCTCCAGATGGATGCTTTGATTCTAGCACTGCATTTCTGCTGCTGAGTTGAAGAAGACATTCTCAGGGTAGCAGACTTGGAGAGGGGGAGGGTAAGGGAGGGACCCTCATGTATACCACCTCCTAACCAGCAAGTGATGTTTTCTCTTTAGGAAGGGAGTACCCACCAGAACCCAAATCCTAGGGGCTGGCTGAGAATTAGCATCGCGTTCCAAGAGCAGGACCAGAAGCACAGGCTCCAGTGTGCCCTGCTGTAGTCAGTACAGAGGCGTGGTTTGGTGCCTCAGCCGTCACTTGGCTTCCTGGCACCGGCACGGCTGTTGCTGATGAAGACAGGTGGTGCCGCCCACTACCTGATCTTTAGCCAACATCCTTTGCCTCTGACCTTCTTCCCATATGCCTCCAAAGGGCCTCAGTAGACTGAAGGAAGGTATGTGCGCAGGTCTGCTCTGCAAGTCAGCAGGCATTAGGGGAGCAATTAGGGCAGGGCGGACATGGGGAGGGAAAGAGAACCTGGAACCACGATGAGGATGGCTGCTACACCCAAGTGGTGGGAACTAGCGCGGGTGGGCTAGACTCTGGGTTATGGGAATAAGGGGCCTGTAATGAGGAGGGAGCAGAGCAGCCTTCGTGTAGAATTTAGACTTTCAGAGAGAAGGGCCAACCAGGGATGTTTTCGCGCTGGGCAGCCTGCCATGTTCAGGTGCTTGCCAGCTTTCTTGAAAACCCCTCTAAGAGGTATGACAGTGCCGAGAAAAGGAGTGAAGCTTAAGACACTGTAGGTAATGGCCGAGGAACTGCCCCCGCTGGAGAAAGGAGGGAGAGAATCTAGAGCCAGGGCTCTCCGTGCCTCTCCCCAGTCCCTACAGGCTGCAAGGCCCTGGGTGTGAGAAGAGGAGTGGAGGGAGCCCTCAGCCCCACTCCTTCAGTCTCTAGGTGGGAAGTGGATATACTTGGAATCATGCCAATCCAGAGCTAAGGGCATTCTGGCTGGGGGGGATACGTATGTGTGGGGGTAGGGATGGAGTGGGGAGTGTCTGCCCCTCACAAGCTGTAGCTCTACCCCTACGCCTGCCCTGATGTGTTGTAGAGGCTTCAGGGGTTGTGGGCCAGGGACAGATAGATAGGTTTCCGTGGGCCTTCTGATCAAGCTGTAGGAAGTAAATCTGTAGCTTTTTTTTCATTTTTCTTACGGGATTGTCCTTGTACTTGAGGCAGGGTGGCTTTGGATTCAGACTAAGACACAGATCCTGGTTCTCTGAATCTCTATTTCCCTGCTATAAAATGGGGTGCCCTCCTTATAGGGCTGTTAGTGAAGATTCAGTGAGACAATATGTGGAATAATGATAAATAACTACTATGTATGGACCAACCACTACATATCAGCTGCTGTGCTAGGCTGCTGCCTATACACTACACCGCGTGTGCGCGTGTGCGTGAGTTTACATATACGATTTCTCTTGGGGAAGTGTGGGCTTGAAGCAGGTTTCATATTTCAGTTTGGTGCATGCTAAGGTGGGCCCAGCCTACTCCTGTGCCACCCCCCTCCCCACCCGCACAAGGTCTTCCCTCCTTGGCACTGACGCTCCAAACACAGCATCTCCGAGTGCTACCAACTCACTTCTGAGCGGAGGCTCCCAGCCCAGCGAAGAGGGCAGGGCATGAGATTCCGCTCCACTGGACAGCCCCTGCCTGCAGCCCGGAAGCCAGAGTTGAGCATAGCTACTTGTTATTCCAGGCAAGTCTGGCTGCAGTGCTGCACCAGCCTGAAGCCCTAGGCCCCTGGCCCCTCCTGTTTCCTTTCTCCTCTTTCCATTCACACTTCATTTCCCATGCATCACGCCAGATTCAATAGGAGCTTTTGGCAGGGGAGATTCAGGGGGTGGGTTCCTTTCAGATTCTCAGAATACCCTACTCCCTACATAGGGAGTTACCCTTTTTCCTCATAGCCTGGGGATGCACCCCAGGAAAGTTAAGAGTAAGGGATTTCTTGACAAAATTGGAGGAAACAGTGTCTGACTGTTGTTTATGGTTTGGTGACTTAAGGCATGAGGTTTTTGTCTCTGGCAGCTCCTCAGTTTAGAACTTGCTAGGGAGCTTAGCTGCATATTGAGTCATCAGGAAATATAGGATGGTCTGCTTCTCAGGTATGTGTAGGAACAGGAGGGGGTCTCTTTCACCCTCGTTGCCTGGGATGTGATGTAGTTGATTCTGAAAGGGAAAGAGCAGGTGTAAGGGTCAGCATTTCCTCCAAGTGGTTATGTGTGTTCTCTGTATCCCAAAGCTGCCTACTTTTTAAAGGACTTACATTTGTCAGAAAATGGGGAGGTCCAGACTTGAAGGAAGGAGTAAGGTACAACAAAAAGAGGACCAGGCAGTCAAGGCCACTGACTTGCCAAAGAACAAATCACTTTTTATGTCTTTGGACCTCAGCGTCTTCATCTGTAAGGTGGGAGTCACAGCTGTCCTGCCTAAAATTGATATGACAGTCCTTTTACATGTCACTGCAAGGTGTAGAACAGATGTTACAGAACTTTAGGAGGGAAAAAATTAAAATGATTTAATGATCATATAAGTAGTATGATTTCTTGCCCCCGCAGGAAGGGATGAGAGTTTGCTCTTCCATCCCATCATCATTAAGCTGGCAAAATGCTAGAAACGGGGAGTGAGAACATACCTCACCCAGGAGGCCCTGAGCCGAATGACTAATCCTGACCTGACAAGAGGTGGTACCTCCCTGGCATCTGAGCATTGCATCTGAGGCTGAGCCTGTGTGAGCATTTACATACTATTCTTTGCCAGTTGCCTAATAAGGTTAGGGGCTAGGCAAGCTCAGCCGAGAGCTCTTATTCTAGGAGCTCAGAGAGGAGTATCGACACCAGCTATGCCTCTGGATTCTGGAAGAACTTTTCGCGGAGAGCCCAACTTGAGAAAGGGTCCCGAATGGGCACCGTCCCTGTGACTTTGTGCCAGCAGCTCAGTACTTGACCTACATGTGTGTCTCTAGAGCAACCTGAAGCAGACAAACCTCATTCTTTTCTGCGTGTCCCATGTGTTCTAATCTTAAGTGACCTTTTCTCATTGGTTGTCTGTGTGAGTGGAAGAATCTCTCCTCTTTGATCTCTTCAGACTGCCACTACTTCTCTGGAGATCCGAGGCTGCATTGCCTAGTGGTTATAGCAAATGGTTATAACCTAGCTAATGGTTACTGCTAATGAAGCTGCCTTGGAATTTTCCATTCTTTTGGGGGTGTGGGAGTTCCCCCTGGCAAGGAAAGATGGAGGGGCACATGGAAATTATTGCTCTTCTGCTTAAAGGGCTAGATAAAAAAAGTTCACTAAGATCAAATTAAGCTTTTTCTCATCACTTGAGTGTCCTATACTGGACACTGGTCATCTTTCATCTAAGATTTCAAAGCACTATTTCTATTTATAATCCCTTCCCTTTATCACTTTCTTAGGATGGTGTGAAAAGGTAGGGCTGATTCTTCCCCCAGATAAAGATGGGAGGAGCTGAGCCCTAAGAAAACTGAGCACTAAGAAGGCCAAGCGACTTGCCTGAGGGGTACCTGGGAAGATGGTGAATCTGGTTCTGAATCTACTACTGGTTATTCGACCAAAAGAATTAGCTGAATGCCCGCTCTGTGCAGGTGCTTATCTAGGCACCGGAGAGAAAGCAGTGAAGAAGACACGTGAAAAATCTCTGCCTTCATAGAACAAACATGGCAGTGGGTAGAGAGTAAAAAAAAGTAAAATCTTCTGATTTCCAGTTAAGCTCTCAATCAGCACTGTCCTCAACATTCCTCTTGAAAGGTTAAGGGGTTCAACTTAAGGGTCAGCTGGGCTTCTTGCTGCTACAGCCCTTCCCACTGCTTCCAGACTTGGAGAAGAAGGTGAACTGGAGAGAAAAGTCTGTGCTACTGCCTATCCCTATGCCAGTATGATTGAAGAGAGTTTGACACTCTGCCTCAGGTTCTCTCCAGACCTCCTTGTTCCCCAGGATTCTCTGATGACATCTAAAAAGAAAGGGAATATGATGTTTAAAAAACGATAGCAACAACAACAAAACAAAAAACCCTGCTTGCGTAACCCTTTGTAAGTCAGAGTAGCTCTAAAAATTTTATACTAGAAGGAGGAGGCAGAGGGCAGACTGGGAGAGGGAGGGGTTTAACCACCTCCATCCCAGTGGAACCTGCCGGGGACAGGATTGATTACAATTAGCAGGAACTTTGGCCACATGTGATTTCTGGAAAATTAATTGATAAAAGAGTCAAGTCCTTATCTGACGGTCCTTGTGCTCCTTCGTTCACCTTCTAGAAGCAAGGATGTCATCCATTTGTTAGAGAGGGGCTGGACCCAGAGCGTTCGGGTGCTGTGTTCAGGGAGAGCCCCTTCACATTTAAATAGCCAATGTGTGGCAGTCCTCCTGCATGCCACACAGCAGCCCCTTTCTGACGCCGAGAACGGGGCTCAGGATAAGACTTTTCACCTTCATCCTCCCTGTTCTCACCTTTACATACTCCTGACCCTCTCTCCCTAGTGAGCACGTGTAAGAGGTAACACATGCCTTCCTGAGGGGAGAAATGCTGGTTTGAGACCCTCTGGTGTCACTCACACGCAGACTAACTTCGCTCCCCTACTCACCTTGTTGTGGCCCTAGGCTCTATCTGAATCAGTAGCTGTTGTGTTCCTGCCACCCCAGAGGAACTTTAACACTCATAGGCTTCAAACTCACTATCTTTCCTCCTCAGAGGTCCTTCTGTCCCCTTTATGTAAAAAGGTTCCACCCTGTATCGCCTACTGACAGAGCATTTTACTCATCCTTTCCCCCCAAAAGCTTTTTGGAGCAGCGGGGGGCTTAGCTCCTGATCTACTGACACCTGCGGCATCCTGAGGAATTTCTCTACAGCATCAGGCTGAGTATTCTGAGGGGCTGCAGAGGACTGGGCCTCTTCTACCAGGTTGTCCTCCTGGTTTGTAAATGTGTGTGTTAGGAGTAGGGGAGGGTGCAAGGTATGGGGGAGGGTGGCAGACTGGCAGGCCACCCTCCGGATCACTCTGGTCTGGACTCCTTTTCTGACCTCTTCTCACCTCTTAGAAGTAAGGTCAGACTAAAAGATTCTGTAGCAGGCCCCTCAAATAGACAGGGAGTGCATTAGAACAATTAGAGGTCATAACCTTTTTTTTTTTTTTTTTTTTTTTTTTGCAGTACGCGGGCCTCTCACTGCTGTGGCCTCTCCCGTTGCGGAGCACAGGCTCTGGACGCGCAGGCTCAGCGGCCATGGCTCACGGGCCCAGCCGCTCTGCGGCATGTGGGATCCTCCCGGACCAGGGCACGAACCCGCGTCCCCTGCGTCGGCAGGCGGACTCTCAACCACTGCGCCACCAGGGAAGCCCCATAACCTTTTATTTCCAATTTTCTGAAGTTGTAGGATTTGTGTTACGTGGTTTGGAAGAGGTGAGGTATGAAGACTGGGGTGTATCTGAAATTATTGGAGTCTACAGGCTGCTGGGGCCTCCCAGGGAGGAAGGGGCCTCAGCTATCAGTTCAGCTCAGACATCAACTGTCACCTAAACCCTGTGCTAGAATGAGTACCTCTTGCCCTTGCAGATGCTGGATCTCCATGCTGCTCTAATTATTTCTTTTTGTCTATCTTTGAATCTTTATTCCAGAGATCCTGTTGTCATCGGTATCCAGGGAACCCTCCTCTTCCTCCTCCTCCTGCCACCTCTCTACCACCGCAGTCGCTGGTTGTTGCTAAGGTTGCCTCCATGGTAACATGCACATCCTGTTTACACCTCCATCTGTGCAAGTTGGTCTAAGCTAGGAACCTACCTACCCTGGACAACCACTTCCATCACCACCTGGGGACACCAATCATCGTGACACGTGGTCCAGTTCCACTCAGTTCCCCCATCCTCTTCCTCCTCCTACTGCCAAGCTTCATACCCAGAAAAGGATCTGGGCTACAGGTTGCTACTCTGAAGCTTATTGCACAAGACATAGTCGATCTATTTCCCATCTGGGCTCCCAGTGAAGCAAAAAGTAAGAAGAAGTGAGGCAGAGAGGCACGAGACCCTGATCAGTGGAAGGGAAATTTCACATTTTCTCTGCTTGAGGGGCTTGGTAACATCAGGCAAAATGACAAACCCAACAGAGCACGCCTTGCCAGCCAACTCGATAATTGAGAGCCATGAAGGGGAATTTGGCTGCACGGTAATGGACCTGAGGAAGCTCATGGAGCTGCGTTCAACTGATGCAATAAACCAGATCAATGTCCGCTATGGAGGAGTAATGAATCTCTGCAGTAGACTGAAAACCAACACGGTGGAAGGTAAAGGCCGTACCAGGGGTGGGGAGTTGGAGGAAGGTGGCTAGTGTTCAAATATATTATTTTCCCAACTTCTAGAGAAGGAACATTTCTGGAGACCTTGCTGGTATATCTGTGTCTGGTGGGTAAAGTATAGTATCTGAAGCGCTGAAAGGAGGTGCGGCTATGGAGAGAAATGTCATTTCTTTCCCAGAGATGATGTTGAGTGACTGTGGTATTCTCTGAAGATCATTCTTTCCTCCTTTTTCTGTATCAATGTACAGAAGATCTCTATTTTATAAATGTTTATGTTAGAGATGCTTTTATCAGTAATCAAGTCCCTTATTCTGTATCAGTCTTTGATTGCAAAGGTTGAAGATATAATTCTTCCCCACACTGATCTTACAGTGTAATATGAAGAAAAGTGGGTGAGTCCATCTACCTAATGTAGCACTTCTCTATGGTACACAGTTACAAACGGAATGGTAAGTCATAATGTAGAGAGTTGTACCCACCATATCTTTGGATTACTCACTCTGTTTTCTTTCAGGGAATTATTGATGACTTTTTCAACCCTGTCCTATGCACTTTTAGTATAGTTGTTCTTAATCTATTCTTAAAAGAAAATGAGGGCTTCCCTGGTGGCGCAGTGGTTGAGAGTCCACCTGCCGATGCAGGGGACACGGGTTCGTGCCCCGGTCCGGGAAGATCCCACATGCCGCGGAGCGGCTGGGCTCGTGAGCCATGGCCGCTGAGCCTGCGCGTCCGGAGCCTGTGCTCCGCAACGGGAGAGGCCACAGCAGTGAGAGGCCCGCGTACCGCAAAAAAAAAAAAAATTACTTCTACCATTTACTAGCTGAATAGCATTGAACAATTTCCTCAGCCTCCCTAAATAAACTTCATTTTCTTCTTTGAAAATGATGTCAGTACCTAGGCTGCAGAGTTATTGGAATTAAATAATGTAACGTTGTATACAATGCCTACACTTATAATGGGTGTTCAGTAAATTAGTCGTCTCACATTAAAGTGGAGTCCACGTGTATGAAGATATTTGCCAGAATATGAGTGCCTATGGAGTGCAATGTGTTTTTACATCTGGAGAGGCTGCTGCAGCCTGCATGCAACCACTGTCCATTTTCTCCATTCACCTGTTGATGTCAAAAAGCCTGGTTAAGATGGCAGTGCTTAGTTGCTTTCATGTGGCTTAGCAAAGGCCTTCTGTTTAGTATCTAATGACTGCCCTTTGGATAACGCCTACTTCTTGTCAGCTAGATTTCTTTATTCTGCCACTTTCACGGTGGCATTGACCTTAAAGAGAGGGTATTCCTATTACGTTTAACTGAGATACTGCAATACTTTCGAAACATTCATCAGAATTTAAGCAGGATCTTTCTTTTTCCCTTCCTCTTCTGTTCTTATCCCTTGGGTCAGTTGTTTCTCTCACAAAGTGAAACTCAGAAGTCCAAATAAGCTGGAACCTAAGAAACTCCTAAGAGCAGGGTCCACACTTTCCTCCCGATTTTCCAAACCCTTTCTCATAGCTGTTACTGTTAACTTCCTGATTCCCAGAGAGCTCTTCCATTCCCAAAGGCCAGCATATATATTGTACTTTAATCTCAACATCAGATATCAAATGCTTAGATTCTTTCCCAGTCCTGGTTTCAGACCTGTGGTTGAAAGTCACCCTCTGATGTCAGGTGCCTCTGTTGCTACAAACCCTGGCCATGTCTATATCCCAGTACCCCTACCATTGTCACAGTTGTCCACTGCCATTCTCCTGCTTCCTTAGATCACAAATATGTATCCTGATTTATTTCAATATTACGACTCACCCATAGGGCTGGTCCTGGAGCTGGGGAGGCAGGGTGTCAGAAAATAACTTTTCCATGAGTAATTTCTAGCCCCCAGTGCCAACAATGACCCCCTCATATGTGAGAAGAGCAAAGGGATAGGAAAAGGAGACACAGAAGAGCTATGACACAGGAGTCTCTCCCCAGACAGGGATGGTGCTGAGCGGTTTGGTTGGACAGGCTGAGAAAAGAGCATCAATATCTAGGTGCCATTAAAAAAACAGCCTGTTCACAAAAGACTGCTCTGAGGTGCCTGACAGCCTAGCATAGCTGTGCGAGGCCCCTGCATGCTAATAATAAGAATAAAGAAATTTTCCCGGTGTTAGAATTCTGCTGATTGGAAACCAAGGTGAAGTAAGATAGGGGAGATTGGTTCGTAGAATATAACTCTTCCCCTTTATTTTCTGTTGGATTGATAGTATCTTTAGTATAGATTGATAGATTGTTTTATTTTATTTATTTATTTATTTATTTATTTTGCGGTACGCGGGCCTCTCACTGCTGTGGCCTCTCCCGTTGCGGAGCACAGGCTCCGGACGCGCAGGCTCCACGGCATGTGGGATCTTCCCGGACCGGGGCACGAACCCATGTCCCCTGCATCGGCAGGCGGACTCTCAACCACTGCTCCACCAGGGAAGCCCGGTAGATTATTTTAAACCATAGCTACTAAGGGGTCTTATGGAACTTGGAGTTTATAACATTTCAAACACTAACATGTTTTTTTTATTGTCTCACTCGCTCGCTCTTGCTCATAACAGACCAAAAGGTTTAAATGACTTGCCTAAAGTCTTACCACAGGGTAGAACTCGATGGAATAATTCATGTTTTCTGATTCACAGTCCATTAATGTTCTCCTGCCCCTTTGGCTAGAGCAGCAATATGGAGAATCTCAGAATCACAGATAATTTTGCAATTTGTTTTGTATTCCAATGCCTGATAAAATGTCTAACAGTGACCCAATGCTAATGTGAGTTTAATATTGGCTTGTGTTCCTTGAGTACAATGGCTAGTTGGAACAAGAGGAGATGCCCCAGTGGCCAAGAGTTGGTTACATTCGAGATGACGTGGAGGTGCTCAGCCTCCATGGCATTCAGCAACGACCAGACACAAGGCTGAGTGTGAGCAAAAAAGGGAAGGAAAGTTGGGGAAGCAAAAAGGGGTGGGGGAGACATGAAAGACGACACATGCTTTCATCTAAGCCACTAAAGAGTTCAGCCTTCATGGCCATGTTAAAGAAAGGCAAAGAGGCAGAGGTGAGGCTCTAGTTCCTGGATAAGTGGTGGTTGTGTTGCCTGAGGTTTATCAGTAGGGAAAACCTGAGCGTTTCGCGCCAATGGAATCTGTTTAGTTTGCTTGCTTCTTTCCTCATTCCAATTTCTTTATCCCCCCCCTTTCTATTGCCTCTTCTTTCCCCATTACATCCCAGCCCCAGCCAATCTCTCCAATCCCCAGAGAGCTGAGCATTTTGGGTGCTACCCCCTAGAAGATAGCCTTTTATCTTCTGATCAGTTTTCCATGCCATCTCCTGGCTTCCAAGAGCAAGAGAAACCTTTGTGAGTCTGGAATGAGAATTACCCGTGGCTTAAGGGGAAGAAAGAAGAGGTATTTTTCCTTAGTCTCAGTCTCCCTTTGTGTGCAGGAAGCAGAGAGGATCCTAGTTGAGAGATTCTCTGGGCTAGATAGAAAGTTGTATGAATTCTTCTTCTCCATAGAACTTTTCCACATTGGTCCTCAGCTGTGTTACCCTTTTTAGGAGGAAGAATGACGTTTTCTGAGGAGGAGCTAGGCCAACGGTTAGGGGGGAGGTCTGGGCCCAGATGAGAAAGGGCAGAGAAGGGGAGCCTTGACTAAACAATGAGTCATTACCTGTGGACTTCTTTCGGAAGGCTAAAGACTATTTATGTTGAATTTGGATCTAGAAGAATGTTTTTGGGAATTTCTGTCTCATGTTCCCTCTGTACCCTGCTATTCCTTTCCGCCTCTGCAGAGTTGAGGGTGTGACAGTGGGATACAGAGGGTTTCTAATTTCTTGTCAACCACATTAAACAAATATTTAATGTCCAGCAGGTGCTGGGGACAAAACGGTGAACACGACAGGGACAGTTCTTGCTTCCATAAAGCTTACAGGCAATAAGAGGATACACAAAAATTAAGGCAATTTCAGAAATATTGTCGTAGTGCTATGATGGTGTTATGGGAGCACACAGTACAGGGACCTAAGCTGAGGGGATTGTAGGGAAGGAAAAGGGGGCCTAGGAGTCAGAGGTAGGATTCCTCCATCGTGTGATTGCCTGGGGAAGCTCTGGCCTGGCCATGCTCTGCGGTCATTGCTACCACTTAGTAAATGCTCCTGGCATAAGATGCAAGCATCTTTGCCTTGCCTAATAACTGAGCACCTGCTAGGTTTTGGGAGCTGAGATTCTTTGGGGAGTAAACAGCAGGAGGGGGAAAGAATCTGTTTTCAGACAGCGCAAACTTTGATTTTGGTTCATTAACTGCAGGATTTAGGTTAATATCTCCTGCCACCTTAAGGTCTCTGGGGTTTAGCTGTGTTCCTGTTGCCATGCCTTTTGAGGTCAGTGGCATGTTCTACCAAGAACTATCCATTTTCCCGTAAGCTGGGACATACTGGGATTGGGCTCTTCCTCAGTGTAGGAGATTGAAATTTCCAGTGGCATTGTCAATCTGAAAGAAAATTGCACACGTAGCCCCAATAAATGTTCACCTACAGTACTTCTAACACTAATATTATTTACATAGTAGGATCTACAAGAAATAGAAATGGATGAAGTAATACAAAAAGTTCCAGTACCTTTCCCACGCTCTAACGGATGAATGCATGCCCCCCATTTAGAGGCCACTGCTTTAGAGAATGTTGATGTTGCAGGGGATGTAAAGAAATGGGCAAGTGGATATGGGATGGAACGGATATGAGAAGAAGATGGGCAACTGGCTTCTCTGAGATTTTCCTCCCTATCTGTAGGGCTTATAGTCTGTTTTAGAAAATCCACTTTTAGGAGTCCATCAATTTCAACTTAGAAGCATAGCCAAGCTACCTCTCTTTCCTCATGCCCTCTGCCCCATAGCCATCACCTGGAAGATGCCAAATAAATTATCCTAAAAGCAATTCATGTGGGCGTGACTGCTGAGAATAACAATCTGTGGTCCTCTCTGCCCATCACACTTTGGGCAGACATATTAAGTTTAAGGTATGACAGAGACTCATGCCAAAAGAATATCTTAGAGGGAGGAGAAGGGGTAGAGATGGGCAAACCAGCTCAAACAGCCAGAGAGCAGCTACACTGTGATGTGAGTAGCTGTGAAATATTTAGTACTTGGCAGAGGGGTGGGAAAGGTTTTCACAAAACCTGGGGAAGCAGCATCAACAGTGGGATGGTAGATGATTGAGAAAGACAGGAGAGAAAAAGTGCCCTCCCTTAGTCCCTCCTCCCCCTGCAGGGAATTCCACGTTGCATCCTGGGAGTTCCCTGTCTGGTTTGAGTTATATGCCTAGGGCTGAATTAGGCCAACCGTGCGTGACAGCTATGGGCCTGCTCTTTCCCAGGCCAGCCCCACGCTCTGTGAATTCTTTTCTATTCAGCTCCTCCTTGCCCAAAACAAAAAGTTTTGTTTTGCTTTAAACCTTCTTGTCGTTGCCTTGCACTGAACCATCAGCTAGGGGGAGGAAGAAAGATAGCATTCCCTCCTTAGCTGAGGCAGACGTTGCATCCACCCTTGGAAGTGGAGCTTTCGCTCTTTGTATTTAGCTCTGAGGTGTGAGTACTGGGGGGTGTGACACCGGAGGGGAGTGTGTGCATGCAGCGTGGGAGAGGGCGGCCGAGCAGAGGGTGAGGAGGGCGCTCTAACCTAGGGCAGGGCTTTAGGATGGCGAGTGAGAAAGGGGCATTCTTCTCAAAGTCCATCATCCTCTTGTTGTGACCTTAGGGAGACTGCCTTCTCTCTGGGGGCTGGAAGGCCAGCAGGTACAGAGCACATCTCCAAGCTGTGGGTGTGTTAAGCTAGAGATGCAGAAGCAGGGAAACTGCTCTGAATCCTCGGAGGAGTGGCAATGGGTTAGCAGCAGTAGCTGGCTGAAGCCTGTCAGTCCTTATGTTGATTTTAGGCTACTCTTCCCTCTTGCCCCCTAATCCAGGGTTTTTAAGGTAGGATTTGAAAGGTGTTCTGTTGTCTGTTCTTATATACCAAATAGGATTGCCTTCAAATCAACCCAGAGAAACCTCTCCCTTATACTATTTTTGTAGGAGAAGATTCTGCTGTCCCATTGGCAAGGTATCATAACTCAGACAGCTGGGAAGTCCCTCATGATGTCTAACCTAGCCCCACCCTTTCTGGGCCTGGGCTGGCTCTGATAAGGGGTGCCTCTGCCAACAGTCCTCGGCCTCCTAGGGAAGCTGGCCCTGGTCCTTCCCTGCTGGAGCCAGGCCACTGAGGGCTGGGCCTCTGCTTCTCCTCCCAAGCCCTGGGTCCCTGCACAGGCTCATAGCAGACACAGATTTTCCACTGCTGCTTATGCCGTCTCCCACCAGCCTGGGCAGGGCTGTGTAATTCCCCAGCGTGGGGTGGGGGCAATGACTTCACAGACTGACATTCTTGTCACCTCTCCTAGCTCATGTGTTAAGTCTGGTTCTTCGGGCCAGATGTATTCCCGATTTGGGTAGGATTTTCTCTCTTATGTTCTTGGGGACAAGGTTTCTTCTCGTTTTCTTGGTGTATTTTTAGGGGAAACCCTTTTCCAGTGTTTCCAGCATTTTCTCCCTGCCAAGTCTTCCTTCCCCTCTTCGGGAAGCGGTATATTTTAGAAGCAACTGTGGAGATAAGGGACTAAAACCCCCTCCTGGGCTGGACAAGTATTCATGTGAAATCACAGCTGCTGAGATCAAGGCCTGAGAGCCTCTTGGGGGCAGGAAGAATGGGAATGGAAAGCCCAAAATTGGGGATTGGCCGAGCTCCCAGTCCCACATGGCTTTCCTGTGCCATGCCACATGTCAGAGAGGATTCCCAAGGCTACTAGGCTGACAGCCCCAAACTGCCCCTGCCTGCCACAGGGCATGCTGGGAACTTGGGCAGCCACTTGACTTCTTAAGGTAGCTATTGTAAGAGCGTAGGGTGACTTAAGGTGGAGCAGAGAGATGAGAGAAAATGGCAAAAGGGAAGTAAATGTGTGACTTTGAGGGCATCTAAGTGCGAGCAAGGCCTGACCTTTTTTGTTTTCCACAGCCTGTCTTGTTTCATTTGCTTCGGTCCAAAAAAAGCCAGTAATGAACCTTTTATTGAATACAAAATTCATAGATGAGACTCTGACAGCCCTGGTGTTACCATCCCTGAGGACAGGAAAAGATGGGACTAATTCACCCCGGTTGTAAATAAAGAGTGGGAACGGGACTGATTTGCCTAGAGGTGTAGAGAAAAGCAGCATGTGGGCCTGCCCTGAGGTAAATAAAGGAGGGTGGGTGACCAACCATCCCTGTTTGCCTGGGGCTGAGGGGCCGTCCCAGGAGGCAGGAGCTCCAGTGCTAAAACCTGGAAAGCCCTAGACAAACCAGGACAAGCTAGTCACGCCAGAATGAAGCCTCAGCTGAGTGCGGCTCCCTCCACACCCCAGCCCCACTGTGTGTAGGTTGGCATCCAGCTGCTTCCTGTAGAGCGGTATAGACTGCCGCGTACTTACTTGAGCAGTTAGAAAACCTCTCCAGGCCACAGTTTGCTTATATGTGAGGTGGGGTTAATAGCAGCTACTACATAGGGCTTTGCAGTGTTTCAGTGAGAAGACACAAATGTGCCTGGTGAAGCATCTGGCACAATTGTAATCGCTTCACTGTTCACAATCTTATTTATTACTCACTCATGCAGTTCATTCAATAAATTTGTGTGCACACTACGTGTCCAGCACTGTTCTAGACCCAAGGAACAAAGACAAAAATCCTGCCCTTGTGGAGGGGGATAGACAAGCGTAGGATAAGTATAGAATCTGTTCTGAGAGAAGACCTGTAGAGGGAAACAGTTAAGCAGGATAAGGGGATCAAACGTGCTAGGGGCAGAAAAGTCTGTGTTAAATACGGGGGTCAGGGTGGGCCTCACGAGGAAGGTGGCGTTTGTGCAAAGACCTGAAGGAGGTGAAAGGATGAGCCCTACCTAGTGAAGAGGAATCTGAGAAAGGAAACGTGTGCAGGGGCCCTGAAAAAGAAACGTGTCTAGTGCGTGCAGAGAATGGCAGGAAGGCTAGCTTGATGGCATCTCAGTGAACAAGGGGAAAATGGTAGGAGTTAAGGGGTGGGGGGCTGGGGGCTCATAAAGGGGGCTTGGCTTATAGGCCATTGTAATGTCTTCTGTATCCAGTTTCATTCCAAATAAAAGGCACCAGAGGATTCTGGGTAGATGAGTGTCATCGGTTGGGCTGTAAGAGATCATTCTGGAAAGAGAAGAGACTGAGAACAGAAGGGCAAGGGTGGAAGCAGCAGGCCAGTTAGACAGATCGCAGTGGTCCAGGCGAGAGACGACCGTGACTCAGACCAGGATGGGAGCTGTGGAAAATGAGAAGTGAGGGAAACTTGGATATATTTTGAAGATAGAGCTGACAGATTCCCTGACTAAACGGATATAGTGGATAAGAGGGAGAGAGAGAGAGAGGAGTCAAGGGTGATTGTGAGGCATTAATATGAGAGCAGGGAGAGGCAGGGCTACCTCAGATGGGGTGCTTTTAGCGAGACTGTTCTTGTTGTGTTGACGCCATTTTGGCCTTCATTAGATTTATTGGGATGTCCCTTGATGATAACCTCTAATATCTGATGTCTTGATTTGCCCTCACCCTTGTTAAGGAGGGAATAACATCTCCTCCCTTTACATTGTGAATCCTGCTTTCTTGAGAAACATCCTAGGTAGGTTAACAAATTAGCAGAACTCCTATTTCCCTCCAGCAAGCCTGGCCGTCCAGCCCAGCAGTTCCAAGTTGGCACAGACTTGCTATCTCAGGTCCCTGAGAGGAAGAACCAGCAAGGCCCTGTCCCCTGGCAACTCTGCCTCTGCCTGCCTGGGGGTCAAGATGCCCTGCCCAGAAACACTCCTTTCCCAGGCCCTGGATTTTCTTTCCTGCTGAGAACTGACTTCTCAGAGTGGTAGAGGCAGGGATTCTCTGGCAGGCAGCCCAGCTTGCTTCTAGCGCTTTGGTCAAACCCGCTCCCCTGCAGAGCTCTGCTGTGCCTCTCAGCTTTCCAGCCAGGGTGGTGCTTTCGGGCCCAAGGAGGCAGGAGGCCCTGGATAAGAGCATCAGGCGCCACTTCCCCTGTTTCCCTCTCCTGAGCACTGGCAAGAGAAAGTGGTCTGCAGTCCTCACTCCACAATTGTGGGTGCCAGTTCACACCCCCACTTTACCTCCAGGCGGGGTCCCCAGGTAGATTTCAAGTACCTCTCCTGATGGTTTTTGTTTTTAGGGTGGAGAAATGGACCCCGCAAACAGTACTCCCTTGAGTACCTATTTTCCCATTTTCAAAATCTTGCTCTGTCTTCCTTAGTTCTAACCCAAATCTCTCTCCTCGCCATTTAAAGTAACACTCTTGCATCCTATTCAGTGGAGATGGAGAATAGATGTCTGCCCTCCTGCTAAGCCCCCATCCCCCACCAGTGGAGTAGCCCTTCACGTTGACTAAAGTGTGAAGAAGTCCTCTGGCATCAGTATCCCCATTTTCTCCTTGCAGCTCCCCGTCATCTGCTTTTCTTGCACCTCTGTGTGAAGCTGGGTTAAGTGTCCCCATCCTTTGATTCTAACCCTCCTCAGCTGCTGATCTTTTTTCAAGACAAAGGTTGCCTCGCCCTGCCTGTGGGGATCCCACAGTATAGCCACCAACGTCCAGTGCCAAAACCAGAGCTAATTTGCTAATCGAGTTGTGCAAACAACTTGATAAATGTCACCTGGCATTAATTAAAGTTAGAAGCTGTCTCCTCTTCCCTTAAAGTATAACACCCCTGGGGCCCAGGAGAAGGGCCTAAATATGAGGAAGACACTGGGAATAATTCTGCCTCACTCTTCTTCTCTCTGGCAACGTGCCTGGACTATGTGTGCACACTGACACAGGTATGTAAGCACATGTGTGTTAGTGGGGGGCATGCTGATAATCAAGGACTCTACCCAAGAGAATAGCTAACTCAGTGGCTTCACCTTCATTGTTCTCTTTTTATTCAACCTGAATAATAGTGCTTCTCCTAGTACTTTGTCTAAGTAGTACTTCTCTTAGCACCTAGTACATCTCTAAGTACATAGTACTTAGCAGAACAATCGTGCCTCTTAGTGATGTGTGTGTGTGTCTATGCACGTATGCCTCTGTGTGTGACAGAAAAGGATGGCTGTGTGCAAAAAGGGGATGCCCAAAGTTGGAGTCTCGAAGCCTCTACTCTGTTGATCTCCTGAAACCGCTGAAACTTGGACAGGACAACTGGTTGGGCTCTGTCCCCTAGCCTCCTAGCACGACCTTGGGCAGATAGCTTATTCTTTCTTGCTTTTGTGTATGAGCCACTGGGTGGAAGCCAGCTCTGTTTTTAGTTTTGTTTTTTTTTAACATTTTATTTTATTTTTTAATTTCTGACTGTGTTGGGTCTTCATCGCTGCACACGGGCTTTCTCTAGTTGCGACAAGCAGGGGCTACTCTTCGTTGAAGTGCGCGGGCTTCTCATTGCGGTCGCTTCTCTTGCTGCTGAGCGTGGGCTGTAGGCGCGCGGGCTTCAGTAGTTGCGGTGTGCAGGCTGTAGGGTGCACGAGCTTCTGTAGTTGTGGCACGTGGGCTCAGTAGTTGTGGTGCACGGGCTTAATTGCTCCACGGCATGTGTGGGATCTTCCCGGACCAGGGATCGAATGCATGTCCCCGGCATTGGCAGGCAGATTCTTAACCACTGCGCCACCAGGGAAGTCCCAGCTCTGTTTTTAAATCATGACCAGCATTTACATGTTAATGTGAGAGGAAAGTTCTGTGTGAGTCTCAGGAAACATTTTAATGTTTGTGCTCTTAGAGCTGGAGCCTGGAGCAAACCCCATGAGGAAGAGATGAAGTTTTAGGCCTAGGTTAGCTTACCCTGGAGACCAAGAGGAGTGAGTGGCCCCTGTGACCAACTTGTCTTGGTTTGCCCCCATTTTTAGACTGAAAGTTTCACACCCCCTGAGTCTGAGCAAAAAGTCTGTCAGCCACAGAGACCAGTCACTCTAACTGGATCTCATACTTGGGCAGATCGGGAAGCAAGGTATCTTTTTTAAAGGGATCTTTTAACTGCCTTCTTCTGTCATTCATCTCTACCCCTTTTTTCTCGCTCATTTGCTCCACTCTTATGTCTTTTTCAGGCCTATCTGGAAACCCTGCAGATCTGGAGAAACGTAAACAAGTATTTGGACAAAACCTGATTCCCCCCAAAAAGCCCAAGACCTTTTTAGAATTAGTGTGGGAAGCCCTTCAGGATGTCACACTCATCATCCTGGAGATCGCGGCCATCATCTCCCTGGTCCTGTCCTTCTATCGCCCCCCTGGGGAAGAAAACGAACGTGAGTATCTTGAACAGACCAGCATGACTCTTTCCAGCACCACCGAAAAGCACTTGGTATTCACGTTGACAGATTATAGCTTTAAAATGCGCCCCCATTATCCAGAGCGGGTTCTCCAAAGGAAACTAGCAAGTAGCTAGTAAGCTATTCTTCCAACCTATCCTGATTCCAGGGTCTTTTCCCCCTTTTCCTATCAAATCCTTATTCAGAATGTCTTAAATCCTCTATGCTCACTCAACCAACAAAGCCCTGCATCTCAGAGTTCCCCCAGTTGTGTGAGCGTCATAGGAAGTCGCAGTGGGAGCTACCATGTTGGCGGTCATAAGTTCTTTATATGTGACTTGCCTGTAATTTGTATTGACATGTTTCATGCTATTCATTTGCTTCTTTTAGGTAAACATAAATAGTTATATTGGTGGTGAGATGATGCTCAATCCTGCTGTCCTCCAGTATCCTCAGAGGAGAGCTATTCTACCCAAGAGAATAGCTGTTACTCTCTTTCCCTGTCTTTCTATTCTGGGGGGTTGCAGAAGTACCACCCCCATTTTTAATGTCAACAAAAGCCCCTAGGTGACCCTTCTTTTCTCTACTTTCCCTGGGCTAGAGTGTGGTCTAGCCGTAACTAGCCCAGAAGATGAAGGGGAGGCAGAAGCCGGCTGGATTGAGGGGGCAGCCATCTTATTCTCAGTGATCATCGTGGTACTAGTGACTGCCTTCAATGATTGGAGCAAAGAGAAGCAATTCCGGGGGCTGCAGAACCGCATTGAAAAGGAACAGAAATTCTCCGTTATCCGAAATGGTCACATCATTCAGCTCCCTGTGGCTGAGATCGTGGTGGGGGACATTGCCCAAATCAAATACGGTGAGAGCTCTGTGTTTCTTGTACCTGTGCCACCCTCCCTATTTGAAGGCTAGGTCCTTTGGCATAAGGGGGCTGCTTGGAATTGCTGAGGACCCAAAAAGATAAGACCCCAGATTGTGTTAGCTTCTAGGTTAGAGTTTAAGGAGGTTATGGAAGAGAAATTCACAGAAGGCAGGAACTGAAACTCCCAAAGGCTGTTAGACTGTACCCTGTGTGTCTTAGATTCAAAGTATGTAATATTCAGGCCACGGGAATGTGTTTGGGGATCAGTAACTGTTTGAATTTATGATACCGGGAATGGAGTCTTATCCCAGGTTGTCAGAGCCGAAGCTGTCTTTCAAATGTTCTCCAGATTCTCCCTGGGCCTTTGCCGTATAGGCAGGGCCCATGGGAGCAGCCCTGAGATGGGGTTGGATGGTCCTTACCTACCCTCTTTCCCTGTTGCCCCTTCACCTCTGCGTACTAGGTGACCTGCTGCCTGCAGATGGAATCCTGATCCAGGGCAATGATCTCAAGATTGACGAGAGCTCTCTGACTGGGGAATCGGACCATGTCAAAAAGTCCCTGGAAAGAGACCCCATGTTGCTCTCAGGTATGGCCTCTGGCTACACCAGCTCCCATTCTACCTTCCCCCACACAGTCAGCCACAGAGACCATATCCAGACCTTGCTCTCCCTTCTGGCCCTGCCCCGAGGTTCAGCTGAGGCAGTAGCGTATTAGTGGGTTGAATACAAGGATATCAAGCAACCTAGAAGAGGTTGCCTCTGAAGCAGGTGCTATAAGGGCTCTGCTGGCTGGGGGTGGGTGGCGGGAAAGGAGCCTTACCCTAAAGCAGTTAGGAACATTGTTTTCCTTACCCCCCAGTTTTCTTGCTCTTGATCTTTTCCTACTGTCTGCTGAGTATATCACTATCCACGGGAGAGGAAGAAAGAGGGATTGCTTTTTTCCAGCTCTATGTTTCACACCAAAGAATGGCCAGGTATAAAAAAAAAACAACACTTCTCTTGTCTTCTTTCTCATTTAGGGACCCATGTCATGGAAGGTTCTGGCCGAATGGTAGTGACTGCTGTGGGTATCAACTCTCAGACTGGAATCATCTTTACCCTCTTGGGGGCCAGTGAGGGGGAAGAGGAAGAGAAGAAGAAGAAAGGTAAAGGGCTTTCGGGAGGAGAGTCTTTTCCCTCCCACCCCCGTGGACAAACTAGGAAAGGGAGCAGGTCTGGATGCAGTACCTGGTTGGAAGAATCTGCAGGATGATGAGTGCAGATATCCAAACCCCTTGTTGAGCTAAGGGTATCATCCCTGGCTCCCCACAGTGCTCTAATGGAAACCAGATCCTGGCTCTAGGCTCCCCAGTCAGGTTGCATTGATTCCTGTGTCTATTGGCGGATTGTAAAGGGATGAGGTAGAAAGCCTGCCCCAGATGAGCTGGCGAGGTGCTCAACTCTCCTCTGTGTAGTCCTCCGGCCCTTTGCCCCTTTTTGCCTCAGCCATGGGGGATTATGTGAATCATCAAGGCTAAGGGAAAACCGTCCAGGAGAAGAAACTGGATTCCTGCTGAAACTATGGGCTGTCAGTGGAAGAGAGACACGGCCAGGAGAGTGGGAGCAGAGAGGGAGTGTCTACCCCGATGTTAGCCCTGTCTTTGCCATTCACTTGTTCCTGAAAGAAGGAAAAACAGAAGGCAAAAAAGACACCAAACCATATCTACACCTTTCCCTTAAGAATTCCTTCTTCCCTTGGAGGAGAGGAGGATTTCTACCAGTTGGCTGGAGGACCTTCTTGGGCTGTTTAGGGAAGGGGAGTTAATGAGAAGGAGACAAAACACATTCACTCAGGAACTAAACTCCGTTTCTGCAGCTGCCTGCAAGTGAATAAGGAGGACGCTTGCTTGGCGCTGGTAAACTGACATGGAGTCGCCTTGCAGGGCCTTTGCCACCAGGCGGAAACAGTTCAAACCTCTCGCTTCCTAACCCCCACCCCATTTCTCCAAGTGGTGTGACTCAGGCCGGGAGCACCCTCCCAACAGCAGCTGTGCTCCAGGAGAAAGCAGCTCAGAAGTGGGTGTGCACTCACCTGCGTGAGTGGCCTGGTCCATACCCCAAGGATTCATGAGAGCCCTTAATGAAGACGGAAGTAAACAGACGTGAGCTTCCTTTACATTCCCTTTCCTGCAACTCAGCCCCTTTGCTGTTGCCCTTTTGGGCTCTGAGCAGGACCGAAACATTGGATACCTGATCTCTTAATAGTCACTTTGGGTCTCCACCCCATTTTTTTCTTTCTTGTTCAAACAGGTAAAAAACAAGGAGTCCCTGAAAATCGCAACAAAGGTAACCTTTCCACCCACTCATTTACCATCTCTACCTGCCCACACTCAAACCAGGCCTTCCCAGGCCATCTGCCTCCTCCCTTTTCCTCTCCATAAATTTGTTATCTGCTGCTGCGGCCCAGAGGCCTTATCCTGAGGAAGGTGCAGAGATTTGGGGGTGGTCTCAAGCTCTCAAACCCAATCTAAGATGGGACAACAGCGTCCTCTGCTGTTGGCTCAAGGAACCTTACGTCAATCTTGGAAAGCCTGTGAGATTGATCTGCTCTTCCCAGGGTGCTGAACTCTTTGCTTCACTGCCCTAGGCCAGATTTAAACAACCAACGGTCATCGGTTTCTGGGCTGGAAGACTTCAGGGTCCTTATGATGGAAGGAGTTGGGATGGGCAGTCCCTGCACCCTCCTCTTTTGGCTTCCTCATCGGTGTCCTCTTCTGATCTGGATTCCTTCTCAGCTAGCCTTCTCGGGGGTGGAGAGAGCCCTTTCTCCGTAACCTCACTCCCCACCTCTTTCTTTGTTCTCTCCACAGTCTGTTTTCTTCCTCCTAATCTGATGTGTGTTGCTTTTTTGGTGGCTGTGTTTACATCCTGTCTCTGTCTTGTTTGTGAGTCTGACAGCAGAGACAGTATCTCAGGAAGGGCATCTAACCAAAGGGGTTGAGCTCTGCAGGGGTGAGATTGGAGGGGTGCCAGGAACCAGCAAGAACTGCTCTCTTGAGACAGCTTCTAGAGATTTTTTCCTTTTGTAACCCACATCATAGTAGTTTTTAGAAATAAAGGCATCATGTCGGAGAACCAGGGCTCCACAAAAATAATTCTTTAATTTTAGATTTCTTTAACTCTTCTTTTTAAAGTAAAGTGGATTTATATGTCTGTCTTTATCCTGCCTTTCTCTCATTCCAGGGAGTCCCTCACACCAGCTTCTTCCCTTTTCCCCTAGGTCCCACTCTGTACCTCCCTACCTTCATCAGAGAGGGGAGAAAAGAGATTTCCTTCCCCTATCGTTCAACTAATACGAGAGGGAACTGGAAAATACCCTGTGTCTGGGGTCCATGTTTCTTCCTTGACAGTCGATATAGATATAGATATAGATATAGATATAGATATAGATATAGATAGATATAGTGAGAGAGAGAGAGATGAAGCTTTCAAAGAGCTGACTAAGGACCCTCACGCTCTAGGAATATCTACCAGCCTTCCCCTTCAGCCCCTTTCTGCAGTAAAGATTCACCATATTAAGCCCTGAATTCCAGGAAGGATGGTTGTTGGTAATAGCACTTAGTGGCATGACTAATCCTCTTGCTGGAATAAACCTGGCTTGGGACTCTGAGGTAGTGCCAGGAAGCTGCCACTGAAGTGGAAATCCATACCCTAAAAGCACCATATTTCACCTCCAGTTGTTAAGATATCATTCCAAAAGCCCTAATAGAGGGTCAGAGTCAAGTTCCCTGTCTGGCATGGGGTGAGGGTGGTCAGATCTGATGTCAGGGGTCCAAGGTATATTCCAGGAATAAGACAGAAGGATTTGTTAGTTTCCACTTGCCTGCTACTCAGTGCTACTACCTTGCCTGCTTACCTGTCCTATTTTTGTGTACACCCTAGCAAAGACTCAGGATGGAGTGGCCTTGGAAATCCAGCCACTCAACAGCCAGGAGGGGATCGACAATGAGGAAAAGGAGAAAAAGGCAGCCAAGCTGCCCAAAAAGGAGAAGTCGGTGCTGCAGGGCAAGCTGACGCGCTTGGCCGTACAGATTGGGAAAGCTGGTGAGTAGGGTGGAGCCTTCTTGGTTTGTTTATCAGTGCTATTCTGGATCCTCGCTACTTTGCTTGCCTTCTTTCTACACCAGCCAGGTCTGGCAGAAAGAAGCTGAAAATTCCAAGTGGCTAGTGCAGTCCAGGTAGCTGTGTCTCTCTCTGCGACTGTTTAGCTTTTGCAGAGAGAGATGTTTTCCTGTGTGTTAGGGTTAAAGGCGCAAACAAATGGGAGATTTACATTAGCAAGGAGGAAGACCTTAATAGCTACTCACCTGCTTGTGTATTGGCTTGTAAATTCCTTAACGGTAGAGAAGCCTGTTGTTTGCTGAGGGCAATTCCCTAGCATAGGAATGGCCAGGCATAGAGCAATCAGTTCAGAATAAGGACTAGAGGGAAAAGGAAGACAGTGATTAAAGAGGCGCTTTGCAGAGCAGAGGTCAGTAAAGGCACTCCTGTGCATCGTGAGAGGAAGCAGCTCCTCCATCGCTTGCCTCTGCACCCTCCTCTCTCCTGCCTTCTTTCGGTGGTGGGGTGGGGCGGGGGATTTAGAGGAGGGAACAAAGGAAGATCGCTCCTTCAGCGCACATATCCCTTAAACTACAGTCTTTTTCCACTGTTTATTTGCTGACCTCACCTCTCTGTTTACTACAGTCAGAGTCTAGTCCAGTACGTTTCTGTGTGGGGCCTGAGATTCTGCGTTTCTAACCATCCCCCAGGTGATGGCAGTGCTTGCTGCTCTGCTAAGCACACATTGAATAGCAAGAATCTGTGCTGTCCACTACTGCAGCCACTAGCCATGTGTGGCTGTTTCCATTTAAATTAACAAAAATTAATGAAATTAATGAGAATTAGATATAGTTAAACATTCAGCTCCTCAGTCACATTAACCTATTTCAGTTGGTCAATAACCACATGTGGCCACTGGCTGCCACACTGGACAGTGCAAATAGAGAACATTTTAAGCACCACAGAGAGTTTTATAGAGTGTCAGTCTGGCCTATTCATCAGTTCTAGTACCTAGCTAATTTTGACCACCATGAAGTCTCTTGCATATAAACAATACACAGGTGAGGGACTTCCCTGGTGGCGCGCTGGTTAAGAATCCGCCTGCCAATGCAGGGGACACGGGTTCAAGCCCTGGTCCGGGAAGATCCCACATACCGCGGAGCAACTAAGCCCGTGTGCCACAACTACTGAGCCTGCGTTCTAGAGCCCTCGTGCCACAGCTACTGAAGTCCGTGCACCTAGAGCCCCATGCTCCGCAACAAGGGAAGCCACCTCAGTGAGAAGCCCACGCACCGCAACGAAGAGTAGCCCCCGCTCGCTACAACTAGAGAAAGCCTGCGCGCAGCAACGAAGACCCAATGTGGCCAAAAATAAAATAATTAATTAATTTCAAAAAAAAAAAACAATACACAGATGAGATAAATTGCAAGTGTGGAATCAAATTGCCGAGCCTGGCACACGGGTTTGAAACATTCGACAGATCCTACTGTTGTGCTCCTAATCCCTAGCTTGTTCTTTAGGGAGTACAAGCTACCCGAGGGCTAGCCACTGGTCTCCTCTGTTTATTCATTTCACATATCATCTAGACCAAGCACCGGGGGAAGCAAGTGAGGTGCCTTGCACCACCCTGAGAGTGAATGCCTCCTTAAATTTTGCAGCCTAGGTGCCTTGCTTGCCTCACCTCTTAGGCCTGACCCTGATGAAGCAAAGTACAAAAGAATATGCTTTCAATGATACAGTCACCTGTAGCCTTGTTCTGACCCCTCTGAATCACTGGGCCCTCGGGAAAAGCAAAGACACAAATCAAACCATGATTTGAAGTGGAACTTTTCCCAGATATTGTGCCACAGGTAGTTACAGATGCCCAAATACTGATCCCCTCAGCCCTCAGAGCAGCCAGGCAGCACCCAAGGCAGTTGGAACCCCTAGACCAGTTGTTTTCTGACCTTGAGCCGATTCTTCCATTGTAGGACATGTAGGATGACTGTCCCAGTTTGTTTGACACTTTTAGCACTGAAAGTCCCACAGCCCAGGAAACTGGTCAGTCACAGGCAAACCAGGATGGTTGGTCCCCCCCACCAGTGCGCCATACCAAAACCTCTCCGTGCCTTAGAGAGACACATAAAAGGAGATGACAGTAGTAACATCTCTCAGGATTGTTGTGAGGATTAAATGAGTTAATACCCGTGAAGTGCTCGCCTGACTCATAGTAAGCGCTATATTAATAGTTGTTACTATTGTCATCTTCTGTCTATGCCATGTCAGGAGAAAGGTTGGGAAGCACCGCTCTAAGGGTTAGTTATGTAGGTGATGTGCTAACACCATAGGGGCAACACTGTGAACAAGTTGTGAATTGCCTGACATTCTCAGGCTACTAGGGAAGAAGTTAAAATTGATAAACTACTAGGAAAGAGGCACCTGTAGTCACTACATTATGATTTGTAGGAAGAGAGTGGGTCTGAGATAGAATCATAGAATGCTATTTTAGAAAACTAGACCAATCCTCTTATTTACGAAGGAGGAAATAGGCCCAGAGACGGTCAAGACCAGTCAGAAGCCACAAGTCAAGTTAGTGCAGTGCTGAGAATGGCACCCATGTCTTTAGGATGCAAAGCCACCTCCTTCCCCTACACTGTAATGTGCAAGCACCAGAGAGTGGATAGGGGCTTTGGGTATGACTTAGATAGTCATTTTAAAAATGGATAGCAAAGGCTACAATTTATGCCAATCCATCTCTGGCTAGGGCCCTAGGAATACCCTGAAGCCTGGGTTCATTTGACTTGTTTCCTGGACAGGTCTGATCATGTCTGCAATCACAGTTCTCATCCTGATTCTGTACTTTGTGATCGACAACTTTGTGATACAGCGCAAACCATGGCTGGCTGAGTGTACTCCCATCTACGTCCAGTACTTTGTCAAGTTCTTCATCATTGGCATCACTGTGCTGGTGGTGGCTGTGCCAGAGGGGCTGCCACTGGCAGTGACCATTTCACTGGCTTACTCTGTGAAGGTGAGACTGGAATGAAACTGTGTCTTCTTTCAGAACAGAGACCGGAGGGGAGGGTACCGTGTAGCCTCTGGTGAAAGGATGGGCCACTCTGTCTTCATAAACTCTGGGTGATGCCTTCAGGAGCAGAAGCCACTGGCACTTTGGAAGGACCATCTGGATCAGTTGCATCAACATTTAAGTAACCCAGTAGAATCTTAAGAGTATTTACAAAAATGGTATCCTGCATTTTTGTGTGGGACCAGAGAATAAAATGTGGAGAGATGCTGGCTAGGAAATGGCCTTTGACCTGTATTGGGGAAGTCTTTTCTCTTCTCCTTTGTAGAAAATGATGAAAGACAATAACCTGGTACGGCACTTGGATGCTTGTGAAACAATGGGCAATGCCACGGCCATCTGCTCCGATAAGACAGGCACATTGACCATGAACCGCATGACTGTGGTGCAGGCTTATATCGGAGAAACCCGTTACCGTCAAATCCCAAGCCCTGATGTCCTCGTGCCCAAGGTCCTGGACCTTCTTGTCAATGGTATTTCTATCAACAGTGCCTACACCTCCAAGGTTCTGGTAAGCGTTTCCTTTGCCAGGACACTTAAAATGGGTAGGTGGAGGGAACCCTTCATTTTCTCTTGTTTATTCTGCCTAAATTGCCATCCCACATCCCATTTCCCACTCCCCAGTGAACATGTTTGGGGTGAAACTAGGAAATAATCCGTGGGAGTGGATTGGGGGACGGGAGGGAAAGGGGGAGGCAGGTAGGAATCTATGGCTATGAAATGACCTCCAATCACCAGGTGAAGGTAGTATCTCTAAAAAGATCTTGGGACTTCTCTGGCAGTCCACTGGTCAAGACTTCGCCTTCCAATGAAGGGGGTGTGTGTTCGATCCCTGGTCGGGGAGCTAAGATCCCTCCCACATGCCTCGGGGCCCAAAAACCAAAACAAAAATCAGAAGCAATATTGTAACAAATTCAATAAAGACTTTAAAAGTGGTCCACATCAAAAAAATCTTTAAAAAATAAAAATAAATAAATAAAAAGAGACCTCATGCTGGTCAGGAGTAAATTACTCAGTTTCTAGAAACTAAGAGAGAGTGTTAGAACAAGACCCACACAGGGTGAGACACCAGCACCACCTCCAGGGCAACTAAAAAATCCCCAAGCCCTGGGTGGCTCAGGGACCACAGTCGGCACCCCCACGGGCCCTGGGTACATGTGTGAAAGCCTCGAGCGGAGTCCTTCCCTTCCTAGGTTCTCTCCCCAGCTTCGGCACCTCATCCAACACTCCCACGTGTGTTTTTCCTCTCAGCCTCCGGAGAAGGAGGGCGGCCTGCCGCGGCAGGTGGGCAACAAGACCGAGTGCGCCCTGCTGGGCTTCGTCACGGACCTGAAGCAGGATTACCACGCCGTGCGCAGTGAGGTGCCCGAGGAGAAGCTCTACAAGGTGTACACCTTCAACTCGGTGCGCAAGTCCATGAGCACCGTCGTCGAGAAGCCCCGCAGTGGCTACCGCATGTACAGCAAGGGCGCTTCTGAGATCATCTTGCGCAAGTGAGTGCCCCTCCCCCGCTTCTTCCTCCCTTCAGGATCCTCCCCTCAGGGAGGTCAGGGTGCCAGGCCTCACGCTGAATCCACCTGGATGATGAGTGAACCCTCCTTCCAGGCGGTGACATCATGACTAACATCTGAGCTTGGTTCAGGCCAAGCCTTGCTGTTAAGTACTTTGGATACTGTACTTACTCTTCACAGCTCAGCGAGGTAGATGCTGTCATTATCCCTGTTTTACGGATGAGAATTCAGAGGTGCTGGGAAGTTCAGTAATTTGCTGGAAGTGATACAGCTCTTAGTGGCACAGCCACGGTTCAGACCTAGGCAATCCAAACTTCCATTTCCTATTCTGAAAAGAGATAATAATACCCACCCATCTCACAGGGTTACTCTGATTAAGTGATTCAATGTATGTACAATGCCTTGCCCATAGCAAGTATTGATACTAGAAGTGTTAGTTCTGCGTTCCCTTTTCCTTTTCATTCTCAATTCTGATCACGTGAAGTTGCATAATCAAAGTGGCTAGATGATCCATAGGTCATGAAGAGGTGACCTACGTGGATCACCTACGTGGATATAGGGCCAGTAGCTAAAAGCCAGTGCCCCAGCTTGGCTTTAGCCACCCCCTTTCGAGTGACACGTTCTTGTTGAGAACACCCTCTGCACTGAGCACTCTAGATACTGAGGACTGAGAAAGTGTCTCTACCTTTGTGAAGCTCAGAGGAGCAGGCAATCCACAAATGACCCTTGATATCGTATCCACATAAGAGTAGGAGCAGACAACATGGGAGAATCAAATGCTCTGCCCACCTAGACGTTACCCACCTACTGGCCACCCCACCTTGGAAAAAGGGGCTCAGCTTTGGGTTATGAGTGGAGATTTATGGCCACACAACAGTGTCTTCAGGAGTAGTGCCGAGTGGCCAGAATGTCTGTAAATGACTATGCAAGCACATAGGGGGGATGCTGCTTTCTGACTGTGTGCCCCACCAGGTGTAATCGAATCCTGGACAAGAAAGGGGAAGCAGTGCCATTCAAGAATAAGGACCGAGATGAGATGGTCCGCACCGTCATCGAGCCCATGGCCAGTGAGGGACTCCGGACTATCTGCATAGCTTACCGGGATTTCAATGACGGAGAGCCCCCATGGGACAATGAGAGCGAGATCCTCACTGAACTGACCTGTATCGCAGTGGTGGGCATTGAGGATCCTGTGCGCCCAGAGGTGAGGCTTTGACTTGAAAAAAGGGCTAGGAAACATGAATGGAAGTCTTCCAGTGGCCCCGGCCCATGCGCCGGCCCAGTGTGACCTAACACGAGGCCACCCAGGAGTCGCAGGAACTGGGGTACTAGCTCCGTTTCTAGTTGTAACTTAGGAAACCTAGGCAAGTTACCTAACTGTTTCTCATTTGCTGGGATAGATGTGTTTGTGCTTCCTGCTTCACAGAACTGCTGTAGAGTACTGAACTCATAGAAAGTGGCATTCCTACGGTCCATGCTGTCTGAGGGGTAAGAAGTATAGGTTTTACTGGGCTTATTGTTTGGTACTCAGGAATCGTCAGGAGATGGAATTAACTGGAACACCAACTTTGTGTCTAGCCACCTTCTTTCAAGAAGCACGTTCTTGTCGAGCACCCCTAGAATAGCTAAGCATTGCTCTCCGTTGTAGGGCATCGAAAAAGTCTCTGCTTCTAAGAAGTTCAGACCAATGGACTACCAACCATCAAGACCCAGAGGCGTGACAGTGTGTCATGCATTTGGGAAACTTAAAAGAATTGATATTGTTGGAGTATGTGCCAGGGGGGTGGAAGGTGGTTAAAACTTCTGCTAGAAAGGAAGGCAGTGGCAAAATCTCAAAAGGCCAGGCGTGCCCTGCTAAGAAATCTAGATTGTAAGCGGGAGAGTAAGCTTTTACACCCGGCTCCTGAAGCAAATTTCCCCTTCAACTCATGACACAATAAGGCAAACTCAAATGTGAGTGTCATGGACAGGACAGAAGCGAGGTGGCACCAAGCGATGTACAAATGACCAGACTTAGCCCGCGCCCCGTGGTTCTGCTTCCAGGGTGCCTCTCCACTGTCCACAATGAAGGGACAACTGAACAGGAACAGCTTACCAGGCCTCGCCACCCCCACCTCCTCCATTCCTCTTGCCTCACTCTCCACAGGTGCCAGAAGCTATTGCCAAATGCAAACGAGCTGGTATTACTGTCAGAATGGTGACAGGTGACAACATCAACACAGCCCGGGCCATCGCCACCAAATGTGGCATTGTGACACCTGGGGATGACTTTCTGTGCTTGGAGGGCAAAGAATTCAACCGACTCATCCGAAACGAGAAGGGCGAGGTGGGTCTTGGGTGGGAGGAATCAGGGCCTCCTTTATTAGGCGAGGGCTGGTTCACGTGTAAGGCATCTGGGACAGGTGGGAGGAAGTGGGTGGTTTTTAAACTAAAATCTATTCATAGTGAGATGTCCCTTTTACCAAAGCTGTTCAGGCAGTAAAACTGGATTTTTTTTCTTCTCACTATCTTCATTCACAAGCCATCTTTTGAGACAGTGTCACTAACCTTTCACGTCTTTCCATTTTTTTCAATTGTGGGATGATTTTGTACTGATTTCCTTCTACCCCACCCCTCCTATGTCACTGCCTTGTGACTGACAGTGGCAAAGGTTGGTAAGAGGACATGGTCTGGGTGTGGAGCAGGCCAGAGCTACATTAGGTCAATGTAGATATTGAACCTAAGACCTCAGAAGCACTACTTTAGCCACCTGAGCCAACAGCTAACCCTGGCCCACCTCTGTCAAGGGTCTAAGAAATAACGGAATTGGGGCTTCCCTGGTGGCGCACTGGTTGACAGTCCGCCTGCCGATGCAGGGGACACGGGTTCGTGCCCCGGTCCGGGAAGATCCCACCTGCCGCGGAGCGGCTGGGCCCGTGAGCCATGGCCGCTGAGCCTGCGCGTCCGGAGCCTGTGCTCCGCAACGGGAGAGGCCACAGCGGTGAGAGGCCCACGTACCGCAAAAAAAAAAAAAAAAGAAATATGGAATTGGCTCCCAGGTAGGGAATTGGCAGGAAAAAGAAGACAAGCAGGGCCTGAATGGTCACCGTCCGTGAATCTGCCCTGGGGCCTGAGTTGGCTGCCTCCCCTCCACTGGAGGCCAGGATAACACTCCCCCGGGGCCCATGGAATACCAGCTCTCCCAGAAGCTCAGCGTGGGCAAAGAAGTAAGATTTTCCCAGTTGGCTGTTCTGAGCTTGACTGACCCAGGTGTGGTCTGGTGTTGGCAGGTAGAGCAAGAAAAGCTGGACAAGATCTGGCCTAAGCTCCGGGTGCTGGCGCGATCCTCCCCCACTGACAAGCACACACTGGTGAAAGGTGAGGCTGGTTCCTGAGGAGGTACCTAGCATAGAGGAAGGGCAGGCGGGGATGAGCACAGATCAGAGCCATCAACCAAAGCAACTCTCCTGTCCTGAGTAGGGAGGTCCTAGGAGAGCTTCCCCGCTCATGGGAAGAACATACAGTTTAGCAAACATCTGAGGCCCTGGTGAGTATAAGATATATAATATAATAAAGTTGTTTTTAAACATTATCCTGCCTTGTTTGTTGATAGTACTGTGAATTAGACAGTACAGGTTAAGCCAGTCCCATTTTGCAAATAAGGAAGTTTGAGGCTGAGACAACAAGTAACCTATCCAAATTGCCCAACTGGTAAGTGGAAGTGTTACCATTCAATCCCTGGGTCTCTGCCTTCAAATCATCCAGTGCTTTTTCTACCACATAATAGCTGCCTTGGGGCACCGGACAGGATATTCGACACGGTCAGACTTTCTTAGCTTAGAGTGCTACCCGTGAAACAATTTACTGCCATCAGGTGACACTACAGAACCTCTAGCATTGGGGAAAAAAGAAGGAAAGAGCATAGAAAGGGAGGTGGTGGCGGGGACCGGAGAGGAAGACCAAAAATCTGCCTTTCATGGGGAAATGGCCTCAGATGGCACATGTGGAACTCACTGTGGTGTGTCTGTTTTTCCCAGGCATCATCGACAGCACTGTTGGGGAACAGCGGCAGGTGGTGGCTGTCACTGGGGATGGCACAAATGATGGGCCGGCTCTGAAGAAAGCAGATGTTGGTTTTGCCATGGTAAGCAGCTCAGCGTAGTGTGTCTCTCTGCTGCAAGCTGCCTCCTCCAGTGGGAGGCCGGGACAGGCTTCTGGTCACCTGCTGCTTCCCGTACCTTCACATCCCCCTTTGTACTCTTTCTCTAACTCCATCTCGCCTCCCTACCTGGCCAATAATAATATGTATAATGAGGGACCCATCAAGTATGAAGGCAGGGAAATCATGAGGTATCATTACCCAGCAAAGCAAGACCAACTGAAACTTGCCCATGGACATGATGATATTGTCTGCCTAGGCACACTATGGAAAATTCACACTCTATATGGAAAATGTGCACTCTGTAGTCAGCACTGTTCGTCACTCTGCTTTTCACTTGTGAGGCCCGGAGCATCAGAGTCACTTGGAAAGTTCATTTAAAATCATATATTCCGGGCTTCCCTGGTGGCGCAGTGGCTGAGAGTCCGCCTGCTGATGCAAGGGACACGGGTTCGTGCCCCGGTCCGGGAAGATCCCACCTGCCGCGGAGCAGCTGGGCCCGTGAGCCATGGCCGCTGAGCCTGCGCATCCGGAGCCTGTGCTCCGCAACGGGAGAGGCCACGACGGTGAGAGGCCCGCGTACCGCACAAAAAAAAAAAAAAAAAAAAATCATATATTCCAAGGTTCCACAGTCGGCTATCTTGATTCAGTAGCGTCTGAGCTGGGTCCCAGAAGTGTTTGTATTTTCTGAACAGGTACACTTATTGATTCTAATGCTTAGGGACATTTAGAAGTCCCCGGATCACAAAGTACATTCTCACACTCAAGTAACTTATGATTGTAAGCTTCCCATACACATTGAACTGTTGGTGATCTTTAAGAAGTGGAAGAAGATTCAAGAAGAAATCTGTCTTTAGGGTGCTCTCTTTAGCCAAAAGATAAATTTTTAAAGTTTTTACTCTAGGAAAGTTCAAGAATATACAAAAATAGAATAGTTTATTGAATCCTCATGTATCTGTCACCCAGCATCAACCATCAACACTTGGCCAGTCTTGGCCCACACATACACATTTCCCCATCTGCACCTGAATTGCTCTGAAGCATATCCAAGATATTATGTCATTTCATCCAGTATGTGTCTCTGGGAAATATATATGTATCAATAAAATATCTAAAAGAATCATAGTACCATTGTCTCACAACAAAATTGATTCTTCACTATCATTAGATATCTAGTCAGTGTTCACATTTCCCCAAATGCTTCATAAATGTTGTTTTTATAGATTATTTTTCTAAATCAGAATGCAGACAAGATCCATACGCTGCAATTGGTTGATATATCTCTTGAATCTATTCATCTATAACAGTATTTCCTGAAGTGTGCTCTTCCTTCCAGCTCTACCTGGAAACCTATAGAAATGCAGATTCTCAAGCCTCACCCCAGATCTACTGAATCAGAAAGCTTGGAGTTGGGGCCCAGCGGTCCATGTTTTAACAGTCCCTCTGGGTGATTCTGACACATCCTAAAGTTCGGCAGCCACTGACCCTGTAGGATCTGTGTGTCAGGGGTCCCCAAGACCACCCTTTACATTTGTGCATTCACTGGAAGGACTCAGGGGACCCAGCAGACAGTGGCACTCATGGTTCAGATTTAGTCCATTGGTATAGTAAGAATCTAGTAAGGCAGAAAGTCACAGGTAGAGTCTGGAATCCACACGCAGGGTCCCTTATGATCTCTTCCTCCCATTAGGGGTCACAAAGAGCACCTTCTTCCCCCAGCAATGAAAATGCAACAATACATGTGACGTTTCTGCCCAGAGAAACCCACCAGAGACTTGGTGTCGTAGGTTTTTATTGGGGTTGGTCGTATAGGCACCTTCTGCCTAGCACGTGCTAAGATTCCAGACTTCCAGCAGGAAGCAGGTTTTCAGTGGAAACCATATGTTTGGGCACAGTCTAGGCACAGTGAATCACTGATTAATTTTCAGTTGATTGTTGACTGAGAGCCAAGTTTCCAGGTGCTGGCCGAGGGCCAACCTTGCACACAGAACTTTCTCAAGAAAGCAGTCTCAGGCCTGCTATGTAACTCTTTTCTGCACAATCCCTTTCCATCTTTTTTTCTAGCTACTTAGTTTTGAAGGAATAATGTTGTTTTTCTACATGGAATATCCCATGGCAGGGATTTTGTTGATTGTATCCCTATAGTGTCCTTTAACCTGTTCTTTCAGCCCTTGTATCTCCTATAAACTAGTACTTAGTTCTATGAGCAATCAGATTCTACATCCCATCTTTCATTAGGGGTTGCAAAATGACAATGTTCTGATTTTCTTTATTTATTAACTTGAACACTTCTGTAAAAAGAAATTTGCCCTCGTCGACTATTTGGTTACTGTGAGGTTCACTTCCTACATGAAAGACAGGTTAAATGCTTGATTTTTTTTTTCCCTTTATTTACCAGTTTTCAAAATAATGAGTTGACTTTTTAGGATCCTCCAAAGGTGACCAATGAATTGTTCACTTTTTAAATTTACTAAACTACTCAAAGTTAATTGTCTGTTCTTTTAAAATACCATTGTGAGCTCATGGTTTTAAGTATATGTGATATGTTTTGATCCATTGCCCTTATTATTATTCTGATGTTTATACTGACCCGTCATTAACCTCTTCAACACTGCTAAGTCCTTTGGGTACAACCTCAGTTGTCTTGAATAGCTTTCTTGGTCTCTTGCATGATAAGACGTTCCAGATTCATCACGCATATTTCTTGTCCTAGATCCAGAATCATCCACTTCTCAAAGGAGTTCTGCTTCATTTCAGTGAGAAATGATATTTAGAGAACACAATCCGAATGTCAGGATGTTCCTTACTTCTTAGTAAATTATTGTTTCTAGAACCTTTCAGTGGACAAAGCTAGGAAATATGTCTTTTATGTCTCTTTTTGTTTTTGTGTTTCTTTGTTTTAAAGATAAATACTTCATGAATTCGTGTTGGCATTTCCAATTCAAGTTTAGAATTCTAGAACTCTAACTTCCTATTTTACTTCCCCGATTTTATATTTATCGCTTAAGCTGAAAAGTTTGATTCCTAATGGCTTAACATAATTATTATTTGCTTTATCCTAAAATATATGTAATAGTCTCAAAACAGCAATAATAATACAGTTACTTTACTAAAAACAGTTAAAAATTTTTTCTTATAGTTCTTTTTATCCTGTAGGTATGTCCTACTACTTATCTATATGTATCTATATACACACTATACACTCTTTTTTCCACCTTGCTTCTTTTAATTTAACAACCTAACTTAGAGATTATTCTGCAGTAGTACATATATAAAGATACTCTTTCTTTCTTTCTTTTTTCTTTCTTTCTTTCCGTCCTTTCTCTTTACAGCGCATGGTACAGCATTGTGTGGATGTGTTAGAGAACTTTTTGATGGGGAAATTTAATTGTATAGCCTATCTAACAGATATTCATTTGTTGCGATCTGGATAGGAAAATAATACTGCCAGGTAAATGGTACAAATAATCTACTAGTGCAGGTCAGATTCACAAACAAGCCCCTCTGTAGGTTACAGGGGTTGTAAGACATGGAATAGAAGCATAGGCTGGGGATGTAAGGGACAGCTTTGCCAAGCAAGCAGGGCTTAATTAATTGAATGGAACCTTAAGGACAGATAGGATTTAAATAGATGGGGAAAGAGGATGTTCCAGGCTTGGAGAAAAGGGTGTAAGTAGAAGACTGGACTCTAGAAGTGAATGAGAGATTCAGGGAATTGTGAATAAAGCAGTAGGTTTTGAGCAGAAAGATATAGCAGGTTGGAAAATGAACCAGAGTTCACTTGTTGAGGGCTTTGACTACCAGACTGGAAAGTGTACTGTTTCTAAAACACTGCTTTCAACCACTGATCTGTCTATTTAGAAAAGCTTTGGTGGTTCCCCAGTGACAGGATTTTGCATAAGGACAGGACATCTGAACTGTACTGCCGGACTCCTCCTCCTGGGAAAAAACGTAGAGTAACTTCAGGGTGCGGGAGGGGTAAGGATTTAAATTAAACATTGGCAGTGGCAAAAGAAATGTTAATATTTAGAGGTAGAACAGATAGGACTTTTTCTCTACCTTCTAATTATTTTCTAAGATGGGGAGGTAGGAGGGACGGGAGAAAGGAATATCAGAGATAACTGTAATTTCCTGTCTGAGTTCAGGAGTAAGGTGGTGGCATCATGGCCCAGTCCCCTTTCCCGCAGAGTGACAGTGACACATTTTCCCTTCATTTTCTTTGGGAGAGAAGACGGCTCAAAATATGGTGGTTTAGTCTGTAGGATTTGTGTGGCTAGTGTGCCCTCTGGTGTTTATGCTGAGTTCTGAAGCTTCTCGGAGGTAAGATATGAGTTCAGAATGTGCGTGAATTTTGTCCAGTTCCTCACTGTTTTCCTTCCCCTTCTTACCTCAGGGTATTGCAGGCACGGATGTGGCAAAGGAGGCCTCTGACATCATCCTAACAGATGACAACTTCACCAGCATCGTGAAGGCAGTGATGTGGGGACGAAACGTCTACGATAGCATCTCCAAGTTCCTACAGTTCCAGCTCACTGTCAACGTGGTGGCTGTGATCGTGGCCTTCACTGGAGCCTGTATCACCCAGGTGAAGGGAATGTGGGGTGAGCTGAGATGGGAGGGATGAGGCTGGGGCTAAGGAACAGGGGGTGTGGGGTACACATTATGTCGACTGAGGAGTAAGGACCAGAGTTTCCGAAGGGGTGTTGGGGCAGGAATAGCTCTACTAGGTCTCCATCTGCTCATGTGGGATGATGATAATTTATCTACCATTAATGTAGTACTTACACGTTAGCCAGTGTGATGAGCACTTATATGTAGTTTCTCTGTTCTTCAAAAACAACCTTGCAAAGTAGGTATTATCCCCATTTTACAGGTGAAGAGCCCAAGCCTCAAAGAGGTTAAATAAGTTTCTCAATGTCACTCAGCTAATAAATGGTGGATAGCAGGAGGTAGGCCATTTCAAGGGCAAAGATGAGGCTGATGAGTGGGGTGGGGGGTGGTCTCCAAGGAAAGCTAAAAGGAGTGGTTCTTCTTCCCACCAGGATTCCCCACTGAAAGCCGTGCAGATGTTGTGGGTTAATCTCATCATGGACACTTTTGCCTCATTGGCCCTGGCCACAGAGCCTCCTACAGACTCTCTGTTGAAGCGTCGCCCCTATGGCCGAAATAAGCCTCTGATCTCACGCACTATGATGAAGAACATCTTGGGTCACGCCGTCTATCAGCTCACTGTCATCTTTTTCCTTGTCTTTGCCGGTGAGCCAAGGCGGGGGTGGGTGGCGGCATTTGGAGTGCTAGAGGGAGATGGGGGCAGAGAGCAGCCCAAGGAAAGAAAGCAGCAGGGAGCAAGCTGAGCACAAGACGGGAATGATAGCAGCTTCGCTTACTGAGTGCATCCTCTGTTCCCACTACGTGGTGCATTGTGCCATTTTATTACTCCTTTTAAGAATCTCCGTAAAAAGAAATGAAAGTGAGTTATTTGTAGTGAGGAGGATGGACCTAGAGTCTGTCATACAGAGTGAAGTAAGTCAGAAAGAGAAAGACAAATACCCTATGCTAACACATATATATGGAATCTAAGAAAAAAAAATGTCACGGGGGCTTCCCTGGTGGCGCAGTGGTTGAGAGTCCGCCTGCCGATACAGGGGACCCGGGTTCGTGCCCCGGTCTGGGAAGATCCCACATGCCCAGAGCGGCTGGGCCCGTGAGCCATGGCCGCTGAGTCTGCGTGTCCGGAGCCTGTGCTCCGCAACGGGAGAGGCCACAACAGTGAGAGGCCTGCATACCGCAAAAAAAAAAAAAAAAAAATGTCACGAAGAACCTAGAGGTAAGACAGGAATAAAGAAGCAGACCTACTAGAGAATGGACTTGAGGATATGGGGAGGGGGAAGGGTAAGCTGTGACAAAGCGAGAGAGTGGCATGGACATATATACACTACCAAACATAAGGTAGATAGCTAGTGGGAAGCAGCCGCATAGCACAGGGAGATCAGCTCGGTGCTTTGTGACCACCTAGAGGGGTGGGAATGGGAGGGTGGGAGGGAGGGAGACGCAAGAGGGAAGACATATGGGAACATATGTATATGTATAACTGATTCACTTTGTTATAAAGCAGAAACTAACACACCATTGTAAAGCAATTATACCCCAATAAAGATGATAAAAAAAAAAAGAATCTCCAAAGGGTGGCTTTATGTTACCTTTTTCTTAGATCATAAAACTGAAGCTTAAGTCACATATTGAGTAAATAGTGGCACGAAGATTCAGACCTATGTCTGCCAGACTCTCGTGCACATAGTTCTACCACAGTGCAGCACTACGAGAAGGCAAATAGTGATGGAGCAAGCTGAGAGAGAGGGTCAGAAATATTGAGGGACTTCCCTGGTGGTCCAGTGGGTAAGAATCCACCTTCTAATACAGGGGGCACGGGTTCGATCCCTGGTCAGGGAACTAGGATCCCACATGTTACATGGCACAGTCAAAAATATTTTAAAAGGGGGCTTCCCTGGCGGCACAGTGGTGACGAATCCGCCTGCCAATGCAGGGGACACGGGTTCGAGCCCTGGTCCGAGAAGATCCCACATGCCGCAGAGCACCTAAGCCCATGTGCCACAACTACTGAGCCTGTGCTCTTAGCCCGCGAGCCACAACTACTGAGCCCGTGCGCCACAACTACTGAAGCCCGCGTGCCTAGAACGTGTGCTCCACAACAAGAGAAGCCACCACAATGAGAAGCCCATAGACCACAATGAAGCGTAGCCCCTGCTCAACGCAACTAGAGAAGGCCCAGGCACAGCAACAGAGACCCAACACAGCCAAAAATAAATAAAAATAAATTTTATTTAAAAAAAAAAAAAAAAAAGTGACGTTGAGACCAGAGCTAACACTGACAATATTTGATGACTGTTGTGGTTCGGATACTGACCAGTTAGAATGGACACCAGTCGTAAGCAACCAGTGAGGCCATACTCAAGTGTTCTGCCTCAACCTGAACCCTGCTTGAGAGCATACTTATCCTCCGATGCATCCCTTCTCCCAACTAGGTGAGAAGTTCTTCGACATTGATAGTGGGAGGAGAGCACCTCTGCATTCACCACCCAGCCAACACTACACCATTATTTTCAACACCTTCGTGCTGATGCAGCTCTTCAATGAAATCAACTCCCGCAAGATCCATGGAGAGAGGAATGTCTTTTCGGGCATCTTCCGCAACCTCATCTTCTGCTCTGTGGTCTTGGGCACATTCGTCAGCCAGGTGGGATTCTAGCTGGAGTTGGGATAGGAGGTCTGGGACGATAAAGGCCAGAAGCTGGGGGCCAGGATTCCCTGAGCGCCCGGGGAAAGGAGTGAGGGAGTGATGGGGACTCAGGCTGTGGGTTGAACACTTTGGGGTTCCCAAACGCTTCCGTTTGCTCATTGCTCTAGAATTGGATCCTGCTGTGTCAAGTGCTCCAGTGCAAGGCAGCGTGTTGGTAGCGAATAAAATAAAATCTGTGGGATCCTTTCCTTATCTTTCTAAAACACAGCAATTTCACATAGTGACCAGGAGGAAGATCACTGTCTTCTAACCCCTTTCCATGCCTCCTGCCAGCGTACTTGAAATGTGCATGCAAGTGCTATACGGGATCTCTCCCTGTCCCTCCTTGCCCCTTTGTTTGGAAAGCGCTCATGGTAGAAAATGGTACGCAATTCAGAGAAAAGGAGAAGACATGGAATGTTGCCATATGTAGTTGACAGATAAGCCTGACGTGGGCTCCTTCTGTGGGAAGCGGGGTCAAGGGCATGGCTGCCCTGGTGGTGAAAGGATTGAGCCCCTTCCTTCTTGCCCCAGTCAGAGGTACACTAAGACATCTGCCAATACAAGAGATCATGAGCCTGCCCTGTAACGAAAGAGCTCCTGCCTCACTCTTATTTGCCCCGCTCCTAAATTCCTCTTCTCCATCGCTGTGCCTTCTCTTTGTCACCTACTGGCTTTAGTCACAAGAAGCCTCCAGCTCCCCTTGCTCCCCCAGCCTTTGCATTAATAATGTTCATAGTAGCTGTATCTGTCTCCCCATCAGAGTGCTCTATAAAGACTGTGTCTGTCTTCCCTTCTCCCCACCTGGATCTCTTCTTTCTCCTTCCCCAACAAGCAGATCAGGGTTCACACCACAGGGATCCTGGGGTAGGGGGCTGATGTGGCTTTGATGGCCTTGACTGGAGGGCTGGCTACCTGTTGCCTCCCAATGATGGGCTGCCTCTTTCTCTGTTCTAGATTATCATTGTGGAATTTGGGGGGAAACCCTTCAGCTGTACGAACCTCACCCTGTCCCAGTGGTTCTGGTGTCTCTTCATCGGTTTTGGAGAATTGCTGTGGGGCCAGGTGAGTACGGGCATACCCTCCCCATGCAGTCATATGGCCGGCAGACCCCCCCCTCCCCTAGATGAGATGGAACGAGCAGCTGTGGAGACGCCCAGCTCCTCTCCTTCATATTCTTCCCTCTTCTCTCTACCACCAGGTTTTCAAGTTCTTTCCATCTTGTAGGAACCCAAAGCAGAATGATCTGTGCCCACCACTTCAGAGGCTTCTGATCTCTTCTCTAATCGTGCCTGGAGACAGACACATCCCTTAGCTTCTCTGAGATGGAAGTGGAAATTTTCAATGGAATTTTGCTAAAAATAAAATTAAGGGTCTTAGAAGTAGAAGAGTTTGCAAAGCATATGTCTTCAATGAAGCCGCAGTCTGGCCGTGAGCTGCTGTGCTGTCATAACGTAGGGCTCCCTTGCCTCTTCTGTTTCTCACCATCGCCTTATCCAGGATGGGTGCCTGACTGTCATCTAAGATAAATCCAGACTCACAAGGTCTCTAGAGAAGCGGTATAGCGTATGGTTCAAAGCACAGACTTTGGAACCGACTGTCTAGGTTTGAATCCCGGTTCTTCTTTTTACAAGCTGCATCATAGTGAGCAGGTTTATTAGCAACTCTGCCTCAGTTTCCTCAACTCCGGATAACAGGATCATTGTGAATCATTGTTAATCAGCAAATCAGTTTCAATACAGAAATGACTTAGAACAATGTCTAGTACCCTGTAAGTACTCAATGAATGTTAGCTATTAATATTATAATAATAGAATCAGGTTTGATAAGAGTTTCATTCCTTCCCTAACACCACTTTGCGAGTCCCTCTCATCCTCAGCTCTGGCCTGGCCTTTACCTCTGCTTGCAGACCCCAGGTCTCTACTGACTGGTGCCCAGCCACCTGGGTAATGGAGGCTTTGCTCTAACTGGCCCCAAAGATCCCTCCCTAGGGCTGCAGACTTTCCCCCATAGACCTGCTAGTTGTTTCTTTCATAGCTCCTAGATGCCTCCCTGATTAATCCCTATCCCCATTCCTAACACAAGTCCTTCCACCCTGCTCTGTTGGCTGAAGTTTATTTACCGGTGGGTCCCTAAAGCACTTCTACACTTGGGTGGAGCTTGATTATTTCACGTACTGTTTGAAACTCTCACCTGGGTCTAGTCTCACATGTGGCCATGTGGCCTTGATGCCAGGTAACAACAGCCTTCCTTCTGTATCACAACAGCTCCTTCTAACATCTGAAAGCAGAACGTGGACGTTCTTTCTATTTCGAACACTTGACTCCATGTTGGACTGCTCACACAGTCCCCCTTTCCCAGCTGAGCCCTTGTCTTATTTGTAAAGGAGAACTGACTGACAGCTTATAGAGTGATTTATTTTGAATTGCAAGCCCCAACCTACCGCTCCATGTCTTCTGATAATACTCATATGGCCCTTCTATGGGATATCCCACCCAGTTCCTCACCCCAAGCCCAAGAAAACTTTTAGTATCCTCTCACTATAGTTTTATAAAAGAGGAATTACTTAGCATATGGTAACTAAGAAGAGGGTCGTTCCCCTCCAACACCCTTCTTTTCCCCTTGCCCATACACATACATTTTGACCATCCTGTCTCCAGACTTGTTTTCTCCCAGGTCCTTGTCTCTGTCTCTTCCTACTGTGTGTATCATGCATTATGGTTCTATTTCCTTTAAGAGACAGATGGCAAAATGCAAAGAAAGAACTGAGACAGGAGGAAGAGAATGAAGTATATAACAAGGCAGATGGCTGGTCAAATACTAGAATATAAGTTCTCCTTTGTACGTCCACAAATACAGAAAATCTTCCTGAGGGCCTGACAGCTGGTAGGCACTTGGCAAACGCTTGCCTGAATGGGTTGGCACTTTTCCCACTGCTTTCCCAGCGGGAAGGTTTATAGGGCAAAGAGTGACCTACCCAAGGGCCTGACCCATAAAGTTGAGTGACAGCTCTTCTCGCCCTGATTCTGGTGTCTACCCTTTTGCTGCACCTGTTCTCAGGTCATCTCCACAATACCTACCCAATCCCTGAAGTTCCTAAAGGAGGCTGGGCATGGCACCACCAAAGAGGAGATCACCAAGGATGCTGAGGGGCTGGACGAGATTGACCATGCAGAGATGGAGCTGCGCCGAGGCCAGATCCTCTGGTTCCGGGGCCTGAACCGTATCCAGACCCAGGTACTGTGATAGTGGCCTATCCTCGCCCTGGGAGAAGGAATCTCCCCCATCTTTCTTGGGAGGTGTTGGGAGGGCAGTAGTTCTTGCTGGCCAACGTCTCTTCCCTTCCTAAGGCCCTCTCACTGGTGGGCAGCCCGAGCTCCCTTGCTTCAGGACAGACAGGCAGAGGCAGTGGTATGGGCTCCTCTGAGAGGAGAGTGATCATGGGGGGCCGAGAGCACGGGACACTAACTGCTAGCATCATCCTCTAGCTTTGGGTTCGTCTGAGGCCCACTTCCCACCCTCTGTCGGGTGGGCCATCTTCCCGCATAAGGTCTCTCGTAAGCGCTAGGCCTAACCTCAGGGTGGGAAATGTTCAGAGTCTTTCTGACCCTGCAGAGGGAAGGATTTAGACAATATCTCTCTGCCAGCATCCCCAGCAGACATTTACTGTATATCCTCAAGCTGCTATTAGGGGAACGTAGGTATTATCTGGATTGATCTTTGTAAAAGAAACTCGCTCTCTTATGTCTTCCCCACTCAAAATTTAAGGCCATGATGGGGAATCTGATGGCTAAGTGTATATAAACGACAATAGTCTCTCAGTGCCTGAGTATCTTTTACAGGATTCAGACTTGCTTCCCAGAAAACAAGAAGCTATAATTTCTTCAAACCTTTTCCCTTCCTGCAATTTCTAAAATGGGATAGAAGCTGCTTCTGCTGCTATTAAGTCCCGTCCTATAGCCCTACAGTAACTTTTTTCCCCCACTTCCCGTGCAGCAACTGTAACTACCTTCTCCTGGGTAAATGGGCTGGTCTAGACATTGATAATCCTATCACTTTCCCTGTTCTCACCCCACATACCTCTATTGTGTTAGTCCTGAGATTTCCCATCTCAAGAAATTGTAAATCCCCAAGTTCTCAAAGGTGTTCACCAGAGAACAGGCCTATCCCTCTTTGCTGATTGGCTAGAGATCCCAGAAGTAAATTTCACTCTCTGAAATTAGCCTTGCAGATGGTTTCAAAAGCTCCCTAGTGGAGCCCACCACTTCCTAGGGAAGAGGTGAAATGAATAGTCTAAGCTGAATACAATGGTCCCCCGCTTATCCGTGGCTTTGCTTTCCTTGGTTTTAGTTACCCTTGGTTTTAGTTACCCATGGTCAACCACAGTCTGAAAGTATTAAATGAAAAATTCCAGAAATAAATAACTCACAAGTTTTAAATTGCATGCCGTTCTGAGTAGCTGATGAAATCTCACGCCCCCCACTCTGTCCTGCCCTGGACATAAGTCATCCCATTGCCTATCACATCCTCGCTGTATAAGCTACCCACCCATTACTCTAGGAGAAAGCATAGCATATACAGGGCTCAACACCATCTGCAGCTTCAAGTATCCACTGCGGGTCTTGGAACGTGTCCCCCACGGGTAAGGGAGAACTACTGTAGCGGCCGGGCGTTGGTCTCCTATAGACAAGACAACAGATGGAAATGGGAAAGCAGGGCTAGGGAGGGAGCACACTGGGGCTCCTCTTGAGTTCCCCTTCCCAGAGGGAAATCCGCATGGGACCCGCAAACACTACCTCAGCATGTCCAGAGTTTCCACACGCACCCCGCCCTCCAGGCTGCCAAGTCCATCGCGAGCAGGGGCCTCACGTGCCCAGAGAACTTGGCATCTTTGGCTCATGTCTCTAAGGCCTCGGTGCTTCCCTGTAGGTCTGCTCTTTTCAGAATAACCTGTCTGCTTTTCTTCCCTTCAGGATCGTCTGCCTCCTCTTCTACTATGTAATTTTTTTCCTAGCCAGAATGCCCTCGTTCCAGTGTCTCCTGGCTCCTTCCCAGTCTTCTCTCCCGGGGCTGAGATTCATGGATCTTCCTTCCCCTCCACTACCAATTTCCATTCCCTCGACTATATACCTCTCTGGTTTCGCTGTCTACATAGCTTTAGGTATACTACCTTTCTCTGTTGGAGCCAAAGGCGGTTGGACCAGAATGACGTTAAAGCCTAAACTTAAGGCAGCAAAGGCAACCTGTTAAAGATGCCATGATGAGCATATCTATGCCGTCCCACCTGACTCCATAAGCAGATGACGGTGCTAACCTGCATCCTGGATCCTAAAGCTCTCTCCTGGCATCAGCTCTTCACCTCAGCTGGGTTCTAACGAAATTCCCTGCCATCCGATTGTTGTTCCTTGTTGTCATTCTTGCAACACTTATGGGTGGGAAGTGTTGCCAGGCTATTGTCCCATCCTGGTCCCTTTAGCTTTGGGAGAGCTAAAAGCACTAGAAAGCAGAAGGTTGGGAAACTTGAGGTCTAGAATCTTGGGAAGGTAAATCTGGGGGCCAGTTTCATTGTGGAGGTTGGGACCTTGTGACACTAATAAGCACCGAGGAAGGTGGCTCTCCAGCCCCTTCTTCCGTGTGGCTGAACCCTCCCCACATGCAGGCCTTTTCCTCTTGCAGCATCAGGCTCCTCGGTCCCCTGGAACTGAAAACCGTATCATGTGATGAAGAGTGGTATTTTAGCTCAAACTCGGTCTGAGTCCAGAAACTAGCCCTAAATATTTCATGGCTTCTCAGGAAGCTTTATAAGTAAGGACAACTGTCTGACTCACAAGGTGCCTGCTTTCCCACCTTCTCACCTGGGGAAGTGAAGTTAGATGAGTGAAATCAGCACCTTTCCTACATCCCTGGTCCACTGGCCCTTGGTCAGGCAGAGGTCAGGGATGAGGATGGTAGGTTTGACAGAGGCCCTAGATCAAGACCGCTGTTGGAAAACAAATGGCATTCATTGCCTCAGTCTCTGAGGAGTAGGACGCTGAAAACCAGAGACAACTTGTATGGGGCTAGACTTGCGGCTGCTGCCACCACTGCCAGCCAACTCCTCCTCCCCCCACCCCGTCTAACTGCTGAGTTCTCGTTGGCACTTGCGCCAGCCTCTCAGGATCTCCAGTGCGCGAATGCTGCCAGCGGCATTCTCTCCACAGAGCCTGGCCACTGGGTTCCTGAGCTCCACTTTCAGGGGCCTTGTCCACTTCTGCCCAAGGACAGGGAGTCTCAAAGAAGAACCCAGAAGAGGGTGAGCCCAGCAACTCATGGTCCAGGAGCCTTTCCACCATGGCACCTGTGTGTGGATTACTACACGCCTCTGTTTAAACACATGAGTTGTTTTCCTGGAAAATCTGCAAAAATAGGTAGTCAATTTCATTGGTTTAGAGGTTCCTGAGCCTCAAAATTCAGTAATATATACACTTTGCCTACTATCTTAAATTGCATGCCTTATTTTTTTAAGAGTGCAGGTCAAAAAAAAGAAAGAAAGTACAGGTCAGAGCATAAGACAGTGAATAAGCTGTCACTCTCTGTCAGGACTCATGAGTGGGAAAGTCCATTTAAATTTTTAGATACTTTTGGATACCGGCACACCTAAAATGTCCATCATAGGCTAAAAGGGAAGAGAAGACTGGATTCTGGCTGGGTATTTAGACTCCATGGCAAACTGTTCCTTAAATGAAGCGTGATATGCAATTAATGTTTTTCCCCCTTCTCTTCACCATTGTTTTGTGTGTAAGGGACTCTCTCTCTTGCTTTCCGACTCCTGTCCCCTTTTCCCAGCTCTTTCCATCCCCCTCCCTAACCCTCTTGGACCCTCCCTTCCTCTTTCTTCACTTCTTTCTGACTGTGGAGCAAAGCTGTCTCACTTTCTGATTCTTTGCAGATCGACGTAATTAACACATTCCAGACGGGAGCCTCTTTTAAGGGAGTCCTAAAGCGCCAGACCATGGGTCAACACCTTGATGTAAAACATGTTCCTAGCTCATCCTATGTAACAGTTGCACCAGTCAAATCTCCCCCCACCACTTCTGTTGCTGCTGCTGTTTCATCTCCTACTCTGGGCAGTGAGTGATAGTCTATTATGATGCATGATTTGCTAAAATGACCACAAGAAAGCACGTGGCATTCACTTTAACCAGCTGTGGTTATCTTTTCCTTTTGGTTTTTCCCTTTGATCTTTGACTTAAGGGAAGAAAAGCGGGGCAGAAATTCCACTCCTGAACCAGGCTGTGTGCCATTTTATTTAATTTTATTATTATTTTTTTTATGTTGCAAAGCTCTTAAACCGTAACCATTTTAAAGACAGTAATCCTGTTTTCTGATTGTTCCTCTGCATTGCCTGGTCCTTCCTTGAGTTTGTTTGTTTGTTTGTTTGACTTTACTTTGTTTGTTGCTCTGTTTGAATATGTTGTTTTTCCTCTTCTCTCCTTCTGCTCCTTTGAGTCTCAGCTCTGTCTCCTAAGGTTAGGTGTAAGGTTAAGCCGAATGAAGACTCAGGAAGTCTTTTGTTTTCTTTTAGGAATTTCCGAAGAGCAAACTTTTTTTTTCCCTTCTCCTTCCCTCTAGTTTGTTTTACTTATAGCCAGCACTTCATATCTTATTTTGCATGTAAAGTTTGAGGAACCCCTTTCTCAGCCAGCCTATTAGCCGGAAAGCTGTGAAGGCTCAACCTAAGATCTGGTGGATTATTGGTAGATTATTGGATCCTTGCTAATGCTATGCCTTCCTATTCCTGATCTTTTTACCTTCCCCAAGTGGGACACAGAGAGGAAATGGAAGGCTCTTTGCTGATAATGCTGTTAAGGTATTTGGTGGGGAAGGAGTCTCTCTGCGTTAAGTATACTCTGGGCCTCAAATATCTGAGTGTTTGAGTCTGTTTCTTCCTCCCCCACTCCCAATCACCACCACCGTAACCCTGGGACGGGGGATAAAGAAAGAACAATTGCACTGTCTGTGGTTCACTTGACTGTGAGTGTGTAGGTTGGTCAGACTTAGCTTATCTGTTGTCTTTCTAGCCAACTCTAAGTGTTCTCGTGTGAGAGACGAGGGGCAGGGGGAGAGGAGGTTTATATAGATGCATATTCTTTAGGCTCAAAGGCAGTCAAAGAACTACGTAAGTCTTACCCTACAAATATGCAAGAGCCTCTCATTCTAGTCCTTCCATATTCCTCTCATTTCCTTTTTTCTTCCAGTTTTGTCCTTCTAACTAGTTACTGTTCTTTCTTAAATCATGCCTCTCTGTTAGGAGGGGTAGTGTCAGCTGCCCTGGTAATTTGAAGGTAGAAGGAGACTAAGGAAAAGACAGAGCCCACTGGGCTCATGTAGTAGAGCTGCTGGTGGAGGATATGGTGCAAACCCTCAAAGACAGAGACTCAGGAGAGACAGGCCACACCTGCTCTTTCTCCAGCTGTGCCTTCCTATTGGAGGGCCTGGAAGTTATAGTCATGCATTTTAAAACCCATTCCTCATTCCAGAGTTCCAAATGAATTCCTTTATTTATCTAACCTTCAAGTAGATAAACCTCTAAGATTTCTCTCTGTAAGAAGGTCCTAATCCCTTCTCTTCCCCTGGTTTCTGACAAAGGAGCAGAAACCTACAGAATATCATCTGAGGAAATGGAGTCTTCATCTGCCCATTCATTGAGCTCCAGAGAGTGGCCCTTAGTGCTCATACCTAACCTAAGGTCCAGCCTGGTTTGGGCTTCTGAGCCATGAGAAAGGGTTGTCCTTCAGTCATCCGCTTTCACCTGTAGGATAGGGGCCACAGAAGAGACATTTCCCAGAGACTTTGAGAGATGATGACTGGGGAAGGGAGGGTTGATTGACTGAGTGGAGAGGACCTGAAGCTTTCACAGCACCCGCCTCACTATCTGTGTCTTATTCCCCGTACACTGCTCATGCACCAGGCACCATGCATCAAGAAAGGAAGATGCCACCACTTGGGGTGGATTGGTGATGACGTAGCTGTGTGATTGTTCATCGGCACACACTGTATAGTCTCTGAGGCCAGTGTTGGAGTTGAGGAGCGTTCTGGCACAGCCCCACCCTTCTGTCCACCTGCTAGGCCACAAGATGGGGCTCCCTAGCTCTCTCACTCCTCTTGTCTTGAGCTTCCCTTACAGGTGGCTGCTTTCCCTTTAGATTCCAGAAGTCCTGTTATCTAGCTGGATGACTGTTCCTTGCTCCCCCAAAAAAGAAATTGTCCCTGTCTTTTCCATCTACCCATCCCCAATTCACTCTGATCTCCCTTATTGTTTACCTGTAACAGTGATTGATCACCCCAACAGGTGAGAGGAAAAGCCAGCAAACAGGGATCCAGACCCCCATCCCAACTCCTATTTTTAAAAATCTGTTTTCTAGATAGGACTTCACATATCATTATTTTAACAAAGTATTCAATTGCTTCAAAAAAAATAGAAGCAGGAATATCACTGATATTGAAGATGATCAACTCATGGTATAAAGGTACCTGTTCTCCTGTAGCACTTGTTAGAAATGTTGAGATTTGAAGAGTGAGTGAAAAGTGTGGGCTATATTATCACTCCTACAGGGGGTGGTATGGCTTTGAGCCCATTTCTTGACTAGGGCCAGGGGAGAAGGCATTGGGTTTGGGCTCACTTAATCCAAGTTGCCTTGCTCTAAGATGTTTGGCATAGATCCATTAAAACTTGGGATTTCCTGAAAGCCAGATGGAACCTATATTCCATCTGATCTCACCTAAAGATAGAAAAGTAGGTCCTAACTTTCTGTGCAGCATGGTGAATGTGTGCCCAGGTTCCTTGATTCTTGGCTGAAGCGTTGAGCGGATTCCATTGAGTGACAGAGTCCTTTGCCTTCTGAGCTCTGAGCACCCTCCATCCTGGGTGAGTCTGCCGGTCTGTTGTGGAGTGAGGCAAGGTAAGGAAAGCCTTAGCCAGCGGAGACACAGCTTTAATGAACCTTCTTCGTGCATTACTTTTGTAGGTTCTGTACAGTGATAGGAAACACTGAGACAAGCAATCCAACCAGTTTATTTGCCTGCCTCTTTGGGTGCTCTGATGTCTCCACATTCTTGCCTCTTTTCCAGGAACATATTCTTTGCTTAAAGAGCAGAGTAACGAAAGGTGTGCCCTACCCCCACCCTCATCATTTCTCCTTATCCCCCTCCCCACCTCAACAGTTTCTCCTGCATTACTTCCATTTCTTTTCTGAGGAAAGAACTTTGGGGCAAGACTAGGATCAGCCACCTCCCAACAACTAAAACTGTCCTAGGACCACTTTCTTTTCCCCTGGCCTCTCTCTCCAAACTCTCAGGATCCAACCTTCTCCCCTCCTCCAATTCTACCAACCCAAGTTGCAAAGCATGCCTCAACGAGGCCCCCAGTTCAGAAAAGGAACTGCTCCCTGTGGATAAGGTGAAGGCTGGGCCCAGGGATCAATTATTGTCAATGTTTCCTCTTCTCTAAACTGAATCCCTTCCTTTGTTGTGCAGTAGAACAAAGACTTTGACACTTATAGGGCAGTGCATTTCCCTTTGCCCAGTCAAACTGCAAATTGTTTCCTTTCCCCCATCCTCTTGGTCCCCCCCCATCAGAAAAGCCTCTTGTTTGTAGCACTGCCTCCTGGATGGGGTGTTTTCTGTCCTGGTCCCATCCTTTCCCTTCTCCACGTAAGATCACATTCCTCTTCATAATTTACAAACAGCTGGAGAAAGCTGCACGACTGGGCACAGCTGCTGTGTGTCAGAGACATGGCCGTGCGTGTCCGGCCTCATCTGAGCTGAGAGAGCGGGCCTTCTGTCAGCGTCAGGGGGAGGCTTCTTTTGATGCCTGTATTCATCCTCTTCCAGGGGAGGGGCTGAAGGCATGGAGTCGTACTTTCTTTGGGGGAAGAGGACATGGTGGAGGCTGTGGACTATAAATATATGCATGTCTCCTGACTGAAAGAGCAATTATTAAATTGGAGAGTATAAGAGTTTTCATTTCCTGCATGCTGCTGCCACAAATGAAGATCGGTTTGTCTGCCTCGCTGAATGGTATTCGTGGTCACTTATCACCCAAAGTGTATTGCGTGCGAATTGATATGTGTTTGGCTCTTTGAGGGTTTTAAACAGGTAACTAAACTTCAGTGTGTAATTTTCCATTCCACATTCACAAAATGTTTGGCTTCAACACAAAAATCCACATGTCTGAATTATCTTTTAAGTTCGGCTATTAATTTGCACCTAGTTCCAACGTCCTTGCCCTCCATCCAAAAGAACTAATGAATCTTTTTGTTTCCTGTTTCATTTTAAGAGTGGATTGTTTGGGAATGCTAACTCTGCTTTGGGTCTTCTGCTTTGTTTTTACGCAGCTTTTGAAATATCCCAGTTGTTTGCCATTACTCACTCGCCCCACCCACCCCAGTGCTTGAAATTTGAGCCGCGTGATGTTTCTAGTGTTTCATGACCTCCTCTCATATGTTTGGTTTTGGTTGTTGAGCAGTAGTGTCTTGTAGTTTGGGTTCTGTTTCTGTCCTCAAACCCCCCAGTTCCTTGTTCTACTAACCAATTCTTGCCTCCGTATTTTCTCATCCTCCTTTTCCTTCCCCTGGTGTAGATCAAAGTGGTCAAAGCATTCCATAGTTCCCTCCACGAAAGCATTCAGAAACCCAAGAACCAAAACTCCATCCACAACTTCATGACCCACCCTGAATTCGCCATAGATGAGGAGGGGCCACGAACACCACTCCTGGATGAGCAAGAAGAGGACACTTTTGAAAAGGTCTCTAAGCCTGGGACTAGGATGCTCCCGTCGGATGGTGAGGTCACTCCACAAGCCAACAAAAACAACAATGCGGTGGATTGCTGCCAAGTGCAAATTGTTGCCTGCCACTCAGACAACCCTCTACACAGCCTGGAGACATCAGTTTGAACTTCATTCTCTGACTCCCCTTCCTGCTTTCCCTATTTCCCTTTTCATCTACCCCGTCACTAAGGGGATGATGGGACTTTTCACTGTCATGTCAGCTGCTCCCAAGTATGTGTGAACCCCCACCTGGCCATGAAGAGGCAAGAGCACAGACCTACGAGGACTTCAGCTGAAACCTGAGTTGGGGTTTGTAGCAGGACCCAGTTAGACCCCAGGCAAGTAATGAATGGTAGATCTATACTCCTTGCCTGTATCAGTTGTCATTTTTAAAGAAATGACAAGAATCCTTTTGGCATTGGCCCCAACCCAAATTCTCACCAGTATTCATACCTGTGTCAGCCATCTCCTCACTTCTGGATTTTTACCCTATGAGTCTGCGCTGTTTACAGGCTCAGTTAAAAGTTCAGAGTGACAGATATCCTCAAATGGAATGTGTTGAGGTAAGAATGGAAGGTACAGAATCAGCCTGTAGCGTGATTGTTTTAAAACAATTTCTCCATTTTGAAAACTTATACCTAAAGCCCTTTACCTCTTTCTGCCCTTCCAGTCAAGCCTCCCCATGGTCTCTTGGTCTTTTGTGACCATTGTCTTCCTTAGCTTCACTAATTTTTTTTTTTTAAGTTGTGATGATTAGAAGATGGAAAGGACATGGGTGAGTTAAGTCGACTTTGACCATGCTCCCTTCTGGCCCCAGTGGAGCCCTTGATTTAGTTCTAGAGGCAGATAGGTTTCTTTGCTAACAGGGTCCTTTGGAAGCAATTGAGAGCTGGTAAAAATATATTCTTGTTGTTGCCAGGTTATCTGCTTCTAAACTGCCATGTTGTCAGGTGTGTGTGCTTTCTAAGTGCCAGGGAGATCAGCATTGACGTGAAGCTTGCATATATGCGGTTTGTAGTTTTTACCTGAAGCCTGAGCTTTCTCCTGTTCCTAAAGTGGTGGCAAAGGAATGAATTAAGAATGACCTTGCCTCCTAACTGGACTTGGAAAACAGACCATCAAAGTCAACTCGGTGGAGTCCTCCTCGGGGTGACCACTACTGCTTTCAAAGCCATCCACCAAGGCTCTTCCAGGGCAGGACCTGATTGTTGGGACAGTGAGTATTGAGAAGCCTTGGGAGAGGCCAAAGTGCCATTCCAGCAGCATCTGAGCAAACCTTCCTCTCAGAAACCAGAAACCTTGAGCTTAGGTGGCTGGGGACCAGCTTTGACGTGCCCTTTAGTTTTTAATTCTACTCTTTGCCATGTCCGCCAACATCGGTCTCTGAAAAGGCCCCAGCCTTTCTCAAATATTCTGATTCTGAAAACATGTATCCAAAGTGGGAGGCTTCATTGACGCTTTCCCGACTTAAAGGAGCAAAAGACCCACCCTGTAAAGCTCCCCTCCTTCCACCCTCCCTCTTGCACACCCCACTCAAGCCCCCTCCAGAATGTGCTCAGTACTGCACAGTTAAGCCCTGTGCCTTCTCTCCCTGAACACTGCCCAAAGCGTCCCCTTCCCACCTGTCTCTCAGGAGCCGGGGACTTGGCTAGGAGATTTGTTAAGTGTTCCTTAATGCAACGGGGTGGAGCCGCCTTTGCAGGATCTCCGTTTCTATCCCTACCATGCTGCTGCAAGCTCTTCCATGTAGGGGTCAGCTCATGTCTGCCAATTCCCATCTCCCACTGGGTAAATGAAGCCTACCCCCTCTTTCTAGAGTGATGGGAGTAAGGAGAAGGGGCTTGAGGCTGTTAGGAACTGCCGAATTTCCATTTGGGAGTCAGGTGACCCGAACCTCTCCTCTCCGGCCTTTTCTTCTGGATCCCTCCTCCCTCACCCTTTCACCTGAGCTGCCCTAGGAAGGAAGAATAAAGAAACAGTATCCCCTGCGCATCCCTATTACTACATCAGCGACCAGATCTGATTTTGGTTTTGTAAAGGTTACATGTTTCAGTGATCTTTTCTCTGTCTTCAATACTAATGGGGGAAAAAATAGCTCACCCGAGGCGATAGGTGTTCACATATATATTTATTAAGTACAGTGGAAGATTTAGTTCTGTCGAGTCTTTTTGATTACCTCAGATCAGTTTTTAAAACAAACTTTGGAGGCTATTTTATCATTCCTGCTCCCAGAAGACTCTCATGGTGCCTGACAGGTTACTTGTGAGGGCTTGTGTCTACTTGTTTAAAGTCAATGGGGATTTTGTGTGTATTCTAGTTTCCATAGTAGGAGAGAAAATATAGAAATATTATGCAAAGAAATATAGTTTTCTTTAGACGAGAAACTGATATTTTTTGAGTCAGCCATATGTATTTTGTTTAAAGGATTTAAAATAAAGTGCTGTCATGTAACCCTGTGGAAGGGAGCACATAACCAGCTGTTAGACATGGCAGGTGACTTATAGTATATTTGCAATTGGTTTTAAAACCAATGCACCAAACTTCCTTTCTCCAAACAGCCATCTTTATACTTAGGGGAAAAAAAAATTTGTTGGGTTCTAGAATGTTTTTAATATAAATTTGTTGATATGGAATTAAGTTTAAGTATTTATGTGCATATATTTTTTATATAATTTTTTTTTTCCTGTTCAGTTGCAGTGATCCAACTGGCAGTGAATAAATATGGCGTAAGTTAATAAAGCTTTCCCCAAAAATGGTGCTTTGGACTTGAAAAGGGTCTGATGGGGAAAAGGGGGAAATATTATCCTAGATTCCTCTCTTGATAAACCTAGGAGAATGGGCAGTGGATTACGGATGGGAAGGAAGGCATCCAGGAAGAAGGGACAGCCAGCAGGAAATGAGCGTGCACCCCCATGGAAATGGGTACCAGGAACTAGTGGTCAGGACCAGGGACCTCAGATAGATTTATATTTCTTGAAGAACAGCTGGCAGAGTGGTACCCAAGACACTGGGCTGCAAGGATACTCTCTCTGATTTGGGGTTTGCCTTTTTTTATGGTTCTTTTCACCTCCTGTTTCCCCTGGAGTTTTCCATTAGCGACTTTTTGTGCAAGGATTTGATTTGAGACTTCCTTCCCTCCCCTAGAAAAGTTTCACGTGATATGTTAGTTGGGAGGTAGAGCTCTAAGTGGAAAAATAAAGGCTGGTTCTAGCCTGGGTGACAGTCTTGACTAGATCCTTCCCACAGGTGCCCTCTGCCCTCTGAAATGACTCTCCATCTCTAAAGGTTGTAGAGAGACCACCGAGAAATCCCACCAGCACATGTGAGTTCTTTAGAGTTTGTGTTCCTTCTTCCCGTTGAGCTCCAGAGTGGGGGAGTCTGCACACTTAAATCTGAGTGATGACCTTACTGCCAAAAACCAGAGGGGTGTGGCAAGCTCACATGTGCCCTGAAACCTCTGAACACGTCACTTCCTTTCTTTCCTCCTTTCCCTGCCTAGTGATTGAAGCAGCCCATGATGCCATCACGAAGTGTGTACTTCCTCACTCTTCCTCACTCTCCGTATCTGAGGCCCACCCCACTACTGTGGTGGGGGTGGGGCACTTATAAATGTCTGCTCTTCTTAAGCCATTCCAGGCTCTTCCTCAGAAAAGACCAGACACCCTTCCATTTAGCTCAGTGCTGTCCTTTGCCTTTCCAGCCCTGCTGTTGGGCCTGCTGTCCCCTTTCCTGCTGATTAGGAGAGATGGAGGGAAGTGAGCTCCCCATGACTGAATTGGCCTTTCGTACATATTTCTCCCCATATGTATATATGCCATATGTGAATATGCCATATATATGTGCCAACAAATCTATCTGTGTTGTTCTTTTCAAATCAGCAGATAGGAATTTTGAGTTTCTTCTTCTTTTTTTTTTTTTCAGTAACTAGTATAACAGGCACTGGTATTTTTATATAAAAGGAAAAAAAAAACAAAACAAAAGATTGACTGTTGTGATCTGCATGACATAAACAAACAAATGGTGATATCAAAGCAATGTGTACCCCAGTGTGTGTTGCCGTAATCTGCAGTTCACCTAAACCGTGCACCCAATCTGTACTTGCATTTTGATATTATTTAAGCTCTCTGTACAATGTTTTGCATGTATTTATAGGGTTCTTAGAAAAAAAATGCTATAAACTGGCAAATCTGAAATTCAAATATGTTGTTCCATTGAGAAAGGAAGAATCGAAGGGGAGTTTTAAAAGAAGGAAAAAAAAGGGTAATTTTTTTGGAACCAATAAAGCTGTTGCTGATGCGCAGAAACCAAACTGTTGTGCACTGAGAATAAAAACCCATGCCCACTTGAGACTGTGCTGTGCTCAATGTGTATCCACTTTTGGGTAACGTCAGTGGATGTCAAAGTTGAGAAGGGGTCTGCCACGGCTACATGGAGAGCTTACCTGTGCAAGCCCAGAGCTTAGCCTGTCATTGGACCCTGACATGCTTCTCTGCCAGCGCTTGCCTCTGGTGACTCGCAGCCCTGGTTTCCAGTTTCATTCCCTTGGAGTACGAGCTTTGCTCTGCCCACCTTGGTTAGAATCCGCAGTCAGAGAACTGTGAAGCTGAAGCTTTTGAAGAAAGGATGAATTTGGAAGGATGAAAAAGAGTCAGGCTTGGCAGTCCTTTCTTTCTTTTCTTTGTTTCATTTTTTTGTTTTTAACAAAACGCCTATCGGGAAAATTAGTTTCCCGTATAGCAGCTATTCCCTATCTTTCTTCTGGGGTTCTCCAGTTCCCACCTCCCCAAAGGTTTTTGGGGAGGTTGGGAGTTTGTTTTTTGTTTGTTTTAGCTGTTCCATTCACTGGGTCTCTAGCATGAGTAATAGCAGGCCTTAGTTTCAGGTCAAAACTGCTTCCTGGCAGGTCATTTAAGTTCTGAGCTCTCATATCTGAGAACACAGAACTCCTTCCAGCAACTCTCATCCAGGCACACAATCAAGTTCCCTTCTCTCTTTTAAAACAGCAAGGAGGATTTGCCTGGTGGTGCAGTGGTTAAGAATCCGCCTGCCAGTGCAGGGGACACAGGTTCAATCCCTGGTCCGGGAAGATCCCACATGCCGCAGAACAACTAAGCCCGTGCACCACAACTACTGAGCCTACGCTCTAGAGCCTGCAAGCCACAACTGCTGAGACCACGTGCCACAACTACTGAGCCCACATGCCACAACTACTGAGCCTGCACTCTAGAGCCCGTGCCCCGCAACAAAGAGAAGCTACCACAATAAGCCCACACGCTGCAACGAAGACCCAACACAGCCGAAAATAAATTTAAAAATAAATAAATTAAAAAAAAATAAAAATACATAGGGCTTCCCTGGTGGCGCAGTGGTTGAGAGTCTGCCTGCCGTTGCAGGGGACACGGGATCGTGCCCCGGTCCGGGAAGATCCCACATGCCGCAGAGCGGCTAAGCCCGTGAGCCATGGCCGCTGAGCCTGCGCGTCCAGAGCCTGTGCTCCGCAACGGGAGAGGCCACAACAGTGAGAGGCCCGCGTACCGCAATAAATAAATAAATAAATAGAACAGCAAGGAAGGAAAGGACTTTTTCAGCTCCCCAAGGTATTTTAGGAAAAGTACGATGTTGAAGAATAGCCCAACTCTCCTGGCTGTTTGAACAGGCTGGTTCCGAAGGAGGAACGAGCCCTTGAAAGAGTCTTCTGTAGTGAGAAGTCTCGTCCCCACTTTTCCTTCCTGTCCCAGCTTGCTCTCCACAGGCACAGCCACACTGCCCTAGTTTCTTTGAAACATGTTGGGGAGAAAATAATTAATAACCAACCAAATAAACGGGCTGGGATTTATTTGGTAACAAATCTTTCACAAAACAGAAATAAAGCCTCTTTCTTTTTTTTTAAATTTATTTAATTAATTTATTTTTGGCTGCATTGGGTCTTTGTTGCTGCACATGGGCTTTCTCTAGTTGTGGCGAGCGGGGCCACTCCTCGTTGTGGTGCGGGGGCTTCTCATTGCGGTGGCCTCTCCCGTTGCGGAGCACAGGCTCTAGGCACGTGGGCTTCAGTAGTTGTGGCTCACGGGCCCTAGAGCGCAGGCTCAGCAGTTGTGGCGCACAGGCTCAGTGGCTCCGTGGCATGTGGGATCTTCCTGGACCAGGGCTTGAACCCGTGTCCCCTGCATTGGCAGGTGGACTCCCAACCACTGAGCCACCAGGGAAGCCCAAAGCCTCTTTCCTTCCACTGTAGCTTCCATCCCAAGTACCCTTGCTTAAAAGGGGTGCAAAATATACACACCCGCACACACGCACATACAACTAGAGTCCTTTCTAAAGCTTGGCCCTATATTTCCCCTCTTACTCTCACCTTGTCTTCGTTGGGCCCTAGAACCGTGCCTCTCTGCTACGCCAAACAGGGTCTTTTTTTTTTTTTTTAATTTATTAATTTATTTATTTTTTGGCTGCCTTGGTCTTCACTGCTGCGCGCAGGCTTTCTCTAGTTGTGGCGAGCAGGGGCTACTCTTCATTGCGGCGCACGGGCTTCTCGTTGCGGTGGCTTCTCTTGTTGTGCAGCACGGACTCTAGGCGCGTGGGCTTCAGTAGTTGTGGCGCGCAGGCTCTAGAGCACAGGCTCAGTAGTTGTGGCTCATGGGCTTAGTTGCTCCACGGCATGTGAGATCTTCCCAGGCCAGGGCTTGAACCTGTGTCCCCTGCATTGGCAGGCGGATTTTTAACCACTGCGCCACCAGGGAAGTCCGCCAAACAGGATCTTAAGGACCATACCTGCTAACCCCAGTGTGTGGTGAGGCATGAGCTACAAAGTAGCTTTCTGGCAGAGACCAGTGTTTCCTAAGACATTGGTTTCATGGGGTGTAAAGCCAGCTCAGCTCCTTAGGCCTAAATTACCATGTGGGAAAAAAGCGTGCTCTTTCCTTCCATCTTTTCCCTACCCCCGCTTCTAAAAAAAGTAGTGTCTTTGCCCTCCATCTTTAATAACGGCTTGTGAATCTCTTTCTCAGCTACCATATCCTCTCCCTGTGGTCATCGGGTCTGTTTGAAACTCTCCATCAAGACTGACTGATTCCCCCACCCCCAAGTATATACACACAACTAGGAACACCCTGGCTTAAACTCTGGGCAAATCCAAGGATTACTCACTGGATTCGAGTGAGTAAGCTGGTTACCAACCAGTATGCTGGTTACCGAGCCCTGACCTGGGTCTATTAGGGCACGGCCTCCATGTCACTGCAAGCAGGATAAAAATGCTATGTCCTTTACCAGCAAACTTTGAAACCCTGTTGTAAATAAAACACACCTATTACTATCTCTGTGTTATGTTGTTAACATCCAGTTGTCCCCAACATGAACCTAAGCCCCGAGAAGCAATAACTAGGTAGATTCATAGACCAGAATACTTTTAGCCTTGGCTCTTAGCCTTTTAGGCAGTGAGTTCTGGGTTCTGGGCTTGCCCATATCTTGTTGGAACTAATCTTCTCTGAAATTTATTTTAAAGAACACCTCCTGATCCTCAGAAAATACACACATAGAAGGGAGCGGTCTCTTTGAAATGTCCTCCCAGTGTCACCTCCTGGGAGGCTGGTGTCAAAACCAAAATGCCACTTCACACTTACTTACAATGAGAATTTAAATGACCCACGTATTTGGAAACCCGAATTATAATCAGAAGTTTAACTGATGCTCATGAAGTACTTGAGCTGTCTGAGTGGCTGGCGCCATCACACTCAGAGCCAGTTGCATCGTTCCCTAGTCGGATAGACCTGGTCCCTGAGTTCAGGCTCAGGCCCCACTTGGTTTCTCTTTTGTCCCCTGTACTAATGGCCATGCAGACCATCCTCCAAACAGCACAGTTGATTAGGTTAAGTTTCTTGTTTTAATTCCAGATCTTCATATCCTGGCCTTATTTAAAGCAAATACAGGGAGTTCCCTGGCAGCCCAGTGGTTAGGACTCCATGCTTTCACTGCCGAGGGTGTGGGTTCAGACCCTGGTCGGGGAACTAAGATCTTGCAAGCCGCTTGGCATAGTCAAAACAATTAAATTAAAAAAATAAAGTAAATATATATGAAAACTTTTGAAAGAGAACCTGAAGGTGAGGAGGGAAGGTCTGGAAACGTGATTGCCTTCAGCCACGGTTATCCAAACCCTTCATTTGAGTCAAGCATTCCTGCACCTTTTGCATTAAACCTTTGAACTGAAACTGCTGCTGATCAGGTAGGAGAGAAAAGGGGTTTGAATGTTTTTCTGCTCACCCTTTGGTGGAGGAGCTTAAACAGAAAAATTAGATAAAGTCCTGATGTGAAGTCTGCTTCTAGACTGGCTTGATTTTCCATCTCTACAATGAGAAAGTGGAACTACATCAGTCATTTTCCAGTTACACTTTGAAGACCTGAAAGGGATTCCTCAGCGATGATTCAGAGCCCACAGTGTTCATTTTTTCTTTTTTTTTTTTAAGTGTTTGTCTTCCAGGTCAGCTGTAGCTTTTAAAAATGACTTAAGGGCTTCCCTGGTGGCGCAGTGGTTGAGAGTCCGCCTGCCGATGCAGGGGACACGGGTTCGTGCCCCGGTCTGGGAAGATCCCACATGCCGCGGAGCGGCTGGGCCCGTGAGCCATGGCCGCTGAGCCTGCGCGTCCGGAGCCTGTCCTCCGCAACGGGAGAGGCCACAACAGTGAGAGGCCCGCGTAACGCATAAAAAAAAAAAAAAAAAAAAAAAAAAATGACTTAAAAGCACTATGAACTAGCCATCTCTAAGGTCCCCCAGCTCTGGAATGCTAAGGTTCTAATTAACAAATCAAATAATCAGTGCTGAAATGATCCAAACTTAGGTGACAATGTCACAACAAGTTGTGTGATTAGACACACAAGCAAGCGTAATTGGGTTCCTGTCTTCATTGTCTCCCATTATAATTATCAACGTTAGCATAAATAATATAGAGTAATGGATTATAGTCCATTCTGCTGAGATTGTTATCTGGCTGTTCTGCTTTGGAATTTGCTGTGAAGAAGAACAGTAGTTCGGAAATCCAGAGATCTAACCCAATGGAATGGCATAAAATTAGAGAAGCAAAGTGGCTCATTTGAGCTTTGGTGGAAAGAGCTGGCCTGGGAATTAGAAGGCCTGTGTTATAATCCCAACGCTGCTGCTAATTTGCTGTGTGACCTAAGGGTCTCTCCAACTCTGACACTCTTTCTTGCTCTGGTGTCTAAAATTGCTATTAATAACCATAAGAGAATGTCTAGATGGTGTTTCTCCGTTGCTTTATCTTCCCTGAAATGCGGCATTGTGTGTGCATTGAGCACTACTGCGTACTGGGACAGTACCTGCAGGCTTCACTTGGGGCTCAGCCGCCCACACCTGCAACAAAGACAAATTGTTCCATAGCCCTTAAAGTACAAGAAATCTGTTTCTCTTCTTTTCTAAATCAAGTCAAATCTAGCACCAAACTAGCTAGCACTGGCCAAGATCTGTGAGAGGCCTCTGCTAGTCATTTTTTATGGTCTCATCTCCTCCACTTGAATATTGGTCCACTCATTCGTTCATCAAGTATTTATTATGCCGGGCACCAATGTATGCACGGGGGATACAACAAGGGACAAAACAAAGACCCTGACCTTTTTGAATTTAGTCTTGTGGAGAGAGACAAAACAAACAAGTAAATACAGAGCATATGGAACGGTAACAAGGACCAAGGAGAAAAGTAAAGTGGCGTAAGGAAAATAGGGAGCACAGGGCACGAGGGTTGCTCTCTTGTAGAGTGGTCAGGGAAGCCCTCTCTGACAAAGAAGACTGTGAAGAGAAGTGAAGGAAGTAAAAGGGTGAGCTAGGTAAATATGGAGAGGAAAGAGATTCAAAACAAAGGGCATAGCAAGTGCAAAGGCCCTGAGGCAGGTGCTCTTGCTTTGTTTGAGGACATGCAGGGAAGCCAGGGATCGGCACTGAGTGACCAAGTGGGAAAGTGAAGAGATAAGTTCGGAGGTGGAGGGCTGGTAGTGGACACAAGAACCTATAAGCCAGTATAGGGTTGGCTTTCATGAAACAGGAATTCATTGGAGGGTTTTAACTGAGGTTTCCAATGATCTATCTTACAGTGTAAGGGGATCACTTTGGCTATTGTATGGCTGCAATCAAGGGAAAATGGAAGGACAGTAATGCAGCTTTAGCTAGCACACATGCCACACATGGGCCTAGGCTAATACTAAGGGATACAGGTAAATTCAAGCCCCACTGTCATGCTGTTGTCCTATGACACACAAAATAGTGAAAAGAAAATTCTTGTTCAGAAAAATTAAGATATATTGCTTGCCACCCCAGCTTGTTCAGGATGCCCTAGTTAATGAAATGATTGAAATAATATTTTATTCACTCACACAAGAAGGAAACAAAGAAAACCATCTTGACCTGTGCCTTCCCCATTCCAACTTCCCAATCCTGTTGTCATGCTGCTGCCTGGTCCCCAGGCAGGCCCTCTGCTCTCAGCGCCTCCCCTGACCTGCGCTGTGCTCTAATCTGATTCTTGGTGTGACTACCCACCCTGCTCCCTCTGCCGAGGAGTCATCACCCTCCTGCCAGAGCCTCTCTGCCTGTATGGGCTCAGGGGATGGAAGCCAGCTCTCGCACCGCTCTGGGGCTGAGGGAAGACCGGGCTGTCAGCCTCACAGCTATCTATGCTCCGTGGCTCTCCAGCTGCCAGGACTCAGGGGGAGGCTGCCAAACGAAGAACTCCAGAAGGACCAAGCTGGCCGAGGTCGGCCTTCTCTCAGGACACCAGGCTTAAGGAAAGGGCTCGCTTACCTGCCGGCAGTGCCAACCTGCCTCCTCCACTGGAGCTTAGCGGAGGGGACAGAAGCTATCCCCTAGTCTGGTCCCACTCCTTGCTTCCAAATTCTCCTCACTCTTCCCAAGGACCTTTGGTTGAGTGGGGGCAGGGAGCAGAGAGGTGGAAGAAATATTTCTGTACTTTCTAAATCGTTTTGTCCTAATCCTGCTTTCTCACAACGTTAACTTAAAAGGAAGGTATCAGCTGCCTTTGTTCTGTTTCAGACATGCCTGGACTGGAGAAGGCCTCCAGGACACGAGCAAATGAGCGTAGAGGGGTGGGATTGCCGCCATTAAGGCTCCAGCTGTCATCCTGCTGCACTGTACCAGCCCCCAGACCTTCAAAAACAAAGCCTGGCTGCAGTTGTCTTTCACACGGGGCAATTGTGGCATTTTGGGGGGCCCAGAAATACAAAAGCCACTGTTAACCCCTTCCTAGGACAAAGGAGACCCAACACAGGACCTCAGGTTGCCCTTCCTGTGAGGTGCAGGGAGAGCAGTGCAGAGATGGCTTTGTCCTTTGGCCCATTAGTGCACAGCAGGAAAAAGACAAGGACACTCATTTCTTTCTCAATATCTCACCCTGTTACACACTTAAGTCATAAATTCACAGCAGCAATAAGCACCTGAGAGAACTTCTCCAGTCAGGCACCGTGCCAAATGCCAGAGATGTAATAAATTAAAACACAGTCTCTGCCCTGAGAGGGTTCAGAGTCTACTTGGGGAGACATACATTTAAACCACTAATCCCAACAAGTGAGAGGTGCTATTACACACGGTGCCATGGAGACACAGAAGAGCAAGAATCCAGTTCCAGGGGCAAAGGGCTTCACAGAAGTGGTGATGCTTAGGGCACATTTTTTAAAATAACAATTTTATTTTTTATAAAAATGACACTTGGGCTTCCCTGGTAGCGCAGTGGTTGGGAGTCCGCCTGCCGATGCGGGGGACACGGGTTCGTGCCCCGGTCTGGGGGGATCCCACGTGCCGCGGAGCGGCTGGGCCCATGAGCCATGGCCGCTGAGCCTGCGCGTCCGGAGCCTGTGCTCCGCGGCGGGAGGGGCCGCAGCAGTGAGAGGCCCGCGTACCTCAAAAAAAAAAAAAAAAAAAAAAATGACACTTGATCTTTACAATAATTCAAACAATGGGTCCAAAAAAGAAAATAACAAAATACCTCAGGCCCCACAACCCGGAAATAACCAGTATAAACTCTTAAAATGTGATTTTATTGGAATTCTACAAGAGAAAAAGAATCCGCTGGTAAAATGAAGGAACTAGTGCAAAGGCCTAGAGTCCGAAAGTAACAAGGAGCCGGGTCTGCTTGGAGTGCAGAGTGCCTGCAAGGGGGTGGCCATCCGAGACTGACCACGGCAGGAGAGCCGGGACCGCTTCTGTTTTATGTGCAAAGCCAGTGCCTGGTACTGTGCAGTGGGAGATGTCCCAGAGATACGTGCTTAAAGAATAAAGGACCACGCGGAAGGTAGGCAGACTAAGCGTCGAGAAAGGAAGGAGGGCCTGAGAGAGCAGTCCATTAAGTGCAAAGAAATGAGTCTCATGCATCAGAAGATGACATGATAATAGCAGCCCCATTTAATGAGCTGTTGCATAAGCCAAGTCCTAAGCCAAGCAGTTTTCATTGTTCGTCCAATTAATTCTCACAACAGCGTCACCTAAACACTATTATTATCGTCATTTTGCATCCAAGGAAACAGCCAAAAAGATTAGAGGACCTGCCCGACATCACCCAGGTAGTAATTTAAGATCTGATACACCTAACCCAGTGCTCTGTCTTTCCTGAGAGGATTCGGAAAGATTTTTGGTATTAGCAGCAACGTTTAACGTGTAGCCCCGCCCCCTCAAAGGGCTTTGCTTGCTTGGATGGTTAAGTTCTGTCTATTTAAAACCAATCTTAATACTTTAGAATCATATGTCACATTCAACCCCTCAAGTCATTGAGTGGTTAAAAGCCAACACTAGAGCAATCAGGTTTAAAACACGTACGCTGTCACCCAGGAGTGAGTAGTTTTCTTCCGCTATCACGATGAATAACTTAGGGTATCTATTTTGTGTTTTCAGTGGTGGGTTTGATTGGTTTACGTACCATGGGGAGGGAAAGGAGAACAGGGGAACGTGATGCAACCAGGGCCTGGAAACCAGAGCTCACTCTGAAGCCTGGGAACTTTCTATGAGGAGGCTGTTTCACTCAAGCGTGGGGGCAGGAGGAAAGCAGAAGACCGGAGAGATTGGTCTAACTAAAGCAGACTGGGTAGATAAGATAACATGATAAGACCTTGAGATGATCACAGGCAGGGGGAAGTTCTTGAAAAAAAAATTTTTTTTAAGTAGCTGTCAGTGTGCTGAGGTTTGGTTCTATCTGCACTTCCCATGTACCATCTTCCAAGTTCCCAGTTCACACACCATCCCCTATTGGCACCAATGGCTCCGGACAGGCCTGTAGAGCCCTCTCTCTTCCTTCGGTCCCAGCCACAAGTGTGATGCAGCAATGGATCTTCTTCCCCTGTGAGGAGTCCTAGTTCTTACTCAGACCCATCCAAAGGAGAGGCGGACAGAGACCCAGGTTCCAGCTCTAGAACCAGCTGCCTCTGAGTCACCTCTGCTTCCTGCCAGGTAAGGCTACTTGGAGGGGAGGCAGCGAGGACCTGCACTGGCAGAGCCCAGGGGAGAGCTGGGTCAGGGCCAACCTGCAGACCTTTCCCCTGGGGGCCCTCTAGGAGCCTGAACGCAGGGGAGGCACCGACACCTCAGGGAAGCTGAGGCCTCAGTGTCCGCTGGGTTGACATAAGGGAGAAGCATGTTGGACTTCCCTGGTGGCACTGTGGTTAAGAATCCACCTGCCGTTGCAGGGGACACGGGTTCAAGCCCTGGTCCGGGGAGATCCCACGTGCTGCAGAGCAACTAAGCCCGTGCGCCACAACTACTGAGTCTGCGCTCTAGAGCCCGTGCTCCGCAACAAGAGAAGCCACTGCAATGAGAAGCCCACACACTGCAACGAAGAGTGGTCCCCGCTCACCGCAACTAGAGGAAGCCTGCGCGCAGCAATGAAGACCCAACGCAGCCAAAAATAAATAAATAAAACAAATAAATTTATTTAAAAAAAAAGAGAGAGAGAGAAGCATGTGATGAGGCACTGGCTGGCTTCCCTGCCATCCAGCTGGGAATCCATTTCTTTGTGGAAAGTGACATCAGAAGCTCTTCTTCACTAATAGTCTTAGTGGCCCCTTCTCCTTGGACTCTCCCAAGATGAAAGAGTGTCAGGAAATGCGTAAAAGGAAGAGGGGGAGAAAGCTAGAAAAAAAACCTTGAACAATCTTTGAAGGGACTTCCCGTGTGGCACAGTGATTAAGAATCCGCCTGCCAATCTTAAGAAGAAAAGAAATGGTTCTGAAGAACCTAGGGGCAGGATAGGAATAAAGATGCAGATGTAGAGAACGGACTTGAGGACACAGGGAGTGGGAAGGGTAAGCTGGGACGAAGTGAGAGAGTGGCATGGACATATATACACTACCAAATGTAAAATAGCTAGCGGGAAGCAGTCACATAGCACAGGGAGATCAGCTCAGTGCTTTGTGACCACCTAGAGGGGTGGGATAGGGAGGGTGGGAGGGAGACGCAAGAGGGAGGAGATATGGGGATATATGTATATGTATAGCTGATTCACTTTGTTATAAAGCAGAAACTAACACACCATTGTAAAGCAATTATACTCCAATAAAGATGTTAAAAAAAAGAATCCACCTGCCAATGCAGGGGACACAGGTTCGATCCCTGGTGGGGGAAGATCCCACGTGCCGCGGAGCAACTAAGCCCGTGAGCCACAGCTACTGAAGCCCACGCGCCTAGAGCCTGTGCTCAGCAACAAGAGAAGCCACCGCAATAAGCCCGTGCACCACAACGAAAAGCAGCCCCCTCTCGCCACAACTAGAGAAAGCCCGCGTGCGGCAACGAAGACCCAACGCAGCCAAAAGTAAATAAATAATAAATTTATAAAAAAAAAAAAAAGAAAACTTTGACGTTTGGGACACTTTGGGTAGACACGGGGAGTGAATCTTCCAGCTTCTGAGACAGGTGCACAACAGGCCAGATTGGGATGGATCTTCTCTTGAAGAGCCCTGTAAGCAAGCCAGCCAGCAGCCGGGGGCCCCGAGGGCAGGCCCCCGGGGCCATGTCAATCCTGCTTCAGCTTCATTCTGGGGCTCATACCCAGAGCAGAAGCCCTCAAAATGTGAAACACAGACCAGTTCTGTGAAAATCACCTGGGAAGTGTTTATGAAAACCACCAGTCCTCCTCTGCACCCTCCGCCCACGAATCAGCAGCCGGTGCCAGAGATCTGCATCTGTTTCTGAAAAGCACCTCCCAGTGCTGAAACAAACATTGTAAATCTGGAGGCTTACAAAACTCCCCGTGTCTCAGAAACCCGGGGCGAGCAATCACAAATCCCCCACCACCTTGCCCCATCTTGAATCACGCTCCCCCCAGAACACAGCGCGCCGGCCAGCCCAGGGAACGTGGTGCAGACACGATTGCTTCTACCTTATTAAGAGCTGAGCAGCCTTTCCTGGGCCCCATGCTTCATTAGCACGTTGGTGGTGTTGCTTCCTGTGGCTGACTCTCCGTTTCCATTCTGGCAAAGTGTTTGCTCTCTTACCTCTGCTTTGGGGGGTGGGGGAAGATGAGCTTCTCACGGAGCCTGTCTCGGCCTTCTCAGCGGTTTCCCCGTCAGTGCCCCTCACATCCCCCTCACAAGGCAGAGGCCCTGGCTTCCCCCTGAGCCTCGCCGCAGAGCACCACACCCAGAGGAGCTCGCCCCTCCTGCAGTCGGCATCGCAGCTACATCCAGGTAGAACCAAACCTGTTGTTTCATATTTTGGGTCAAGTCAGCCTGACATTTAAGGGATAGAGGCAAGGTAGGGAGTTGATTGGGGGGTAGAAAGTTCTAGAAAGATAGATGGGATGCTTTAGAAAGAAAGAAATAAAAACCAATAGACTTTATTTGTGAGGGACTTTGGTAAATAAAGATTTACGAAGATGAATTTTGAGAGTAAAATGTTGTATGTTAGGGAATGTTCGGAAGACATGGAGACCAGGAGGAGTTCTGTCATTCTTATCTACTAAAAAAAGTGGTTATACCACACAGGATTATATGTAAAACACAAACCAATTCTGCCTTTTCTCCTAGGAGTCAGCAATTTAGGAAGAGCCAGGGAAAGTGGCAGACAGGCTGGCAAGCAGATGACAATTAAGAGAAGGCTTAGAAGGAGGAGCTGAAGCCAGAGACAGTCCTGGGATAATGGATGTCACCATACCGACCCGCTCAGAAATCAGAGGGAGGACCTCACAGCCCAGCACTCTGCAGGGAACCCTCGGCAGCCCAGACACGTAAGTGGCCCGGGTGGTGAGCTCTCCCCTCCCCTGATTTAGACAGAGGGCCCTGGTCTGCCCTGGGAGGCTTCTACCCCAGCAGCATCGCCACCCCCTCACCAGGGTGGTCCCCTGAGACCAATAGGCTCAGAGAAGTTTACTCAGAACTGCTTGGAGGAAAGAAATGGGTATTGAGGAGAAAAAGGAGTTGATAGGGGGAGACAAAATATGATAACACAACATTTCCTTAGAGCTGGCTGCCTGGCCGGGTTGGATTTCTCACGCTCAGAGGCCCTGATTGCTGTCCTCGATCATTACTGTCTCAGGTCGCACCAATCACTCCTCAAAGAAACAAAAACAAAAACTAGTTCCCACTCTGATGGAAACAGAAAGCCCACTTTTTTCATGTGTTTTTAGGCCCTAAACACTTGCCATGAATAAAAATGGAATCATAGATATGATAAAGATATATCCTTAGAACATAAAACCCCACCGAACTAATCGTAGATGTAAATTTTACAGCTAAAACTTCAATATTATGTTAAATAAAAAATCCATCAGCCATTGAAACTTTGACAGTGGGAGGTATAAATTTCAGTGCTATCATAACAGCACAGCTCAAAATTATAAATTTTAAATCACTGTAGTTTGGGGAGGTAAGTATCATTACCATGACAAACAAATACATGCCACTTGCAGGTGGACAGAGGCACTGATGGGGAATGAATTCGTAAAATGTCAGAACCCTGCAACTCTCCCGGCAAAATATCCTATCTCTATATTCATTCATTTGTTTGATAATTTACTCATTCATTCATTTAACAAATATTCATCAGGCCCCTACTGAGTACCAGGCACTGTTTCAGGCACCAGGTAAACCAGACAGACAAGTTCATGACCTCCTGGAGCTTACAGTCAAGTGGGAGGGTCAGATAGAAACAGATGAACAAATGCATGGATAACATAATGTCAGTGAGTCATAAGTGCTCTGAGGAAAAACCAGGGCAGAGTAAGAGGACTGAGAGTATGAGGGAGGGTGTGGCCAGGGAGGACCTGTCTGAGGAGGTGACGTTTCAGAAGAGACCTGAGTGAAATGAGGGACTGAGCTGTGGGAGCGGGAGCAGCAGGTCTGAGAGACCAGACTGCTTTGCCAGGAACAGCACGGAGTCCTGGAGGTCACGGTCAGAGGGAAAGTGGTAGGAAATGAGGTCAGAGGCAGGCAGAAGCCAGAACAGAAGAGACCATGAAGTTCTCACTGGGTAGGGACTATGGGTGTTATCCCAAGTGTGATAGGAAGTCATGGGGGGTGCGAGCAGAGGAGGGACGTGATCTGATTTACCGTTTAGAGGATCACTCTGGCCCGTGTGTGAAGATAGTGTGCTGGGGCCAAGAGTGAAAGCAAGGAGACCCATCAGAGAGGTTCTTGCAAAGGTCCACGTGGAATGCACGGTGGTTCAGACCAGGGCGCTGGTAATGGAGGAGCAAGAGGTGACTGGTTTGGATAGATGCCCAGGGATGAGCAGACAGCGTCTGCTGGTTAGCTAGAAGTGGGGTGTGAAAGAAAGAAAACATTCAAGGACGGCTCCAGGGTTTTTGGCCGAGTCATTAGGTGATGGGAAACACCAGAGGGGCAGGTTTGTGGGGGGAGAACAGGAGTTCTGTTTCAGACATTTTTGGTTTGAAATGTCTATTAGGCAACCTTGTGGAAATGTCCAATACAGAGTTGGGTAAACAAGCCTAGAACTCAGGAGGACAAAAATCTTCCCTGATAGATGACCTGGTTTCTAGTAACTGGGGGAGCAGGTCTGCTAGTGATTCCTTCTGTAACATCAGTTGGCTGCTTCTAATAGGCAAAGCAGAGCAGTAACTCCGTGCCTGCCTGGGAACTGCAAGTAACCCAGAACTTGCTCCGTGCATTTGCATTGGTTAAATTCCGCAGAACAACAGAGTGTTGCTTGGAGACCAGCTCCACAAGTTGGCGCTACAGGGGTTATTCAAGTGCAGGCAACCAGAACTCTTGTCCCAGAGCTGCTCCCTGATTGTAAGTCGGGTAATCTTCTCCTTCGAGCAAGACAGAAAGCCCAGGAGCAGGGAATGGGGGAAGCGGGAGCAGGTGGACTTGACATTACAAGTTTGGAAGACAGCGTGAAGCCATAGAAAGAAGAGTCTTTGGGCCCAAACAGACCTAGACTCACGTTCCATCATGCTCTTTCCTACCTATGTGATCTTTGACACGTTACTCTACCTTTCTGAGTCTAATTCTCGGATTCCTTGGTCACAAAGAGAAATGGGATTGTTGTACAGATTAAATAAGGTTCACGTGCAAAGCACTGGCATGCAGTAGGCCTTCAAAAGGGATAGGTCCCTTCTCCCATGTCCTATTTCCCACTCTCCAAGGGAATATGACCCTGTCTTCCACCACCCAGCCCACCCCACCTCAGCTTTCCTTCACCGGGCTCTCATTCCAAATCCTCAAGCCCTACCTCCTAAAGGAAACATCTTCTCCAACCTCCCACCCTCCTATGGCTGGGTCATGGCATTTGGTTTTCCTCGCAGAGCTAAAGACCACAACAGCAGCATCTTTTCTGGGTTTGCGGGACTCCTTGCCATCCTCCTGGTTGTCGCAGTTTTCTGCATCCTGTGGAAGTGGAGCAAATGGAAGAAGCGTGAGTCCCTTGTTTGTCCAAAGTTGAGACACACTAGGATCAATCAACTAGCCCGGCATTTAAAGCCCAGTTTATCCTCCAGAGATAAACTGTTGGGCTGGGCAGTCCTCTGTTCTTACCTGACACACGGGTCATTTTCTCCCTTGGGATCCTAAGCTGTGGCTCCATAAGGCTCAGTGCTGAGTGGAGTTCCATTTTCAAAGTCATTGCCCTGGTATCCCTGTGCCCTGCTTCTGTCCACTGAGTCCCCTATGCTTCTAGCTCAAAGGGAATTGGTCAAGTCTGAAAACGTATTTTTCATGACACATGGTGAGGGTGGGCAATATTTTCAGGGACCGTCTCATCCCCAAGGGGCCCCGCATTCTGTGCAGCTGGGCCCAGCCATGACCTCCGTGTCTCTCATTGCCTTGCAGGGCGAGTTCCTTACTTCCAAGTTACCGTCATGCCCTTGCTGACTCTGCCTCGACCCAGACAAGTAGCCAAAAATATTTATGACCTCTTGCCCCGAAGACAAGAAGAGCTGGGTAGGTTTTTCTTTTTAATCCATGGAGTCCAGACCTACAGAACTTCTACCCCCGGAATGTACCTCTCACCTGGACGCAACTTTCTCTAAAGTTGCAGACCTTTCTGCCCTTCAGGGAGCATGAGAGAGAATGGGATAGATAGACTGCAAGATGCAACTCCAATGGGGGCTTGGAGAGCTCGAAGAAGGGAGCAGGAGGTCATCTGGGTTGGGGGTTTTGTTTGTTTCTTTTTCCGATTTCATTGATAAAAAATTGACATACATCACCGTATAAGTTTATGGAGTACTGCATGATGGTTTGATTACATAGACAGCAACTTTGGTTTTTCTTGACATAAGTTAGCAGGCGACAGCTGGGTACGTCTAGCATTGGGAAAGACATACAGAAGGAGAAAATGGCCTCCAGCCTCAAGGCAGGGAGGGTTCGCCCCAGGAGCCTCCTTCCCAGCCTCCTCAATTCCTGTGCTAGTGTCCTTTTGTCCTCAGCTAGCTGAGGAGGGTTCCGGGTCTCCTAGCACATCATCCCTGTAACTCGGACCCTCTCCCCACAGAACGCCAGGCCCCAAACCCCAGACATCACACAAACCCACTTCACCCAAGATGCAGGAATTGTACAGGCTGAAGCACTCGGAGGACTGGCTGACTACGTTCGGGGTTTGTTCTCTGTCCTTTCAGGAAGACATCCGTCAAGAAGTATTCGTATTTTCAGTACCGAGAGGCTCCTCTCCAGAAATTCTGACAGCCCTCCCTCTGAGCATGTGGTAAGAGTCAAGTGAAATGACAACCCGTTTGGGAGAAATGATATATCTCTGGCAGAAGAGCTGAAGTGCAAGAGTGCTAGGTCTTGGCTCTAAGCCTCTGCAAACAGCATGTCCTTTGGCACACACACACACCAGCCCCCTGCCCCCCACCCCCTAGGCCCTATTAATAAATTGGGAAGACTAGCCTCAGGACTTCCCTACCACCCAAGGCAAAAAATTTAGAAAGAGAGGAGCAAGCACTTGGGATTTTAGGAAAGGCACCAGGGCACATGTATTCAAGGACACGACGTTAGAACTGAAATGTGATTTCCAAATGAGTGTTGTCCCCTTCAAAGTAATCACCTTGGGAGGGTACCTAAATAATCCAACAGTGCTGTTGGTACTCAAAATACTCTTAAAGTCCTACTTTGACAATTACTTCTGAGCCTATGTCAAATTGTTTCAATCCTCCTCCATAGCAGAAATACTCGTAAGTTCACTCAGCACTGTAACTGGTGTAGAAAGCACTGAGCACCTCGGGGATACCTTTGAGGTTACAAGGGGACTATTACAATTAATAACAATAATCCCTTGTGTCTTGTGGTCTGGCTCTGAAGGCAGCTCCCCAGGAGGAGTCACACCAGGGACAGTAGAGGGACTGTTTTGAAGATCAAGGTGCTTATTTCCATAGATAGGTTCTCATTGGCTTGTTAAAAGAATCAATTCCTTTGGTTTTGTGACCATCCTTGGGTAAGTACAGCCATGCTGCAGCTGCTGTTAATTCGGTTGTTACCCAGCCTTTCTTCACTCAGGGGCTTAGGCTGATTACCACGCGGCCACTCCATGTTGCCACCTTTGCTTCCCCTTCCTCTTGCATGTCCCATCCTTGGGCTCTGATCCTGCTTCTAAGACTTCCTGGGGGCAGCAAGTCTAAGTGGCTGATAAAAGGAAGAGCAGAGGAAACTCCACTGCTAAAGCTACTTCTAGGACTCAGGGGGGGCCCTGAGGGAATTTTGCATCTAGAGTTTAGATTTCAAACTGGCTTAAGCCCACAAACATGTTTGGATTGTACTCTGTAGTGTTTGAAGGACATCACGAACCAGTTGGCAACATTCAAAAACCTAAAAGATTTCACATTAAAGTCCAGATGTCCAGCTTTTCTTGAAAATCAGGAGTTCTGGGGACAACAGACTAGCATCTCTAATTGGCCATAAGCAGCCGACCTGCGTGTCAGCTGCCCTTATACTAATGTAACAGCAAGCATTTTTTAGTGTTTCCTTTGTGCCAGGAGCTATTCGAAACACTTTATGGTCCGTAATCCATTTACTCCTCACAAAACCCTCATGGTGTAGATATTGTTATGATTATACCCATTTTATAAGTTAGGAAACTAAGGCACAGTGAGATTAGGTAACTTGCCCAAACTCAGCACAGAGTGGTGAGGCCTGGGACTTGCACCCTCAGTCTGAGCCTAAGCCTCTACCTTTAACCACTGTGCCGCGCCTCAGTGTGCTCTGGGGTGTGGCAGGCTCTCTCCAATTCATAAGACTTCCCCCACTCCCCATTGGAACCCCACAGTATGGCCAAAAAACAGTTGCGATTTATTGTCAAATTTACACTGCTGCTTTCCTTAAACCCAGCCTACTTCACTTATTCCTACCTGGCATCTGAAGCCTTGAGGTTTGAGATCCCTGATTCAGACCTTTGCTCCAAAGTGAAGAACTGAGAGGAAGAACCATTAGATGTAGTAGTACTGGGCAGGGAAGAAGAAAGGTTTTGTCCATGTTTCTACTTCTATCCTGTCACTGGCTTTCTCTTCTTACTCATAGCCCTCCCAAGCACGTGAGGCCCTCCATGTGCACAGAGCCCATACTCATGCCATGGGGTATGCAGTGGGCATCTATGACAATACCGTGGGGCCCCAGATGTATGGAAACCTCACTCCCTCAGCGCACTATGTCAATGTCAGAGCTTCAAGAGATTGCCAAAGCACTTCTTCAGAGGATTCAAGAGATTATGTCAATATCCCCACAGCAAAGGAGATTGCTGAGACTTTAGCTTCTAACAACAGCCCTCCTGGGAACCTCTTCATCCTCCCAAGTACCAAGGTGCTGGAGTTGACTGAAGAAATAGATGAGGGCTGTGGGAACGCCAGTGACTGCACCAGTTTGGGGTCTCCAGGAACTGAGAGCAGTTATCCACTCAACGATGGGGAAGGGTCTTCTCAGACCTCAGATGATTATGTCAACATGGCAGTGTTGGATCTCGAGACCATCCAAGGGAAGCAGCCCTGGGGAACTTTTCAGTGCTGCAGAGATTATGAAAATGTACCACCAGATCCCAGTGGAAACCAGCAGCGGGAGGAGAAGGAAGCGACATCCTCAAACACAGACCATGTAGAGGGCAGGGCAGATGGTCCAGAGACCCACATCCAACCTGTCATGCAGTCAGGGAGTTTCCTGGCCTTAAAGGATTATGTGGCCTATCAGTCATCTGCACAGAGTGAGAATAGTCAGATGAAACATGGAGAAGAGATGTCAAATGAAGACTCTCATGACTACAAGAATGTGTGAGCTGCCAAGGTAGGAGGTAGGGACTTTGAGCAGGGGCCTGACACATGGCTCCTTCCTGATGAATTAAGACCCAGCCACCCAGCTGGAAAGTCACATGGAGTGGTCTGTCCTGCCGGATCCATAGCCATTACAGGGTCTAGTGAAGACCCTTGACCACCCTTGTATTTCAGTGGATTCGTTTGGTTACGCTAAAAAGAAGCTGAAATGAGTAGGGAGCTAAGAGGCTCACAAAAGCAGAGGTTTGAGAAAGTCAGAAAGAAATTCTTCTCAGGCAGGGTGCGGTGATCTCTCATACCAACTTAAGAATGCTGAAACTGCCTTATAGGTCTGTGAGGAGGTCAAAAATGGAAGAGTGCTTTAGTACACAGTGGAAACATGAAGTAGTCTAAAATCATTACCTTCACTAATACCAGCAGGCTGCAAAGCAGGAATACAGATTATTTGGTAATCCAGGCAGAGGCCAAAAGGAACAAGGAAGTTGGGTTGGGGTGGGGGGACATTTTCCGCTCTAAAATGAGTGTGGACAACCAAACGCTGGAGAAAATGCAGAACAACAGGAACTCTCGCTCATTGCTGAAGGGATTGCAAGGCATAACATGCACTCTGGAAAACTGTTTGGCAGATTTTTTTGTTTGCCTTTTTTTTTGCGGTACGCGGGCCTCTCACTGTTGTGGCCTCTCCCGTTGCGGAGCACAGGCTCCGGACGCACAGGCTCAGCGGCCATGGCTCACGGGCCCAGCTGCTCCGCGGCATGTGAGATCCTCCCGGACCGGGGCACGAACCCGCGTCCCCTGCATCGGCAGGCGGACTCCCAGCCACTGCGCCACCAGGGAAGCCCGTCTGGCAGTTTCTTATAAACGTAAACCTATTATACAGCCCAGTCATTCCACCATTAGGTATTTATCCAAGTGTGAAATTTGTATTCACAAAAAAACCCATACATGACTGTTTATAGCAGCTTTATCCATAATTGCCAAAACCTAGAAGTAACCCAAATGTCTTTCAACAGGTGAATGGATAAACAAGTGTCCTATGTCCACACGATGAGTTTATCCACACTCAGCAGTAAAAAGGAGTGAAGTAGGTTCATGCAACAACATGGACAAATATTAAACGTATTTTGCTAAGTGATAGAAGCTAGACCTAAAAATCTACATAGTGTATGGTTTCATTTATATGACATTCTGAAAAAGGCAAAACTATAGGGGTGGAAAACAGATCAGTGGTTGGCAGGCTTGGGGAGAGGGAAGGGGTTTACAACAAAGGAGCTGTACGAGGGAATTTTTAGGATAATTGTTCTGTATTGTACTATGGTGATGGATACATGACTGTATTCATTTGTCAAAACACACACACAAAAAGCTGTATAGCACAAAGGGTGACTTTTATCATATGCAAAATTTTTAAAAATTCACCACGCTGTCAGGGGAACCCACAATAAAATGCAGATTGTAAAAAATGAATCTGTTTCACAAATGTATGATATAATCTCACTGAAGGGAGTGGGGGAAAAAATGAGCTGGCCTAAGTAACTTTGGAAAACAATGTTTTGCTTGAAACTGTAAGATAAAGACACAAAGAACTGAAAACAAACACTGCAGTCTAGTTGGTAAATTTGTAGGGCATACTTGAATTGAACAAATAAGTAAATATATTACAGGTAGGGAGAGGCAGGTTTCTTGCTGTCAGAGAAAAAAGTGACAAACAAGCAAGTAGAAAAGGAAATATAGACGTGTATATACATAGGCTAGTATACATATATACTTCCTAACTCTGTCCACTGGAGGGTCTAGCAGCAATCATGGTCCAGTAGCGGTGAATGCACTTAGCTCTCAGACCTTGGTTTCCAAACTTGGTAGACACCACCTTAACCATGTGATCAAGGTCAACTCACCAGTAATAAGTTATACTGCTATATGATCAAGGAGAAGGGTACTTCACCGCCGTGGTATTCTTCCCCCAAATCCACAACCCCAGTCTTATCATGAGAAACATCAGAAAACTCAAATTGAATGACATTCTACAAATACCTGACTGGAACTCTTAAAAGTGTTAAAGTCATGAAAGACAAGGGAAGACTGGAGAAACTGTCAGACTGGTGGAGACTAAGAAGACATGATGACTAAAATATAACATGATGCCTTGGATGGGATCATAGTACAGGAAAAGGGCATTAGTGGAAAAAATGGTGAAATGAAAAACAAGAAAGTCCATATTTTAGTTAATAGTATTGCATCAATGTTAATTTTGATAAATGTTTTGATAAATGTGCCATGGTTATGTAATTAACATTAGGGGAAGCTGGGTGAAGGGTATACAGGAACTCTCTGTACTATCTTTGCAACTCTTCTGTAAGTTATGTCAAAACAAAAAATAATTTTAAAACATGGACAAAGCTGGAAGTGAAGACATCTAGGCTCATTCCACTTAAATAAATGTGCCTTTGTTCCTTTTTCTGTGAAATGGACATAATATAAAGCATATGCTACTGTAATTGTTCTGAATATTTGTCTGTTTTCTGCATTGCTCTGTTAATGTATGTACTCAGTCTCTCCTATCAAACTGAAATCACTTTGCCTTTAGGAAAATATAATTAAATCCTTTGTATTCACCCTAGTTCTTGGGACGAGGCCCAAGATGAAGTCAGGTTATCGATGTGACACTTGATGATGTGGTTTCAGTGCATGTCTTTATAAAATGTTGAGTGAGGTTTTCTTCTGTGGTTCAGGAATGGAGACTAAGGCTTAAAGCTAAGTATCAAAGGTGTAAAAACATCCCACATTCTGAGTTCAGAGCACCACCAGCTGATAGGGGTCTGCCAACACCACTCAAGGCTTACTGAGAGTAGGAAAATTAGTCCTACCATGTACTGCTCTCCACCACATCGCATCCCTTCTCCACAGGAGAGGACTGAGATGTGATTGCGGTTAGCCTTTGAGGACATGCTGGTCAGGAAAAGAGTTTCTTTCCTCCTTCACTGCCCCCGTCCCCAGGGATGCTAACCGTCTCTTCTGCAGAGTACCTGATGCCCCAGTAAAAGGAGAAAGAGCAGTGTGTTGCCAGAATTGAGAGAAAGGGCTGTGGAGCAGATGGCCACCCACCGTTGGCCATGGCAACAATAAAAGTGTCACCAGAGGAAGGCAACTGGACCTGGGTCATTTTGTTGGCACCACCTCAACAGGGTGCCAAGGCAAGAGGCCTCTAGGCCTGTGAGGTATAGACCATCTGAGGTGGCTTCACAAACATTTTGGTGGGTGCTATAGACTGAACATTTGTGTGCCCCCAAAATTCATATGTTGAAACCTAATCCCCATTGTGAGAGTAGTAGAAGGTGGGGCCTTTGGAAGTGATTAGGTCATGACGGTTATGCTCTCGTGAATGGGATTAGTGCCCTTGTAAAAGAGGCCCAAGGGAGCTCCCTCATCCCTTCCGCCCTGTGAGGACACAGCAAGAAGATGGCTGCCTAGGAAGCAGATGCCAGGCTCTCACCAGACACCAAATCTGTGAGTACTTTGATCTTGGACTTCCCAGCCTCCAGAACTGTGAGAAATAAATGTTTGCTGTTTAAGTCACCCAGTCTATGGTATTGTTGTCATAGCAGCCCAAGCAGACCAGGACGGTGGGATAAAGACAGATTTTTACAGGAGCTAGCTCTCTCATACCCGGTGGCTATATTTTGGGTAGATTTCTTCATTGCTCTCAGATTCACTCTACATGTGACCAGCATTTAAATTCCTGCCACACAGAGGGTACCACATCAGTCTGATATTGATGGCCGGTAAAGGTTGGCCTGGGAAGCAACAACAAGCACAGAGGGAGGATGACAACCTTACTCAGTCAAGGAAGGAGAGATTTGTATCAGATGTGAGATGAAGATTCAGACAGAACTGAAAAACACTGGCATGTAAGGATTCTCACAACCAAGAGACAGTTACGTAGTCGAACCCAAGTCCATGTGCCCGACATACAGTGAGGCCAAACAAACTGAAACGTCGGTGTTTGGAGCAGAAGAAGGTTTATCGCAAGGGCTATACACGGAGAATGGGTGGTTCATGCTCGGAAGACCTGAACTCCCCAATGGTTTTCAGGGAAGAGTATTTTGTTTTGTTTTGGCTGCACCGCTTGGCTTACAGGATGTTAGTTCCCCAACCAGGGACCGAACCTAGGCCACAGCAGTGAAAGCGCTGAGTCCTAACCACTGGACCACCAGGGAATTCCCAAGGAAGAATTTTTAAAGGCAATATTTAGGGTGAGGGCTGCAGGCTGTACAACTTTCTTTGGACTAGTTGGTGGTGAGGTAAACAGGGTGGTGTTCCAGGAATCTCAGTCATCAACCTTCTGGTTCTCACCAGTCTGGCATCTCAGCATGTATTTACCATCCTCCAACTGGGTGGGGGTCTTAGTTCCTACAGAACAACTCGAAAATATGTATCAGATTGTTATGCGTATTCCCTGAGGCAGAACTAGGACTCTGTTCTATCACTGAATTATTGTTTCTTGACTGCTTTTCCTGTGTTTCTGCATTCTTTAATTAGTAACTGCTTGAATTTGAATCTGTTCTTTGGAACTCAGGGAAGGCCTAGGAGACTAAAGCCTTCTTCTATAAACAAGAAGTGTGCGGGGGTATCTTTTGTACCTGGGAGGGCCCCACAGGATCCTGCTCAGTGTCAATCCCCCCTTTTCTTTGATACTCCTCAATCTTGAGGGGAACAGGGGTGGGACAAGAAAAGGAATAAGTTTTGGATAGAGAGGTTAATCATAAACTCAGCAGAGGGACTCAGTTTTAGGGGCACTCAAACCCAGCCAAAACCTAGATGGGACTTGAACCCACGGTCTCTTTTTTTTCTTTTTTGTCTGTTTTTAAATAAATGAATTTATTTATTTGTTTGTTTCTTTGTTTATTTTTGGCTGCGTTGGGTCCTCGTACTGCTCACAGGCTTTCTCTAGTTGCAGTGAGCAGGGGCTACTCTTTGTTGCAGTGCGTGGACTTCTCTTTCAGTAGTTGTGGCGCACAGGCTTAGTTGCTCCGCGGCATGTGGGAACTTCCCAGACCAGGGCTCGAACCCATGTCCCCTGCACTGGCAGGTGGATTCTTAACCACTGTGCCACCAGGGAAATTTGAACCCACAGTCTTTTAATTGAGATCACACACCTGGTCTCAGGACTTAACGAAGCTCAGGTTCTTAGTGTCTCATCACAGAAAGAATTTAGTGAGAGACAAAATGATAGGTAAGAAGTGGATTTATTGAGAGAGAAACACATTCAACAGAACGTGGACCATCTCAGAAGGCGAGAGCGGCACCAGGTTATGGGGTTGCCAGTTTTTATAGGGATGGGTAATTTCATAGGCTAATGAGTGGGAGGAGTATTCTAGTTATTTTGGGGAAGGGGCAGGGATTTCCAGGAACTTGGCCACCGCCTACTTGTTGACCTTTTATGGTCAGCCTTGGAACTGTCAGGGCGCCTGTGTGTGTGTCATTTAACTTGCTGATGTGTTACAATGAGTGTATACGGAGGCTCAAGGTCTAGTTGAAGTCTTGTCTGCCGTCTTGCTCCTAGTTGGTTCTAACCAGTTTATGTCATGTCCTATGGCTTTGTCATTCTTTTAAAGGTTGTGCCCTGCCCCCCTTCCTTCCTGTTTCAGTTTTAGTTATGAGATGAAAAACTATGGGATCAAAATGAGTTGTTAAGAGAGCTACCACCCAGTAAGAAAGGGAGGTTCAACCTACAACTTGGGTGGCAGGTCTCAGAAAAAAGAAAGCCAGCTCATGCTCATACCCCAATGAGCTGGACACCTCAATAAAAAAGAAATAACAAGCCCCAAATGGAGCCATTTGCCCTCCACTACATCAAACCACGGCTTCATTGAAGTGTCAGTTCTGCCCAGAAATGTGACCTGTAAAACAATATGAAATTTCCTGATCGGTACAAGTGAGGTAATCTGCATGATAAAGATCCTTGCTATTCCCTTCCCCTCAAAAAGAGGAGGATCTTGCCCAAAGTAACCTCTTTCTTTTGCTAATAACTTTCTTGTCCCACCCTCCTTTCTCTAAAAGCTTTCCATTTTGTACCACGCCTGGAATGCTAGATGGGATGCTGCCGGATTCTTGAATCGTCTAATAAAGCTAATTAGATCTCAGATTTACTTGGCTGAATTTTGTTTGTTTAAACATCAGTTACCCTTATATACATTCTCCCAAATTGAGAATAATTAATAAATTCTTTTCTCAGATAGGTAACCTTTCTGTTTATTTCTTGTTCTGAGAATTTTTACAAATGAATGGATTAAAGACTTTATTATAATTCTTTCCCCTTATGGTTTTGTTGCAGGAAGGGGGACCCCTTCCATGGCCCGAGAGTGAGTGAGCTCTTTTTTAACACTCGGAAATGAATTATCCGAGGAGACACACGTGCTGACAGAGCAAGAGACTTTATTGGGAAGGGGCACCCGGGCGGAGAGCAGGAGGGTAAGGACTGCTTTGCCACCTGACTCACAGTCTCAGGTTTTATGGTGATGGGATTAGTTTCCGGGTTGTGTCTGGCTAATCATTCTGACTCAGGGTCCTTCCTAGTGGCGCACACATTGCTCAGCCAAGACGGATTCCAGCGAGAAGGATTCTGGAAGGTTGGTAGGATGGACTGGCATCTCCTTTTGACCTTTCCCAAATTCTTCCGGTTGGTGGTGGCTTGTTAGTTCTGTGTTCCTTACCAGGATCTCCTATCGTAAAATAACTCATGCAAATGGTTACTGTGGTGCTGGCCAGGGTGGGCGGTTTCAGTCAGTGTTTCCCCAACAGTTTTATTTTCTCACATTAGTTGCCAGGAAATTTGAGTTAAATCGAATACCCAGTTGTGAAACAGGAGGGAAGGGGGGGATGTCATCTTTAAAAGAATGACATAGCCATAGGACATGACGAAAACTGGTTAGAACTAACTAGGTCCAAGATGGTGGAAGATTCGACTTCCAGTAGGCCATGAGCCTCATTATACACTTATTGTAATACATTAGCATGCTAAATGACACACCCATCAGCACCATGACAGTTCTGAAGGTAATCATAAAAGGCCAAAAAATGGGTGGTTACCCAATTCCTGGAAATCCCCATCCCTTCCCCCCAAATATTTGGAATAATCCTCCCACTCATTAGCCTATGAAATTACCCAGCCCATAAAAACTAACCACCCCGTATTTCAAGGCCTCTTGCCTTCTGATGGCCCACACTCTGTCTGTGGAGTGTACTTCTCCCAAGGTCACTCTCGCCTTTTGAGATGGACCACATTCTGTCTATGGAATGTGAATCTCTCTAATTAAATCCATTCTTACCTATCACTGTGTCTCTCACTGAATTCTTACTACAATGAAACTTAAAGAACCTGAGCTTCATTAAGTCCTGAGACCAGGTGTGTGATTTCAATTAAAAGACCATGGTTTCAAGCCCCAATCTGAATTCTGGCTGGGCTCGAGTCCTGGCACGTGGGTTCACATCCCATCTGAGTTGTGCAGTTTCAGCTACAGTAATTGTCCCACCTCATATGCCTGATAATGCTAAATATGAAGAAATTTTATCAAGATCAGGATGAGAAAGTAGATATAAAACTAACTTATTCATTATGAGTCCTTAATTAGTTAAATATAGTAAGTTCATTATTCAAACTTGTAGCATATAGATTGTGACTTCCTTCAGAGTACCGTTTAGTATCAAATACAGAAGCTGGCTAAGTCTCCTCCTTCTCTCTCTATCATTCAACCTCTAATGGTGAGCAGAGGACATTCCCTCTGGCACGTCTCCTTCCTGAACACTCCATTAGTGTCACGGTGCTTTATCGTCATTTCTGATTTTCCTTTGGGCTGAGAGCCTGTATGAACTTGCAAATACTTCCAGAAACTCTCAGTCTTAAATGAGTCAGTAAGCTGTTGTCACAGAAAGAAGGCAGTGGTGTTCTAGGAAACACGAACAACCAAGGAAATCTACCATAGCTATTCTTACGTTGTTACTGTTACCCAAATAATGGCTTCACCTCTTTGTGGGTGTCAAGCCAAAAGACTCAACCCAGCCAAGGAGCAGCAGAAGGAAGCATTTATTACTTACAGCAAGTAAGGAGAACGCCGGGGATCTTTCCGAAAGCAATGTCTCCTCAAACAGCAAAAGCGGGGAAGTTTTGAATTGGGGAAAAGGTTAGAGTCCAAGACTTAGGTGATTGAAGTCAGGAGGGCCAGAAAAGGTCAATATCATCATTCTTTAGGTTCCAACCATTTTGGGGTCTTAGCAAGTATTTACTATCCTCCACCTGGCTGGGAGCCTTAGTTCTTGTAGAACAACTCAAAGATGTGTATCTGGTTGTTATATAAAAGCAGTTCCATGAGGAGGAACTGTGTTTATATAACTCTGTTTTATCACTGAACCATTGTTTCTAGGCGGCTTTTCCTGTGTTCCGTTAAGATCATTGATTACTGAGATTTGTTCAAGGACAAGAATTATGGCCAGGCTTATATCACAAAATGGCTTTGGCCAAAATGGCTTTTCTTATGTTAAAAAGCTATATCTGGGCTTCCCTGGGGGCGCAGTGGTTGAGAGTCCGCCTGCCGATGGAGGGGACACGGGTTCGTGCCCCGGGAAGATCCCACATGCTGCGGAGCGGCTGGGCCCATAAGCCATGGCCGCTGAACCTGCACGTCCGGAGCCTGTGCTCCACAGCGGGAGAGGCCACAACAGTGAGAGGCCCGCATACCGGGGGAAAAAAAAAAAAAAAAAAAAAAAGCTCTATCTGGTTCTTTTCCTCCTGGGACCCCCTACCCTATCTATGTACGTTATTTCCTTGTATTGGTTAACCACTTACGTTTGTAGGGGAGCAGAATTTTGCCACTGCAAAATATGCCCTCTTGACATAAGAATTATTTTAAACTGGTTATTTTAAAGAAACTGCAGACACAGGAGAAGCTCTGAAAACTGAGTAAAATTTACCCCTTTGTAAGAGGCATTTACATTTATAAGGGAAATCTCCATTTGGAAGGGTGTCTCCCTCACTGTACCAGGAAGAGGGGGATGACTAAATCTTTAGAAACTCTTATCATTGGAGAAGGCAGCAACTTAAATCTGCATAACAACCTTACCCTTGTTTACTGTGCTTTTCCTGGTGATCGCCCATAACTGACTCACCATCACCACATCCTTTGTCTTTAGCTGAAGATGGTATTTAAGGTGCCCTTTTCCACCACTTTGAAGAGTTACTCACTTTTCCTAGGTCTCTCCCAAGTATACATGTTATTAGGCTTTTGTGATTTTTTTTTCTTCTGTTAATGTGTCTTACGTCAGTTAGGCCAGCCAAGAAAGTTAGAAGGGGAGGAGGAAAATCTCCCTCCCTGCTCCCGCTGAAAAAATTCCATTATCAAGGGAAAAATAGGGGAATTCATGGTTTGTTCTTCTGTCTGCCCTTACTCATCAAGTCAAAATTGGATAGTGTTGATAGAATGCACGTCTATTGAGCAGTGGAGTTAATTTTTTAAATATTATTTGTTTATTTATTTATTTATTTTCGGCTGCATTGGGTCTTTTTTTTTTTTTTTTTTTTTTTACTGTACGCGGGCCTCTCACTGTTGTGGCCTCTTCCGTTGCGGAGCACAGGTTCCGGACACGCAGGCTCAGCGGCCATGGCTCACGGGCCCAGCCGCTCCGCGACATGTGGGATCTTCCCGGACCGGGGCACGAACCTGTGTCCCCTGAATCAGCAGGCAGACTCTCAACTACTGTGCCACCAGGGACTCCCCCAGGGTCTTTTTTTTTTTTAACATCTTTATTGGAGTATAATTGCTTTATGCTGTTATGTTAGTTTCTGCTGTATAACAAATGATTCAGCTATATGCATATGTATATCCCCATATACCCTACCTACCACCCCTCTACGTGGTCGCAAAGCACCTAGCTGATTTCCCTGTGCTATGCAGCTGCTTCCCACTAGCTATCTATTTTACATTTGGTAGTATATATATGTCAATGCTACTCTCTCACCTCATCCCAGCTTACCCGTCCCCCTCCCCGTGTCCTCAAGCCCATTCTCTACATCTGCGACCTTCTTCCTGTCCTGCCCCTAGGTTCATCAGAACCATTTTCATTTTTAGAGTTCATATATATGTGTTAGCATACAGTATTTGTTTTTCTCTTTCTGACTTACTTCACTCTGTATGACATACTCTAGGTCCATCCACCTCACTACAAATAACTCAATTGCGTTTCTTTTTATGGCTGAGTAATATTCCATTGTATATATGTGCCACATCTTCTTTAAACATTCATCTGTCAGTGGACACTTAGGTTGCGTCCATGGCTATTGTAAATAGTGCTGCAATGAACTCCGTGGTACGTGACTCTTTCTTTTTACTTTTTTTTTTTTTTTTGCGGTACGCGGGCCTCTCACTGTTGTGGCCTCTCCCGTTGTGGAGCACAGGCTCCGGACGCACAGGCTCAGTGGCCATGGCTCACGGGCCCAGCTGCTCCATGGCATGTAGGATCTTCCCGGAATGGGGCACGAACCCGTGTCCCCTGCATCGGCAGGCGGACTCTCAACCACTGCGCCACCAGGGAAGCCCCATGACTCTGTTTCAATTATGGTTTTCTCAGGGTATATGCCTAGTAGTGGGATTGCTGGGCCATATGGTAGTTCTATTTTTAGTTTTTTAAAGAACCTCCATACTGTTCTCCATAGTGGCTGTACCAATTCACATTCCCACCAACAGTGCAAGAGGGTTCCCTTTTCTCCACACCCTCTCCAGCATTTATTGTTTGTCGATTTTTTGATGGTGGCCATTCGGATTCGTGTGAGGTGATACCTCATTGTAGTTTTGATTTGCATTTCCCTAATGATTAGTGATGTTGAGCATCTTTTCATGTGTTTGTTGACAATCTGTATATCTTTGGGAAAATGTGTATTTAGGTCTTCTGCCCATTTTTGGATTGGATTGTTGTTTTCTTGATATTGAGCTGCATGAGCTGCTTGTATATGTTGGAGATTAATCCTTTGTCAGTTGCTTCATTCGCAAATATTTTCTCCCATTCTGAGGGCTGTCTTTTCATCTATTTTTATGGTTTCGTTTGCTGTACAAAAGCTTTTAAGTTTCATTAGGTCCCATTTGTTTATTTTTGTTTTTATTTCCATTTCTCTAGGAGGTGGGTCAAAAAGGATCTTGCTGCGATTTATGTCATAGAGTGTTCTGCCTAGGTTTTCCTCTAAGAGTTTGATAGTGTCTGGCCTTACATTTAGGTCTTTAATCCATTTTGAGTTCATTTTTGTGTATGGTGTTAGGAAGTGTTCTAATTTCATTCTTTTACATGTAGCTGTCCAGTTTTCCCAGCACCACTTATTGAAGAGGCTGTCCTTTCTCCATTGTATATTCTTGCCTCCTTTAGCAAAAATAAGGTGACCATATGTGTGTGGGTTTATCTCTGGGCTTTCTATCCTGTTCCATTGATCTATATTTCTGTTTTTGTGCCAGTACCATACTGTCTTGATTACTGTAGCTTTGTAGTATAGTCTGAAGTCAGGGAGCCTGATTCCTCCAGCTCCGTTTTTCTTTCTCGAGATTGCTTTGGCTATTCGGAGTCTTTTTTTTTTTTTTTTTTTTTTTTTGCGGTACAAGGGCCTCTCACTGCTGTGGCCTCTCCCGTTGCGGAGCACAGGCTCCGGACACGCAGGCTCAGCAGCCATGGCTCACGGGCCCAGCCGCTCCGCGGCACGTGGGATCCTCCCAGACTGGGGCACGAACCCGCATCCCCTGCATCGGCAGGCGGACTCTCAACCACTGCACCACCAGGGAAGCCTTATTCGGAGTCTTTTGTGTTTCCATACAAATTGTGAACTTTTTTTTTCTAGTTCTGTGAGAAATGCCATTGGTAGTTTGATAGGGATTGCACTGAATCTGTAGATTGCTTTGGCTAGTATACTCATTTTCACAATGTTGATTCTTCCAATCCAAGAACATGGTATATCTCTCCATATGGTTGTATCATCTTTAATTTCTTTCATCAGTGTCTTATAGTTTTCTGCATACAGGTCTTTTGTCTCCTTAGGTAGGTTTATTCCTAGGTATTTTATTCTTTTCGCTGCAGTGGTAAATGGGAGTGTTTCCTTAATTTCACTTTCAGATTTCTCATCATTAATGTATAGGAATGCAAGAGATTTCTGTGCCTTAATTTTGTATCCTGCTACTCTACCAAATTCACTGATTAGCTCTCATAGTTATCTGGTATAATCTTTAGGATTCTCTAGGTATACTATCACGTCATCTGCAAATAGTGACAGTTATATGTCTTCTTTTCCAATTTGGATTCCTTTTATTTCTTTTTCTTCTCTGACTGCTGTGGCTAAAACTTCCAAAACTACATTGAATAATAGTGCTGAGGGTGGGCAACCATGTCTTATTCCTGATCTTACAGGAAATGGTTTCAGTTTTTCACCATTGAGAACAATGTTGGCTGTGGTTTGTCATATATGGCCTTTATTATGTTGAGGTAGGTTCCCTCCATGCCTACTTTCTGGAAAGTTTTTATCATAAATTAGTGTTGAATTCTGTCAAAAGATTTTTCTGTATCTATCGAGATTATCATACGTTTTTTATCCTTCAGTTTGTTAATATGGTGTATCACATTGATTGATTTGCATATATTGAAGAATCCTTGCATCCCTGGGATAAACCCCACTTGATCATGGTGTATGATCCTTTTAATGTGCTGTTGGATTCTGTCTGCTAGTATTTTGCTGAAGATTTTTGCATCTATGTTCATCAGAGATATTGCCCTGTAGTTTTCTTTTTTTGTGACATCTTTGTTGGGTTTTGGTATCAGGGTGATGGTGGCCTCATAGGATGAGTTTGGGAGTGTTCCTCCCTCTGCTATATTTTGGAAGTGTTTGTGAAGGATAAGTGTTATCTCTTCTCTAAATATTTGATAGAATTCGCCATCCAAATTTATTTTTTGGATGAGTATGCTGTATTCCTGTCTCACTGGTTGTTTGGCCTGCGACATCCAGCACTTGAGTTTGCAGGCTGTCGGATAGAGCTGGGTCTTGGTCCTGAGATGAGGACCTCCGGGAGGCCTCACTTCGATTGATATTCCCTGGGGTCTGAGGTTCTCTGTTAGTCCACCAGTTTGGACACAGAGTTACCACCACAGGAGCTTGGCCTGACCTCTGGCTTGGGACAAAGATCCCACAAGTTTCGTGGTGTGGTTAAAAAAAAAAAGGAAGAAAGAAAGAAAAAAAGGAGAAGTACAATATCAAAGAATAAAAAACAAAATAAAATTTGAAAGATAAAAAATATATTAGGAAAAATAAAACTATAATTGAAACAGCTGCAACAGGTAAAATGAAACCACAATAGAAAAAGGAAAAGAAAAAGGGGTGTGTGTGTGGGGGGGAACAAGCCAAAAGGAGAGAACAATAACAAAGTATAAAGAATAAGACAAAATTAGAAAAATAAAAGACTTGTTAGGAAGATTAAAAATATAAAGGAATCAATAACAGTGAATCAACAATGTAAAATCCTATACACTAACCCTATACACAATCCTATACACTAATGATGAGAAATCTGAAAGTGAAATCAAGAAAACACTCCCATTTACCACTGCAACAGAAAGAATAAAATATCTAGGAATAAACCTACCTAAGGAGACAAAAAACCTGTATGCAGAAAATTATAAGACACTGATGAAAGAAATTAAAGATGATACAAATAGATGGAGAGATATACCATGTTCTTGGAAGAATCAACATTGTGAAAATGAGTATACTAGCCAAAGCAATCTACAGATTCAATGCAATCCCTATCAAACTACCACTGGCATTTTTCACAGAACTAGAACAAAAAATTTCACAATTTGTATGGACACACAGAAGAACCCGAATAGCCAAAGCAATCTCGAGAACGAAAAACAGAGCTGGAGGAATCGGGCTCCCTGACTTCAGACTATACTACAAAGCTACAGTAATCAAGACAGTATGGTACTGGCACAAAAACAGAAAGATAGATCAATGGAACAGGATAGAAAGCCCAGAGATAAACCCATGCACATATGGTCACCTTATCTTTGATAAAGGAGGCAGGAATGTACAGTGGAGAAAGGACAGCCTCTTCAATAAGTGGTGCTGGAAAAACTGGACAGGTACATGTAGAAGTATGAGATTAGATCACTTCCTAACACCATACACAAAAATAAGCTCAAAATGGATTAAAGACCTAAATGTAAGGCCAGAAACTATCATACCCTTAGAGGAAAACATAGGCAGAACACTCTACGACATAAATCGCAGCAAGATCCTTTTTGACCCACCTCCTAGAGAAATGGAAATAAAAACAAAAATAAACAAATGGGACCCAATGAAACTTCAAAGCTTTTGCACAGCAAAGAAAACCATAAACAAGACCAAAAGACAACCCTCAGAATGGGAGAAAATATTTGCAAATGAAGCAACTGACAAAGGATTAATCTCCAAAATTTACAAGCCGCTCATGCAGCTCAATAACAAAAAAACAAACAACCCAATCCAAAAATGGGCAGAAGACCTAAATAGACATTTCTCCAAAGAAGATATACAGGTTGCCTACAAACACATGAAAAGATGCTCAACATCACTAATCATTAGAGAAATGCAAATCAAAACTACAATGAGATATCATCTCACATGAGTCAGAATGGCCATTATCAAAAAATCTAGAAACAATAAATGCTGGAGAGGGTGTGGAGAAAATGGAACACTCTTGCACTGCTGGTGGGAATGTGAATTGGTACAGCCACTATGGAGAACAGTATGGAGGTATGAACTACAAATAGAACTACCATATGACCCAGCAATCCCACTATTGGGCATATACCCTGAGAAAACCATAATTCCAAAAGAGTCATGTACCAAAATGTTCATTGCAACTCTATTTACAATAGCCAGGACATGGAAACAACCTAAGTGTCCATCATCGGATGAATGGATAAAGAAGATGTCGCACATATATACAATGGAATATTACTCAGCCACAAAAAGAAACGAAATTGAGCTATTTGTAATGAGGTGGATGGACCTAGAGTCTGTCATACAGAGTGAAGTAAGTCAGAAAGAGAAAGACAAATACCGTATGCTAACACATATATATGGAACTTAAGAAAAAAAAAATGTCTTGAAGAACCTAGGGGTAAGACAGGAATAAAGACACAGACCTACTAGAGAATGGACTTGAGGATTACACTACGAAACGCAAAATAGATAGCTAGTGGGAGACAGCCGCATGGCACAGGGAGATCAGCTCGGTGCTTTGTGACCACCTAGAGGGGTGGGATAGGAAGGGTGGGAGGGAGGGAGACGCAAGAGGGAAGAGATATGGAAACATATGTATATGTAAAACTGATTCACTTTGTTATAAAGCAGAAACTAACACATCATTGTAAAGCAATTACACTCCAATAAAGATGTTAAAAAAAAAATACAAGTTACCTTTAAAAATAAATAAATAAATAAATAAATAAATAAAAGAGGAAAAAAGAAAAAAAAAGCCTTGGGTATGGGGGCGGAGTTTAGGCTGGGGTGGAACTTAGGCAGTGGTGGGGTTTAGGGTGGGGCGGGACCTAGGCTGGTGGGGGAGGGTGACGTGACGTTTGAGCGTGGGGTGGGGTCTAGGCTCTGGACCCAAGTAGCTAGAAAAGGCCCTGGCGGCGGGGCGTAGGCGGGGCAACATTCAAGCGTGGGGCAGGGTCTCTGCTTAGGACCTGAGCGGAAGGAGAGAGGCAGCACGACGGAAGGAGGGCGTCTGGAGTGTGGAGTCCTGGAGTTTGGAGGTAGGGCCCTGAGTGAGGGTGTGTGGGTGGGGTTTAGGCCCAGTGTGGTTAGAGGGGGTCTCAGAGGGGGTCTCCGAGTGTAGATTTAGGGCCCTGGATGGGGGTGTAGGGGTGGGGCTTGGGTTCTGCACTGCTGGAGGGAGGCTCTGAGGACAGAAGATTAGGCCTGGGAGCCCAGCAGGGTCCCCAGTGCCTAAGTGGACAGGGACACACTGGCCATGTTCTCTTCCGTTCCTTTGCCCCCCTCCCCCACTGTCTCCCTCAGGGTCTCCCCCGTCGCCGATGGACCCCTAACCATGGGTGGGTCCTGCTGGATGTAGGAACACCTTCCCTCCCCCAGCCACCCCTCAGGGGTGCCATTCCTGGGAGTCCGGCCTTTACTTTTGCTCCCCCTCCCTCACACTCCCTCAGGACCAGCACGGCTGGAGGGGTCCTAGGTGGGCAGAGGATCAGGCCCGGGATCTCAGCAGGTTCCTGGGGGCCCAAGTGGGCAGGGGAGCCCTGGCCATGCTCCCTTTTGATCCTCTGCCCTCCCAGTGGTTCCCCAATTTACCCCTTTGGAGTGGGATCCCTTCCCCTCCCCCATCTTCCTCTCAGGGGTGCCAGTCCCATCTCACCTCCACTTCTCCTCCCCCTTCACTCCCCCCACGCTGCACGTCCTATCTGGTTGCTGGGGGTTCCTCCTGTCCCCTTAGGTGTCCGTGGTCCCTCACCGGTGCCTGGTAGATACCCTGGTTGTGAAGAGATGCGAATTCCACATCCTCCTAGTACGCCATCTTGACTCTCCTGCCCTGCATTGGGTCTTCGTTGCTGTGCGTGGGTTTTCTCTAGTTGCGGGAGCAGGGGCTGCTCTTCGTTGTGGTGCACGGGTTTCTCATTGCAGTAGCTTCTCTTGTTGTGGAGCACGGGTTCTAGGTGCGCGGGCTTCAGTAGTTGTGGCATGCAGGCTCAGTAGTTGTGGCTTGTGGGCTTTAGAGCACAGGCTCAGTAGTTGTGGCACATGGGCTTAGTTTCTCTGCGGCATGTGGGATCTTCCCAAACCAGGGATCAATCGCATGTCCCATGAATTGGCAGGCGGATTCTTAACCACTGTGCCACGAGGGAAATCCAGAGTTAACAATTCTAATCACCGATTACAGCATGTGGGGAGTTTCTGCACACCAGGCAATTCTCCAACACAGCTTGGTATCCTACAGTTCAATTCAATTCTGACACTATCTACCCTGAGATAGCATCAGTTCCCACAGGTTAGGGGTTCAGTCCTACAAGACTGCCTTCCATTTCCAGCGCCAACTGCAAATCCTGGTTGTTACCCATGCTTCTGGTTATAAATCAGAGTTTCTCACAACCGCCTTCTTGGGTTCAATTAGTTTGCTAGAGCAGCTCACAGGACTCAAGAAACTAGTTAGCTGACTAGATTACCAATTTCTTACAAAGGGTATTAAAGGGTATGACTCAATAACCAGATGAAGAGATATGCCAACTAAAGAAGGTTACTCACCATCTGGTTCTGAAACCGAGCAGAACCCTGTGGAGCTCCTGGGCACAGAAGCCTATCTGTGTCCCCCATTTCTTGTTTGTAGGGAATACCCTTCAGCCTCCATAAACTTCCCTGAGTACCAAAAGGCGGGTTCAAACAGTTGCTAATCAGGGAAGGGAGGGGATGCAGACAAGGGAGGAGGAATCAAGAAAAAATAGTGCAGCCTTGGGGCAGAGTCCTGGTTCCTCCTCAAGGATTACACATAACAATATCTTTGAGCTCTTCTGCAGAACTGAAACCCCCAACAGTTGGAAGATGTTAAGTACTTGACAGAAGCGTTCTTCATTCCAGAGAGAAGGGTACAGTTTGATAACCTTGAGAATCACAGAAGTTCCTCAGGAGACCACCTGAGGCCAGATTAAAGGAATGCAGGTCCTGCACACACCCTGATCCTTATCAGCAACCCCACCCTTGAACCACTGCTATAAAACTCCTCACCAAATCCCCCCTGGCTTGGGACGCATAGTTTTGAGGGCATGAGCCTGCTGTGTCCCCCTTTGCCTGGCAAAACAATAAAGCTGTTCTTTTCTACTTCACCCAAAACTCTGTCTCCAAGATTCAGTTTGGCACCGATGCACAGGGGCCCAGTTTTCAGCATCAGTTCTACAAGAATTAAGTCATTAGCCTCTCAGTCACTGACCTCCAACACACCCTGTAAGGGATTCAGGGTGGAGATCAGGAATTAGGTACTCTGTGCTCTGGAAAAACTGGCAAAACAGGCCTTCAGATAGTTAGATATTTTCAGGAGAAATTTTTTGTGAATCTGCATTCTTGCATCTTCCCATTCTTAGAAAGTCACTAAAACTGTTAGGGGAAACACTGACCAAAACCGCCCACCCTGGCCAGACAAGATAGTAGCCGTTTGCACAAGTTATCTTACAATAGGAGGTCCTGGTAAGGAACACAGCGCTAACAAGCTACCACCAACTGGAAGAATTTAAGAAAGGTCAAAAGGAGAGAGGAGACGCAAGTCAATATGTCCTACCAACCTCCCAGAATCCTTCTCGCTGGAATCCATCTTGGCTGAGCAATGCATGCACCACCAGGAAGGACCCTGAATCAGAATGATTAGACAGAGACAACCAGAAACTAACCCCATCACCATAAAACCCGAGACTGTGAGCGACATGGCAGAGCAGTCCTCCTGGGTTCCCTTACCCTCCTGCTCTCTGTCCGGGTGCCCTTCCCAGTAAAGTCTCTTGCTTTGTCAGCACGTGTGTCTCCTCGGACAATTCGTTTCTGAGTGTTAGACAAGAGCCCGCTCTGGGGCCCTGGAAGGGTTCCCCCTTCCTACAACAAAACTGTTAACTAAGCTATCTAAGTTCCTTATGACTAGCAGCAACCTTCTACTGAGATGTGTGCTTTTTTTTTTTTTTTTTTTGCGGTACGCGGGCCTCTCACTGTTGTGGCCTCTCTCGTTGCGGAGCACAGGCTCCGGACACGCAGGCTCAGCGGCCACGGCTCACGGGCCCAGCCGCTCCGCTGCATGTGGGATCTTCCTGGACCGGGGCACGAACCCGTGTCCCCTGCATCGGCAGGCAGACTCTCAACCACTGCGCCACCAGGGAAGCCCGAGATGTGTGCTTGATTGCACCTATACCCTTCACCAAAATCACCTACACCCTTTGCCAAAATCACATACGTACTGACCTCCCGCTTTACCTTTTGAACAGTTTCTCAGAGCTATCTGAGAGGCTGTCTCCCAGGCTATAGTTGTCAGTAAGACACTGAATAAACTCAGCTCACAGCTTCTACGTTGTGAATTTTTTTTTCAGTTGACAGACATCAATACACAGGGTGCCATCCCAAACAAAGGAGCTTCTGTCATCATGGTGGAAGCACTCTGGTTCACCAGCCTGGAAGCTCTCCAAACTCTGTCCTGGGGCTTTATGGAGGTTTTGGTTCACAAGCAGATTGATCAAATCATTGATGACTGGCGATGGATTCAACCTCTAGCTCCTCTTTCCCTCCCTTCCCTTCCCTCCTTGTCCTTTCCTTCCCTCTAATCACATGGTTTGTTCTCCTGACAATCAGCCCCCTTCCTTAGGTGGGGCCAGTAGTCACCTCAATAACATAACAAAAGGTATCTTTGTCATTCTTATCACTTAGGAAATTGCAAGAGTTTTAAGATCTCTGTGCCGGAAATGGGGACAAAGACCAAATATATGTTTCTTATTATGGGTCACTATATCACAGGAGTTAAAGCAGTTGTTTTACTTTTGTACAGTGTTTCCACTGCTCTGGTAAGAACAAAATACAGTTGATTCTTGTTATTCACGGTAGTTATGGTCTAGAAAGTTACCACAAACACGGAATTGGTGAATACTGAACCCCAGTGCTCCCAAGGGAAATTCAGAGTTAGGTTCCTGCAAGCTTCTGATCACATTTTCATCAACAGATCAATACATAACCTTATTTTATGTGTGTTTCTCTTTAAAGACACTTTATTTAACATACAGTATTGATTCATTAACATTTGAACTCACAGTCAACTGCACTAACTCATGCCTAAAGGAGGCTTATCTAGCACACATATTTTCTCCATAAGGCACGTCACAGCTTTCTTGCCCTTTGAACCTTCAGCACTACACTTGGGGGTCACTTGAAACAGTGAAATCATGAACAAAACCCACAAAATGCAAAAAAATGTGACACTAAATAGACCACAAAGAAGACACTTGTTTACAGTTTGAGACCTAAAACAAGAAAGCAGAACTTCACCTCTTTCAACCTGTTAAGAAAATTAATAAACGGAAACCTCAGTTGAATAGAGTGGGGGACTAGAAGGGGAAGCTGTCACCCCTTGGGATGATAGCACAGCCCAAAAGGAAAAAGGAAGACTCCTCTGCTTTCTCAGCAAGGAGCCAATGAAAAGCCATGGACTCTTTGTTTGCTACAGCCCTCCCAATTTCCTTTTCATCCTTGTCAAGTACCCTTCCATTGCCATGTGGGGACTTGCACATGGCACACCATGTTCACAGACCTCGAATTACAATTCTCTGCCGTTTCCGAATAAACCCATCTTTGCCGGAGAAATATCTGGCAGTCTATTTGTTTTAGGTCAACAAACCTTGGGAGGGAATATGCATGTTGTCCAATTCCAATTTTTCCCACACTGTGCATGCACATGTCCATGAATGACCAAAAGTGCTGAGAGCATTGATTTTGAGGTTACAAATAAATTTTAGCTAGTAGGCAAATTCACAGACACAGAATCTAAAAATAGTGAGGATCAACTCTGTGTATGCATGTACAAATTACAAAATAAAAATGGTGTAATTTTGGTGATTCCACTGATGAGTTAGTTAAATGCTGATATATTTACATTTAAAACTGGCATTTGCACGATATACAGCTGAATGGCAAAATTATGTTAACAATTTAAAATTCAAGCTTTACTTAGAATGACATTAAGTAGTAAGTGAAAAAACACAAGTCAAGGGACTAGAAGAAAGGAAAACGTTTTCTATTTTAGCACCTCTGACAACACTTTTTCTTCCTGATTTTTGAAGAAGGGGTCCCACTTTTTCATTTTGCATTGGGCCTCACGAGTTATCTATCTGGCCCTGTTCCCAGGGGCCTTCTTTCCCTGTCCTCCAGTTTAGGTGCTTGTCCCAGTGTTGTGTATTGGTTTGATATGATTTCAAATCCAGGTGTTTATCACCTAGGTGAAGTTGTTTTAATCTACTTGTTTATGACTAAGACAAAAAATGTTGTTTTTAGAAGTAAAGTTGTTTTCACATGAGAATGAAGTAAGCTGTGTCAGGATGTCATCATCTCATCTGTTGTTGATAAGCAGTCAGTAGCCTAGTGGCTGAGGGATCCGGAAGGGGGCTTTTCCGTAGAAGATGTGGAGAAGGAACTATGGCCAGGGAACATTTAGACTATGAGTACCGAGATTTTTGTCTGGGCAGAGCTACTCTTTATTAACCTAGTTCTCCAAAGACCTTGGGGCATTGGCCCCTGCTTTGGTAAAGGCAACTTCTTTATTGGCAGTGGTGACCAACTGCTGGGAGATCAGCCAGCCTGCCAACACAACCACCATCATTCCCTAGCAACGTGCTTTAGCAACCAGGGACTTTTATTTTTGTGCTGGCGTCGGATGTCAACTCTAACAAGAAATCAAAGCTCATAGAAAAGGTATTCCCTCAACTAAATTTGGACTTTATTCTTTTCATCTCCCCTTGCCTGGAGCAATCTATCATTGGTTTGGTGTATGTTGTTTCTTTACTGGCTTATTAAGAGACACGATCCTGTATGCTATTGGCTTGTGAAATCACCGTAATTCCCGCAGTGAACCTGTGTTAAATAAAATATTTAACAGGAACAATCTCAGTCTCTGAGCATAATCTGCCACCCCCAAACAAAGTACTGAGTCTCTTTACGGGAATATGGGACATTCGTCTTCCCCACTCCAACCTCAAGAAACACATCCTTTCTCACAGGGAGAGCTCTGGCTCCCTCAGTCCTTCACTCTCCCCAGCATTCTATGCCCCAAGCCTAGGATTTGCAGGCTTCAGTGTCAGCTAGACAGACAATAAATGACCATCCCTACCTATGCTAGCAGATTCCTATAGAGAAAGACAGGCCCAGTCCAAAGATCAAACAGATAAAGACTCTTCCATCTATGTTTCCTTCTTCTATTATATCAGTACCAGATAAAGACCTCTGGCTGGTTCCTTTAATTAGTCAATCTATTAAAGTAATAAAATCTAAAACCATGGAAGTTTCAAATGAGACATGGGGAAAAGGTTTATAATCTCAGAGTGGCAAAGGTCTTTCTAAACATGAACCCAAACTTAGCTATAAAGAGAAAGATTGATAAATTTGACTACTGTATTAGTTTTATGAGGCCATCAACTTAGTGACTGACAACAACATAAATTTATTACCTTACAGTTCTGGAAGTCAGACGTCTGAAATGAGTCTCACAGGACTAAAACCAGGGTATCGGTAGAACTATATTCCTTCAGGAGGCTCCTTGCCTTTTTCAGCTTCTAGAGACTGACTGCATTCCATGCATGGCTCATGGCCTTTATCCTTCATCTTCAGAGCACACACTCCAACCCTGTTTCTGTTGTTGTATCTCCTATTTTTTCACGGTGCCACGCAGCTTGCAGGATCTTAGTTCCCCGACCAGAGATTGAATCCAGGCCCAGGCGGTGAAAGTGCCTAACCACTGGACCACTGGGAAATTCCCTGCACCTCCTTTTCTGACTCTCACCTCTCTTGTCTCTTGTCTCCCTCTTATAATGACCCTTGTGATTACATTGGGCCCGCTCAGATAATCCAGGATAATTTCCCCATCTCAAAATTATTAATTTAGTCACATCACATAGTCCTTTTTACCACATGGGGTAACATATTCACAAATGCCAAGGACTGAGACATGACTATCTTTGGGAGGGACATTATTTTGTCTACCACAACTACATAACAGATTAACATATCTGATGATAGATGAAGCTGATAGCATCTGAAGCTCTGTTATAAGATTCAGAAAAGTAAAATGATATGTGCACACATAGGCATACACACACATCTGGGTTTTAAAAGAAAAAATGAGAGTAGGAAGATGGCTGCTAGGCCTGGCACATCTGCTGGTTTCTTGATAAACTGATTTAGATTATGTACCAGATAGTGTATTAATTTAGTGCAGGTGCTTCCTTTCCTAGAAATCACAGCAAACATCAAAGCAGAAAGCAACCATGTAGAGCCACCAATGCCCTGGGAGATACCAGGCAGACACATCAGGGGAGGTTTCCAGTTGGCCAAATTTATTTGAAAATCCCTGAGTAGCTTACACTTAGATACTTAGAACCTCTGACAAAGCTTGGGTTTGTCACAGGTGTCCTGGCTAACCCTGATTCCCTATAAGAGGTATGTGTTCTTGATAATCTCAGATAAAGGCGTAAGTCTCTAAGTGTGTTCTAATTTTTCAGAATCTCCCACAAAAAATACGTATTCATCTGCTGCTGAGTGGAATGCTCTGAAAATGCCAGTTATGTCAAATTGGTTGATAATGTTGTTTAGGTCATACATATCCTTATTGATTTTCCTTCTACTGGTTCTATCAACTACTCAGAGAGGAGTGTTGAAATCTTCAAATGTAATTGTGAATTTCTCTATCTATCCTTTCAAGTTCTACCCATTTTGTCTTCATGTCTTTTGAAGCTCTATTGTTAGTTGCATGCACGTTTAGGATTGTTATGTCTTCTTTTTTTTTAATTTATTTTTATTTATTTATTTTTGGTTGCTGTGGGTCTTCATTACTGCACACAGGCTTTCTCTAGTTGCGGCGAGTGGGGGCTACTCTTCGTTGTGGTGTGCAGGCTTCTCTTGTTGCAGAGCACAGGCTCTAGGTGTGAGGGCTTCAATAGTTGTGGTGCATGTGCTTAGTAGTTGTGGCTCGAGGGTTCTAGGGTGCAGGCTCAGTAGTTGTGGCGCACAGGCGTAGTTGCTCCGTGGCATGTGGGATCTTCCTGGAGCAGGGCTCGAACTCGTGTCCCCTGCATTAGCAGGCGGATTCGTAACCACCGCGCCATCAGGGAAGCCCCTGTTATGTCTTCTCATTGAATTGACTCTTGTCATTATTTAATGTCCCTCTTTATTGCTGGTAAAATTCCTTGTTCTGAAGTCTACTTTATCTGACATTAATATAGCCACTACCTACCCCCCTTCCTTCCTTCCTTCTACCCTTCCTTCGTTCTTTCTTTCCTTTCTTTCACTTAAAAAATGTTTAACCCTTTTTATTTTGAAGTAATTTTAGACTTACAGAAAAATTCCAAAAATAATACAGAGATTTCCCACATATCCTTCATCCAACATTCCCTAATGTTAACATCTTGCGTAACTGTGATATGATGATAAAAACTGAGAAGTTAACCTTGGTACAAGATTACTGACTAAGCTGTACACTTTATTTGACTTTTATTAGCTTTTGGCCAATGTCCTTTTTCTGTTCCAGGATCCATTCCAGGATCCCACAGAACACTTAATTGTATATCTTCTTAGGCTTCTCCAGTCTGTGGAAGTTCATCATTCTTGCCTTGTCTTTCATGATTTTGACACTTTAAATGAACAGTACCTGTCAGTTATTTTGTAAAATATTCCTTGATTTGTGTTTGATGTCTTCTCATCATTAGGTTGAGGTTTTACATCTTTCAGCATGATGTGCCCTTCTCAGTACATTATATCTGCAGGTACATGATGTCAATATGTCTTATTACTGGTGATGTCTAACTTGATCATTTGATTTAGGTGGTGTCTGCAAGATTTCTCCACTGAGAATTGACTATTTTCTGCTTTGTAATAAATAAATATCTGGGGGAAGATACATTGAACCTGTTCACACACCTAATTTCTCCTCAAATTTTCTCCCATTAATTTTAGCATCTATTGGTGAATCTTGTCAGTGACAATTAATACAGTCATCTCATAATGATAATTTTCTATTTCCTTCATTCCCTCTACATTTATTAACTGGCATTTATCTGTAAGGGAGAGCCATTCCTTTTCTCCTGCCAGCTTTCTTTTTGATTAGTGTTTGCAGATTATATCCCTTTCTATACTTTTACTTTTAACCTATCTGTGTCTTTAAAGTGGGTTACAGTTGACCCTTGAGCAATGTGTGTTTGAACTGCATGAGTTCACTTATATGCAGATAATTTTCAATAGTAAATACATGGTCTGTGGTTGGTTGAATCCATGGATACGCAGGGCCACTCTAAGTTATGTAAGGATCAATTTCCTCATTGTTCAAAAGTCAATTGTATTTGTATGTAGCGTATGTTGTGGTAATTTTAAGAAATCACTTATTGAAATGAAATATAATAATATAAAATTAACACTTTTAAAGTGAACAATTCAGTGATATTTAGTACAATTTACAATGTTGTGCAACCGTGATGTGGTCTTTTTAAAATACAGTCTGACAGTCTCTGCCTTTTAATTGGTATATTTAGACAATTTACATGTAATATAATTATTAATATTATTGGATTTAGGGTTACCATTTTATTATTTGTTTTCTGCTTTTCCTTTCTATTTCTTTTGCTGTTTTTGTCCCCCACTGCTCTGCTTTCTTTTTGATTATTTGAATATTTTTTATTATTTTACTTTATCTATTGGCCTTTTGGCTATATTGCTTTGGATTTTTATTCTAGGGGTTGCTCTAGGAAATTCAGTATATATATATCTAACTTTTCACAGTTTACTCAGAGTAAATATTTTACTATCTCAAATAATATGTAGAAGCTTTTAACCATATAGGCCTCTTTACCCTTTCTCCTTTATATTATAGCTGTCATATGTATTATAGGAACATTTGAAAACTCCAACAGACAATGATATTGTTTTTGCTTTCACTCAGTCATATATATTAAAGAAACATGAGAGATGAAAAATAGACTTTTATATTTACCTAGCTATTTACCACTTCTGTTGGTCTTCCTTTATTCTTAAATTTCCAAGTTTCCCTCTAGCATTGTTTCCCTTAAGCTTGAAGAACTTCCTTTCTTCCTGTTCTTTTAGGATATGTCCATTGATGACAAATTTTCTTTCATTTGAAAATGTCTTTTTTTTTTGGCTGTGCTGCACAGCTTGCAGGATCTTAGTTCCTTGATCAGGGATTGAACCTGGGCCATGGCAGTGAAACCACCAAGTCCTAACCACTGGACCATCAGGGAATTCCCAAAAATGTCTTTATTTAGCCTTCATTACTGAAGAATATTTTTGTTGAATGTAGGACTCTGGGTTGACAGATATTTTAGTACAAGATTTTGTTCCACTGTTTTCTAGCCTCCACAGTTTCTGTAACAGAGATGAACAAACCTGACTCCATATTGTATCTATTCAATATGCTCTAACCTTTGTGCTCTGTTGCCTGTGCTTAGTCATGCTGGCTTTGCACCTTTTGCAAAAGAATGTTGCCTATAGCCTGAAATGTACAGGATAGTCCATTCTCAAGGCTCTGACCTTTAAAGGTATAACACTTTTCCTTTAAAAAGTTGCAGAACAGAGAATAACATTTGTCTTGTTGGAGGTTTATAGGAACATTTTGACCAGACCTAGGTGGACAGCTGCAAGAACAAGGGTTCCTGCGCTAAGAAGTTTGCAGTAACCAACTTCACCCCCTCCCCTTTTAGTATAAAATAAGCCTGAATTCTAATTCAGGTAAGATGGTTCTTTGGGAACCATCCAAAGAACCATAGAATATGGTTCTAGTCCACCATATTCTTTGTCTGCTGGCTTACTGAATTAAATTGTTATTCTTTGCCCCAACACATCATCTCTTGATTTATTGGCCTGTTGTGCAACAAGCAGCACAAGGTTGGACTCAGTAACATTTCTGATGAGAAATCTGCTGTAATTCAAATAATTGTTCATCTCTGTGTCCACTATATTTCATTTTTCTCTAGCTGCTTTCAAGAATTTTCTTTATTCTTTTTTTTAGCAGTTTAATTATGATGTGTCTTCACGTGTGCGGTTGGGGGTTTTTGGGTTTTGTTTTTTTTGTTGTTGTTTTAGTTTTTCCTGTTTGGGGTTCACCAAGCTTCTTGAATCTGCAAATTTATATCTTTCATTAAATTTGGGAAGTTTTAACCTATTATTTCTTCTAACATGTTTCTGCATCAATCTGTCTTTCTTCTTCTTTGGAACTCCAATGTCATAAATGTTACAATTTAAAAAAATTTTTTTATTCCACAGAAACCTGAGATACTGTTCATTTTTCATCCTGTTTTTCTCTTTGTTCTTCAGATTGAATACATTCTATTGATCTATTTTCAGGTTCATTAATTCTCTCTTTTATAATCTCCATTCTGCTGTTAGCCCATCAAATGAATTTTTAAATTTCATGTGCTATATTTTTTCAGTTTAAAAAATTTTCTATTTGTTTCTTTTTTATAGTTTTAATTTCTCTTCCAAGAACTTCTATCTTTCTGTTCACTTCAGGTATGTTTACCTTTAGCAAATGAAGCATAGTTACCATAGCTGCTTTAAAGTCTGTGTGATAATTCCAACATCTGGGTCATCTTGTGGTTGACATTTGTTAATTGTCCCTTGAGAACTGATCACACTTACCTTTTATTTTTATGTAAAGTAATTTTAGATTATATGCTAGGCATTTTTAATATTATGCTATATAAGGTATGGGTCCAGTTAAAATCCTCTTAAGAATGTTGATTTTTTTTTTCATTATAGCAGACAATCAACCTAGTTAGGGTCAGACTTGCTAGTTCTGCTTCATCTTCTGTGGGCAGTAGTTTCAATCTCAGTTCAGTTCTCAAAGCCTTTGCTGTACTGATTTCAGTCTGTCCCATGCAAGCACAGTTCAACATCAACCCATGACATGTATAGGTTCATACACAGAATTAAGTGATCCCTTCTCCAGTTCTCTCCTCCTCATGAGTCCTCTCACACTCTCAGGCCCTCAGGGCCACCTTTTCCAGTTCCTCTGGCCAGATAGAATTTTAACTGAAATTTTAATTGCCTACATTACCATCAAAGTACAGCTTTGTGCCCCATTTCCACAACTAGGGCCCCATTTCAAAGAAGAGGTAAGAGAGGAAAAAAATGAGGATCACATACACATACTCTCTTCAATCCTCTTTTCCTGTTTCTTCTTTTTAGAAAGATGGGGTTTCTACTACAAGTTTAGCCTCTTCTGCCACCACCACACAGTGTTATAACTGGTACCTGCCCTCCGGTCAAAGCTATGAGAAAAAGGAGGAAATTTTTTTAAAAAACAAAAAATTCACATCTGTATGGCTCATTTCTCTAAGTTTTGACTTCTCTTGACAATTTATCTTCTTTTGTTTACTTTCCAGATCCTCATGTAGTTGCTTTTCATGTTGTGTCCAGAGTTATTAGCTGAATCCATAGGAGATGGAGGATGTAGTGGTCTTATTCCATCTTGGAAAGAACCAGAAGCTTCACCTTTATTATTTTTTATGTTTGAGTTATTTGATTAAAAAGAAAAATGTTCTGGCTTATTCAGCCTTATACAGAGTTCATTCTGGAGTCTCTTGTATCTTCTGTCAGATACAGTTTCTCCCAGTATTAAAGCAGGTTTGATAGTATTCGTTGAAATGTGATGGTTGGGATGTTACATAGAAAGGTTGAGAACCACTGAGCTGACAAGCTATAGTTCATCTTCAGTTAGTTACAGCCACTCTGTTAGCCAAAGGTCAGCATAAACACATTCAGCTGGCCACCTCACTAGGGTTTGGGCCAGTGTTGATTTTTTTTAATGCTATTCTCAACAGGCTTAGCCTCTTAATTAATTAGAGAATTAAAATTTTTTGTTTGGCTCTTTTTTATATATCTTAAGCCCTATTGTGTTGTACTGCCTGTGTGCCCAGGGATACCAAGCAGTTCTTAAAACAAACAAAAATAATTAATTAATTAACCCTTAATCAACTCCCAGAAGCCCATGTAAGGAAGAGAGCCTGTTTTATGCCTTTGCACAGTTAGCCTGTGTTCAGGTCTGGATGATGGGGGAAGAGAAGACTTTTCATGTATCAGTCAGTCCATCAAATTCAATCAGCAGAGACCCCATCAACACTGAATAAGTCATCTGATGCTCACTGTCCCACATGACACTTTGGCAATACATAGATGGGTCTGAGGGCTTAGAAAACCAACTGCTGGTAGATCTGTCCTGCAGTCTTGGGGTATGTCTGAGCAGTCCCAAGCCCTCTTCACCATCACACTTCCTGAAGCACTGTAGTAGGCACTTTCACAAATATTATCTTGTTTCATAGGCAAAGACTTATCTGGATGCCAATTTATGGGGCCTTGGATGGCCCTGGGCTACCTCACAGTTGAAAAATCTGCTTGACCTGGTATGAAAGTTGACAGCCAATGTTTGGGGCAAATTTTTTACCATTCTTTTTACCAAAAATCCTTGATCTCTTAATTGTGGGAAAAGGCTCCACCTTCGATGCAAAGTTCTTCAGGAAACCTTTGCCTTTGGCAGAGTCTATATTCTCAACAGTTATACTAGTCTTAGAGGATATCAGGGATGACTCCTGGGTTTGGGACCTAAGCAAATAGATGATGAGTAGATGGTATGTCATTTGCTGGGGTGGGGAAGACTGAGGAGAAACAAGTTTCGGAGTGGGGAATTAAGAGCTCTGCTTTGAATATATTATGTTTGATATGTTTTAGAGAGCCGAGTAGAGATGTGAAGTAGGTAATTAGATGAAAGTTTGGAGTTTAGGGAGTCACAAGCCCGTAGACAGTATTTAAAGCCATGGAAGGGGAAGTGGTCCCCTAGGGAGAGAATCAGGATAGAGGAAAGAAGGAGATGCAAGTCCCAGTTTTGGAGCTCCATCATTTGAAAGTTGGAGAAAAGAGCCAGGAAAAGAGACTGATTGCCTGATGCTATAGGAGGAAGACTATGAGAGTGTGTTGTCATAGAAGCCATGTGAAGAGAGTGTTCCCGAGAAGTAGTGGTCATCCATGGCCAACGATGCTGAGAGGTTGAGTGAGAAGGGGCATGGAGATGTTCTTTGGATTTGCCAACATAGAGCTCATAGTGACTTCAGTTTCTCTGTCAGTAAAATGGGTTGTTCTGAGGATTATAGATTATAGAGAGTCTATATCTAAGTTGTCGTTAGCCTGAGTTCAAATGATTTTACTTTTTTTTTTTTTTTTTTTTTTTTTTTGCGGCACGCGGGCCTCTCACTGTTGTGGCCTCTCCCGTTGAGGAGCACAGGCTCCGGACGCGCAGGCTCAGCGGCCATGGCTCACGGGCCCAACCTCTCCGCGGCATGTGGGATCTTCCTGGTCCTGGGCACGAACCCGTGTCCTCTGCATCGGCAGGCGGACTCTCAACCACTGTGCCACCAGGGAAGCCCTGATTTTACTTTTTAACTGAGGTATAGTTGATGTACAATATTATATAAGTTTCAGGTGTACGACAGTGATTCACAATTTTTAAAGGTTATATTCCATTTATAGTTATTATAAAGTTTGGCTATATTCCCTGTGTTGTACTATTTATCCTTGTAGCTTGTTTATTTTATACATAGTAGTTTGTACCTCTTAGTCCCCTTCCCCTATCTTGCTCCTCCCCCTTTCCCTCTCCCCACTGGTTTGTTCTCTACATCTGTGAGTCTGTTTCTTTTTTGTTATAATCACTAGTTTCTTTTATTTTTTTGATTCCACATATAAGTGATATCACACACTGTGGAAAAAGGATGTCGCCTGCCATTTCAGTAAACAAAGGATGTTGCAGCCATAAAACCGTCAGCTAGCTACTGCAGCAGCCCCTGATGGTGCAACCTGAGGGGAATTCAGGATGGAGAAAAACAGGGTACTGGCCCTAGATAGTTAAAATGCATATCAAAAGAATAATTTCAATGAGCCCAGACGCTTGCATCTTGCCATACATAGAAAGGTACTAAAATCATTACTTGAGATGGCAGTAATCTTTTGATGTTTGAATACATGGGGGGGGGGTTTCCAGCAAAAATTCCTATATATACTGGCTCCTCTCTTTTCTCCTTGGAACAGTCCCTCAGAGCTATCTGAGAGGCTGTATCCCAGGTTTAAGTCCTCAGTAAGTCTGCCAAATAAAACATAATTCTCAACTTTTAGGTTGTGCACTTTTTTTTTCAGTTAACACAGTGTTTGTCTTTCTCCGTCTAAATGATTTTACTTTTGCAGTGATGTTCTATCAGTAATTCTCAAACTTTAATATTTATTTGAATCACTTGGAGGGCTTGTTAAAATACAGTTTTTCTGATTCAGTAGGTCTGAGAATTGTATTCCTAACAACACTCCAGGTGTTGCTGAGTCTCTACCTGTTTGACAAATAAGAAGCTACAGCCTTTTCCAGGGGTTACTCTCTGCTCCTGCTTTTGAGGATCCCCATGACGCCTATATGTCCATAGAAAGGCCTGATTACTGCTTGTTACTTCAGCCCATTGGTGAAAAGGAGACTAAAATACACTTTGAGCTGGGCCCAATTTCTGGTCCCTGACCGCCCCTCAGAGACACCACTCTGACCAAGTCATTCATGCCCTCTGGCCTCTGCCCCAGCGTGGGCAGCCAGGCACCTGCTGCCACTGCTAATAATGGAGCCACAGATCCACCACTCAGTAGAGCTAGAAATCCATCAACGGCACTGGTATCAGTTTCTTGGCTTACACCCCAGAAATCCTGAAGGAATAAAACCCTAGTCTACTGACTCCTAAAGAGCTTAGTTTAGACCTCTCTAGGTTTCCACAGACAGCATAACTTTAGTGAAATGGGAGGAAACATACTCCATTTCGACTAAACCCAAGGCAAAACTGCCTGGCTCTGCAAGTGGTAAGCTCATTCAATTCACATGCATACACTCCTCCGGAGTCACCACCACTCAGTACACTGTCAAAGGGACTCCCCTTTAGACCTTTGAATTGAATTTGCGTCACTGGCCCAAGTCCATTTTACCCTGTAGGGATTTTCCTGTTAGGAATCTGATTGTCCTTTCCTGAAAACTTGCTTTGCCTGGGCCTTCCCGATTCATCAGTCATGCTGTTTTTGTTTGTTCAAGTTTATTTATTTATTTATTTTTTGGCTGCCTTGGGCCTTCGTTGCTGCGCCTGGGCTTTCTCTAGTTGTGGCGAGCGAGAGCTACTCTTCGTTGCAGTGCACGGGCTTCTTATTGCAGTGGCTTCACTTGCTGTGGAGCACAGGCTCTATGCATGCGGGTTTCAGTAGCTGCAGCACACGGGCTCAGTAGCTGTGGCTCGTGGGCTCTAGAGCACAGGCTCAGTAGTTGTGGTGCATGGGCGTAGTTTCTCCGCGGCATGTGGGATCTTCCCGAACCAGGGATAGAACCTGTGTCACCTGCATCGGCAGGCAGGTTCTTAACCACTGTGCCAGAAGGGAAGTCCCATCGGTCATGTTTTTGTAACCTTAAATCTCAGTGGGGTCAGAGTTCCTGTTCCCTCTGTTTTGTGGGATGGATTAGTTTCTAAATAAATTCATGGCTGCAGAAAGATACAAGGGATTCCACCAGAATCCACCAACCACAACAATCAAACCCCAAAACCAAATAGATGCACTGGGGGAGGGGCATTGTTAAACTCTCAGCAAAAGCTCAAGGTCCACCCAGGCCTGTAAAACACTTAGCATGTACATGGTACAGATGTTCAATAAATGGTAGCTATTATTATTATTGCCTGTTTCTGCCTATAAACTCTCCTTCTCCCCAAACCAGTTTCCCCTTAGGCTTTCCCTACCCATCCCAGGGCCACAGCCCTAATATTAGTCCTCATTTCTTTATACCCAACTTGCTCCCAACATCTGACTATCTAATCTCTCCCCCTCCAGCCTCTCTCTCTCCCACTCCATTTTGTCACGTCATTCCCTTGCACAAGAACAGTGGTTCCTTATTTGTAATTATCCAAATTCCTCTCCCTGGCTGTTAAACCCTATTCCCCTATGTATGCAATCTTAGCATTTACTCCCCAAAATTCATTCAAACGCATATTGAATGCCTTGAGGCACTGGGGCTATGAAGATGAGCAAGATGTTTCTGTTCTCAATGAGTTTACAGTGTGTGGAAAGAAACAAATGAGCAATAAGCCGATTCCTGAACCATGTGACAAAGCACAGGCTGCTGGAACTCAGGGGTAACCAGTCAGTAGGTTGACTGAGGGTGGAAAAAAGGAATTTGGGGGCAGAATAAACTACATGTGTAAAAGTATGGGGGCTTGAGAAGTAGGACACATTCAGGTTATTGCAGGTTATTCAACAAGACAAAGCAAAGAACTGGAGGAGAGTGGACTAGCAAGTTTTTGGGATGAATAGGTAGGCAGGAGTAAGATTTTTAATAATAATAGACATTAATAGAAGCTTAGAATTTATCCTAAAGGCAGTGAACAGGATTGGAAGGATTTTCAATAGGGGAGTAATGTTTAATTTTAACATACAGGTTTGGAATTGTTCTGATTCATAAATAAGTCCTAATTAAGGGGCATGTTATGTGTTTTGAAGAGCTTATCAGTACAATACAGAGAGATCACGTGTTTGTGAACATGGAAGAGAGGGTAAGAGGAGTGACCTTCAGTAACACCATGTATACCAATGTAGGAAACCATATTTAGCCAGCCTATCAGGGAATACAAAACTAAAACCATTACTAGTATAACCTTCCTTCATTTTGCATAAAACTGTGTATCTGCAAAGAATGAGTGATAAAGAAGCTTGGAGAAGCAAGATAGCTTCCAGTCAGTATAGGACAATCCAAGTGAATTGTGCCTCTTTTCATGAAATGGATTATATTACCTATTAAAATTATATGCATTTTAAAAAATTTGCATAGATTAATACATAAACATGGTATAAAATTCAAACACTATAAGCCAGTGAAAGTAAGCTTCCTCCCATGCTACGTAGGAGATATCCCCTGTCCCCTTGTCCCTCCCTAGAAGCAACTACTGTTTTAAGTCTATTAAAAAATCTTTCAGAGATGTTCTGTGATATACAAGTGGTATATCATCGAATATGCTCTTTTGCATGTTCATGCACATTAATACACAGAGGTACATAGTACAAAGCACATCATTCTTCATGACAGCATAGAAATTCATTGTATGTCTGTACTATTTTTGTACTTAGCCATTATAGTATTTATTGGCATTTAGGTTATATCATATCCATGTACATATGTCACTTTTGCTCATGTGTATGTACAAGAATAGGATAAACTTTTTTTTTTTTTTTTTTTTTTTTTGCAGTAAGCGGGTCTCTCACTCTTGTGGCCTCTCCCGCTGCGGAGCACAGGCTCCGGACGCGCAGGCTCAGCGGCCATGGCTCACGGGCCCAGCCGCTCTGCGGCATGTGGGATCTTCCCAGACCGGGGCACGAACCCGCGTCCCCTGCATCGGCAGGCGGACTCTCAACCACTGCGCCACCAGAGAAGCCCAGGATAAACTTTTAGATGTAGAATTTCTCGGTCAAAGTATAGAGAAGTCATTTTTAAAAACTAGTTTTTATATAATAAAAGTAACATATATAGTAAAATAATATTTGAATCAGTACAAAAAAATATAATAAAAGTCTCCATTCCACCTCAGACATCCAGCTCCTCTCTCTTCAATTAACCACCATTTATAGATTCTTCCAGAAACTTTTCTGTGCATAAGTAAGTGTGTGGTGTGTGTGTGTGTGTGTGTGTGTGTGTGTGTGTGTGTGTGTGTGTCGTTTACATTATATTTGCATTTTAGAAAGAGAAATTCTGTGGTAGAGAAATTCTGTTTGGAAGGGAGACTAAGAAGAGGGCAAGATGGACAGGCAGCAAAAGCAATGAGGAGGCTGGCTGTGGCAGCAATCTGGAAAATGAGCAACAAGTGATAAAGGCCTAAACTAAGCAGAAGAAATGGGAATGGAAAAGAAAAAGGAATATTCAAGAGATATTTAGGAGGTAAAGTCAATAGGATTTCCTAAGTATTTGGATATGGAAGGTGAGAAAAGAGAGAAGTCCTCATTGATTCCCAGATTTTTTTTTTTTTTTAATATTTATCTGGCTGCACTGGGTCTTAGTTGTGGCACGTGGGATCTTCGTTGCCCCATATGGGATCTTTTTTTTTTAGTTGTGGCATGTGAACACTTACTTGAGGCATGTGGGATCTAGTCCCCTGACCAGGGGTCGAACCTGGCCCCCCTGCATTGGGAGCGCAGAGCCTTAGCCACCGGACCACCAGGGAAGTCCCCATTCCCAGATTTCTGACCTCAGTAACTGGGTGGATGGTGAGTGGCACCATCCACTAAGACAAAGACTTCAGGAGGAAGTATAGATGTTGGGGACAAGATGATGATTTCCGTTTTTGTTTGGAATTTAAAGTGCCTCTGAAACATCTGATCAAAGATTCCTAAAGCCAGTTGGAGAGAGATCTGGGTCGGAGATACAGATCTGAGAGTCACCACATATAATTAATTCATAGTCGAAACCAAGGAAATGGATGAAATAACCCACGGAGAGAATGCAGAGTGAGAAAAGATGAGGGCTGAGGACTGAATCACAACTAAGTGAGAGATGATAGAGAAGGGGAAACCTACAAAGGACCTAGAGAACAGGCAGCCAGAGAATTTGAAAGGAAACCAAGACAGAATTTTGTCGTTTAAACCATGGGAGGAGGAGTTTAAAGAAAGAAAATGGTGAGTGAGGCCAAATGATTGCATAATGATTTGGAGTTGGACAGACCTAGTTTTGCCACTTACCGACAATGACACCTTGGACACATCACCAGAACTTTATAAGCATTTGCAAAAAGAGATTAATAATATTACTTATCTAATAGAGTTACTGTCCGGATTAAATTAGATAATGTATATAAAGCTATTAGCACAATATCTGGCACATAATAAACTATCAATAAATGCTGATTAATAAGAAAAATAAGCACAGAAAAGGATCCATTCAATTTACAACTAATGACCCTACTACAGTAATTTCAGAGAAGCCACACAGATATAAATCCAAATGAAATATATAGAAGCGTGTATGAGAGGTGAAGAAAGAGCCAAGGAATTCGGCAATGAAGATAAAATGAGAAAGTAGGGGCTTCCCTGGTGGCGCAGTAGTTAAGAATCCACCTGCCAATGCAGGGGACACGGGTTCGAGCCCTGGTCCAGGAAGATCCCACATGCCACGGATGCAACTAAGCCCGTGTGCCACAACTACTGAGCCTGCTCTCTAGAGCCTGCAAGCCACAACTTCTGAGCCCGCGTGCCACAACTACGGAAGCCTGTGTGCCTAGAGCTCGTGCTTTGCAACAAGAGAAGCCACACAATGAGAAGCCCACGTGCGCAATGAAGAGTAGTTCCCAGTCACCGCAATTGGAGAAAGCCTGCGCACAACAACCAAGACCCAATGCAGCCCAAAATAAATAAATCTATAGAAAAAAATGAGAAAGTAGGTGTGCCAGAGGGAAACAAGGAATTGAGCATAATGTTTGCCTATACCCACACCCCAGCCTTTCTAAAAAATGGAATGGGGATTCATATATGTTACTAGCCTTTGGGGAACAACTTAGAGAGAGACAAGTTAAAATACAAGAGATAACTTGGATTGGGAGAATTCATATTGTTAAAGTGGCCATACTACCCAAAGCAATCTACAGATTGTAGGTGATCCCTATCAAATTACCCATGACATTTTTCACAGAACTAAAACAAATAATCCTAAAATTTATATGAAACCATGAAAGACCCAGAATTGCCATAGCAATCCTGAAGAAGAAGAAAGAAGCTGGAGGCATACCCGTCCCAGACTTCAGACAAAGAAGTCATCAAAACAGCATGGTACTGGCACAAAAATGACACTGGATCAATGGAACAGAAAGAGAGCCCAGAAAGAAACCCACATACCCACATTCAATTAATCTTTAACAAAGGAGGCAAGAATATACAGTGGAGCAAAGACAGTCTCTTCAGCAAGTGGCGTTGGGAAAGTTGGACAGCCGCATGCAAATCAATGAAGTAAGAGCACCCCTCATACCACACACAAAAATAAACCCAAATGGCTTAAAGATTTAAATATAAGATATGGTACCATAAAACTCCTAGAAGAGAACATAGGCAAAACATTCTCTGACATAAATCATACCAAAGTTTTCATAGGCGAATCTCCCAAGGCAACATAAATAAAAGCAAAAATAAACAAATGGTACCTAATCAAACTTACAAGCTTTTGCACAGCAAGGGAAACCATAAACAAAACGAAAAGACAACCTATGGACTGGAAGAAAATACTTGCAAATGATGCAACCGACAAGGGCTTTATTTCCCAAATATACAAACAGCTCATACAACTCAATAACAAAAAAACAAACAACTCAATCGAAAAATGGGCAGAAGACCTAAACAGACATTTCTCCAAAGAAGACAAACAGATGAACAACAGGCACATTGGAAGATGCTCAACATCTCTAATTATTGGAGAAATGCAAACCAAAACTGCAGTGAGTACCACCTCACACTGGTCAGAATGGCCATCATTAAAAAGTCCACAAAAACAAATGCTGGAGAGGGTGCGGAGAAAAGGGAATTCTTCTACACTGTTGGTAGGAATTACGTTGCAGCCACTATGGAAAACAGTATGGAGCTTCCTTAAAAAACTAAATATAGAGTTGCCATATCATCCAGCAATCCCACTCCTGGGCATATATCTGGAGAAAACTATAATTTGAAAAGATACATGGACCCCAATGTTCATAGCAGCACTATTTACAATAGCCAAAACATGGAAGCAACCTAAATGTTCATTGACAGATGGATGGATAAAAAAGATGTAGTGTACATATACACAATGGAAATACTACCCAACCATAAAAAGGAATGAAATAATGCCATTTGCAACAATATGGATGGAACTAGAGATTATCATACTGAGTGAAGTAACTCAGAAAGAGAAAAACAAATACCGTATGATATCACTTATATGTGGAATCTAAAATATGACGTAAATGAACTTACTTATGAAACAGAAACAGACTCACAGACATAGAAAACAAACTTACGGCTACCAAAGGGGAAAGACAGGGGGAGGGATAAATTAGGAGTTTGGGATTAGCAGATACACACTACTATGTATAAAAATAAACAACAAGGTCCTAGTGTAGAGCACAGGGAACTATACTCAATATGCTATAATAAACCATAATGGAAAAGAATATGAAAAAGAATACGTATATATATGTATAACTGAATCACTGTGCTGTACACCAGAAACTAACACAACATTGTAAATTAACTATACTTCAATAAAAGAAATTTTTTTTTAAATACAAGGACCCTCTTAAGTGCTCATAGTGTCCCCCTCATACCCTAAAAGCAAAGACTCAAATGGGTCAAGATCACTCTTAGTGGAGTTGTCAGTAGAGAAGCTGCTGCATGGCTCTGGGTGTACCCTACTCTGCAAGTGGGAGACTCAAAACTCTTCATGCAGAGCTCTTTGCAGCTGAACCAGGGTTGAGGTGACACACACGTGCCAGCTTAGAAAGAACTCCAGATAGTCTTAAGCGAGAAGAACAAGTCTCAGAATGGTACGTACAGTGTAGTGCCATTCTTTAGAAAACAGTGACAATGGGGACTTCCCTGGTGGTCCTGTGGGTAAGACTCCACACTCCCAATGCAGGGGGCCCGGGTTTGATCCCCGGTGGGGGAACTAGATCCCGCACGCATGCTGCAACTAAGAGTCTGCATGCTGCAACTAAGACCCGCACAGCCAAAATAAATAAGTATTTGAAAAGAAAACAATGACAATAAAAGCTATGTCTTACCTTAAAAAAAAAATAATACAAGAGACCAGAGGGGATCATGGGTAGGATCAATAAGGGACCACTCCTCGATTCTCCCATTGACTCTTTACTGTCATCACTCCTGCTGAACATCACCACTAGTTTAGCCTTTATGAAACACAAGTTTGCAAATGTCACATCCTCTACCTTTCTGTCCCTGTTCCAAAGTCTTCAGGGAATTCCTAATGTCCAAGGAATATTATTCAAATGCCTTTCCAACATTCAAGGGCCTCCATAATCTTTCTCCAACCTACTTTTACAATGTTCTCTCTTCCTATAGTCTGTAGACTCTTCCCCAGCTGAATTTCTCTCCTAGCTCCTTCAGGGATCTCCCTAACATAGTCTTCACTTACCTCTCACTCTGTCCTACTTTAAGGTCAGCTTAGGTCTCACTCCCTCCAGGAAGTATTTCCTGGAACACTGCACTTTTCAATGACCACCTCTTCCTTTCTAGAACTAAAGTAGAGTTGCAGGCCAGGCCATGAAGTGATTTTTTTGTTTGTTTCATTTGAATCAGCTTAATCATAAATTTTCACATAAAAATCTGAGTTTCTGGCTTCCATTGAAAAATCAGGCATTCCCACCTGGCAAGTCTAGGCTGGAGTTGAATGTAACAGTGGGACCTTTAGCTAGGGCATGCATTCTCAAGTTTTATTCTTCTTTTTTAAATAATTTTAAAAATATTTATTTATTTATTTACTTGCTTGGCTGCGTCAGGTCTTATTTGCGGCATGCAGGATCTTCATAGCTGCATGTGGGATCTTTTCATTACAGTGCACGGGCTCTTCATTGCGGCGCACGTGCTTCTCTAGTTGTGGCACACAGGCTCCAGAGTTCACGAGCTCAGTAGTCGTAGCACGTGGGCTTAGTTGCCCCGCAGCATGTCGGATCTTAGGTCCCTGACCAGGGATCGAACCCACGTCCCTTGCATTGGAAGGTGGATTCTTAACCACTGGACCACCAGGGAAGTCCCTCGAGTTTTATTCTTACACCTGGCTCATCATTCTCATATACACACGTGCCTGGCTCATGTAAGCATTTGAGTTTGTAATCCCAGGTCTAAACTGTAGCTGGACACTTGATGTACAGTACATGGCAGTTATTTATCTTTACGTTTATCATGTCTTCTGGAAAAGTTCCACATGGGCAATTCCACATATTATGCCTATTTGGGATTCCTCACAATGCCTAGCACAGCGACCTAAACATAGAAGAATACTTAGTATAAGAAAAATGGGAATGAGAACCTAATCTGCTTTTTCTTAACTAACCCATCATCCAACAGAACTACAGTTACCCCACTCCAAAATTAAATACCAAGGAAAAAATTCTATATAAGGAAATAAGAAAAGCACTGGGAGTGAAGAGGGGAAGGCAGTCCTAGGAAGGTTGATTTCAGTGATACCAGCTCTGGTCTTGCAGCTAGAGCAAGAAGTTTTTAATTTATCCATTGCAGTTAACAGGTATTTGTGACTCCTGTGCAAGGCTCCTTGCTAGGAGACTCTGTTGGTTCCTATTTCCTTACTCATGTCCATGTCAGACATTTGAGACCCAAAGGCAGGAAGAAAAAGAGGAAGGTTGATGGATAGTGGTGATGGACACGGGGTCAGAGAAGGGACTAGCTACTCATGTGGTAGTTCCCCTCCCATTCTGTTCTCTAATGTGGGAAGTACAAAAAGAGGGCTACTGCCAACTTGTGGAGCCCACAGAGTTGGCTAGAGCTTCAGAGGAGGGACAGGCCAGGATTTGAATCTAGATCATATGGCTCCACAGTCAACATACTATACCAAGAGAGGAGGATTTAGCATGAAGCTAAAGAAGTTTAACCTTCAGGCCCCCTGCTTGCACAAGCCCCCTTCAAGGCTCTGGGCAAGGCCTTAGCAATATGCTCATGTAGTTATCATAAAATTCCATAAGTAAGATATTTTCATAGCAATGACTAAGATCCTTGTTTCTTTTCACTCAGACTCTCTCTCCAACACCTTCCCCTTGTTGGACATTTTTGGGATCCTGCTAAGAGGAAGTTGAGTTGCGATACAAATATTTGGGGTTTTATTTATGTGGTGTACAGTCACTTTCACTTAGAGTTAAGTTATTGCCAGACATTTAGGCGTAGAAATGGCTTTCAACAATACCCCTATTACCTGCTATGTAGACTCATCTGGCATTATGACCCGAAGTTGTAGGGCCAGAGGTCATATCTTGATATAAGTGGCACGTACATTGTGGAGGAGAGACAAGGTCTGAAATTTATGTAACCAGAAACTAATGTTTGGAAAAATCCTGAGCAGCCCCGTGGAGAGGTCCACATGGTAAGAAACTGAGGTCTATATGAGAGAGCTTGGAAATAGATCCTCTAGCCCCAGTCAAGCCTTCAGATGACTTGTAGAGATGGCCAACAACTTGGTTACCATCTCATGAGAGAACCTGAGCGAGAACCACCCAGCTAAACTGCTCCTGAATTCCTGACCCACAGAAACTGTGAGGTGATAAATGTTCATTGTTTTAAGCCAGTAAATTTAGGAATAATTTATTATGTAGCAATAGATAACTAATATATCTAGCAAAAATGATTGTTCTCTCCTGGTCAAGAATATATTAAATAATTCAATATTCTATGAAGTCTTAGTGCTTACATATGTAAGAAACTTGCTGGAAGTTTCCCTAAATTTGACAACAAATCTATAATTTTCACCAATTTTACCAATAAGCTGTGAAATAAGAGACTTTTCTAAACTATCATTGATAAAACTATTTTTATTAAAAATTCCAGAGGGAAGACTGATGTATTTTTTATTCTCTTTATAGAAATATTACAAGATTGTCATATGAAGAGGCAATCAAAAACTATGCAGCTAAATATATCGAAAAGTCTATTATAGAGGATTATAGTTTATTGGTTAAAAAAAAGTATGACTTTTTTGAGTTTGTAATATATATAGTGCAAGGTTTTTTTATGTGTAATTTATTGTGATTTCCTTTCCTAGTCTAAATAAATACTCACTTTTGAATCAATTCTCAATAATTTTGCATTATTTTTCTAGAGGGCTCTACAAAACCTTTGCTCTCACATTGCACATCGTAAAATGTTTTGTCAATTACTTACTGAAGAGGTCTAAAGATTGTTTGAAATTCATTTAGAATCAAGGTGGGGTGTGAGTAGGGAAAATCTGGCATTGTGCCCTTGGCCTAGATAATTTATCCCCTTTTAACAAACAAGGGGCAAGCCCACATCCACCCCTGAGAATTCTGTTTGTATATATGGGGTGGGGTGGGGGGGATCCCCATGTGGGTTCTCACCTGGACTTCAGAGGATTTCCTAACTAGTTCTCCCTCTTTTTAATAGCCAGAGGCTTTTAACTTCTGCACTCTTCAGTGTCCCTATTACTCCATTATTTTTCTTTTCCCCCTTGGGAGAGACTAATGGAGACAGAAACAGGATTATTTCCATCAGAAAGGAACTGATGAAATTTACTGCAAAACAGCCTTACCATGGTATGAGAGCTGTTAAAAAAAATATGGTAGGCCTCTAAGCACTGATGACCATTAAAAGATATTCAAGATAAATGGTAAAGTGGAAGAAAAAAAGCAAGTTGCAAAGCAATATGCATAGTTTTAGCCTGTTCTTATCCTGAAATTACTGTATTTCATTCATTCTGAGATGAACATCCTATCAAATTTTAATATCTCTGATCAATGGCCTGTCAGAGTTTAAGTGGCAGTTTTTTCTCTTAGAGGCCTGTAAAATAAGATGCACGCTATAATCAATGAAACCTTAGATTTGATGAAATATAACTATTGTTAAAGAACAAATCTTGAGCCGAGTAAATTTAAAGATGAAATTGGCTTTATTCAACGTTTCATGAACCAGGCAGCATCCCATCTAACAAATAGAAGGAGGGAGTTGTATAAAATGGAAGGTTTTTACAGGCAGAAAGCAGGTGGGACAAGGAAGTTAAAGGTGGATTATTTGGGGGAAATTTACCCTTTCTTAGAGAAAGGTAGGGGGGAATCTTATCAGGCAGATTGCCTCACTAGTGCTGACCAGGAAATTAAAATTTCACTCCTGGGAGAGGCCGAAACTACAGTTTGGTGACGTATTAGGTCTTGGATGCGGCTTGAAAGTCCTAGTCTGGAAAACATTTCAGCTGTTTGGAAAGCCTTCTGTTAAACTGAAAAACCCTAGGTGTTGTGGCACAGACAGAAACTGGTTACCAAGAACCTGCTTGTAGGGCTGGTTGACATGGCAACCAGATTATTGTTATGTAATACAGGGATTGGTGCTACGATTCTAATGCTGTGGCTTCTCACTTTAAAAGGAGATAGCAGCTCAAGTGTGAAGAGACTCACCCGTCTGGATTGGCTGGGACTCTCTCACTAGGCTGGTAGGTGGGGAAACAAGCCCAAGAGGAAATAAAAGAGGCCTGGAATCCCATCAGCTTTACCATCAAGTGTATCCTTCCTTAGTAGCAGAAATGGGTCCTTTATCCCAGTTCAGTAAAATGTTGCCACGAAGCAAGTTCTGTTGAGCCTATAACCCAGGGGGGATCTTGGGCTCCTTTTGTATCAGTGCAATATATTTAAGTATATTTGCATACAAAAAAGTTAGAAAGAATACATGCTAAATTAATGAGAGATTATTTCTCAGGAATGAGGTTAACGCAGATTTAAACTTTCTACCTTTGCATTTCTCCATTATTACCTTTAAAAAACTCATGCATTACTTTATAATCGGGGTAAAAAAGGAAAGACATTCAAATGGGAAAATACAGGCTAATATCAATAATGAAGTGGGTAGGCAAGTGATCTTTTTCCTTTTTCACGTCTCAATCCTTGTCAACTTCTTCATGAGCATGAATTGTTTTTCCAAAACTAAAATTTGTTTTAAGAAATAAAAGAAACTTCCCTCAAACCCATTTCACTTCTTCAAATAAAAATAAATGCACAAATCCTTCAACATTGCAAGAAAAAAGTAGTTTATTTCTAAATCAAATTAACACAGGATTTGGACGATTTATTCATTAAGCAAACACTCTGGTGAGAATAAACTGAGCGCCTACTGTCTGGTAGAGACAATTCTCGCGATTTCCTCGCTTATTACGTGAATTTGATTAAAAAAATTTAAATCAAAGACGGTTTCAAAACACCCGTAACTTTCTGAAACGCGTGCCTTAGGAAGGAAGGGACGCCACCGGTTTATCGCCTCTCCTCTCACGTGACCCTCTCTTACCCGGGGAAGCCATCTTAAGCCGCGCCTCATAGAGGAAACTACAACTCCCAGAATCTTTGCGCTTTGCGTCGTGCTGGCACTTTTAGTGGCCGGGTCTTAGAGCTGAGCCTGTAGCCGGGCGCCATCTTTGACTCTGGCAGTGTTGGGTTTCTGCTGGTGTTGCTGCTGAGAGGACGGCGGGCGGCAGCGGCTAAGAAAGAAGAAAGACGTGGCAGCAAACGGGAGTCGGGGATAGTGTCGACGGTTCGGTAAAGTTTCTGTTCTCTGGTAACTAGACCCGTTTTTTGCTTCCCGGGTGGCTTGGGGCCGGGGAGGTGGGGGAGAGGGCGAGGGGAGTGGCCACGGCCTCCCCTCGCCCCTGGGTCGCGGCCTAGCCCGGGAAGTCAGAGCGGGTCCTTCGGCCCCGCGGTAACGACCCCCTCCCCCACCTCCCGGCCGCTGCCGTCGCCGGGGCGGGCTGGGAGCCCCAGGCTCCCGCTCCCATCCACCCCACCCCCACCCCACTTCACCCCACCCCACCCCACCCCCACGGCGCCTGCTCCTTTTCCCAACGAACCTTCTTCCCCTCCCCCACATCCGGTGTTGGTGAAACTGTAGGAGCCCGGAGCAGCCCCAGGAAGCCGACTTGTTTCCCTACTCCCAGAGGAGAACTGACACTAGATTGCTTTCTTTGGGGGCAACAGTTTCCGTAGTTGAGCGGACCCCCGCTGCCTAAGTCAAATTGAGTGCCAGGAGCTGATTTTACCTACTCTCATTCCTCTCCAGGGTCCCACTACTTGGGAGATTTTCTCAAACTCCACACACAGAAAGCCACCGACCTTATTCCGGTATCCTACACCCCTTCCCTACCTTAATTACACTTCCCACTCCCAGCCCTCAGCATCGGAGTCAAGAGCAACAGGGACACTTCCGTTCTCCTTGTAGGACTGATGAAACCGTAATGAAGAACACCCCCTAAACTCCCATAATCGGTGCGGATTCCTATGGGGAAGGCCCATATTGTTGACATCTTCCAGGCCTTGGTTCTGGACCTTGAGAAGGAGGCTGAACTAGTGATAGCGATGCTTTTTAGGGTAAATGTATGTAGGTATTGGGGGAAGGGGAGGGATCAACCGAGAAGGCATGGAAGTGGTTTAAAGCTAATATTTCAGTTTTTGCTGCTCATATAGAGTCCAACCTAGGAGTTACTCATTTACAGGCTGTAAAGCTTCTCCAGACTAAAAATGTTTGAAAACCAAGCATGGATTAACTCTCCATACGAACAGTAAATTGAAAATTCAGCTTCTGAGTAAAATTTAACTCCCAAAGCATTTTTTTTAGGTACCCACATTTTTTAAAAATTGTGTTACTTTTAATTAGAGTTGAAAGGCCTCAACTAGAATTTGCTGTTAATGACCAGTATGTGGAGTCTGATTTAGCTTTCCAGAATTGACATTTTGGGTTGTATTGCCAAATCACAGTCCTAAACGATGAATGTTGAATGATGCACTATGTTTTTGTTTAAATGAAATTTACTGAGAATAATTAACTTCAGAATTAAGGGAAATTGATGTTGCTATCATGAGGCAGCATACAAAATACATATTTTAAAAACTGAAGACATTTCAAGCAGGTATAGTTCTTGAAGCAGAAAAAACATGAACCTGGGATTTGGAGGACCTGGTTTCTAGCTGCTACTGATCAACTCTATTACTCTGGGAAAGTAGGCCTCAGTTCTTTTTTCTGTAACATGAGTAAATTGGACTGTTTGAATTCAGAACTCAGAAAGTTGGAAGGGATCTTAAAGCCCTCTGTGAAAGCGTTTGGGAATGTTCTCCATTGCTGTCATTTTTCCTCCAAAAATAACCTGGTTTGGAAGTCATTGGTCCAACGGGAATTTGACTCCCCATAGAAATTGGAGAAAAGATAATGCAAGTAGAGAGGAACAGCTGTATATCTGTTTGAGGAGTAAACCCACCAATAGATTCTGGTACGAATTTCAGAGACATAAAAAGAATGAGTGTATGTACCTTAAGTGTACCAGTTTCCTCACTCTCTCCTGGCAGAAGATGTAGCACTTTTAGTGGTGCCGGGATTCTGGGATGTGTTCCTATTACGTCTAATACAGATGAAGATGTGGTAGAGGGAAAGATGGTGGCAGAAGGACTGGATAAAGAGGCAAAATTGCCCGCGAAAAAGAAAAGAAAGAAGGGTTTGCGAATTAAGGGGAAAAGGCGACGAAAGAAACTGATCCTTTCGAAAAAGTTTAGTAAGGATTTGGTATCTGGGAGGCCAGTTGCAGATGCCCCTGCTTTGTTGGCTTCCAATGCCCCTGAGCAGGATGAAGAAAGTCTTTTTGAGAGCAATATAGAAAAACAGATCTATTTACCTAGTACTAGAGCCAAGACCTCCATTGTGTGGCACTTCTTTCATGTTGACCCCCAGTACACCTGGCGGGCTATTTGTAACCTCTGTGAAAAAAGTGTTAGCAGGGGTAAACCAGGTAGCCATCTCGGGACATCTACTCTTCAGCGACATCTGCAGGCAAGGCATTCACCTCACTGGACCAGGGCCAACAAATTTGGAGTTACTAGTGGGGAGGAGGATTTTACTTTGGATGTACCTTTATCTCCCTCTTCCGCGGGAAGCAGTGGAAGCTTTGAATATATCCCTACTGATCCATTGGATAATAATGGAATGGGAAAGAAACGTGATAAATCAGTATCTGATGCCCTGAAGGCAGAAAGAGGGAGATTTCTCATCAAAAGTAACATTGTCAAGCATGCCTTAATTCCTGGAACAAGAGCCAAGACATCTGCAGTTTGGAATTTTTTCTATACTGATCCTCAGCACATCTCAAGAGCTGTCTGTAATATATGTAAAAGAAGTGTGAGCCGGGGTAGGCCGGGTTCTCACTTAGGAACTTCAACACTTCAACGACACCTGCAGGCCACACATCCCATCCATTGGGCAGTTGCCAACAAAGACAGTGGTGCAGTTGGAAATGGATTAGATGAAGCTGAGACTGAGAGAAATGATCTCTTGAGTGATACTTTGCCTGGAGAGAAGTCTACAGGCAGCCAGGATATAACAGCTGAGGACCTTAGTGACTCTGACTCAGATGAACCTCCTGTGTTAGAGGTTGAAAATAGAAGATCTGAGAGTCCTATTCCTGTTGCAGAGCAAGACACTCTAATGCATGCACAGGAACAAGAAACAACATATTGTGAAAATTCAACCTCAAGTCAAATAAGTCAAGCAATTATTCAAATGATTGTGGAAGATATGCATCCTTACAACTATTTCTCAACTCCAGCCTTTCAGAGGTTCATGCAGATTGTGGCCCCTGACTATAGGTTACCATCTGAAACTTACTTTTTCACTAAGGCTGTGCCTCAATTATATGATTGGGTCAGAGAAAAAATTTTCTTAACTTTGGAGAATGTTCAAAGCCAAAAGATCCACCTGACTGTGGACATATGGACCCATGACCCATCCACTGACTATTTCATTGTGACTGTACACTGGGTCTCTTTGCAAACTACACCTTCTTCCAGTAATGGCAGGATCCCCAATTTTAGAAAGTGGGCAGTTCTCTGTGTAACAGGTTTGGCCAAAGACTGTTTGATAACCAACATTTTACAGGAATTAAGTGACCAGATTGGTCTGTGGCTTTCTCCTAATTTCCTCATCCCTAGCTTCATCGTTTCTGACAATTCTTCTAATGTAGTACATGCAGTCAAAGATGGTGGTTTTACCCATGTGCCGTGCTTCTTGCATTGTTTAAATACAGTCATTCAAGACTTTTTCTGTGAGCACAAAAGCATTGAGAACATGTTAGTGGCTGCTAGGAAAACCTGTCATCATTTTAGTCATTCAGTCAAGGCCCGTCAGATACTACAAGAATTCCAAAATGATCACCAACTTCCATGGAAAAATTTGAAGCAGGATGAAGCTGGCCATTGGATTTCTACCTTTTATATGTTAAAATGGCTCTTGGAGCATTGTTACTCAGTTCACCATAGTCTTGGTAGAGCCAGTGGAGTTGTGCTCACCTCCCTTCAGTGGACTCTAATGACGTATGTTTGTGATATTCTTAAACCATTTGAGGAGGCCACCCAGAAAGTGAGTGTGAAGACCACAGGATTGAATCAGGTGCTACCCCTAATCCATCATCTACTCCTTTCCCTGCAGAAACTCAGAGAAGATTTTCAAGTTAGAGGTATTACTCAGGCCCTCAATCTGGTAGACAGTTTATCTCTGAAACTTGAAACTGATACCCTGTTAAGTGCCATGCTCAAATCCAAGCCCTGTATCTTGGCTGCTTTGTTAGACCCCTGCTTTAAAAACAGTTTGGAAGACTTTTTCCCTCAAGGTGCTGATTTGGAAACTTATAAGCAGATCCTTGCAGAAGAAGTTTGTAACTATATGGAATCTTCATCAGAGGTCTGCCATATTGCAACTTCAGAAGCTTCTGGTTCCTCAGGCATAGTAGGAGCTGATTCATTTACCTCATCTATAAGAGAAGGCACCTCCAGTTCAGGGTCTGTTGATAGTTCAGCTGCAGATAATGTTGCCATTGGAGGCAAAAGCTTCATGTTTCCTTCTGCTATGGCAGTAGTGGATGAATACTTCAAAGAGAAGTATTCAGAGACCTCAGGAGGTGATGACCCTTTGATTTACTGGCAGAAGAAGGTGAGCGTATGGCCAGCTTTGACCCAAGTTGCCATTCAGTATCTGAGCTGCCCCATGTGTAGTTGGCAGTCTGAATGTATCTTTACTGCAAATAGCCACTTTCATCCAAAGCAGATCATGAGCCTGGACTTTGACAATATAGAACAGCTGATGTTTCTGAAAATGAACTTGAAAAATGTTAACTATGATTATTCTTCATTGGTTCTGAGCTGGGATCCTGAGAATGAAGTTATTCAAAGCAATGAAAAAGAAATATTATCTTAATTTCTTTTTCCTTTCTCCATTTAAAATGGGCAACTTATTGCTATGTTACTGTGTCCTAATTGCTATAATTGTTGTATACAGTTATACTAATTATTCTTTATGCACAATCTGGGGAAACCTGAAAACACAGAAAGGGCTGAAAATTCCTCAGGGGTAATATAATGTTGACAAAGTGAAGATTAAAGATTTCATAGTAGTAACTCAGTGTAGCTGTCACTTGAAATTTTGTTTATACCAATTGAGAGAAAAAAAGACTTTTAATTTAAAAAATATAGTGCAGCATTGAAAGGCCTTAGGCTATTTCTGGCTGGTAGATTGAACTAGTAATTGGTTTTAAGTAAAAATTTCTCTCAACCTGGGAAGTTTGATTGCTCTGAAACCAATGAAATAGAGAAAAAGCATACTAGTATCTCTCCCCATCACCACCATTTTTCTATTTCTTTAAAAACCCTGATTCATACTTACAGCTTGGCAAAAACAGAGTTCACAAAATTGTTTTATATTTGGGAATTCCTAATTGCCTCCTCATACTGGTCAGCGTTATAATTTCAACTTACTAAGTGTGGTAGAGTTGCCCTTTATATTTAAGATTGGGTCTCTATAGAGAGGAAACATGAGAAAACAATTAGGAAGAAATTACTTTTAGTCTTTGAATTGCCCTTTTTAACTTTTATTGTAAAAACAAAGATTAGCTACTTTTATATAATCTATGGGTAAATGACAAAAAGTTTACAGAATTGAAAAAGATTGAATGGAAATTGGAATGAAAGCCCCATGAGTATACTGTGACAAACCAGTATCCCTTTCCCACAGAATGTTTCTTTGAATTTAAGTGATCTTAAATGTCTTTTAAAAATTATACTGAATGATCCATAATACTGTATTCTTAACTATGAGATTATTTTGGCCGTAATTCTTATTTAAAAAAAGCAGTCAATATTTTCATGTGTTAGGAATCATTGCCTCACTGGTAAAATGAGAGAATTGATCTCAATTGATCTTGTCCCTTTCCACTCTGGAAGTATGTTTTTGTGATTGAGTGGGAGGCCATAAATGATGACTTTTAGTAAAAGTCTATTAAAAGTTTCAGACTGAATAACTAATGTAAGATCCCAATTTTTCCTTTTTTTCATTTTAGATTTGGGGATATTCCCTGCCCAAAAATTTCCTGGAAAATTGACTAGTATTAAGTGTGAGTAAAAGGTGTCCACTTTTTTTTAAGTTTTGATTTTAGTTTTGTCTTGGGTAGTATTTGGCAAGATTTAGCCTAGAAATTATGTAGTATTTATTACGTGAGAATCAAAATTGCTTTGTTACTGGGCTGGTTCAAAATTTAGAACTCATTTCTATGTATCAAAATTGTTTTTTGTTTTTGTTTTTCGTTTTTTTTGAAATTCTTAAATGGTAAATGTACCATTGTGAAATGAAATTTCAACTCCAAAAGTTTACCCTTTTACTAACTGGAGTAAATGGATAATTATAAAATCTATAGTTGAAGCCATCACTAGTAAAGAATTTGGATCTAGGCTGCATAAGCAAGCCTTTGCAGGGCCACCATTGAATGTCATGCCGGTGACACTGGTGTTGCTATAACAGAAGGAAAACATCTTCCCTTATTAGATAGAAGCTTTCTGTAATTTTGACAGTGCCAGTTCAGGATGACTATAATGCTGCTCTGCCTTCTACAGCTTGCTGCACCACTCTGTAGTTACTCTATAACTATACATTTCTATCTTTTTTGGTTAAACACTCCCTGAAGGTGATAAAAGATGATGTGATGATATATATACATCCACATTGTACACATCGATATATGTGTGAGGATTTCCCTTCACCTTTATTTTGTGGGCTGGGCAAAATTAAGTGTAACATATTAATATACTTCATGATACTTTGGTAGAAGAGGAAGTTCACTATTTTTATAATGAACTCAAATTTAAAAGCTTTTGTAGTGTATTTTAAAAGGGAAAACTTACCCAAATGTTTTATTTCTACACATTTGTGTATGTGTGTGTGTGTGTGTGTATAAGCCAGTTAGTATATATGTATATGTATATTATACATAAAACACTTTATATTTTTACATACAAGTATGTTTTTATTATACAGATAATAAAGATGGGGGAAGGTTTCTGTTTTTTTCTTAATAGGTGAAGAAATCTTGAAGACCAGAAATTGGATCTTATTGAATTTTGGTGTTCTTTTTCTTTTTTCTTTTTCTTTTTTCTTTTTAAATTAATTGCTCGGCTATGGAAGATGGATTTTTTTTTTTTAATAATTCTTTGAATCTCAAGTTCATCTTTATATGAACTCTTTTTTGTTGTTTTTTTGTTGAGGAGATAACTAACCCTAGCTGTCTCCAGTTTGACAAAGGTTGTTTGAATGGACTTAAATCTCTCAGTAGTTGGGAGATGTTTTAAAAACACGCCCTGTGTTTGAATTGTGGCTGAGAGGTTTCCTTGGCAATGTGAGGAGGAAAATTCTTTCTGCCTCATTATTATTAATTCATGGATTGAGTGTTGGTTCGACCTACAGGCGTAATAGATTGGAACTCAGTGAAGACACAGACATTGCTGCTGAGAGCAACCAGCTAATCATGTAAGTGTGGAAATGTGTTCTTTTTTTCCCTGATGAAAGGAGTGAACATTTTTGTAATTTAAGGCATAATTTTCCTGGATCAGTGAGAAAATCAAAAAAATATTGTCAACACATTTTTTTCTTGTAATTGTTCATGAGTTTTTAGTTTTTTTGATGGAAATATCCCTACCCCCTCTTTTTTTGATAATATATGCACTTTATAAAAAAGGTAAAAACAATATAAACAAGGTGGACTCTTCCTGTAATTCCACCTCCTCAGAGAAAAGCACTGTTAGTAGTTTATCGTGGCATAGTTCAGTGTCCATACACATAGCTCTGCCTCACCTTTTTCTAATGACTACATAGTGTTCCTTTATATGGATGGATGTGCCATAATATAATGTATCCCTGATTGATAGACATTTGGGTTTTTGCCATTAAAAACAAAAAAGCCCTGCATCCAAAAACAGCTCTGTACACACATATATGTGAACTATCTCTTTGAACCACTTCTTAGATGCGAATTTGTAGAATTGTTAAAATTCCCTAAAGAGATTATACCAATTTACTGAATTAATAAAGTCTTTTTGATTTTTAAAAGTTCTTAACACATCCCTTTTAGTGAAGATATTCATCTTTGGCCGTGTTGCTGATAAACCTTTTGCTATGTGAATGTTTTTCATTTTATGTAGTGAAATCCATCAGTTTTATTACGGTTTGTAACTTCGGTGTCATGTTAAGGACAGGTGTTTTCCATCCTGAGCTTATAAAAAAAATAGCATGCATTTTTTTTCCCCAGTATTTGGGTGGTTATATATTTTATATTAAAAATGTAATCTGGGCTTCCCTGGTGGCGCAGTGCTTGAGAGTCCGCCTGCCAATGCAGGGGACACGGGTTCGTGCTCCAGTCCGGGAAGATCCCACATGCCGTGGAGTGGCTAGGCCCTTGAGCCATGGCCGCTGAGCCTGCGCATCTGGAGCCTGTGCTCCGCGACGGGAGAGGGCACAACAGTGAGAGGCCTGCGAACCGCCCCCCCCCCCCAAAAAAAAAAAAGTAATCTAAGGATTGTAATTATATGACATTGCCTCTCTTCCTCCCATTAAGCATTGTCAAATATTGCTTGTTTTTTTGTTCAGCGTAGTTATGAATTTAGAATCTTATATAGTGCTTTTAGTGAGCTAAAGCCTCTTTGCCGTGCTTGCTTTTATTCCCTTGGAACCTTTTTGTATGATGAAGTAGTAATTGTTTTTTTCAAATGGGTAGCTAATTTTTTTGGTTAATTTCAAATGCCACCTTTTCCAGAAATTGCTTGGATTCTGTTAATCTTGTACTCATTTATTTGCCAATATTACATTTAAATGTTATCTTTCACATCTATGATAATATCAGGAAGCACAAGGCCTCTCATTCTTTTTAAGATTTTCCTTATTTTTCTCAGTTACTCTAGGTTATTTTGCAGTCTGTCAAGTTCCAATAAAAATAAAGTATCACTGAGATTTTGAATTGAATTGCATTCAATGTTATTATCTGAATGATTGTTGCTGGCACATAGGAAATTTATTGATCTTTTAAATATCTTATTTTAAATTTCTTTAGTTGATTGTTAGATTTTATAGTTTAGAAGCATATAATGTGCAGATACTAAATTTTTTGCCTCATCCTTTCTAATCTTTATACTTTTTTTTCCTTATTGCATATACTGGACTCTGGAACAGTGTTGAATGATGGTGCAGACAGCGAGACTTTTTTTTTTGCCTTTTTTTTTTTTTTTTTTTTTTTTGCCTTGAGTGATTTACCTCCAGTGTTTTACCATGTCTCATGTGTTGATAGTTTCTGATGAATTAGTACATTCATGCTAAGGAGGTTCCTTGTAATTTACAAAGAGTTTTTACTGGGAGTAGATGTTGTGTTTTAGCTTTCTTTTTTGTTAAGCCATTTTAACATTAAAAAATTATAATTTTCAATCTTTTTTTCCCTCCGTTTTTCTGTTTTTGAAATCTTAAGATACCATAGAGTTTCTGTTTTTAGCCCCCCTTTATTCTATTAATGTAATGAATTTCCCAGTATTAAACCATTCTTTGTCCTGGAATAAACCTTCTTTGATCATGTTCTTTTCTTTAAAAAATTTATTTTATTTATTTTTGGCTACATTGGGTCTTTGTTGCTGTGCGCGGGCTTCTCATTGCGGTGGCTTCTCTTGCTGCGGAGCACAGGCTCTAGGCAAGTAGGCTTCAGTAGTTGTGGCTCACGGGCTTTAGAGTGCAGGCTCAGTAGTTCTAGCTCATGGGCTTAGTTGCTCTGTGGCACGTGGGATCTTCCCGGACCAGGGCACGAACCCGTGTCCCCTGCATCGACAGGCGGATTCTCAATCACTGCGCCACCAGGGAAGCCCCTCTTCTGCCAGTTTTTAAATACTTATTTGGCCACACTGGGTCTTAGTTGCAGCATGTGGGATCTAGTTCCCTGACCAGGGATCAGACTTGGGCCCCCTGCATGGGGAGCGTGGAGTCTTAACCACTGGACCACCAGGGACATCCCCCTCCCCCCCGATTTTTAAAGTTACCTTTTGGTGTACCCTACAAGGCGGAATGCATTCCCTGTGTTTGCGGTCAGAGGAATCCTGGTAGTGGATTGGTGAGGTGCTATTAAAGGTCCAGCCCTTCGTGGATCAGTGATGGTCAGGTCAGTTAGGGCAAACTTAAATTTTTTATGTCTGTGTTGCATTATATTAGAAAACTTAATGTTATTCTCAGCATAAAACAAAATAATCAGTAGCCACCTGTAATTCTACTACCATGGCCGTAACTGCTGCTAACATTTTGGTCTGTGTTCTGTTGGCAGGGTCATGCTCTCTCTGAAACCTGTAGGGAAATGATCCTTCCTTGCTTCTTCTAGCTTCTGGTGTTTGCTGGCAATCCGTGTCATTCCTTGGCTTATAGATGCATCGGTTTTTGAACATTTAGGTTTCTCGGTGGTTTTTCATTGTTAGAAGAAATTGGTGATGAACTTTCTTATGCACTGTTATTTTGCATATTTGTTGAATATTAATCTCAGGATAAATTCTAGAAATGGAATCGGAAGTCATAGGGTATGTACATTTTGAAGGTATGTTTAGTAACATAACTCTTCTAACCTTGGTTGCTGACTTAAAGGCTGGTTTTTGTCATGGCCTGCTGTTCTTGGATTAGGAATTGTTAGTAGGAAATATGAAGGAATTTGATTCAGCTGATTTCAAATTGTAGATCAGTGTTTCTGTTGTTGTTGTTGTTGTTGTTTCTGGCCGCACCTCTCAGCATGCAGAACTTCCCCTATCGACTGCACGCCCTGTGCAGTGGAAGCACAGAGTCTTAACCGCTGGACCACCAGGGAAGTCCCTAGATCAGTGTTTCTGAAACCTGACCTTCTGATGTAGGAGTTTGTAGAAACCCCTTCCAAATTCTGGCTTGTGCTCTTGTCATGTATTTTTACTTCTCTAGAAGCTTTCTTTCTTGAACCCTGTAGTGCAGGGGGCCAGGGTATGGCAGGGACTGAGGCGGGAGGGAATATTGGTCATTTTGCATAAACACTATTTTATGGGTCAAGCCCTGAGAACTTCTTTTGCTCCTTGTTTGCAATTGGTGTGCAGCTCTTTGTCCATCTTAATTATATTAGCTATTAGCTCTACAGATTTTTCAGGGGTAATTGTTTCACCAATTTTTCTAGTGAGACAGTTTTTCCCACATACTTAAAATTATATACTTTTGAAATAACAAAAATGCTTGTGAAAATATTGGAACTTCCATCCAACAAGATGAAAAAAAATCTGGTTTGTCAGAAATGTAGATTTCGCAAATTATCTTGTGTAAAATAATCCAAGTCCCATTAATAATCTAAACTGCAGATCATTTATTGAGTGTGCAGTGCTTCCCTAGTTTATGCCGAAGCACCATAGAGAGTGCAAAAGAAAGAAGCATGGTTATTCTTAACAAAACTTTTACATTGTAGATGAGAATGTACAACTTTCACATCAGAATAAAATGTGAATCAGTTTTCATAAGGCTCTGTTATAGGCAATATAGACATACTAATACAATTAAAATTTGGTTTTAACAATGTGATCTCATTGGTCAAGGTGATTTGGAGGAGAAAGTTAGAAGAATTTACCTGAAATACTTTCGTTCATTGTCTTCTCATTTTAGGATTACGTTTAAAAGACAATTCCTGTGATTGAGTTGTCTTTTGGAAGATTAAACCCATTTCAAGAGGACTTGGAGCTGGTCCTCGCCTTGAGGAAGCAGTGGCTTGTTTTCAAGAAGCCACTTCTCATCTGAGGATCTACTCAGCATGCCTAATCAAGGCGAAGACTGCTATTTTTTTTTCTATTCTACATGTACTAAAGTAAGAATTGGCATCTCTAAATCATTTCTTTCTATGATTTCCCTAATAAAATTGGATAAGATTTTCCCAGTATACCAAGTCGTCTATATGTTTTGCTCAGCTATTTATTATCTGCTGTCAGTTTTTTAGTAAAGGGTAGCATTCCTAAGGGAATTCATTCTTCATCATTTTTTTCTCTTCATTTTATGTTCTCCATATTCTCCAAAAATAAAAAGGTTCATAGCATTTAATCATCATTCAGTGTTCTAGCTGTAATTAATCTGTTCAGGGTGCTTTTAGAATTGGGAACACTTTAACTGTGGCTGGCCAACTTTGCTTTTATTTACTTTGTGTTAAATGAATGGGTGGGTTGAATTTGACTTCTTGCTTCAGATTTCCTGCTGAATACTAAAGCCACTTTTCTAAATAAGCTTTTGCAGCTTTATTGCTTTTTCTTTGTCAGAGCTTCCTGTTTTTCAGCTTGATTCTTCTATAGCTCCATTTAGATCTGTCTGCTGTTTTCTGTTGTTCCTTTATGACTAATTCTATGCATGTGTATTTTTTTTCAAAAATTTTTCTTAAATCATATTGGTGCTGTGTTTAAAATTGTCAGTTTTGAGCAAAGCTTTGATTTTATATAGCAAGTTGCACAACAGTAGCATTTTGTTTCAGATATTAACGTTGTATGAAATACATAGTGAAGTATGGAATTATACTTAAATTCTAATCTATTAACTTTCTGATTTTCCATTAAAAACTAGTTACACAAGTCAGGATGTATGAAATGGTTTTGAAGATTAATAGTAAAATATATTTTTAAAGAGTACCTAGTACTCCCATTTGTCTTTTTCAGCCCCATCTCTCAGCTTGTGTCATTCACGTTGTCAGATCAGATGTAGGATGCTGTCAAGAAATAGGTTTTAGGAAATTAAAAATTTGTTGACCTCAGATTGTTCGTGTCATCTCATGTCAGTTGTTTTCTACTTTACCTGTCTCTCCTTACTCCTTTGTGTTTGTCTAGATACCAAGAAATGTACAGTGAACATTTTGTCTGGGATCTAGTTTGGTACCACAGTTCTTTTCTGTATTATTCTCTTTGTTTACAGGGTGACAGTTGTCCATTCCGTCACTGTGAAGCTGCATTAGGAAATGAAACTGTTTGCACATTATGGCAGGAAGGGCGCTGTTTTCGACAGGTGTGCAGGTTTCGGCACATGGAGATTGATGTAAGTTTTCAGTTTGTATTATAGTAAGTAGTCTTGCGTCCTGATGGGCCAATAAAAAATATGGGGATAAAAAACAACATTTCATATAACATGTGAGTTAAATTTTTTTAATGACCTAGTGAAATTTCTCTCATTAAAATGTTCACTTAATATCTAGATGTTACATGGTATGAATTGGTATCATATTTCTTAAAGGTAGTTTGGTAATCTGTCCAAAGTGTAAAAATTATATATGTATATTTGGGGGGTATTTATATTTCTATGTTTATTTTAAAGCAATCTGAACTTAGAGAGAACTTGCAAGTACAGTATTATAAAACTTTCTTCTAAGCCATTTAGGGGTAAATTACTGACATTTCCTATCACTTCCAAATACTTTCATGAGTGTTTCCTACAAACAAGAAAGATACTGTCTTCCATAACTGTGATACAACCATCAAAATTAGAAAATTAACATATATGTATTATTTTCATTGAATCCTCAGATCCCATTGAAGTTTTGCCATTGTACTAGTGATGTTCTTTATTGCAGTAGGAGTGAGTCCAGAATCAAGTGTTGCATATAGTTGCCATAACTCTTCAGTCTCCTTCTGTCTAGAACAGTTAGTCTTTTCTTGCCTTTCATTGGCCCTGACATTTTTGATAGTTTGAGGACAGTTATTCTGTAGAGTGTTCCTCAATTTGGGTTTATCTGATATTTTCTCATTACTAAATTCAGGTCATGTATATTTGGCAGGAATATCACAGAGGTGATATTCTTCTCATTGCTTACCATTGGGTGGCATACAATATTAATTATCCCATTACTGGTGGTGTTAACTTTGATCACTTCATTAAAGTGGTAGCCACCAGATTGCTTCACTATAAAGTTTTCCTTTTTGTATTTAGTAAGTATTTTTTGGAGAGGAACTTGGAGACCTTGTAAGTATCCCGTTCCTCATCAAGTTCTCAAGGTTTTTTTTCTAGCTTTTTATGTGTGAACTCATTGTTTCCTATTTTATTCAATGTGTTTTATGTCACTACTATCATTTGTTATCCTCAGGTTGACTCAGTTTGGGCCAGTAAGAGACCTTAAAGCTGGTTTTTGTGTCTTTTTGATGTTTCCATCATTCTTTGAACACGTCTTCACTTTGTGGCCTAACAAGATTATCCAGGTTCATCTGGTACTTTTCCTCCTCCAGTTGTGGAATCAGCCATTTCTGCAAGGAGCCTTGGTTCCTTCTAGTGTAACTGCTTCTGGAGTGTCACTGCTTCCAGGCATGCAGTGGACAGAACAGAGGAATATATAAATGTATATACATACATGTATATCATTGTTTATTACTTTATGTATTGAAAATCATGAGTTCACATAGATGCTTCCAGTTTACCAACACTACAGTGTTTTGTCTAGGCTTCTCCTTATTCATACTTGTAACTCTTTTCTCCAAAACTTGATTTCCATTGTTCTTAATCTTACTTGATCAGTCCCCTAGTTACGTAAACTAGACAGTGTATTACAGCCTGTCTCTTCCTCTCAGGCTCTGATGTCACATGAGGCTGCTCCTGCACAGGACGTCTTTCTCACCTTGTTTCGATTCTGACATCCTGTACCAGGGCAGGCCTCCCACCTTGCTCCACTGTGAGGACTCCTTCCTCACCCTGCTCCGGACCTCATGGATATGCCTTTTTCACATCCTTGGGCTTTGATACTCTGTGTTGGGCAGCCCTCCCATGTGAGATGCTTGCTTTCCTCACCCTGCTCATTCTCTGACTGTACCAGGACCCACTCAGAAGAGCCTGCCTTCCTCACCTCACTTGATCTTTGATGCCCATTCTAGGCTGACACTCCATGAGTATACCCTCCTCACCCTACATTAGGATCCCTTCTGCATTAAAGCCTTGCTCACCCTTCTCAGGCACCAACCTCGTGCCAGGCCATCCTCCTACACAAATGCCTTACTAACCCTGACACCCTATGGGCCGGTTCCACCTTGTCACATGGATACCTTCCTCATCTCAGTCAACCTCCAACACCTTGCTCTGGGGCACTTGCCCTTCCCTCTCCCAACATGAATGCCTACCTCTCTCAGCTTCACCTAATGACTTTGGACTGAATTGTTTGAGATGGGGTGGGGAAAGAAGAAAGAGACTAAATATGCAATTTGTATGCCTGTGGTTATATAACTACTCCATTCTGGTTTCAGATTTATGGTCTCTCAGCTACATTCTGTGCTGTCTTCCAAATAGGGAATTCACTAAATACATTCAGAAAAAGAAATAGTCTGGAACTTTCAAAAGATCATGTTGTAACATTGCGAGCAGAGTGTAAACTGGCACAACTCCTAGGAAAGGTGTATCAGTCTCTAAGAACATCTGCGTTTGGAGATTTTCTAAAAAAACTCGTGGGACTTGGCATATGGTTTATTCATGGCTAAGATTTATTACAGTGATATAGTAAGGTTACACTGATCATAAAAGAAAAAAACACAGAGACTGGAGGAATCCATGTGTGGGTTTCTTTTATTATCTTTCCCTCCCATAAGGGGTCACAAAGAACATACACTTCCCCCAGTGGTGAAAATGCAGCAACATGTGTGGGGTGTTTTTGCCCAAGGAAGCCCATTAGATCAGCATCCAAATTTTTTTATTGGGGCTGGTCACATAGGCACCCTCTACCTAACACATACCAAAACTCCAGTCTCCTAGAAGGATGTCAGGTGTTCAGCATAAGCCATATTGTTTGCATGAACAGTCCAGGCACAGTGATCAGTTAACTGACCAGGAGCATTATAAGAGCCAATTTCCCACATGCCGGGAAAGGACCAGCCTTACAAGCAGGCTATCTGAGGACTGCAGGCTTAGGGCTAGGCTACTCTGTTAACTCTTTTTTGCACAGAGGCTTGTTCGGCTGCATCTTTCAAAACTACTAACTACCTGTACCTTTGTCTCATCTGTACTCATGTGCAAAATGAGATCTATGCAGAATTACTCATTGTAACATAATTTGTAATATGTAAAGTGTATGAAGCAACTGAACCTTCATTTAAAATAAATTTTATTACATTCATACAGTGGAGTGCTGGGCAGCTGTTACCAAAAAATTTTTAAGGGATACTACTTATTTATTTATATGAAAAGATCAGGATATAGTGTCACTGAAAAAGCAAAGGACAGAATAAAGTGTGTAATATACTACCATTTGTGTTAAAAAAAAAAAAGATAAGGAAAAGAATTTATATTTGTTTTTCACTCGTATATGCATTTTAAGTATCTCTGGAAGTATAAAGGAGAAACCTAACAACAATGGCTATAGGAGAGTGGAGACGGGAATGGTAAGGAGTCGGTTTACTGTATACCCCCCTTTCTAGATGCATCGACTTTCATTATTCATGGGTTCCATATTTGCAAATTTGTATATATGCTAAAATTTATAACCCCAAAATCAGTACAGATGTCCTCTTCGTGATCTATTTAGTGCCATGTTTGTTTGCATTTTTGTGCTTTTTGTTTGTGATTTTGCTGTTTTAAATGGCCCCCAAGTGTAGTGCTGAAGTGCTGTATGTAATGTCCCTAAGTGCAAGAAAGCTCTTATGTGCCTTGTGTAGAAAACACGAGTGTTCAATAAGCTTCATTCAGGTGTGAGTTACAGCGCTGTTGACCTTGAGTTCAGTGTTAATGAATCAGTGATATTTATTTATTAAAATTTTATTTATTTTTGGCTGCATTGGGTCTTTGTTGCTGTGCACAGGCTTTCTCTAGTTGCAGCGAGTGGGAGCTACTCTTCATTGCAGTGTGCGGGCTTCTCATTGTGGTGGCTTCTTGTTGTGGAGCACTGGCTCTAGGCACACAGGCTTCAGTAATTGCAGCACATGGGCTCAGTAGTTGTGGCACGCAGGCCCTGGAGTGTGCGGGCTTCAGTAGTTGTGGGGTGCGGGCTCTAGAGCATGCGGGCTTCAGTAGTTGTGGCACATGGGCTTAGTTGCTCCGCAGCATGTGGGATCTTCCCAGACTAGGGATTGAACCTGTGTCCCCTACATTGGCAGGCGGATTCTTAACCAATGCGCCACCAGGGAAGTCCCCAGTGATATTAAATAAGGTATCTTTAAACACAGACACACATCAAACAAGATTATGTATTGATCACTTGATGAAAATGTGACCAAGAGCTTTCAGGAGCCCAACTCTGTTTCCTTGAGCAGAATGGTTCAGTATTTGCTAATTAAATAATGTGAGCATTAACTGTATATCTTTGGACCATGTGCTATGTTACTATTAAAAAGTTAAAGGAGGGGCTTCCCTGGTGGCGCAGTGGTTGAGAGTCCACCTGCCGATGCAGGGGACGCGGGTGCGTGGAGGATCCCACATGCCGCGGAGCAGCTGGGCCCATGAGCCATGGCCGCCGAGCCTGCTCCGCGATGGGAGAGGCCACAGCAGTGAGAAGCCCGCATACCGCAAAAAAAAAAAAAAAAAAAAAAAAAAGTTAAAGGAGTAATCATATAGGAGAATGTTACTATGGAGGATGTGTTGCTAAGTGAAAATGTACAGAATTATATGGAACAACTTTAAGTGTGAATCAATACACTCTACAGGTTTTTGTTTTTTAAGAAAAAGAATTCTATACCAAAATAAGTGACTCTCACTGGGTAATGGCCTAACAGGCATTAATTTTATTTTCCAAGTCATCTTCTTTGCTTATGTATTACTTTTTATTTTGAAACAAATAAAATTCAGTAAAAGTATTAAACAGATCAAATAAACGTCATGTGACTCTTGTATAGAGAGGATGCTATCACAGCAGTCATCCAGTAATTTGAAGATTGCTTTCAGGAAAGAAGTAAAAACTTAAGCAAACACAAATCCAGGAGCAAGGAAGATTGGCATTAGATTCTGCCTCAAGGAGTAACAGAATAATTGTTGTTATTCTAAAAAACAATGGTATCTATTATACCTACCTTTTAAGTGTAACGGGAGACTAATAAATACTATCCAGTTTTTTCAGAGGCAGAGTTATTTGCTATACTTTTTAAAAATATGTGGCAGTAAATGCAGGACATAAATTTTTTACATAGTTTTTACCCAATCACCTTTCAGAGATGTTGAGCTAATTTATATTTTCATTATCAGTATGTGGGACTCCATGATTCTTCCACATCCCTACCAACACAGTGTATTATCAAATTATCAGTCTCCCAATATAGTAGATATTGGGATCTTGGCCCTTTTTGATACATTTAAGGATCTTTTTGTAATGGTCATTGTTCCTCTGTTTCTTTCCTCCATATTTAAAGATTTCTGAAGTAGTGCTTCTGTTCTTTCCTGGAAATTTAATCCTTAGGCTGCTTATTATGAGAGATCCAGCATAATGCAGGTTATTAATCAGAATTTAGTTGCTTTTCAGAAGTGCTTATCACATCTTTTTTTTTCTTTTTCTTTATTGAACTATTTGTTAAAGTATATATAGAAATGTGCACATATCATAATCTTACAAGTTGAAGAATTTTCACAAAGTGAATGTACTTACTAGACCAGCACCCTGATCAAGAAATAGAACATTTCCAACACTCTGTCTTCCCCCTTCATCTCTTCATTGTCACTCACCACACCCCCAGAACTAATCACCGTCTTGACTACTCTGCAATAGAGGAGTTGGCCTGTTTTGGTCTTTACATAAACGGAATTATACAGGATGTGCTCTTCTGTGCCTGGCTTCTTTCGTTCTGCACCCATGGTGTTAAGTTTATTCCCTCTCATTACTAGATAGCATTGTATTTTATGAATATACTACGATGTATTTATCCTTTCTAGTGTTGATGTACATTTGGTTTGTTTCCATTTTGGAGCTGTTACAAATAGTGTTCTTTGAATATTCTTTATATACATCTAATGTGTATATTAGAACTTACGTATGTGTTTCTCTTGGACATATATCCTGTTATCCAGCAAATCATTCTAGATGTACCAGTATTCTTGTTTTTCTTGTTCCCCTTTATAAGAGCGAGGTAGCTTGGGAAGGAAAGATAACCATCCTAGTGTGTTACATGAACCTTCAGAAGTCACGAATGGGAAGAGGAAGAATTTTTCCAAGTCTTGAACTCTCAGCTTCAAATAATAACTGCAGTTTATTGCGTCTTTTCTGTGTGCTAAGTGCTTCATGTACATTATTTCATTTAATTCTCATGAGAAACTAATTAATAGCTACTGTTACTCCCATTTTATAGCTGAGGAAAGTGAGCCTAAGGTATTAAATTATTTGACATCACATGGTCAATAAGTAACATAATAGAGATTCTTGACTCTTATCTTTGATTCCATAATCTTACCTACTATATTACCCTGCTTTTCTAAATTAAATGTAGACATTTAGGAGTTCAAGGATTAGGGCAAGGAGGAAAGAATAGCAGACTACTTCCCTGTTCCTTTCATCTCTCTGTCATGCTAGAATAAGTTACTTTCAGCAGCCCTTCTTCCTCATACTCAAAATCATTTCACATGTCTCAGATTTTTTAACCTTGTATGAACTTTGTCCAGAAAACATGACCAAATTAATACAGGTCACACTATTTTTTATTTGAAAATAATGTGTTTTTCCTCTTACAGAAAAAACGCAGTGAGATTCCTTGTTATTGGGAAAATCAGCCAGTGGGATGTCAGAAACTAAACTGTGCTTTTCATCACAACAGAGGACGTTTTGTTGATGGCCTTTTCCTACCTCCAAGCAAAAGTGAGATTCGTTTCAATTTTGAAAGAATAGTTACTGTATAATGAACACCTACATGCACAATGTACAGAGTACTTTATAAACTTTGCTTTCTTTTAGTCTTGTGAGAGAGCAGTATTATTTCCACTCACAGATGAGGGAATTGAACTTTATTATGGTTAAATGACTTGTACACAGTCATAAGCCAATAAAATAGCAGTCACGATTAAAACTTTGTTGCCAGAAATCCATGCTGCTTCACAAATGTTTCTTGGCAAGATAGTTTAGATTACTACAGCTTATTACCTCATTTCCCATTTTCTTATCATATCTATAGAGATTTTCAAAAGAAACTTGATTCTCCAGGCCAGGGGTGTTGGCAAGTCTGGTCTTCCACCTGTTTTGTAAAATAAAGACTTATTGAAATGAAGCCCTGCCCATTTGTTTATGTATTTTCTGTGGCCAGATTTTGTGCTACTGCTTCAGAGTTGAGTAGTTGAGACAAGATCTACAAGGCCTAAGATATTTACTATATACCTCTTTACAGAAAAACGCTTGCTAACCCTGCCCCTGCTCTAGGGTGTAATCTAAAATGAAACTTACACTCTGCCAAAAGCTAGTAGTTAAAGTCCTTTTAAAGTAATTTCCTAATGGAGTGATTAGCCATTTAAAGCCACATCTGCTATGTGATTAAAATTTGATGGATATATATTTTTATCTCTATTTAAGGGGAAAAAAGGCTCACTCCTTTCTGGTATAATTCAGAAGTATTGCCCGCTATCTCTTTAAAAAGCTGCTTCTTGATCAAAAAGCCTAGAATTTTAGTATTAAAGTTTAATGTCTAGAATTTGTAAATAGTTACTGTGCATCTAGCTTCCTGTTTATTCTCTGTTTTGAGCACCCACTTTGAGTGTGTTTATGTGCAGTGATTAGTTACTAGTTGAAAGCCACATTTTCCCTCCCTGGGAGTTTAAAACCTAATTGGGAAAATGGGGAAATTAAAAATTAGATTAAAATTTTAATTGAAAGACATAAATTAAAAGGACATGATGCTCAAAGAAAATCACCAAACTTACGATAGGTGGTTGGAGATTTTTTTTTTAAAAAAAAAAAAACATCTTTATTGGAGTATAATTGCTTTACAATGGTGTGTTAGTTTCTGCTTTATAACAAAGTGAATCAGCTATACATATATCCCCATTATCTCCTCCCTCTTGCATCTCCCTCCCACCCTCCCTATCCCACCCCTCAAGGTGGTCACAAAGCTCCAAGCTGATCTCCCTGTGCTATGCAGCTGCTTCCCACTAGCTATCTATTTTACATTTGGTAGTGTATATATGTCAGTGTTACTCTCTCACTTCGTCCCAGCTTATCCTTCCCTCTCCCCGTGTCCTCAAGTCCATTCTTTACGTCTGTGTGTTTATTCCTATCCTGCCCCTAGGTTCATCAGAACCATTTTTTTTTTTAGATTCCATATATATGTGTTAGCATACGTTATTTGTTTTTCTCTTTCTGACTTACTTCATTCTGTATGACAGACTCTAGGTCCATCCACCTCACTACAAATAACTCCATTTCATTTCTTTTTATGGCTGAGTAATATTGTATTGTATATATGTGCCACATCTTCTTTATCCATTCATCTGTCGTTGGACACTTAGATTGCTTCCATGTCCTGGCTATTGTAAGTAGAGCTGCAATGACCATTGTGGTACGTGACTCTTTTTGAATTATGGTTTTCTCAGGGTATTTGCCCAGTAGTGGGATTGCTGAGATATATGGCAGTTATATGTTTAGTTTTTTAAGGAACCTCCATACTGTTCTGTCAGATTTTTGATGAATTGGGACTGTATCTTCTATTTTTAATTTATGACTGACTTTGTATGTCTAGCTGTGTTGCCCACTGTGCCTGAGTCACCAGAAGAGGAAGTGAAGGCTAGCCAGCTCACAGTTCAGCAGAGCAAATTATCTGTCCAGTCTAATCCCTCTCCTCAACTGCGAAGTATTATGAAAGTCGAAAGTTCAGAAAATGTTCCTAGCCCTACACACCCACCAGTGGTAATCAACGCTGCGGATGATGACGAAGACGATGATGGTAAGCTCTAGCTCCTTCTTCAAGGCGAGTAAATGATCAGGGTAGCTGAGTGAAGTAGAATCAGACTTGAAGCTCTAGACCTGTTTTTAATTGGAAATTTGCCTCAAATTTTGATAATATAGATCAGTTTTCTGAGGAAGGTGATGAAACCAAAACACCTACCCTGCAACCAACTCCTGAAGTTCATAATGGATTACGAGTGGCTTCTGCCCGGAAACCTGGGGTCAATTTAAAACAAGGTAAGAAGAGGCTGTATTGATGCTGGTTCCTGCTCATAAATCTTGCAGCACTGTTGAGTGAGTCCAGACTATTTTAAATACCCTTGAAATTTAGTTCATGATTACCACCACCTCCATCTTCCTTGCGCCATACACACACACACACACACACACACACACACACACCACACACTTGATTTCTCTTATTTCTCTTATTCATTGAACAAACATTTGAATGCCAGCTGTGTACAAATAAACTGCAGAGGTGAAATGGTGCTGGTTCCTCATGTGGTTGCTATTTGCATTCCTAGGTGAATGTTTGAATTTTGGGATAAAAACTCTTGAAGAAATTAAATCAAAGAAAATGAAGGAAAAATCAAAGAAGCAAGGTGGTGAGTTATCAGGAGTTTTGACATGGAGGATTTTTTTTTAAATAAATAAATTTATTTATTGACTTGGTTCCCCCGGGTCTCAGTTGCGGCAGGCAGGTTCCTTAGTTGCGGCATGCATGTGGGATCTAGTTCCCTGACCAGGGATGGAACCCAGGCCCTCTGCATTGGGAGCGTGGTGTCTTAACCACTGGACCACCAGGGAAGTCCTGACACGGAGGATTGAATGTTGCTGCAGAAGAACAGAAAGGACACTTCTGCAGCAATGAAGACCCAATGCAGCCAAAAAAAAAAAAAGATACTTCTGATAATAAGGACACTTGACACCAGCCAAAATGAGCAAATAGATTTTGATTTTTGTGGCTTCTTTGAAGTAAAACACAGTCTTATTTAAATCACAGTTGCTTTTTTAACCCATTGCAGCTGTTTCAGTCCCTAACTGTTCAGAGCTAGGCACATACAATGAAGAACCTGAAAGAACTTGTTTGTTTATTTTGAGAAATATAACTCTAAAGAATAGCATATAAGGTTTTTGTTTTGTTTTTTTGTTTGTTTGTTTTTTTGAACGCATTGCATGGCTTGCAGGATCTTAATTCCCCAACCAGGTATCGAACCCATGCCCCCTGGAGTGGAAGCATGGAGTCCTGACCACTGGACCGCCAGGGAATTCCCTAAACTATTATTTAAAAGAGGAAAAAGTTCATTTTGTAGTAGGTGAATTCTTCCTCAAGAGCTGCTAGGATTTTCTTCTGGTGCTTGCCTTAGCCTGGTTGATCTATATTTCCAACCCTAAAAATTATATAGTGTGAAATGCATTTAGAGAGAATCAGATGGTTGGTTCTAAGTGCCTTCTTGCTAAGGATTGTTCCGTAGCAACTTTGGAGTTGTGTTTTGCAGATAATTGAATATGGATGGAAAAGATTGAATTGACACACTTAATGGCAGATGTGCTTCTGAGGTTAACTTTAGAATAATGTTAGCCTTCCTAGTAAATAAAAGTACATTGAGTGCCTGAGTCACTCAAAACAGTTTTATATTTTACTTTCACATTGTGCCAAAGGCAGATAAAAAATAAGATTATCTCCCCTTTCCCTACTCCATTTCACTGTAGGCAAACAGGAACAGAAAAACTGATTGACTTGTAGTCCAGTGGTCTGTGTTGGATTTACCTGGTCTCAAAAACAGAATTTCTTGACTTCTGATAGCTTTATTTTCCATAAATTATTTACTGTTTTTGACTCTCTATATTTAGAAGGTTCTTCAGGAGTTTCCAGTCTTTTACTCCAACCACAGACCATTCCAGGTCCTGAAAAAGAGAATGTCCGGACTGTGGTGAGGACAGTAACTCTGTCCAACAAACAAGGTGAGGTATAGGTAGGTCTTAAGAGGTGTCAGCCTACTACTTTTAAATGACTTGGAGAGCAAAATGATTGGGTTGGGTATATTGGTGGATTTGCAGGGAGTCTTCAGTATGTCGATTGGATAGAACGATGAAAAATTAGTGCATTTGCCCCTACTGTTTAAAAAGATGAAATTCTTAATCATGCAGCTCTCACATTATGTATTGTATTTGATTTTTACATATACTGTTTATTTTATCCATCAAATTTATTGACTGTCCATTGTAAGTAAAGAACTGTAATAAACCTTTCAAGTTATAGAAAAATGTAAAAGTCTTTTTCCCTTAATAGTCTTAAATCTGATAAGGAATATGACACAAGTAATTGTAGTATGCAGATACATTAAAATGTGCCATTCAGACAACAAAGAATCAGAGGAAAGAGATCTCACTTCTTGCTGGGGTGATCAAGGAACGTTATATAGGAGAGTTAGCAGTGGAGTAAAGTATGATTTCATTTAACATATGGAAGTGCACAAGCAAAAGTATAGCTTGGGTTTTATAATCAGTTGGTTAGACACAGCTTGTCTTTGTGTACTTAGCTACTATTAGTTAGGACTGTGCTATTGCTTCCCTTTGGGCTGTGCATTTGGTTATTTAAATTATTATTTAATAGGTTGATTTTTTTCCTTTTAATGTGGGTAGTTTTCCTTAAGACTGAGATCTGATTTCCAAGAGACTTTAATATCAGAGCATACTTTGTACCCATTAGTAGTTACTGAATATGGAAAAATTGGCTAATGGTAGAGAAATTCTGTTTTTGCCATTTTAGGAGAAGAACCTTTGGTAAGATTGAGTCTAACCGAGAGACTGGGGAAACACAAATTTTCAGGAGGTGAGATAAGTTTTGAGCATATCCTTTGTTTTCTGCTTGTTTGTGCATTACATATCTCCTCCAAAATTCTCTTTATACAAATGCCGTGTCAATATTGATATTAACTCCCTTGTATTTCTGGCTGAAAGCATGTATAAAATCTCTTCATGTTTTTGACATGTGAGAAATTATACAAATTTATAGTGTTTTAATTAGATTATGGCCAACTTTTTAGAAGGTACTCGGTTTAAAAAAGAGTAAAGAATATCTCTGTTTCTATGGATAAATGAAATTTGAGTTTTTAGAGGGAAAACATAGTGTCCAGTTAATATAAATTCAGTCCTTGAACTTATTAGTGCTATTTTATACTTAAGGAAGTATTTTACCATGTAACTGAATTATTGTGTACTGACCCTAGTGTATCTGTCTCAAAATAATTATTTTGAAAATCTTATCTGACTTCAGAGGTTCCTTCATACTCCTTTAAAATGTGCTTATGAATATGAAATCTTACCTGTTTTGTGTTTTGTTTTATACCATTCTCGCTGCCTGAGAAATTTAGGTAAAAAATAACGGAAATAATCTATTTTAATATCAGCATATGTGTAATAAACTTTGTGATTTGGGGTTGTATATTTAAATTACAAATAAGAGGAGAGAGAAAAGTACATTCTGTGCAGGGTCTTTAAAGTCTTTATGGGACCCTGCTAAAGTTCTACCTTCAGTCAAGTGATCCAAAGAATAGTTTTTTAAAACTTTTGACATTTAAACAGCTTGTATTGACCAGTGTAATGCAGTAAACCAGGAGTGTCAGGAAACTTGGTTCAAGTCCTGGCTCTGTCACTAATTGGTGACTTGGGTAAGATACAGCATCTTTCATAACCTTAGATTTCTTATCTGGAATTGAAGAAAGGGGCTCTTTGACCTTTGGAGTCTTCGTGTCCCTGGAAAATTTTTAATTTTATGGTTCTTTTGCTGTCCTCCTAGTCATCCCAGTTGTATTTAATCACAGATCGACCTAGAATTCAACGGTTGGCCAGTTAAAGATTTTTTTTGTGCATAAAGATTTTTTTTTCACATATTCCTAATCCTGAATTTCAGCTTTAATCAGGGTTTATAATCTTCCATTTATAGTTTTAGTTATTTGGTAAATGTTAATTTGTGCATTCTAATTTTTTTATCTCCTTCCTTACCTCTTTTTTCTGGGACATTTTTATTCCTTCTCTAACATTGAGTTATAAGGAAGCTAGTGAATGAACACATCATATAAATGCAAAAAACTTACAGAGTTATTCTACATTGTCTGTTTCTGCCTGTATTTCTTGACCTTGCTAAAGGTTGGCTTGAAATCTTAAACTGAGTTCCCTCTCTCTGTTTGTAGGTTGCGACGGTGATCCTCCATTAAAGCATAGCCTTGCACAAAGGCTAGGGAAGAAAGTTGAAGCTCCAGAGACTGACACTGACAGAACACCAAAGAAAGGTACTTTTGTTCTAATATACTTTGTGTGTGTAATCTTGACACTTGTCTCTTGTAGTGTTAACAGGTGTGGTTTGTCATTCTTTTTGTTCAGGTTAATAAGATTATTCTTGTGTCTGTTTTATTATTCGTTCAACAAACATTTGAATGTTTACTCTGCTGGATTCTAGGTAGACACCATTGGATAAAAATAAACACCATCACAGACCTCAGGAGCTTGTAGTATAATGGCAGATAGGAATCCTTACATATATTGTGATAAATTCTGTGACAGAGAAAGTACACAGTGTTACGGGAGCACATAGGAAGGGCACCTAATCTCACCATCTGTCAGGGAAAGGTTCCAAGAGGAAATGATATTGAAGCTTAGACCTGAAACATGATTTAGCCAGGTAAAGTTGAAGGGCCAGAGGCAGAGAGTATAATACACAGAAGGCACAGAGCTCAAGGGGCTCACTGTGACTGAATCAGAATTGGAATGAAGAGCATGGTAACTGGAGAGGAAGAAGGGATTGGTCATATAGAGCAGTAATCCCCAACCCCCGGGTCACGGACAGATAGCTGTCTGTGGCCTGTTGGGAACTGGGCCGCACAGCAGGAGGTGAGCAGCAGGTGAGCAAGCGAAGCTTCATCTGTATTTACAGCCACTCACCATAGCTCGCATTACCCCCTGAGCTCTGCCTCCTGTCAGCATTATGGTGAGTTGTATAATTAATTATATGTTACAATGTAATAATAATAGAAATAAATGCACAATAAACGTAATACGCTTGAATCATCCCAAAACCACCCCCTCCCCACCTTGGGTCCGTGGAAAAATTGTCTTCCACGAAACCGGTCCCTGGTGCCAAAAAGTTTGGGGACTACTGATAATAGAACCTTTTAAGCCATATTAGAGAGTTTGGGCTTATCCTAAGATAGTGGCAAACAATGGGAAGGTTATAAACAAGGATCAGGGATCCTCATATTGGCATTTTGGAGCCATCATCTAAAATACAGAGAAAGGGGATAAGAGTGCTGTGCAGGAATGAGTTAGCAGGCTGTTAAAATAATCCAGGCAAGAGGAGTTAGTGTCATAGATTTAGTGTTCTGGAAGTTGGTATGAAGAGATGCAGACTGATTTGAGAGATATTTGGAAGTTAGAATGATTTTATAGTTGAAGTTTTATTTATAGAAGGAAGTAAAGGGTTGGATTTTTTTCCCCTTGTCTCACTTGCAGTGAAGCAGTGGTGTTAATTACTTTAAAAAAAAAATGTTTTTTCCTTCTTGTGTTTAGTTTTAACTTCTGCCGAAGATAAGACACTTCTTTCCACTTCTCCCCTAGCCCAAGAGGCTTTGACGAGTAGACTTTCTTGTTTGGGGCTTTCTTATATTCTGAAAGCTGTAAACAGAAGTTACTTTTTTTCTTTGCAGTCAAATTTCCTTCCCTTTTGCCTATCAATCGTATTGAAGACTTTCATAACTAAAGAGCATATTTCAGAAGGATCTAGGGGGGAAAAACCTTTTGATGCCAATAAGATTTTAGAATGTTAAGATTTTAGAATGTTGCACAGTAACAAAATTATTTCCTTAAATTCAGTAATTTTTGCTTTTCAGATGTAAAAGAGAGGACTTTTTCTTTGTGCTTTCCAAGGTGCTCTAGAGAATCCATTATTTGTATAGATCTGTCTGTACTGTGAAGAAGAAGTTGTAAGACCTGAATAGATTTTTGAAAAGCACTTTCATTAGAAAACAAGTATAAGCCTAATTCGTGACCTTTGAAAAAGATTTTTGACCTATAAAAAGTCTCTGTTCAACTTTTTTTTTTTTTTGACAGTGTTCGTTGATTGATTGATTGATTGCTGTGGGCTCTAGGTGCATGGTCTGCAGTAGTTGTAGCTCATGGGCTCTAGAGCACAGGCTCTGTAGTTGTGGCACACGGGCTTAGTTGCTCTGCAGCATGTGGGATCTTCCCGGAGCAGGGCTTGAACCCGTGTCTCCTGCATTGGCAGGCAGATTCTTAACCACTGCACCACCAGGGAAGTCCCCAACTTTTTTTTTTTTTTTTTTTTTTTAAACAGTTCAAGTTTCCAAGTCTCTGAAGGAGCGATTAGGCATGTCAGCTGCTCTAAACAATGAGGAGGCAGCAGGTAGGTAAACTCTAATGCCAGCTCCTGATATTTTTTTCCTTGCTGTTAGAATCTTTGGTTTTTCTCCAGTTTACCTTTTGAGTTATGTTGGGGCTTACGTTTTCTGTTTTTTGTGGGTTTGCTTTTTAAGTAATAGTTTTCTCACTGGAATGAGTTTTCTTTTTGTAGTTAAAGGTGGCAAAATGATTGTTTATGATAGCATTAATAACCAGAAATTAGAAATATCTAACAAAAGGGAATTAAGATAGTTATGTACTAAAATAATTGCTGTCATGAAAAGTCATGTTCTGAACAATAATGATATGGGAAACTTATCTCCTTGTATTGAACGAAGAAAGATTATGAAAGTATACACAAGTGCTTTTGTCTTAGGGCAACATATGAATCTTTTTATTGGGGGGCGGTGGGGAATGAAGTTTATTTTCTTATTATAGAAACATATTTCTTAGGGAAAATGTCCACATGTGAGATGATTTCCAGTTTTATAAAAATATATGCCTAGAAAAAAAGATACACCGAAATATTAACATTGGTTTTATCTGGGTGTTGAACTTTTAAGTAATTTTAATTTTCTTCATCATATTCCTCCTGTACTCTAATTTTTAGACTTTTAAAATTGTGAGATATAACTACCTAAGTGTATATACCTGTGTACAATTTTAAAGAATAATAAAATGAACATTTTGTGTATTGAGCCATCCAGCTTTTTTATTAAAATATTTTATTGCTGGATTCAGTAATGCATTTAAATTTTTATATCTATATGTATGAATAGTGTTAGCCTGTGCTTTTCCTTTTTCATCCTATCCTTATCTTTAGATAAGTATCATAAAAAGGGAATCTGATGTCAAACATTCTTTTGTAAACAACCTGAATTTAACTCTTCAGAAACTTTGAGGATTTCCTCTTATTTCTTCCTACTAGGCTGGGACTTCACTATGATAGATCTAAACATGGGTCTTTTTGTTCATTATGCTCAGTGTTTAGTGGGTCCTTTGAATCTAAGGACTTAACTAACTTTTTTAGTTGTAGAAAATAATCCTCTGATTTCTTTGAGTATGTCCTCCCCACCCTTCTTTTTGTTTTCTCTTTATGGAATTGTTATTAGATGTTGGAACTTTTGGACATATGCTCCATGTATCTTACCCTTGCCTTCATACTTTCCATTCCTTTGTTTTTTTTTGCCTCACTTTCTATGACTTTTGCTTGGTTATATTTTCTAGATTAGGAATTGACACACTTTTTCTATGAAGGATCAGCTGGTAAATGTTTTAGACTTTGAGGTTCACAATCTCTTGTTGCAGCTACTCAACTCTGCCACTGTAGTGTGAAAGCAGCCATTTGCAGTATGTAAATGAATGAGTGTGGCTGTGTTCCAGTAAAGCTTTATTTATAAAATTTAGACCATGGCCATATTTGGCCCATGGACTATATAGTTTGCTGACCCTGTTCTAGATGGCTGATATTCTACTAGCCTTGTCTTTTTTTTTTTTTTTTTTTAATTAGGTTGGATTTGTTTTGTCACTTGGCTTTTTATTTTCCAAGAACTTTTTTTAGTTCTCTGATTTCTCCTTTTGTACAGCCTGATTTCAGGCAGTTCTGGGGCTTCTTTCTTTTTTAAAAAGTAATTTATTTTTTATTTTTAAAAATTTATTTTGTTGAAGTATATAGTTGGTTTACAATGTTACATTAATTTCTGCTGTATAGCAGAGTGATTCATTTATACATATATACACGTTCTTTTTCATATTTTTTCCATTATGGTTTATCACAGGATAGTGAATATAGTTCCCTGTGCTATATAAGTAGGACTTTGTTGTTTATACATTCTATATGTAATAGTTTGCATCTCCTAATCCCAAACTTCTAATCCATCCCTCCTCCAACCCCCGCCCTTGTCAACCACAAGTCTATTCTCTATGTCTGTGAGTCTATTTCTGTTTCATAGATAAGTTCATTTGTGTCATATTTTAGATTCCACATGTAAGTGACAGTATATGGTATTTGTCTTTCTCTTTCTGCTTACTTCACTTAGTATGATAATCTCTCGTTCCATCCATGTTGCTGGAAATGGCATTTATTTCATTCTTTTTTATGGCTGAGTAGTATTCCGTTGTATATATGTACCACATCTTCTTTACCCATTCATCTGTCAGTGGACATTTAGGTTGCTTCCATGTCTTGGCTATTGTAAGTAGTGCTGCAGTGAATATCGGGGTGCATGTATTTTTTCAAATTATATTTTCTCTGGATATACGCCCAGGAGTGGGATTGCACGATCATATAGAAATTCTATTTTTAGTTTTTTGAGGAACCTCCATACTGTTTTCCATAGTGCTACACCAGTTTACATTCCCACCAGAAGTGTAGGAGAGTTCCTTTTTCTCCACACCCTCTCCAGCGTTTGTTGTTTGTAGGCTTTTTGATGATGGCCATTCTGACCAGTGTGCCTCATTGTAGTTTTGATTTGCATTTCTCTAATAACTAGTGATGTTGAGCATCTTTTCATGTGCCTGTTGGCCAATCTGTATGTCTTTGGAAAAATGTCTATTTAGGTTTTCTGCCCATTTTTCAATAGGGTTTTTTTTTTAATTGATTGTTGAGTTGTATGAGCTGTCTGTATATTTTGGAAATTAAGCCCTTGTTGGTCGCATCATTGGCAGATATTTTTCTCCCTGTCTGTAGGTTGTCTTTTCGTTTTGTTTATGGTTTCCTTTGCTGTACGAAAGCTTGGAAGTTTGATTAGGTCCCATTTGGTTGTTTTGGTTTTGTTTGCTTTAATTTCTGTTGCCTTGGGAGACTGAATTAAGAAAACATTGGTACGATTTATGTCAGAGAATGTTTTGCCTATGTTCTCTTCTAAGTTTTATGGTGTCATGTCTTATATTTAAGTCTTTAAGCCATTTTGAGTTTATTTTTGTACATGGTGGTGAGAGGGTGTGTTCTAACTTCATTGATTTACATGCTGCTATCCAGCTTTCCCACCACCACTTGCTGAAGAGACTGTGTTTTCTCCATTGTATATTCTTGCTTCCTTTGTCTAAGATTAATTGACCGTAGGCATGTGGGTTTATTTCTGGGCTCTTTATTCTGTTTCATTGATTGGGGTTTCTAATTTGAATCTTTTTTTTTTTAATGGGTTTGTATGTTATTTTGTCTTCCTCATTGCTTCTCTTCATTTTGGTTCATTTTTAATGTTGCTTTTTCATAATTGTAAGTACTGGGCCTAGGTTTCTTACAACCTAGAATCACTGGGCCTGTGATTCTAAAGGTCTTTTTCCCAAGTGGTCCTCTCTCCTGGCTGGGAGATCTGTTTGCCTAAGTAGAGAGGGTGCACTAAATGGCAGCCTGTGTTGGTTGTAGGCTGCAAGGCTGAGGGCTCATATGATTGCCATGGTAAGAAAGCCTTTCTTTACTTTCAGAGTGCAACTAATTTCATTTTCTAGCTTTGCTTTTTACTTTTCTCCCTCACCTCTCGTTTTTCTGCTTGGCATTTGTGAAAGCCTGCAATTTTCATGCTCTACTTCTTTTCAGCCCCAGCATCCTCATAGTGTGCTCCCTTCCCTGACAGATTCTCCTCTTTTTAGGGAGCAGTTCTCAGGAGAAGGTCTTGATTGATCCAGCTGTTCTGTTGTAAACCATCCTTAATTTCTACCACTGTTAATTTTCATACTGGTTTGGCAGTTTTCTTTGCCTGTTTTTTGAAGAACAGATTTCACTCCTATGGTTTTATCTATTCTTTTTCTGTTTCTGTAATTTCAGACATCTTTCTGTCTCAAGTTCCTCAAGGTTTATGTTCTGCCAGTAGCATCCTTGTTTTCCATTGCTATTGTGGATTTATTCTTTTAATGTCTTCTCTGTTGTTTTGATGAAATTTTGTAGTGTAGGGAAACAGGGTCTCTGTGTCACCATTCACATTCTTTTTTTTTTTTAATACATGTATTATTTATTTATTTTTGGCTGCATTGGATCTCCGTTGCTGCACGCGGGCTTTCTCTAGTTTGCGACGAGTGGGGGCTACTCTTCGTTGTGTTGTGCGGGCTTCTCGTTGTGGTGGCTTCTCTTGCTGTGGAGCGTGGGCTCTAGGCACGTGGGCTTCAGTAGTTGTGGCACGAGGGCTAAGTAGTTGTGGCTCACGGGCTCTAGAGCACAAGGTCAGTAGTTGTGGTGCACCAGCTTAGTTGCTCCGTGGCATGTGGGATCTTCCTGGACCAGGGATTGAACTCGTGTCTCCTGCATTGGCAGGCGGATTCTTAACCACTGACCATTCACATACTTTCTTAAAGTGGTTTTGAGATCAGACTACTATCTTGAAATGGAAGAATTTTTATTTAAAAAACCTAAGAAAATTAGTGAGTACTTCCTCTGTAACAGGTACTGTACTAAAATAATTAGACGTAGTCACTGTTCTCATGAAGTATCCAGTATGATTGGAATTACAAGGAGTTACCCCGTACTGTGTGATCAGTGCTGTGATCAGAGAAACAAACTAGGACTGCTGGAGGGAGGGTGTCAGGTTCTAAGCTGATCTCACTTTAAACTAACTAAGCAGCAGGAGAAATGAGACCAGTAGGGAATATTCCATATAGAAGGGACAGCATATTCAAAGATTCAGAAGGTGAGACAGAAGTGATATGTTTAAGGTTGTAAAAGGATATTTTTTGTTTTGATCTTTCTTTAAAAGGTGTTGGTAAAAAAAAAAAAAAAAAAAGGTGTTGATGATTAAATATGTGTGTATAATCTCCAAATTGTTCTTATTTTTCTCACATCGCTTCATTATTTCTTTCTTTAGACCCTTCAGTAATGAGGACAGGCATATGTGCCAAGTGTGAAATTTTCTCTTTAGTTTAAACAAATATGAAATGATTAATGTATCATTAAAAATAGCTCTTCAGTGGCATCCCAGTCTCTGGGCCTTTCTCATTTTACTTCTGTCTTGTCACGTGTTCTACTTCCTTTTCGTCCTTTCAGTGTCACTTAAATATTACTCTGAAAAGCTTCCCTTAACCAATCTGTAGAAAAAGGTTGGTGTTCTTGCTGTATGCTCCTACATAGCATTATACAATTGACCCTTGAACAACATGGGTTTGAGCTGTGTGGGTCCACTTATACGTGGATTTGTTTTCAATAAGTATGTACTACAGTACTACACGTTCCATGGTGGGTTGGTTGAATCTGCAGATGCAGAACCATGGATACGGAGCCCAGTTGTAAAGTCACATATGTGGGGTTTCAACTGCGTAGGGGTTGGTGCCCCAGTACTCCATCCCAACCCCTACATTGTTTAAGGGTCAACTTTACCTCCTTTATCAAAGCTGTTAATCATTACCATACTTTGTTGTTGTTTAACTATTGGTCCGTTAGACTGCGAACTATCAGTACATGTGGGCAGAGTTTGCATTTTGCTTGCCATTATATTTCTAGCATAGTGTCTAGCATGTGTTTATATCTGTGCACGAATGGAAGAATTTATTTTTATTGGTAAGATTTATAATGACAAGCTTCTCTAAGTAGTAACTGGCTTTCAGGATCCTCAAGAATAAGCTTCTGAATAGCAATCCAAATCACTAATTTTTGCCTCCTAAGAGTTTTCCTTCAGGGCCACTATCTAAAATTGAGATTGAAACTAATGTGCTTTTGACCATTTTAATTGCTTGCCTAAGTGATACCACTCTATTGGACTCTGTCCTGATCCAAGAATAGAGAGATCATAAGTCATTAGGAGATGAAATCCAAGTACAGTGATTTGTTTTTCCCCCATGAAAGCAGAGAGAATTACTAAAGTTGCTGAGATCCACGTGAAGACATTAGAAGAAATTCTTCTCGAAAGAGCCAGTCAAAAACGTGGAGAATTGCACACTAAACTCAAGACAGAAGGACCTTCAAAAGTTGATGATTCTACAACAGGAACAAGAACCTCCTCCACTGTCCGCATCAAAACGTTCTCTGAGGTCTTGGCTGAAAAGAAACACCGGCAGCAGGAAGCAGAGAGACAAAAAAGCAAAAAGGACGTAACCTGCATCAAGCTAAAGACTGATAATGAAATTAAAAAAACAGTGGTTTTGCCACCTGTAGTAGTCAGCAGAGGACAGTCAGAGGAACCTGCAGGTAGAGCGAAGTCTATGCAGGAAGTGCATATCAAGACGCTGGAGGAAATTAAACTGGAGAAGGCTCTGAGGGTGCAGCAGAGTTCTGAGAGCAGAACCAGCTCCCAGCCTCAGCCTGAGGCCACCCTGGGGGCAAGACGGCTTCTCCAGATCACTAAAAGAACAGGTAACAAAAGAACTTGGTCTGTAGTACCACTTCCCCAGATAATATTTCAAAGGGCAGTATTCTACAGGATATTCATAGGAATTCTGTGAGAACTTTTCTTTACTCAGATAACTTTGAAAACCACTGGATTAAAAGAAGTTAAGCTGGGCACTGAAAGAAGTTAAGCTGGCAGTCCAGTGGTTAGGAATCTGTGCTTCCACTGCAGGGGGTATGGATTCAATCCCTGGTTGGGGAACTAAGATCCCACAAGCTGTGAGGCGTGCCAGCACCCACCCCCACCCCACCCCCCAAAAAAGTTGTTAAAGCTCTTTCTTTACAACAACTGTATATAGACCTTGATATTTTAATGTGCATTTTGAATCTGTTTGAGGACTAAATAGATTTTGTCCACAATTTTTATTTGTCCTATCTTATCATTACTTTTATTAAGAAAAGTTTTGTTTAACTTCATCTGTTACAAGGTTGCAGCACGAATAAAATTACTAGTGATGTGTTTAATGTGAATCTAGGTATAAAAGAAGAGAGGAAACTTAAAGAAGAAAGTGTTGTTGCTTCTCAGAGCAGTGTTACTAGAACAGAGGCTAAAGAGGTGAGTTTGTTTAGAATCATTTTATAATTTTGTCCATGGCAAGCAAAGGCTAGATGAATGGTATATGTGCTTTTTAGTTTTAGTTTATAAGTTTTCTATTTAACACTTCACTGATATATCCAGGTAAACAGTCTTTCACTATGCTTATAATTTTCTATGAGAGTTTTCTGTACTTCTGTGTATATCGGTGTTTTCTGCCCTTTTAAAGTTGTTTTTAATTGGCCATTCATATTTTTTAAACTAAGTTTTCCCTTGCCTTTGAGAGTAATGCTACTCATTTATAAAACTCAGGAATTTTTATTTTTTAAAAAGAATGAGGAACCCTATAATTCCACATTCCAGATGTCACCACCCTTAGTTTTTTTGATGCATTTCTTTCAGGCCTTTTCTTTGTATATGTATGTACGTGAACTTGTTTAATGTTTAACTCATATTTAGAACATAGGTGAGAACTCTACAGTGTATCATTTTGCAGCCTGCTTTGACTTTACCATATTAATAATTCTTCAAGACAATTGCTTTTACCGGCCACGTAGTGTTCTATTACACAAATATAGTCTGTTTCTGGACTGGATTTTGTTTTACCCAGTTAAGATAATGAACGTCTTTGTACATACATTTTTGTGCAAGTGTCTGACTAGGAACCATTTGTGTTAGACTTACGGTCATGATAGTCTAGCTTATAGAATTTCGGTTTTTATTGTTCCACACATCTTTAATCTTTTATCTTGATCTTTCTATTTAATATCATATAAAAGGCAAAAGCTCTTGTGTTCTAGATCATGTGAAACTTTGCTCGACTTAGATGTTAGCTTGGTAACTTATAAACAATAATTATCATCATACAGGTTGTTGGAGGTACTAGATTTTAATTCTGTCGTTTAAATTTATCCATAGACTTCAGATGAGACCACAGCAGTTGACATCACTAAAATTCAAGTCAAGAGATGTGAGACAGTGAGAGAAAAGCATGTGCAGAAACTGTCGGAGAAGGGAACCTCACAGAAGGAAAAATCAGTTTTGACACTCCTTCGGGGAGATTTAGACACTTGCAACACCCAGTTAGCAGAGAAACCAGTGCTCGCTACCATGCCAGACATCACACGGCTCCTGACTAAACGGCCTCATTCAAAGATATCCCAGAAGACAGAGGTGGAAACCTCAGGGATTGGGCACTCAAAACTGAATGTGAAAGGTGCAACACAGACCTTGGAAAAAAGGGGTAAAGGTGAATGTTTTTTCTAGTGCATTTTGCTTTAGAATTTCAAAATTACCAAGTTTCAGTGACTGCCTGGCAATAATTGGGTTGAATTTCATTTGCCTTTGTATACTGGTCACACAGATGGGTAGTAATATTTCTGAAGATTCTATTTAAAAAGACAGAAAGACTAGATGAGTTCCTTTTTCACAATTTAAAATTGCTGTTTATAAGGCTTTGTCTAAAACTTTCCATGGTGCCTTTTCCCTCTGGTTTTGAAGGAGAAAAACACCAGGGAAGCAAAGAGCAGTAGCAAATTCAAGAGGCACTGAAAGGAATTGTTTGGGGGGGGCGGGGAGAGGGGAGAGTGTGTGTATACATATATGTACATGCACACACACGTATGTAGATACATGTGTGTATATATATACACGTATGTGTGTATATATTATGACCAAGTGTAGTGCAGATTGCTGGTGGATCATTTTCAGTCTAGTTTTCTTTTTTGGTTAGTTGGTTGGTTCGTTTTTTTACTTATTTGTGCTGTTTCTAAATTGCTGAGAAGGAATTTTGATATTCTGAGTTATTCTCCATGTAAAAAGGGGATTATTCTAGCTTTTAATCAGATGTGTTCTGTCTTGTAGCTAAACCTAAAATGAATGTGAAGCCATCTGTGGCTAAAGTTGTCTCATCACACAAAGTGGCCCAAAAACGCAGGGCAGTGGAGGCCCACTCTGCTGTCATTGCATCTGTGAAACCACTCACCTCCAGCAGTGTCCTGCAGAAAAGCCCAGCCAAAAAAGCAGCTGTGGTAAGAAGGAAATCCACCTCAGTGGTGCTTTAGTCTGTGTGGTAGGAAAGTGGGCAAGATGAATTCTCTGTTAGCTCTCTCTGTATTATGTGTAATAGTTTGTCAATTCCTAAGCATTTTAGTTGTTTAGGTTGTTACTGTATATTATGTTTACAGTTTAAACATTTGCAGTGGCAGGGTGAATTTTTTTTTTTTAACCTAATTAAGATATTTTGCTTATTTGTACCCTCAGTCTTTGGATTTATTCTTGGATTCCCAGGCTTAAAGAATGGTTCTAAGAAGGCAGCAGAGAAAATGAATCTGCTCAAATTTAAAAGCCTGACTCTCCCACTGAATTACCTTACTCTCACTTTTGTAGGCTGTTGTCCCACTTCTCTCTGAAGACAAATCAGTCACTGTGCCTGAGACAGAAAAACCTAGAGACAGGTAATACCTTGCGATTCTTTTTAACCAAAGTTTAGGCCGCTATTATTGTTCATGCTCTCTAGAGAATAACACTGCTAAATAATTTGAAAAATTTACAGTTTAGCCACATCTAAATAAATCTTCTAAACTTCATATTAATTGCAGGAAAACATGATATTCAAGGTTGCTGTTCTCTTTTGGTGCTGTTGTTTATATTTTGCCTGTATTATTATTTTTTTTTTTTTTTTTTTTTTTTTTTGGGTTTGCGGGCCTCTCACTGCTGTGGCCTCTCCCGTTGCGGAGCACAGGCTCCGGACACGCAGGCTCAGCGGCCATGGCTCACGGGCTCAGCCGCTCTGCGGCATGCGGGATCTTCCCGGACCGGGGCACGAACCTGTGTCCCCTGCATCGGCAGGCGGACTCTCAACCACTGCGCCACCAGGGAAGCCCTTGCCTGTATTATTGAAAACAGTTTTTAAACACCTGTCTGGATTCTCCTTTAAAGGATGAAAATGCCTTTATCCCAAATCAGTGAAACAATTCTTTGTTTATGTGTGTCTTCAGAAACAACTCTTTGCTAAAATTCTTTGTGTACCCGAGACTGGGTGGTCCAGCCAACCATTGATGAAGGGCAATTATCTAATAATCCTTTGGGGTTTTTTTTCTTACAGTTTTGTGCTGCCTCCAACCCAGTCCTCTTCAGATCCTTCCCCACCAGAAGTATCTGGCCCTTCCTCATCCCAGGTGGCCACAAAAACTCGCCGACTCAGCTCTGCCTCAACAGGAAAGCCGCTACTGTCTATGGAGGATGATTTTGAGAAATTAATATGGGAGATTTCAGGAGGCAAATTAGAAGCTGAGATTGACCTGGATCCTGGGAAGGATGAAGATGACCTTCTGCTTGAGCTATCAGAAATGATTGATAGCTGAAGGTTGTAGTAGAACATTTAAAACAAAAACACAAAAAAAAGACTCACCAAAAACTGGACTTAGTTTCATCTATTATAACATTTATCCAAAATGATCATTTCTTTAGTCTAGAATTTTCCCCAAATAAGAAATATACCTCTGAATTATCCATGTGTGTTCTGGATTCCTTGGGGTCAGATTTTTAAAGTCCCTTGGTAGTCGTTTTGTCCATTTGATGCCATTGTTTAGCATCTTTGAGAAAAAAGTTCTGTCTTACCCCTCTCTCCACAAAAAGACTGAGCGGGAGACCTAAGTGAAAGGGTACAAGAAAACTTAGTGACTCCTTGAGGTGTTTGTCAGTTTTGGCTTTTTTCCCCTTTGTTGTATTATTTCTTTTATGTATTATCCTAATGTACCTACTGTTACCTGAGTTTGAAAAGGATGAAGACAGCTGCTACCATTAAGGACCAAATTTCATGCCACCACTAAACAAAAAAATCCACTCAGTCTGTGTTAAATTGTACGTCTTTTTAAAGGTATTTGGAAAATTCAACTAAGCTTCTAGAGACAGCTGAGCAGCTCAGGAAACCTGTAATCTGGACATAACTTTTTGGATGTGATTTTCATGCTTCTACTGCTCTGTAAGCCTCTGAAGAGCAATAGCTGATTTATTATTACTGTAATTTTTTAAGGCTTTAAAGTGCCTCAGGGGTCCTCTGAAACTAATTTTCTATTTCTGGGATTCCTTGGATTCTTAATAAGAGATGGTGACATAATGATTACAGGAATTTATTTTTTAGTAAGAAAGTTGTCCCTTCTCTTCTTCAGTACTTGCCACCTTACTAGCATTGAATTATCACAGGGATAAAAATTGGTTAACTTTTAATTTCTAATTCTCCTAGCAAACTCCTCTTGCCCAGTATTTATTTGGTGCCCTTTAAACACCTGAGGGGGGCAGAAATGAACTCATTCAAGCTGCCATTATTTATCCATGGACTGTAGCAGTATGCTGAATTGTACAGTAGCAGGGATTATCAAGATGCTCTGGGGGTGTATTGTATACCTTCCAGTTTTCTTCATTTCCGAATTGAATTTTCTTTTCTTGATGTTGGTCTCCTTCATATCACCTCAAGGTTTAGACTGTGAAGGAACAAGTATGATGGGGATAATAGTCTTGAAAGGAGACATACTGTGCATAATCAGAAGGAAGAGGAAAGGACCTGCCCATTTTGATATTTTGCTATAGGTGGCCGGTTTTGTTTCTCATAGGGAAATCTGACCCACCTGTCATGTTGGCTCCTAAGGAACTGCTGTTGTAAGCGGCTCATCGAGAGTTGAACTTCATGTAGCGTTTTTGGGAATATGGAAAAGGAAGAAAGCCACAGGATTGCCCATTCAGTTTTGGGAAGATCTGGATGATTCTGCGCAAGCAAAACTGACTTGAAATTTATGTATAGACACTTCTACCAATCCATCTTCAGCTGACTGAATGTTATCTAATAGCCCTTCTCCAAAGCAAGGGTGGAATGTTCTGGTTTCACCGCAGATTTTCTACTCATTTCATTTTTGGAATCGGCTTGTAGATTCCAGGTCCCTTTTGTATATAACCTTTATTCTTTTGCTTTTTTAAAAATAATTTTGTTTCATATTTAAAGCCCTGTATTAGTCAGTGATTCATTTTCAGCATTATTTGAACCATTTGCCATTACATAAAGAGAAATACTTTATTTGTGTTTTAAATAAAGCTGGTGTAGGAAAGTCTTGATGTTATGAGTTAAGTAGTCGTACATCACTTCAGCCTGGGATCTGCCTCAGTAGAGGCCCAGTTTCACAGATACTGTTGGTCTTTAGAAACCTTTTACAAAGACATACTGCCAGACTTCTCCACAAGTATGCTCAGTTTTAGCTGCATTTGCTTTAGGTAAGAATATATACTATTATATGTGAGGATATTTTCTGACACTGATACTTAGCCATTAGCATTGTAACTCGAGTAATGTCATTAATGTTTTTAAAGGAGAGAGGGTTTAGAAGTGATCTTAGATGGTTCCAACAATTTAGAATTTTCAAGCATGAAGGCATATAAAATTTTTACTTCAGGAAAGTCCAGTTTTTTGTTATGGGAATACATATAAATTTTTAATTTACCAGAGAATATAGATTTTCCCAAATAGTCTAAAAGTAGTCCCTAAAAAGTTGAGCCAACTTTTCACAGAAAGTAGAACAGATTGTGTGTTCAGTTTTGAGTGATGATGGTTTTCAGTTTTAACAGGAAAAGGGCCCAAATGTTCTAGAACTTGGTCATAGCATAGCCAGAACTTTCAAGATAATTTGCAGCTCATGTATTTGTCTCAATAAATGATCCTTAAAGTTCTGGCCTTAACCTCAAGTTCCAGTGGATCCTCTCACATACAACCAGAACATAGTTTGTTTTCATCTCAACCAATCTTTGGTCGATGTTTAATAATTACAGTTTCAGAAATAAAGCTTGTTCTCTATATTGATCAAAGTTCTATGATCCTTTTCTAAAATTGTGGCTTCATTTTGCCAGAATATTTCTGCAGTTCTTTAAAATATTTGCTTTGAATTTGTCAGGAACCAACAGGAACTGTGTAGTCTCCAGTTGCTATGTAACACCACTCTAAAGTAGCTAACATATATTGAGTACTTATTATGTGCCTCTTCATTCACATATCCATTTTGACACTAAATCCTACACTGCCTTGGAAGATTACTGCTTTTTATCTCCACTGGAGTGTCAGAATCAGTGTGTTCAGATATAACAGTAAGAAAGTATATTTTTATGTGCAGTTGGGTTTGATTCGTTGAACCTTTCAAGAAGGTTCTGCCTTCTTAAATCTGGTCTTTGAAAGCTGCTCAGTAAGTCTGTGGAAGTTTCCACAACCTACACATCTAACTGCATTAATAATTTATTCTCCAAACTCTAATTTATATGAATTGCAAAATGTTAGAGGCATCAACACAAAATACTTGGCCATTTTCTTTTTTTTTTAAGCATTGACTAATCCTCACATCCACGGTGGCATTGGTACTTTTGTTTTTAATTATTTTTGCTGTGTTGGGTCTTCGTTTCTGTGCGAGGGCTTTCTCTAGTTGTGGCAAGCGGGGGCCACTCTTCGTCGCGGTGCGCGGGCCTCTCACTATCACGGCCTCTCTTGTTGCGGAGCACAGGCTCCAGACGCGCAGGCTCAGCAATTGTGGCTCACGGGCCTAGCTGCTCCGCGGCATATGGGATCCTCCCAGACCAGGGCTCGAACCCGCATCCCCTGCATTAGCAGGCAGACTCCCAACCACCGCGCCACCAGGAAAGCCCGGCCATTTTCTTAACATTGTACAATAAAATTGACAGTATAAACAATGGCCATAAATAAGAACAGCAATTAAAATTTTATATTTTAAAAAATAGGAGTCATAAAATTTACTGAGTGGGCCTATTAGTAAAGTTTGGTTGGATTTAATTGGGAAAGTGTTGCAGAGTCTGAGTCAATCGTGACGAGCAACAGTGGATTAAAACTTGGTAATGCCTGTTCCTGGGCTTTTTGGTCTTTAGATTCTGTGATTTGTGTTCAGATAGGAGTAAAGCAATAGCCTGCTGAGTTAAGGGTGTGAACACCCGATATTCAGACTGAAGAATGCAGAGGAGGAAAAATGATTAAGTAAAAGACTACTGTGGGACTTCCCAGGCGATTCAGTGGTTAAGATTCCGCGCTTCCACTGTATGGGGCGTGGGTTCAATCCCTGGCTGGGGAACTAAGATCCTGCATGGTGCGGCCAAAAAAAAAAAAAAAAAACTGCTGTTTGTTGAATAGACAAATGACTGAAATAGGACATTGGATGGATCAAGAACACTCAGAGGAGGAGGAGAAATTTCAAGGGGAAGGAGAAGCTAAATAAGAAGGAACCCTTCCCTGGTAGGTGTATTTGATTAGTGAGGTCACTTATTGAGGTTGAGAGGTCAAGGAAGGTAGTCAAGTTTAGAAAAGCTGTAAGGAAATGTGAAATACGTCGGCATAACTGCCGCAAAGTGTTTTGGACTGCCTTCCCTTGAAGAGGCTCAAATCAGAACATTATGAATTCTAACCATCATTAAACACTGCTGGCCACTAGGGATAGATTAAGTATAAGGTAAACTTCTGCCTTTGAAATACTTTTAAGGATAAAGTAACAAGAGTGAAATGGGTACAAGTAATAAATGGATGATGCTGTCTATAAAGGGGATGAGTGAGAAATCAACGAGTTCAAGACTGGTCAGGGAAGTTTTCCTTGAGGTGTTAGATCTGGAGTTTTGCGTAGCTTAGCAAAGGAGATGATTTGAGCTGCAAAAAAAGCCAAATTGAGCAGGTAAGGTTTGTTTTTAGTGACCTCTGACAATCCCGTTGGTATTCTCAGAGTCTGTCTTGTCTCATGCTTGCTCAGTTTGCCGTCAGCTGTTCTTGGCTAAGGAATAAACTGGTCTTTTACAAAGAAAGAAGGATCTATTTTAAATGTGAATCTGAGTCACTGTGTTCTCATGAAATCCTCCTGTGCCTTCCCCTTCCCTCCAAAATTAAAGTCCCTTAGAATAGCATGTAAGGCCCTGTTGTACCAGCCTCTTCCATCACTCACCCTTCATGCTCTACACTAGCAAAATTACTGACAGCCGACTTCCCTTATACACCAATCTGTCTCTAGCTGTTTGCCTTTGTTAATGCTGTCCTCTATTTAAAGGTCTCTTTTCTCCTCTTTTCATTGGCTAATTCCTACACACTCCGTGACTTCCAGGTTACCTCTCCCAATACCCTGTTCTCCCTCTCCCCAAACTGGGCTCTGGTGCCTGTCTACTAGACATATACTCTTTGTTTACCCTCATTGTTTTGAAATTGTTTACCTCTCCATCAGCAGAGTATAAACTCCTTGAGATAGAGATTCTTACTAACCTATATATTCTCAGCACCTAGTAGAAGTCTGGCACATAGAAGGTGTATTAGTTTGTTAGGGCCAAAACAACATACCACAGCCTGGGTGGCTTAAACAACATAAATATATTTTCTCACTGTTGTGGGTGCTAGAATTCCAAGATCATGGTGTTGGCTAGTTTGGGTTCTTCTGAGTCCTTTCTATTTGGTTTGCAGATGTTCCCCTTCTCACTGTGTCCTCACATGAGGCATGGCCTTCCCTCTGCATATACTTGTCTGTATTTTAATCTCGGTAGAAGGACACTAGTCACCTTGGATTAGGGCCCACCCATATGACCTCATTTAACCTTAATTTCCTCTTTAAGGGCCTATTTCCAAATAGTCACATTCTAGAGGTACTGGGGGTTTAGAGCTTCAACACATGAATTTTGGGGGGCACACTTCGGAAAATAACAGAAAGCATTCAATAAATACTTGCTGCCCATTTCAAGGGCTGTTGATCTTTGTCAGGCTGCCCCCGTCTTTTCCCAACCCCATTCTTCGTCATGCTTCATTCAGCAAGTTTTGAGGCTCCTGGTTGATATGCAAGAAACTTTAAGCTGAGAGGAAGGATGTTCTTCAATATTCAGAAGGCCCGGAGGTGACTCTTCTCAGGATATGTCCCTTTGGACCCGTGATTCTCAGGGTATGTCTCTGTGTACCAGCCATTTGCAGATACCTTGGGAATGTCATGAAAATCTCAAATTTTTACAAGAACATTATGATTAGTTGGAACAAAAAAAGGGAAACAAATGTTATAGTACTTTCCACTATCTAATAAATTCATTGAATTGGTGATATTCATTCACAAGTTTCAAACTTCAAAATGTGTATAAGGGTATACAGTAAAAATCCTCCCTCCTACTCCTGCCCCAGCTACCCACTTCTCCTCCAAAACCAATGTTCTCAGTTTCTCAGGTATTCTACAGATATTTTAGGCACATATAAGCAAATATACTTCTATATATTATATATAAAATGTGATATCCTGCACCTTGCTTTTATTATATTTATTATGAACAGTTTTAAATTATGAATTACAAATTCATGACAAATCCTGTTTCACCTATACCCACACCAGCTGTCCATCCCCTATTCTGGCCCCCAGGACTGGGGCTAGGGTGAGGCAAGCAAGGTACCTGGGCATAATTTAAGGAAGTGCTCACTCTCAGGGCTGTACTTGCACATGCAAGTGTGACTCCTTAAATTTTATTCCTTAGGCTTGCCCCATCTAAGATCCAGCTCTGCTGGCTCCACCAAATTATTCTGAAGTTAATCTGAAATGTATCATAGCTTACTTTTTCTCTTACTGTGTATTGGATATCTTTTCATAACAGGACACAAAGAACTGCAATTTTTATTATAGTTGTATAGTGTTACACTATATGAACATGCAATAATTGAGCTAGTTCCTATTGATAGACATTTAGGTTGTTTCCCATCTTGGTATTTTTAACAATGCTGCAATGATTATATTATTTCACACATGTAAGTTTGTACGATCAAGTGTCTAGAATTGGAGCTTCATAAGGTATATTACCACCAGTTTTTGATCTTTGCCAACCTAGTGAGAGAAAATGATTTCTCAGTATAGTTTAGTTTGCATTTCTTTTATAATGAGTGAAGTTTGACCTCTTTTCATACCTTTGAAGACCATTTGTATTTCCTTTGCTATAAAACTGATTGTTCATATCCATTGCCAATTTTTATTTTGGGTCTTTGTGTCAGATTAGAAATGTCTGCAAATTCTTTAATACACCTCCAATAAAGAGGTGGGCTCTATTTTTCCAGCCCTTGAACCTGGCCTGGGGTGTGAACATTATACTAGTTCCAGGCCTGGCCTTAAAGGGTGCTGTTAGCTTCAGCTTTGGCTTCTTAGAGCCTTGGGCCCCCATATAATAAAGCATATTCCTCTGCCAGAGAGACCATGTGGTGAGACCCTGAGGCTATATAGACATGGAGACTGACTCAGGTGGGGCTAGCCTTCTAAATACACATGCCAAGGCCTTAGACCATCTGAAGCAGAAAAATCACCCAGCTGATCCCTGCCCTAACTCTTGACCCACAAAGGTCACAAATTAAAAAAAAAAAATGTATGCTGTTTTAAGCCATTAAGTTTTGGAATATTTCTTACACAGCACTTTTTTTTTCGAGTTCTTTATATATTAGTAAAATTACCCACTTTTCTGATGTGGTGCAAACATACTTTTCCCAGATCTTCTCATTTTGCTTATTATGGTGGCTTTTTAGTGATGCAAAACTTTATAATTTTTATATAATTGAATGTATTACTTTTCTTTTAAAAACCAGTTAGAGCACACAATTGAATAAAAGACAATTTTTCAGACCAAGAGAGATGAAATATCTATGATTAAACTGGATGAACTAGAAAGAAGAAACTAAGAACTACAGAAAATTAAAAACTTCTCAAAGACTCAAAGGAAAATTTGAACAAATAGAAAGCCATCATGTACTTAGATTTTTAAAAATTAATTCTGTGGGGCTTCTCTGGTGGCGCAGTGGTTAAGAGTCCGCCTGCCGATGCAGGGGACACGGGTTCGTGCCCCGGTCCGGGAAGATCCCACATGCCGCTGAGCGGCTGGGCCCATGAGCCATTGCCTCTGAGCCTGCGCGTCCAGAGCCTGTGCTCCGCAACGGGAGGGGCCACAACAGTGAGAGGACCGCATACCGCAAAAAAAAAAAAAAAAAAGAATTCTAAGTTGTTCTAGATTTAATGTAATCACAGTAAAAATACCAAAAGGATTTTTTAAATTAGATAAGCTTATTCTAAAGTTTTAAAGAAAAAACAGAATAACTAGGAAAATTCTATGTACTTCTAGTCCTAGTAAATACGAAAACATTATAAAGCTACAAAACTTATAACAGTGATACTAGTCTATAAATAGACACTAAGATCAACTGAACAAAATATAAATGCTATACATAAAAACCCATACCTACACCCACACATACACTTGGTATATCATAAAAGTGGAATTTAAAATTGAATGAGGAACAAAGGATTATTTTTTTGTAATAGTGATGGACAACTGGGTAGCCACCTAGAAATTTTTAAAGTTGTATCAGTTCTAGGATATACTGGGATAAATTCTAGACGGATCAAAGATTTAAATGGAAAAGGGCAAAATCATTAAGAAAAAAATAGTAAATCTCTTCTCATGAGTTGTATAATCATTCAAATGATTGGTTTTAGAGATCAATCCTTAAAAGTTTAGAAATCATGACTTCAGAAACAGGAAAATGCAAAAACAAGTAGCTAAGCATCTCTACATATGAGATGGGATAGGTATACTGGTGTGTTCTAGTCACATTGTCTTCAAATTCAGCAAATCTCAACTTCACGTACATCATGACCCTCTATTTGGTTTTGGGGGGGGGCTGATTAAAAAGAAATAATTATTCCGTGTGTTTTCTAGCTCTCTTTTTTATTTTTATTTATTTGGTTGTACTGGGTCTTAGTTGTGGCAGGCAGGCTCCTGAGTTGTGGCTCTCCAGTTCCTTATTTGCAGCATGTGAACTCATAGTTGCAGCATGCATGTGGGATCTAGTTCCCTGACCAGGGTTATGAACCCAGGCCCCCTGCACTGGGAGCATGGAGTCTTATCCACTGTGCCACAAGGGAAGTCCCATCTAGCCCTTTTTAAAAAATCACTTTCATATCCTTTGATCTCACATTTTTATGAGGTTGCCATTAATATTATCCTCATTAAACAGAAGGCCTTGAAACTGAGCAGGACCCTGCAAGGCCTTCCAGGGGACAGACCCCCTTGTATCTCCTGCCTCTTGTTTATAGAAAACCTTTAACCTCCTAGGACTTCCCTGAGTTTCTAAGAGTAAATTTAATCAGAGAAGTGAGAAAATGCAGAAACAAAGGAAAACAGCCAAGCAAGACAAAATAATGATAGTTTAGCCATAAAACAAAGTCAAGGGCTATAGATAATATCCTGAGCCATATCCTTGAGTTGTTTTTCAGATACCAAAACAACTAAGAAGCTAACTGCAACTTGACCATGAACACCTAGCCTCCAGACCACCTGGAGCCTGAGGATTGATAATTCTGACCCCTGTGACCTCACGTGGTTACCTCAACACCCAGAGAATTGTGCATGAGCTGATCATGTACCTGCAAGCCTCTCCCTTACTTTGTCTTTAAAAATCCTTTTCTAAAAGCCACTGGGGAGTTCGGGTCTTTTGAGCGTGAGCTGCCTGTTCCCCTCGCTTGGCCTCACAATAAACACTGTACTTTCCTTCATCACAAACCAGCATCAACCGCTTGGCTTTACTGCTCCTCCGCTGAGTGGATCTAAGTTTGGTTTGGTAATAACCTCAGTTAAACAAGTTAGGATTTTGCTACTTGCCCTAAGTGGTGTCCCCTTTGACGGGCCCCTTCAACTCTGAGCTTCAGTTTCCTTGTCTATAAAATGGGTATTCCAATTAAATGAAATTTCTGCCAGCCCACAACATAACCTAACAAATTCCAACTCCTCCCCTTCCAGCTGTGTTACCCAGGAAAAGAAAAGGTCAAACATTGAGATCTTAATGTGTACACATGTATACTACTACTTCATTGAATCTTTAACTCCATGAGGAAGGATCTTTCTTTTTTGGTTGTGCCAGGTCTTAGCTGTGGCCAGCGGGCTCCTTAGTTGCAGCATGCGAACTCTTAGCTGCGGCATGCATGTGGGATCTAGTTCCCTGACCAGGGATCAAAGCCGTGCCACCTGCATTGGGAGCCGGGAGTCTTAAATCCCTGCGCCACCAGGGAAGCCCCCGAAGGAACATTTTTGTCTCCACTTTGGTAACAACTAAGCCAAGACATGGCAAGGCTGAATAACTTTTTTTTAAAATAAATTTATGTATTTATTTTATTTTTGGCTGCGTTGGGTCTTCATTGCCGTATGTGGGCTTTCTCTGGTTGCGGCGAGCAGGGGCTGCTCTCCATTGCGGTGCGCGGGCTTCTCACTGCGGTGGCTTCTCCTGTTGCAGAGCCGGGGCTCTAGGCTCGCGGGCTTCAGTAGTTGCAGCACGCAGACTCAGTAGTTGTGGCTTGCAGGCTCAGTAGTTGTGGCGCACGGGCTTAGTTGCTCCGCGGGATGTGGGATCTTCCCGGGCCAGGGCTCGAACCCGTGTCCCCTGCATTGGCAGGGGAATTCTCAACCACTGCGCCACCAGTGAAGTCCAAGTCTGGATAACTTATTCTTGGTCACACACTATAACAGTGCCAGATTTGAGGCCAGAAATCAGACTTCAGGGTTTTCATGCTACATAGATCTTCTGTTGCCACCTTACAATTAGCTCCTCCCAAAGTTGATGAGAGTTGAATCGGTTACTGGAGCAAACCAGAGCATCTGGCTTTTGAATTCGGATTGTCTGTGGCCGAAAGTGTCAGCTGTGGGAGCCCTGAGTTTGGGCTTCTTGCGGCCCTACCCTGTCCACCACCACGCTGCTATCAAGCCTAAATTCAAGGGAAATAGGCCTTAGAAAAAGCACTAAACCGACCTATTTCACAGACAGAGGTACGCAATGGGACGATCTGGCTCTTAAAGCCGACTCAGAAAACGAAGTCGCGATGGCCAAGCGCTGTGCACCGCCTCCCGGCAGCCGAGGCACAACCGAAGCCGCTAGGCTCCTCCTCCAGCCTCCCTTCAGGTGGCGCTGTAGGACCAACCCACGTTCCAAAATGCAGTCGCCGCAGTTGCTACAAAGCACCGAGATCAGCGGAGCCCGTGGCTAGAGAGGTATTTCCCAGGAACCTCCCAGGTCGCCCCGCGAGCACCATGCACTTCCGCTTCCGGCTCTTTATTCCGGAAGTTGCTTTTTGAGGTAGTGTGCGGGATAGTGTGGTCTTTGTGCGCTTCCACCATGGCGTACCGGGGCCAGGGCCAGAAGGTGCAGAAGGTGATGGTGCAGCCAATCGTATCCTACTCGGCATGTGAGAAGGAGGAGGTTTGGGCCAGGAAATGGGGCGCGAAGGAGCAGACGGAGCAGGCCAGAGGGAGCGGAGTCCGGCCCCTCATCCCATGAGCCCCTGGGGCGGCCGAGACTGGGAGAATGCGCGGGTAGTTGAAGAAGCAATTACAGGTGGGAGGTGGGCTTGGCCGACCCCTGCGGTGGGAAATGCAAGAATGGCGGGGGTGAGCCGTTGGAAGACAACCTTAGTTAAGTACTCAGCGAAAGCGGGAGTTATCGGTCTCGTGCCTGAGGAAGATGTCGGCACCGAAGAAACTCCAGGAGAATGAGAGTGGGAGGGGATTCGTTTACAGTGTTTAGGGAGCCCCAAATGGATGCCTAGTTGGGCACTTCGCATAGGCACAGACGTCGCGTTCAGAAAAGTGAGATGGGGGTAGGATTGACCAGTTCCAGGAAGCAGAGTCTATGCTATGCGTGTATTTTTTCCTTAACTACTGCTGCAGAATCTCATCTTCAGATACTTGCAAAATGTAAGTTGTTAACTGTTTCATAATTACTTTATAAGTTAAAGGTGAATTTATTTGGCTGTTTGTTTCATCCTGTCTGATCATTGTTCTAGAGTTAAATGTAGATGAAACTGGAGATTGTGAGGGTATTTGAGGGGAAGGAGTGCTGGGAAAGCTCTAATGTGATAAAATGGTGTGTGACCATGCCAACTCCAAGCATGCAAGGAATGGTGTCGTAATTACTCTACAAGACCAAAATTACTAATTTCAAAAAGTAATTATTGGTTGACATGACAGTGGTAATTGGGTACTTTTGTTGCAGTGGGTATGGCCAGAACATTGCAACCTTTCCCCCTTCCCTTTAGGATGAGACACTGGAAGAAAAATTCAGTCGGCTTTAAACTAGGTCATAAAGTGTCGTGTTTAGCACTTTGCAGGGTGGGGGACACATATATATAGAAAAGACACCAAAAAAGGAAGACAGGAAGGATAGGTTCAGAGGATTTAGTGGCAGCCTTCTTTCCTTTGAGAGGGTTTTTAGCAACTCAAAATTTGACTTGACAAGGCGGAGTATTTATCTCTGAAAGAAAATGTGGCTCCTGTTGTTCTGACAAACTTTAGTGTGTGACAACACAATCGAAAAACAGATTAATTTAAAGCTCTTGTAATTTTTAATCACAGGAATTGAGGGTCCCCCTCCTATTAGGTGTGAGACATGGAGAACTGAGTACCTAGAGGAAACTGTCTTGGAGTTGGATTTTGCTATAGCAGATAAGAAAGAAGCCCTTTTAAATGCTATCCTGTCACAAATTTTCACTTTAAATGTATAGAGACTAGAAGCAGTGGAAATATGATTGAGTTCTAAGTTCACAGGAAAATTATTAACTTAGTTCCAATATAGCATTTATTAAGTGAGGATGTTTCTTGATAAGTAACTAGTCTTGGCTTTTATTTGTTAAGGTTTTCTTAGGAGCCATGGTGGTCTGTTGTTTGACCAAAGTGGTTGGATTTTGTTTACTTATTTCTTAACATTTCTATTTTTGTTGATTATTTCAGAGATCTCGGATTCAGGTGTGGCTTTATGAGCAAGTGAATATGCGGATAGAGGGCTGTATTATTGTGAGTACCCAAGATATTTTATCTCAGAGCAGTTTGTTTATAGAAAAAGACTTACCAAAAGATAGCCAGCAGAGCAATATACAAAAAGTCAAAGACCCAACCCACGGAAAGTTCTTCAGGACCCACTATCCTTGTCTCATTGTTCTGCTTGATAGGGATTATGTAATTCATAAAAGAGAGGGAAAATTACTAGAAAATTATTTAAACAACAGTATTAGTCCTTAAAGGAGGGGTCAAAAGAAATAAAATGGGGCAGGGGAGATGGGATTAATGGAGTATTAGTTCTGGGTTAGGTGATACCTGAATAGAACTGGGTGGGGTTAGTTAAATAAGATGTCCACGATGGCAGAATAGCCTAAATAATGTTTTTAAAAAGGAAGATATGGATGGAAGTGTTATGCTACGACTCTGGTATTTCTTTTAGACAGTGTAGATTCCATCAATAATCTCCCCTTCCCTGTTTACTAGTTAGAAAACAAGCACAGTGGTTGGTGGTGGTAGTGTCTTGTGGGGAACATGGGAAGAGTTAATTCATATATGTACACACACTATATTGAGCGTGTTATAAAAGATAAGGGAAATGGCTCTTTGGCATAGTTAATGAAATCTTAAGTCCCAAGGGTTCCAGAAGTAATCTGAAGTACATTCCATCTTCCTTTATTTAAAAAGAGGCTTAGGGAGTTTCCTGGTGGCCTAGGGGTTAGGGTTCTGCGCTTTCACTGCCATGGCCCGGGTTCAGTCCCTGGTCGGGGAATTGAGATCCTGCAAGCTGTGCAGCATGGCCAAAAAAAAAAAAAAAAAGGCTTAGGACGGGGAGGTGGTGTTTCAGCTAAAAAGATCAGTGGAGAGGTGAGTTTCTGAAGTTAGCATCTCTATATATAGCCATTTTCATTTAGAATGGTTTGGATATGATCTTACGTGAAGATGACAGTCAATTGGCTTATTTTTCTAGGGTTTTGATGAGTATATGAACCTCGTATTAGATGATGCAGAAGAGATTCATTCTAAAACAAAGTCAAGAAAACAACTGGGTAAGACTATAGATGGCCTTAAAGAATTGTAGAAATTTTTATTCACTTACAGAATTGAACTGCAACTCATTTCATGTTTAAATTTAGTTTGCATTTGAGAAGTTATTATTTGGGAGAGAAATATACTCTTGAAATCATCCTTTGCCACTTATTCTTTACCCCACTCCATTTTTGCTTTTGTCTCTCCACTCAGAGAGCTCTCACAAGGGTTACCAAAGACTAGCGGTGTTAAATCGAATGGTCCTCATTTTATTGGGCTCTAAGCAGCATTTGGCTCTGTGATACTATAGTCAGGTTTTTGCTTTTCATTACTAGTTGTTCCTTTTTCAGACTTTTATATATTCATTCTTTAGGACCCAGCCATTAACTGTTTGAGTTGCTCAAGTCTTGGTTCTACGTCCTCCTGTCACTCAGTATTATTTTCCTAGGCACTCAAGACTGCACCTTAAATTACATTTATATGTTGACTTCCAAATTTACGTTTGTAGCTCTACACCTCTCTGAGCCTATTCAACATTTCTACTTGGATGTCTCAAAGGCTCCTCAAAGTTAGCATATCAGAAATCAAACTCAGTTCCAACCCCTCACACACTGTTTAGAGCAATTTTAGTGTTCCCTGCCATACTGAATGGCACCAGTTCTATTCAGTTTGCTAATAAATTTCTCTGCAACTACCTCAGCTCCCTCCAGTTTGCTCTGCAGGCTCCTGTCATCTTTTATTTAAAACACCAATCTGAACTTGTTATCTCTTTGCTAGAAAGCCTTCAATGGCTTCTTACTGCTCATAGGATAAGGAAATCTTTAATGTATCCTTCAGGGTCCTTCATGATCTGGCCTTACCTCCCTCTGCTCATTTTGTATCACTTTGCACTTCATATTCTGAGCTTCACCCACACTTCTTTCAATTCTTGGAATCTGTACATTTGTCCCATCATAAATCTTTGTATATGCTGTTACCTGTTTCTTGGGACTCAGACCAAATGTCACTTCCTGCCAGGGTTTGGTTTGGCTTTGCTTGGGGTGGGGATTGATGGAGGGTGTGCTGTGCTGAGTTTGTAGTAAAATACTCATTACTGGGATTATTAATGTCTCTGCCACTGGACCACATGCTCCATTAGTGCATGAGTCCTGTTTTTTTTGCTCCCTAATATGCTCCGTGCCTAACTCAGTGCATGCCACGTAGTAGAAATTTTAAAATATTTGAACAGTGAAGGCAATTTCTTAACCCACGTTCTTTAGCATTCATGGCTTCATCAAGACCTACTGAATCATTTCTGTTAAAACTCCATTAACCTGAGGTTTATTTAGACATTTTGTCTTTAATTGTTTAATGCCCCACTTCAGAGCTCACTGGTATTTTTATCAGTGGTGGGTTTCAGGTGCCTCTTTCTCCCAGTCCTTGAGGATTCTCTTGAGCCTATACTAGCTCTGTGGAAAGTAGATTCTAAGGAGTGGTATAATGTTTTGCTTTGCTTTTTCCTGCTTAGGCTATTTTTCGAATTTAAACATGTCTTGCCAGGAAGGCCAAGCTAACCTTATTGATGTTATTTATAAATTATTTGCAAAATGTTGTTTTCCCATGGTAATATCCACCCTGTAGAACAGATTAATATTACCTGTTGTAGAAGCCTGGGAAAGTGAAACAATTTAATTGCTATTGGTGTTGATTAGCATTTCTCAAACCGTTTTACTGAACACCAGTGTTCCTGAAGATATTTATAGATATTTCTCAGGAAAAAAGTATTCTCTGCTCAAATAAGTTTAGAAAATGTTAGGTAAAACTTAAACAAGTTTGTGTACCACAGGATGAAATCTATTATATTAAGAATTTTAGAAGAGATATGGGAACATATGTATAACTGATTCACTTTGTTATAAAGCAGAAACTAACACACCATTGTAAAGCAATTATACTCCAATAAAGATGTTAAAAAAAAAAAAGAACTGTAAGAAAGGGATTATAGTAAATATGCTGCATTTCCTAAAAAAAACCAATTTCTCAACTTCTACAAACTCGGAGCATTAGGAAATGTTGGGGTAGTTGACTTAGTCTACAGAAACTACTTTTTGTAAAATAACATTTCTCTACCTTCATTAGGTTATTGTTGGAAAAGTACACATGGTCTGATATGCACAGCCTTTCAATATATGAATATTGGAAAATGTCACATACCTTCTCAAGAGAGAAAGCATTTTCAAAATCACTCAAGAATGATATGAAATTCTGAGGCTAAAAGGTGGTTACAAAGTAGTCTGAGTGGCTATTAATAGCTTTTTTTTTTTTTTTTTAATTTTGTGTTGCAGGTCGGATCATGCTAAAAGGAGATAACATTACTCTGCTCCAAAGTGTCTCCAACTAGAAATGATCAATGAAGTGAGGAATTGTTGAGAAGGCAATACAGTTTTTTTAGGTGTGCTTTGTTAGAAGTGTAGTTCTAAAGCATTTATTCATATTGTTTTGCTCACCTTTATGTTATTACCAGATGACAATAAATGCTGTGGGATTGTTTTTATTAAAATATTTACATTGTTTTCTTTTATCCAGTTGTAGAGAGTTTTTACACAATGGCACCATTAGCTGTTAGTATTTATTTTAAGGTTTTCTGAAGATGGCACTTGTCCTGGGCATTTGCTTTTCACAGAACTGGGATCTGTAGATTCTTAAGGCAAAGAGTAGGAATTCTGCCTGACATGTAATCTTCTGATGCTGGGTGGTGGAGAAGGGGAGTGTTCACAAAAGTAAAGATGATGGTGCCAATATCATCAGTTCTAATTCTGAATGCTGGGACACAAGGGTTTCTAACCACAATAGGTTGGGGACATTATAGTAGCTCAGTTTTTGCTTAGCACTCTCTTAGAGTTATTGTGTAAGGCCTTTGTGAATTCTTTTATCACTAAGATCAGAATGTGAGAAGTATTTGGATATAGGCAAAGAATGAAAGTTTGTTAGAAAGGAGCTCTGTTAAGAGTTAACTGGAGGGAGACTGTGAGATTGGGAACCAGAAAAAGACCCACAGGCAACACTGGTAAGTTGTTGTTAGGCAGAACAATAGTATGTTAGTTGGGGAAACACCTCTCCTATTCTTATCTCCAAGAATTTTGGTTCCTCCTCCAGTAATGGCTTATTTCCTAATTAACTTATGTGGTCAGTTCTCTCTTGCCCCAATGTTTCAAGGTTGTTCTAGTTAGAATTCTGTTAAATGGTTATAGAGCATCTGCTATTAGTTGAATATATACAGTGAAACAGACTGACAAACATAGCTTCAATACCACATGCTAAGTGTTATTTAAGTTGAATCTTGAAAGATGAATAAGGCCTACCTTAAATTCTGGTAATGGGCAGTATAATTAACGGTAGGTAAGGAAGAATCACAAAGTCCAGTTCCTGCTTTTCCAAGTGCCTATGAGGGAGATACAGAACTTTCCTTTTTTTTTTTTCTGCTGTACGCGGGCCTCTCACTGTTGTGGCCTCTCCTGTTGCGGAGCACAGGCTCCAGATGCGCAGGCTCAGCGGCCATGGCTCACGGGCACAGCTGCGCCGTGGCATGTGGGATCTTCCCGGACCGGAGCACGAACCCGTGTCCCCTGCATCGGCAGGCGGACTCAACCACTGCGCCACCAGGGAAGCCCAGAACTTTTCTTTAAACTGAGTAAAAGAATCACTTCATGAGACAGAGGAGATTTGTCGGTAAGTGTAGAAATCAGTCTAGCTTAGAACTTGGCATTCTAGCTGTTCCACTCCATTTGAACTTGTGCCTTTTTGGTCATATTTTGAAATAAAGGGCTGCTTTAGCTCTTTTAACATATTTGAGTTTGAAATTCAATTGAACCTGCTACAGCATGCAAAGAAAACATTGGGCAGCAGAGGGAGTTGCAGTCCTGAGACTGCTTCAGCCTTTCTGGTGCAAAGCTTTTTGAGAGCAGAGCAAAGACCTCCCTGTAGCTTTCTTGGCACCAAAATAGCTGGGAAGCAGGATAAAAACTGGAGCAGTATAATCTCTAAGAAAACCTGCTGGCTGCTTTTTCCAGTTCCCTGTATGGCCTTTCTGACCTGGCTGCCCTGTGTAAGCAAAGCTATGCCTGCGGTGGCTTATCCTGAATGGATCAAGACGTGGAAAGGTCTATTTTTGACAGAGCAAGTGGTGATAGTGAGAAATAAGGTACAGTGAACTTTAAAATTGAGCTCTGTATTTAGAAATCTCTGCTTGCTTTCCTGCTGTACTGGAGCCTGTGGTGTTTACTTTTTAAGTTGTACTTTTCCACAACCTGGAGATCTTCTTCCAACCAGAATTTGTATTACAGAGGGAGTTGCTGTCTGCTTCATTAAGGTTATTAAAACATGCTGCTGGGAAGCTGCTCTTGTTGACAGCCCTTGGTATGTGAGCGGTTATTTTTCTGGAATGGCTGTTGGTTTCCGAAGGGGGTCTTGCTAACCACCCACGAACTCTCTTGTAACATTATTGAAGTGAGGGGTGGGAGGAGAATCAGGCTCTGAAAAAGTAAGTGCTGATTTGGGCCTGGTGTTCTATTAGTAGTAAGTAGGGAGAAAGAAGGATAAGAATAGTTTGAAAATGCTAGAATTTTGTATATGCAGGCACCAAATATTATTGTATCGCATTTGTCAATTTCAAGACTAGAGAGTGGATCTCTGTCTAATTTGGATTAAGGCATTATTAGCCAGGAAGCGTCACGGGCATTTTCTGGGGAAAACCTAATAGCACCATCTCATGTTAACTGGATGACACAGGATCTTTTCCCTAATTAATTATTTGTATTAGAACTGATCATAACCACATACTCGTGGCATGCTTTTTTGAGGGGATGCTTGGTAAAACTTAAGGTGGCATGAGAACTTAAGTCTGTTACTACTTAGAATTTAATTTTAATTTAAAAGTTATATCCAGTGGAATTTTTAAATATTAAAAGCATTAACTTAATACATGTTTATGATCAAATGTAAACTATACAGAAATATACAGAGCAGAAAACAAAAGTCCCTCCTTTTCCCATCAGTGTTCTCCATAAATAACCACTGTTAACAGTTAGGTGGTTTCTGAACTCTTTACAGATATGTATGGCTTGGTTTGATTCTCATTTTGGTATTACTTTAAAATTTCTTTTAGGTAAAATTTTTAATTTTGGTAAAATACCCATAATATTTACTATCTTAACCATCTTGTTTACTTATTTTATTTTTTTTGGCTGTGCTTCGCGGCTTGCGGGATCTCAGTTCCCCAACCAGGGAACCTCTGCCCCCTTAAATGGAAGCGTGGAGTCCTAAACACTGGACCGCCAGGGAAGTCCCTATCTTCACCATTTTAAAGTGTACAGCTCAGTAGTGTTAAGTATATTCACATTGTTATGCAACCAATCTTTAGAACTTTTTTATCTTGCAAAAAACAAACTGTACCTATTAAACAACAACTTAACCATCCCTCCCCTCAGCCCCTGGATTTGATTTTTTGTTTCTGAGTTTGATTAGGCACCTCATATAAGTCGAATCATACAATATTTGACTTTTTGTGACTGACTTATTTCACTTAGCATAATGTCCTCAAATTTCATCCATGTTGTAGAATGTGTCAGGATTTCCTTCCTTTCTAAGGCTGAATAACATTGCATGTATATATATCACATTTTGTTTATACATTTAACTGTCGATAGACATTTGGGTTGCTTCCACTTTTTGACTTTTGTAAATAATGCTGCTGTGAATCTTCGAGACCCTGCTTTCAGTTCTTTTGAGTATGTTCTCTGAAGATTTTTGAGTAACCATCATACTGTTTTCCACAGCGGATTCACCATTTTACTTTCTCATCAACAGTGCATAAAGGTTACAGTTTCTTCACATCCTTGGCAAAACAACTTCTTTTTTTTTTTTAAGAGAAGTCTATGACTTTATTGGCCGAGCAGGCTACTTGAAGGGGGTGAGGCCAGAGGAGTGGCCCCAATGCCAACCTGGCTGTGTAGGTGATTGAGAACTCAGGCTTGATTCCACCTGGTTGAAGGCCTTGACCTTGTAGACGCCCACCATGCTGCCCACCATCTCAGGCAGGGTGATGATGTCCTGCAGGTGCATCTTTACCACCTCAGGCGGCTCCTTGGGCAGTGCCTCCTTGGCCTTGCACTGGCGCTTTAGCAGGGTGTGCTTCCTTGGCAGTCCTGGTTCAGCAGTAGCTGGGTGCTGTACAGCTGTACCAGCTGCTTGTAGGTCACGTCCTACAAGGTCCACACTGCTGTAGGTGAAATTGCCGAAGGTCTGGTGCTTCTGCTCCATTTCTGCCATCTTGTCGATTCTTCAGAGAGGTAAAACTTCTGTTTTTGATAGCAGTCATCCTGATGGTTGTGAGGTTGTGGTTTTGATTTGTTTTTCCATAATGATTAGTGATGTTGAGCATCTTTTCATATGTTATTGGTCATTAGCTTGTCTTCTTTGGAGAAATGTCTATTCAAGTCCTCTGCCTATTTTTAAACAGTTTTTTTCTGTTGTTAATTTGAAGGAATTCTTTACATATTCTGGCTTAAATAAATGATTTGCAAATATTTTCTCCCATTCTGTGGGTTGCCTTTTCATTCTGTTCATTGTCTTTTGATACACGGAATTTTTTAATTATGATGTAATCCAGTTTATCTGTTTCTGCTTTTGTTGCCTTTTTTTTTTTTGGCCTTGCTGCAACTTGTGGGATCTTAGTTCCCTGACCAGGGATGGAACCCAGGCCCTTGGCAGAGAAAGTGCAGAGTCCTAACCACTGGACCGCCAGGAATCCCCTGCTGCCTTTTTAGTGTCATAGGTACTTTTATTTATTTCTGCACACATACTCTTTGCAGTTCTGCTGTTATCAGCAAAACTTGCACATAGTTCCATGTTGAACAGCTATGATGTATTCCATTATATATGAGTCTCTCAGTTTAAGTAATCACACCCTATTGATGGGTATTTTAGGCTGTTTCTCATTTTTTACCATTAAAAAAAATTTTGTAATGAACGTCTTCATGCCTGTTTTTGTCCACTTAACATTTTCTGAGATGAATTCTTAGAAGTGGAATTGCTAGATCAAAGGATATACACATTAAAAAAAATTCTATAGGTACTTCTAAATTGCCTTCCAAAGTACATGTGAGAAAATTGTTTTCTTCATACTAGGCAACCGTTAGGCAGCAGCTTTAATGAAACTCACAGGCTTATTGTGAGGATACTATGAAATAATAATTGCCAACATCCTAAGGATGCCAGAATAGAAAAATGGAAAAAATTTGGCCTTTGATGACTTTTGAACCACTGAATTAACTCTGGAACTTCCCTACCACCTAACTTGTTATGTGATAGAAGAAAATTCCTGGTTGGATTTTCTGTTACTTACAACTAAAGCATTGTAACTGAGAACAGTGTCAGAATGGGGCCACTTGTCTTCAGTACCTCTTAAGCTTGGGATGGGATTAGTTGTTCAATGAAGATTCGTTAAATGCCATAGTTAAGAAAGTTGGCGATTGAAGTGATAATCTTGGACTGTATGAGGGAATACAAATGAAGTGATGTGACTGATTTTGTTCAATAAAACAGTAAACTTCCTTAGTTAGGAAAATAATTCCTGAGAAAGGTGATCTTGGATCATCATTCTATGTCCATAGAAATTGCTGTCTCTGGAGTATTAACAGATTCGCCTCATCCCCGGAGCCACCTGAGTTTGTGATGTTTTGCAGGGCTGGGAAATTGCAGAGAGGAACTAGGGAGAATAAACAAATGAGTGCCTCCTTTTGATGGGCTGTTACTAAACCAGAGATGGTAGGAGTAGAGTGGGAAAGGGAGGATTTTCCCCAGAAAAGCATCTTTCTTTAGATCCTACACTTGATAAGGTACTCTGTTTGGGAAGTTGTTGTTTTTCACCAGTGTCAGTTTTTATTTGGATGTTATATGTTAGACATAGTGAAGAATATAAAATTTAGTCCCTGGGCTTCCCTGGTGGCACAGTAGTTAAGAATCCGCCTGCCAATGCAGGGGACATGAGCTCCAGCCCTGGTCCAGGAAGATCCCACATGCCACAGAGTAACTGAGCCCGTGTGCCACAACTACTGAGCCTGTGCTCTAGAGCCCGTGCTCCATAACGAGAGAAGCCACCACAGTGAGAAGCCTGCGCACTGCAACGAAGAGTGGCCCCTGCTCGCAGCAACGAAGACCCAACTCAGCCATAAATAAATAAATAAACTTACTAAAAAAAAAAAAAAAGTTTAGTCCTTGTCTTTGGGGAATTGGGAAAGCAGCGAGGTACAGAGGGAAAGATGACCTTGGTAGTCCACATACTCGGGTTTAAACGACAACTTTAGAATTATCCAAACCTCTTAACCTCAGTTTCATAGGGCTGGTGGAATAATTTCATGAGATAATACATGTAAAGTACCTATCAGGCCTCAGGAATGCTCAAGAAGTATTATTTGTCTTGTTACAAATGAGGATAGATATGTCGTTTAAAAGATTTATTTAGGAACGTGTGGGGAAAAGGTAAACGTATTCCACATAGAACGAGACAGATCACAATTTCGTGAATCTGTTTTGTTTTTCATGGTTCAGTTTACTGAGGCATAATTTACAGATACTGAAAGTCACACTTCACACGTGTGCACTTTGATGACATTTGCCAAATGTATAGTCATGTAACCTCTGCCACAGTCAAAACATAGCATTGATATTTCCATGATCCAAAATGGTTTCCTCAGGCTCTTCACAGTCAATCCACTTCATTCACCCTAGCTCCTTGGCAACTACTGATCTGATTTCTGACTTTACAGTTTTGCCTTTTCCAGAATGTCATATAAGTGGAATCATACAATGTATGACCTTTTGTGTCTGGCTTCCTTCATATAATGCTTTTGAGATTCATACATGTTTCTTGTATCAGTGGTTTTTCCCTTTTTATTGCTAAGTATTCCATTGTATGGATATACCTCAATTTGTTCATCCATTACCTAGTTAATGGACATTTGGGTTGTTTCCAGTTTTTGGCAAGGGAGTGGTGTGACAGTCAAATGATAAGTGTATGTTTAACAAGAGACTGTGAGACTTTTGAAAGTGGCTATACCATTTTGCATTCCCATTAGCAATGTATGTGAGTTCCGGTTGCTCTGCATCCTCACCAGCAATTGGTATTGTCAGATTTTATTTTCTCCATTCTAATAGGTATATAATGGTATCTCATTATTTTAATTTGCACTTTCCTAATATTGAATAATTGTGAGTACTGCAGTCATTCTTTGGTATCCTTGGGGGATTGGTTTGCGGGTGGCTGCCCCCCACCTCCTCCCACAGGATACCAAAATCTGCAGATGCTTAAGTCCCTCATATAAAGTGGCGTAGTATTTGCCTATAACCTATGCACATCCTCCCCATATACTTTGTCATCTCTAGATTACTTATAATACCTAATACAGTGTAAATAGTTGTAAATACAATGTAAATGCTATGCAAATAGTTTCTGGTGTGGAGGCAAATTCAAGTTTTGCATTTTGGAACTTAGGTAATTTTATTTTTCTGAAAATTTTCGTTCTGCAGATGTGGAACCCTCAGATGCAGAGGAGGGCCGACTGTCTTTTCATGTGCTTATTTGCCTTCTGTATCTATGATGAAGTGTCTCTTCAAACCTTTTGCTGTTTTAAAAATTGGGCTGTTTTCCTCTTTTAGTGTTGGAGAGTTCTTTATATATTCTGCACAAAAAATTCCTTATCAGAGAGGGGTTTTACAAATATTTCTTCCCAGTCTGTGGCTGTCTTTTCATTTCTCTGCAATGTCTTAACACAAATTTTTCATTTTTTCAATTTTCAAGGTTTTCCTTTATCAAAAAAATTTTTTTTATGGTTTATGCTTTTTGTGTCATAAGGATTCTCTGCCAAACCAACGGTGACAAAGATTTTTCTGATGCTTTTTTCTAGAGATCTTAGGTGCACCTTTAGATCTATGATGCATTTTGTGTTAATTTTATAATACAGTGTGAGGTATAGATTGAGTTCATTTTTTTGGCAGATGGATGACCAATATTCCAGGACCATTTGTTCAAAAGACTGTCATTTTCCATTGATTTACTTTAGCACCTTTGTTGAAAATCAGTTGACCGTATGTGTGGGTCACTTTTTCGGGGCTCTTTTGTTCCATTGCTCTGTAGGTCTGTATTTTAACCAATACCACATTGACTTCACTATTATAGCTTTATAATAAGCTTTGAAATCAGGTGGTGGGAATCAGCCAGCTTTGTTCTTTTAAAGTAGTTTGTTCCAGGGCCGTAGCTTTTCCACATAGATTCAGAATCAGCTTGTCGATTTCTACAAAAAATCTGCTGGGATTTTGGTTGAGAGTACTTGATGATGTAACTAGTTTTGGGGAGAATTAACACCTTACTATCATCTTCCGTTGATGAACATGATATCTCTCCACTTATTTAGGTTTTCTTTTATTTCTCTCATCAGTGTTCTGCAGTTTTCAGCATAAAATTCTTGCACACATTTTGTTAGATTTATCCTTTCCTAAATATTTCATGTTTTTTGATGCTATTATAAAGTACAGCTGAGTTTTATAAGTTGACCTTGTATCCTGTGACCCTTCTAAACTCAATTATTAATACTAGTCTCTTTTTTGTGGATTGCTTGGCGTTTTCTATATACATTATCATTTTGCCTGCAAATAAAAATGCAAGAAATAAAAATTCAAAGAAAAGGTTTTATTCCTTCCTTTCCAGACTAAGCCTTTTATTTCTTTTTCTTGCCTTTTTTCAATGGCTAGGGCCATTCTAGTATGAGTGGTAGGAGTAGACATCTTTGTCTTGTTCCTGATCTTAGCAAGAAAGTGTACCATTAATGAAAAAACATACTATCAAGTATGATACAGTTGTAGGTTTTTGGTACATGTCGCTTTAGTTGGTTAAGTTCCCTCCAAATCTAATTTGCTTAGCGTTTTTTATCATGAATGTGTGTTGAATTTTGTCACCACTTTTTTCTGCACCTATTGGGATGATCACATGGTTTTTCTGTTATTGTCTGATAAGGCAAATTGCATTAACTGGTTTTCTCTTTTTTAAAAAATATTACTTATTTTCGGCTGTGTCAGGTCTCATTTGTGGCACGCGGGATCTTTCGTTGCAGTGCTCAGGCTCTTTGTTGCAGTGCACAGGCTTCTCTCTAGTTGTGATGCGCAGCCTCAGTAGTTGCAGAGTGTGGGCTTAGTTGCCCCGCTGCATGTGGGATCTTAGTTCCCCGACCAGGGATTGAACCTGAGTCCCCTGCACTGGAAGGTGGATTCTTAACCGCTGGACCACCAGGGAAGTTCCTGCATTAACTGGTTTTCAATGTTAATGTTGAACTAACCTTGCATTTCCGAGATAAACACCACTTAGTCATGGTGTATTATCTATTTTATATATTGTTAAATTCAGTTTGCTTATTTGTTTAAGGTTTTTTGTGTCTGTGCTTATGAGGGATGTTGATCTGTAGTTTTTTATGGTGTTTTTATCTGGTTTTAGTATCAGGGTAATAGTTTCAAAAAGTTGGGAAGTGTTTCCTCATCTTTTATTTTCTGGAAGAGTTGTATGGGATTCATATCATTACATCCTTAAATGTTTAGTATATTTTTACCTATGAAGCCACCTGAGGTGGAAGGTTTCTGTAACTTTGCCCCCAATTTGGAAATCTTTATCATGTGACCTATCCTAAGGAATTTACAGACTTACTTAGGGCACTCTTACACATATAATCAACAGAGAAAATAGTACAAGGCACTATATAAATACTAAAGATTAACTGGCATAATAAAATAGAACAAAATAATGCCATTTGCAGTGACATGGATGGACCTAGAGATTGTCATATTGAGTGAAGTAAGTCAGACAAAGACAATATGACAATGACAATATGACAGTGATATCCTATATCATACGATACTGCTTATATGTGGCATCTAAAAAAATTCTACAAATGAACCTATTTACAAAACAAACTGAGTCACAGATGTAGAAAACAAACTTATGGTTTCCAAGGGGGAAAGGGGAGGGAGGGATAAATTCGGAGATTGGGATTGACATATACACACTACTATGTATAAAATAGATAACTAATAAGAACCTACTGTATAGCGTAGGGAACTCTATTCAATGCTCTGTAATGACCTATATGGGAATAGAATCTAAAAAAGAGTGGATATATGTACTGATATATGTATAACTGACATACTTTGCTGTACAGCAGAAACTAACACAGCATTGTAAATCAACTATACGCCAATAAAAAAAAAAAAGAAAAAAAGATTCACTGGCATAAATGCAGAGGGTGGTCTGGGGCACACCATGAAAAAGAAAGACATCGTCTGTGTAATGGAAGTTGAAGTCCTTAACCTGACTTTCAATGCTTTCTACAGTCTATCTATCTCTCAGGACTTCGCCTTATCCCCCAGGACTCCTAGGACGCCTCTGTATTCAAAACCAATAACTCATTGTCCCCTAAGTTCACCTATCTCTACAGCTTGTTTTTGTGATAGAAGGTTTTTACTACTAATTCAATTACTTTAATAGATCTAGGACTATTCAGGTTATCTACATTTATTGAGTGAGTTTTGAGAGGAAACTTTTTATAAAGGAATTTGTCCATTTTATGTAAACTATCGAACTGGCATAAAGTTGTTCATAATGTTTCTTATTTTATTTTAATGCCTGTATGATCAGTAGAGATACCTTTTCTTTAATTCCTAATATTGGTATGATCAATAGAGATACCTTTTCTTTAATTCCTAATATTGGTAATTTGTGTCGAAGTTTTTTCCTTGGTCAGAAATTTGTTATTTTTATTGAACTTCTTAAAGAAACAGGTTTTCATTTCATTAATCTGTAATGTTTTACTATTTTCAATTTCATCAATTTCTGCTTTTTATTTTCTTTTGTCTGCTTGCTTTTGGGTTTAATTTGATATTTTCTAGTTTTTTAAGGTGGAAGTTTAGATTATTGATATAAAAATATTGGTTACTTTTTTTTTTTTTTCTTTTGCGGTACGCGGGCCTCTCACTGCTGTGGCCTCTCCCGTTGCGGAGCAGAGGCTCCAGACAGGCAGGCTCAGCGGCCATGGCTTACGGGCCCAGCCGCTCTGCAGCATGTGGGATCTTCCCAGACCCGGGCATGTCCCCTGCATCGGCAGGTGGACTCTCAACCACTGAGCCACCAGGGAAGCCCGGTTACATTTTTAATATAAGCATTTCATCATGTCTCAGAAATTTTGATATATTGCATTTTTATTAAGCTCAAAATCTTTTCAGTTTCCTTTTTAAATTCCTCTTTGATACATGAGTTATTTAGAAGTATGTTGTTCAATTTCCAAATATTTGGGGATTTTCCAGTTATTTTTCTGTTATTGATTTCTAGTGTATTTCTGTGTGTACAGATAATACACTTTATATGATTTTAGTTATTTTAAGTTAAGTTTGTTTGATAGCCCACATGATCTGTCTTGGTGACTATTCCACATGCACTTATAAAGTATGTGTGTTCTAGGGACTTTGCTGGCGGTCCAGTGGTTAAGACTCCAAACTCCCAATGCAGGGGACATGGATTCAGTCCCTGGCCGGGGAACTAAGATCCTTCATGCCTCGTGGCACGGCCAAAAAAAAAAAAAATAAAAAATTTAAAAATGAAAAAAGAACAAAAAACTTAAAAATAAATCTGCCATCTAGTGGGAGACAGAGCTTCATAAGTCTTTTGCGTTTCTGTGTGTCTTGCAAGCAAGGTACTGACTGCCCTTTGTTTCTGACTGTCTTTTTTCAAGGATGTTTATTTAGCAAACAGCCTTGGAAGATAGTATCTTTCTAGAGCAAGGAGCAGGCATGCTTACTGCCCACATAAAAAATTTAGTTCTCCAAGTTCACGGTTTTTCTGAACCTGACAAAGCACTATATGTCAGTGTCATGTGGCCCTAGTTGCATTGCTCTGTGCTAATTGATATTTGGGGAACCAGTAGAAAAAACAAAAACTGATACTCTGGGTATTTCCATTGATAGGAATAATAAGCTGCCCTTCTGTAACTCAGATGCCTCATGTCTTCTGCCAGCATCCATGAAACTGTGACAGGCCAACCTGTTGGCTTGCAAGTAGGGTAAAATTTCAGATACTTCACAGTTCTTGAATCCATCTTTCTTGTTTTTTATTAGTCCCATTTCTTTTTCTTTTTTTTTTTTTTTGCGGTACGCGGGCCTCTCACTGTTGTGGCCTCTCCCGTTGCGGAGCACAGGCTCCGGACGTGCAGGCTTATCGGCCATGGCTCACGGGCCCAGCCGCTCCGCGGCATGTGGGATCTTCCCGGACCGGGGCACGAACCCATGTCCCCTGCATCGGCAGGTGGACACTCAACCACTGCACCACCAGGGAAGCCCTTTACCTATTTTTTTGTCTTTTGGATTGTTTTTATTATGATTCCATTTTATTTGTCTATTGGCTTGTTAGCTATACCTCATTTAAAAAGTTTTTTACATGATTCCCCTAGGGATTACAATATTTGACATATTGACTTATTATAGTCAATACATATTTGACTTATTATAGTTTACATATACATATTTGACTTATTATAGTTTACCTTCAATAGTATTTTACTGCTTCATGTATGGTGTTAGAACCTTATTCCTCACATTGTTCATACTCTTTTGTCATACTTTCAGATGTGTTATAAATTCCTCAATACATTGTTGCTATCTTTGCTTTAGATAGTAACAAGATTCACATATACCTACCTGAATATCTGGTTGGGAAGTCCCATCTTTTCTGTCTTATCAGTTTTTAACTTTTGGATTGGGAATAATTTTTCAGGTCATTTTTTTTTTTTTAAGAGACGTGAGGGTTTGTTTGTTTGTTTGTTTGTTTTTACCAGGTGGATCTTTTCTTGGCTTCAGCTTGAGGTCTTTTCATATGTAACCTTCCCACCTCCTCTTAGAGGAAACCTGAGTGCTGAATCCACTTCTGTATAGGCTCCCTTTTAAAGTGTTGGCTAGTGTTGAGTGTCAAGGAATTAGCAGCAGGAAAGGCTGGAGGGAAGGTCAATAAGGGCATTTCCTTTTCTCTTCTTCTTAATTTCCTTCAGACAGCTAAAGAAATGAAAAGGTACTTTCTGCTGCAGTCTTTTTACCTTGTTTCAACTCTAGAGGGTTCCTTTTTCTATAGGTTCCATTGTTAAAAACAGTTCGTTATGGCATTCAAGGATTTTTAAATTATCACCCATAATCATGGTTCCTTGTAATAGCTGTTTCCTCCTGTCCTTCAGGCTTTGTGCATAACATTCCACTGAGTTGACAAATCATAATTTATGAAATATTTCTTTATGTAGTTTCAGCTTTTTCATTACTATAAATTATGCCACAGTGAACATCCTTTTGCATCTCTTTTGCACTTCATGAGGTATATTTCCATGAGTGGGTTTGTGTATTTAAAAACTACCAGCATTTATATAGGTAAATATATATATTTACCTATATAAATATATTTTTATATATTTATTACGTATTACAAAAGTGGGTTAGAAAGAGGAAGAAACCTGGAAAATACATACCCTGGGGTTTGGGGATCTTATAACTTTGCCTAGAGAAAAGAAGGTGAAGAAATTGTATAGACTTGTTGAAGACAGGCTGTTGCAAGGAAATTTTCAAAAATTTGGTTATGGATCTCTACTGTTCTTTTTCCAGAGGTTAGTATTTGAGGTTTCAATACCTCTTGATTGGTTTTAAAAAATTTTTTTATTGTGTGAAATACATATAAAATTTCTATATAACCATTTTTAAGTGTACAGGTCAATATTTAATATCACCATCCATCTTCATAACTCTTCATCTTGTTAAACTAAAACCCTATGCTCATAACTCCCACAATCCTCTCATCTCCCCCACCCTGCCACCAACCCCTGGCAATCACAATTCTACTTTTTGTTTTTTGTGTTTTTTTTTGCGGTATGCAGCCCTCTCACTGTTGTGGCCTCTCCCGCTGCGGAGCAGAGGCTCCGGACGTGCAGGCTCAGTAGCCATGGCTCACGGGCCCAGCCACTCCGCGGCACGTGGGATCTTCCTGGACCGGGGCACAAACCCGTGTGCCCTGCATCGGCAGGCGGACTCTCAACCACTGCACCACCAGGGAAGCCCCCGCAATTCTACTTTTTGTGTCTATGATTTAAGTACCTCATTTAAGTGGAATCATACAGTATTTGTCTTTTTATAACTGGCTATTTCACTTAGCATAATGTCCTCAAGGTTTATCCACGTTGTAGTATATGTTAAAATTTCTTTCCTTAAAGGCTAAAGAACATTCCATTGCATATATATATATCTCACATTTTGCTTATCCATTCAGCCATCAACAGACACTTGGGTTGCTTCCATGTTTTAGCTATTGTAAATAAAGTTCTGAACGTGGGTGTACATATGTCTCTTGGAGACCCTGATTTCAATTCTTTTGAGTGTATATCCTCAGAAGTGGAATTGCTGGGTCATATGGTAAATCTGTCTTTGATTTTTTTGAGGAACCACCATATTGTTTTTCACAGCAACCCTACCATTTTACATTCTCACCAACAGCATGCAACAGTTCCAGATTCTCCACATCCTCACCAACATCTGTTGTTTTGTTTTTTTGATAGTAGCCGTCCTAATGGGTGTGAGGTGGTATCTCATTGTGTTGTTGTTTTTTTTTCTTTTTAAAATGTTTATTGTGGAAAGTACATTTAACATGATATCTACCCTTTAACAAAATTGTAAGTGTACAATACTTTTTCCTTCTTTTTATCCTGCATGTATGTTAAATTTTATAGAGTGCTTTCATTAATGATTATATGAATTTTCTATCTTACAATACTGCAATAATTTACATTAATTGACATTGTGGTTTTGATTTACATTTCCCTAATGATTATTGATGCTTAGCATCTTTTCATTTGCTTACCTGTCATTTGTGTATCTTTGGAGAAATATCTATTCAAGTGTTTGCCCATTTTTTAATCAAATTGCTTTTTGAGTTTTAGGGATTCTCTATATATTCTAGATATTAATCCCTTATCACATATACGATTGGCAAATATTTTCTCCCATTCTGTGGGTTGCCTTTTTACTCTGGATGGTGTCTTTCAGTGCAGAGAATGTTTAAATTTTCATGAAGTCCAGTTTGCCTATTTTTTTCTTTTGTTGCCTGTGTCTTTCATGTCATATCCAGGAAATTATTGCCAAATTCAGTGTTGTGTAGCTTTTACTCTGTGTTTTTTCCTGAGTTTTATGGTTTTAGGTCCTACATTTAAGTCTCTGATTCATTGTATATGGTATTGAATAGGGTTTAACTTCATTTTCTTTTGCATGTGAATATCCAGTTTTCCCAGCACCACTTGTTGAAGACTGTCCTTTCTCTATTGCATGGTTGTGGCACCCTTGTCAAAAATAATTTCACCATGTGAAGATTTATTTCTGGGCTCTCTCTATTCTATTGGGCTATATATTTGTCTTTATTCCAGTACCACACTATTTGGAGCTTTGTAGTATGTTTTTTTTTTTTTTTTTTTTGTAGTATGTTTTGAAATCAGGAAGTGAGTCTTTCAGCTTTGTTCTTCCTTTTCAAGATTGTTTTGGTTATACAGAGTCCTTGGTTTTAGGATGGGTTTTGGTTTTTTTTCTATTCCTGGAAAAAATATTTTGATTTTGATAAGAAATACATTACATTTGTTAGGAATCTGTAGATCACTTTGGGTAGTCTTGACATCTGTGGGGTAGTACTGACAATACTAAGTCTTCCAATAAATGAACATGGAATATTTCCATTTTTTAATGTCTTCTTTAATTTCTCTCAGCAATGATTTGTAGTTTTCATTGTATAAGTGTTTCAACTCCTTAGATAAGTTCATTCCTAAGTATTTTATACTTTCTGATGTTATTGTAAATGGAATTGTTTTTGTAATTTCCTTTTCAGATTGTTTATTATTGGTGATTATTAGTGATAGAAATATAACTGATTTTTGTATGTTGACTTTATATTCTGTTACTTTGCTGAATTAACATTTTAGTGTCACAATTTTTTTGTAGACTAGGGTTTTCTCTATCAAAGATCATATCTGTAAACGATGATAATTTTACTTCTTCTTTTCCATATTAGATGCCTTTTATTTCTCTTTCTTGTCTAATTGCTCTAGTTAGAACTATCAGTACTAAGTTGAATAAAAGTGAGAAAGGTTGACATCCTTGCCTTATACCTGATCTTAGAGGAAGGGCTTTCACATTTTTTTTAATTGAGGTATATTGGCTTACAATATTATATAAGTTTCAGGTGCACAGCACAGTGATTCACAATTTTTAAAGGTTATACTCCATTTATAGTTATTATAAAATATTGGCTGTATTCCTTGTGCTATACAATATATATTGTAACTTATTTATTTGATACATAATAGTTTGTACCTCTTAATCCCCTACCTCTATCCTGTCCCTCCCCTCTTCCCTCTCACCACTGGTAACCACTAGTTTGTTCTCTGTATCTGTTTCTTTTTTGTTATATTCACTAGTTGGCTTTACATTTTAGATTCTACATGTAAGTAATATACAGTATTTGTCTTTCTGTGTCTGACTTATTTCACTTAGCATAATTCTCTCCAAGTCCATCCATGTTGTTGCATATGGCAAAATTTTATTCTTTTTTATGGCTGAACTGTATTCCTTTGTGTGTGTGTGTGTGTGTGTGTGTGTGTGTGTGTGTGTGTGTGTGTGTATTGCATCTTCCTTATCTATTCATCTGCTAATGGACACTTATTTTGCTTCTATATCTTGGCTATTGCAAATAATGCTGCTATGAACATTGGGGTGCATATATCTTCGAATTAGTGTTTTCATTTTCTTCAGATGTATACCCTGTAGTGGAATTGCTGGATAATATGGTAGTTCTATTTTTAGTTTCCTTTTTAATTAATTAGTTTAAATTTTTTTATTGAGGTATAGTTGATTTACAATGTTGTGTTAACTTCTGGTGTACAACAAAGTGATTCAGTTATTCATATATATTATTTTCCATTATGGTTTATTACAGGATATTGAATGTAGTTCCCTGTGCTATACCGTAGAACCTTGTTGTTTATCTATTTTATATATAGTAGTTTGTACCTGCTAATCCCAAACTCCTAATTTATCCCTCCCCCACCCTCTTTCCCCTTTGGTAACCATAAATTTGTTTTCTGTGTCTGTGAGTTATTTCTAGTTTTGTTTTGTTTTTCAGTACGCGGGCCTCTCGCTGTTGCGGCCTCTCCCATTGCGGAGCACAGGCTCCGGACACGCAGGCTCAGTGGCCATGGCTCACGGGCCCAGCCGCTCCGCGGCATGTGGGATCTTCCCAGACCCGGGGCACAAACCTGTGTCCCCTGCATCGGCAGGCAGACTCTCAACCATTGCGCCACCAGGGAAGCCCTATTTCTAGTTTTTTTGAGGAACCTCCATAACTGTTTTCCACAGTGGCTGCACCAATTTATATTCCCACCAACATTGTACAAGGATTCCATTTTCTCCACATCCTCACCAACTCTTATTATTTATGGTCTTTTCGATGATAGCCATTCTAACAGGTGTGAGGTGATATTGGTAATACCTCATTGTGGGTTTTTTTTTTAATATTTATTTAGGCTGTGCTGGGTCTTAGTTGCAGCATGTTTAGTTGTGGCATGTGGGATCTTTAGTTGCGGCATGCAGGCTATTAGTTGTGGCATGCAGGCTTCTTAGTTGCAGCACACGGGCTCTTACTTGTGGTGTGCAGCCTTCTTAGTTGCAACATGCGAACTTGTAGTTGCGGCATGCACGTGGGCTCTAGTTCCCCAACCAGGAATCGAACCTGGGCCCCCTGCGTTGGGAGTGCGGATTATTCTTACCCACTGGACCACCAGGAAAGTTCCTCATTGTGGTTTTGATTTGCATTTCTCTGACGATTAGCAATGCTGAGCACCTTTTCATGTGCCTGTTAGCCATCTCTATGTCCTCTTTGGAAAAACGTCTATTCAGGTCTTCTGCTCATTTTTTAATTGGGTTGTTTGTTTTTTTGATGTTGAGTTGTCTGAGCTGTTTATATATTTTGGATATGAACCCCTTATTGATCATATCATCTGCAAATACTTTCTCCCATTCAGTAGGTTGTTTTTTGTTTTGTTGATGGTTTCTTTTGCTGTGCAAAAGCTCTTAATTAGGCATTTGTTTATTTTTGCTTTTGTTTCCTTTTCTGCCTTAAGAGACAGGTCCAAAAAAAATATCGCTATGATTTATGTCAGAGTGTTGTGTCTATGTTTTCTTCTAGGAGTTTTATGGTTTCCAGTCTTACATTTAGGTCTTTAATCCATTTTGAAACTTTGAGTATGATGTTTGCTGTGAGTTTTTCACGTGTGGTTCTTATTATGTTGAGATGGTTTCCTGCTATTCCTAATTTGTTGAGTGTTTTTGTAATGAAAGGCTGTTGAGTTTTGTCAAATGCTTTTTCTGTATCAACTGAAATGATCATGTGGATTTTTTCCCCTTTCATTCTGTTAATGTGTCACATTACATTAATCAATTTTTGTATGTTGAACCATCCTTGGATTCCAGGAATAAATACCACTTAGTCATGGCATGTAACCTTTTAATATGCTTCTGAATTTGGTTTGCTACTACTTTGTTGAGGATTTTTACATCATTGTTCATAAGGAATATTGGATCTGTAGTTTTTTTATAGTGTGTTTGTCTGGCTTTGGTGTCAGGGTAATGCTGACCTCATAGAATGAGTTAGGAAATATTCCCTATCCTTTTCATTTTTTGGAAAAGCTTGGGAAGGATTAATATTGGTTCTTCAAATGTTTGGTGGAGTTCAGCAATGAAGCCATCAGGTCCAGAGCTTTTCTTTGTTGAGAGATTTTTGATTACTGATTCTATCTCCTTTATGGTCTATTCAGATTTTCTATTTCTTCATGATTTAATGTTGGTAGGTTTTGTGTTTCTAGGAATTTTTCCATTTCATCTAGGTTATTCAATTTGTTGGCATATAGTTGTTCATAATACTCTCATAATCCTTTTTATTTTTGTAGAATCAGTAGCAATGTCCCCACTTTCATTTCTGTTTTTAGTAATTTTGAGTCTTTTTTTCTTAGTTCATCTAGCTAAAGTTGTATCAATTTTGTTGATCTTTTCAAAGAACTAACTTTTGGGTTTCGTTGAGTTTTCTCTATTGTTTTTCTGTTCTCTTTTTCATTGATTTCTGCCCTAGTCTGTATTATTTCCTTTCTTCTGCTAGCTTTGGTTTCAGTTTGTTCCTTTTTCTAGTTCCTTAAGTTGTAAATTTAGGTTGTTGATTTCAGATTTTTTTTAAATGTAAGCATTTTATAGCTATACATTTTCCTCTTAATACTGCTTTTACTTCATCCCACAAGTTGTGATATGCTGTGTTTTTGTTTTCATTTATCTCTTGTTTAATTTCCCTTGTTACTTCTTCTTTGACTCATTGGTTGTTTAAGAGTATGTTGTTTAATTTCCACAATTTATAAATTTCCCAATTTTACTTTTCATTGATTTCTAACATTGTCCTGTTGTGGTCAGAGAAGATAACTTTGTATGACATTTATCTTTCTAGATCTATTGAGACTTAATTCAAGGTCTAACGTGTAGTCTATCTTGTAAAATGGCCCTTGTGCACTTGAGAAGAATGTGTATGCTAGTTGTTGGGTAGAGTGTTCTGTATATGTCTTAGATCTAATTGGTTCATTGTGTTGTTTAAGTCCTCTGTTTTCTAATTTATCTTCTGTCTGATTGTTCTATTCATTATTGAGAGTGGAGTATTCAAGTCTCCAACTATTATAGTAGAGCTGTCTATTTTTCCCTTCAATTCTGTTTTTGCTTCATATATTTTGCTGGCATGTTATTAGGTGCCTAAATGTTGATAATTATTATGAACTGTAGTGTGCCTTTTATTAATATATGATATCTCCCTTCTCTCTTATAATCTTTTTTGGTTTAAAGTCTATTTATCTGATATTAATATAGCTAATCCTTCTCTCTTTTCATTACTATTTGCATGGAATATCTCTTTCCATCCTTATACTTTCAATAAATTTATGTTTTGGGATCTAAAGTGAGTCTTTTGCAGGCAACATATATTTTGGATCATGTATTTTTATGCATTCTGCCAATCTTTGTCTTTTAACTGGAAAGTTTAATCCATTTACATTTAAAGTAATTACTGGTAATAAGGGACTTGCCTCTGCCATTTTGCTATTTGTTTTTATGAGTTATAGTTTTTTTCCCCCCTAATTTCCTGCAGTCCTGTTTAGTTGATTTTTTAGTAGTAAAAATTTTAAATTCCGTTCTCACTTTCTTTTGTGTATATTCTATTGGTATCTTCTTTCTGGTTACCATGGGTATTACATTTAACATTCAATAGTTGCAACATTCTAAGTTGAATTTATACCAGATTAATTTCAATAACATACAAAAACTCTGCTCCTTTATGGCTCTGTCCCCCTGGTTTCAGTTGGCAATTCACAGAATTGAATCTTTTAAACACTGTATGCCCCAAAACATAAAATAATAATTCTTTTTAATGCATCAGTTTCTTAAATTTTGTGGAAAGCAACATGTGGAGTTACTAACCAAAATTATAATAATCCTATTGTTGTGTGTGTGTGTGTATATATATATTTTTTTTTTTTTTTTTTTTTTTTTGGCCACACCATGTGGCCTGTGGGATCCTAGTTCCCCGACCAGGGATTGAACCTGGGCCCTCAGCAGCAAAAGTGCAGAGTCTTAACCATTGAACCACCAGGGAATTCCCCTAGACTAATAATTCTTTTAAAAATACATTAGTCTCTTAAATCATATAGAAAAAAAGTGGAGATAGAGACTGTTTTTTTTTTTTTTTTTTTTTTTTTTTTTGCTGTACACGGGCCTCTCACTGTTGTGGCCTCTCCTGTTGCAGAGCACAGGCTCCGGATGCGCAGGCTCAGTGGCCGTGGCTCACGGGCCCAGCCGCTCCGCTGCATGTGGGATCTTCCCAGCCCAGGGCACAAACCCGTGTCCCCTGCATCGGCAGGCGGACTCTCAACCACTGTGCCACCAGGGAAGCCCAGAGACTGTTTTTAAAATAATTCTAGCTTTCATAATTACTTGTGTACATTTACCTTTGTTGAGATCTTTATTTCTTCATTTTTTTTTTTATTGGAGTATAGTTGCTTTACAATGTTGTGTTAGTTTCTGCTGTACAGCAAAGTGAATCAGCCACACATATACATATCTCCCCTCTTCCTTGGATTTCCTTCCCATTTAGGTCACAGAGCATTGAGTAGAGTTTCCCATGCTATACAGTGTGTTCTCATTAGTCCTTCATATTGTTTTCAGTTACTGTCTAGTGTCCTTTCATTTCACCCTTGAGCATTTCTTGCAAGGCAGGCTTAGTGGTAATAAACTTTTTCAGCTTTTGTTTATCTGAGAATGTCTTAATTTCTCCCTCAGTCGTGAAGGATAGTTTTGTGAGATATAGGATTATCAGTTGAAATTTTATTTTTTTTAAAACTTTGAATGTATCAGCTGCACTGCTTTCTGGCTTCTGGAGTTTCTGATAAGAAATCTGATTGTCTTATTGAGGATCTCTTGTATGTGACAAGTCACTTTTCTCTTGCTGCTTTCAAGATTCTTTATCTTTGGTTTTCGAACATTTTATTATAAGTGGGTCTCTTTGCGTTCATCTTGGAGTTTGTTGAGCTTCTTGGATGTTTATTTTCATGTCTTTCATCAAATTTGGTAAGTTTTCAGCCATCTTTTCTTTAAATATTCTCTCTGCCCCTTTCTCTCTTCTCCTTCTGGGATTCCCACAGTGTATATGTTGGTCCACTTGATGGTGTGCCACAGGTCCCTTAGTTCTGTTTACTTTACTTCCATCTTTTTTCTTTATTTTCTTCAGACTCAATAATTCCTATTGTCCTATCTTCTTCAGGTTTCCCTATTCTTTCTTCTGGCAGCTCAATTCTGCCTTTGAATCCCTCTACTGAATTTTTCTTTTCAATTATACTTTTTTTTGGCTGTGTTGGGTCTTCGTTGCTGCACATGGGCTTTCTCTAGTTGTGGCGAGCAGGGGCTACTCTTTGTTGCAGTGTGTGCAGGCTTCATTGTGGTGGCTTCTCTTGTTGCAGAGCATGGGCTCCAGGCGTGTGGGCTTCAGTAGTTGAGGCATGGGCTCTAGAGCGCAGGCTCAGTAGTTGTGGCACGTGGGCTTAGTTGCTCCGTGGCATGTGGGATCTTCCTAGACCAGGGATCGAACCCATGTCCCCTGCATTGGCAGGAGGATTCTTAACCACTGCGCCACCAGGGAAGTCCCTCAGTTATACTTTTTAGCTCCAGAATTTTTTTAGTTTCTTTTTAGATTTCCTATATCATTTTCTTGACTTTCTCCACATCTTCCTTAGTTTTTGAGCATTGTTAAGATGATATGTTAGACTTTGTCTAGCAGATCTGCAATCAGGTCTTTCTCAGGGACAGTTTCTATTGATTTAGCTTTTTCCTTTGAATGGGCAATATTTTCCTGTTTCTTTGTGTGTCTTGTGATTTTTTTGCTGAAAACTGGACATTTGAATCTAATAATGTTATCTCTGGAAATCAGATTCTCCCCCTTATCTGAGGCTTTTTGTTATTATTATTATTATTATTTTATTGTTATGGGTTGTCTCTGTACCAAGGATCAGCTGGAGGTTAAACTTAAGGTCTTCTCAGTTCTTGTTTGAGCCTGAGCACTTTCTAATTTTCCCCATATATGTAGTTGGTTTTGAATGTCACAGTCTTTTGATGTCTGGCTGCCAACATGGGAAAAAAGAGAAAAATGAAAGGGAGGGAGAAAAGGGCACTGGCACTTTAAATCCCCTGTAAGTTCACTTCAGCTGTAGGGGAAGTGGCTTGCAACAATGGGTGGAGGTGCAACAACAATGGCACCTCCTCTTTGCACCTCTGTGATCAGAAGCAGCCATCACCAATTAGAATACAACTTTCCAGTATTTGGAGAACAGGGTCCTTTTTACCCATCCTGGGTGTGTGCAATCTGCTCCAGGAACATACGCACAGCTGCCTGCCATGTGGATGGGGATGGGGAATAGTACTGTGCTAAGAGCTGAAACTGACCAAAATTAACCATAGTTTACCTTCCATATAGAAAACACACATGAAACTAATATAATTTTTTAACATCTTTATTGGAATATAATTGCTTTACAATGTTGTGTTAGTTTCTGCTGTTTAACAAAGTGAATCAGCTCTATGCATACATATATCCCCATATCCCCTCCCTCTTGTGTCTCCCTCCCACCCTCCTTATCCCATCCCTCTAGGTGATTACAAAGCACCAAGCTGATTTCCCTGTGCTATGCAGCTGCTTCCCACTAGCTATTTTACATTTGGTAGTGTATATGTGTCAATATTACTCTCTCACTTCGTCCCAGCTTACCCTTCCCCCTCCCCGTGTCCTCAAGTCCATACTCTACGTCTATGTGTTTATTCCTGTCCTGCCCCTACGTTCATCAGAACCTTTTTTTTTTTTTTAGATTCCATATATATGTGTTAGCATATGGTATTTGTTTTTCTCTTTCTGACTTACTTCACTCTGTATGACATACTCTAGGTCCATCCACCTCACTACCAATAACTCAATTTTGTTTCTTTTTATGGCTGAGTAATATTCCATTGTACATATGTGCCACATCTTCTTTATCCATTCATCTGTCAGTGGACACTTAGGTTGCGTCCATGTCCTGGCTATTGTAAATAGTGCTGCAGTGAACACTGTGGTACATGACTCTTTTTGTGTTTCTCAGGGTATATGCCCAGTAGAGGGAGAGCTGGATCATATAGTAATTCTATTTTTAGTTTTTTAAGCAACCTCCATACTGTTCTCCTTAGTGGCTGTATCAATTTACATTCCCACCAAGAGTGCAAGAGCGCTGCCTTTTCTCCACACCCTCTCCAGCAATGATTGTTGATTTTTTGATGAGGGCCATTCTGACCGGTGTGAGGTGGTACCTCATTGTGGTTTTGATTTGCATTTCTCTAATGATTAGTGATGTTGAGCATCTATTCATGTGTTTGTTGACAATCTGTATATCCTCTTTGGAGAAATATGTATTTAGGTCTTCTGCCCATTTTTGGATTGGGTTGTTTGTTTTTTTGATATTGAGCTGCATGAGCTTCTTGTACATTTTGGAGATTAATCCTTTGTCAGTTGCTTCATTTGCAAATATTTTCTCCCATTCTGAGGGTTGTCTTTTCATCTTTTTTTATGGTTTCGTTTGCTGTGCAAAGGCTTTTAAGTTTCATTAGGTCCCATTTGTTTATTTTTGTTTTTATTTCCATTTCTCTAGGAGGTGGGTCAAAAAGCATCTTGCTGTGATTTATGTCATAGAGTGTTCTGCCTGTGTTTTCCTCTAACAGTTTTATATTGTCTGGCCTTACATTTAGGTCTTTAATCCAGTTTGAGTTTATTTGTGTGTCTGGTGTTAGGAAGTGTTCTAATTTCATTCTTTTACATGTAGCTGTCCAGTTTTCCCAGCACCACTGATTGAAGAGGCTGTCTTTTCTCCATTTTATACTCTTGCCTCGTTTATCAAAGGTAAGGTGACCATATGTGCATGGGTTTATCTCTGGGCTTTCTATCCTGTTCCATTGATCAATATTTCTGTTTTTGTGCCAGTACCATACTGTCTTGAATACTGTAGCTTTGTAGTATAGTCTGAAGTCCAGGAGCCTGATTCCTCCAGCTCCATCTTTCTTTCTCAAGATTGCTTTGGCTATTTGGGGTCTTTTGTGTTTCCATACAAATTGTGAAATTTTTTGTTCTACTTCTGTGAAAAATGCCATTGGTAGTTTGATAGGGATTCCATTGAATCTGTAGATTGCTTTGGTAGTATAGTCATTTTCACAATATTGATTCTTCCAATCCAAGAATGTGGTATGTCTCTCCATCTGTTTGTAACATTTTTAATTTCTTTCATCAGTGTCTTATAGTTTTCTGCATACAGGTCTTTTGTCTTCTTAGGTAGGTTTATTCCTAGGCATTTTCTTCTTTTTGTTCCAGTGGTAAATGGGAGTGTTTCCTTAATTTCTCTTTCAGATTTTTCATCATTAGTGTATAGGAATGCAAGAGATTTCTGTGCATTAATTTTGTATCCTGCAACTTTACCAAATTCATTGATTAGCTCTAGTAGTTTTCTGGTGGCATTTTTAGGATTCTCTATGTGTAGTATCATGTCATCTGCAAACAGTGACAGCTTTTTTTTTTTTTTTTTTTTTTTTTTTTTTTTTTTTTTTTTTTTTTTTGCAGTACGCGGGCCCCTCACTGCTGTGGCCTCTCCTGTTGTGGAGCACAGGCTCCGGACGCGCAGGCTCAGCAGCCATGGCTCACGGGCCCAGCCGCTCCACGGCATGTGGGATCTTCCCAGACCGGGGCACGAACCCGTGTCCCCTGCATCGGCAGGCGGACTCTCAACCACTGCGCCACCAGGGAAGCCCCACAGTGACAGCTTTGCTTCCTCATTTCCGATTTGGATTCCTTTTATTTCTTTTTCTTCTCTGATTGCTGTGGCTAAAACTTCCAAAACTATGTTGAATAATAGTGGTAAGAGTGGACAACCTTGTCTTGTTCCTGATCTTAGTGGAAATGGTTTTAGTTTTTCAACATTGAGAACAGTGTTGGCTGTGGGTTTGTCATATATGGCCTTTATTATGTTGAGGTAAGTTCCCTCTATGCCTACTTTCTGGAGAGTTTTTATCATGAATGGGTGTTGAATTTTGTCAAAAGATTTTTCTGCATCTATTGAGATCATCATATGGCTTTTATCCTTCAATATGTTAATATGGTTTATCACATTGATTAATTTGCATATATTGAAGAAATCTTGCATTCCTGGGATAAACCCCCTTGATCATCATGTATGATCCTTTTAATGTGCTTTTGGATTCTGTTTGCTAGTATTTTGTTGAGGATTTTTGCATCTATGTTCATCAGTGATACTGGCCTGTAGTTTTCTTTCTTTGTGACATCTTTGTCTGGTTTTGGTATCAGGGTGGTGGTGGCCTTGTAGAATGAGTTTGGGAGTGTTCCTCCCTCTACTATATTTTGGAAGAGTTTGAGAAGGATAGGTGTTAGCTCTTCTCTAAATGTTTGATAGAATGTGAAGCCATCTGGTCCTGGGCTTTTGTATATGCATCAAAGAAAGAGATTTCTTTAAAGTGTTAAGTTTTATCTTAAAGAATCATGTAGATCTTGCTTATATTTTTTTCCATTTATTTTCATCATTGTTTAACATTTTAAAACATTTTACTTAATATTTTATTTAAAACAAATAATGTTTTAAAAAACTTAACTCACCTTCCACATTCTTTCTCTGATGGAGAAGAATGCTTCATGCTGTGGCTTCACAACTTTATAACTTCTTGTTTTTCCATCTTTTCTCCTTGGATTTATCATCTGGGAATATGATATCATATGGAAACTTGCGAATAACACAGGACCCAAGTATCAGTAGCTCAAACAAATATACATTTATTTAGCACACAGTAAGAAATCTGAGCTAGGCAGTCGAGCTCTGTGCCACCCATTGGTATATAGCACATTGCAGTGCTAGTATGGGAGTCCAACAACACCATCAGACACCCAGGCTACTTCCATCTTTCCCTGCTGCTTCCTTTGTCACAGAGAGAATTATCCATATGCCTTTCCCTTTGTGATCATAAGAAAGGACTGCTGTTCCACTAGGAAAATGGAGGGAGCTTGAAGAAGCATGCCATTTGAGTCTGACCTTTTTAAAAAAACTTTCCCAGAGTTTCCACCCAAAGGCTTCTTTGTATATCATTAGCCATAACCAAGACTTACTGTTCACTCCTAGCTACCAGGATGTCTGAAAAAGTAAACGTATTAGTCTGCTTGGGCTGCAGTGACAAAATACCACAGACTGGTAGCTTACATGAAATCTATTTCCTCACATTTCCAGAAGCTAGAAGTCTCAGATCAAGGTGCCAGCAGATTCTGTTTATGGTAAAGGCCCTCTTCTGGCTTGCAGAAGACTGTCTTCTCCTTGTGTCCTCACGTGGCCTTATCTCTGTGTGTGCAAGGAAAGAGAAAGGGGTGTCTGGTGTCTCTTCCTCTTTTTATAAATTCTATTGGTTTAGGGTTCCACCCTTATGACCCCACCCCAACTAACTTGTTAAAGGCCCTATCTCTAAATACAGTCACAATGGGGGTTAGGGCTTCAGCTTATGAATCTGGGGGGACACAATTCAGTCCGTAACAGCATTTTTAGCTTAACATATTACCACACCAAACAAAATCATTGTTTTGTTACTGTGACTATCAGTGTTCAGCCCATGTTTCCTTGGTTCAAACTGAGGGCACCTGCAGACCATTTACTGTACACAACAATCACTTCTTACATCTCTGCCTGGGGGCATTCTCTGGCCACTGCCACACACTCAGTCCATGTGCTGCCTGAGATTTAATGCTCTTAGAGCAACCCTTAACTAATAAGAGACTGGAAATGAGGGGAAATACCCATGTTACAATTCTGAGACATATTCTGCACATTCTCTCAGAGGGTACCCAGCAGATTGAGCCCCATTTACCCACAGTGGTTAACCAGCTTATTAAAACAATTTTGTTAGCTTTCCTGTCATCCCTGTTCATTCCCCACTTTCATACTGTGCTTTCTGGGATCATCTCCCAAATAAACTACTTGTACCCAAATCTTGACCTTAGCCTTGGCTTTTGGAGGAACACAAACTAAGACACTTAAGTAGAAAATGTGGACAACTAGGAATGTGTTACATTGAGAAAAAGTGTGTTTTCTGACACTATGCTTATATAGAATGTGAAATTCCATTTTAAGACTGGCTGTAGTCTACTGATGTGTCCTAGGGTCTGTAATCTACCACATCTTACTTCAGTAATCTTACTTAAGCTTATATCTCAATTTCCTTAACTATAAAATGATAATAATCAAAGTAACTCCTTCACAGGATTGTTGTAAGGATGAATTGAGTTAATTTACATAAATTACTTAGAACAGGGCCTGGAACATACTAAATATTCAACACATTTCATTGGTCATTATTATTATCCTCTGTTTGAATGTGTGTGTTACTTTTTTTGTTTTGTTTTGTTTTTTGTTTTTTTTTGTGTGTGTTACCTTTATCAGGACCATATATGCCTAATAAATTGAATTTATATCTTGCCATCTTTTTTGGAATAAATTATATAATATAGAAATTTTAAATTTCTTGAAAGTTTTAAATAATTCACATTGTGAGTCTAATAGACCAGATGGTTTCTTTTCAATAAAATTTTTAAATTTGGAATAATTTTAGATTTGCAGAAAAGTTGCAAAGATAGTACAGGGAGTTCCCATATACCTTTGTTTGGTCTCCCCTAATATTAACATCTTCCATAATTATGGTACATTCAGCAAAACTAGAGATTAACATTGGTATATCACTATTAACTAAACTCCAGACTTTATTTATATTTCACCATTTTTCTACAAGTGTCCTTTTTCTGCTCAAGGATCCAATCCAGAATGCCACATTATGTTTTATCATCACGTCTCCTTTTCTTCTCTTGTCTGTGACAGTTTCTCAGTCTTTCCTTGTTTTTCATGACTTCGACAATTTTGAGGATACTGGTCAAGTAATATTTTGTGGAATATTCCTCAGTTTTGATTTTCTCATGATTAGACTAAAGCTACAGATTTTTGGAAAGAAAACCACAGAAGTAAAGCAACCTTCTCATTGCATCATATTGGGGGCACATGATGTTAACATGACTTACTGCTGGTGAGTTAACTTTTCTCACTTGGTTAGGGTGGTGTCTGCCAGATCTCTCAACTGAACAGATACTATGTTTCCCTTTTCATACTCTGTTTTTGGAAACAAGTCACTAAGAGGAACCTACACTCAAGGTGGGGGAATTAGGCTTCACTTTCTGGAGGGGTCAAAATATCGACATACATGATTTGGAATTCTATAAGGAAAAATTTTCTCTTCATTTATTTATTTGTTCAATCATTTATTTATATACATATGGGTTCATGAATATTTATGTTATGCCTTAGGTTATAATCTAATACTGTGTTATCTATTTTCTTGCCCAAATTATTCCAAATTTGGTCTTTGGGAGCTCTTTCAGTTGGTTCCTGTGTCCCTTTGACATTTCCCCATCATTTTGTCTTTTGAGCACTTTCTTACTTTTGGCACTAAAAGGTGCTCCAGGCCTATCTTGTATTTTCCTTGCCCCAGCCCTGAAATCCCATTTCTTCAAGGAACCTTGGTTCTTTTTATTGGAGAATGGTATTCATAAACCAAGATCTGGGCTGAGGCGTGCTCATTGCTACTGGGGTGTCGCTGCTTCTAATTATCTCAACAAACAGAGCTATAAAATTTAATATACGTATATATGTAAAGTATACACACTTAAATTTTATATAAATTTTATATTTATATAAAATTATATATAAATAGTTGTTTATTTGATTATATTTTAATAAAAATTTTATTTTGGAATAAGTTTAGATTTAAAGAAAAGTTACAAAGATAGTACAGAGAGTTCCTATATGCCTTTTGCCCAACTTTCCCTAGTGCTAGCATCTTACATACTAGGTATATTTGTCAAAACTAAGAAATTAACATAGGTACATTATTATTAACTAAACTTCTAATTTTATTTGAATTTCACCAATTTTCCCACTAATGCCCTTTTTTTTTTTTGCGAGATCTTATCCAGGATATCACATTACACTTAGTTGTCATGTCTCCTTATTCTCCTCTGGTATAATTATTTTTTTTAACCCTCAGATAATTGCTTCATTTTAAAGATGAGGAAACAGGCTGAAACCATTAAGTGACTTTTCCTTGTTCATATGGCTAATAAGTTGCTCAGTAGGAGTTTACTTGGCTCTGTCTGTTTGAAAAGACTGTGCATACTCTAACTACATGCGACCTCATGAGCTGTGTGTGAAAACCCTGAAGAAGCACAAAATGAAGGAACTAAGAGAGTACCCTGAGTTTAGGTTAGTTTAGAACAGTTTCTACCTAGGAGTGACTCTCAAGCCCACATCTCTAGCCCAGACTTGTCCTCTATGTTCCAGACCTAGATGGAGATTGGAGGAAAGGTTCACATTGGCCCAGTTGGCCAAATTTAAATTGGATGGCCTATGAGCACCTCAAACTCAACATGTCTGAAGCAAGATTCATGGTCTTCCTTCCCAAAACTGGTCTTCTGGTTCCTTCTCTCCAAAACCTGGCTTATTATGATATAAATGTGTAGTGAGGGCAATAAGAAGTCATGGGAACACAAAGTCAGAGGAAAGCATTCACCATGAGTAGGAGTAGTTCTAGGACAGAGAGAAGATATGGAGAGTGGAAGGGATCTCTTAGCAAGAGGAGAATGGATTAGACAGTGGTGATGAGTGGCTGAAGTATGCTCAAAGGGTGAGGGTGAGGTGCTGGAGGGTCAATTCCCAAATTCCTTAACTGCCCCAAATTCCTTCTTGTCTTTGGTTTCTGTTTCTTTGAGACCACCCGACTTTACTAAGTTCTTGTTATTCCTGAGCACAAGTGCTTGAGTATTCCATGGCTCACTTACTATAAATCTCCATTACTTAGAGATTAGTGGAATACCCTGACTCTCTCAATTCTGACCACCCAAACACCCCAACCAGAACCCTACACAGCTGCAAAAGTGTGGCACATTATCAGCTTCTCAAGAGGCATGCACAAATGGTCTTAATCCAGGATTTCACAAAATCTGTCCAGTTTCTTCTACCTCCCCTGCTCCTACTCTGGGTGGTGAAGTGGAAAGGGTCAGGTACACTTGAATCCCAGCACTGCTTGTTGTTTAAATCAGAGTTTTTTAATGATGCAGGAAAAGAATAAATTATTTCTTCTTTGAGAAAATAATAGTTATTCAGAGGAAGTGATATTTTCTACGTATGGCTGTGTGATTAAGAACACAGACCCCCAGGACCTGGCTCTACCTACCAGTGAGATGGCACTAGCCCTGGAACACCCTGGACCTCACCTCACTAGTGACTGACACTAGCTCTGGGTCCCCTGGGCACAGCAGCCAGAGACCTTAGGACACATCTCTGCCCAACAGTTGGCTAGCACTAGCCCCAGGACCTGGCCTCACCCAACAGTGAGCAGGCACCAGCTCCAGGATCCCCTGGGCCCCAGCCCTGCTGACCAGTCAGCAGACATTAGCCCTAGGACCAACACAGCCCAGCAGCCTGCCATGTCAGTACCCAGCCAACCCACCAACTGTCCAGCACCAGCTTTGGGACACCTCAGACCCTTCAACCAGCCACCTCAGAATCCATCCCCACTAATCAACAGGCTGACACCAGCTTTGGGACAAACTGGACCCTTTAGCCAACCATGTCGGGAACCTGCCTTGCCCACTAGCAGGCCAACACTGGATCCAGGACCCCTGGTCCCACAGCTAACCACAATAGAACCTAGCTTCGCCCACCAGTGGGCCAGCACTAGCCCTGGAACGCCCCAGGGCTCTGAAGCCAGCCTCCCCATGACTTGGTCCTGCACACCAGTGGCTAGCAACTTCTGCACAAGGCAGGGCCTGGTAATTAACGAGCAAGGGGCCAGCCACACATACCAGACTGCCCACAGTAGTTAGGCTGCTACAAGAGAAGGACTCATGCAACCCACATAGGAGGCACCCCTATAGCTCTGATGACCAGAAGGGAGAACACTACTGGAACATATAGGATGTGTCCTACAAAAGGCCACTTCTCCAAGGTCAGGAACCAACGTAAAATACACAGAAATAAAAATAACAAACTGGACAAAATGAGACAACAGAAGAGTACATTCCAGACAAAAAAGCAAGATAAAACCCAAGAAGAAGAACTAAGTAAAGTGGAGGTAGGCAATCTACCCAATATGAGTTCAAGGTGATAAAGATGCTCAAATAACTCAGGAGAAGATTGGATGAACAGAGTGAGAAGTTAGAAGTTTTAAACAGAGTTAGATAATATAAAGAAGAACCAAACAGAAATGAAAAATATAATAACTGAAATAATACACTAGAAGGAATCAACAGTAGATTAGATGCTACAGAGAAACAGTTCAGCTAGCTGGAAAACAGAGTAGTGGAAATGACTGAAGCTGAATAGAAAAAAGAATAAAAAGAAATGAGGACAGTTTAAGAGACTTCTGAGAAAACATGAGTGTAGTAACACTGACATTAAAGGGGTCTCAAAAGGAGAAGAGAGAGAGAAAGGGGCAGAGAACATATTTGAAGACATAATAGCTGAAAACTTCCCTAATCTGGGAAAAGAAACAGGTATCCAGGTCCAGGAAGCAGAGAGTTCCAAACAGGATCAACCCAAAGAGGACTACATCAAAACACATTGTAATTAAAATGGCAAAAATTAAAGATAAAGAGAGAATATTAAAAGCAGCAAGGGAAAAGCAACAAGTTACATACAAGGGAACTCTGAGAAGGCCATCAGCTGACTTGCAGAAACTCTGCAGGCCAGAAGGGAGTGGCATATATTTAAAGTGATGCATTAGAAAAACCTACAACCAAAAATATTCTACCCACAAGACTTTCATTCAGATTTGATGGAGAAATCAAAAGTTTTACAGACAGGCAAAAGCTAAAAGACACAAGCACCATTAAACCAGCTTTGTGAGAAATGTTAAAGGGACTTTTCTAACCAAAAAAGAAAAGGCCACAACTAAAAATATAAAAATTAGGAATGAAAAAGTCTCATTGGTAAAGTCAAATATACAGTAAAGGTAGTAAGTCAGCTATGTATAAAGGTAGTAAAGTTTAAAGACAAAAGTAGTGAAATCATCTATATCCACAACAAGTAGTTAAGGGATACAAAAAACAAAAAGATATAAAATATGATGTCAAAAATAGTAAACATGGGGTGGGGAGTAAAAATGTAGGATTGGAAAATGTGTTTGAACTTAAGAGATGAGCAACTTGAAATAATCATGTATGTATGTATAGATTTTTATACATAAACCTCATGGTAACCACAAACCAAAAATCTATAGTAGATACACACAAAAAAGAGAAAGGAATCCAAACATAACTACAGATACAGATAGTCATCAAATCACAAGGAGAGAGAGTAAAAGGAGAAGACAGGAACAAAAAAAGAACTACAAAAACAACCCCCAACAATTAACATAATGGCAATAAGTACATAACTATCAATAATAATTACTTTAAATGTAAATAGACTAAATGCTCCAGTCAGAAGACATAGAGTGGGTGAATAGATACAAAAACAAGACTGTACATATGCTGCCTACAAAAGGCTCAATTCAGACCTAAAGACACACACAGACTGAAAGTGAAGGGATGGAAGAAGTTATGCAACTGGAAATGAAAAAAAAACCTGGGGTTAGTAACACTTAGACAAAATACACTTTAAAACAAAAACTATTACAAGAGACAAAGAAGGACAGTATGTAATGATTAAGGGATCAATTCAAGAAGAAGATATAACAATTGTAAATATATATGCACCTGACATAGGAGTACCTAAATACATAAAGCAAATATTAACAGACATAAAGGAAGAAATTGACAGTAACACAATAATAGTAGAGGACTTTAACACCTCACTTAAATCAATAAACAGATCATCCAGACAGAAAAGTGATAAGGAAACATTGGACTTAAATGATACATTAGACCAAATGGAATATATATATATATATATATATATATATATATATATATACACACACATATATGTATGTATATAGCATAAATATAAATATATATACAATATAAATATACATAACATTCTTTCTAAAAGCAGCAGGATATACATTATTTTCAAGTGCACATGGAACATTCTCCAAGATAGATCACGTGGTAGACCACAAAACAAGTCACAGTAAATTTTTAAAAATTGAAACCATGTCAAGCATCTTACCAACCACAGTGCTATGAGAGTAGGAATCAGCTACAAGAGAAAAACTGCAAAAAACACAAACAGGTGGAGGCTAAACAATATGCTACTAAACGACCAATACTTCACTGAAAAAATCAAAGAAGAAATTTTAAAAATACCTGGATACAGGGGCTTCCCTGGTGGCACAGTGGTTGAGAGTCCACCTGCTGATGCAGGGGACACAGGTTCATGCCCCGGTTCAGGAAGATCCCACATGCCATGGAGCGGTTAGGCCCATGAGCCATGGCCGCTGAGCCTGCACATCCAGAGCCTGTGCTCCGCAACAGGAAAGGCCACAACAGTGAGAGGCCCGTGTACCGCAAAAAAAAAAAAAAAAAAAAAAAAATACCTGGAGACAAATGAAAATGAAAACACAATGATCCAAAATCTGTGGAATGAAGCAAAAGCAGTTCTAAGAGGGAAGTTTATAATGATACAAGCTTACCTCAGGAAACAAGAAAAATCTCAAACAACCTAAATTTACACCTAAAGGAACTAAAAAAAGGAGAACAAACAAACACCCAAACTTAGTAGAAGGAAAGAAATCTTCATGATTTGTTTATTTATTTCAGAGCAGAAATAAATGAAATAGAGATAAAAAACAAAAAAAGAACATAAATGATCAATTAAACTGAAGAGCTGGTTCTTTGAAAAAATATACAAAATTGATAAACAGTTAGTTGGGCTCATCAAGAAAAAAAGAGAGAGGGGCCCAAATCAATAAAATCAGAAATGAAAAAGGAAAATTTACAATCAACACCACCAAAATAAAAAGGATCATAAGAGATAACTACAAACAATTATATGCCAATAAAATAGACAACCTAGAAGAAATGGACAAATTCCTAGAAGTGTACAATCTCCCAAGACTGAACAAGAAAAAAATAGAAAATATGAACAGACCAATTTCATGTAATGAAGTTGAATCAGAAATAAAATTTTAAAGTCTCAATAAACAAAAGTCCCAGACCAGATGACTTCACAGGTGAACTCTACCAAACATTTAGAGAAGAGTTAACACCTATCCTTCTCAAACTTTTCCAAAAAAAACAGAAAACAAAAAACTGCAGAGAAAGAAGTGCTTTCAAACGTATTCTACGAGGCCAGCATCACCCTGATACCAAAACCAGACAAAGATATCACAGGAAAGAAAATTATAGCCCAATGTCACTGATGAACACATAGCAAAAATCTTCCACAAAATATTTGTAAACTGAATTCAACATTACATTAAAAGAATCATAAAGAATGATCAAGTGGGATTTATCCCAGGGATGCAAGGATGGTTCAATATCCACAAATCAATCAATGTGACACACCATGTTAACAAACTGAAGAATAAAAATCATTGGATAATCTCAGTAGATGCAGAAAGAGCTTTCAACAAAATTCAACATCTGTTTATGATAAAGAGTCTCCAGAAAGTGGGTATACAGGGAACATATCTCAAAAAAATAAAGACCATATATGGGGCTTCCCTGGTGGCACAGTGGTTGAGAGTCCGCCTGCCGATGCAGGGGACGCAGGTTCGTGCCCCAGTCCAGGAAGATCTCACGTGCCGCGGAATGGCTAGTCCCGTGAGCCATGGCCGCTGAGCCTGCACATTCGGAGCCTGTGCTCCACAACGGGAGAGGCCACAACAGTGAGAGGCCCACATACTGAAAAAAAAAAAAGACCATATATGGCCAACATCATACTCAACAGTGAAAAGCTGAGGATCTTGTTCCTCTAAGGTCAGGAACAAGACAAGGATGCCCATTCTCACCACTTTTATTCTACACAATGTTGTAATTCCTAACCACAGCAATCAGACATGAAAAAGAAACAAAATGAATCCAAATAGGAAAGGAAGAAGTGAAACTGTCACTGTTTGAAGATGACATATTATACATAGAAAACCCTAAACATGCTACAAAAAAATACTAGGATTCATCAATGTTACAGGATACAAAGTTAACATATAAAAATCTGTTGCATTCCTATACACCAACATCAAACTATCAGAAAGAGAATTTAAGAAACCAATCCCATTTACAATTTCATCAAAAAGAACAGGAGACCTATACTCAGAAAACTATAAGATGCTGATGAAAGAAACTAAAGATGAAACAAACAGATGGAAAGATTTACTATGTTCAGAAATTGGTAGAACTAATATTGTTAAAACGACCATACTACACAGGCAATCTACAGATACAATGCAGTCCCTGTCAAAATACCAATGTCATTTTTCACAGAAATAGAACAAATATGGAAACACAAAAGATCCTAAATCGTCAATACAATCTTGGGAAAAGAAGAGGAAAGCTGGAGGTACAACATTCCCTGATGTCAAACCACAGTACAAAGCTACACTCATCAAAACAGTATGGTACTGACACAAAAACAGATTCATAGATCAATGGAAGAGAATAAAGAGCCCAGAAATAAACCTACACTTATATGTGCAATTAATCTATGACAAATGAGGCAAGAACATACAATAGGAAAAAGACGGCCTCTTCAATAAATGATGTTGGGAAAACTGGACAGCTACATGCAAAAGAATCAGATTGGACTATTCTCTCATACCATGAACAAAAATAAGTTCAAAATAGATTAAAGATTTAAATGAAGGATCTGAAACTTAACACGTCTAGAAGAAAACATAGGAAATAAGCTATTTGACATTGGTTTTAGTAATATTTTTTTGGATATGCCTCCTCAGGCAAAAGAAACAAAAGCAAAGATAAACAAATGGGACTACATCAAAATAAAAAGCTTTTGCACAGCAAAGGAAACTATCAACAAAAGAAAAAGACCACCTGCTGAATGGGAGAGGATATTTGCAAACAATATATCTAATAAGGGGTTAATATATAAAATATACAGAGAACTGATACAACTCAACATCAGTAAAACAAACAACCAGATTAGAAAAAGTATAGCTGATCTGAATATACATTTTTCCAATGAAGACATACAAATGGCCAGCAGGCACGTGAAAAGATGCTCAACATCACCAATCATCAGGGAAATGTAAATCAGACTCACAATATTACCTCACACCTGTCAGAATGGCTATTATCAACAAATAACAAGTGTTGGGGGAGGATGTGAAGAAAGGAAACCCTTGTGTTGTTGTTGGGAATGTAAATTTGTGCAGCCATTATAGAAAACAGTATGGAGATTCCTTTAAAAATTAAATATAGAACTATCATATGATCCAGCAATTCCACTCCTGGATATTTACCTGAAGAAAATGAAAATACTAATTAGAAAAGATATATGCACCATTATGTTCATTGCAGCATTACAATAACCAAGACATGAAAGCAACATAAGTGCCCATCAATAGATGAATAGATAAGGAATATGTGGTAAATATTTCAAATGGAATGTTACTCAGCCATTAAAAAAAAGAATGAAATGTTGCTATTTTGCAACAACATGGATGGACCCAGAAGGTATGCTATGTGAAATAAGTCAGACAGAGAAAGGCAAATACTGTATGGCTTCACATAAGTGTGGAATCTAAAAAACAAATTAACAAACAAAGCAAAATGGAAACAGAGTTATAGATACAGAGAACAATGTGTGGTTGCCATAGGGTAGGGGGATGAGAGAAGAAGAGAAATAGGTGAGGGAGATTAAGAGGTACAAACTTCCAGTTGCAAAACAAAAATTCACAGGTATGAAATATATAGTGTGGGGAATATAGTTAATAACTATGTAATATCTTTGTATGGTGACATAAGTGGACTTATTGTGGGGATCATTTTGAAATGCATAGAAATAGCTAATCACTATGTTGTGTAGAAGCAACTAACATAGAGTTGTATGTCAATCATACTTCAAAAACAAACAAACTCACAGAAAAAGAGATCAGATTTGTGATGATCAGAATTAGAAGGTGGAGGGAGGGGAATTGAATAAAGACAGTCAAAAGGTACCTACTTCCAGATATAGATATATAAGTACTTGGGATGAACAACATGATAAATATAACTAATACTGCTGTATGTTATATATGAAAGCTGTTAAAAGAATAAATCCTAAGTTCTCATCATAAGGAAAAATATTTTTTCTATTTAATGTTATATTTATTTGAGATGATGGATGCTTACTAAACTTTTTGTGACAATCATTAAGTCAAATGATATATGTGACGATCATTAAGTCAAATGATATATGTTAAGTCAAATCATTATGCTGTACACCCTAAACTTATACAGTGCTACATGTCAATTTTATCTCAATAAAATTGGAAGAAAAAACTGAGTTCTACTAGTTATGTCTCTTGCGCGTGTTACTTAAGAGCCCTGTGCCCCAGTTTCCTCATCAATATGATTAATAAAGATAAACTACTAAGTAATCACTGTAAGTAGTAGCTATTATTATTGAAGAACAAGTATAATTTCAATAGGCATAGTAGAAACCATGGAAAGTGGTGAACACCCTATGTGAAAAAACATGGATTGAGAGAAAGAGAAGGCTAAGGACGGAAAAAGAGACAGGCAGAGAGCTAGTGGAAAAAAAAAAAAAAGGAAACAAACCTGGAAGAGAGAGAGAAGAATGAGTAGAGGTTTTACCTGTATTAAATGAGAAAAGAATACGTGTGGTGTCGTAAATAGTGATGTGTTAACAACATCCATTATTTGCATTATGCTTTGCCGTTTATCAAGAATTATTAGTACAGTATACTTTGTACTTTATTGTATGTTTATATTTCTTCTGAGAATTGCCTGTTCATATTCTTTGATTGATTTTCTATTGATTTTATTTTTTTTCAATGATTCTTAGAAACTTTTTATAAATTAGGGAATAAATTCTTTGGTAATGGACAAACTTGTAGAAAATGTAATTTACCAAAACTGACTCAAGAAGTAGAATGCTTACATAATCTTATAATCACCAAAGAGAGTGTCAGTAGTTTAAAATCCCCTAACAAAGAAAAGTCCAGGAATTAATTATATTTTCTAGGAGTTTGTCCATTTTATCGAACTCTTAAAACTTGTTGACATTAAATTGTTTATGCTATATTTTAATATTTGTAGCATTTATAGTTATATACTATATTTCATTCGTATTGCTGATTATTTCTGCCACCATTCCTTTTTCTTGATCAATTTCATCAGCAGTTTGTCAGTTTCATCAGTAATTTTGATTTTGTTTTTTCTCTGTATTATGTGTTTATATTACATTTTATGGATTTCCATTCTGATCTTTGTTATTCTCTTCCTTTCTTCCTTCTGTTCTCTGTTGGTTCTGATCTTTGTTATTCTCTTCCTTTCTTCCTTCTGTTCTCTGTTGGTCTTTTTCCAAAGTTAGTGTTTAACTCACTGTTAGCTTTTTCATTTCTTTAATAAGCACTAAAAACTATAAATTTTAGGGCTTCCCTGGTGGCACAGTGGTTGAGAGTCCACCTGCTGATGCAGGGGACACGGGTTCGTGCCCCGGTCTGGGAAGATGCCGTGGAGCGGATGGGCCCATGAGCCATGGCCACTGAGCCTGCGCGTCTGGAGCCTGTGATCCACAACGGGAGAGGCCACAGCAGTGAGAGGCCCGTGTACCACACACACAAAAAAAAACTGTAAATTTTAGTCTAAATATTTCGTTAGTTGTATACCACAGGTTTTGATATAGTCTTCATGCTAGTGTTCTTTTAAATATTTTTCTAATTATGATTTATTTTTACTCATGAGTTATTTTTAAAAGTATACTTGTTAATTTCCTCTTTTTAGTTGTGACCTAAACATCTTATTTTAGGTATGTCTCAAGGAAATAGCATATAGTTATCTTTTTAAAAAAATTCAGTCTGGATAATTCCCTGGCAGTGTGGTTAGGACTCCACACTTCCACTGCAGTGGGTACTGGTTTGATCCCTGGTTGGGAAACTAAGATCCTGCATGCTGCATAGAACCAGCAAAAAAAGAAAAAAAAAAAAAAAATTCCATCTGTCAATCTTTGTCTTAGCCGTATCTTTTAGTTCACTTGCGTCTTTTTGTAGTCACTATAGTTATTACACTTATAATTAAAATTTTGCTTCTGCCATTTGTGCTTTTTTTTGTTTTGCTTTTTATTTGTTTTTGTCCTGTGCTTTTCTTGTCTAATTTTTTTTCTCTCATTCTAGTTTTTAATTCTAGTCTTTGAAGTTTATATATAATTAGCTCTTGCTGTACAACGGTCCTTCTCTCCTCTACAAAAAACAAACAAAAACAAACGGTGGCTTAAAACAACAATCGTTTGTTTGGCTCACAATTCCTGGACCATCTGGGGAGTGCTCTGGTCTAGGTGGATCTCTGAATCTGTGACCATTTAGCAGATTGGCTGGCAGTTGGATGATCTAGGATGACTTCACTCATATGTCTGGTGGTTGGCAGACTGTTGGCCAGACCAATAGGGGTGACTATTGACAGGGTCACATGTCTCTTGTCAGCCATTATCTCACTCAGACTTCTTTCAGTGGCAGCTTGAAGTTTGAAGAGCACGAAGCAAATAAGTTCCACTACACAAAACTTCATTTTTCCACTTATCTCTTGTTTGCTAAAGTCCAAAGCAAATAACATGGCCAACCTAGATTTAAGGAGTAGAGAAATAGGGACTTCCTTGGTGGCTCAGTAGTTAAGAGTCTGCCTGCCAATTCAGGGGACATGGGTTCGATCCCTGGCCTGGGAAGATCCTACATGCCGCAGAGCAACTAAGTCTGTGTGCCACAACTACTGAGCCTGTGCTCTAGAGCCTGTGAGCTACCACTACTGAGCCCACATGCCACAACTATTGAAGCCCATGAGCCTAGAGACTGTGCTCTACAACAAGAGAAGCCACCACAATGAGAAGCCCGCTCACTGCAACAAAGAGTAGCTGAGTAGTCCCTGCTCGCCGCAACTAGAGAAAGCCCGTGCACAGCAACAAAGACACAACATAGCCAAAAATAAATAAATAAATAAAAATTTTTTAAAGGAGTAGAAAAATAGACTCTACTTTCTTTTGGGATGGGAAGAATTTGTGGTCATTTTTGCAATCTACCACAAGTATATGCTATCTATTCTTATGTTTTTAGAAATTACCCTAGAAATGTTAACATGTATGCCTAATTTCTCATAGTCTAAGTTAATAACGTTCTGGCCACGACAGAGTAACTAGTACTGGACTTGCCCCTTCCCTATATATATCACTGAAGGGCTATGTTCTACTTTGGTAGAAATAGGACTGAATTGATGCCCTGCCATTAGGCCGTAGTGCTGCTAGGATTGCATCGATCTTCCTGTTTGTACTGTTTGTAACTATGGCCCCATCTTAAGTATTCCTAATTGAAAAACAAAGCCTCAGGAAACCGAAACTTAACCAGCCGCTCTCGCTTCTGTAACTATGCTTGCTGAACCCCCTTTTGCAACCATCCAACCAATCAGACGGTGACTAGTGTCTTTGTTTAAAAGTTAACCAATCAGTGACTAATGTCTTTGTTTAAAAGTTAGCCAATCAGTACCCCCCACCCCTGAAGGTCGCGAGCTTGTTTGTACCTGTCTATAAAAGAGCTGTACTAAACTCCATCGGAACCTCTTAGCGTCACCGGCAACGAGTGCGCGGAGGTCCAGGTTCGAACCTGCAATAAATGACCCTTGCCGTTTGGCTTTGACTCTTGTCTCTGGTGGTCTTGTGGAGGGGTCTCGTGACCGTGGGCATTTCATTTGGGGGCTCGTCCGGGATGCCCCCAAGCCCACCAGACATCAGGTCAACGGGTCATCGCTGACAACCGATCGGTAAGTAAGCTGGCTCAAGGTACCTTCTGTTTTGGGGACTAGGACAGTCCTGGCGGACGCGCTATAGGACACCTAGTCGGGCGTGGTTGGAGACGTCCACCGCGACCCATCTGGGGGTTGATAGCCCATCTGAAGCGCGCACGCGATAACCTCCCTTCCTCCTTTTACAGGCTCCGCTATTGGGACTGCTCTTAATCACTTTCGTTTTCAGAATAACCTTTTCTAACCAACCTCTTCCAGGACCTAAACATGGGCCAAACACAGAGTACCCCTCTCTCCCTCCTTCTCACTAATTTTGGGGATGTGAAATCCCGAGGACACGATCTCAGTCTGGACATCCGGAAAAGAAAACTTATTACCTTCTGCCGCTCTGAATGGCCAACTTTCGGGGTTGGTTGGCCCACCGAGGGTACCTTTTGTCTTCCTATAGTCCTAAAAATTAAATCTAGAGTTTTCTTACCAGGGAAAGAAGGCCATCCGGACCAAATCCCCTACATCTTGGTATGGCAGGACCTGGTAGAAAACCCACCTCCCTGGATGGCCCCCTTTTTGTCATCAGGGACATATAAGATCCTTACGGCCCGACCAACTAAACCTCCCAAGCCTCAGACCTCAACCGCACCCATACTTTCTGACAGCCAAGACCTCCTTCTCATAGAACCCCCTCCATATCAACATCCTCCTTTGGCCCCACAACCGGTCCCCCTTCCTGCTCCTGACCCTGCTCCTCTCCCCTTGGAAGAACCTCCTGTGGCCCCTCCCGAGAGGCCACCCAGGTCAGAACCGGAGGAGCGAGAGGCAGAGGCACTGCCGGCCCTCCTGCCCAATGAAAATAACTCCCCTGGGCCGGCTGGACGCACCCGTGGACGCACTCAGCGCGACCCAGGGTTCCGCCATCCAGATTCCACCACAGCCCTACCCCTACGAGAAATAGGCCCTCCCGATGAGACAGGGAACCCCCGACTCCAATATTGGCCATTCTCTACCAGTGACTTATATAATTGGAAAACCCAGAATGCTCGTTTTTCTGATAATCCTAAAGACTTGATAGCTCTTCTAGATAGTGTTATGTTTACCCATCAGCCCATCTGGGATGACTGCCAACAGCTTCTCCGGATCCTGTTCACTACCGAGGAACGAGAACGAATCCAGCTGGAGGCAAGAAAACTGGTTCCTGGAGATGATGGTCAACCCACCGCTAACCCTGATCTTATTAATGCAGCCTTTCCCTTAACTCGCCCCCCGCAGGATGATTGGAACTACAACACCGGAGAAGGTAGGGGACGACTGCTCATTTATCGCCAGACTCTAATGGCGGGTCTCCGGGCTGCCGCGCGCAAGCCCACTAATTTGGCCAAGGTATATTCAATTGTACAAGGTAAAACAGAAAGTCCCTCCTCTTATTTAGAAAGATTAATGGAAGCCTTTAGGCAATATACCCTTATGGATCCAGAGGCCCCCGAAAATCAGGCTGCCGTTGTAATGTCCTTCGTTAACCAGGCAGCCCCTGATATTAAAAAGAAACTCCAGAAGTTAGAAGATCTGGAGGGCAAACAGATACAGGACCTACTCCGTATTGCTCAGCGCGTCTTTAATAACCGAGACGCCCCAGAGGATAGACAACTTAAAGCCACTGAGAAAATGACTAAGGTCCTGGCCGCCATTGTTCAGAAAGATCAAGGGGGCCCCCCAGCCACTCGACCTCCCAGGCAACCATTGGACAGAGATCAATGTGCCTATTGCAAGGAAAAAGGCCATTGGGCTCGGGAATGCCCCAAAAAAAGGCAGCCGCGCCCCAACCAGGGGCAATGGCAACCGAAGGCCACCACCCCAGTCCTGTTTACACATGATGCAGAGTAGGGGGGACGGGGTTCGGACCCCCTCCCCGAACCCAGGGTAACCCTACAAGTGGAGGGGAAACCAGTCCAATTCCTGGTGGATACAGGGGCACAGCATTCGGTCTTGGTTAAGCCCCACGGGAAAATTTCTGACAAAACCTCCTGGGTCCAGGGAGCTACAGGAGTTAAACGTTACCCCTGGACCACTCAGAGAACTGTAGACTTGGGCACGGGAAAAGTAACCCACTCCTTTCTGGTCATTCCCGATAGCCCTTGCCCCTTACTGGGGAGAGACTTACTTACTAAAATGGGAGCGCAAATTCATTTTCGGTCAGAGGGGCCGATCATAACAGACCCTCACAACCAACCCATATCTGTGCTCACCCTGAACTTGGAAGATGAGTACCGACTTCACCAGGAACCACCCTCCCAAAATCAAGATATAAAGTCATGGCTTCAGCAGTTCCCCGAAGCATGGGCAGAAACAGGTGGGATGGGACTAGCCAAACATCGCCCAGCCCTATTCATAGAAATCAAACCAGGGGCAGATCCTGCACGTGTCAGACAATATCCCATGCCCATAGAGGCCAAAACTGGTATCACTCCACATATTCGCCGGCTTCTTGACCTAGGTATACTGCGTCCCTGCCAGTCGGCCTGGAACACACCCCTGCTGCCAGTCCGCAAACCTAACAGTAAAGACTACCGCCCAGTACAGGACCTGAGGGAAGTTAACAGACGAGTCATAGACATCCATCCTACCGTACCCAATCCATATACTCTTTTGAGCGCCCTTAGTCCAGAAAAACAATGGTATACTGTGCTGGACCTCAAAGATGCCTTTTTTAGTTTACCCTTAGCACCCAAAAGTCAAGAACTCTTTGCCTTCGAATGGTCGGATCCCGAGAGAGGCATAAACGGACAACTCACCTGGACCAGACTTCCCCAAGGATTCAAGAACTCACCTACCTTGTTTGATGAGGCCCTACACGAGGATCTCAGTGAGTACCGGAGACAAAACCCCAATATAACCCTCCTGCAGTATGTTGATGATCTCTTAATAGCTGCTGGGACCACTGAAGCCTGCCTGCAGGGAACCAGAAACCTCCTACAGACTCTCGGCACCCTGGGATACCGGGCCTCTGCCAAAAAGGCGCAGATCTGCAGGCCTGAGGTAACTTACCTGGGATACCTACTGAAAGGGGGGCAACGATGGCTCACAGATGCACGGAAAGAGACTGTCCTCCGCATCCCCAGACCCACCACGCCTCGACAGGTGAGAGAATTTTTGGGGTCAGCTGGGTTCTGCCGTTTATGGATACCCAAATTTGCTGAAATGGCCAAACCACTATACTTAGCCACCAAAGAACAGACGCCCTTTGAATGGACAGAGGAGGCTGAGCAATCATTTCAGCAGATCAAAACTGCCTTGCTATCCGCACCCGCCCTGGGTCTCCCTGATGTCTCCAAACCCTTCCACCTCTTTGTGGATGAAAACAAAGGCATAGCTAAGGCCGTGTTGACCCAACCCCTCGGTCCTTGGACCAGGCCTATCGCTTACCTATCGAAGAAATTGGACCCCGTGGCTGCAGGCTGGCCTCCTTGCCTCCGGGTGATCGCCGCCACAGCCCTATTGGTAAAGGATGCCAACAAACTAACTATGGGACAGGAATTACATGTCACCACCCCCCACGCCATCGACGGGGTTCTCAAACAGCCTCCCGACCAATGGATGAGCAATGCTCGATTGGTCCACTACCAGGGTCTACTGTTAAATCCTCTCAAAATCAGCTACACTCCACCACGGGCTTTAAACCCTGCCTCTCTATTACCTGACCCAGACTTAGACTCCCCACTCCATGATTGTGCAGAGGTACTGGCTCAGATCCATGGGGTTCGGGAAGACCTACGTGACCAGCCCCTATTAGATGCACAAGTCACATGGTTCACTGACGGCAGTAGTTTTGTCCAGCAAGGTCAGAGGTATGTGGGGGCAGCGGTAACATCGGAAACTGAGGTGATATGGGCAAAGACTCTCCCCCCAGGGACCTCAGCCCAAAAAGCTGAATTAATTGCCCTGACCCAAGCTCTTAAGATGAGCAAAGACCAAAAAGCCACCATATATACAGACAGCCGGTATGCTTTCGCTACCGCACACATACATGGGGCAATATACCGAGAGTGGGGACTACTCACAGCAGAGGGCAAAGACATCAAGAACAAAGAGGAAATCCTGGCCTTGCTAGCGGCCATATGGGAACCCAAAAAGTTAGCCATTGTACATTGCCCGGGGCATCAAAAACCCACAAATCCAGTCGCCCGGGGCAACAATTTGGCAGACCAGACGGCTCGAAATGCGGCATACACTCCAATACCATTACTTCCCCTACAACTGCCAGATCCAGGGCCCCGGGAATTACCGCCCCAACCCGACTACTCGGAAGATGACATTAGATGGATAAACAAACTCCCTCTAACCCAGGTTAAAGACGGATGGTGGCGGGACGCTAAGAACAATATCCTCCTTCCAGAAAAACTAGGAACCTTGGTCCTTGAACGGATCCATCGTAGCACCCACTTGGGCGCCCGACGGCTACAGGATCTCATCAGACAGACTGGACTTAAAATTAAAAATGTCTCCGAAAAAACTGAACGACTGGTTGCTGGCTGTGCAGTCTGCCAACTCCATAATGCTAACACCCACCCACCAACCGCTGGCATCCGGGAAAGAGGGAACCAGCCCGGAGCCTACTGGGAAGTGGACTTCACGGAGGTAAAGCCTGGCAAATATGGATATAGATATTTACTGGTGTTTATAGATACCTTTTCAGGTTGGACTGAGGCATTCCCGACCAAGAATGAGACAGCACAAATAGTAGCTAAAAAGCTACTAGAAGAAATCCTGCCCAGGTATGGCTTTCCAGTTATGATAGGGTCAGACAACGGGCCGGCCTTCGTTTCTAAGGTAAGTCAGGATCTGGCTTCCATACTTGGGGCTGATTGGAAATTACATTGTGCATACCGCCCCCAGAGTTCAGGACAGGTAGAAAGAATGAATAGAACTCTAAAAGAGACCTTGACTAAATTAACCATGGAGACTGGTGCTAACTGGGTAGTCCTACTCCCCTACGCTCTGTTTAGGGTGCGAAATTCCCCCTATAAGCTAGGATTTACCCCCTACGAAATAATACATGGTAGGCCTCCTCCTATTATCCCTAACCTAAAGACTAACCTTATCCAATCGGACCCAGAAAATAATCTCCTGTCTTCCCTCCAAGCCTTACAGCGGATACATGAGACAATCTGGCCCAAACTAAAAGAGCTATATACAACAGGACCCCCGCCTACTCCACACCAGCTCCAACCAGGTGACTGGGTCCTTGTCAAACGCCATCGACAAGAGACCCTAGAACCCAGGTGGAAAGGACCTTACCAGATCATCCTGACAACGCCGACGGCCATCAAGGTGGACAGCATAGCTGCCTGGATCCATTACACCCACGTCAAGCCGGTGGACCCACTTTCTGACCTCATCAAGTCCACTAAAGCTGACGTCACCTGGACGGTTGATCGGAGTAAGGACAATCCCCTCAAACTGACCTTACGCCATACCCTCCCCCATGAGGACCAAGGTACTGCTGATAGCTCTAATGACAGTCCTAACCCTCAACCCTCGGGCCACGAGGGGAGGATTCAACCCCCCCCCACTAAGAATGCTTTAATGCAACAACTATATGGTGCACCGTGCGAGTGCAGGGGAGGTACTAGCGAGACTCCTGTTGTTCCCCGAAGGTATACTCATATGCAGGATTGTGGGGGAATAACTGCATACCTTGTTCAGGTATATGGAGGCACCGGGGTCAAAACCAGCTGGCAATGCCACCATAAGCCTAAACCACTCCCCCCCCCAGCTATTTGCCCCTGTTCTACTTTTCAGGAATCAATGCATAGCACGTGCTACTCCTCTTACCAGCAATGTACAGGGACCAATAACAAGACTTATTTCACAGCCACACTACAGAATAATAAAAGTCCCACCATTAGTGATAATAATAAATACCTTCAGGCTGGATGCATTGGCACTCCCGGGACCCCGGTGTGCTGGAATACCAGGGCCCCCATACATATGTCAGACGGTGGAGGGCCCCAAGACGAAGTGCGCCAGATAGAAACCCGAAGACAAATAGAAAAGGCCTATCAGGATCTGTACCCACAGCTCAGCTACCACCCCCTAATTCGCCCTAAGGTCAATCCCTCTGAACTGGACCCCCAAACCACGACTATACTAGAAGCTACTTTTGCGCTTTTAAATACCACCAACCCCAACTTAGCACAAGATTGCTGGCTCTGCCTTCCTCAAGGACCGCCCCGCCCTATAGCTATCCCCATTTTCGCCAATTTAAACATCAGCAAACAATGTAACCCAACTTTACTCCCCGAGCCGTTTCCCATACAATTTTCAAAGTTTTCAACTACCTTTAATACCTCATGCTTTGTCAAGAACGATTCCCTCTCTAACGCCAGTATTGACTTGGGAATCCTTTCATCTACTGGATGTAGTCAGTATATCCCCGTAAACTCCTCCCTCTGTAGTCCTAACACCACTGTCTTTGTCTGTGGAAATAACCTAGCATACACCTATTTACCCCAGAACTGGACAGGGGTCTGCAACCTAGCCACCCTCCTCCCTAATGTAGACCTGATCTCGGGAGACACTCCATTGCCCATTCCCAGCTTTGACCTTTGGGCAGGAAGAACCAAACGAGCCATTACAGCCATACCCCTCCTGGTAGGACTAGGAATTACAGGAGCTGTGGCCACAGGGAGTACAGGTCTTGGGGTCTCCCTTCACTCCTATAATCAGCTGTCTAGACAATTAATAGAAGATGTAGAAGCCCTCTCTGGAACCATTCAGGACTTACAGGACCAATTAGATTCGCTGGCCGAGGTGGTCCTACAAAATAGGAGGGGCTTAGACTTGCTGACAGCTGAACAGGGTGGGATATGCCTCGCTCTAAAAGAAAAATGTTGTTTTTATGCAAATAAATCAGGCATTGTAAGAAACAAAATTCACCAGCTCCAGGAAGACTTAGCCCGCCGTCGGAAAGAATTAGCGGACAATCCCCTTTGGTCAGGATTTCATGGGATGCTTCCCTTCCTCCTCCCCTTCCTGGGCCCTCTACTATGCCTCCTTCTCCTCCTCACTATAGGCCCCTGTATATTCAACAAAATCATGGATTTCGTCCGAAAAAGAATAAACACAGTTCAGCTAATGGTATTAAGATCACAATATCAGCCATACGAGGACTTAGAAAATGAAGAAACTGAGCCTTGAGGACCCAAGATTGGCTCCTCTGGTTCATGAAAGAAGGGGGAATGAAGGGCTATGTTCTACTTTGGTAGAAATAGGACTGAATTGATGCCCTGCCATTAGGCCGTAGTGCTGCTAGGATTGCATCGATCTTCCTGTTTGTACTGTTTGTAACTATGGCCCCATCTTAAGTATTCCTAATTGAAAAACAAAGCCTCAGGAAACCGAAACTTAACCAGCCGCTCTCGCTTCTGTAACTATGCTTGCTGAACCCCCTTTTGCAACCATCCAACCAATCAGACGGTGACTAGTGTCTTTGTTTAAAAGTTAACCAATCAGTGACTAATGTCTTTGTTTAAAAGTTAGCCAATCAGTACCCCCCACCCCTGAAGGTCGCGAGCTTGTTTGTACCTGTCTATAAAAGAGCTGTACTAAACTCCATCGGAACCTCTTAGCGTCACCGGCAACGAGTGCGCGGAGGTCCAGGTTCGAACCTGCAATAAATGACCCTTGCCGTTTGGCTTTGACTCTTGTCTCTGGTGGTCTTGTGGAGGGGTCTCGTGACCGTGGGCATTTCATCACAAATGACTAGAAAACTGGACAAAACATAAGAAATAACTATTTTCAGACATTGATCAATAGGCAGCAAAGGATTAGGATCCCTGAAAGAATAGAAACAAACAAGGTCAGTCCTGTGACCATTCCAGCTTTCAGTTTGGTGGCGTTTTCTGGAATATGACATAGGGAGCTGATGCCAAAATATTGGCTTTCTGTGCACTGATGCTGAACAGAAATTCGGAGACAGGGTTTTGGAAGAAAGAGAAAGAGTAGCTTTATTCTTTGCCAGACAAAGAGGGAACACAGCAGGGTAACACCTCAAGAAATGTGCCTTCCTCCCTGGGGAATAGGGAGAGGTCTAATAGTCAGGGCTTGTGGTCAGAGGTAGGTGATAGGATCAAGACAATGATGGGCTTACATTCTTCTGATGGGTTGGTGGTGAGGTAGGTAGGAGTCAGCATCATCAACTTTCAGGTTCCAACTGGTCTGGGGTCTACATGCTTGTGGGCAGCAAACCATCATTAATCATTAACTTCTCCCACCTGGAGGGGTTTTCAGTATCTACAAAACAGCTCAAAGATATCTTTGTGTGTATCGTTGGTGGGGAACCAGGACCTTGCCCCAAGGCTACACTATTGTTTCTCTTGACTGGTTGTTTCTCCTTTGTCTCACATCCCCTCCCTTCCCTAGTTAACAACTGCTTGAATCTGCCTGTTGGAAGTTGGGGAAGGTCATGGAGGTTGAATGAAGGTTATTTCCTGTAATCAAAGAAATGGGGGACACAGAAAGGCTTTGTGCCCAGGAGCCCCACAAGGCCTTGCTTGGTTTCAGAGGGAGAACCCAATCAGATTACCGTGGACTTGTTGAGTTAAAGAGACAAAGATTAGAATCTGGAGAAGCTGAGGCAGTTGGAATTATTTAGCAGAGCACTGGAGAAGAGGTAGCTACATAGAGAAATGGTTCTGGACATTTGGGCCATGGTCCCTTGATATTTTTGATTGAATACCAATCTATGAATGCATAGAGTAAAACTCCTTGAGGGGCTTCCCTGGTGGTGCAGTAGTTAAGAATCCGCCTGCCAATGCAGGGGACATGGGTTCGATCCCTGGTCCGGGAAGATCCCACATGCCGCGGAGCAACTAAGCCCATGCACCACAACTACTGAGCCTGCGCTCTAGAGCCCATGAGCTACAACTACTGAGCCCACATACTACAACTACTGAAGCCCGTGCACCTAGAGCCCATGCTCCACAACAAGAGAAGACACCACAATGAGAAGCCTGCACACCGCAACGAAGAGTAGACCCCACTCACCACAACTAGAGAAAGCCTGCACGCAGCAATGAAGACCCAACGCAGCCAAAAAATTAAAATTAAAAAAAAAAAAAAAACTCCTTGAGGCTGGGCAAAGAACTAATGAGGGGCAATAAGGTGAAAAATTCCAGAGAATACATGAAGTTGAGAGACATTTGAATTTTAACCAGCCAGACAGGAAAGAACTTTTTAAATACCTGGGGCATTTAGTAGAGACTCCAGAAAGATCAAGCCTTACTAGTAGGAATAAACTAGTCCTAGAGTAGTGGTTACTGTAGACCCACTCAAATGAGGCTTGAAAACAAATCTTGAAAGGATCGAGAAATTTGACTGTCCGCTAAAAGAAAATTCAGCACTCTTTAAAAGAAGGCAACAAAATCCATTGCTCAACATTGAAACATTTACTATGTCCAGCATGCAATTAAAAAATAGTATACAAAGAAGAAGGAAAATGTGACCCATACCAGGAGAAGCTGGTTAATAGAAACAGAATCAGAAATAACAGAGATGATGGAATTAGTAGCACAGAATTTTAAAGTTATTTTAAATATACTCAAGAATTTAAAGGAAGGTAATATGAAGAGATAAATGGAAATTTTATAGTGAATCAGAATCATTAACCTCCTCTCCGACAGTACAAAAGAACTTAGAGGTCTTCCCTGGTGGCACAGTGGTTAAGAATCCACCTGCCAATGCAAGGGACATGGGTTTGAACGCTGGTCTGGGAAGATCCCACATGCCACGGAGCAACTAAGCCCATGCACCACAACAATTGAGCCTGCACTCTAGAGCCCAGGAGCCACAACTACTAAGCCCATGTGCCACAACTACTGGAGCCTGAGAGCCACAACTACTGAGCCCGCATGCCACAAATACTGAATCCCATGCACCTAGAGCCCGTGCTCCACAACAAGAGAAGCCACTGCAATGAGAAGCCTGTGCACTCTAACGAAGAGTAGCCCCTGCTTGTTGAAACTAGAGAAAGCCCCCGTGCAGCAACGAAGACCCTATGCAGCCACCTCTCCCCCAAAAAACAAGGCCAAGTTTAAAAACAAAAAAGAACTTAGAATATTCCCACTCCAAACATTTCTTTCTGAATTTATATGCTAATATTGTCATGTATTTTAATCTCATTTTTTAAAATTTCATAAGGCATTGTTATTATTATAGTTTTATGTGGCCAGTGTTTGAATTTATCTATGTATTTACTATTTTGTTCTTTATTATTAATAAGTTCTTTCATCTCACACCATCCATCTGTCATTACTTTCTGCCTAAAGTACACATTCTAGAATTTCCTTTAATGAAGATATTCGGTGGCAAACTTTCTGTTTTTGTTTGGAAAATGTCTTTATTTAGCCTTCATTTTTAAAAGATGTTTTCACTGGTCATAGAATTTCAGGTTGACAGTTATCCCTTTCAGCACGTTAAACATTTAAAAAATATTATTTCATTGTCTTCTAGCTTCACTAGCTTCCATTGTTGCTGTTGATAAGTCATATGTCATTCTAATTATGATACATATGAGAGTAATCTCTCTTTTTTAATGGCTGCCTCAAGTAACTTTTTTTTTTTTTTCATTCTGTAGTTTCCCTGTTGCAGGTCTGGTATAACTTTCTTTTTACTTGCTCTAGTTGGCATTCCCTGGATTTCTTGGATCTATGAATTGTTTTCTTTCTTTAGTTCTAAAACATTGTTAGCCATTATTTCTTCAATTATTTCTTCTGCCCCATTTTCTCTCTTTCCTCCTTCTGGAGATTTGAATAGTCATTTGTTAGGTCCTTACACTATATCCTCCATTATCTTTTTCATATTTATCATCTTTTTCTCTTTGTTCTGTATAGAAATTTTTTAATTCATATATATATATATATTTAGTTCTTTTTGGTTTCTTTTCATATATGTTGGCTTTTAACTTTTTTCAACTTTCTCTTTTATTTCTAGAAATTTATTAAATATACCTTTTAATTTTCCTATTTGGTGTCTGGTAATTCCAACATCTGATGTCTTTGCAGTTCTGATTTTTCTGTGATTTCTGCTGGCTCTTGCTCATGGTACTTTGTTTCCTGATGGTTTTGTGATTTGTTTTTTGTTTTGTTTTGTTATTGTTGTTTTACTATGATGTGATTTTTTAAAAAACATTTTCTTTGGGAAGTTTTTAAAACCTGAGAGGAGGATGAGTTCCTTCAGAGGGATTTGCTTTTGCTTCTTTTGGGCACCTGAGGGCATCATTGTACTAGGACTACTTTAAACCTATTACTTGGCTTTAGGTTTTTTAACTGTCCAGGTTGGAGGTGTTTGAGCTGCAAACTTGCACTAAAGTTGTCTTGTGGTTACAGATTCTTAGGGGGCTATAATCTCCTCTTCTTCCCAACTTGCACAGACTTTTGAGATGAGCAATTTTTGTTGTAGTGTCCTGGTGATGATAGTTGTGGTAGGGAAATGCATGATTCGTAATTTACCTGACACTGAGAGTGTAACACTTTGAGGACTCAGCTTTACTGGGTGGAGGGGGTGGTTAGGAAAAGTATCTCCTAAAAGGAGTTTCCCTATTTTAGATGCTCCTGGGCTTTGACTTCTAACTTGCATGCCATGCAGTGCTATATAAATTGAATCTTAAGCTCTTCCGCTTTTGCTAGATATTTCACTTCATCCCACTTTATCATATTTCATTATTCAAAATATACATTCTTTAACATTTTAAAATCTCTGAAATTAGTATGCATCTTAAATTGATGGCGTCCTACAATCATGGTCAGCCAGGGTCAGGCATAACATAGATAAACACATTTTTTATGCTTGTATGAATATCAAAAGTGAAGCATCAAAACTTGCAGGATGAACATCCGTGACTTAGAAGAAAATTTTGAGGATGATAGTGGAGCACATTTTAACCCCTAGGGATCAAATGTCTGCGGAGAGGAGCTGTCGTCATAGTGAACCACACATATTTAGCAACATTCCTGAAACGTAAGTCAAAAGTAAGTTAGTACTGCATAATTGCAAAGTCAGGCTTAAGAGCCCAGCATCAATGGTTTTTCATTCTTTTAAGAATTATTTTATGAAATAATATATCACCAAGGTTCTTGATGTCACAGAGCATTGATTGTGTAGAAAAGTAAGATTAAATGGAAAATTTTAGGCATAACTTAAGTGATTTCTTTCACTTATATTTTACTGTTTATGTATGCCCAAGAGTAATATGTGATAAAAATAGATGACAAAGTCTAAAGATCTCCCTCAGTAAATACAAAAGTTTTAAATTACAAGAAATTTGAAATTTAAATTACATTTGAGATTTTTAAAAATGTAGTAACTTTAGTTGATTTTAACAGGTGGTTTAGTCCTCTAGTGCCTAGTCTGTTAAACTACCAGAAATATAAGTCTTGTATTACTTTTGTAATCAGAAAGCATACACTATTTCCAAAAAATTGTTTGGTTTTGAGAGGGTCTTTCAAAAGAAGAGAGAAAGAGAACTACAGTAAAAGAAAGGGTTTCTTCTTTAGGACAGGGAAAAATTTGGCATGTTCGTATATTACCTCCTTATTCCTAATATTTTATGTTTATGTTCTCTCTCCTTGATTAGATTTGTCAGAGGCTTGTCTATTTCATGATGTTTACATAATGACATTGTTTTTATTTTCTAATTAATTTTATTTTGGTTTTAATTATTCCCATGCTTCTATTTACTTTTGGGGAGTTTGTTGTTGCTTTTTATACAATCTTTTTTTCTCTCTCAAGAAACAATAAAATATTTAAAACTCTACATTTTCCTTCAAATACTGCTTTGACTGCTTTGACTTATCACAAAGATTTAGATAGGTTGGCATTTTCCTTATTTTTTTAAAAATAGGTAACTACTAAAAATCACTAATATTTACCATACAATTTTATAGCCTTGGATACTTGTTTAATTTACAGGTGATTGGGGGCTATTTATAAGAAAACACACATGCTGCTACTGTTCAATTGTGGACAGAAAATATAGCCCATAAAATGTTTTCCTTTATTGCCTTTAATGAAAACTTTCTCCATGACCCAGGATGCTCAATTTTTATGCATGAACATGTGTAGCCATTTTTGGAGAATATAAAATCTGAAATAATATCTACATTATGAATATTTTAGATCCTCCATGCCTTTATATATTATCTGCTTAATCTGTCATTGCTCTTCAAGTATTAAAATCTCCCACTATAATTGTGTTTTATTATTTTCTCATTACAAGTCTATCAATCTGCATTATATATTTAGATGCCATGTTGATCCATATCAATTCCTTATTATTATATTTTCATTGTTGACTACCTTTTCTCATATGCAATAACTCCACTGGCCTTAAGTGCTTTTTTTGCCCTAAGTTCTACTCTATCTGATGTGAATATTGCTATCATTGCTTTCCTTTTTTATCTTTGCCCATTTTAGCTTAGTTTATCTTTGTCCATTCTCTGATATTTAGCCTTCCTAGACCTGTTGGCTGTTAAGTATCTATAGTAATAACATATTATTTAATTAATTTCTGAACAATTTATGCTGTTTTACCTTCTAATGCAGGATTTTGAGTGTTTAGAATAATTTTAATTGTTATGCTTGGTTTATCTTACTTTCTATTTTTTTTTCTATTTTATGTCTCCTAACTTTTATTCTTGTTTTTTCAGTTCTGCCTTTTCTATAGGTTTTAGTTGGTTTCCTTTTGTCTTTTAAATCAGTTTGTAAGATAAATTTAGCAGCTTGAATAACAAACATTTATTATCACCCCAATTTCTAAAAGTCAGGAATCTGGAAGTGGTCTAGCTAGGTATTTCTTACATAAGGTGTGTCAGGAGGCTGCAGTCTACTGTTGCTTCAGTCTTTTGAAGGCTTGATGCGGGGAGGGGCAGATGCTGCAAGTTTGCTTCTAGATTCACTCAGTGGCTGTTGTCAAAAGGCCTTGGTGGGGCTTCCCTGGTGGCGCAGTGGTTAAGAATCCACCGGCCAATGCAGGGGACACGGGTTCGAGATCTGGTCCGGGAAATTCCACATGCCATGGAGCAACTAAGCCCGTAAGTCACAACTACTGAGCCTGCACTCTACAGCCCGCAAACCACAACTGCTGAGCCCTCATGCCACAATTACTGAAGCCCATGCGCCTAGAGCCTGTGCTCTGCAGCAAGAGAAGCCACTGCAATGAGAAGCCCGTGCACCACAATGAAGAGTAGCCCCTGCTCGTTGCAACTGGAGAAAGTCCGTGTGCGGTAATGAAGACCCAATGCAGCCAAAAAAAAGACCTTGATGGCTTGGTAGTTGGAGGCCTTGTTCCTTACCACATGGACTTTTTCACAGGGCTGTTTATGACATGGCAGATGGCTTTCCCCAGAGCAAATGATCCAGAGAGAGGGAGGATCAAGGTAGAAGCCATAATATCTTTTTAACCTAATTCCCCCAATGACATACTATCACTTTTGCTATATTCTATTGGTCATGCAGACCAACACTAGTGCAGTGTGGGAAAGAACAACACAAGAATGTAAATACCAGGAGGCAGGGATGTTGGGAGCTATCTTGGAGGCTGGTTAGCTCAAGCACCCTATTTTTAATTCTACTGGTGAATATCTTATGTCCAGAAACATCCTTAACTCTATATTTACTTACTTATAACCGTCTAATAAAAATAAGAATTTGGCTACCAAATTATAAGATGAGCAGTTTAGTACATTTAGCTTCTTTGTCTTATAATTTCCTCATAGTTTCTCATTCTTTATTAATTTACCATGAGGTTTTATAATTCCTAAAATCAACCTCTCTTTTATATCTCTTCCTAATATATCAATGAAGATACTTACCAACAACCATAGTGAATATCACTGTGTCAGTCAAGCTTCCACCAGAGAAAGAGAACCAGTAGGAGATAGATATTAATAGATTCATTGCAAGGGATTGGCTTTTGCAATTGTGGGGACTGGCTTGAAAAGTCTGAAATCCATAGGGTAGGCCATCAGGAAGGACAGGCTGAAGTTCCTTGCTGAGCTAAATGATGGTTCAGTCCACGAGTGGAATTTCTTCTGAGTTCTGCTCTTATGAGCTTTCAACTGATTGAATCAGACCTACCCAGATTATTTAGAATAATCTCCTTTACTTTAAGTTAACTGACTATAAATGTTAGTCACATCTACAAAATACCTTCATAGCAATACCTTTTTCGTGTTTGAATAACAGGGTTATATTGAATGTTTAGTGTTTGATTGAATAACAGGGTTATAGCCTAGCCAATTTGACACATAATACTTCACTTTTCCTCAAAATCACTTTTCTTCAAACAGTAGCTTTCAAAGCTTTTGGTGCTTTTAAAGACACCAAATACAAAAGGCTTCCTAGATTTTATCAACACTTTGCCAAACTAATATCGCTTTCCTTGTCCATTTATTTACAAATGAAACTTATATTTGAAATAAATGTCTTTTTTTCCCCTTTGATTCCTTCAGTTTTGTTTTAATGGCAAAATGTAAAGCTGCTCTAATTTGCATATAGCCTGCTTTTCTTTTCAGGCTGGAAGGCTTAGAATTATTTCTTTTTTTTTTTGATAAATTTATTTATTTTATTTATTTTTCGCTGTATTTTGTCTTCGTTGCTGTGCACGGCACGGGCTTTCTCTAGTTGCGGCAAACGGGGGCTACTCTTCATTGTGGTGCGTGAGCTTCTCATTGAGATGGCTTCTCTTGTTGCAGAGCACGGGCTCTAGGCACGTGGGCCCAGTAGTTGTGGTGTATCGGCTTAGTTGCTCTGCAGCATGTGGGATCTTCCCGGACCAGGGCTTGAACCCTTGTCCCCTGCATTGGCAGGCGTATTCTTTTTTTTTTAATTTAAGAGGGTCAACCTCATGTTAAGTGTTCTTCCCACAATAATTAAAAAAAGAAGCTTCTAAATTAAAAAATTGGATACAAATGTGTAATTTTTAAGTGACTTAATGATTTTGCTCTTTAACATCATTTCTCAATTGACAAGTGACCTAAGGGCCCAGCTCCCAGTGCTGTCAGGTAAGAAAGCTTCTGCTCTAGGCTTGGCCCTAAGCTCAACCTAATTGCAATGTTAAACTTGGAACAACTCACAGGTGCCAGGAATCCAAGACCTTCTAGACTCTAGAACAGGAATCCATATCACTTTTAAGGCTACAAACACCACACACACACACACACACACACACACACACACACACACAATCTGGCCTCACTTCAGTTCACTGCACTCTGGTTGTTGGAGGCCTTGTCTAAACAGCCCATCTGGGATCTGAGCCTATGCTTCCTCGGGCTAAGGAAGCATGACTTCAGGCCTCCAGTCCTCTCCCCACCCCTTTTTATGACCAGGCTCGACCTGCCCAGAGCCTCCATACTAACTAAACTTGGTACCCAGTGGGGCAGGTGGATTCTTAATAGGGAAGCCCTATTTCATTTTTATTAGTCATTTAATTTCTTTTTCCAAAGCCATGGTCTTGGTCTCTGCTAGTTAATTTTGATATCCTCTGAACTTTTTTGTGTCCAATCTTGGGTCTTTTATGGGGTGAAAAAATATTCTTTTATACATTTATTGATCACACCTGTGATGGTTTTTCTGTATTCTTTGAGACTTCTATTATTCAAAATTTGGTTCTACCTTCCTCTTTCATTTTATTTAAAAATCTACTTATATTTTTTATTTCCTAATATATTTCTCTAAATTATTTTTCATTTCACTGATTTGACTTTTTCCTGTTGAGTCTATTTTGCTTTTCACTGTTTTACACAATTATCTTACTTGGTAATGTGAAAATCTGACCAGGTGTTGCTTGGTACATACACATGAGAATTCTCTAGACTGGATATTCCCTTGCGTCTTCTTCAGGAATTAATTTTCAGCTCCTCTCTAACATATTTTTGTGTTTCTTATGGCTCAGCCATTTCAATGGTTGGGTTAACTGTGAGCTAACGTGGTATTACTATTTTTATAGGCCCTGTATTAACTTCTGTGTGTACCTTTGCCTTGAGTTTAAATTTTTGAGTCTTATTGTTGATATTGAAATTTCACTGTTTCAATGATTTGTTTTTGAAACTTAAAGAGTATGGGGGACTTCTTAAGCACTGGTGGCACAGTGCTAAAGAATCTGCCTGCAAGTGCAGGGGACACAGGTTCAAGCCCTGGTCCAGGAAGATCCCACATTTCTTGGAGCAACTAAGCCCATGCACCACAACTACTGAGCCTGTGCTCTAGAGCCCACGAGCCACAACTACTGAGCCCGCATGCCTACAACCTGTGCTCTGCAACAAGAAAAGCTACCGCAGTGAGAAGCCCACACACCACAACAAAGAGTAGCCCCTGCTCGCCGCAACTAAAGAAAGTTACGTGCAACAATGAAGACCCAACGCAGCCAAAAATAAATAAATAAATAGTTTTAAAAAAAAAGAGTATGGGAAGTTTAGGGTCTGAGCACAGTTAATCTTTGTCATCTTTTAGGAAGTCCTAAGGTTTTTGATTTTGCTTTGTTTGTTTACTTTTGGTTTTGTTTTGTTAATATTATGGCAGACTGTTTGGAATAGCAGGCCAAGAATCAGGAGATTCAGTGCTAGCTACTCTCCTAAATACCATATTTGTCTAATTCCTTCATTTTTATGGGTTTCAGTTTCCTCATCTACAGAATGCGAAAAAGAAACTGCCCTTACCTTTTAGGAGTGACAGGAAAAATTTGAAGGTTTATGAGAAAACCAAGAAAATTCATGCCTTTCAGCAAATCAGGCTGAGGATAGGGCACCGAGAGTGGGAACAGAAGGGCAGGAAGTCAGAAATAGGTGAAGGAAATCACTCATTCACTCTGCGTTTGTTTATCATATGTCTATAAGACAGGCACTCTGTGAGTTATCTTATATAAGCTGTTTCAGGTATTCTTCACAACCACTTTGAAAACTGGGTTTACTTTTTTTCTAGTTTACAGAAAGGAAACCAACTCAATACTGATTCAAATAATCCTAGCTCTGTACCTTTTGAATCGTGTGACTTGAGTTAACTCACACAACTCAAAAGGGACCAAGTTAGGACCAGAACCCAAATCTATGAAAAACAGGACTTTTTCCTCTTCATCCTACCATGGTGATCTACTGTGAAGAAGACACAGCAGCAAAACTGTAGCATTGAGTAGGAGATGGGTGGGGTGCCCCTATTGGAATTGCTCTTGTCTTCTTTCCTTCTACTTAAATTACAAACTATTTCAGGCAAACAGGAAATATAGTGACTAATTTAAAAGCAAGGTATCCATCACCCAGGTTCTCAAATCTTAACATTTGGCCATGTTTGCTTCAGATTTTTTTTAAAAGAAACATTAATGTATATAGTTGAACCCACTTTGTGCTCTTTATGGTATAATCCCATTCTCTTTCTCCCTGGGGGTGTCCGTTATGTTAGTAAATATCATTTTCCTGCATGCCTTTATACATTTACTATATACTATAATATATTCTATTGTTTCGCCTATGTCTAAACTTCATTTAAATGGTGTCACACTATAAATATATAATTCTGCAAATTGTTTTTCTATTCCAGATTATTTTTTATATATTATTCATGTTGTTATATGTAACTCTAATACATTAATTTTAACTATTGACTATTTTTTATTGAATGAATATACCTCAATTTATATTTATTTGGTGACCTATTAGTGGACATTTATATCATTAGCAATTTTCAGTGTTACATCAATGTTGCAATGAATAGTCTTATACATTTCTCATTGTACATACACAAAGGGTTTTCTAGAGTAGATTGTTTATACCTAGGAATAGAGATGTTAGCAGTGTGTTACGTCCTAATTCTTCCCATCCTCACCACTACTTGTTTTTGTAGACTCCCCTGGAATGGTCAGCCTCGTGGAGGGGATGTGTTAAGTATTCTTTCTTGCAGCCATCCACAGGTGGACACGGTCCAGATGTTTCCCTGAACAAAGGCACTTTGGTTTAACATTCAGGCATACGGGCAGTGTTCCTCGAGGAAGGCCATTATGTATAGACAGTACCCTTTTAGTGAACAGAAGTAATGGGAAACAAAAGTTAAAGAAACAGATCCAACGTATAGTCAGATTTGGCTCTTGCCTGTTACATTTTCTCTTTTGCAAATTGCTTGCTCATATCTTTTGCTCATTTTTCTGTTAAGCTGTTTTTCAGTTTCTTATTGTGTTGTAGGGGTTCTTTACATATTCTAAATGTTAACCCATGTCAATTACATTTATTGCAATTATATTCCCTTAGCCTTTGGCTTGTTTTTCACTTTATGGTGTCTTGTTGTACAGAATTTTTACATTATAATACTTTCAAAATTATTGGGTTTTTTCTGTAAGGTTTCCATCCGAAGTATAAAAAAGTTCTCCAATGAGAATTGGAGAATTCTCCAATTCTCTTCTAAAAATGTTAAAATTTTGCTTTTTGCATTTAGGTCTTGATCTACCTGGATTTTTCTTTCTGTACATGATATAAAATAGGGATCTATTATACTTTTTTCAGTTGTGGATTGTTGATTATTCTAATATCAATTTTTCAATAATTAATTTTTTTCTACACAATTTGTGGTGTCACATTGATCACATTTTATGTATCTGCACCTACCTCTTTATTCTGCTTCACTGGCAGCCTTGACAATCCCTATACTATTACCATGGTGTTCAATATCATGTCCTTATTATAGGTCTTTTTTTAACATCCCCATGACATTTATTTTATAACTGGAAGTTTACACCCTTTGAACCTCTCCACTCATTTTTCCCACTTTCCCCAAACCCCCACCTTTGGCAACCACCTATAGGTTTTGATACTCCTGGCTATTCTTGACCTTTTAATCTTTTATGTGAAGTGTAAGTTCTACAAAACAAGTCTTTTGGGATTTTGTCTGGAATCTTTTTTTTTTTTTAATAAATTTTATTTATTTATTTATGGCCGCATTGGGTCTTCCTTGCTGCGCACGGTGAGCAGCGTTGTGGTGCGCGGGCTTCTCACCGCGGTGGCTTCTCTTGTTGTGGAGCACTGGCTCTAGGCACATGGGCTCAGTAGCTGTGGCACGTGGGCTCAGTAGTTGTGGCTCATGGGCTGTAGAGGGCAGGCTCAGTAGTTGGGGCGCACGGGCTTAGTTGCTCTGCGGCATGTGGGATTTTCCCGGACCAGGGCTCAAACCCGTGTCCCCTGCACCGGCAGGCAGATTCTTAACCACTGCACCACCAGGAAAGCCCTTGTCTGGAATCTAATCAAATTTTTAGATTAATTTGGTCCTAACTTACTTCCTTTTTTTTTTTTTTGGCTGAGACGTGCAGCATGTGGGATCTTAGTTCTCCCACTAGAGATAAAACCCGCGCCCCCGGCATTGGGAACGCAGAGTCTTAACCCCTGGTCTGCTAGGGAAATCTCCTAACCAGGGGTCCCCAACCCCTGGGCCTCGGACCGGTACTGGTCCGTGGCCTGTTAGGAACCGAGCCGCACAGCAGGAGGTGAGTAGCGGACGAGCGAGTGAAGCTTCATCTGCCGCTCCACAGAGGTCCCCATCGCTCGCGTTACTGCCTGAACCATCCCCCCCCAATCCCCGTCCGTGGAAGCATTGTCTTCCACAAAACCGGTCCCTGGTGCCAAAAAGGTTGGGGACCACTGCCCCTAACTTACTTTCTTATTAACTTTAATATTGAGGCTTCCCATCTATGAACATAGAGTATGTTTTTTTATTTCGTTTTTTTATATTTTAAAATAATTTTTAGAATTTCCTCTGAAAAAATATTTGAAGTCTTTTTTTTCTGTAGGTTTCATTTTTTTTTTCCCCATAGCCTGATAACAGAAACAAGTACAGCAGCAGGGAATTTGGGAATGAATGCTTCAAAAGATTCTGAACAATAAAAGAGCAAAAGTTTGTAAGAGCTGTCCAGCTGTGTTTTGATTCTTATGATGGCTTTGTACTGTGTCAACAGTAGCTAAGCTAGAACTACATTTCCCATAATTTCCTTCCTTCTATGCAAGGTTCTTGGTTAGAATTGTCCACAAGAGAAGTTTGCATGAGATTTTGAAAGTAGAAGTGAAGTAGTAGCCAATTTTGTGCTCTGAAGGTCAGTGTAGGGTTTCAGCAGTTATGCAGTTCACACATCATCAATTATCTACTGGCTCATTTTGTTGGTTTGGTGCAGGGTACATCTCCCACTGGATATCCTTCATTCTCTCCAAATTCTGGGCCTTGTGCATGTACAGGAAATTTTCCTGTATGCTAAGGAAAACTAGCTTTTAAAGTAGGAGTAAGAAAGACCCACACAGAGTTCCATTTTGTCCTCACAGGTTGCACTTGGTCCTTTGTGTCTCCCACATCCAATCTGTCTCCCCTTTCCAACTGCTGGCCCTGCTGACTTCAGGCAGGTCCAGCACTGGATGCAGGAGCAACAGATTTACGTAGACTGCTTAACTGGCTCCCAGGATTGTAAAAGACCCAATCCCCATAATAAATCCTTTATTCTATGTCATTCCTCGTGGTCTTCATCCCTAATCAAATCCTGATATAATTCCCATTTCTCTAAAGATCCCAGAAGGAACACTGGAAAAATAGAATGAAGGAAATGATTAATTGCATAAGGCTGCTGAGGTAATGAGAGAATATCTCAGAGAATTCAAGGACAAGATACAGTTCTTTTAATGAAATGAGTAATGATTGATGCTGTGGAAACTACAACGGCTAGTGTCAATGGAAAGGAGTCTGAGACACACTTCCATAGTTCTGCACAGATCCAAAATCAACAAGCAGGAGGCATTTGGGGAATGCAGGGTTTATTTGGTAATTAACTTTGTTTTTTACTGTTGGTGATTTCTTTTAGAAGACCCTTAGTACAATGCCTGGCACGGTATGCGTGCACTCAACAAAGTTTTTTAGAATGAATTGAAATTAGACTATCCTTGGGAATATTGTGAGACTCACTTTTGCTGAAGTGCCATTAATTAGGCCAAAGAGAAATATTATTGCTCCGTCTTTGAGAGAGAAAATGGATACTTAAAGAGATAGTACAATATTGTCTCTTTTCATGGGGAAATATGGACTAGATGATAAAATCCCTGAATTTTGGAAGAGGTAATGAGTTTAGTGTAGCCCTCTCATTTTCCAAATGAGTCAAAAGAAGTTAGTTAACTTGACAAAGTCAGTGACAAATTTGTGTCAAAATCACGTTCATAGAAATCTCAGTCTGTTGCTCTATTTACTAAACAAACCTCAATCTCTTCCCTGCAAAAATAGTTGGGTGAATTTATTTATTGTTGATTGAAAAGTTAAACCCAAATACTGATAAGATCAATTTCAACTTGGTGAGAGAACTCTGAGGGCCCAGGCCTTACTTCATACAGTATTTTCCTCAACAACTTGGAATAAAGACCTATAAGAAATACTTATATGAAATTATCAGGTGACATAAACTGTACTATACTGACCTGGAGAGTTAGAATTCCAAATACTAAGTAATAAGCTCTAATGTTGGGCTAAAAGATAAAAATTTACAGGAGTAATTGGAAAGTCCAGTATATACGTTAAAATATATAATAAGGGGCTTCCCTGGTGGTGCAGTGGTTGAGAGTCTGCCTGCCTATGCAGGGGATGCGGGTTCGTGCCCCAGTCCGGAAAGATCCCACGTGCCGCGGAGCGGCTGGGCCCATGAGCCATGGCCGCTGGGCCTGCGCGTCCCGAGCCTGTGCTCCGCAACGGGAGAGGCCACAACAGTAAGAGGCCCGCGTACCGCCAAAAAACAACAACAACAACAAAATAAATAAATAAAATATATAATAAGTATAGGAAGGGAAAAACTTGGTTTGGTAGCAGTTAAGGAGGTAAAGGACTACCATTTTATAGAAGTCAATGAATGATGCAAACGAACTTTAAAAAAATGTTTATACAGTCTTCGATTGTAAGAAGATGAAGGAAGCAAGATTGGTTGAGGATGTATATATGGGTACAATTTAGAGAAACACCTGAGACACAGCTTTAAACTATGAGATCGAAATCTTTTCCTAGAAATCAAGAGAAGCTAGTGTATAGCTTGTGGGTGTCCCTATGAAACCGTGCTTGATTCTGATTCTTCCACCCCCTCATCAGATACCTGCAGTGCTCGTTTCATGTGTATAAAATACCTGTAGACCACGTTTCCCCTCTGATCACCTTAATTCTACCTTTCATTCAAGCCTAGCTCCAGTCCTACCCATTTCTCAACCCCATTCATGATGAACTTTCCCTTGCTCCGAACTTCCTTAGCATTTATTTATCCCAAATCCTATACTATATTTTAGCTTGCTACTTTCATTTAGTGATGATTGTGATGGTGAGACGGGTGGCAATAGTGACAAGTAGCATTGGCAATATATAAGAATTAGCTGAGGGACTTCTCTGGAGTTCCAGTGGTTAAGATTCCACGCTCCCAGTTCAGGGGGCCCAGGTTCGATCCCTGGTCAGGGAACTAGATTCCGCATGTCGCAACGAAGAGCCCGCATGCTGCAACTAAAAAAAAGATCCCGCACGCTGCAGTGAAGATCCTGCACACCGCAACTAAGACCCGGCACAGCCGAATAAATAAATACATAAAAAGAATTAGCTGAGAATAAGAAAACCTTGAGGAGAAGTGACTCGTTTCTAAGAAGATATTTAGCTAATTGTAAAAGTTAAAGAATGAAGTAATTTGGGGGCTTCACTGGTGGCACAGTGGTTAAGAATCTGCCTGCCATTGCAGGGGACACGGGTTCCAGCCCTCATCCAGGAAGATCCCACGCGCCGCAGAGCAACTGAGCCTGTGCGCCACAACTACTGAGCCTGTGCTCTAGATTCCAAGTACCACGACTACTGAAGTCTGCACACCTAGAGCCTGTGCTCTGCGACAAGAGGAGTCACTGCAGTGAGGGGCTTGCGCACCACAATGAAGAGCAGCCCCTGCTCGCCGCAACTAGAGAAAGTCCGTGCTCAGCAATGAAGACCCAATGCAGCCAAAAATAAATACATAAAATAAATAAATTGATTACAAAGAAAAGAATGAAGTAATTTGGAAGAACCACTATTCTGTTGTTGCTTTGAAATTTGGCTTTTTAAAGAAATTGTAAAATTATGTTAAAAGGGGCTTCCCTGGTGGCGCAGTGGTTGGGAGTCCGCCTGCCGATGCAGGGGACACGGGTTCGTGCCCCGGTCTGGGAGGATCCCGCATGCCGCGGAGCGGCTGGGCCCGTGAGCCATGGCCGCTGAGCCTGCGCGTCCGGAGCCTGTCCTCCGCAACGGGAGAGGCCACAACAGTGAGAGGCCCGCGTAACGCATAAAAAAAAAAAAAAAAAAAAAAATTATGTTAAAGAGGGGCAACATATAAAGAAACTGAGTCCCTGGATGTTAAGTAAGTTTGCCTAGGGTCACTAAACGAAAGATCAATTTGATGCTCCAGAGTACTGGGCCTTATACTATGTCTATCAGATAAGGTTCTTGGGAGTTTATGTTGTAAGAAACAGAAACCAACTGTAGCTGGTAAAAGCAGAAATGGAATTTATTTGGTCAACACATCTACTTAATGTATATTTCTTGAGTGCTCACTATGTGCTAGGTACTTTTATTTAGGCCCTTGGGGATATAGCAGAAAACCAAGTCCCTATTTTCAAGGAATTTACATTGTAGTAGGGAAGATAAACAATCAGCTAACGCATAAATATGTTTCACGTGCTAAAGAAGAAAAATAAAGAGGAATGATTCAGATGTGAGGAAAAAAAAAAAAGAGGGGATCTGGCAGAGGAAAGAAATGCTGTCTTAAATAGGGTGGTCAAGGTGGCCTATCTGATAAAATAACATTTAAGTAGAGACCTGACTGAGTGAGGCAGCAAGTCACATTGGCATCTTGGGGAAGCGTGCTCCATGCAGAGGGAATGGCAAGGCTAAGGTCTGGGGTCAGGAGTGTGCTCAGCAGTTTGAAGTAAAGCAGGGAGGCTTGTGTGGTCAAAGCAGAGCAAGTGAGGAAGAGAAGGGAGATAAGATTAGAAAGGTAGCAAGCAAGGGGCCAATCATGGAGACCTCAGTAAGTATTTTGACATTTATTTTGAGTAAGATCAGAGATGTGGGATGGTTTTGATCAGAGGAGTAACAGGGTCTGGCTTAAGATTTTAAAAGATCACCAGCTGCTACATGGAGACAGGACGGTATGGGAACAAAGGCGGAAACAGGAAGGCCAGTTAAGAGGCTGTTGCAGGAACCGGTGAGGGATAATGGTGGCTCAGGCCAGGGGGTACTGGTGGAAGAGAGAGGCCACTTTCAGAATTTCCTGATGGATTGCGTATAGGGTTACAAAGAAGACTCAAAGACATCTCCAAAGTTTGGGCCTGGGAAGCCAGAAGAAGGAACTGGATAGTTCATAGGATTTCCTGGAGACTCAAGCTCTGAAAATGGGCATATAAATAAAGAGGAGGGAGGCAGCCACAGCCATAGCCAAGTTCATACCATGGAGCCAGTCTGATGAAGCCTTTCTTGCTGCCAGCACTGGACATTGCATGCCATCCCTGGCATGGAAACTAGATATTCTAGCTTTTGCTAGAATAAATTCTGTTTCTCTGCTTCTTTCTCTGCATTACTCTTTCCTGAGTCAAAACCCCAGGTGCTGGGCTTCCCTGGAGGCGCAGTGGTTGAGAATCTGCCTGCCAATGCAGGGGACATGGATTCGAGCCCTGGTCTGGGAGGATCCCACATGCCGCGGAGCAACTAGGCCCGTGTACCACAACTACTGAGCCTGCGCGTCTGGAGCCTGTGCTCCGCAACGGGAGAGGCCGCGATAGTGAGAGGCCCGCGCACCACGAAGAAGAGTGGTCCCCGCTTGCCACAACTAGAGAAAGCCCTCGCAGAGAAACGAAGACCCAACACAGCCAAAAATAAATAAATAAAATACTGAATACATAACTACTTTAAAAAAAACAAAAAACAAAAAAAAAAACAGGTGCTCATATCCAACTGACCAAGCTCAGATCCCACGCCTACTCCCCAGCTGCAACAGGCGCTGGGAAAGTAAGTATCTGGTCCTTCTACTTCTAAAGTGGGACACTGGCCCTGCTTTTTACTTAAGTTCAAATGGCAGGGAATTCCTCCATTACAGGAAGGGGGCTCAGATGATAGGCAGCCACAAACACAAGAAACACACAGCATGTTGTGTCGGAGCAGTCGCTGAGGCAGGAAGCTACTATAACTCATTTAAGAGCTTGGTGTTTTAAAGGAATTTTAAAAAACCAATCCGAGAGAATTTCATTCATAACTGTGAGCCCACACTCTTCAAACTCTTCAACAGGAAGATGAACGGTTGCGTTATCACCTGATGGCACGAAGTATCGGTAACAGACTTCCTTCTGCTTTGCCCACTTCTCTCACCACAGCCCCGCGAAGCTGGTTCCTACAGAAGCTAGGCTTGCTTTCAAGGCACCCAGGGCCCTATCTATGTATTATGTGTCCTTCTTAATCACTGCAGCATCAGGGGAAAGTGAGGCCTAGCAGCCTTCTGATGATTGCTGAGGGCATCAAATGTACTTGGAAGCAAAGGGCTGTACCAAAGTCAGGCATTACTGAGCAGTACTTTAAAAAGTTTCTGACCTGCTTTAAGAGCCTCCACAAAATCTCACAGACTTCTCCATGGAGTCGTCGTGAGGGGCTTGCAAAGCAAAGGTTGGAAACTACCAGACAATGCGAAGAGCACCAGATGGGGCCAGAGACACCACCATGCTGCCGGGCTTAATCCACTACATCTCCACAAGCTGCGATCTCTGTAAAGCTTAGTTTCCTCTCCTGTAAAATGGAAAGAAATCGCCATTTCACAGTGTTATCCTAAGGATCACATGAGAAAATATATGTAAAGCCTAGCTGAAGTGTGAATAAAGTATCCTGTGAAGTTAGAATAACTTACTTCTCACAGGCACAGGGAACCAACAGTTTTAAACCTAGAGCACTTAGGTCCTATACCTGTGTTGCCTGGGACATTTCTGTTGTCCTGAAAGATACGGAGGCCCAGAGGTTCTTGGTACCTTGCCTCAAGAATGTTACTATGGCGTTGATGACAGAACCCAGCTTGCAGCCTTTCCTGCCCCCATAATTCTATTTTATTTTTTTTAAATTATATTATTTTTGGCTGCATTGGGTCTTTGTTGCTGTGTGCGGGCTTTCTCTAGTTGCGGTGAGCGGGGCCTACTCTTCGTTGCGGTGCACAGGCTTCTCATTGCGTTGGCTTATCTTGTTGCACAGCACAGGCTCTAGGCACACGGGCTTCAGTAGTTGTGGCTCACGGGCTCTAGAGTGCAGGCTCAGTGGTTGTGATGCACGGGCTTAGTTGCTCCGCGGCATGTGGGATCTTCCTGGACCAGGGCTCGAACTCATGTTCCCTGCGTTGGCAGGCAGATTCTTAACCACTGCACCACCAAGGACGTTCTCCTGATCATTTTAAACAGGGCGGATGTCGTCTGCTCTCTGGCTTGCCTTACTGCCTTGATGTGTTATGTTGGTGTGAACTGATAGCTCCCAAGTGGAGGTGTTCATTTATGCATCCCACTGTTGTGGGGAGCCCCTCCCAACTCCACTCAGGAATGGCTTGCTTGTTTTTTCTGCATCTGGCTGATCCAGGTGTTGCTTTCCATTTTCCCCCTTTGGTCCTAAATCTTCCTCCTCAGAGACTTTTCCCCAGAGCCCTGGGTAAAAGCTGACTGGCTAGAAAATTCCCACTTCCCACTAGTCTCGGTCTCGCCTGGCGTAAGAGCCATTCTGTGGTTTGTGACTGAGTCGCCTGGGGAGACATCCTCTGGGCGGCCGCCTTTGTTTAGGATGCACAAACTAAAGGCCCACACATTGTTCTGTAGGTTCTTCCAAACTTCTCTTTTGTGAGTTGGGTAGGGACATTTCCCCAGGCTTCCGTGGTACTTCCTGTCTTTGGGAAATGCTCTCCCAGGTCTGACCGCAACCGGAAGGATGAAACTTACAGGGCATCTGAGCCCTATTAGGAGAACTGGGGCAAAGTAAGAGTTAACGGAGGCAGGCCTTGGGCGTCGCCTGCTCACCATGAGGAAAGGAGAGGAGCGTGTGCTGTGACTGTATGAGGCAGCGGGTAAGGTCACAGTGTCTATATTCTGGCAATGAATGTGAAAAATATTCTGCAATTAAAATGTATAATAAATATAAGTACATGTGAACTGGCTTATTTATGAATTGTTTGTTTGGGACTCTTGTAGTTCTGAACATGTGAAATGGGGAAAAGAGATGAAAGCAAACCTTTAGCCTTATTGTATTTTAAAAACGTATACCCAGAAAACCTTTTGGAAGAGAACGGGTTACTTTCAGTCCCTAAACTTCATGGTGACTCATGGAATCCCCTTGTCTTGCCTTATATGCAGGAAGGCATTTGCTAGAGGGGAAGTTGTGAATATTTTTCACTAGACTTTGTTTTCGCATCTACGTTATGTGTTCATTACTTTAAAAATCATGTGCTGCTAGGTTCCACTATATAAGATCAGAGCCAGTTCCTGAATACTGTGGCATTAGAATTTGAGATAGGTATACTTATGAAGCTCCAACCTGCAATAACAGAGAACCCAAACCAAAATAATAGTGAAATAGGAGTAAGATGTTTTCATGAATAAGATTTTAGAGCTGAGAATGAAGAAAAGCTTGACAAAAAAAGTTGAGAGTTCAGTGCCCAGGGGAAGTGTTCAGCTAGGAGGTGTCCTAAAGGAGAGAGAATTACAGGATCTATTTGAATAAAATTAATTCTTTACACTATCTAGCCTATAGCTTGCTGTGAAAGGGACTGTTTTGATGGGGAGAAGTCAAGGCCTTTTAGGGCCCTGGTGGGGTGAGTAAAGACGGTTAATTAAACAGTTTTCTTCCACTCTGGCAAATCACAGCAGCACCGGATATGTGGGGTACTAGTGGGTTCGCAAGGTGCTGACTTTCCGGAGGTGATTGCTGCTATGTGCCTCAGACCTGGGATCAGGTCACTTTGAAGGTTAATTGTCACATCACCAGTCTGCAGCTGGGAGGACCTTGCAGATCTGGGAAACAAGATACCATCAAGGGGGGTTTCTGCAGAACACTGAGCCCTGCAGTCAAGCAGGAGAGAGGAAGGCGAGCAGAGAGGGCTGCCGCAGGAAGGACGCCCACATGGGCAGGTGGGGGCTTGTGCAGAGCGCAGGCTCAGCGGCCATGGCTCAGGGGCCCAGCCGCTCCGCGGCCTGTGGGATCTTCCCGGACCGGGGCACGAACCCGCGTTCCCTGCATTGGCAGGCGGATTCCCAACAACTGCGCCACCAGGGAAGCCCCTGGGGGCTTGTGTTCTTATATCCATCAGAACCTACATCTTTGTGTAGAGCAGGGAGCACAAGTTTGATACTAGTTACTCAGACTGCAAAACATGCTGGACCTCAATTATCCTGAATCAAGGTATTACAAGGTGGCCAACCCTAAACTTTGCTCATAACAAGGGGAAAAGCTTTGGGGATCTGAGCCAGCTCTGGAGCTGGTACATAGGATCTTCTTCTGGACACTCCCCTTGGTTTTACAATCCTTTGAACAATTCTTATTTATATGTCTTATGTAAAAACAAGACTAAACAAAAATTATTTACCAAATACCAGCAATATGCACAATATTATGCTAGACCTTGTAGGGGCTGCAAAAAAAATTATGAAATCTGCATTTTTATAAATATTCATACATTCCCAAGTGTTTTCAGATCCTTGCAAGATTTTTTCATTATAACTTCTGCTTATCCTTTCCAGGGAGCTTTCTCATACTAACTTTATCTTGTTATATATATATATATATATATATATATATATATATATATATTTTTTTTTTTTTTCTATACGCGGGCCTCTCACTGTTGTGGCCTCTCCCGTTGCGGAGCACAGGCTCCGGACGCGCAGGCTCAGCGGCCATGGTTCACGGGCCCAGCCGCTCCGCCGCATGTGGGATCTTCCCGGACTGGGGCACGAACCCATGTCCCCTGCATCGGCAGGTGGACTCTCGACCACTGCGCCACCAGGGAAACCCTATCTTGTTATATTTATTTCAATATTTATATGTATTAATTTTTGAAGTTGCATGCATTTGTGCTTGTCTTTCTATCTTTGACATATGTTTAGGTGTGTGCATCTTAATATTAGACTGCTTAGACCAGGCACCTTCATTTACCAGTTGCACTAAAAGTTTCCTGAGGATTAGAACTCTGTTTTATCCAAAAGATTGAGAGCCACTATAGAGGCAGAACTTTAAAAAATTTTTTCACTTTAAAAATTTTACCTATAATAAAATTCACTATTTTTGTGAGCACAGTTCTGTGAGTTTTAACAAATGTATGCAGTTATGTAAACACCACCGAAATCAAGATATAGAACAATTTTGTTCCCCCCGCCTCACAAATCCCTTTTGTAGTCAATCTCCCCCACCTCACCCCAACCTTAACCCCTGGCAACCACTTATCTGTTTTCTGTCCCTATAATTTTGTTTTTTCCACATGTAATATAAGTGGAATCACACATATGTAGCCTTTTGCATGTGACTTCTTTCAGTTACCATGATACCTTTGAAATCCATCCATGTTGTTGCATATGTAAGTAATCTGTTCCCTTTTATTGCTGTGTTTCATTTCATGAATGTATCATAGTTTCATTATCCTTTCACCAGTTGAAGGACATTTGGGTTGTTTCCAGTTTTTTGTGACAACGAATAAAGCCACCATGAACATATATGTACAAGTTTTTGTGTGAACATAAGTTTTCATTTCTCTGGGTTAACTACATAGGAGTGGGACTGATGAGTCATATGGTAACTGTATGTTTAACTTGAAAAGTAGCCGTGAACCTAAAACTGCTCTAAAATATAGAGTCTTTAATAAGCAAAAAAAAAAAAAAGTAAAGAAAGAAGCTGTCAAACTGTTTCCCAAAGTGGCTGTTCCATTTTCTATTCCCACCAGCATGTGTGAAGGTTCCAGTTGCTATATATCTTTGTCAGCACTTGGTACTGTCAGATTTTTAACTTTAGCCATTCTAATTAGATGTGTAGTAGCTTCTCATTGTGGTTTTAATTTACTCCTAATAACTAATGTTGTTGATCATCTTTTCTTGTGCTTGTTTACCATCTATATATCTTCTCTGGTGAAGTATCTCTTCAAATCTTTTGCCCTTTTTCTTAATTGGCTTGTTTGTTTTATTACTGAGCTTTGAGAGTTGTTTATATATTATGGATACAAGTCCTTTGTCAGATGTGTGTTTTTTTAGGCAAATAAAACTTCAAGCTGGCTTAAATGACAAATTGGTTCATGTAATTAATAGTAAGAGCCAGAGGTATAATGCTCAGGCTTCAGGATCAGCGAAATTCAGTTTCTCATTATCTTCCCATATCTCCGCTCTGCATCCTACTGTGTTAGCTTTATCTTTGGCATAGCTTTTGTGGTGGTTACAAAATTGCTGCAATAGTTCCAGGTCTCAGGTCCCTAAACCACACTGTCCTGAAAGAGGGAGGGCTAGCTTCAAGTAGAGCTTAAGAATGAGAGATCTTCTTTTACAATAACCCACAAACCTCCCCAGTGTCTCCTTGGCCTGAAATGGGTCAGATGCTTATCATAAGGCAATCTCCATGGTCAGATGAATGTCATGAGCTGACTGGGTTAAGCAATGAGGAGGGGACACTCACGCTTTGAGGTCGCCCAGCATCTTTTGATCATCCTTCTCTTGTGGGGGTTTTCTGCCATTATGAGTCCTACCTCCCCAAAGGAGAAGCCACTCCCTCACTGTCTCAGTGTCCCTTGCAGCTATGGCACAGGCACGAATACAGGCACTAATCACATGCTTCTCTGAGAGATTTTGATTAAGAAGAGAGCACGATGAGAAAGCAAGGGACATGCAGTATCAATTTTCTTACCAGGGTGGCAGCAGAGGTCCAACTGTTAATTTGTTATGTGAGATTAGGCCCTAACTAAGTCAATCCACGTAAAACTAAGTCAATATGGCCCTTGACTCACGTCACTACAAAACTATGACCTCTATAGTTTTTTCTGTTTCTACACTATTTATTTGAAACTCCTAGATGTGTGAGGATTAGGATGCTTTTATTTCTGAGAGACCTAAGGAAGGCGGAGGGAGCCTGTGGGGCCAGGGACTTCCAAAGCTCTTCATTTTAAGTACCTTGCATAGGAGGTAAGGTTTTGCATAGGAAAGTTCTAAGCAAAATGGGGAAGGTGGCGGAACACTGGGGAGATGTTACCTCATTAATTTTAGATAAACCAGTGTGGCGGAGGGTAGAGAATGGAGGGAGGAACAGTATATGGTTAAACTAGAGAGGTAAGCAGGGCCCAGGGCATATTAGGTTTTATAAGGCATGGACCTCATCCAACTTTGTGACTTGAGCACCTGAGTGTGAGTAATGATGTTATTTACTGTGATGGGGAACCCTGGAGGCAGAAGTTTGAAAGGAGAGGTGAAAGTGAGTTTGAGGTGACTTCGTGATATCCTGTCAGTTAGGTAATTGGATCTATGGACCCAGGAGCTCAGAAGATACAGTCATAGGCAAGTTGTTAACATGGGAATTCCCTGGCTTTCTTTATATATGCCTTACGAGAGTGTATAATGAGTTTAAAAGGTAGGCCTCTTGGTTGCAAGAGACAGAAATCCTATTTAACTACCTTGGAGAAAGCCAGGAATTTATTAGAAGGATATTGGTATAATTTCTTGATCAAGGAATAACTGATGAACCAAACTACAAGAAGGGCAGAAATGCATCTAGGTTCATGGAACAACTGAAAAGGCAGATGTCTATAGCTTTTATCCTTTCTTCTCTTTTCCTCATGTTCTCTTAATGCCTACTGGTGTCTTCCATATGGAAGTAATGAGAAAAATTGTAAAGAAACACAAATGCCAGGTGATCCTATGCTACCCAGCTTTAAATGCAGGTAAATGAAGAGGCTGTCTCTCTTAACAGACACAGTTTGAAAATCGTGGGCAGAAATTACTAGCCTGGCCTGGGTCACACCTCCCCCCGGACCAGCTTACTCAAGTAATAGTGTGGTGGTCATGTATGCACAGGGCAGAATAAAAATTAAACATCTTGTATCATGATATTGGTCTGGCTACTGTGATAAAGATCCAAAATAACAGTGGGTTAAATGAAATAGGAATTAATTTCTCTCATGTAAATACCAGGATATAAATACAGTATTGAAAATATATTTTAACAGGACTGCTATGGATTGAATCAGTTCAGAATTTGTGGGACTGAATACAATTTTGGAGCCTTCTTTAAGGAATATAATACAAATTTTATGGTGCAAAATTAGGTACAAAAGTAGATATTTCTTAAGTATGAGAAAAGAAATCATAACCCATTACTGGAGCTTTGGAGTTTCAGGTCCCCTTCTTCTGAGATCTCTTTAGCCAATTTGCCAGACCTGCTTCCTAATTGCAATGTTCCCCTCTCCATTTAGAGCCCTTCACAGCTCCCAGCAGCTGCCAGCACTCACAGGGGCTCAGGCAAGTGAAGCTTCAAGCTTCAGCTTCATTGACTTCAAGGTACAGCTACCTCAGTGCTGAGGTAAAGTTCTATTCCCTTGTTAAGAAGCAAAGAATAGATATCCCACTAACAGTCTCTCAGTACTAGTTCATTATGCATAACCCCAAAGGGCATTATTAGGATTTATGGTTAAGGGTTTCAGAAGAACTATGTCAGCTTAATATTGAGAGCAACTAATGCAGTCAATAGATATAATGGGCTGCACTAAAATGTGTGGACTTCTTTGTCCCTGGAGGGAATTGGGCTGCTAAACACTCATGAGGATGCCTAAGGAGAATTTAAACAGCACATTGGTCGGGCTTCTTTAGATTAAACAAACTTTAAGGTAGTATAGTGAACCACAAAGGGCATGGACTTCAAAGTAAAAAAGATCAAGGTTTGAGTCCCCATCATACCTCTAGCTAGTAAGATGACAGTGGGCAAGTGGTTTAACTTCTTTGAACTTTGATTTCCTTGTCTATAAAATGGGGATAACAAAACCTATTCTTCTGGTTTTCTATAGGGATTAAATGTGAATGAATTTTAAATATGCAGATAGATGCATAATAATAGATCTCAATATAAATGATTTTCCTCTCTCCTGATCCTTTCCAGTATCAAGATTATATGATTCTATGTGGGATCTGAGCTTTGTCTTGAAATATAAATAGGATTAAGATGAACACAGAGGGAGATAAACATTCTAAACAGAGGGACTTTGACACGGTGATGTGTTGACTCCTAGTTTTTGTCTGTCCAACATTCCTTCCCCTTTTTAAGGTACGGCTCCTCTTCCAACCATAGTACAAGTAATTTGGAGACAATTTATAAATCACAAAACCATCCTTTTATCACCCAATTTCTCCATTCTTACAGTCATAATTACTCATACCTTGAATGGCAGAAGTAATTTCTTTTAAGAAGGGCAAGTAAGTATTCTATTTATTGAGCCCTTGCATATCTGAAAATATTTTTTGTTGTCTTCACCCAGGAAAGTTCATTTGTTTGGATATAAAATACTATTTTGCAAATCTGTTTAATGTCTGGCTTAATAGAAGATAGCTCATGTTTCTGCGTTCAATCTGTTGTGATATGTTGTCGTGGTTGGAACATATGAAGAAAATCTAGCCTCATGCCAATATGAAAATATGGAAAATGGAGAAGTATTTTAATAATCTTTTCAGATAATTCTATATATTCTTCTTTGATACTATACCAAAATTTAATAAAATGTTAGTTGCATTGTGGAACCTAAAACCATTTCAATGAATCATTCATACTCTATTAAATTAGAATCTATTGACCTATTTTTCCCTTTGAATGAAATTTTTAACTGTGCATAATTTTGTAACATCATGCATTTGGTTATTTGGAAATTATTCGTTCTCTGAGTTATGCGTATCTTCCAAATGTTGTTTGGTTATTTGGAAATTATTGGTTATTATTAATTAATTATTATTTGGTTATTTGGAAATTATTGGTTCACTGAGTTATGCGTATCTTCCAAATGTTGTTTAATATTTCATTAAACAATAATAGAAAAAAATCACTTTCATTTGCATTAGCACTGATATCATCAGAAAAGGCTGTAAGTATTAAGGATCTGAGCTCAGAGTGGCAGACACAACTTTTCTAATATTTTAATTTTCAGAAATCTCAAAGTTTTTCATTGGCAACAAATACTGTCAATAGGCTTACTTTTTTCATTTTCAAGAAAGTGTCTTCCAATACCGAAGTCTCCATAACAATGGTTTGTAAGTCATTCTTTCAAGTAAGTGGTGATACATGAAAAAAGTGGCTAGTTCAGCTTGCGACTCAATCCCACAAATGCTTTTTGTTGAGACCACCATCATACTCATTAACAGAGAAGAACAAACCTGACTCCATATTGGATCTATTCCTTTAGCTCTTACCTTGGTGCTGTTGCCTGTGTTTAGTCATGCTGGCTCTGCACATTTGTAAAAGAATGTTGCCTATAGCCCTTTCTCAAGGCTCTCCCTCCCAGGCTTGATCTTTAAAGCCATAACACTTTTTCGTTCATGTAGAGATAAAAAGTTGCAGAGCAGAAAATAATTTGTCTTGTTGGAGATTTATAGGAACATGGTGACCAGACAAACGTGGACACCTGCAAGAACAAAGGATTATCACATCCCCTCTGGGCTCTGGCCAGCACCAAGAAATCTGCAACAACCAACCACACCCCCTCCCCTTTTAGTATAAAAGAATCCTGAATTCTAACTCGGGTAAGATGGTTGTGTGGAATGCTAGTCCGCAATCTTCTCACTCTGCTGGCTTTGCGAAGAAGTCACTATTCTTACTTTTTGATTTATTGGCCTGTCGTGTGGCGAGCGATATGAGCTTGAACTTGATAACAGTACTTCACTAGACAAAAGTGCGTTATGTTTATTTCCTATTTGCCACATAGAGTATTTTTTAAATGTGCACTTAGGATTCAGGTAGCCCCCACTCCTCCTCCCAGGGAGGAGTGGGGACTACCTGAGCGATGAGTTTGAGAAAATGGCCATAAGTAGTTTAATGTCTTCATCTAGGAAGCTAGCTTGCTTGTAGAGAGTACATTCTTCCAGTTGTTCTCTTCCATGCTGTAAGATACAGGGGCAAGGCTTCCTCTATAGTAAGGAGCCGGCATTTGAGAGGTGTAACCTCAAAGACCCCAACATCTGAAATGCTGAGCTGTAACTATCGGTAAATAAATAGGGAGTTAAATTCCAGTTGACAAGATATATACACAAAGAGGCTTTTGGTGAGGTAAAGTGTGTATCTTTGAGCTTCACACTTTAGGGTATATTGAACATGTTTTAACTTTAGCAAGTTAAGAGGTTGTATTATCCCAGGTGGGTTTTCACAGTTGTGTAGATAGCTTTTAACTTCTGTAAGAGGCTTTAAGTCTTAAGCCACCTCATATTTTGACCTTGGCAGATGACTATAGCTTATGTCAGGACTTTGTAGCTTATACTTCTACAAAGCAAAGCTGCACACTTTGGGCCTTAAGCAAAGATGTGGTCCCTAGAAAGACAACACAAACCCTAGAAAGTGGCTAAGCCACTGCATAGGCCTCAGGTGGCCTCAGGGTGTACATTATTGCTGCATCCTGAAGCTTTAGCTATGGCACTGGTTGAAGTCCACATGTGTGGACCTCTTGGAAACATCAGCAGAACTGGTGGATCTAGAGGATTAAGTGAGCAGGTATAACTGAGGCAAGAATTTAAACTCTAGAAGAAAACAAATATTTCATTATGTAGTTCTTTAAGGAACTGAAAAAAAGTAGAAGCCTTAATATTTTATGTGTTCTAGTCTCAGAAATCACACACGGTCATTTCTGCAATCTTCTATCACCTAAGTAAGTAAGTCTATTCAATGTAGGAGGTGATTACATACAAGAGTGTGAATGTCAGAAGGCAGAGATCACTGGGGCCGCCATCTTAGATGCTGGCTACCACAGATGGCTTATTCTTGTAAATTATCCAGGGAGATTTTCTCCTCCTTCTTTCCAGCACTAAGGTCAAGCCAGGTATGTTTCCTTGTCACCTGATTTTTTTACAACAGGGTTTGATTTGTGTTTACTTTTACACTGAGGATTCTCTCCTTTGGGTCCTAACTATGAGGAGCCGTCTCCTATTAAATTACCTACTTAGGAGGTCCTGTGATCCATGTAGCCATCAAAATGGAAGTCAAGGGGGAGTTCCCTGGTGGCCTAGTGGTTAGGATTCTGAGCTTTCATTGTCATGCCACAGGTTCAATCCCTGGTGGGGGACCTGAGATCCTACAAGCTGCACCAAAAAAAAAAAAAAAAAAAGTCAAGGCCTCAGGGTTGGTCAGAAAACCTCAGAGTGCATGCTAAGGCACTGAACTTCTAAAATTCCCCTTGCAACTCAGAGTGGGATTTCGGAGATTTCTTTTATGCCAGCCCAGCAGCACATTTAATGGGTTTTTAAAATAATATTTCACTCAGAATTTGAATTGAAATACTACAGTTGTTTGGATTAACTCTCCATTATATAGTCAGAAATCGAATAAAAATAAAATGTGTCCTTGAATTTGCACTATTATTGTTTTCTAATTTTTTGAAGGAAACACTTTAACCTCAATCTGTCTTCTGTTCTAATATATGTATTTAAGAGTATTAATGTTCCTTTTGGTACTGTTTCAGCCACTTCTTACAAATTTTGAAAAGTACAGATTTTATTGTCCTTCAGTTGTAAATATATTTTAATTCCCCATTATATTTTCTTCTTTGGCTCATGAATTATTAAAATATGTTTTATAAATAATTTTAAGCACCTAATTTTTTTGTTTTTTTGTTTTTTTGTTTTTTTTTTTGTGGTACGCGGGCCTCTCACTGCTGTGGCCTCTCCCGTTGCGGAGCACAGGCTCTGGATGCGCAGGGTCAGCAGCCATGGCTCACGGGCCCAGCCGCTCCGCGGCATGTGGGATCTTCCCGGACCGGGGCATGAACCCGTGTCCCCTGCATCGGCAGGTGGACTCTCAACCACTGCGCCACGAGGGAAGCCCAGCACCTAATTTTTGATTAGTCAATAGTCATAGAAATCAAAAATGAAAAATGTGAAATGGTATCCTATGAGAAGTTTCCATCCTACTACTGATCCCATACATATGGTTTTATATACTCCCTTAATACAAGTATTCACTGTTAAATTTGGAGAGATATAGTTCCAAATAGTTCTTACGTATACATACAAATATATATTTTCTTATTTTACACAAATGGTATTATATATTAAAAAATACTCAGTATCTTGAATGATTTACTTCAACTGTATAACTGGATCTTTCCATATAAGTCTATAGAGAGAGATGTGTTTTAAATTTTCCAAATGTATGCATTTAAAAATTATCTTTTTATTATTGATTTCTAATTTCATCTCATTATGACCAGAAAATGTGGTCCACACAATAGTATTTGTTGATCTATGCTTCCTAGCTTCGTATGTGCAAGGATGTTGATATCTAAAATATCCCCATTCAGGGACTTCTCTGGTGGCGCAGTCATTAGGAATTCGCCTGCCGGGCTTCCCTGGTGGCGCAGTGGTTGAGAGTCCGCTTGCCGATGTGGGGGACACGGGTTCGTGTCCCGGTCCGGGAGGATCCCACATGCCGTGGAGCAGCTGGGCCCGTGAGCCATGGCCGCTGAGCCTGCGCGTCCACAGCCTGTGCTCCGCAACGGGAGAGGCCACAACAGTGAGAGGCCCGTGTACTGAAAAGAAATAAAGAATCCGCCTGCCAATGCAGGGGACACAGGTTCGATCCCTGGACCGGGAAGATCCCACATACTGTGGAGTAACTAAGCCCATGAACCACAACTACTGAGCCCGCACACCTAGAGCCCATGCTCTACAACAAGAGAAGCCACTGCAATGAGAAGCCCATGCATTGCAACGAAGAGTAGCCCCTGCTCGCCTCAACTAGAGAAATCCCACGCACAGCAACAAAGACCCAACTTAGCGAAAAATAAAATAAAATTTAAAATATCCCCATTCAACTCATCTGTTTAGCTTGTGATCCTGGAGAATGATTGTGGATCATAAAAGTTATCAGATGTGCGTTTCAATTACTGCTATTGTTCCAGACATGGTATATTGCTTAGACAAAATCAAAATAGATTTTATGGACTTATTGATCTTGCAAAGGATTTAAAAGAATAAATTATTTATTTATTTGGCTGAGTTGGGTCTTAATTGTGGCATGCGAACTCAGTTGTGGCATGTAGGAACTAGTTCCCTGACCAGGGATCAAACCTGGGGCCCTGCTTTGGGAGTGTGGGGTCTTAGCAATTGGACCACCAGGGAAGTCCCTTGAAAAGGATTTTTTCTAAAAAAAATCTGTATCAGTTTACAAGGATCACCAGATGCTATTCGCTTTTTTTTTTTTTTTTTTTTTTGGTGGTACACGGGCCTCTCACTGTTATGGCCTCACCCGTTGCGGAGCACAGGCTCACAGATGCACAGGCTCATTGGCCATGGCTCACGGGCCCAGCCGCTCCATGGCACGTGGGATCTTCCCGGACCAGGGCACGAACCCGTGTCCCCTGCATCAGCAGACGGACTCTCAACAACTGCGCCACCAGGGAAGCCCCTGCTATTCGCTTTGACCTAAAAGAGCCTACCTTCACAGATTTGCTAAAGTTCAATTTGTTTCTCTCTGATTATATAATATAATATAATATATCCAAAGAAATTTTGATGATGTTGACATCTCAAGGTCATCACATTAGTCACACATTAATGATATTATGCTATTTGTACCTGTTCAGCTGGAAGGACCAAGTACTTAAAAACTTTTAGGGAGACTTTCACTTCTGAACATAGAAGTATAACAAGGACCAAATTTACCCTCCTGCCTTAAATGACTAAAAACACAGACAAATGATAAGAAATAATGGTTTTCCAAAAAGCAGACTACAGGCAATGCAAATGAGTGGTCCCTCGGAGAAGAGGGGAATAATGAATTATAGTTGGAAATAGTTTCTAGACCTCAAGGAAGTGAAGAGAAACAGAGCCCAGGGTTTCCTTGAGTTGAGGAGCTATAGGTGAGAATTTGGAACAAAGCATCTTTAATTCACAGGGCAAAGTATTGGAGAGGAGAGAGCTGCAGCAATCTACGGAGGAGTTCCCTTTAGTCTTCAGTTAAATACTGATCAACACATGGGTGTGAGAAAGCCATAAACCAGTGAAAGAACAACTGGGTAGAAGCAGCAGAATAATTCCCAGTAAATATACAGGATTAAAAATAGTTCAATTCCCAACAATCAGAGTGGAACAACCACTCTGCCTCAGTAGTGCAGCCAGTTTAACTCTAGGATACAGACATCTCTGATTTTACCTAACAAAGCTAAAAGCAATACCTGAAAGAACCAAACTGTTTCCAAGTAACTTAACAGTATCTCAGAATAAACACAACAATATTTAAAGACTACCCCAAAAAATCAGCATCCAATAATGTAAAATTCATAATGTCTGTCATCAAATAAAAAATTATCAGACATGCAAATAAGTAGGAAAATACAAGCCATAATGAGGAGAAAAATCAATCAAAGGAAACAGACCCAGAAATGACACAAATGATAGTTATACATTCCATAATTTCAAAAAGTAATGGGAGGGGCTTCCCTGGTGGCGCAGTGGTTGAGAGTCCGCCTGCCGATGCAGGGGACACGAGATCGTGTCCCAGTCCGGGAAGACCCCACATGTCGCGGAGCGGCTGGGCCCGTAAGCCACGGCCGCTGAGCCTGGGCGTCCGGAGCCTGTGCTCCACAACGGAAGAGGCCACAGCAGTGAGAGGCCCACATACTGAAAAAAAAAAAAAAAAGTAATGGGAAATTAAGAGAATGTTGAAAGACATGGAAGACACGTTTAAAAGTTCACATAGAATTTTTAGGGATGAAGATAGACTGGATGGCATTTATATTTGTCTGCTAGAGCTGCCATAACAGAATGCCACAGACTAGATGGCTTAAACTTCAGAAGTTTATTTTCTCACAGTTCTGGAGACTGAAGTCCAAGATGGAGGTGCCAGCAGAATTGGCTTCTGCTAAGGACTCTCCTACCAGTTGCACATAGTCACCTTCTCACTGTGTCCTCACATGGCCCTTTCTCTGAATGCATGTACTCCTGGTATATCTAACTCTTCTTATAAGGACACCAGTCCTCTTAGATTAGGGCCCTACTGTAATAGTTTCATTTAACCTTAGTCACTTTCTTAAACGTCCTTTCTCCAAATAAAGTAACATTGGGGGTTAGGGCTTCAACATATTAACTTTGAGGGGGACACAATTCAATCCACAATAGGATTTGTAGCAGATTAGACACTACAGAAAAATGAATAGAAAACCTGAAGTTATATAGCAATGGAAACTATACAGAAGGAAACATACAGAAAGAAAAATAACACTGAAAAAAATAGGACATCAGTGAGATGTGGGACAACTTCAAGTGGCCTAATATGCATATAATTAGAGTCCCTAAAGGAGAGAGGGGTAGGCAGAAGAAATATTTGAAAGACTAATGAGGGAATTCCCTGGTGGTCCAGTGGTCAAAACTTGGCGCTTTCACTGCTGGGACCCAGGTTCAATCCCTGGTCAAGGAACTAAGATCAATGTCAGGGAACAAGCTGTGTGGCAAGGCCAATAAAAAAAAAAAAAAAAAGACTAATGAATAAAAAATTTTCTAAACTGATGAAAACTATAAATCTAAGAATCTCAACAAATCCTAAGCCCAAGAAATGGGAACAAAAGTACATCATAATCAAATTGCTTAGAACTATTGATAAGATTTAAGAGAAAATCTTAAATACTGGCAGATTTAAAAAAGACAGCTTATGTACAGAAAGAAAAATAATAGTAACAACAGATTTATTGTCTGAAACAATGCAAGTCAAAAGAGAGTGAAACAATAGCTTTAAAGTACTGGAAGAAAAAAAACTGTCAATCTAGAATTCTATGCCTAGAGAAAATTTTTCAAAAACAATGGCCAAATAAAGACATTTTCAGCATACAAAAGCTGGAAAAAAATATTATACCAGCACACCTGAACTACAAGAATGTTAAAGGAAGTCTCCAGGAAGAAGGAAAATATTATCAAGTGGAAATCTGAATCTACACCAAGAAATGAAGAGCACAGGAAATAATAAATATGTGGATGAATATAAAAGAACTTTAAAAATTGTTTTTAAAATTTCTTTAAAAGATAATTGACTATTAAAGCAAAAATAAGAAATGTAATATGGAATTTGTGACATGTGCAGAAATAAATTATTTGATAGCAATAGAACAAAGACCAGGAGTGGAGAAATGAGAGGAGTATACAGTTGTGGGTTTTTATACTATTTGTGAAATAATATAATGTTACTTCAGAGTAGACGGTTATAAATTAAAGGTGTGTACTATAAGCCATAAGCAACCACTGAAAACAAAACAGAAACTCAAAGCACTAGAGCCAATAGGCAATGAAAGATAAAATGAAATCATAAAAAATACTCAATCCAAAAGAAGACCAAAAAACAGAATAATGAATAGGTGAAACAAAAGAAAGAAAATAGCAAGTAAATAGCTTTAAATCTAACAATATAAATAAACAGTTTAAAATTAAATATTTTTAACATCCCAAATGAAAAACAAAGATTCTCAAATTGGATAAACAAGCAATATCTAATACATAAAACCTTCAAGAACTGACTTTAAAATAAAGAAACAAATAGAATAAAAGTAGAAGAATGGAAAATGATATACCATGCTAACACAAAAGAAAAGAAAGATGGAGAGGTTTCCGAGTTCCAGAATGACATTAAGGACATCCAAAAATCTGTTTCTCCATAAAGACAATGAGAAGTCCAGGAAAAGCTGTTAAAAGCAACTTTTTAAGACTGTTGAAATTAAACAGAGGGTTTCAATAATCTGAGCAGTGTTTTGTCAAGAAAAATGGCTGAATCTCAGTAAGAACAATGAGGTTAGGGGCATTTTAATTTTCTCTAATCCAATACACCCCTTTCCAGCTTCAAAGTATTATTAAAAGCCAGCAACCTCACAATTACAGTAGCTGTGAAAACAAGCAGACTAGCAGCTACTGGAACAGGAAGAATGGGTTTGAAGTTCCCCCAATGCCACAATCCCAGAGAATCGTCACTATTTGACTTGTCTGGCCACCCAATAAAATTTACTATCTCAGAGCTTGTTTTATTTGACCTGATTCAACCTCTGCAAATAGCCCTAGCCACAGGGTATTTATCAAAAACAATCAGTAGCAATTGTTCAACATTGAAGCTGCCAGAGGTGTTGTTAACAGTTGGGGCTAAAAGTAGTCTGACTAAAAACTTTTTAAAGGAAAAATTGGAGAATAAGCTGTCCATAAGGAGACATGAAAATATTTGAAATACACCTGGCAATCTATAAGGCCATGTGCATGCTATGTGCATACCCAGGAAAGACCTGAGAAGGCCCTAAAGTCTCACTGCTGGCAGACCTTTAGATTTTGCTCAGTCAAGAAGTGAAGGCAATGAGAGGTGTAAACTGCCTGACAAATCATTGAAACCATATCCCAATATACACATAGAGTCATCAAGCAAAAGTTGGTTCAAGATATTTGAGGAAATCCCTGTTCAATCACTACCCGGATACTGAGCTACTAAGCAGAAATTTCATATGAAAAAGATACAGACTTTATATAATTAATCTGAGAAAGTCACTAAACAATTCCTGAGGAGGGGTCAAGAATCTGATTTACAGAGTGGCCACATTATATAATTTTAAATGTCCAGTTCAACAAAAAATTATGAGATATGCAAAGAAACTGAAAAGTATGTCCCATATGTAGGAAAAAACAGTCAATAGAAATATTATCTGAGGAAGCCCAGATGTTGGGCTTGCAAGACAAATACTTCAAACTTGCTATTATAAATATGCTCAAAGAACTAAAGGAAAATGTATCTAAAGAATTAAAGAAATATGAAACGATGTCTTACCAAAGACAGAAAGTCAATAAAGAGAAATTATAAAAAAAATAATAATAAAGAAATTCTGGAGTTGAAAAGTACAATTACTGAAATGAAAAGTTCACTAGATGGAATCAACAGCACATTTCAACAGGCAAAAGAATAAGAGAACTTGAAGAAATGTCAATTAATATTATCCATCCAAAGGAATTAAAATTAAAAAGAATGAAGGAGGGGCTTCCCTGGTGGCACAGTGGTTGAAAGTCTGCCTGCCGATGCAGGGGACACGGGTTCGAGCCCTGGTCTGGGAAGATCCCACATGCCGCAGAGCAACTAGGCCCGTGAGCCACAACTACTGAGCCTGCACGTCTGGAGCCTGTGCTCTGCAACAAGAGAGGCCGAGGTAGTGAGAGGCCCGCGCACTGCGATGAAGAGTGGCCCCCGCTCGCCGCAACTAGAGAAAGGCCTCACACAGAAACGAAGACCCAACACAACCAAAAATAAATAAATAAATTTATTTTAAAAAAAAAAGAAGGAAGGAAATGAACTGAGTCTCAGACCTGTGGAACACCATCAATGAACCAACACAAGCATAATTGAAGTCTCAGAAAGAGAGAAGATGGAATATTCAAAGAAATAACAGCCAAAAAAATGACAAAAAACGTCTGCATATCCAAGAATCTTAATTAACTCTCAGAACAGACTCAGTAGGTTCCACACCTTGTCATATCAAAGGAAAACAGTCAAAAGACAAGTGAGAATTCTGAAAGCAGCAAAAGAAAAATGACTCATCACATATAAGAGATCTTCAATAAAATTAACAGTAGAATGACATATTCAAAGTGCTAAAAAAAGGATTGTCAACCAAGAATTCTATAGCCAGCAAAACTATCCTTCAAAACAGGGAGAGGTTTCTCCACTGTGTGGGACCAAGCATCCTTGATCTTCCCTGCTTGCTAATCTAGGACAAAATGTACTACAGTTAAAATGTTATGGTTTCGTCAATGGAGCTTCTGACTGGGAAATAATTTTCAAAACAATTACAGGTCATGTGAACGTCCAAGTGCATCAGATTCTTCTTGTACAAAGTATGATGGAAAAACTATTTACAAACAGTCATGCTTTTCTTTGATAAGAGGCTTATTTTCAAGATGTCTTTCCATAGTTATTGGACTAGCGTTTGGACTGGCAGCTATTGAGAAAATAAAAACTGAGTTCAAGAGTATGGAGAACTGAGCAGAAGCAAGAAGAACTATACAATTCTGCAGCCTGTGGAACAAAAACCACATTCACAGAAAGACAGAAAAGATAAAAAGGCAGACAGCTATGTACCAGATGAAGGAACAAGATAAAACCCCAGAAAAAAAACTAAATGAAGTGGAGATAGACAACCTTCGAGAAAAAGAATTCAGAATAATGATAATAAAGATGACCCAGGATCTCAGAAAAAAAGTGGAGGCAAAGGTCGAGAAGATGCAAGAAATGTTTAACAAAGACCTAGAAGCACTAAAGAACAAACAAACAGAGATGAACAATACAATAACTGAAATGAAAAATACACTAGAAGGAATCAATACCAGAATAACTGAGGCAGAAAAGTGGTTAAGTGACCTGGAAGACAGAGTGGTGGAATTCATTGCTGTGGAACAGAATAAAGAAAAAAGAATGAAAAGAAATGAAGACAGCCTAAGAGACCTCTGGGACAACATCAAACATGACAACTTTCACATTATAGGGGTCCCAGAAGGAGAAGAGAGAGAGAAAGGACCTGAGAAAACATTTGAAGAGATTATAGTTGAAAACGTCCATAACATGGGAAAGTAAATAGCCACCCAAGTCCAGGAAGCACAGAGAGTTGCAGGCAGGATAAACCCAAGGAGAAACATGCTGAGACACAGAGTAATCAAATTGGCAAAAATTAAAGACAAAGAAAAATTATTGAAAGCAGCAATGGAAAAATGACAAATAACATACAAGGGAACTCCCATGAGGTTAACAGCTGATTTCTCAGCAGAAACTCTACAAGCCAGAAGGGAGTGGCATGATATACTTAAAGTGATGAAAGAGAAGAACGTACAACCAAGATTACCCTACCCGGCAAGGATCTCATTCAGATTCGATGGAGAAATCAAAAGCTTTACAGACAAGCAAAAGCTAAGAGAATTCAACCAGCTCTACAACAAATGCTAAAGGAACTTCTCTAAGTGGGAAACACAAGAGAAGAAAAGGACCTACAAAAACACACCAAAACAATTAAGAAAATGGTAATAGGAACATACAAATCAATAATTACCTTAAACGTGAATGGATTAAATGCTCCAACCAAAAGACACAGGCTCACTGAATGGATGCAAAAACAAGACCCATCTGTATGCTGTCTACAAGAGACCCACTTCAGACCTCAGGACACATACAGACTGAAAGTGAGGAGATAGAAAAAGATGTTTCATGTAAATGCAAATAAAAAGAAAGTTGGAAAAAAAAAAAAAAAGAAAGTTGGAGTAGCAATACTCATATCAGATAAAATGGATTTAAAATAAAGAATGCTACAAGAGACAAGGAAGGACACTACATAATGATAAAGGGATCAATCCAAGAAGAAGATATAACAATTATAAATATATATGCACCCAACATAGGAACACCTCAATACATAAGACAACTGTTAACAGCTATAAAAGAGGAAATTGACAGTAACGAAATAATAGTAGGGGACTTTAACACCTCACTTACACCAATGTACATATCATCCAAACAGAATATTACTAAGGAAAGACAAGCTTTAGATGACACAATAGACGAGATAGATTTAACTGATATTTATAGGACATTCCATCCAAAAACAGCAGATTACACTTTCTTCTCAAGTGAGCCCAGAACATTCTCCAGGATAGGTCACATCTTGGGTCAAAATCAAGCCTCAGTAAATTTTAGAAAATTTAAATCATATCAAGCATCTTTTCTGACCACAACGTTATGAGATTAGAAATCAATTACAGGGAAAAAATGTAAAAAACTCAAACATATGGAGCCTAAACAATATGTTACTAAATAACCAAGAGATCACTGGAGAAATCAAAGAGGAAATCAAAAAGTACCTAGAGACAAATCACAATGAAAACACGACAATCCAAAACCTATGGGATGCAGAAAAAGCAGTTCTAAGAGGGAAGTTTATAGCAATACAAGCCTACCTCAAGGAACAAGAAAAATCTCAAATAAACAATCTAACCTTACACCTAAAGGAACTAGAGAAAGAAGAACAAACAAAACCCAAGGTTAGAAGGAAAGAAATCATAAAGATCAGAGCAGAAATAAAATAAATAAAATAGAAACAAAGAAAACAACTGCAAAGATCAATAAAACTAAAAGCTTGTTCTTTGAGAAGATAAACAAAATTGATAAACCATTAGCCAGACTCATCAAGAGAAAGAGGGAGAGGACTCTAATCAATAAAATTAGAAATGAAAAAGGAGAAGTTACAACAGACACCGCAGAAATACAAAGCATTCTAAGAGACTACTACAAGTAACTCTATGCCAATAAAATGGACAACCTGGAAGAAATGGACAAATGCTTAGAAAGATATAAACTTCCAAAACTGAACCAGGAAGAAATAGAAAATATGAACAGACCCATCACAAGTAATGAAATTGAATCTGATGTTAAGAATCTTCCAACAAACAAAAGTCTAGGACCAGACGGCTTCACAGGTGAATTCAATCAAACATTTAGAGAAGAGCTAACACCAATCTTTCTCAAACTCTTCCAAAAAATTGCAGAGGAAGGAACACTCCCAAACTCATTCCATGAGACCACCATCACCCTGATACCAAAACCAGACAAAGATACTACAAAAAAAGAAAATTACACACCAATATCAGTGATGAATATAGATGCAAAAATCCTCAACAAAATACTAGCAAACAGAATCCAACAACATATTAAAATGATCATACATCATGATCAAGTGGGATTTATCCCAGAGATGCAAGGATTCTTCAATATATGCAAATCAATCAATGTGATACACCATATTAACAAACTGAAGAATAAAAACCATATAATCATCTCAATAGATGCAGAAAAACTTTTTGACAAAACTCAACACCCATTTATGATAAAAACTCTACAGAAAGAGGGCATAGATGCAACCTACCTCAATATAATAAAGGCCATATATGACAAACCCACAGCAAACATCATTCTCAATGGTGAAAACCTGAAAGCATTTCCTCTAAGATCAGGAACAAGTCAAGGATGTCCACTCTCCTCACTATTATTCAACAGAGTTTTGGAAGTCCTATCCACAGCAATCAGAGAAGAAAAAGAAATAAAAGGAATGCAAATTGGAAAAGAAGACATAAAACTGTCACTGTTTGCAGATGATATGACCCTATACATAGAGAATTCTAAGCATGCTACCAGAAAACTACTAGAATGAATTTGGTAAAACTGCAGAATACAAAATTAATGCACAAAAATCTCTTGCATTTTTATACACTAACAATGAAAGATCAGAAAGGGAAATTAAGGAAACAATCCCATTCACCACTTCAGCAAAAAGAATAACATACCTAGGAATAAACCTACCTAAGGAGGTAAAAGACCTGTACTCAGAAAACTATAAGACACTGATGAGGGAAATCAAAGATGACACAAGCAGATGGAGAGATATACCATGTTCTTGGATTAGAAGAGTCAATATTGTGAAAATGACTATACTACCCAAAGCAATCTACAGATTCAATGCAGTCCCTATCAAATTACCAATGGCATTTTGTACAGAACTAGAACAAAAAAATCTTAAAATTTGTATGGAGACACAAAAGACCCTGAATAGCCAAAGCAATATTAAGGGAAAAAAATGGAGCTGGAGGAATCAGACTCCCTGACTTCAGACTATACTACAAAGCTACACTAATCAAGACAATATGGTACTGACACAAAAACAGAAATATAGATCAATGGAACAGGATAGAAAGCCCAGAGATAAACCCATGGTCAACTAATCTATGACAAAGGAGGCAAGGTTATACAATGGAGAAAAGACAGTCTCTTCAATCAGTGGTGCTGGGACAACTGGACAGCTACATGTAAAATAATGAAATTAGAACACTCCCTAACACCATACACAAAAATAAACTCAAAATGGATTAGAAACCTAAATGTAAGACCGAACACTATAAAACTCTTAGAGGAAAACATAGGAAGAACATTCTTTGACATAAATCACAGCAAGATCTTTTTTGACCCACCACCTAGAGTAATGGAAATAAAAACAAAAATAAACAAATGAGACCTAAGGAAACTTAAAAGCTTTTGCACAGCAAAGGAAACTATAAACAAGAGAAAAAGACAACCCTCAGAATGGGAGGAAAGATTTGCAAATGAATCAACTGACAAAGGATTAATCTCCAATATATATAAACAGCTCATGCAGGTCAATATTAAAAAACAACCCAACCAGAAAATGTGCAGAAGACCTAAATAAACATTTCTCCAAAGAAGACAGAGATGGACAAGAGGCACATGAAAAGCTGCTCAACATCACTAATCATTAGAGAAATGCAAATCAAAACTACAATGAGGTATCACCTCACACCAGTCAGAATGGCCATCATCGGAAAATCTACAAACAACAAATGCTGGAGAGGATGTGGAGAAAAGGGAACCCTCTTGCATTGTTGGTGGGAATGTAAATTCATACAGCCACTATGGAGAACAGTATGGAGGTTCCTTGAAAAACTAAACATAAAATTACCATATGACGCAGCAATACCACTACTGGGCATATATCCAGAGAAAACCATAATTCAAAAAGACGCATGCACCTCAATGTTCATTGTAGCACTATTTAAAATAGCCAGGTCATAGAAACAACCTCATTGCCCATTCACAGATTAATGGATAAAGGAGATGTTGTACATATATACAATGGAATATTAGCCATAAAAAGGAACAAAATTGGGTCATTTGTAAAGATGTGGATGGACCTAGAGACTGTCATACAGAGTGAAGTAAGTCAGAAAAACAAATATCATATATTAACATATATATGTAGAATCTAGAAAAATGGTATAGATGAACTGGTTTGCAAGGCAGAAATAGAGACACAGACGTAGAGAAAAAAATGTATGGACACCAGGGGTGGAAAGCAGGATGGGGGTAGTGGTGGTGGGATGAATTGGGAGATTGCGATTGACATATATACACTAATATGTATAAAATTGATAACTAATAAGAACCTGCTGTATAAAAATAAATAAAATGAAATTTTAAAATAATAAATAAATAAAACAAGGGGAAAAAAACAGTTTGGGAGGCTTTATTTGTGGTCTTTGCTTCCCCTCAATGGTTCTTACAGATGCTAATAAAAACACTAGAATAATTAATGTTAACAGAAAAAAAACTTGTAAGGAAAGTCTAGAAGCTTTTTCTAACAAGGTAGAAATTTTAAAAGGACTTACCTCAAATGAATAAAGAAATCTTTAGATCATTATTTAAAATGGGATAAATAAAATGGACATTTATGTGATTAGAACAGAAGGTTTTGATACTACACTATCTGAGGTTAAATGGGCCAAAAGGGACCCCTTACTGGTCTTCACAAGTCTGCTCTATTTATCCCAATTTAAATATATATATATTATATTAATATAATATATATTTTTATATATATTTATTTATTTAAAGGTCTTAGAAAAAAATTACACTGAGATACCTGACCAGCAATTATTTGGGGCAACATAGCAAAAGGCCTGAGTTCCTTGGCTCAACCCCCCTCTGGGGATCCCAGAGCCTTTTATATAAAAAATAGATTAAATGGACAGGGAATAAAAAGAAAATCTACAAACAACAAATGCTGGAGAGGGTATGGAGAAAAGGGAACCCTGTTGCACTGTTGGTGGAATGTAATTTGATAAAGCCACTATGGAGAACAGTATGGAGTTTCCTTAAAAAACTAAAAATAGAATTACCATATGACCCAGCAATCCCACTACTGGGCATATACGCTGAGAAAATCATAATTCAAAGAGTCATGTACCACAATGTTCATTGCAGCTCTATTTACAATAGCCAGGACATGGATGCAACCTGAGTGTCCATTGATAGATGAATGGCTAAAGAAGATGTGGCACATATATACAATGGAATATTACTCAGCCATAAAGAGAAACGAAACTTAGTTATTTGTAATGAGGTGGATGGACCTAGAGTCTGTCATATGGCGTGAAGTAAGTCAGAAAGAGAAAAACAAATACCGTGTGCTAACACATACATATGGAAACTAAAAAAAAAGTTTGCAAAGAACCTAGGGGCAGGACAGGAATAAAGATGCAGATGTAGAGAATGGACTTGAGGACATGGGGAGGGGGAAGGGTAAGCTGGGATGAAGTGAGAGAGTGGCATGTACTTACATATACTACCAAATGTAAAATAGATAGCTAGTGGGAAGCAGCCGCATAGCACAGGGAGATCAGCTCGGTGCTTTGTGACCACCTAGAGGGGTGGAATAGGGAGGGTGGGAGGGAAACGCAAGAGAGAGGAGATACAGGTATATATGTATATGTATAGCTGATTCACTTTGTTACAAAACCGAAACTAACATACCATTGTAAAGCAATTATACTCCAATAGATGTTCAAAAAAAAGAAAAAGAAAATAAAGCTGTAGAACATAGAACTCTTAACCTTCAGATTAGTTAGAAATCTTCTCATCAATATAATATATAGCTGGACAAATCAATGTTTTAGTATCATTTAAGTGACAGACCTGTTCTTTGGGGAAGTAAAAACAGCTGTCTTTTTCTTACAAATCTCTACAAACCAGAAAATGTAAATACAGGTCACAGTGACCTGAGACTCAGCCTGATTAGCTCAATCAGGCAAGACCTGCAAGCAAGGGGGGAAAATGGCAAAGTGGTAGTTTTAAAATTCAAACCTCTGGGAATGCTCCCTCAGCTAAACTTTACAAAGAGTAAAGGCTTAGTCATCTGAGCGAGCAACTTTAATGTATTCCAATTGTTCTTTGTAAACTAGTATGTTTCTATTGTAATATCTGATGGTTCATAGCTAGGTTTTTTTTTTTAAGTGAAGGCATGAGATCTCTAGTTTTGTCTGTTTATATGTCTGTGTACACATCATATATATATATATATATATATATATGTATATATGATAATACTTTGGAAAGTATCATCAAAATTGAATTACAAAGAGTTCAATTTAGAACTGCTTTCAAATTAAATATAAAAGAAACTGGCCAAGGGACTTCCCTGGTGGTCCAGTAGTTAAGAATCCACCTTCCAATGCAGGGGACATGGGTTTGATTCCTGGTCAGGGAACTAAGATCCCACATGGTGCAGAGCAACTAAGCCTGTGTGCCACAACTAGAGAATCCGCGTGCCACAACTACTGAGCCCACGTGTTCTGGAGCCCGCACAGCACAACTACAGAGCCTGCCACAACTAGAGAGTCCACATACCACAACTACTGAGCCCACGCACTCTGGAGCCTGAGCGCCACAACTGGAGAGAAGCCTGCATGACACAACTAGAGAGAAGCCCACATGCCACAACAAAGAGCCCACGTGCTGCAACCAAAAACTCCTGCGTGCCGCAACAAAGATCCTGTGTGCCACAACTAAGACCCGATGCAGCCTAATTAATTAATTAATTTTAAAAAAAAAGAAACTGGCCAAAATGACTTTCAGGTTCATGTGAACTGGGAAATATTTAATATTGATACCTGGTATTAAAGTTTGTTGATATAATTAATATCGACATGCCCTTAGAGTCATCAGTATTAAGTATAATACTTTATTGTACCTAAGTCTAATAAAATTCAAATAAAACCAAGGAAGATAATTTGTTATGATGAAACTTTAAAGTAAATGTAAATGAGATAAGAGCTTTTGGGTAAACTCTTTCAAATTAATTATGTTTTAGAAATGTCTACTTAAAATGATCTCTCCAGAAAATTTGGTAACTTAAAGTTCTAGAGTTGTGCTAAATTAAGTGATGGAAATTTATTGAATAGCTAGGTCATTCACTCACACACACACACACACAGACACACCCCAATAAGATACTGAGACATCAAACTAAACAGAGAAACGAAAGGTATGTAGGACTATTAATGAATATTTTTGGTGCCACCTTGAGATGTTCTCTATATGAAAACAAATGTTTTTAGAAACTATCACTGGTATTTATGTTCACCAATCTACAGAATGCTAACATAAAAGACTGTTCAGAATTTCTTACCTAGTCTTCATTATAAATTAAGTTTTTTTGAGTTGAAGATTCAAATTTAAACATGTAATTAAAGCTAATAGCAATAATAAGGAAACATTTCAGTATGCAGTAGGAAAGTAGAATGTGTGTTTTCAGTAAAGAAGGTATGAGGAATGGAGTTACATTTTACTGAGGAAAAAAATTTTATGCATTGTCAGGATTAACTAAGTTTAGATTGAAGTTAATTAAGTAAATGGATTTTGTTGTTAAGTAAGCTAGCAAAAGACTGGAATTTTTTTTTTTTTTTTTTTTAAAGACTGGAATTTGAACAAAGTTTCTTAGGGTGCTCCTTTTTGATAACAGATTGAGTTTCTGTGCACTTAAGTGATCTGTATTTGTTTGTTTGTTTTAATCTTTTTGGGACTTTGGTTAAATGAATAAGTATTGTTTCATAGAGACCAATGATTCTGTTGTATTTTAAAACATTTTTGATATTGTTAACAAACTTCCCAAATATTAAAATCTAACTAAAACTCTTCTAGCCTCCAGCTGGCTCTGGGATACTTCAAAAGAGCATCTCTGAGACATCTCAGAGAAGAATGTTAAACTAAGTTTATTTGGTATGTTAAATTACTTCAAAAACATTGTCAAGTGATTGGAGATGAACCTTAGGTTATAGTGTATGGATAAATGTCATTCATATAGATATTCCAAAATTTATATGGAATCTCTAACCTCTGATATGTCCTGATATGATATTATCAGTCATAATGCTAGTTATTACCCTAATATGTTATATGTAACAAAAATAGCCAAGTTTCTTGCTAATTGCTTTGTACTCAAACCTTTAACCATGCTATTTTAAGTTTTGTCCTTTATAGATAATCATTATTTTACATTGATACTTTTACAAAATGAAGATTTTCAAGAAGACTCTTAAAAAGGACTTTTAAAACAAATATAAATTTCTGATAGCCTTTAGATAATACCACTGAACTGGGTAACAAATGACAAAACTCTAATGGAAAACCTGATGACTTTATCCAGATCAGCAGGAATTAATTACATGGGACTGAATTAATTGATATGATTATAACTTTATGACTTTTTGGAAATTATACTAGCTTTAATCTTTGTTTTCCAGAAAAACGTTTCCTATTATGCTATGACCTACAACAACTTGATAAAATATATCTTTGTAAACAAAGATGACATGTTTATCTTTTTCTCTCTACCTGATTCTTCCAGAATTTGGCTTCTCCAGCTGGCTCTCCTGTGGACTTGATGGTTTATTACAATTGGATTACAACTAGTTATACTAGTCATTGTTTTAATTTGTTTCCAAATTGTTTATGATTTATGTCTCCCTGCTGCACCATGACTTTGTCAATGTTGCTAGTTGAATTACTTATATCCTATGTATTTTATAAGATTGTTGTCTCTTACAGTACGTATCTTGAGGAAATAGATCACATTTACAACTCCACATAGAATAATTGTAATAGTGTGATTCTAGGTGTAGGAAGAAGCAACAAGGGAAAATATCTCCTGGATCATAATAGGCTAGAAAGACAGAGGATCCAGAGAATATTTAATTATCTACAGGACGTAATCCGGAAATTAGCACCTGGAGAGGCATATCAACAAGAATTTTTGCCTGATCTGAGACAAGCCTCCCAGGGCTGTGGGACAAAAATTGGTCATGAAATGTCTTCCAAATATTGGTCAAGCTTTGGACCAAGAGGAGGAACTGAGAAATGGAATATTGCCTGCCATATCAGTAAACAAAGGATGTCACAGTCATCAGTGATTGCAGCCACTGCCAACAACAGTGAGCTGATCAGCCGTGATGTGAAAACACAGGATACTGGACCCAGACAGCTGAGGTGCATATCAAAGGAATGATTTCAGTGAGCCCAGACTCTCGTATCTTCCCATATATAGAAAAGCACTTAATTCCTTAACTTGAGATATGTGGTTTTCTTTAACTAACAATAATTTTTGATGTTCAGACTACCTACCCTTTGCTGCAAAACTCCTTTATATCCTGGCTCTCTGCTGCGCCTCCTCAGAGCAGTTGTCTCAGGGTTACTTGAGATGCTGCCTCCTAAAAATGAGATGCTGAAGTCCTAAAAATTTCCACTGAATAAAACATAACCCTCAACTTTTAGGTTGTGAATATTTTTTTAGTCAACACCAATCAGAACATAAACTCCATGAAAGCAGCGACCTTATATTAATTACCACTGTTTCCTCAAGGCCAAGAATGTGTCTGGCACATAATAGGAGCTCATTAATATTTGTTTATGGATGAAAGAATGTTAGTAACATTGCTGGGTCTTGTCACATGTATTTCCATCCCTACTGAACTTAAAAACCAGGTGTGGACCTTCTATTTCTTAGCATCACCAATTGTTTTCTGGTTAATGGCCTTAGCCTCCAGGCTTAGACCCAGAACAAAAGAGCCTGCATTGAACCTATCTTCTCTAATCTCCCCAGGAATGTTGCCCTTGCCCCACAACTGCATTCCATTCCTTGCCTTGGAATGGGATCCCTCTTTCAGCAAAGGCATGCATGAAAAGAGGCTGTTTAGGGGACCAGGGTCAGGGTTCCAGCAATTATCAATGCTTTCTCCATCTTCCCAGTGAGATTTTCAGGATCACCTTTTTTTCCCCCAGTCAATGGTATCAACCAGTCTAAGACAAAAAGAAAAAAGAGCAAATCAGACCATTTGGTTGGCTGCATTTGGACCTGGCGAGTAACTGATTTATTGATCTGGATTTCAGAATCTGATTTGTGGTTTTGTTTTTCTTTTCTGCTTCCAGGTTGGCCACCCTGAACTGGAATTTGTGTTACTGCACCTTGTGAGAATATTCAGCCTCCTCTGATTAGCCTAATGTGCATTCAACAGATATGTATTGAGTGCCTACTGTGTGTCAGACACTGTTGTTAGCACTTGGAATGCATCAGAAAACAAAAGAGGCACAAGTTCCTTGCCCTGCAGGAGCTTCTACTCTCATGGCATGGATGATAGGTGGGAAAACAATACACAATAAACATAATAAAGAAGTAAATTGTATAGGATATTGGAGGGTGATAAGTAAGTACTTTGGAGAAAAGAAAAAGTAGATGAGAGTAAAGAGATTGGAGTGAGGGGAGGTAGATTACAGTTTTAAACAGAGGAAACTCCTTTAGAATGGGACATCTCAACAAAAAGATGGAGTTGAATCAGCCATGTGAATATCTAAGATTTTCAACCATGTAAATATCTAAGAGCAGAGCATTTCAGGCAGAGGGAGCAACGAATACTAAGGCCTTAACGCAGGATCCTGTGTGGCCTGTTAAGGAACAGCTGTGTTGTTGGAACAGGGTGAATGGGAGTTGGTAGAAGACGAGGCCAGGGAAGTGATGGGGATCAGATCATGCAGGGCAGTTAGGAGTGGTTTTTACTCTGAGTGACAGGATTTTTAACAGAGAGGTTAAAGTATCCCTCGGGTGCTTTGTTAAGAACAGACTGTAAAAACACAAGGGTAGAAGCTGGGTGATCTCTTCCTTACTATCCCAGTAATCTAGGCAAGAAAAGATGGTGGTAGCAGGGGAAGTAGCTGTAGGGGAGGAAAAAGTTTTCCTTGACTCTTTTAGGGTCCCTCAGTTGGGTCTGAAATTTAAACTGATAAAGATTAACAGGAGAAAATCATACATATTTATATTACGTGACACAAGAGTATTCATAAGGAAATGAAGACCCGAAAAAATGGTTAAACCTGAGTGCTTTTAATGCTAGGTTTGTTGAGGAGTGGAAAGTCATGGAAAGATGTGCTAGGACAGAGTCTGAGCTACGCATAATAACCTGGAGAAAACTCAGCAAGTCTTGTTCATTCGGATTCTTCTTCGTGTCCAAGTCCCTTCTCTTGGAGATAAGGATATTTCTTTCCTCTGGGTATAGGGAGAACAGTTCTCACATGAGTGTCTTGGGATCTGCTTCAGGGGGAAAGGGCAGGGGAGGTCAGAGTGACGTTCCTGCTTCTGCTGTTTTCTCAAACCCCTTCAGCTTCAAATATTCAATATGCCCAGGTGCCATATTTTGGAATAGTGTGTCCTAAACCCCATCATAGTGAAGATGGTTAGATTCTGTATACACTTTGAATATAAGCCCACTGAAAGAAATGGATATGGCATTTGAGATAAAGGAAGAAGTCAAAGGTGACTCCACGGTTTTCTCTTGAACAACTGAACAGAGTTGCCATGGGCTGAGATGGGAGAGCCAATCTGAGGTGTATATTAGATTTCCAGGTGGAGAAGTTGAGCAAGAGGTTGGATATACAGTCAGGAGCTCAGGAGAGAGGTCTGTTGGCATATATAAAGCATTCAAAGCCCTGAAACTGAATGAGAGAGTGAGAGTAGAGAAAGACTAGAGGACTGAAGACTTGAGTCCTGGGCACTCCGACATTTAGAGCAGTGCTGATGATAGAAATACAACGTGAGTCAGGTCAGTTTTAAGTTGTCTAGTAGCCCACATTTAGAAAAAGAAACAGGTGAAAGTAATTTAAAACTATATTTTATTTAACCTAAGATATCCAAAGTATTATCATTTCAACATGCGATCACTATAAAAATTATTAATGAAATATTTTGTATGCCCCCCTATCCTGGTAGGTCTTTGAAATCTTGAATGAGTTACATGCTTACATCAGTCTCGATTCAGGCTGACCACTTCTAGTGCTCTCTAGCCCTCTGAGGCTAGTAACTATGGTGTCGGGCAGTGCAGATTTAGAGGTTTGGGAGAAGAGAGGCTATCAAAGGAGACTGAGAGGGGAGAATCTATGACCACCAGTGCCAAGTACTTACCACCTCACCCCCAGCCTCAGAACTCACAAATGTCTTTGAATTTACATTACTAAGAGAGAGAATCTGATGGAACAAGCTTGGACCAAATGGGGTGTGAGTCAAGGAAAAACTCATGGGGAAAAGGCAACAATTAATCATTCAAAATATTATTCCATACCATACATTTGCAAAAACATATAGCATCAGAGACTGACTCCTAATAACTATTCATAACAAAGGAAGTTTTGTGGAATATTCACTGTTATAGGATAAATTTTTTAAAGATAAAATCATGGTGCTCTTACAAATATAAAATGAACACACCCAAAGATTTTATTTAACTCATTAATTAATGAAGAAATAAGTAATGTTTCAACAAGTTCAAAGGAGAATTCAAAGACCAGACATATACGTAGGCCCTAAAATGAATCTACAAATAGACGCAAAACTAGTTTTCTTTTTTGGGGGGTGGGGGTGGGGGGGTAGGAAATCAAGTGTCCCTTCACGGGGACAAGATTCATTTGCAAGTGTATAAAGCAGAGTTATTGGGCTTCCCTGGTGACGCAGTGGTTAAGGATCCGTCTGCCAATGCAGGAGACATGGGTTCAAGCCCTGGTCCTGGAAGATCCCACATGCCACGGAGCAACTAACCCCGTGCACCACAACTACTGAAGCCTGTGCTCTAGAGCCCATGCTCCGCAACGAGAAGCCACCACAACGAGAAGCCTGTGCACCGCAACGAAGAGTAGCCTGCCCCCCTCCTCTCTGCAATTAGAGAAAGCCTGTGGGCAGCAGCAAGACCCAATGCAGCCCAAAATTAATTAATTAATTTTTTAAAAACCAGAATTATTTGCATTGCTATGTTATCTACAACTTACATTGTTGTAAAATAGCTCAGAGACAATGAAAGGTGCAAACCCCTTTCAAAGAATCAGATAACCTAAAAGGGTGTGTTTTAGATAATGCATAGTTTCCAATTGAATACATCCAGTAACTCTTTGATCCATTTCAAAATTTTTCACAACTTTTCCTGAGAACTGAAAATGCCCAAATTGTTGGTAAGCACATTTCTTCATGATTCTCTCATTGTCCAATATTTTTATGTGCTTAATATTATTTTGGTGCCTTTTCATTTTTAAAAATAAAGTTTTACATTTAATTATTTAAAGTTATATGGCCCTCAGAATCATAATTGCACACAATAAAACATCAGATATACAGATTCCTTGGGAAATGTGCATAAGTTGTAACCCTGTAAGTCCCAAAGTTCTATCATCTCATCTACTTTGGTTTTCCTAAGCCATATTAGATCTCTGCATCTAAAAAAGTATAAATGGGAGAACTATTCGTGATATGAGCAAATACTTCTGCAGATCAGAATATGCCACCCCAGGGTATGTCATTTTAGCATAAAGACTATTTTGAGCTGGAGGCAAGTGACAATCAACAGATGCAGAAAAAAAGCCTTCTCAGAACTTTCTCTGCTGACTAAAAGCAGACACTTTTGAGAAATGAGGACTGCTATAAATCTCTTTTTCTGGGAGAGTTTTAACAGCCATGAAAAAGATGAAAAATCAGCACTGAGACAGGTCTGCAAACAAAGCTTATTGAAATAACCATTATCTTCCATTCCTTTCCGTGTGTACTTACCTTCCCACAGTTTACCACTCTAAAAGCCTAAACTAATTTTCCTTTGTCTTATCACTTCTCTACAAATTTATTGTTCTTTGTTAAGGTGCTATACAAGCCCTGAGTTCTAACCACCCCTTTGAGTTACTCATCACTGAATTTCCCCCATGCATATGCACTCTGCACATGTTAATAAACTGTTTTTCTATTGTTAATCTGTCTTTTGTCAGTTTAATTCCCAGGGCCCCAGCAGGAGAAAGGTTTTTTTCCTCCCCTCTGCTCACAAGATTAATGTTAAACTTTATTTTTTTTTAATTAATTCATTTACTTGGCTATGCCATGTCCTAGTTGTGGCATATGGGATCTTCACTGTGGCATGTGGGATCTTTAGTTGCAGCATGCAGGATCTTTTTGGTTGTGCCATGTGGGATATTTTAGTTGCAGCATGCAGAAACTAGTTCCCTGACCAAGGATCGAATCCCGGCTCCCTGTGTTGGGAGCATGGAGTCTTAACTGCTGGACCACCAGGGAAGCCCCTAATGTTAAACTTTAAAAAGCAGAATACAAAAGTGCTTATTCTAGTGGATCTAAACTTTTCCCTTTGTCTTCTTTTTTCATTTTGAGGACCTAAAAAATGCAGAATATAATTACCTATATTCTCCTCCCCAGAATTCATAGTTACTAAAAGTCATATTTCCCCAGTTGTTTTGCCTGTTGTGGTAGATTATATTCCTGTTCCCAAATGATTCACCTCCTTTCCTGAGAGAATTATATGTAACTCCCCTCCTATTGCCATGTGAGTTTTAGGACACATCCCATGTATGGCAGGCTTGGCCACCTGACTTGTTTTGTGGGTTAAAGGCTATGTGCTACTCCCTAGCTGATGCTTTAATAACCATGGCACTCCACTTTTCTTTTCCCTCTGCTGAGAAATTAGTTTCTTCCCAATAGAAACTTTTGCTGCCACTTAAATCTCAGAATAAAGAAGCCATATAGAGCAGAGCCCTAGCCAACCTGCAGCTGAGCTGACATGAGCAAGAAATACACCTTTGTGATTATAAGCCATTGGGATTTCGGAATATTGTTCATTACTGTAGCACCACCTACCTATGCATTTCCTTTTTAAAAAATTACACATGTGCTCCCAGGGATGCAAGGATTTTTCAGTATATGCAAATCAAACAATGTGATACACCACATTAACAAACTGAAGAATAAAAACCATATGATCATCTCAATAGATGCAGAAAAACCTTCTGACAAAATTCAACACCGATTTATGATAAAAACTCTCCAGAAAGTGGGCATAGAGGGAACCTACCTCAACATAATAAAAGCCATATACAACAAACAGCTAACATCATTCTCAATGGTGAAAAACTGAAAGCATTTCATCTAAGATCGGGAACAAGACAAGGATGTCCACTCTCACCACTTTTATTCAATATAGTTTTGGAAGTTCTAGCCATGGCTATCGGAGAAGAAAAAGAAATAAAAGGAATGCAAATTGGAAAAGAAGTAAAACTATCACTGTTTGCAGACGACATGATACTATACATAGAAAATTGTAAAGACACTACCAGAAAACTACTAGAGCTCATCAATGAATTTGGTAAAGTTGCAGGATACAAAATCAATACACAGAAATCTCTTGCATTCCTATACACTAACAATGGAAGATCAGAAAGAGAAACTAAGGAAACAATCCCATTTACCATCACATCAAATAGAATAAAATACCTAGGAATAAACCTTCCTAAGGAGGCAAAAGACTTGTACTCAGATAAGATGTTGATGAAAGAAATCAAAGATTGCACAAACAAGTAGAGAGATATACCATGTCCTTGGATTGGAAGAATCAATATTGTGAAAATGACTATACTACCCAAAGCAATCTACAGATTCAGTGTAATCCCTATCAAATTACCAATGGCATTTTTCACAGAATTAGAACAAAAAGATTTACAATATGTATGGAAACACAGAAGACATCGAATAGCCAAAGCAAATCTTGAGAAAGAAAAACAGAATCAGGCTCCCTGACTTCAGACTATACTACAAAGCTATAGAAATCAAAACAGTTTGGGAGACTTACCTGGTGGTGCAGTGGTTAAGAATCCACCTGCCAATGCAGGGGACATGGGTTCAATCCCTGATCCGGGAAGATCCCACATGCCTTGGAGCTAATAAGCTCGTGCACCACAACTACTGAGCCTGCGCTCTAGAGCCCGTGTGCCACAACTACTGACGTCCACGTGCCTAGAGCCTGTGCTCTGCAACAAGAGAAGCCACTGCAATGAGAAACTCGTGCACCACAGCAAAGAGTAGCCCCCTCTCACCGCAACTAGACAAAAGCACATACGCAGCAATGAAAACCCAATTCAGCCAAAAATAAATTAATTAATTTAAAAGAAAAAGAAATAAGGCCCAGATTGTGGAAAAAAAAAACAACACACAAACAAGCAAACAAAAAAAAAACAGTTTGGTACTGGCACAAAAACAGAAATATAGATCAATGGAACAGGATAGAAAGCCCAGAGATAAACCCACGCACATATGGTCAACTAATTTATGACAAAGGAGGCAAGAATATACAATGGACAAAAGATAGTCTCTTTAATAAGTGGTGCTGGGAAAACTGGACAGCTACATGTAAAAGAATGAAAATAGACCACTAACACCATACACAAAAATAAACTCAAAATGGATTAAAGACCTAAATGTAAGGCCAGATACTATAAAACTCTTAGAGAAAAACATAGGCAGAACACCCTATGACATAAATCGCAGCAATATCTTTTTGGATCCACCTTCTAGAGTAATGAAAATAAAAACAAAAATAAACAAATGGGATCTAATGAAACTTAAAAGCTTTCACATAGCAAAGGAAACCATCAACAAAATGAATAAACAACTCACAGAATGGGAGAAAATATTTGCAAATGAAGCTACTGACAAGGGATTAATCTCCAAAATATACAAACAGCTCATGCAGCTCAATATCAAAAAAACAAACAACCCAATCAAAAAATGGGCAGACGATATAAATAGACATTTCTCCAAAGAAGATAAACAGATGGCCAAAAACACATTAAAAAGGTGCTCAACATCACTAATTCTTAGAGAAATGCAAATCAAAAGTACAATGAGCTATCTCCTCAAACAAGTCAGAATGGCTATCATCAAAAAATCTACAAACAGGGCTTCCCTGGTGGCTCAGTGGCTGAGAGTCCGCCTGCCGATGCAGGGGACACGGGTTCGTGCCCTGGTCTGGGAAGATCCCACATGCCACGGAGCGGCTGGGCCCGTGAGCCATGGCCGCTGAGCCTGCGTGTCCGGAGCCTGTGCTCCGCAACGGGAGAGGACACAACAGTGAGAGGCCCACGTACCGCAAAAAAAAAAAAAATCTACAAACAATAAGTGCTGGAGAGGATGTGGAGAAAAGGGAACCCTCCTACACTGTTGGTGGAAATGTAAATTGGTACAACCATTATGGAGAACAGTATGGTTGTTCCATAAAAAAATAAATATAGAACTATCATATGATCCAGCAATCCCACTCCTGGGCATATACCCAGAGAAAACCATAATTTGAAAAGATACATGCACCCCAATGTTCATTGTAGCACTATTTACAATAACCAAGACATGGCAGCAACCTAAATGTCCATCAACAGAGGAATGGTTAAAGATGTGGTACATATACACAATGGAATATTACCCAGCCATAAAAAAAGAATGAAATAATGCCATTTGCAGCAACATGGATGGCTCTAGAGATTGTCATACTGAGTGAAGTAAGTCAGACAGAGAAAGACAAATATCATATGGTATCACTTATTTGTGGAATCTAAAACAAATGGTAAAAAAATTACACTTGTGCTATATGTAAAATCTTCTGCTAAACTTTGCATCCTACATTTTCTTTTTCAGTATTCACTTTTCTTTTTGTTGAAACAGTTCTTTGAGTGAGAGTCTGTGATTACTAAAATTTCTGAGATCTTTCATGCCTAAAGGTGTCTTTACCTTTACTCTGGAATAATAGTTTCACTGGGCATAGAGTTTTATATTTAGCATTATTTATTTCACCATTTTGATGATTTTATTCCATTGTTTTTTTGGCATCTGCTGTTAAATATGAGAAAGTCTGGTATCAATCTGATTCAAGTTTCTTGTTAAATAATCTGTTTTACCTCTTTGGTAGCTTTTAATATTTCCCTTTCTTGTTTTCAAGTGTGGCTATGAGTTTTTCAATCTATTTTCTCCCTGATTTTATGTGTTTGGAGAAGGAGGAGGAAGTGTCAACATTTGTTCCACCTGCTCTCTCGGCTCTTGCATTAATAAATGGAGTGAACTTGTTTTGCTGACACATACTCATCATTTTGAATTGTCTATTTTTATATAATGTTGCAAAAGCCTGATTAATATTAATAAATAGTGTCTTTTTTAGTTCTTGTGTCTTCTTTTAGAGATTTCCCCCCTCTTCTCTTCTTTCAGGCTATCAGCTGCCAGTTCACTCTAATGTCCATATAACCATCCATAGCAATCTTCTGCATGTTGCTTGGCCTCTTCACTTCTCCCCAGCCACCTCAGAATGATTCCTCCTACTTTATTGTACAGAGCATTGTGTTCTCTCCAGCCCCTGCCTCCAAACTCAGCTTGTGACTTCACTTTGAAAACCTACAGTATTATTCACATGCTCTAGTACACAATGGGATATCTCTTTTGACTCCTTTTCTTTTTCCTACAGTTCAGCAAACAGAAAGAAATGGTATAAAATTTCTTTCCTCATTGATATAAATCATGCCCCTGTATTAGTAAGACTTGTGTCTGAGTCCTATTAATAAAGACCCAAATTAAAGGGCTTAATCTAATAAAACTTTCTGTACCCCTCACCTAAATAAACCTCATAGGTAGGCATTTTGAGGCTAATATTGTAGTTCTTCAGTCATCAGGGACCCAAGCACTTTCTACTTTTCTCTTTGGCTTTCCTTAACAGGAACAGGGAGTCCTTTTCAAACTCCCTTCATGGTCCCTTCATGGTTTCAAGAAGGCTGCTAGATCTCCGGCCATCACAACCACATTCCAGCCAGGTCAAAGAGGAAGGTGGGAAGGGCAAAAAGGTATGCCCCTTTAGGAGAAGTTCCCAGATACCTCACCTCTTCTACTTATGTTTCATTGGCCATTCCTAGCTACAAGGGAAATATTTTAGTCTCAAATAAATTGAATATATTGCCTGTATGCCATCACTTTTGGTTGCTCTACAGTGTACCTTAGCTTACAATGGTGGAACAGACTCGATTCTTTCCCTTAAGGAATGGGAAATTATTTTTGCTCCTCCTTATGCTTAAGAGTATTAAGAATTTAGAGATAATTTTGTCTGGAGAAAGGGAATGGGGAGAAAGGCAGGGCAAGAATGAGAACAAAAAAGAGCAGTCTTGGATTGAAAGTAGTGAAATCAGGAGGGCAAATTTGTCCTCAGGGCCCAGTAGTATTTTCACCTAACCCCAGACTGCCCCCTTATCTTCCTTTTCCCCTTCCTCCTCCTCCTCCTGTCTCCTCTCAGCCAAGCTTGGCTTCCATTCAAACTTTCCGGAAATCCCCTACCCAATTTCCAGCTTTTGAAACAATGACTCTCTGGAGACTATTCCCATTGTCCTTGGAACCAGAACAATGAGAGAGTAGAGGCTCCTCTCTGGCTTCAGGCTATGTCCCTACTCCCAGCCTTCCCCCAAAGTAAAAGCTTCCTCAACCCTCCAATCACTGTCCTCTTCTGTTTAGAGGCAGGAAGTTGGGGGAGGTAGACAAAAAGCACTTTCTATCAACAGCTTTTGATGCCTGAAGTCAATGCCAGCCCCTTAAGTACAGCGTGGGGCCTGTCCCATCTTAGCTGGAACTCAGAAGGAGTCTCTCTGCAGGGCTGCAGTTGGACACCTGAGCATGCTGGGGGTTGGCAGGCAAACTCAGGACCTGAGTTGTGTATTTTCTAAGTCTCTTTTGATGCCTTAGTTTCCCCTGTCATTGAAGTGAGAGGACCAGAGGCCATTCTAAAGGAATTGGCAGTTTTGTCTCACTGCCAGCCTCTCTTGCACTCCCAACTCTGACCCTAGGAGACCCCGTCCCCTTCTTTACCCAGTTCTGCCAAAAGGGCTGTTAGGTGGGGGGGAGGGGTGCAGGCGGGGCTTTTCCTGCACCATCCTGGCGCCTGACTGGATCGGGTTACTGGAGGCAGTCTGGATTTGAATGTGCAAATAAACAGAGGTCACTTTGATCCACGAGGCTGAGAGGGAGGGGGAAGAAAAATGAGCGCCCTGGTCAGAGACGTGCATGCTGGGCACTTGAGAGAGGGTTTGGGGGAGGTGGAGTTTGAGCATGTCCTTATTACTCTGACTGGACCCAAAACCTTTTTTTTTGTTTTGTTTTTCCAAAACCTATTTTTTAAAAAAAGGGAAAAGGGAGAGAGATCCAGAAGGAGACAGGGACCCACTTTAGGCATTTCAGACTTCCTCCTGGAATCAAATACCCCACTGACCTTTCCTCGCTGCTACCAGGAGGGGAGTGGGTAGCTTGGACGCCACCCTCCCTCAAGGCTCTCCCACCTTTGGGACATCTTGGGTGCCACTTGGGAGAGGGAGAGCTGGAATGGAACCGTCTACAGTATGGGGTGTGTGGTTCAGTGTGGGGCCATATGTTGGGAGCTGTTGGGCCTATTGTCTCCTTGGGCACCAATCCACACCACAGGCAGGCTTAGAGAGGGAGAGACAAAGGAGGGAATGGGAGAGCACAAAGGAAGCAAGGAATGAAATGGTAAGTAAAGGCAAACAAAAGTGAACCGTGAACCGGGGGAGACAAAAGCCGGGAACAATATTCCCCAGGCAATAGGCTCAGGAACAATAGGGACACTGACAGCACCACAAAGACACCAGTGTCTCCAAGTAGACGTTATCTCAGGCAGTGGTTGGCAGCCCCGCTCTGGCTGCAGCTAATTTCAGTGCCGCTTTTGTGCCATGCTGAACAATATTCCTTGCATGGCTGCTGATAGAAAGATGAGAAGGTTTCTGTTTGATTCTCCTTTTCCTTCCCTCCCCCTTTCCCCTATTCCAACCCCCACCAGCTCAGACATTCTGAGCTCAAGCCACTGGCCTGGTTGCGGGGTGGGGGTGGGGGGGGTTGTGTACATGTGTGTGTTTGTGTGTGTGTGTATAGGGCCAAAGGGCGGGGTGGGGGGTGGGAAGGTCTCTATCAGGCTTTCCAGTTGCCCTCAACCTTACCAGGTCCACCATGGAAGGAAGAGAGTGGAGATTAGGGCTGGGCAAGTAGGGACTGGAGAACTGGGGTGTGTGGAGGGGACTGTTTGGGGAAGTGGATTCTGCTTTCACCAACAATCACAAGACCAGCCTGAGTTATTCACTGTAAAAAGGCCAACTTAGCAAGTGTTTTCCTTGTTGTGGCCAGCTATTCATTTCATAGCCAAGGGGTCTCACCTGGTCCTTCTGCTGCTTTCCTTCTCTGGGCCAGCAAGTGTTCCCTGCCCCACCCCTCATAGCCATTGCATTCTCCCGTCTTTGTTTATAGTTACCAGTTTTTTGAGTACCTCTCAACTTCTCCCTCCCCCACCTTCGCCACTCCAAGTTGAACCTAAGGGATCAAGGTCCTTAGCTTGAAAGACTGTTTGGTAGCACTGGCCCTTCTGGAGGCCCTATGACCATTCCCATCTAAGCTCACGTGACCACAATCCACAGTGTTAGCCATTCCCCGCTAAGTATCTCCCCTATTCCTTCTTAGGGGAACTCTGACCCTAGATTATTGGGTCAGAGGTGTCCTTTCCCAGAGCTCCCTTGTGCATAAGGCTGCGTACTCTTAGTTTTCTCAGGGATGTAACCCAGTACAACTGACCTTGTGGGATTAGAAAGAACACTGCACTTTTTCATTGAACTGATTTTCTTTTTGTTCTTATTCTCACTCATCTGTTTCAGGTTAGTTTTATAGGTGGCTAAACTACTACATTTCAGACCCCTGGCTTCCTCAAAAAAAATTGAACTGAAACTTCTTGGGAAGGCATTGATATAAAAACTTCAGGTAGAATGCCTTCCTAAGGGTCCAGACACTCAGAGGTGGACCCAGAAGCTTGAGCCATCACTTAATTTGCGAGACTGTGGCTATTTGTTCAGATTTCTCAATATAAGTGAGCACTTTGAAGGCAGGAAACAAATTTTATACCTCTATTGGCTCCCTCATAGCATCATGGCACACAATAAGTTCTCAATGAACACTTGTTGAATTGGACCAAGTTTTGAGAAACAGAAGGGACCTTAAAGCTCATCTAGTACCTTGCTATTCAAAGTGTGATCCCTAGACCAGCAGCATTAACATCACCTGGGAGTTTATTAGAAATGCAGAATCTCAAGCTCTACCTCAGAACTGCTGGATCAGAGTCTGCATTTTGATGAGCTACCCAAGTACCTCATATACTCCTAGAGAAGCACTGATCTAGCACAGCTTCTCCTTCCTTGCCTCCTCACAACTGCTGCCCATTTCATGGCAGTATTGCCATCCGTAGCCTACGATCACTGAAACTGTGAGCTACACCATGCCATCCAGTCGGCATCTACAGGAAGACCTCTGTAGAGATGAACTTACCATCTGTGGTAACAATCTAGTCCACAGTTGGAATCAAATCAGATTGAACAGAATTAAATTTGCATTCAAAGAGTCTTAGGAATGGGATCTTGTACCTAGCATATACTCAGTTAAAGCTTATTAAGGGAAAGGTTTAAAAAGTCTATTATGACCTCCCTGGGTGATCCAGGTAGTAGGTAATTTTATGGACCAACTTGACTGGGACACGGGTACTCAGACATCTGGTCAAACGTTATTCTGGTTGTGTCTGTGAGGGTGTTTCTGGTTGAGATTAACATTTGAATTGATAGACTGAGTAAAGCTGATTGCCTTTCCTAATGTGAGTGGACCTCATCCAATCAATTGAAAACCTGAATAGAACAAAAAAGTTGAATAAGAGGAAACTCCTTTTGCCTGACAGCCTTGAGCTGGGACACTGGTCTTCTCCTGTCTTTGGACTTGAACTGAAACATCAGCTCTTCTTGGGTCTCAAGTCTGCCAGCTTTTGGACTGAAACTTACACCATCAACTCTCATGGTTCTCAGGCCTTTGCGCTTGGACTGGAACTCAAGGGCGATTCTGGTGAGATTTCAGATGGAAATGAGGAACATGTTATTGGAAACTAGGGGAAAGGTTATCCTTGTTATAAAGTGGCAAAGAGCTTGGCTAAACTTAAGTTCTGATGTTTTGTGGAAGGTAGAACTTATGAACTATAAAATTGGATATTTAACGGAGGAGATTTTCAAGCAAGGTATTCAAGGAGTGGCTTGGTTTCTCCTGACTCACAGTAAAATGTAAAAGGAGAGAGATGAATTGAAGAAGGAATTATTAAGCAAAAAGGAACCAGAACTTGAAGATTTGGAAAATTATCAGCCTATTCATATTGTAAAAAAAAATGAGAAAGCTTGTGAAGAGAACACCAAGGGTGTGTGAACAACCATTTGATAAAGAGATCCTGGGCACAACTCATGGACTTAGCCATCTCAGTAGAAGCCGGGAATACAGATGTGATTATACCAGCAAAGACACTACCAATGTGAACAAAAGGGGACAGAAAAAGTGAGACAAAATGAAGGAAGGCTGTTGGATTTTTTAAGTTCTAAGAACAGGACCATAGAGCTGTTAGGCTGTAAATGTCTCCTATTTAGGGAGGAATGACTGCTCAGGTAATTCAAAGATCTTCAGGGCTGCCTCCTTGGTTTCAAATGGTGGGGCCATTGTTTTGGTTTCAACAGGCCAGACAGCCTGTGACTGAAGCCTCGAGGGTGGGGCTGCCAAGAGCCTTGGGGACAGGATCCCCAGTAGCAGAGCTGTGGAGGTGGGTCTAGCAGATGGAGCGTTGAGCCAAAGTGGATTATTCTCAAAACTTAAGAGCTAATGAAATTGACCTTGCTAGGTTTATACTTGCTCGGGACCCATCAACAATTTCTTCTTTTGGATTTCTCCTCTTTGGAATGGGAATGTCTATCTTACGCCTGCCCACCATTGTATCGAAGTGCATATTTTGGAAGTGCATAACTTGTCGGGTTTCACAAGATCACAGCTGGAGAAGAATTTTGCCTTAGGATGAATATACCCCTCAAGGGTCATGCATACCTGCTTTAGGTGATATTTAGCTGAGACTTTAAACTTCGGGGTTGATACTGGAACGAGTTAAGACTTTGGGGGCTGTTGGGATGGAGTAAATGTATTTTGCAGGCAATAAGACATGAATCTGGGGGGCCAAGAGTGAAATGCCATGGGTCGAATTGTGTCTCCCACAAATCATATGTCGAAGCCCTAACCCACAGTGTGACTGTATTTGGAGTAATGAAGTAATTAAGGTTAAATGAGATCATAAGGGTGGGACCCTGATAAGTTTATATAAGAGGAGACACCAGAGAACTTGTTCTCTCTCCCCACCCTGTGAAGACACAGTGGGAAGGCAGCCATCTACAAGCCAGGGAGAGAGGCTTTATCAAAAGCTGACCCTGCTGGACCTTGATCTGGGACTTCTCAGCTTTCAGAACTGTGAGAAAATATATTTCTGTCTAAGCCACCCAGTCTTTTGTTATGGCACCCCGAGTTGATTAATGCAATCGCTACTTGATGGGAGAAAGGACAGGTCTCTAGGCCTGCACAGGGTGGACTGAAGGGCTCTGGAAGGGCCTCACAGCAGAGGACACACAGAATCTCATCATTCCTTCAAAGCGAGATGGTAACATCTCCTCCTTTCCTCTGATGTCCTCGGTGCAAACAGCAAAATGAGCTGTTTGGGGCTGCTGCATGCCCGACGACTCAAAGCAATTCCTGGGCCGGGGTGGGCACTCAAAACCATTATGATTACCCCAATTCAAAACGCTTTACTTAGACTGAAAGATTTTGCTGCTGTTGTCAGACAATGGTGCGGTCTTCCCAATTTGCAGAAAGTTACAAAGGAATGAGTCAAATTTTTACAATTACAATTACAGTTTTTTTCTCCCATAGGTTAGAAAAGAAAACAAAACCTTTGTTGGTGTCTACTTATAAAAAGCATTATTTATGTGGTGGTTTTAATCCTAGTATATTAAATTTCATCATCTTCTATAAACATCATCCTGACTCCTATGTACTCAACCAATCTAAACAAATTTATAAACCACTGCAGAGTTTATTTGACGGTCTTACTCCACCAAACCCGTCAATTCCCTTCCATGAAATGAATAACAGTGTAATTTCTGATCAACGGGGAGTCAAGTGTTGGGAGGAGGGGAGAGTGGCTGGGTCTGGCAATCTACTGGCCAGACAAACTGGAAAATCAGCTTTTCAGAAGTTTCCTCTTGACTTCTCCCAGGCCATTTATCTCAGATATCCTCCACCCCCCACTCCCCAGACTAGGGGAGGGCAGAGAAGAGAAATAATATTAAGGTTTGGGATGAACTACCATTGAGCGTATTTATAATTAGTTCTGAATTCTCAGCAACAGAGGAAAGGAACGGAGGCATCATCGTTTTTTTTTTTCCAACACTCAGCAAATGACAGCAACCGCAACAGCAGCTGTGTCCTGGCTCTTCTAATCCCACAGCACAGCCCTCAGACAGGACTGGGATGAGCGCCTCAGGCGCTCTGTCATTCCTTCTGCGTGTTGACGTGTGTCTTCCAATATGATCCGATCATCCCAGACCAGCTACCTCTGGTATATGGGAAGGTCCCCTGGCCAAAATGTACCGAGTGTGGGGGCAAAGGATGACCTCATCTTCCAGAGTCTGAGAACAATCCTGTATGATCAAGGCGGCTGGTGCTAGGCGATGGCTCAGAGTCCCCAAAGCAGTTCAACAAAATGGAAATTAAGTTACTACAGGTGGGACTTCCCTGGCAGTTCAGTGGTTAAAACTTTGCCTTCCAGTGAAGGGGGTGCAGGTTCCATCCCTGGTCAGGGAGTTAAGATCCCACATGCCTCAGGGCCAAAAAAAACAAAACATAAAACAGAAGCAATATTGTAACAAATTCAAGACTTGAACAGATGATCCACATTAAAAAAAAAAAATCTTAAAAAAAAAAAGTTACTGCAGGGATGACCTAGGATGGGGAACTAGGGAGCCTACTCACAGAGTGTTAATGAAGGCTAGCAGAATATGCCATATTGGCATAAGGATTATTTTGAACTGAAGGCAATTGAGAAGAAGCAGACATAAGAAAAGCTCTCTGCCCTCCCCTTACTTGCCTAAAAGCAGGACATAGATTCGGAAAGGTGTCCCCACTCCCTGTTCTACCAAGAAGGGCAGAGGTAAATCACAACTCTAGACACTCATCAGCCCAGAGATGTCTACATCACAAAACTTACTGAAACAATCCCTATCATTCATCAGTTATTCTATATATGTACCTTCCCACCGATTGCTGCCTTAGAAGCTCAAAGCCCTTTTCCTTTGTCTTGTCACTTCTCCAAAAATTTATCGCTAAAATGCTATATAAGCCCAAGGATTAACCACCTCTTTGAGTTATTCATCATTAAGGGCTCCCACGTGTATGTACCAAGCACATGTTAATAAACTTGTTTGCCTTGTTAATCTGTCTTTTATCAGTCTAATTATAGGGCCCCAGGCAGTGAACCTAAAATGGGTAGAGGGAAAACAGTTTTTCTGCTCCTACATTAGGGAAGTGCAAGGGCCTCTGGGGTCTTTAGGGAGATGATGGGAGGGTAAACCTACAAAACAAAAAGAAAGAAAGAAAAAGCCTTCTGAGTTGTGGAAAGTGAAGAAGGGATTTCAGCTTCTGCTGATGAATATGTAAGGCACATGTAAACTTGAGCTCTTATTTTTGAGTTAATAATGCAGGGTTTTGTCTGTTCGTTTGTTTGTTTGTTTTGCCATAGACCCTAATTAGACTTCTAGAGCGAGTTCTAGCATTATGTACTACCTGCAACACCTCCGGCCCCCACACCTGATGCACACCTGGAAGCAGGGAGGTTGTCAGTCTCCCTTTTAAAGATTCATTTCAAGTGCGCTCACAGGAGATTCACAGAGACTACCATCTAAATGATGCCTCCCAGAGTGAGCAGTGATGTGGCCTGACCCATTTTTGCTTCTCAAGTCGAGGCCCCATCAGTGAAGCACTAAAGTCACCCCACTCCCTTCCCCAAACAATAACCTTTGGTGCCTAGATTGCTCTTATCACCTATTTTGTGGCTCTGCCTGCTGTCTCTGGAGAGAAGTATAATGTCAGCCCACCCTTCACTTTTCAGGAGGTATTAATTTAGGCTGTGTTGGTGGACTAAGTGTCTAATATTAAGGACTATATTCCTTCTAGGTAAGAAGTTCTCAATTCTGAGCCAAAATTATCCTTTCTTCAAAATTCAGTTCAAAACAGAATTAAATTCTAGAATTAAATCCCTGATTAAACCAGCCAGGCTGTGGTCACTGAACACTGCCCCTTTCTTGGGACTCATTACCTACTTAGCATCGCATTCATCTTTACTCTGAGGTTTTGGTTTCTCGTCCTCATTCCTGGTCTGAGTTTTCCTCTTGAGTGACCCTGTTGCTAACATTAGGCGTTGAGCTATGAGATGAGGGCCCTCAGCTAGTCCTGCCTCAGGATAAAAATCAAATCAGCAAATAATTGTCAACAGCCATTGTATGCAAGAAACAGTCCTAGGATGAATACTGGCAGATGAGAAAAGAGATACTATGAGTTGGAGGCTACCCTGGCCCTTACGTAGTTTATAGCTAGTTAGAGAGATAGACATAATCACATGTAGAATGAACTGATGTGAGATTTCAAGATGACAATAAAATAAAAGTGAGAGGAAAGCATAAGAATGTTCAAAGAAGATAAAGTCTATTTGGTAATAAAAGAGGCAATGGGGGGGCTTCCCTGGTGGCGCAGTGGTTGAGAGTCCGCCTGCCGATGCAGGGGACACGGGTTCGTGCCCCGGTCCGGGAGGATCCCGCGTGCCGCGGAGCAGCTGGGCCCGGGGGCCATGGCCGCTGGGCCTGTGCGTTCGGAGCCTGTGCTCCGTAGCGGGAGAGGCCACAACAGTGAGAGGCCCGCGTACAGCAAAAAAAAAAAAAAAAAAAAGGCAATGGGAAATAAACCTTGAAGTAAAGGTGGAATTCGCCAGGCAAAGAGGAGAAAGAAGACTATTATGGCCTTAGGAAATCACATAAACAAAGATACAGTCTGTTCTGCTGTACGGCTTATTTTGAAAACATGAATTTGTTCCAACCTGATTCATATATTAGGGAGCAATTTGAGCATAATGTAAATCTTGGATTTACTTATGCTCGATCTTGCCCTGAGAAACACTAAGTGAATGGACAAAAATGCTCTTAACTGCACCAAGCAGGGTAGGAATGCTCGGTACAAAATATACACAAACACACCCCTCAGATTTCTACCACCTACCTAAGCTCACAGAGTGTGTTCTAACTTTCTTTCCAGTTTCAGATAACCCCCTTCCACCACTCACAGTAACCCATAAACTGCACCCGTTTCAACACCCACTTCCATATGCAAAATTCAGGTCTGTTTCAAGGTATGGTGCCCTATTTATTGTAGTATTCATGTATTTCCTAACGACTTAATATGTATAAATCGTGCTACCTTTTTATTAGGTTCTTGTCTTTTTTGTTGCTGTTACTGAGAAAGTTAAAGTTTACTTAAGTTTTGTGGCTGCTTACCCTATTTTCCCCATAAGCCCTGTGGTTTTTATTGCATGGCTTTTGCATAATGAGGTGATTTTTAGGAGCACATATATTATGTTATAGCAGAAATGACTGCACAGGGTTTGGAATGAAAGTGATTCTTGGAGAACTGTGAGTAAGATTAAGATTGGTAACTGAATTTATGTAGGAGAATTTTCAAACAGAAGGCTGAAATCAGATTCATTCATTCATTTATGCATTGATTTGACAAATATTTGTTGAGTGCTATCTGCCAGACTCTGTTCTAAGTGCTGGGGACATGGCAGTGAGCAAAATAGACAAAAATACCTGCCCTCCAGGAGTTTACATCCTAGTTAAGGAGGGAGACAAGAACAAGATAAATAAATAAAATATATAGTATGTTAGATAGTAATCAATGCTAAGAAGAAAAAAATAAAGCAGAAAAGTCAATATGTGTCAGGGGATGGGTTTGGATATGGTGTCTATATTATTTATTGCTATATAACAAATTATTCCAAAACTTAACAGCTGAAGACAATAAACATTTACTATCTCACACAGCTTCTAACGTTAGGAAGACAAGAATGACTTAACAGGAGTGGTTCTGGCTCAGGATCTCTCATGAAATTGCAGTCAAGGTATTGGCTGTAAACTTCCATGCTCAACTGACATGGCTACTGGCAAGAGGCCTCGGTTATAGGACTCCATAGGACTGCTCATGACACAGCAGCTTGCTTTCCCCAGAAAGAATGATTCAAGAAAGAGAGAGAGATCACATGCTCAAGACGGAAGCTGCAGGCTTTTATAACGTAATCTCAAGTGGCGTATCATCACTTCTTCCATCACACAAACCAGCCCTGGTACAATGTGGGAAGGGACAAAAGCACAACATAAGAGTATGAATATTGAGACGTGCGAGTCACTGGGAGCCATTTTGGAGGCTGGCTACCACAGTGACCAAGAAAGGTCATCTAAAATGACCTTTGGATTACTTTTGAGGGAAGTGCAGGAGGTGACCATTAGGATGTTTAGGAGAAGGTCATTCTATGTAGATGGAACAGCAGGAGCAAACATACACGCCTGGTGTGTTGAAGGACAGCAGGATGCAGTGGGCTAGCATAGGGTGAATGAGAGGGAGAGGAACAGAATATGGCAAAAAGGTGAGGGGGAGAGGGATGCTTTCATCTTTACCCTCAGTGAGACACAAGTTCTGAGTCAAGAAATGACATGATCTGACTTAGGACTTAACAAAATGTATCTGGTTGCTGTGTTGAGAATAGACCAAAGGGCTTCGCTTCCCTGGTGGCGCAGTTTTTGAGAGTCCGCCTGCCGATGCAGGGGACACGGGTTCGTGTCCCGGTCTGGGAAGATCCCACATGCCGCGGAGCGGCTGGGCCCGTGAGCCATGGCCGCTGAGCCTGCGTGTCCGGAGCCTGTGCTCCGCAACGGGAGGCCCGCGTACAGCAAAAAAAAAAAAAAAAAAAAAAAAGATGACACCACATTTTTTGTCAAGTAACTGAAAAAATGGAGTTGCCATTTATCTTGGGTGCTTGGTAAGGCTGAAGAAGGAGCAGGGTTAGGGTAAACAGCAAGCATTTACTTTTGGACATGTTAAATTTGAAATACCTGTTAGACATCCAAGTGGAGATGTAGAGTAAACAACTGGATAATCAAGACTGGAGCTCTGGAAAGAGGTTCAGGTTAGAGATGGAAGTTGGGGAACCATCAGATGTAGACAGAGTTTAAAGCTCTGAGGTTGGATAAAATCCCCTAAGGAGTGAGTGCAACCAAAAAGCTGTGAGTCCCAAGGACTAAGCCTTGGGGCACTCCAACCTTTAGGATGGGCAGGTGCGGGTTGTGGGGAACCAGCAAAGAGGACTGTGAAATGGTGGCCAGAGAGGTAGGAATCAAGCCAGGTGAGTGTAGTGTCCTATAAATCAAATGAAGAGATCTTTCGAGGAAGAATTAGAGAGATCCCCTTTGTCAAATGCTGCTGAAAGAATGAGACATGACCACTGGATGTAGCATGTAGAGGGCATTAGCTACCATGACTGGAGCACTTCTGGTGGAATGGTGGAGGCAAAATCCTTTTTGAAGTGGGTTGAAGATAGAATAAAAGAAGAGAGATTGGAGACTAAATGTTCTTTCAAATAATTTTGTGTGAAGAGAGGAAGGGAATTGGGGTCATAACTGAAGGGGAAAATGGATCAAGAGAGGGTTTTCTAACTTTTTTTTTTTTTTTTTTGCAGTACGCAGGCCTCCCACTGTTGTGGCCTCTCCCATTGCGGAGCACAGGCTCTGGACGCGCAGGCTCAGCGGCCACGGCTCACGGGCCTAGCCGCTCCACGGCATGTGGGATCTTCCCGGACCAGGGCACGAACCCGTGTCCCCTGCATCAGCAGGCGGACTCTCAACCACCGCGCCACCAGGGAAGCCCCAAGAGAGGGTTTTTTAAAGATGAGAGATATAACAGCACATTTGTGGGCTGAGGAAACAATGACAGGGAAACACTAATGGAACAGGAGAGACAGAGGGGAGAACTATGGGGGCAAAATCTTGAGTGGGTGAGAGTAGATAGAATCTAGCCTATGATTGGAGGGGTTGTCCTCATCTAGGAGGGTAGACAGTGTATACACAGCAGCAGGGGAAGGCAGAGCACGGAGGCACAGGAGCACGGAGGTGGGTAGGTGGGGGTAAGGCCTTTAAGTCAGAGTAAGGATGAAGGAGGAGGTGTTAGCATTTTGGAGGACAGAGGAGGGGGTGTGGAAGTGTCGTCCAGAAGAGTGGGGAATATGGCATGATTGCCATGCAGCATTAAGGGTCACATGAGATGAATGGTCATGAATTTAAAGCAGACCAGGCAGTATAGCTGTGTGTTGTTCCCAGCCATGCTCAGCTGCATGGGAGTAGGTACAGAGTGGTAGGTGAGTTGGGTTTAAACGAAGCTGTGGTTTGGCTGAGCATGACGATGAGTAAGAGTTGTCATGGCTCTCCTTTAAGATGTTCCCATGGCTGTGAGGACCACATGTGCTGGTTTCCCAGAATCCTCCTAGTTTATGCCTGGTTTCCCAAAGCAGCTAGTACCAGTGCCCCCTTTCACTTTCAAAACTATTGATTTGGGTAATAAATGAAATGATCATTCTACCTAGAGCCAACATGGAGTCACTGAAGTTTTCTGAACAGAGTGTTCATCGTTGTTTGACTTTTTAAAAACACTAAATAGATCGTAAATTCCTTGAGGTCAGTGTCATGTTTCATACGTCTTGTCTCCTGTTTCTAGCATAACTTCTATACGTGGTCTTCTCGTCTCTCAGTTAACCTAGTAAAAGCACAAGTAATTCAGAACTAGAAGAGCCATTGAGGATAATTCCAACATTAGCTAAACTTGCTTAAATCTCAAAACAAAGGAAGGGGATTGAGGCAATTTACACACCAAGAGGACTGTTCATAATCCTGCTCAGGAAGATTATGGGGGCAAAGTCTTCAGTACGTAAGAGTAGAAGGGAGGCCAATCAAGACTAAGAACCATGCCATGCAAGGGGCAGGCTAGCCAAAGGAAAGATTTCAAACTCAAATGTTCTGCTTATCTGTTGCTACATAACAAATCATCCTAAAATTTAATGACTTAAAAACCACAGCAACTGTCTTACTATCTCTCATGATTTCTGTGGGTCAGGAATTTGAGCAGGGGTTGGCTGGGCAGTGGTGGCTGGGGATCAAGTCTTACGTGGTTGCAGTCAACTAGCTAGAGCTGAAACAGTGGAGATCTAAGAGTTTGGGGCTGGCAAGGCATCTCAGTCTCTTCATGGAGTCACAGGGTCTTTCCACGTGGCCTCCTTGCTTGGGCTGATTTCAGGTTGCTCCCAGCATGGTGGCCATGTAAACCAGACTGTTTACACAGTGTCTGAAAATTTCTAGGACGAATGTGATGGAGATTTCGCCTTGGAAGTCAGAGTGCTACTTCTGTCACAAGTCTGACTAGTGTCAGATGAAGAGGACATGGAAATGACTCTTCAGTGGGAGAAGTGTCAAAGTCGCTTTATAAGATCATCACATGGGGTGGGCAGTATTGTTTTGCCCATGTGTGGAAAATATAATTGTGACAACAAGTCTGGGTTCTTCTACCTTACTACCTTCCAAGGAGTCTTATTGGAAGACTCAAGACCCCATGTTTTTTTGTTTATTTGTAACTTTAACCACTTTTATGTTGAGGATGCTTCCCCAAAAGGAACTTCTTACTTAGCTCCCCTTCCTGATATGTGGTGATGTGTGTAAAGGGTTTGTCTAATGTCCAAATGGTTTAGAAAATGGAGGTTGTAAGCTGTACCTCCTTAGAGAGAAACTTGACAGTATAATATGTACAAACTGCTCCATTTCAGCAGTTCAAGAGAGTTATCAGTATGACATCACATGTTGTATTAGTTTTTATTGATGTGGATCAAGTTACTGTAAGTTTAGTGGCTTGAAAAAACACCCAGTTGACAGGAATAAAGACACAGACCTACTAGAGAACGGACTTGAGGATATGGGGAGGGGGAAGGGTGAGCTGTGGCAAAGTGAGAGAGTGGCATGGACATATATACACTACCAAACGTAAGGTAGATAGCTAGTGGGAAGCAGCCGCATAGCACAGGGAGATCAGCTCTGTGCTTTGTGACCGCCTGGAGGGGTGGGATAGGGAGGGTGGGAGGGAGGGAGACACAAGAGGGAAGAGATATGGGAACATATGTATATGTATAGCTGATTCACTTAGTTATAAAGCAGAAACTAACACACCATTGTAAAGCAATTATACCCCAATAAAGATGTTAAAAAACAAACAAAAAAAACACCCAGTTGTCATCTCATAGTTTCTGTGGGTCAGGAGTCCGGCATGTTTTAGCTGGGTCCTCTGCCCATAATGTCACAGGCTTAAACCAAAGTGTCAGCCAGCTTGTCCTCGTCTGGAGGCTCAGCTATGGGAAGGTCCAGTTCCAAGCTCCCTCAGGATGTTGGCAGAGTTCATTTCCTTGCAGTTGTATAATTGAGATCTCCATATTCTTGCTAGCTGTTAGCCGGAAACTGCGCTCAGCAACTGGAGGTTGCTCACAGTCCTTTGCCGTATAGACTACAGGCTATTTAAACCGGGCAACCGGGCTTCCCTGGTGGCGCCGTGGTTGAGAGTCCGCTTTCCGATATAAGCGACACAGGTTCGTGCCCCGGTTTGGGACGATCCCACGTGCCGCAGAGCAGCTGGGCACATGATCCACGGCCATTGAGCCTGCCCGTCCAGAGCCTGTTCTCCGCAACGGAAGAAGCCACAACAGTGAGAGGCCCGCGTACCGCAAAAAAAGAAAAACAAACAAAAAAAACATGGCAGCCTACCTCTTCAAGGCCAGCAACACAATCTCTTTCATACTTAAAATCTCTGACTTTTAAGGTGGGCCTTGTCTCTTTTAAGAGCTTACATAATTAAGTCAGGCCCATCCAGGATAAGCTCCCTTTTGATTAACTCAAAGTCAACAAATCTGGAACCTTAATTACACCTGCAAAATTCCCTTCATCTTTGTCATATAAGCTAATCTTGGAAGTGAAATCCATCCTACTCACAGGTCCCATCACACTCAAGGGCAGGGGATCATACAGGACATGTACTCTGGGGGATGGGAATCTTAGGGACCATCTCAGAATTCTGCCTACTACACTTGATCTTGGGAGAACTTCTGGCTGGTGGGTGTCTTATATCAATCAGGTTAAAGATTTTTGAATCAGGAAGGGAATGTTGGGCCCATTAAAGGAAGCTGGAAGGGTACACTAGAGGGGGAAAACCCTCCAGCCTCCTTAGCTCATGGGGCAGGTCGTGTGTAACACAGCTCACCTTAGAACTGTGTTTATAACTCCCATTTAATAGCTAACAGAAAATAATTTATTTTTTTAAAAAAAGCAATTAAGATACTTCCCTGGCAATCCAGTGGTTAAGACTCTGTGCTCCCAAAGCAGGGGGCACAAGTTCAAACCCTGCTCGGGGAGCTAAATCCCACCTGCCGCATGGTACGGCCAAAATAACTAAATAAATAAAATCTAAAAAATAAAAGCAATTAATAATGTGATAAAGAAAAAAAGATAGAAATAAATGAAAAATTAAAACTGTAGTAAAAGACAAGGTTAAAATAGGGTAACCATAAAGTTAAAAGTGATAAAGAGAAACAAAAAATGGAATTGAGAAAAGTTTAAATGAAATAAAAAAGAGGTATAAAATAGTAAGAAAAGACAAAACACATTCAAAACAACTAAACTGTGGCAAATCAGTCTAAGTTAAAGACCAAATGATTAAAAGGACCAAATAAGTTTTTAAAACAAAAATGATGGAAGTAAACAAAATGTAAGAAACAAAGGAGTAAGGATCCCATGGTAAATGGGTCTAAATATGGAGCAGTGACACATTCAAAAACTTAGTTAGCAGTCTTATGCTTTCTAGGTCAACCAGAATTCTTCAAGCTGAAGCAACTATAAAATCCAACATACCTATGTGAGTGTCTTTCTCAACCAGGGTTCCTTGTCTAAACACCAAAACACAGAAAACTGAGTAATGATTTTCTCAATTCTCCCAAGGATGGTACACAACTAGTACCATTTAAATGCAAAAGAGAGAAGTTAATTCGTTGCACACGGTGGGTGCCTTGAGCATTAGGGCTTAATTCTTTCACCAAACTGGCTAATCTACGTCAAAAAGTATGCAAATGAGAAAGGATAAGTCTATTAGGCATAGAGTCCTGTGATGCTTTTTAAAAAAAATTTATTTATTTATTGTTTTTGGCTGTGTTGGGTCTTCGTTGCTGTGCGGGCTTTCTCTAGTTGTGGTGAGCGGGGGCTACTGTTCGTTGTGGTGCACGGGCTTCTCGTTGCAGTGGCTTCTCTTGTTGCAGAGCACGGGCTCTAGGCACATGGGCTTCAGTAGTTGTGGCTCGCAGGCTCTAGAGCACAGGCTCAGTAGTTGTGGCACACGGGCTTAGTTGCTCCGCGGCATGTGGGATCTTCCTGGACCAGGGCTGGAACCCCATGTCTCCTGCATTGGCAGGCGGATTCTTCACCACTGCACCACCAGAGCAGCCCCTATCTTTGAGTTTTTAATGGGTGCAAGATTCCTGGAACACCACCCTGTGGGTCAATTGGAAGAAAGTCTGCCCACAGTGGAAGATAATGTAGACTCTGACCCCCTCCTCAAATGATTAACTGTGATCAGCTTTTCATTTCTCCCTTTAAAAACTCTCATGGTCAAGCAGACTCTTCAGAGTTCATTCTTGGACACAAGTCCTCCTTCTCTCCAGGTTGCTGACCTCCTGAATAAAGCAACCTTTCCTTCCAACCAACACTTGTCTCTCAAGTATTGGCTTTGGAGCAGCGAGTGGCTGAACCTGAGTTTGGGAACAAAGGGACTCCTACAAATACTTAGTTAGCTTTGCTCAACTCTGGAACTTAGTACCTACCAGAAGGTAAATACGGGTACAACTTACTGATTTCTGCTTGACTTCTTAACCACATGAGCATGTTTGATCATTCTTCCCTTGAAACAGTTATTTCCTTATTGTATTAGTCATCTGTTGTCATGTAACAAATTACTCCAAAACTTTAGTTACCTACAACAACATATATTTATTATTTCATGCTTTCTGTAAGTCAGGAATTCCAGAGCATCTCAGCTGGGTGGTTTTGTTCAAAGTCTCTCGTGTAGTTGTGGTTGGGATGCTGGCCAAGGCTGCAATCATCTGAAGGCTTGGCTAGAGCTGGGGATACACCAAGATGGCTCATACACTTGGCTTTTGGCAGGAGACCCCAGTTCCTCTCTGGTTCTCAGCTGGAAGCCTCAGTCCTTCAACATGCGGATGTCTCCATAAGCTGTTTGTGTGTCCTTACAACATGGCATAACTTCCCCCAGAAAGAAAGGAAGGAGGAATTTGTAGACCTTTGATGACCTCACCTCCAAATTCACACACTGTCACTTCCACTTTATTCTATTTCTTAGAAGTGAGTCAGTAAGTCCAGCCCACACTCAAGGGTATAAGGATTAAACTCCACCTTTATTTTTAAATTTTTATTTATTGTTGGCCGCACTGCACAACATGCGGGATTCAGCATGTGGGACGGGGATCTTAGTTCCCCGACCAGGGATTAAACTTGCACCCCCTGCAATGGAAGCACGGAGTCCCAACCACTGGACAGCCAGGGAAGTTCCTAAACTCCACCTTTTAAAGGGAGGAGTATAATAAGGAAGGAAAAAACCTTTCTTCCTTTACCCTCTTAGGTTGATTGCCTGGGGCCCTGAAAATTAGACTGACAAAAGACATTAACAAGAGAAAGACAGAGTTTATTAATGTTTGCAGAGCTTGTACATGCAGGAAAAACAGTGATGAGTAACTCAGAGGGGTGGTTAGAACTTGGGCTTGTTTTTTGTTTTAACAAAAAACCAATAAATTTGTAGAGAGGTGACAAGACAAAGGAAAAGGGTTTTGAGCTTCCAAGAATGGCAAACTGTGGGAAGATAAATATATGCAGAAAGTTCATGGAAGAAAGTGTTATTTTAGTGAGGTTTGTTATGTAGAGTTCTCTCAGTGCCATCTTTGGGCTGATAAGAGTCTCCGGTAATGAAGGGTTCAAGCCTGCTTTTAGGCAAATAGTGGGGCTTCTTTTTTTTGTGTGTGTGTGTGTTTGCCGTTTCTCAGCTGTCTTTAGTTCAGCATAATCTTTATACCAAAGTGGCATATTTTGGGGTGACATATTCTGATTCCTTACAGTATCAAAGAATTTGTGGACATGTTTTAAAACCGTCATACTTGTCTTTTGCAGCAAGAGAGCTCTCCTGGTTGTCTCCCTATGTCTCTGGTTACTCACTCTCAATGTCCTTCTATGGTTCCGTGTATTATTCCTGTTCCTTGAGTGCTGGGTTTCTCGGGTCTACTCTACCAGAGTAGGGTCACCCCACTCTGACTTATATTGCCCTCTTCAGACCCTTCTCCTGGACTTCAAATACATGCCCACCAGCCCTCTTGCTGTTTCTTCTTAGATGTCTCAGGGGTAGCTTAAACTCATCTCACCCTGTTTTTTTCATCCCCACACCTGGCTTTTCTCTTGTGTTCTCTATCTTGTAAATGACAGATATCCCTATCTGGTCAGTTCCTGGAGTCAGAAAGTTAGAAGTGATCCCTGCTCATCCTCCCTCATCTCCCACATCCAATTAGTCAACAATTAGTATACTTCCTAAAGTTGTCTCAAATCTATCTTCTTGGTTCCATCTCCGTTGCTACTATTCAGTTTAAGCTAACATTATGTCCTGCCTGAAATTCCACAATAACCTCCTGTGGTAGGCAGAACAAAGGCCCCCAAAGATGTCCATGTCCTAATCCCCAGAACCTGTGAATGTGCCACCTTACATGACAAAAGGGAGTTTGCAAATGTGACTAAATTAGGATCTTGAGATGGGAAGATTATCCTGGATTATCTGAGTGGCCCCAAAGTATTCACAAGTGTCCGTATAAGAGAGAGGCAGGAAGGTCAGACATGGAGAAAAGATGTGACAATGGAAGCACAGATTGGCATGATACCCTCTGAATATGGAAGAAGGGGCCACAACCCAAAGAATGCAGGTAGCCTCTGGAAGCTGAAAAAGAAAAGGAAACGGATTTTCTACTCGAACCTCCAGATGGAGCCATCCCTGCCAACACCTTAGCTTTAGCCCATTGAGTCTGACTTTGGACTTTTGGCCTCCAGAACTGTAAGATAATAGAGTCATGTTGCTTTAAGCCACCAGATTTGTGGTAATTTGTTACAGCAGCGGTAGGAAGTGAATACACATCCTATTCCTGCCTCCAGCCTCGCTGTACTCCAGTCTATTCTCCACACCACCCCAAACACAGATATCCTCTGTCCACATCCCCATTCAAAACACTTCCATGACTTCTCTGCATCCTTAGGATAAACTCCAAGCTCCTTATAAGATGCTATCTCCAGCCCCTCAGCAGTTTAATGCCCCATAAATTCATATAATAAATTTATATCATCATGCTCTCTCCCCATTAGACTGAATGCTGTCTCTATTTAGGACCTGTTTTCCTCTGCTCTCTCACCTAAATAACTCTAAGTCAGTTCCCAGCTTAGACATCACTTCCTCAGTGATGGTCCCTGCCCCCATCATGTGTTTAGATCCTCTGTTGGAGACATTACTGTAATTTCCCTATCACACCCCCGACCCACTTTACTGCTATGACTGGTGAACTCAGAGACTGCACATCTGTCTTGTTTACCACTCTGTGCCCAGCACCTTGCAGGATGGCTGGCACATACAGGTGTGCAGTGAATACATAAATGAGTGAGTAGTGGGTCCAGGGAGACTTAGTGGAGGTGGTGGCGAGGAACTCCAGGACTCCTCATTTCCCCTTAGAAAACTGGGAAGAAAAGCCCATGGGGGAGAGAAATCTGGAGCTGACCGGAGAGCAGGTGGGAGTCTGAATTGCCCTCATTTCTCTTCCTGCTCAGCCTGGTGGGGAAGATGCTGGGAAGGGGAACAGGGCGTCGCTGCCCTCCTGCTACAATTAGCCGAGACTTTCATTCTCCCTCTACAAAGAGGAGAGAGCAAATCAAAGGAAGATAAAAGTGCACATCCCACAAAGGACATCGAGATGAGTGGGGAAGGAAGGGAGGGTGGTGGGAGAGAGAGGCAGAGGCAGAGAGAAAGCCCTGCGGCCCAAACAAAAGCCTAAAACCAGCCGATCCCAAGGATCAGACAGTGGAGACACAAGGACAGGAAGAGAACAGGCTGCATGGGGATCAGCAGCCCCGTCAAGCCAAGGAGGAGAGGGAACGAAGGAAGATAAAACACCTATGTGAATAGCCAGGGAAGAGGGTGGGGAGGGACCCCGAATGGAGTTGGGACAAAAGCATGAAAAGACAAGATTGCCACCATCCCATGAGCCACTCCGTGCCCCGGGCAAAGCAAAGAGCGGGGAAAGCAAAGAAGGGCGGGAGACAAAGGCTAAGAGAGGAAGGCAGAAAGGGAGGGAGCACAGCACTGGAGACAGGGCTGAAAGCACGGGGCTGGGGGTGGGGGGGGGACGTGGCAGTGCATTCTCCATGGAGGTAAGCCGAGGCTCTGAGGTGGAAGAGGTAATCAGGGTCCTGGCCTGTATTTGCTGAAAGAAATCCTACCTGATTATGTTTCTTGTGTTTGAACAATATAGATATAGATGATATAGATATAGATGTAGAGATGATAGAGATAAAATTTAAGAGATGAACAAAGAAAAGCAAGTCTTGAGCTTTCCAACAGGTATGCCTTCGTGGCTGGCTTCATTCTCTCAACATGGTACTGCATGTAGTGTAGATAAGCCATTGTCATTGCTGTATAATATTCCAGTGTGTAAATACACTACAGTTTATATATCCATTCTTCTATCCTCTGGTAGAGGATTTTAATTCTGGTCCACAATCTTTTACCTAAAACCTTGGGGTCAGATGTGCCTCAGAATTTTAGAAAGACCATGAAGTGCATACATCCTTTGTTACACAACTCTCCATGCAGGGTCTGTAATAGTCCCCTGTAATCAAACACATCAATGCTTCTGCAAGGAAATACATGAATATTCCTCCTAGATATAGCTTCACTTAAGTTCAGGTTGGGTTATGCCAACAAATGAGTTCCGGCCAGATCAGGTTATGCCTCCAAATAAGAGATGACAGCCTTCTTGGTTTTCTGGGCTTTTTGAATTTCAGAATAGAGAACTGGTCATTGTGAACCTATATTTTATTAGCCCCCAATAAAATTTGCTTTGGGAAACCCTGGCAGAAAAATAAATAAGATACCACCCTACAGATATCAGCAACAGTCAGGACAAAGGTCCAGTGATGTTTAAGCAGTAAGATGTAATTTAGAAGGGTTGTCAGGGTTGGCTAAATGGGGTTCAAACCCCGACACTGTGTGGGAGGAGGGGAAGACTCCTACTGGCGGCTTACATCTCCGACTGCCTTGGTCTGTTCAAACATTGTGAACCTTCTCTGTTTTTATGAAAGCTCCTCATCTTGTAAATAGTTGGTTATATTTTGTGTGCAATTTTAAAGCTCACTTTTTTCTTTTAACTTTTTTTGTTTGTTTGTTTTTGCTTTTTTTTTTGCGGTACGTGGGCCTCTCACTGTTGTGGCCTCTCCCGTTGCGGAGCACAGGCTCCGGACGTGCAGGCTCAGCGGCCATGGCTCACAGGCCCAGCCGCTCCGTGGCATGTGGGATCTTCCCGGACCGGGACACGAACCCGTGTCCCCTGCATCAGCAGGCGGACTCTCAACCACTGCGCCACCAGGGAAGCCCCTGTGCTATTATTTTAGTGATGGGGAAAAGACCCCTGGGGTTTGGAAGAGCAAGCAGTGATAATTTATCCCGTCCCTTGAAGCCAGATTGCTCTGTACTCAGGAAAATTTCTTTTCCTGAGGAGATTTCTAAGGGGTGGGGAGCCCTCAAAATTTGAACTCAAGCCTTAACCAAGAATTGGTCCTAGCACTTTTGAAGCCTTGGAAAACACCTGGTCTCAAAGCAAGAAGCTGTTCTAAGTGGTGGGGATTTATTTCTGGGCAGATATATCTTTGTTCTAGGAGACCAGACCCCGGGCTTCAATAAGCCGGCATAGATCCCCTTCACTGTCCCCACATACAGGTTCTCATCATCCTTTCACGTGCTGAGGAGGCAGCAATATGTGTTTAATCTCTCCCCAAGTTGCCGGCGTTTCTTTTCCACAGGGCTGTGGAAAGCGTTGTTCCTGTAAATCAGAGATGAGTGAAGATGTGTCCCTTTCTAGCTATCGCTACGTGGGGCACAGAGAGGAAGCTGCCAGGATGAGGGCCGGGCATTATATTCTCCCCATCTGGCACAGATGCCCTTGGACAGCCAGACTGAGATAACCTTAGAGCCACCAGGGGGAAATGCTGAAGTCTTCTCATGGGGTTACCCCCGACTGAAGAACCCGACTCTGGGGAACGTATGAAATGGGGAGAGAGGCTGGTTAAACCCTTTCCTCAGAGCTAGGCAAAGTCCTAGACTAGCTCTTTTGTCCCAAAGTGGTGCACATCCTGTCAGTTACCCCAGGAAGGGGCAGATCCCAAGAGGGAGACCTGGGAAAACTGGGCCTGAGAGTGCTTTGGGGCTCCAAGGATAAGATGTCCTCCCACTCCAGGAAGGAGAAGGCAGGCCTGGTGAGCAGGGAAGGGGCTGAGAATGGGGCTGGGGGCACTCAGAGAATGTCCCTGCTCATGTGGTGCGTTTCTCCCCAGCCAGCCTTCATGCAGGTTTTGTCTGAATGGTCCCACCAGATTCCAGCTCAGCTGTGAGCAGTTAGGGAGCTGCCTGTGTCCTCACAGAGCAGTAGAGGGAAGACCCACATCCCCAGCCCACCCTCCAGGCAGTGCTGTTGGGACAATGGGGGCTCCGTGGGACTAGAGGCCATCAGCCTCAGGTCAGATGGCCACTGGAGAGCTGTGGGCTGAGTTGGGGGCTATTTTTAGTTCATTTCATTATTTAGTTGCACATTGCTTTTTACATCATTTTAATAATCTTTTTATTTCTTTTAATGTACTTTATTTTTTTAATGAACTGCTATAATATTTTCTTTTCTCTTTGTTTTCTATTTCTTCGGCTTAATAAACTGAGTGCTGGGGCCCCAGGGCTCAGAGGAGAGCTATGCGGCAACCCAAGCAAAGAAGGCTGGACGCTCTGCCCTCTCTGATTGGACCCCCTGTTCCCCTTACCAGATGCATCTTGTCCCCAGTAGCGCCTCCTGACTCTTAAAAACTTCTACCTGTGGAATTCAGGAGCCCTCAGGCCAGAATTCCTCCCGAGGGTGATAATAATACCTATACTGATAATACCTCTGAACTAGGGAGATGATGGTAGCACTTACTATGTTTAAAATTAGAAAGGTAGTACGTGCTCATTATCAAGAAATGCAAATACAGAAGGGTATGAAACTAAAAAATGTGTGTCCCCCAACTCCCCCAAATCCTAGCTCCAGACTCAGAGTAACCTTGCTAACATATATACGGAAATATATCTGTGGCATATGCACATGTCCATTTAAAATTTGGTAGGTAACGTCAAATTGTGCCCTCAAAACCTCTAGGCCAATTTATATTCCTACCAACAGCTTATAAAAGGGCCCCTTGGGGCTTCCCTGGTGGCGCAGTGGTTGAGAGTCCGCCTGCCGATGCAGGGGACATGGGTTCGTGCCCCGGTCCGGGAGGATCCCACATGCCGCGGAGCAGCTGCGTCCGTGAGCCACGGCCGCTGAGCCTGCGTGTCCGGAGCCTGTGCTCCGCAACGGGAGAGGCCACAACAGTGAGAGGCCCGCGTACCGCAAAAAAAAAAAAAAAAAAAAAAGGCCCCTTTCCTTTGTCCACACCCTCACGAGCACAGCAGAGAGTCTAAACCAGACCTTTTGAAATTCTTTCCGTATCAGACTGCCCCTGCCCTGCACCCCTCCCCACCCCTTTCTCAGGCTGTTTGGATTCAGGAAATGGGGTTGAGGTGAGTGTTTGTCCATTAATCTAGGGAGATACAATGTCCTTGGCTGGACGAAGCTCCTGCTCTGGCTCCACCCTCCAGGCAGGCTGTGTGCTGTCACCTTGAAGGTCCAGATCCGGAAGCAAATGCCAAGGGGCTCCCTTTAGCTCAGCAGAAGCAGTAACTTACCTACTCAAGCAGAAGACCCCCAGGCATGCTTGAGAATGGGTGGGTGCCTACCTTCTTGTTCATGTGGGCAGACAGCCCACTGCGCACCAAGTGTGAGTCATACTTGAAGGTCCATCTGGGTTTTTCCCAAAGCTAACCCTCTCCCAGTGGGAGCAGGCAGAGCCTTCCCCTCCATACTCTCCCACCACATCTGACAGCGTTGCATTGCTCCGGCGAATATTCCCAGTAGCGCGTGTACGCCCAGCACTGGACTGTGGTTAGGATGCTGGGTCTCCCTGCCAGCCCACCGCAGGTGGGGTGCGCAGTAAGTGGGTGAGCAGGAAGGAGGTGGGTGTCAACACTGTCAGTTTCAGACGTACTCCATCTGCATGTGAGAGAGATGAATGAGAGGGCGGTCCAAACTAAGGTGTAGCTAGCAGGTGGGACAAGGTGGCGGCAGAGCCAGAGATGAGGAGAGAGGAAAGTGGGCAGAGCTGGCTGGAACGAGGCCCTGATGTTCCCCCGGACCAGCTGTCTCATGAAGGCCTAACGGCGGTTGAAAGATGAGAACTAGTGGCCGTCCCAGACAACTGATTTGAGTACTTCCTCTCTGAGTTAACTGAATATGTATCTTTGACCTCAAAAAACAGCCCTGGGACTTCCCTGGCAGTCAGTGTTTAAGACTCTACCCTTCCACTGCAGGGGGCACGGGTTCAATCCCTGGTCAGGGAACTAAGATCCCGCATGCCATGTGTGGCATGGTAAAACAAAACAAAACAAAACAAAAAAATAACCCTAAGTTTCGTTACTTGGAAGTTAAGACAGACTCCAACTTCTTCTCCTGCAATGGTGGGGCTCTATGCGACAGAAGCCACCAGAGAGGGAGATGTTAGTGGGCTGTAGCCCATGGTGCCAGGTGCTTGGATAGATCATCTAGGGTCTGCCTGTTGTGGTGGGTGAGGGGTCCCTGACAGGGCAAGAGGTCCCTTATACCCCAGCTGCCCTCGAATGGAACAAAATACCTCCTTTAAATAGAGGCAATTTGAGTCAACAAGCATCCCTTTAGCTATAGACTGGCTTATCCCACACCCATTCAAAACCTCCTTTCCCCAGCCAGTCTCCACTCTAGAGGCTGAAAAACGAAAACCATCTTTTTATCTTCCGTAGCTGTAGGTGACTTTTGACCATGTCCTGGCCCATTAGACATAAGCAGAGACCTGTCTGTGTTTCGGGAAAAACCTTGTTTTTTAATAAATGGGATAGGTATATCTGGCACCATTCTTTCCCTCTGCTGCCCACCTTGAATGGGGATATGATACCTGGAGCTACAGCAAACATATTGTGACTCTGAGAAAAAGGTCAAGAAAAATACAAGATGTTAACCCTAATATCATAGTGCTCTAAACCCATGCCAGCTACTGACAACCTCCAGTAAGCAAAATAAATCCCAATTTATTTAAGCCCTTATAAGTTAGCTTTTCTGTTTCTTGTTATTGAAAAGCATGCCTAAGTGATAAACTTGTTTATGGATGTTTTCAAAGGAAGGAGGCTTAAAGGAGCCCCTCAGACTTTACAGTTGAACAGGGGAGGAGTCAGCACAGCCCTCCTTCTAGGAAGGGAAATACACGGAAGGATCTCTCTCCAGCAAGACCTGGGCCTCCTAACCCCGCTCAGGGGCCCCGCGTTTGCCTCATCAACCCCCAGGTGAAGGGCCCTATATTCACTCAGCGCAGGATAAATCTAGGCCCCTGGGCTGAATGCCAAAGAAGTGAAAGAGACAGCTTCACCCCGATGGTCCTTCTGCCCCTCTGTTCCCTGAGGATCCCACGTGTGCTCCTGACATGTGAGCCAGGTCCTGGGCGTCACGGCCAGGTTGACGCTGTAGCTGCTGTGGAGGCAGCTTTTGTCTGCCGTTCCCTCAGCCCTCCTCCTGGGCATCCTCTGAGCACTGAGCCCCATCTCATGAGGGTTTCCAGACAAACTCTGGTGATCCAAGCAATGCGGAAAATAAAGAGCAAACCCAGGGATAAGCAGTGAAACAAGAGTCTTCACCGTGTTAGCCCTTTGCCACCTTTGTGAGGGGATGTTAATCCTCTAGTTAATCCTTACTAATGTTTCTTTCTCTCTCCTTCAAAGGTTCCTCTGCTTTTCCTTCTTGGCCTGCCCTCCAAGTGTCCTCCATCCTTTATTCTTCTCACTCTCATCCTTTATTCATTTTTATGGCTTCTAAATCTCCTGAAACCCTGGGTCTCTTTCCCCAGCCCAGATGTCCTCCTAAGCTCCAGCCTCAAATGCCCAGCTATTTCTTGCACATCTGCACCTGGGCTCTAGAAACTTAATATACCCAAAACATAAATTTTTCTTGTCCCCAAATCTTCTCCTACCCCTTCATGTCTTAATGGCACCAATACCCACTAAATTAATTTCCTGTTGCTGCTATAACAGATTACCACAAACCTAGTGGCTTATAACATAGTACATTTATTATCCTACAGTTCTGGGGATCAGAAATCCAAAATGGCTCTCACTGGGCTAAAATCAAGGTGTTGGCAGGGCTGCATTCCTTCTGGAGGCTCTAGGGGAAAACCCATTTCCTTGTTTTTTTTCCAGCGTCTAGAGACCACCTGCATTCTTTTGCTTGTGGTCCTTTTCCATCTTCAATGCCAGGAATTGTATCACCTTAACCTCTGTATCCGTCATCACATCTCCTTCTCCAAAAGTCTGGCTTCACTCTTTCACTTAGAATAATTCTCTGGATTACATTGGACCCACCTGAATAATCCAAGATTATCTCTCCATCTCAAAATCCTTAATTTAATTACATCTGCAAAGTCCCTTTTGCCACTTAAGTAACATTTTCATAGTTTCCAGGGATTAGAATGTGAACATCTTCAGGGGGTCATTACACTGCCTATCACACTCACCTAGACTCTTCCCTTTAATGATAATCGCTACCATTTACTGAACTTTTTTTGTAGTTCAGGCTCTGGGCTCTCTTTTTTTTTTCCCCCTAAGTATTTTCATATACTACAGAGACAACACAAAATGAAAAGAGGCCTTTTGACTCCCAAAATTCAACTGGTAGGAAGCAAGCTAGGAAACCACTCAGCTGCAAACACATGTTAGCTTTCATGAAAAATGAAGGATGACACAGAGGTCAGAACCAAGAACTCAGAAGGGAAAGCCAAGAGCCATGATGAATCATTCCATCTGCCTGGCAGGATTTCAGAATTGCTATGGACCACTTTCCCCCTTTTTGAATAGCTATTTTATGCCTTTCCCAAAGTGTATATTGGGTGTGTAGTGGGGCGGGGCGGTGGTCAGATAACTCATCTCTTTGTTTAACTGGTCAAGAGGAACCTTTCATGTACTGAAGGAACTGCACCAGAGGAGCCTTATCTGCACCTGGACTTGATTTAGATGATGAGATACAGCTGATGCTATAATGGGGCAAGACTTCTGGGTCTTGGGGGGGGTGGGGGTGGGGGTGGTGAGTGTATTTTGCACGTGGAAGGGATGTGAATGCTAGGAACCAGAGGGCAGAGGTAGCCAGCCTCCACAATGGCCCCCAGTGATCCCGGTTTCCTGATAGTCACACCCTTGTGTAGTCCCTTGAACACTGCACCAATAGCATATGGCAAAAGTGATGGAATACCACTTCTGAGATAGCTTATCAAAAACTGTGGCCATTGTTTTGGGTGTGCTACCTTTCTCTCTGCCTCCGTCTCAGATTACTCACTCTGGGCAAAGCAAGCTACCATGTTGTGAGAGGCCCTATGCAGAGGCCCACGGGGTGAGGAAGAGAAACCCCCCTGAGCCAGAAACACCCAGCTAAGCTGCTTCCAGAATCCTGATCCTAAGAAACTATGTGAGATAATATGTTCATTGCTTTATGTCACTAAATTTTGGGGTGATTTGTTATGCAGCAATAACTATTTCAAGGCGCTAGAGAAGTAGAACTGAGGGGATCATTTAAACCGATTCCACTGTTCAAATGTCCTCAAACAGCTCTGTTGACTGGGGCCTCATTTGTAGCTGTTTCCGCTGCCAGGATGCCTTATTTTCACATGGCCAACTTTCTTATTCAGTTCTCTCCAGAAAGGTTCTTCTGGCTGCCCAACCCAAAGCAGTGCCTCTGTTACTCATCCACGTGCCTTCCTGCAGTGATTCTCTGCTTGCCACTTATCACTCTGATATGTTTGTTCGCTTGGTTTTTTACTGTCTCCCCCGCTAGAATAGAAGCCCCATGAGAGCAGGGAGCTAGTCTCAAAACAGTGCTTGGTATAAATAAATAAGCCCAACCAGCTCTCATTTCCTGCCAGCACTTTCCTACAGCCAACCCTCCTGTTTGACCGAACTGAACTACTTGACATTTCTTTTCAGTCATTCTGTTTCACACATTGTTCTTTCTCCTAGAATGCTTTTTCCCTTCTTCTTCAATTGACGAAAACCTACATATCTTTTAAGAAAGTTCAGCCTCCTGAGTCAGGTGTCCCTCCTGCTTGCTCCCATATCATCCAGAGCTTTCCCCACCCTAATATTTACGATCCATAAGGTGTGATCAAATGTCTCAGTGTCCGTGCCCTGCCAGAGGCTGAACTCTAAAGGGCCGGGGCTGTGTCTCCTTCACCATTGCATCGCCAGAGACCTAACAGAGTGCTGAGCCTGTGGCAGTACTCAGCAAGCGTTTGACAAGTGGAGAGATGAATCACAAGAGAGGGAAAAGCCCTGTGAGAGGTGGCTGGCATTGGCATGTACCCACACCGCGTCCTTGCTCCTAGGGCCTCGCTCTACCTAAGTGAAACTCACTGTGTGAAAAGATCCTTGAGAGAGCCAGGTGAATTGTGGGCATTGGAAATATCCCTGGGGGCGGGCAAAGGAGTGACCTTGGTGGCCAGGCACTCAAACCCCAAGGTGGGATGTTGCTGCTTCACCTATCCCCCAACTCTGGATTGGATGGGTTCTGTGGAGCTTCCAGTGGCCCTGGGACTTCAGTAGACTAACAGACTGCGCTACCATCTTCCCTGCTCTCCTACCACATAATGGTTGGAAAGCTAAGTTGGGGGTGGTGATGGCATTGGTGATAGGAAGGAAGGTATGAATTAGAAACAAAGTGGGGGAGAAGAGGAGCCACTGCTGGCTTAGATGATTTAAGACTCTCCCACTTTGAAACTCCTAACAGCCCCGTGGATGCACACATTCCTCCCAACCCCAACATAAAAAGCCCTTTCTCGGGACAAAAGCCCTGTCACTGAAAGCACTTATTTAACAACAATAACAGCAAAACACACAAGGTACAAAAACATTTTTCTCAATTCAACAAATATTTATTTTCCTGAAAAAGCAGAGCTATATAAAGAAATAGAAAAATGTGGATATTTTTTTCTTGTTTTTGATTGAAAAGCCTATTGGCATAACCAGGAGAACAACATTGCCCCAGTGAGCCAAAGCACAATGGGAAAGCACTTTTAAAATAGAAAAGAACTCTAATATATAAATACACCAAGGTAATTTTAAAACACGGTAGAGCCTCAATGCTTGAGTACGGGATGGGTCTCATGCTCACAGGCAACTTGTGTTGTGAGTCCCCAGTGGGCTGCCTGGGGATACAGTTTAATCCAGGGTGAGCCTCCGTCATCATGTTAATAAGCCATATGATATAGGGGCACATGTAAAGCTATCATAATAAAGATAGACCTAACTAGCAAAAAACACTGAAAAGTCATTTAGAAAGCAAATGAGAGTCCAGACAGCCAGCTTTGGGTTAGGAAAGAACACTCAGTTTCCCCATCTGTAAAATGGACTCGGAGACCTTTACTGTTCCTTCAGATGCTAAAAGGCTGTGATTCTAAAGGGGTTACTCGGGAATCCAAGAGCAAATATGGTGGAGGAGATATAAAAATCCCATTAGGGTCCTTATGGGTACCTCCATTAGAAACAAAGGACCAGGCCAAATGAATTGCAATCCCAAAACTCCTCTAAGGAAAACCAGTGGGCCCAGCCCAAATCCTAGCAGGAGTGTGTAACCTGTGTGCCATGATTCCTTCACAGGTTTCAATCATTTGTGAAATTGATCTCTGCCACTGCTGTGATATATTTTAGTGACGTACGTCATGCAGAACGTGGATCTGGGCAAGTTGGGTGAGACCGTACCAGGCCTATCGCCAAGTGGAGGCAAGAGGCTTTGCTGAACATGAGAGAACTTTGCCGGGATGGTGTCAGAGAGAGAGAGACTACTGCAGTGGTGACAAGCCGGGTGAGTAGGAGATGACTGCAGATACTTTCCTGGACTGGACTGCAATGGTGAGTGCAATAATTAAGCTGACTTGTTTAGTGTTGTTTTGAGTTCTTTCAGTCCCTTCGAGGATACTGGCAACAACTGTAGTATTTGAAAAGGAGCCATTAACAGCGTAAAGAACGCCTCGGTAAGAGGGCTCCGCAGAGGACAGTTTTCCCCAGGTACCTGCCTTACTGCGCAGAGAATGAGGACCCTAGGGCTCACTCTCTGGCCCTGGAGCTCTTGTCGGCCTCAGCTGCCTCTCTACCTCTTCTCCAGTCTCGGTCCCCAACCCTCACCCAACCCACACAGAAGCACCGAGGGGGACCTGCCACGCCCTCTGTCTCCCCCGACTCCCCCCAACCCCCGCCCTAAACCCACAGACACCTCTTTCGTGAAGACTATTCCCTGGCTTAATTATTTGCAGATCTTTCTCTTTTGAGTCTCTCAAAGTCCAAAGACTCTTCAGATAATTAAACCTGGAAGGACAGGAGGAAGAGACCCACCCCCTGGGCCTTTGAAATGGGCCGGGCGATTAGGTCATAACTGATCTTTATTGTTGCAGCTGAAGATTATTTACCTCATTCCCAGAGGAGTTTGTGTCACCCGCCTGCCCCACCTCCAGCTCTGCGAAGCTGAAGCTGACCTGCCTTGGGCCTGGAGCCCTGCCGTCAGCCTCCAATGAGAAACCAGGGACAGTGGCTGGCCTGTTTACTCATTTTCTCTCCTTGGGGGCCTCAGCAGTTGTGTCCCCGCCCACCACCCCAGACTTTACTGCATTTCTCACTCTCCTTGTCTCTGCCACACCTTTTGTCTTTCTGGCCCTGGCCCTCCTCCCCTGTTCAGGCCTCCTGGGGACGAACGCCCAGGGTCAGAGAGAACTGTTCAAGCACATCCCTGCAGCAGCCTCTGAGCCCAAGTTCAGAGAGCTTTCCCAGGCATGCCCTAGAAAGGAAACCAGGGCGGGAGGAATGAGTTTCCCTAAAAATATATCTAGATTTCCCAGTGGAGGGACGAGTGGGAGGGTGGAAGACAGGGCCATGGACTACACTGGACACTCAGCTCCTCTCTGAACCCGAGGTGAGGAGGCTACTACTGGAAAAAAAACCTCCCTGGAAAAGAACGGAAAGAGAAAAATTCTTCTACCCACAGATAAATCTCTGAGGGCTGTCCTGGGCCATGGAGATTACTTATATTATTATTTGTGATAATAATACACTTCATAGAGTACTCTAAAATATTTTTAACTGATTTCATTCTGCTCATCAGCATGACCTCATTTGTCTGGGGCTATGAGGCAGGCAAAGAAGAGCTCCACGTCCTAAAAGAGAGAACTGGGAACAAGAGCCAGCTAAGTGACTTGCCCAAGTCAAAACCAGAACCCTAGTGCCCTGCCTCTCCACCTCGGATCATTTATGTGGTTTCCTTGTGACAATATGGGGGTCTCCTCTGGGAGGTTGTGACTTTCACTTTGCTGGGTTGAAATCCCCTGGTAAGATCACCTGGAGATGCAGAGCTTTACCTGATAGGGGATTCAAAGTCTTCTACTTCTTTTTTTAAAAAAATTTATTTATTTAATTTATTTATTTTTGGCTGCGTTGGGTCTTCGTTACTGCGCGCCGGGCTTTCTCTAGTTGCAGCGAGCGGAGGCCACTCTTCCTTGGGGTGCGCGGGCTTCTCATTGCGGTGGCTTCTCTTGTTGCAGAGCTCGGGCTCTAGGCGCACGGGCTTCAGTAGTTGTGGCTCGCAGGCTTCAGTAGTTGTGGCTCGTGGGCTCTAGAGAGCAGGCTCAGTAGTTGTGGCGCACAGGCTTAGTTGTTCCACGACATCTTCCCGGACCAGGGCTGGAACCCATGTCCCCTGCATTGGCAGGTGGATTCTTAACCACTGCACCACCATATCCTACTTCTTTTAAGTGGCAGGTCCTTCCTGGGCCCCCACTCTCATCCCATGTCATCTTGCTTTAGAGAGCGGTAACGCCTCAGAATGAAGGACTGACCACTGCTGCCATTCATTATTGCACACCCATAGTGTGCCAGGGTCTGTCCAAGAGTTCACATGAATTATCCTACTTAATTCTCCCAGTAACTCTGGGTAACTCTGATGGGATCAGAGATGTCAACCTTCCCTAGGTCACACAGCTAATAAGAGGCAAGATTTAAGCCCAGGACCTCCTGGACTCTGGAGCACATGCATTTACCTGTGAAAGATGTACTGCAGAGGAGAGATGAGAAAGTGGAGGCCCACAGAGAGAGAGGGATTTGCCAGACATACAGCCCGGGTACCCTGGCTTCCAGGACCAGAGCAGTCCCTTTGACCCATCTCAGGTCATTGGCAGCTTCCTCCTTCAGAGTCATAATTTTATCCCCCACTGCCTGCTATGTCAGATGATCTATGACCATCACCCATTTTCAGTTTATAAAGAAACTTCTTACATTAAAAACAAACCCCCAAAACTCAAGCAAACAAACAATTCCTCAAATAATTAATGAGATCTCTGAGTAATCCTCCTATAAGTGTCCTCATAGCTGCCTGATATGTTCAACTCATGTGGTCTCCCAACCCCATCCCCAATCCTTGCTGTGTTTGAACCAGGCCAAAGAAACACCAGAGCAGAAGTGGTCTTCAGCACCCAGCTGGAGTTTTTGGTTTGGCTCCCATCCCTCAGAGCTCAGTGTCGTATACAAGAGACAACCCTTCTCCTAGCTCCAGCACTGAGTCCAGTAACCTACATCTCACTGGCCACTCCTGCCCTACTACTGCCTGGATGGGGGCCATTAAGTGCTCAGGCCTCCAATCTCCAGGGCCCTCTGTCCACAGGGCAAATAAGCCACACCTGCTCAGTGAGACCTGGATGGGGAGTGCGGTGGGGTCAGGATAGCACTGAGTGAGCCTTCTGCAGACCCTGTCTGAAAAACCAGCTCTCAAAAAAAGAAAGTCCTGATCTGTAGAGATTTCTGATTTCTGCAGTTTTAAAACCCCTATGGCAGCTGATTGAAAGCTACCATTGGATTTAACACTCCTGAACATTGAACACTTGGCTCTCGTGATCTGGCATAGGCTGGCTCCAGCACACAATTGCCCCCTCCTGTGATGCCCACCCCTGACTCCCAGATGTCCTTGACGTAGGGGCAGTTTTTACGTTTTGTCTCAGTCTCTGGCAGGTGCCTGACAAACAGTCTAGGAAAACTGGGTCCCAGACTGTACATCTCCCCAAGCTCCCAGGTTCCAGCCACAGTGCAAAGAAGCAAACAGTATAAAGCCTTGATGTCTAAAAGCTTTTTTTTTCTTCCAAGGAGTTCAAAGCAGTTGCTGTGTCTGATCTTACCTCATCCTCCCAACACCCTGGGAAAGTAGAGACACAGCAGGAATGATTTTGGTACCCCTTCCCGAAAGTTGGAGACACTGAGTTCCAGAAAGCTTAGCTTGGTCAAGGCCACCAGCAGTTTGGAGCAGAGGCTAGAATGGGAAGCCCAGTTATGCCTCCCATTCTCAACCTCACAGCCCCTTCCCCCACTCTGCCTTCTCATGACCCCATAGCAGGAGGCGGATGGGGATGGAGAAGCATGAGATCTCCCTGTGGTTTTCCCAGACAGAACAGAGGTCTCTACTTCCCAGCTCTCCCAGTCTTAGACCACACACCCTTAGCTCCTCCAGGGGAGCTGGCCTGACAGGCTTCCCTTGGGGCTGTGCCAGCTCTGTCTCCGCTCATTAGCAGGTCTGTTTCCAGGTGGATCCACTGTGGGGTCATTAAAGCAATAAACAAGTTCCCGATGGTGGGCTGGACCTGGCACCCACTGATCCCTGCATTGTGCAGAGTTCCAGCGGGCCCACACAGCCCCCGAAACAATGTCTCACTTCCTCCCAGGAAGACGCAGACCTGAGCCAGTCTCCTGGGCTCGCCCACGTGCTCTGGCCAAGTCATTGTCTTCAAGTCAGACCGGTCCAGCCATTCCCATGACCAGGGTAATTGCATCCTCTTTTCTGTCCAAAAGTAGGAGGAAGACAAGGGGCTGGGGCCAAAGAACCACAGCTCCCCTAAGGTGCTGCTGCTCAAACCCCCACAGTTTCTGGTCCTCACTGCCCACCTGGATTCCACGCGTTAGCCTCTTCCTGGAACAGGGTGCAGAGAAGACTCTAGAAACAAATGCAGGGCAGGAGCCCTAACCAAGCCTCTCAGCCCTCTTGGCACCCTTTTTATATGCTTAGCTAGGATTGTTTCCTTTGTCTCCAAATGGTTTGTATATGTATCTCTCCCGGGACGGAGGGGTGAGTGGTGGCAGGTCCATGAATAATGTGAGCAACAAGGTCATCCAGCCTTGCAAAGAGTCGTTCGCCCGCTGGGGAGGAAGCTGGCCAGCTCAGGCAGCTCCTTCTCAAGGGATTCTACTGGGTCATCGGTGGGGCCCTAAGCCACAATCACTGCCAGTCTGGATTTCTTTCTTTTAAACAGTTCTATCTGAGATTTCCTGGGTGGAATGATGTCTTAGGGGCAGGAGAGGACCTGGGACAGAAGGAGCTAGGATCCGAAAAGAGGATGAGACTCCGGTGGAGAAGAGACCAAGAAGCCTAGGCCAGGAGCTTCATGTACAGGCCAGAGAGCCTGGGCCTGTGGTCCACAGGATAAGTGTGGAGGTCTGGAGGCGGAGGTGCCAGACAGTCTGTGTGCAATCTCTCAGCCTTGTCAAGACCCAGTGAGAGCTGGTGAGGCTGATGTGTTTAGTCGAGGGCCAACTCTGCGTCAGCTGAACACAACTTGCTAAGACTGGTCAGCTTTGACCTCAAGCCCTTACCTGGGAAAACACAGACAGCTTATCCTTAAAGCCAGCTGGTCAGGGGTACAGGAGGTTCTGGATTGTGGAGGCTGGTGAAGAAAGGTCTGGCTGGGGGTGGCAGGTGGGGAGGACATGCTGGGAAAGAGACCTTTCCCAGAGAAAGGAGCCCCTGCTGTGGGATGGCTTTGGGGTAAAGATGTTGGTAAAGGGGGGATGCTGAAGGGAGATGGGAAGATAGAGACTGAAACCAACCTCAAACTCTACTCCTTCAATGTAGGATGTGGCCAACGTTGCCTTTTTTTCTTTTTATTTATTTATTTATTGCCGTTTTTTCTTTTTAAATTAACTTTATTGAGGTGTAATTTACTTAAAGTAAAACATACCATTTTTAGATGTATAGTTTGATAAGTTTTGACAAATTTTTAAACCTATGTAACCACCACCACAATCAAGATATAGAGCATTTCCATCGTCCCCGAAATGTTCCCTCTAACCACTGGCCCCAGGCAACCACTGATCGGTTTTCTGTCACCATAGACTAGCTTTGCAAATTCAAGATTTTCGAATAAATGGAACCATGGAGCATGGACACTTGTGTCTGGCTTCCCCCAGTTGTTGCATGAACCTGTAGTTTTTCTTTTCATTCCTGAGTAGTATTCTATTGTGTGACTTCACCACAATATCTTTCTTTATACTTGTTCATGGACACCTGGATTATTTCCACTTTGGGGCTGTTATGAATAAAACTTCCTTCAACATTAGTATAAAAGTCTTTGTGGGGCTTCCCTGGTGGTGCAGTGGTTAAGAATCCGCCTGCCAATGCAGGGGATACGGGTTCGAGCCTTGGTCTGGGAAGGTCTCACATGCCGCAGAACAACTAAGCCCGTGCGCCACAACTACTGAGCCTGCACTCTAGAGCCCGCGAGCCACAACTACTGAAGCCTGCGTGCCTAGAGTCCGTGCTCTGCAACAAGAGAAGCCACCACAATGTGAAGCCCATGCACCGCAACGAAGAGTAGTCCCTGCTTGCACAACTAGAGAAAGCCCATGCACAGCAACAAAGACCCAATGCAGTCAAAAATAAATAAATAAATTTATATTTAAAAAAAAGTCTTTGTGGGTATATATTTTCATTTCTCTTGGGTATATATCTAGTAGGGGAATTTTGGGGTCATATGCTAAGTGTATGCTAATTTTATAAGAAATCATCAAAATCTTTCCAAAGTGGTGCATTTTATGCACCCATCAACAATATATGAATGTTCCGGTTGCCCTGCGTCCTTGCTCACACTTTGCATTGTCCATCTTTTTTCTTTTAGCCATTCCAATAGGAGTGTAATAAAATCTTGTTGCAGTTTTCATTTGCATTTCCTTGATAACTAAAGATGTTGAATATGCCTTATTGGCCATTCACAGATTTTCTTCAGTGAAGTTCTTATTCAAGTATTTTGTCCATTTTTTAAAAATTGGGTTGTTTGCCTTATTTTTGAAACATAAGAGTTCTTTATATATTCTGAACACAAGTCTTTTGTCAGATACATGTATTCTAAATACTTTTTCCCAGGCTGTGGACTGTGACTTCCTTTATTGTTTTCCCAAAGTGTCCTTTGAAGAGCAGAAGTCTCCAATTTCAATGGAGTCAAATTTATTGTTTCTTTTTTGGTGTCCTTAGAAATCTTTAATAACTCCAAGGTAACAAAGATTTTCTCCAATGTTTTCTTTTAGAATTTTATTATTTTTGCTTTTATGTTTAGGTCTATGATCCATTTCTAGTTTATTTTTGTATGTGTTATCAGGTTGTGGTCAAGGTATATTTTTTTCCATAAGACTATGCAGTTGTTCTAGCTTCATTTGTTGAAAAGATATCCTTTCCTCTTTAAATTATTGTGGCACCAAGGAGCCCGCATGCTGCAACTAAGGAGCCCACTTGCTGCAACTAAGACCTGGCACAACCAAATAAATAAATAATAAATAAATAAATATTTAAAAAAATAGGCTTAGCATCATATTTTAAAATAAAGTCATGGGAAAATAAATAAATTCATTAATTACTGTGGCACCCTTGTCAAAATCAATTGCCAAAACATGTGTAGGTCTATTTATGGACTCTCTGGTCTGTTTCACTGCCCATCCTTATACCAACACCACACTGACTCCATTACTATAGCTTTAGAGTATGTGTTGAAGTCAAGTCCTACTTTGCTCTTCTGTTTCAAGATAGTTTTGGATGTTCTAGGTCCTTTGAATTTCCATGTAAATTTTACAATAAGCTTGTCAATTTTGGCAAAAATTACTGGGTGATTATCTTGGTCCCTGGGGCTGCTATAACAGAATACCATAGACTTACCGTAGGCTTAAACAACAGAAATTTATTTCTCAGTTCCAGTCCAAGATAAAGGGACTAGCAGATTCAGTGTCTGGTGAGAGCCTGCTTCCTGGTTCATAGATGGCCATCTTTTTTTACTGTGTCCTGACATAGCAGAAGGGGCAAGGGTTCTCTCTGGGGACTTTTTATAAGGGCACTAATTCCTTTAGTGAGGGCTCTGCCCTCATGACCTAATCATCACCCAAAGGCTTCACACCTAATGCAATCATTGGGATTAGGATTTCAACATGTGAATTTGGAGAAGGGGAGACACAAATTCAGTCCATAGCAGTGATTATGATTGGGATTGCATTGAATCTATAGGTCAGTTTTGGGAGCATTAACATTTTAACAATATTGAGTCTTCTATCTATGAACATTGCATATCTCATTTATTTTTTTAAAGGTAAAATCTTCAAAAAATTATTTATTTATTTTTGGCCGCATTGGGTCTTCGTTGCTGCATGCAGGCTTTCTCTAGTTGCAGTGTGTGGGCCACTCTTTGCTGCGGTGCGCAGCCTTCTCATTGTGGTGGCTTCTCTTGTTGCAGAGCTTGGGCTCTAGGCATGCAGATGTCAGTAGTAGTGGCACGCAAGCTCAGTAGTTGTGGCTCGTGGGCTCAGTAGTTGTGGCTCGTGGGCTCAGTAGTTGTGGTTCGCGGGCTCTAGAGCGCAGGCTCAGTAGCTGTGGCGCATGGGCTTAGTTGCTCCACAGCATGTGGCATCTTCCTGGACAAGGGCTCAAACCTGTGTCCCCTACTTTGGCAGGCAGATTCTTAACCACTGAGCCACCAGGGAAGCCCTAGTTGCAAAGATTTTGTTAAGGCTTTGTGTCTATGTTCAAGGGATATTACTATGTAGTTTTCTTTCCTTGTAATATCTTTGGTTGTGGCATCAGTGTAACTCTGGACTCATAATGAGTTGGGAAATATTCCTTCTTCCTCTGCTTTCTGAAACAATTAATGTATTATTAGTATTATTTCATCCTCAAATCATTGATAAAGTTTTGCAAGTTTTCCAAAAAATTATGAACTCAAGTCTTTAATAGATAGAAGGCTATTCAGATATTCTATTTCTTCTTGGGCCAGTTTTCTAATGTGTATGTCAAGTAATTTGTTCATTTCATGTAAGTTGCCAAATTTATTCTAAAAAGTTGTTAACAATACTCCCTTCTTATCCTTTTAATGTCTACAGGATTTGAAGTGATGCTCCCTCCTTTTCATCCTGATGTTGGTAATTTGTGTCTTTCCTCTTTTGTTGTTGATCAGTCTAGCTAGAAGTTTATCGATTTTACTGATCTTTTCAAAGAACCAGCCTTTACTTTCATTGATTTTCTTCATTGTTGGTCTGTTTCCTATTTCACTGATTTCCACTCTTATCTTTATTATTTTCTTCCCAACATTGCTTTTTGAAGGTCATAGAAGGCATAGGTTCCCACTCTCATCTTCAATCGTGAATCATGGAAGGTCTGAACGGAAAGGGATCTTAGTCATAAACTTGTCCAATCCCTTCATTTTATAGGTGAACAGAAATCTGAGGGGGAAGGAATTTTCCTCAGGCTACTTAGTTTTTTTCCAAGGCCAACTCATTTATTCATTTATTTATTCCTTCCTTCATTAATATATTCTTATTCATTCATGTAAGACATATTTGTTGATCTTGTACTATGGGTCAGAGACTGCTCTGTTCTAAGAACAAAGTTGAATAAGTCACAGTCTCTGCCTTGAAAAAATCTCCCAGCCTAATGATGGAGATAGCAAGTAATCAGACAATTACAATGCAGTGCCAAGTGCCATAACAGAGGTGTTTTCAGGGTGCCATGGATGGCTGGTGTGAAGATAAGGGTGGTCAGTAAAGACTTCAGATAAGACATTTTAAATGGATTCACCAGTCAAAGTAACTCTTCTTCACTCCAGAAAGAGCTCTGCGAATCTACAAACTATTTGTTTTAAACAAGGCAAATAGAAAGCAGTGCAAATCTCAATAAGCAGTCATCAATTAATCAATTAGCTAATTTTGTGTCCAGCATCATGATATGAGGTGTGGGAGAATACGAATTATGCAGATGATTAAATCATGCTTTCCAGAGAATAAATATTCTCTCAGATTCCTGTTTACATATTGATTTTCTTTTTTGCAGATGGCTGATCCCATCCATAGACGGTAAATATATGTCGAAGCCATGGAGTTATCTTACTGATACTGACATCTTATCTATTATCTATCTCCCTACCTATTGCTGCATAAAAAATTACCCCCAAACTTTGCATCTCAAAATAATAAACACTGTTATCTCACACAGTTTCTGAGGTTCAGGAATCCAGGTGTGCTTAGCTGAGTGGTTCTGGCTCAGATTCTCTTAGGAGGTCTCTTGGGAAGTTATCAGCCAGGGCTGCAGTCTCTGAAGACTTGACTGGGGCTGGAGTGTCTGCTTCCAAGCTCACTCACATGGCCGTGGGCAGGAGGCCTGAGTGCCTTACCACATGGGCCTTTCCACAGGGCTGCTTGACATGGCAGGTGACTTCTCTCAGAGTGAATGATCCAAATGCCAATCTGCCTTTTATGACCTGGTCTCCGAATCACATATTGTCGCTTCTACCTTATTCCGTTCATCAGAAATGAGTCACTAAGTCCAGCTCACACTCAGTGGAAAGGGATTACAGCAGGGCAAGGGCATGCACACCTAGAGGTGGGCATCACTGGGGATCCATCTTGGAGACTTACTACCACAGATATCCTCACAGACGGACTACAATTTGAAGAATCTAGAAGCTTAGTGACATTGAGATTGAAATGGCCAATTCACCTTTGCCTCATTTTCCACATAGAACTGCAAAAAAGGACCTAATTCTTAGAAACGAAATTATTTCATAGATCTAGTTACATCCTAAAATAAAAAGTAATAGGAGTTTAGGGCCAAGACGGAGGAGCAGAAAGACCCTGAGCTCACCTCCTCCCACAGGGACACCAAAATTACACCTATTTACAGAGCAACTATTGATGAGAAAGACTGGAAGACTACCAGAAAACAGCTTCTGCAACTAAAGATACAAAGAAGGAACCACAACAAGATGGATAAGGAGGGCAGCGATGTGGTATAGTCAAGACCCAGACCCCCGGGTGGGCGACTCACAAACAGGAGGATAATCACAATTGCAGAGGTTCTTCCTGAGGAGTGAGTGATCAGAGCCCCATAGCAGGCTCCCCAGCCTGGGAGTCCTGCACCAGGAAGACGAGCCTCCAGAATGTATGGCACTGGAGGCCAATAGGACTCATTTCAGGGGAGAGCCAGGGGGCTGTGGGAAATAGAAACTCCACTCTTAAAGGGCACACACAAAACCTCACATGCTCTGAGACCCAGGGCAGAACAGTAATTTGAAAGGAACCTGGGTCAGACCCACCTGCTGATCTTGGAGAGCCTCCCGGAGAGGCAGGAGGAAACTGGAGCTCAACCTGAGGACAAAGACACAGGCAGTAGCCATTTTGGGGAATTTGTTCTACCATGAGGACCCTGGCGCTGGTAAGTGCCACTTTGGAGTCCTCCCTCTAGCCTATTAGGGCTGGGACCCAAACCTGCCCACCAGCCTGTGGGACCCAGTACCGGGATGCCTTAGGCCATGTAACTAGCTGGGCAGAGTCTCAGCCCCACCCACCAGCAGGCCTGCTGCCTTAAGACTCCTTGAGCCCATAGCGGCCCTGGAACCTGGGCCTGTGCAACAGAGGGCCCAGGACCCAGCACCACACACCAGTTCACTGGCACTAGCCCCGGAACCTGTAGGGTCCTGCAGCCAGGACACAGCTCTGCCCACCAGTGGGCCAGCACTAGCCCCAGGACCTGGCCTCACTCATCAATGGGCAGGCACCAGCCCTGGGATCCCACGGACCCTGACCCCACCTGCCAACAGCAGAAACCAGCCCTAGGACTACCATAGCCTTGCAACCTCCCAAACCAGGACACAGCCCACCCACAAGCAAGCTAGCACCAACTCCAGGACCCCCTGGGCCCCAGCCCCACCCACCAGTAGGCCCATACCAGCTCCAAGACACCTTGGGCCCCTCAGCCAGCTGTCCCAGGATCCAGCCCCACTCACCAGCAGGCCAACACCCCAGACCTTGCAGCCAGCCACGTCAGGAACTGGCCCTTCCCACCAGCAGGTTGACACTAGATCTGGGACCCTCAGACTCACAAGCACCCACTGCAGAACCCAGCTCTACCCACCACTGGGCCAGCACTAGCCCCAGGATCCTTCAGGGCCCTGTAGCCAGCACCCCTGTGACTCAGCCCTGGCAACCAACCAGACCAGGGGCCAGCCATGCCTACCAGACTGCCCACAGTAGTCAGCCTGCCACCAGAGGAGGCAGCCCAAATATAGGGCACCCCTATGCAGCCCAAATATAGGGCACCCCTAGAATATATAGCTCTGATGATCACAAGGGAGAGCACTGCTGGAACGTATAGGATCTTCAAAAGGCCATTTCTCCAAGGTTGGGAAATGTAACCAACCCACCAGTTACATAGAAATAAAAATAGCAAATTAGGCAAAATGAGGTGACAGGAATATCTTCCAGATGAAAGAACAAGGTAAAATCCCAGAAGAACTAAGTGAAGTGGGAATAGGCAATCTACTCAATAGAGAGTTTGAGGTAATGACTGCAAAGATGTTCAAAGAACTTGGAAGAAGAATGGATGAACAGAGTGAGAAGTTAGAAGTTTTTAACTGAGTTAGAAAATATAAAGAAGAACCAAACAGAGAGGAATAATACAATAAATGAAATTTAAAATACACTAAAGGGAATCAACAGTAGATTAAATGATACAGAGAAACAGATCAGCAAGCTGGAAGACACAGTAAGCGGAAATCACTGAAGCTGAACAGGAAAATGAAAGAAAGGAATAAAAGGAAATGAGGACAGTTTAGGAGGCCTCTGGGACAATACCACGCACACTAATATTCACATTACAGAGGTCCCAGAAGGAGAAGAGAGGAAGAAAGGGACAGAGAGCATATCTGAAGACATAATAGCTGAAAACTTCCCTAATCTGGGAAATGAAACATCCAGGTCCAGGAAGCACAGAGTGTCCCAAATAGGATCAGCCCAAAGAGGACCACACCAAGACACATTGTAATTAAAAATGAAAAAAAAAAAATTAAAGATAAAGAGAGAATATTAAAAGTGGCAAGAGAAAAGCAACAAGTTACATACAAGGGAGACTATCAGATGACTTTTCAGCAGAATCTCTGCAGGTCAGAAGGGAGTGGTAGGATATATTTAAAGTGATGAAAGGGAAAAACCTACAACCAAGAATGGTCTACCGGGCAGGACTTTCATTCAGATTTGATGGAGTGATCAAAAGTTTTACAGACAAGCAAAAGCTAAAAGAGTTCAGCACCACCAAATCAGCTTCACAAGAAATGTTAAAGCTTCACCTCTCTAACCAAAAACGAAAAGGCCATGAGAAACATGAAAGTTACAAATGGAACAATCTCATTGGTAAAGGCTAATACACCGTAAAGGTAGTATAAATCAGCCATGTATAAAGCTAGTAGGAAGGTTAAAAGACAAAAACAGTAAAATCAGCTATATCCACAATAAGTAGTTAAGGGATATACAAAACAAAAAGATGTAAAATATCATGTCAAAAACATTAAATGTGATGGGGGTGGGAGGAGTAAAAATGGAGGGTTGTTAAAGTGTGTTTGAATTTAAGAGATCAGCAACTTAAAATAATCATATATATATATATTGCTATGTACAGTGTGGGGAATATAGTACATAACGATGCATTACCTTTGTTATAGTGACATATCGTAACTAGACTTATCGTGGTGATAATTTTGAAATGTATAGAAATACTAAATCACTATGCTATGTTGTGTTACAGGAACTAACATAGTGTTGAAGGTCAATTATACTTCAAAAAAAAAAAAAGGCCAGGGCAGAGGGATAAATTGGGAGATTGGGATTGACATATATACACTACTATATATAAAATAGATAACTAATAAGAACCTACTATATAGCACAGGCAACACAACTCAATATTCTGCAATGGCCTATAAGGGAAAAGAATCTAAAAAAAGAATGGGTATATGTATATGCATAACTGATTCAGTTTGCTGTACACCTGAATCTAACACAACATTGTAAATAAACTATACTCCAATAAAAATTTTTTTAAAAAGCAAACAAATTCATAGGAAAAGAGAACGGATTTGTGGTTACCAGAGGCAGGGGTGGCTGGAGGGGGAATTGGATGAAAGTGGTCAAATGGTGCGAACTTCCACTTATAAGACAAATAAGTACGAGGGATATAATATACAGCGTGATAAACACAACCCACACTGCTGTATGTTATATATGAAATTCTTGAGAGTAAATCTTAAGAGTTCTCATCACAAGAAAAAAAATTTTTTTTTGTTTCTTTAATTTTGTATCTATATGAGATGATGGATGTTCAATAAATTTTGTGGTAATCATTTCATGACATATGTAAGTCACATCATTATGTTGTACACCGTAAACTTATAAGTGCTGTATGTCAATTGTATCTCAATAAAACTGGAAGGAAAAAAAAAGTAATAGGAGTTTTTACTGAGAAACCTATCCAGCCCCGTGCTGGGAGAACTACTTTAGATATTAGGAGGCAACTTCAAGGAATCTTCTGGAAGGATGTAACTATTATCCTTTGATAGTTTAGAATTATACAGGATTATGACTCAATTTATTTATTTTAAGGACTGAAGACAGAAAGGAGTGGCGATGAGGGGTATTATGGACTGAATGTTTGTGTCCCCCCAGAGCACACATGTTGAAGCTCTAACCCCGCAGTGTGATTTGGATGTGAGACCTTTGGGAGGTAATTAGGTCTAGATGAGTTCATGAGGGTAGGCCTCCATGATGGGAATTAGTGTTCTTATAAGAAGAGGAAGAGAAGAGAGATGAAAGCTGTCTCTCTTCGCCAAGTACAAATACAGGGAGAAGTCAGCAGCTTACGGGCCAGGAAGAGAGTTCTCATCAGGAATTCAATCGGCTGGCACCTAGATCTTGGACTTCTAGCCTCCAGAATTGTGAGGAATGAATTTCTGTTGTTTAGGCCACCCAGTCTACAGCATCTTGTTACAGTAGCCTGAGCAGACAAAGACAAGGGTTTACTGTCACTTGATTGGGTAGAAGCAAGACTAAATTCACAGTGTTAGGATTCTACTGAGCTTTCAGTGGTGGAAGGACCTGCAGGCTTTCACAGCAGCCTCTGTTTGCAGAGGCGCCGGGCTGATGGCAGGGAGCTCCAACAGCTGAAGAAGTAACTGAAAGTGTGACTGGGGAGCATGAAAGTAACCATTTTCAGGGCCAGCTTGGAGTTCTAAGTCAACAATAGAAAATTTGGAGAGGAATCACATTGCTGGTGGAGGGGTGGGGTCAGTATGGTCATTGGTGTAGATTCCTTTGATGAAAGATAGTTTTTAACAGAATAGGTTCTTCTGTTTGCATAGTTTTTTCATGAAAAGGATTTTTAAAGTGGGAACAAGAGCTAAGACCTAGCTTACTTTTCCAGGACTCAAGAAAACAGGACACAGCGAGGAGGCTTGTACAGTCATGAAATGTGGCAGCTCATCCACCCTCATGCACCCTGGTGACAAGGAAACGTTCTCTTTCTTGCCTACAGGAGCAACCCAGCAGGGATATATCTAACTCTTCTCTGAAACTTCTCAGAAGGACACGATTCCAGGCTCACCTCAAAAGAAGGGAAAGTTTTGGAGGAGACCTACATGCTAAAGAGAACCGATTCAGCTACTGTAACAAAGGCCAGTGTCATAGTGTCTCGGTTTATTAGTCTCTCCTGTAATTTTCCAAAAATAAGCTGTACAGAGCTTCAGTATCAGAGACCCAGACTCCTTTTTTAATGCCCCATCTCATGGTCTGAGATACCTAGTACAGCTCCTGCCACCATAAGGGAGAAAGAATGGGCAGATTACTTCCTTTCTTGTTAAGGACATGACCAGAGAGTTGCATGTATTACTTTGTGTAGGTCCTATAGGGCAGCACCAGGAAGTTGTATTATCACTTCTGCTTAGGTCCTATAGGGCAGAACCTAGGCACGTGGCCATGTTTAGCTGCAAGGGAGACTAGAAAATGCAGCCTTTTGATTGGCAGTCAGTTTCTCAGCAAAAACTTGTATTATTCTAGAAGAGAAAAACATCTTGTGGGAAAGCTGGCAGTCTCTGACACAATAACCTCTTTTAATCTTGCATGGAAGGAGGGCAAATCAGATTAGTCATAGGTAAAGATACTTTTATTAGACTATAAACTTTATGATGGCAAGGAGACTAGCTCCTTTTGTTCTTCACTTTGTCATCATCGCCTAGCACACAGTTCATGCACATAGTAGGTTCTCAATATTTATCAAATACATGAACGAATGAGAGACAGCTAAGGTGTAAGGATTTCAGAAGACCCTCCACTGTGCCTCTTCCCAAGGACTTTTGTTGCAAGGATCCAGAGAACTTGGTTTCTTGTCAAAATTAAACCTGAGGAGTTATGCTGGGATTCCTTCCCGAAGCGAAATTCCTACCCACCACAGCCACCCTTACAAATAGTGTGGTTTCTTTACAGCCTTGGTCTAACATCTAGTGATGGTTAATTGTTAGATGATGCAGTGCACATGGAGCAGTCTGATGGCATATGATGTGAGAAAGCTAGGCTCTTCCAACAGTTCTAATGTGCTATTACTATAAGCAAACCTGATATCTTCCGGGGAGAATTTTATCCCAAGGTGTCTTATATTACACAGGTTAATTCTCATAGATGGGAGGAGCCAGCTTTGGAGCAAACTGGGCATCTATTGGGAATTGCTGGGAGGGTCAGCTCAAGGAGGTACAGCCTCTAGCCTCCTCAGCTTGGGGGCTGGGTTAGCATCCCAGCTCTCCCCTGAGGGCTGTGTTTCCAGCCTCGGCATTTAATAAGCTGAGAGAATTGAAAACAGTAAAATATGGAAGATAATACAACAGTCAATAAAAAGATAAACTAAGAAGAAATAAAAAGATGCTAAGACCAGTTCTACAAAAAGGCAGCAGGCAAAGTGATAATATGAACTAAAAACAAACCAAATAAACTAAAAAGAAATTAAAAAATGGAACAAAGACACGGTAAGGCAAAGGTTAGAAACAGTAGATGGAAAATAAGAAGATAATACAATAACAATAAATCTAGAAGATAAGATGAAAGAGTATAAAATATCTAGAAGAAAGAAAAAACAGATTAAAAATGACTGAGATAAGTAAAATCATTAAAACCAGAAAAATAAAAGACTAAAGGGATTAAAAACAATAAAATGTATTCAACCGATACCAAAAGAAATAAAACATTTAAAAGACTGGTCTACGAGGGAAGAGAGTAATAGCTCAGTTTTGTTTCAAGTTAAAATAGTGCTGCAATGCAAGTGCAAAAGCCTTCCCCTTCATGCAGACACATTCTCTGAGTCCAGGCAGCCTCAAGGTTGTGCAGACCTCCCAACCCCGAAGCATCCATGGTTACTTGCTAGGGCTGGTCTAACAAAGTACCACAGAGTGGGTGGCTTAAACAGCAGAAGTTTATTTTCTCACAGTTCTGGAGCCTAGAAGTCCACAATCAAGGTGTTGGCAGAGTTGGTTCCTTCTGAGGGTCACAAGGGAAGGATCTGTCTCAGCTCTCTCTCCCTGGCTTGGAGGTGGCCATCTTCTCCTTGTCTTTCCTCTCTGTGTGTGTCTGCATGCAAATTTCCTCTTCTTATAAAGACAACAGTCCTATTGGCTTAGGGCTCACCCTAATTATTCCATTTTAACTTAATTGCCTCTGTAAAGACCCTGTCTCCAAATATGTCACATTCTGAAGTATTAAGGGCTAGGATATAGGAATCTGGGGAAGGGCCCATAATAGCATCCCTCAAAGGAGTTCCTGGGAGGATACCCTCCAGGCAGAGAGATAAAAGCAGAGAGCAGAACCTTTGACTTTTTGCCTAGTTTGGGGCCTCTGACCGGGCTGAATTTTTTTCTCCTTGATTTGGGTTTCTGATTAATAGTCTTCATTTCACTTGAACCCACAGGGCAGTAAGGCTGAGCCCAAGAAGGATAAGACTGTGGAGTCCCTGACCCATTTTGTCTCATGACATCAGGGCTGCTGGGAGCAAGAAATGTCCTGGCAGCCAGTCTCCTGTGCCTAACGGAGAAGCCCACCCACAAGGCTGGGCTGGTGTGCCTAGCTTCTCCTGCCAAGACACTTCTGCTCTGGCTACAAACACCTTGTGATATCGAAGGTGCCTTCTAATTCCCTGCGAACCCACAGCAACGATCTCCAGCTGGGTTTTGGCGCTTGTACATGACTGTCTTCTGCCTTTTCCAAGCAGGGGAGCCTTGGAGAGCTGGGCACTGGAACACCCCACTCTTAGGAATGAGTGTTCTGTACTTGGTTTCTCTCTGAGGTGGAGCTCAGAGCTGTGTGCAGTGGAGAGAAGCCTGGAAAGTCCTTCCCCTGGGGAAGAGGAAGCCCTGACTCACAGATGACCTAGCCCAGATCACCTAGTTCAATCTCCTCCTTAATGGATGAGGAAATAGAAATCCAGGAAGGAAAGACTTGCTCCAGAGTGTTCTCTCCCTCCCCCCTCAACACGCACATTCACTGGGCAGGCAGGCAGAGCCCAGCCCCCAGGCTGCCTTCTGACAGGGCCAGCTTCCAGGGCCTTCAACCTGTGCAGCCATACATGCCCTGCGCTTGATTTAATGCTGCTATCGCCATCTTGAATTCTTAATACTTTGAAACAAAGATGCCACGTGTCATTTTGCAGTGGGCCCTGTAATTTGTGGCGGCCAGTCCTGCCCCTCGCCCCACTTCCCACTGCGTCCTGATGAGGAAGTAAACACAAGCCACCCAAGCTCTTTTTGGCCACGAGCTGTCGGGAACAGAGACTTTGGGTACAGTTCTTAGCACAAGATAAGCCCTTCAGAGAAGGAGGAGGAAGGGAGGACGCCTTTGCTTCAGGTCCAAGGCTGTCCCTCTGGCCTCGATTCCTCAGTGAGTCCTCAGCTGGGGCACGAGCCTCAGTCACCCACCTCGAATCTGCAGCCTGCAGACTTGGCCTGTCCTAGCCCTGTTCTCTTCAAAATCCCCTCAGTCTCCCCGGCAGAAACCCAAGGGGGCGGGAGAGGGGAGGGATGAAAGGAAAGTGAAAGTATCAGCCTCTCTGGATGGCCCTTCTCCTCCTCCTCCTTCCTCCTCCCCCCCGGTTGCCATGGAGACCAGAACAAAGCCTCTCTTTCCCCTCTTTTCTGGATTGTTAATTGTCTTTACTCCATGGTGCCTTTGTTAATTGTTGCCAGTCCCTCCCAGGATGAGGATCTAGGTCTCCTCAAGACAGGAAAGAGAGTTAAAAAAAAAAGTTAGGGGGTGGGGGTGGGGCAGTATAAGCCCCGGGGTGGGGTGGAAGTGAAGAGGACGAGGCTGCAGCAGGATTTTCTAAATTGCCCAGGCTTCTGGGAAGCGGACACCCTCTTTACCTCTTTCACTCCGTCCCTCAATCAGCTGCCTTTTCAGGTGGGGCCCGATGGCCCTCCTCTGAAGGAAGGGATGGGAAAGAATAGAGAGAAGAAAAAAACAACCATTGTGTGTACGTGCACGTGTGTGCGCATGCATGCGTGTGTGTGTGTGTGTGTGTGTGTGTGGCAGGTGCCCTCTCAGAGGGAGGTGGCTGTCCTTGCACTGCACCCATTCCAAGTTGACCATTGAGACATGTGGTCTGCTTTTTATCCCCAGCATTTAGGACTACTAGTAATTAAATTTACAGAGAGAATGCCTGCTAGTTCTGGAGGTGAGAATGACTACTCCAGCCCTCTTCCCCCTGCTCGATTCCCCATAGTAGCTACACATGTGAAGAATAGAGCAAAGATGTTTTAGAAGCACGCACGTGTGTGTGTGTGTGCATGTGTTTGTATATGTAAAGGACTCAAGTCATCGGCACTAGTGCACTCAAGAGCACATGCACCGAGTGGGGTCCCTGTGTGTGCACACGTGCAGTTGTGTCGCGGGGGGTGGTATGGGTTGAGACCTCTGTCCTTCATTGGGAGAAAGTCCTCCCCTTGGGGGACGGGAGGCTGACTGTCACGTAAGAAGCAAAGAGCTGTTTCTACTTCTAGGGTCTAAGCTAGAATCTAGGCTGTTAAATAATACTCAAGTGTTAGTTTGTATGGTTCAGAGTCTAAGGACCCCATAAGAAGTGAAGCAGGGTGGTATAGTAGAAAAAGCATGAACTTGAGGGCCAGAAACCTGGATTCAAATGTCAACTCTTGCCCCTTCATTATGTGGTCTTGGAAACTTCCCTTCCTCTCTCTGAGTGTTATTTTCCTCATCTGTAAAGTGGAACTGTTGCCATCTTCACAGAGGTGTTGAGAGATTAAAGGAGATCACGCGGGACTTCCCTGGTGGTCCAGTGTCTAAGGCTCCTGGTGGTCCAGTGTCTAAGGCTCCACGCTTCCAACGCAGGGGCCCAGGTTCAAACCCTGGTCAGGAAACTAGATCCCATATGCATGCCACAACTAAGAGTTCTCATGCCACAACTGAAGATACCGCATGCCACAGTGAAGATCCCGCATGCTACAACTAAGACCTGGTGCAGCCAAATAAATAAAAATTAACAAAAAAAAAAGGAGATCATACGTATAAAGTACCAGCCTTGGTACCTCTCCTTTCTGTGCACAAAGAGAGGACCGGAGGAGATGGTTCTGGGAGGCTGATTCCTTCCAGATCTTATATTCTCAGATTCCAACAGGCAAATGAAACATTCTATGAATCCACCTGTTATCTTCCTGATCAGCTTCCGTACTAATCAATACTGAGGGCAACTCTCTGGAAAAACTTGGGTTAAACTGAGTTAGAGGCCCACCAGCGTCAGCTGGAAGGGAGTGCCTTCTCTGAAAGCCGAGGCCCACCTGAGCGAATACTACTGATTCACTCCTGACTCAAATGTCTGACTATAGGGACCTAGAGAGGCACTTCCTCGGTCAGTGGGAGGAAGAGCTGGTGCCCAGACAAGCTCTGCTAGGCTGGGCCTACCCTGACCTGACCCAAGCTACAAGCTCCCTCCTCTAGGCTGCACAGAGAAAATGGCCCGTGGAAGGTGCCGGTGGTCTTGCGGGGAAACAGGAAGGGCTTCAGGCAAAGCAGCCAGACAGGGATTTCCATGTGCTCTCAGCTCACTTCCTCTCCTGGAGCTTCTCTCCCAGGCCCTGCTCCTGTAACAGTGAGGAAAGCAATTCACAAGATTCTGCGAATTTAATCCTTTTATACTTCTCCAACATGCATTTACATTTTACACTTTGTCTCTAACCTTGGAGGTTAAAGCAGTGTGGAGAACCTCAGCAACCCCGGACACTGCAGCCCCCACCAGTGTCTCAGGAGCATGCTTGCCACCCCACGAAGTGGACTGGAGACCACACTCACTGAAGCCAGTCAAAGGCATTCCTTCAGCAAATTTATTTTGAGCATCTCCTATGGGCTCTGGAAATTAAATGGAAAGTAGAGCAGACAAGTTTTTTCCCTCACAGAGCCTACAGTCTAAAGTGGAAACAGAAAAGCACAAGAAAACAGAAGACCGATAAAATAAGTAAATATCAATTGTTGTAAGTGATATGAAGGCGGCAAATGGGGCCTAGAAGAATAAAGGTGGGAGATGGGGGTACGGGATGATTGTAGGTGGGGAAGGAGGAAAGATGAAGGAAAGGACATTTGTGTTGAGAGCAGAGAATGAAATGGAGCCACTCTGGGAAGGGCAGGGTTTGGGGAGGCACTTTCCAGGTAAAGAGGTATTTATAGGGTTTGAGGTCTGGTTTAAGGCTGATACTTTAATATGGGGATTGGGCAAATTTTGTGAGATAACCATTCAGGATTGAAGGACACAGCAAGGGGAGGGTCTTGAAAAATAAACAATTGTTTGATAAGCTAGTGGTTTGCCAGGTTAAACAAACTATTGTCCTGAGAAGGGGGCTGTTTGAGCGGTCTATTGTTCAGATAAATTGATTTTCAGGAAGTTCCTGAGGCAAATAATGAAGTTACTTACTGGTTTACAGTCTTATCTTGCCGGGCAAGAAATTTCTGGAACAAATATTAAAGTCACATCAATGTAAGCAGCCTTAGTTAAATTATGTGGCTGCAAGTAGTCTCAGTTCTCAGAAGCAGCAAGGCTGTGGTAGTCTAGCTGAGAGATGACGATGGCCTGGGCTGGGGTGGGGACAGTGAAGACAGAGAAGTAGATGGATTGGAGTATATTTTTGGAGACAGAACAACAGCACTCACTAAGTGGATTAGATCAGAAAGAAGGAATCAAAGATGACTCCTAGGTTTTAGGTTCAAGCCACTGGGTAGGTGGTACGATTTGCTGAGATGGGAAAGATGGTACAGGGTATAAAACAGGCTTAGGGGGGTGGTTATAGGCTCAATTCTGAACATGTTAGGTTTAGGATGTCTGTGAGTCCTTGGGTAGAAATGTCAAGTGTATGGTTGGATACGTGGAGTCCTGGAGACTTAAATAAAAAATTGGGAGAAACATCAGTGCCTCATTTGTATTTAAAGTAATGGAAACAGTTAAAATTTCACCCAGGGAGAGAAAGTAGAGAGAAAGGAAAATGAGGTACAGGAGAGCCCACAGGACACACCCACCTGGAGACAACGGTGGAGGAATAAATATAAACAAGGGAGGCTGAGAAAGGGCAACCAGCGAGGTCAGAAGAAATTCAGGAGAGCGTGGAATCCTGAAGTGTTTTAAGGAGGGAGTGGTTAAACGTGTACGTTTGATTGGTGTTCCCAGGAAATAGTGTTGTAGTATAGAAAGACCTAGAATCTTCAGAGTCAAATCACTTCCTCCCATCACTTACTGGCTATGACTCTGAGCTTCATTTTTCTTACCTAAATGGGGATGATGATACCACCCTCACAGAGTTGGGATAAGGTACAAATAGATGTTATATAGGAAAATAGTACTGTGCCTAAGACACAGTCGGCAGGTACTATAAAGATCCCAATTCAAGTGGCAGTGATTGGGAAGGGTGGACACCAAGGAAGTAAGATACAGTGGGCGGGGATATTGGAGAGAGGAAAGCCCACTTCCCACCTCTCCTTTCTTCCTGTCTCAATTTGCCACAGCTAAGGATAGCTACAAGGAGGGATCCATAATGAGACTGCCCACTGAAGCTGATCAGGGGCCAGAGAAAACAGCCTGACATATGGAAAACACAGGTATGCTGGCTGGGAGGAGGAAAGGTTTGGTGGCACCTGGCTTCATAGTTTCTGAAAGGGCTCCATCCACAGTCGTCCAAAAGCCGGACTCTGAAGAGTTAATGTTGACTTCCCTCGCCTCCTTACCCCCACCTGTTTCCTCCTTTCCATCTTCCTTACCCCCAGCTCAGGCCCACATTATTTTTACCCTGGTTACCGCCATTGTCTGGTCACTGGCCTCCCTGCCTTCAGTTAGACTGATCTCATCGGAGGCCCTGCTTAGAATTCCTCAGTGACTGACTGATTCCCTTCAATCAACCAATTGATCGACAAATATTTATCAAGGATCTGCTCTTTGCCAAGACCTGGCTAAACACAAGGGAGCCGGAGAGACACATCCCTTCCCTTGTGACGCTTACTGGGGAGTCAGACAAATGAACAGTTACCATATACTATCTATGACTGGGGGGCTTCCCGAGCCCATACATAGGTGGGGTACCTGACGCAGATTTGGCCATCAAGAGGGGCTCTGGAAGAGTATATATCTGGGCTGAGACCTAAAAGATGAATAAGACAACTTAGCCAAGGAAGGTGGTGGGGAATGATGAAATCCAGAGCCTCAGGAAGTCTTAGAGCCTGGCTGACCATCACCTGCTGAGATGCTGGCCACCTGCACCGTGGGCACAGTGTTATTTGCAGATCCAGGATTGCCAGGCCTTTAATCTGCTCTACTTTCCAAGATGCAGTTCAGATGACACCTCCCCCAAGAAGACTCTGACCTCTGTCCCAGACCCTAGTGCTCTTGATGGTCTCCACGCCCCATGTGCCTGGCTGACCTCAGCACTCTTCCACTCTACTGTAATCACGTGTTCACTACCTGTCTCCTTCCAGGAAGGGCAGGGCATTTCTCATTCATCCTGGTGTCCCCAGCACTCATTTGGGCCAGGCATAGCCATTTAATAAATACATTGATTTAAAGGAATTCCACCCCCCCACCCCCTGCCATATCGAACAGGTCAGGGAAAAAAATAAAAGACTTGAGAGAGTGCAAAATGACAGGACTAGGGAGTGGTCTGACACATCAGGAAGCAGTCTAGCTGCAGGTGGGATCAGGTTCCTCAGGGAGGTTCTGAAACGGTTTTTAAGAAACCCTAAATCCAGGTTATCTGTCTGGAGGGGTTAGGAGACTGGGAGTTGGATTGACAACTTCTGGGGTCTTGCTCTAAGGAGCGAAGATCCTCTATAACGACCTCATACCTGGGCAGTGAGAGTGGGCAGAATCCACCTCTTTCTTCTATTCCTTCCATCCATCCCCTCACTCCACTTCCACCCATCTCCGCCGCCCAGGAACCTCAGCTCTTTCCTTTCCAACAGAGGATTCCGGCTGTTGATGCCTGGAGGGACCTGGCTGCAGGGAGGAGGAGGGAGCTCTCTGTCCCTCCCTCCTTCTCCATCTCCCCACCCTTCCTCCCTCCTCCTCCCTCCTCCTCCCCCGGCCCACTCTCTGTCTCCCTCCCTCTTTCTCCTCTGAGGCTGTGGAGTCGCCTCGCAGCAGCGAGCAACGAGCGCCCTGTTCCCAGTCCCGGCTTGGAACTTAACTGTATGAGTGCGGGTCCTGGAACCCCGGCCCCGGAGCTGCGAGTCCGGGTCTGAACCTGGGGCGCAGCGGTCAGCCTCCGAGGCCCTGATTTGGGACCGAGCCGAGGCTCTGAGCGCGGAGCGGGAGAGCCGGGCGGGCCGGCGCAGCAACCGGCGAGTCAGGGAGCAGTACCGCGGAAGGCAGGGAGACGGCCGCGAGCTGAGGGCAGAGGGCAAAGTGCAGAGAGCGACCTGGCTCGGCGGAGGGCGCCGCCCGGCCGGAACCGAGCTCTCCGCCCCGGACGGCGGCCAGTAGTGGGGTGCGGACCCGGGGTCGCCACGAGTCCCGAGCGACTCCCCGGCCGACGGCTGGGGGCGTGCCTCCTCCCAGCCCAGCGGCCCCAGCCCGGCGCGCCCGTTCGTAGCGTCGCCGGGGCATGTGAGCGGGAAGCCCAGGCTGCCAGCCGCGAGGACCCGGACGGAGGAGTAGCAGGAGCGCGGAGCCGAGAGCCTCGAGCCCAGCGCCCGGCTGAGTAGTAAGTGCGCCCCCTCCGTGCCCAGAGCGCGCCGCCGCGCCCCCCTCTCCAGCCCTCCGAAGTTTTGACACTCGCGACCTCGCGTTTCTGGGCACACGCCGGCTCTCTTCTCTGCGAGTTTCCATCCTTTGCAAAGTTTTTTAAAAAGGAACGGACCCCCACCTACCCCTCACTACTCCGGCGGTGGCGTCTGTTCGCGGGCAGACCCGGCTCCTTGTGGAGAGAGGTGGCAGCCTGGTAAGGCCGTGGGTGTCTGTTTCTGTGTGCGCACCACAGGAGCCGGGCTTGGGGTGCCCCCACCCCCCCCCCCCCACGGCCGCTTCTCGCCCACCGGCCGGGGGCACTAGGTCTTTCTCACCAGCCTGTCTGTGCGCCCAGTTCAAGGATTTCCCAGCGGGAAGCCGAGGCGACCAGTGCGCGTCCGGCCTGGGGCTCCGGTGACCGCACCGAGGCGCGGATCTACCCCTGCCCTAGTTGTGTGGGGTGCCGGGGGCCAGCCACGCAGCCCCTCTCACCCTTCCAGATTCGTTTCCCAGCGGACCAGCCGGGCGCTGCATCCTGTTTGTTTTCTGCTCCGGCTGCTCCAGTTTCACCCCCCTCTCTCCTCCCACCCTAGCCTTCTTCTTACCATCCCTCCACCTCCTGCCTTTGGATGTCGGAGGTGAATCGTTTCATCCCTGTCTCTGTGCAAAAGCAAATGTGCCTGGGGGTAGGGAGGTACGGAGGTGGGAAGGGGGTCTAGTCGCTCTGTTACCAGCGGCTCGCCATTGTTTTCCCACCCCGCGCGTTCTGTGCGTAAACACACACATACACACACGTACACACACACACACACACGTACATGTACACACACACGTGCGCGCCGGCTGCTTCCAGTCCCCAGACGCGCAGGGATCGCCCGCGGGATTCTCCCATCTGCCCGCCTGGTCTTCCAGTCTGGAGGTGCTCCATTACTTAACTGGAGCTGGGGAGGGCAAGAGACGTGGGGGTTGCCGGAGAGTCCCGGGCGGAGCCGCGAGCTGGGCCTGGGCGGGAAGTGAATTTTGAACTTCAGCCCTGGACCTTTCCGGGAGGACCCCGAGCGCACGAGCGGCGGCCTCCAGCCCTGGAGGGCCGACGGCAGCTGCAAGGACTCCAGCGGCGCTCTTGGCAGCCGCCTCCGTGACAAGGGCTAGGAGGAAGCCGAGGAGTTTTCCTGGGAAGTTTGCTTTGACTCTGGGAATTTCCGGGCAGGGCGCCTTGGCGCTGGCGCTTGAAGGGGTCTGGCGAAAGACAGCCAGAAAAGATGCTGCTGCTCTGGGCGGAGTTTCCAGAGATCCTGCTTTCTACTTGGGGAGTGGCGCTCGAGATGCTGGGGTTCAGCATACTTTGGTCCTAATTTCCTGTCTATGGACAGTGTGAGCTTGGGCGAGTCCCTTAACTTTTCTAGATTTTCTCCTATGCAAAATGGTCAGAGTTATGCACACATCTTTGAAACTGGCATCTAATGATCAGTTAAGGGATACTGGTTTGGAAGGTACGAATGCCAGGATGGTAGTTGGACCATTGCAAGCCTAGCTTAGAGGTTAAGAGACAGGGCTCTGGAGTTGGATCCCAGATACTGCCACTGGAGACATGGTCTTGAGAAGTTTAATCTTACTGCTCTGTATCTGCTTGCTCATCTCTAAAATGGGTTTAATATGAACAGTACTCACTTCATCGGGTTGTCTTAATAAAGTGAAGCTCATACAACAGTACCTGGCACATAGTAAGTGCTGGAGAAATGTGACCTGTTATTGCCATTATTACTTAGCTGACTTTGTACAGACCCCAGAAGAGCATTTTGGGGTTGTGCTCATTTAATCAATTATAATAATTGTCCACTTTTGGGAAGGAAGAAACCTCACACCTCTTCCCACCCTTTCCTGATTTTAGCACCTCCCTACTCCTTGCATAGTTCCACCTTGTGAAGTCGTTTTTTTTTTTCTTTTTCTCCTTCCTCTCTTCTTCCCTCCCTCCCTCCCTTTACAACTTTTGTGAAAGGCATTTTATTCCCTCCTTTTCCTCATTCTTAAAAATAAATCTTGGCCCAACTGTAGTGTTCTCAGTGGAAATCAGGCCCCAGGAAGGAAGCATATCCCCGAGAGTGTCCTGACCTGGGCTGCTGGCTCAGGATTGGATGCGCATTTGTGTCTCTGGGGCTGAGAGGAGCCCCAGTGTCTGCAGCCCTGGGGAAGAATCAGGTGGGATGGGCTGAGGATGTTCCAGGGGGAGCTCTGCTCCCGAGGTGGCATCTGTGTTGCCTGCTGCCGGGGCTCACTTGGGAACCTGGAATATCCCAGCTGCCTGGGCAGACTGGATGTGGGATTTGGGGTAAGTAAGGGGCAAAAGTTTCACCTTCAACTTTCAACTTGCAATTGGAGTGTTTACTAGGAATTTGGGTTTGTCGTAAGCTTCTTGTCTGATTCTGGACCCTGCAAATGCACAACACAAGTAAGGGGTAAGCTGTGTGACAGTGAGGAAGAGCAGTTAGCTGCTGCCCACCCACACTGCCTTGGACAATGGACTCCTCTCTCTATCTTATCTGACCCTCTAACCCCATCACCAGTCATGGGAGAGGATGGCCAGGAGATTGGTTCTTGGAGCTTGGAGATCCTGCAAGTAGGCTCTCAGTGATGAGAACCAGCATTGCAGTCACCCTCATTCATCCCTTTAACAGAAATTTGTTGAGCTCCTATTATGTGCCAGGCCCTGTGCTAGGCAGCAGGGCTTCAAGGGTGACCAAGACAGGTAGTGTGCCTGCCTTCAGAGAGCCTTCTTTCTAGAGGGAGGAGACCAGCAATAAATAACTTGAAATAAGTAACCAAGACAATATTAGATCCTATGTGATTTTCAGAAATATGACATGGTGATGTGATAGACAGTGTATGTGTGGGGACAGGCAGGGGAGGTCCTAGATGGTGAGGCCAGTGAAACCTGCCCTGGAGAGAGACTAGCTCAGTCCAGGCCTGAAGGGTGAGAAGGAGCCAGCTGCACAAAGACCTGAAGGAAGGGGATTCCAGACAGACAGAGGGAACAGCAAAAGAAAAATCTCCGCAGCCAGAACAGGGTTGGCAGTAACAGTGGGGCTGGAGAGGGAGACTGGAGAAGCCAGGAGGGCCAGAGCCTGGTCACACGGGACCTGGTTAGGAGCCTGGATTTTACGGCCAGGGCCATGGGAAGCCATTGGAGAGTTTTAAGGAGGGGAGTGACATGATCTACTTTATGATTTTAAAAGATTATTTGGTACACAAGAAAAAAAAACAGCTTATTTGGTAATCAGAGTTGCCCCAGGGGAGGGAAATGGTGGCTGAGGGATGGGATGAAGATGGTGTTTTCAATGTAGATTCTTTTGTCCTTTCCAAATGTAGTACCATGTGCATGTATCAACTATGCAAAAATAAACCAAAACCCCAAACCAGAAAGCATAGTTAAAAAAGAATAGCTTAAGCCTGGAAAATGTATATAATTAAAAAGTTTTTTAAAAAATCTAAAACTGGTATCATAGTACCAATTTTGTAAAGATAATGGTATGTACATGCACGTCCATCACGCACCTACATAGATGGAAGACTAGATGGCTGCCTCAGTGTTTACAGAGGTTAATTCTGGACACTGGACGTATGGGTGATTTTTATTTTCTCCTTTATCTTCTGTTGATTTTTCCAATCTTCTTCAATTGTCATGAATTACTTTGATAAGTGGGGAAAGATGTGAAAAAGAGACATCGCTCCGGCTACTACATAAAGAATAGTTTGAAGGGGAGCAGGAATGGAAGAAGAGAGGCTGGGCAGGAGGCTCATTAGAGTTGAGATGATGACTTGGATAAGGCGGGCCAATGGGAGATCATTCTGGAGGTAGAGCCAATGGGTGTCACTAGCACACCATTGCCTAACACGATGCACTGCTCTTGCCCAGAGAGGGCATTCCACCCCCAGCTCAGATTTTGTAGTCAGGAATGCTGGGATCAGTAATGGTGACAGACAATTTCCAGTGCTGCCTTGGCTTTGGAAATGTCTTGAGTTTTATTCACATCCTTATTTCCATCTTTCCTCGTAATAGGGAGAAGCCCCATCCTGAACATTTTGCTACTATGATAATTGGCAGATTCAGGGCAACATGATATATACAATACGAAGGATTTAGAGCCAGGAGAGATGCTCATCACATAACATCTCTGAGCCTCCATTTGCCCATCTATGAAATGGGGCAACAGCAATACTTATCTCTTAGAATTTGGGAGGCTCACGTCTGATTAAGTCTGCAGCAGTGCTCCATGAATGATAAGGGTCTGGCTTTGCTGTTGCCAGACGAGTGTTTGCTTGAGCGAGGCCTGCTCCTCCAGAGGATCTAGGTGTTCCTGTCCTTGAGGGCCTGACACCTGATTCTACACAGGTTTTCTCTTCTCTGGGGGTGCCTTTTGAGATTGGCCCTTATTGGGCAGCTCCCTGAGTAGGTCACCAGGAAGCTGATGCCACTGGAAAAAGTGGAATTCAAATGCAGCTGTGCCCGCACGCCCCCTTCCCCAGCCTTATTCAGGGGTGAAGCTGAGTGTTTGAAAAGGGCTCTGTGCTGGGAAGGCCTGGCCAGGCCCACAGTAAATCGTGCTTTGAATGGGAATTATTTTTGTGCTCTGTGTTTGCTTAAGAGGGCTCACTCCTGCCTGAACTCGCTGCAGTCCTCACCCTTTGCTAGTCCTCTTCCTGGAACCTGGATATGTTAGCCAGGAAGGCTGTAACAGTGCCTGTCACCACGCGGGGGACCAGGACCCATGGAGGGTTGCTTTCATACCTCCTGTCATCTCCCTATCTCCCCACTCCCAAGCAGGAAGGCATGCCCTGGATGGGGTTCTTTGGCTGGGTGACGAAGAACCCCTTCTTTGGGTGACTGCCCCTTCCTTGGTCCTCCTTCCAGCTCCTTGGGAAGACTCAGGAGATTTGTTACAGGCCATCTCAGCAGGGCCACCTTCAGCCTCTGCCAGCTTCTCTGATCAGGAGTGACTCTGTTCTTTTTAAAAATTCAAATACTTTCTCTAAGAAGCAGTGATATGGTAATTCCCTCCTAAGAGAGGGGTGGAGTAGGGTGGATGGGGCACTCACTTCCGCTTGAGTGCCTGTTACATCCATGGGCCTAGCCAGAGACCCCTGAGACTGGATCTGCTCAAGCCTTATGATGGTGAAGGCCCTTGTGGCTCTCCTAGGAGCAGGTTTCTGTCCAGAGTGACAGTGGTCAGAACTCTGAGAGGCTGTGAGGTGAGGAGGAAGTGGCTGGGGTTTCCCCTGCCTGCTCCCAAGGTCATCAGTGGGTGAATCCAAGGCCTGGGCATGGCTCAGGATGTGCTATATGTGGCCCAGCATCTCGGAGTGTGCACATGAGGTCAAGATAGGAGAGCAGCAGGGACTGAGATTTGTACCCAAAGGTTGAAGATCCCAGCCAGGAGTGTTTTTATGGGGGAGGGGTGTGTTGGGGGGTAGAGGAGAGAAAGGAAGAAGTGGGGACAGTATCTCTAGCTGCCACCTTTTTTCTTAAATAGCATGATTACCCAGGCGCATTTGGTCACTCAGGGAAGCCTGACACATGCCATCAAATCTGAATTCAGTTCTCTTGATACACACAACAGACTCCCCTCCCCTCATCAGTGGCCTTAGCATTTAAATGGCCTTGGCACAAAGCCCCATAAGCAGCCCTAGGGATTGTAGCCAGGTTGGGGGGGAGGGTTTAGTGTTACTCCCCATCTTGTCCCTCTGTGTCTTCTGGGGACATGTCCGAGGTAGAGTGTCAGTGTTTTGGCTTGAAGAGAAGGGGCCACAGATGGGGCAGAAACACTCAGGCTCCCTTCTCCCCTGGTGGTTTGGGTCTGTAATCCCTGCCAGGCCTGGAGCTCCCTGGGGGATTCGCCCCAGCGGAGGCCAGACTGTTCTCCTCCCCTCAGCCTTACCTCCCCCAGTCCCCACCCCCTGCTTGACTCAGAATGGAATGTGCAGCCTGTGGAACAGGATGGGGTGGGAACTAGTTCCCAGAGGGCCTTGGTCCCCATCCCCCCCCCCCCCACACACAAAGCAGGTAGGAGCCTCAGGGCTGGGTCCTGCTCCTTGGCAGGGCTGGAGGTGCCCCGCTCCAATCGCAGGCCCTGTGCTGAGTGAGGGCAGAGGCGGGTACCATGGGGACCCAGGTCCAGGCATTTGAAGGAGCAGCCAGGGTGGGGGGATTTCTTTACAAGTCCAAGACGTTGGTGGGTGGCCAGTTAGAGTCCAGGGGTATAGCAAGCCAAGCAGACCCATCCACAGCTCTAGTGGCTGGGGGTGGCCTACCCCAGACCTCCACTCTCTGTTGACTTCTGTTTTAATTGCGGCTTCTATTTTCTAATTCCTATTTTCTGTAGTTTCCAAAAGTAGTACAACAATGTGTATTACTTTTGTAATCAGGATGGAAGGGATTTAAAATATATGTAGAATTGCCAGACAGGGAAACAGACAAAGTAGTCAGTGTTTCTTCTCTGGAAGCCTGGGAGTCAAGGCTTCACCAAACAGTAGAATATTCTGCAGAAAGAGGGGTCCCTGGCAGGAGGGGCAATGGTTGGAGTATGATAAGAAGGCCTGTGACACTGGACTGATACCTTTTCAGGATGACCATTGAGTAGGCCTGTGGATCCCCCCGGTGGGCTCTGGGAGTGGGGCTCTGGGCTGAGGTGGGCTGTCCAGGGACTGGGCCCAGAGGCCTCCTACATTGGCTCTGGCACCTGGGGGGAGGCAGGAAGGGGAGTGAGCTTTGGTTGAAGCTGCCCTCACGCTGACTCAAAGCAATTAACTCCTGCCTGGCCACACAAGACAGGTCCGGTGCAGCCCAGAGTGGAGGGTGAGGAGTTTCCTGTCTCAGTGTGAGGTGTGAAGCTCTGGAAACCTTGCTCCTACTGAAACACAGCCCTACTGAAGGAGTAAAGTCATTTACCCATTCCTGTGAGGCTTTGGTTCCTGGCTTGTCCCTCGAAGGGTGGGGTGGGGGGGGGTGAGGAGGGAAGGGCGAATAAAAGGTTATTGGAGAGGGACTGGAAGGAAGCCTGTGTGCAGGTACAACCAGGCTGTCCGAGGCCAGTGGGGAGAGGAGAGTGGGGAGTGAATAGGGAGCTGTTGAAAGCAGAGGGGAGGGGCCCCTCCAGCCCCTGACATTTCTCTGGCTGCCTGGCTCCCCTCTCCGTGGCCGGTGGAGAGGGAGGGTATATGCGTGTAAGTGTGTGTAAGTGGCCAGGCGAGTCCTACACCCTGAAGACCTTGATCAGCCCCTGCTGGACCCCAGGGGACAAGGCTGTGCCTCTAAGAGCCCCCAGGAGACAGTGGGGACATTAGACCAATGTCAGGAAGGCAAGGGGAGAGCGGACTGGGAGGCAGAGAGAGAGCCTGGCCGGGGCGCTGCTGAGGAGGCCCGCAGAGCAGAGCGAGGCCTCCTTTCATCCCTCCTCCCTGAGCTTCAGTTCTCCAGAGTCTCTGGTGCCTCACACAGATTGGGGGTTCAATTCCAGTCCACCTGGTGAGGGCGGGGCAGTGGGTGATCACCCTCCACCCTCCTTTCCCTCTCTACAGAGACACAGTCTCCTCCCACTGTGTCATTGTGAGCATGGGACTGCAGTCACCCCGCCCCGCACCGAGCCGGGGTGAGGGTGGAGTGGGTCCGGGAAGAGCTCTGGAGACTCAGTGGGGTCCTCTTGCTGGGGCTGGTGGGGCAGGGAGAGGGAGGCCTCTCCTCTTAGTCCGGGTGAAGGGCTCAGCTGTCACAGGTACCAGAGCCAGGAAACAGGGCAGAGAACAGAGAAAGGGGATCTGTCACATCTTGCCTGAGGTAGAGGTAGGTAGCAGAAGAGCTTTCTCTTTGGTATTTGAGGAAGTCAAGGGATGAACGTGACTGTCAAGTTGAAATAAGTATACAAGTCTGGGTGAATGGGGTTCTTGGAGTTGTGCAGTGCACAGTCTGCACAGCTGTACATGCTGGCCCTTTTGGAACTGGTTCAGAGCATCAGGTCCCTGTGGTTTCCACAAAGTGAGTTCCTTTCTCTTCTACCAGCTCTGCCTGGCCTTAGGTCCATATTCCTCAGCATGAGACCCCCAATTTGGAGGTGATTTTTGGCTATTTGTTACCCCTTTCTAGGTGTTGATTGACCTGGATTTTGGGGAACCAGAACTGAGGAGCGGGGTTGTGTGTGAGCGAGGGTATGGGTGCATTGGGCAGTTTAGAGAGGGTCTGGAGAGTTTGACCACCCTCCTTGTGGAGTCAGAGTCCTGTTTGGATAACTGGCCACAGGCGCAGCGAACCTCCTGACTCCTGAGTGAAGGCTGGCTGGGTTTAGAAGTTCTCAGATGGGGCAGGCAGGTGCGGAGGAGGGCAGGGTCCTGGCTCCCCCGACGGTGACCCCTCCCCCAGGCGCCTTTGCTGGCCTGCGACCCACTGGGTCTTCTTTATGTCCCTGCCTTCCTCTCTCCCCCTCCCATCATCAAACTCACTCATCCCTTGTCCTTCAAGATCCTGCTCTTTGATCTCTGAAGAGGTGACTGGCTAATCGGATTTACCAATCTGAATTCATGTGCTGGTGGCAAGTTAACAGGTAACTCTTGAAGCTCTTTTAACTGGCCACCAGGCCTTATCAATCCAAGGGGGGACTGTCAAAGTGGGAACCTGGGGTGGAGGTGGGGTAGGTGTTTGGGCCTGAGGGGGCTGTTCCATTGCCCGTCCACTCAGCAGGTAGGAGGGGAGCGCCTGCCTCCAAGCTGTGCCCTGTACGCTGGGGCTGAGAGACCAGTGCAGCCCTTACACAGTTTTGAGGAAGCTAAGGATTAGATATTCACTGACAAAAGTGAAGGTAGGGAGGTGCGGGGGAGGGCTGTGGAGCATCAAAGCATCAGGGAGGGGCACCACAACCAGATTTGGGCCATCAGGGGAGGCTCCCTGTAAGAGGAAACAAAATGACCTGGAGGGTGAGGAGGAGATAGCTTGTCAAGAGCGTGTCAGAGAGCAGAGAAGGTTGTAAGGACAGATGCCCCCCATGTTTTCCAGGGCCCCCACCTGGGTCTCCAAGGGCATATCCAATGGTCCTGTCCCTCACCAAGGACCCTGGGGCATCATGACTTTGCGGGGGAGGGTGATTGGTGGGCACTCAAAGACAGGGTGGCTAGGGGCTCCTGACAGCCTTGTTCGACTATGAATTGTGTATGGCAGCATGGGGGAGCATGGGTTTTGGGGTGCACGAATAAACATGGGCTGTGCGGGGGCTGCCTGTGGTGTGTGGCCCAAGTGACCCAGGGATTGGAAGCCCAAACCTCTCCCAGGCAGCTGCGGTGGGAGTCGGGGGGCGGGGATGGGGTGCAGGATTGCTAGGGCCAACTGCAAATTAGCCAGGCTGGCGTTAAATGCCTTTGCTGCTTCTCTCCTCCCCTCCTGTCCCTCCCTGCCCTCCCGAAAATCAACAACTGTGTCAACAGCGGGGTAATTGTGCTTGGCTGGCAGCCTCTGGGGCTTCCAGGACCAGGCAGGTGCTGGCAGGGGCTGCCGAGCCCCACGCTGGGAGCAGTCTGGGTCTGGCTGCCAGGGCTGCAGGATAAACAAGGCCTCACACAGGCTGGCTGGGTGGGAGGGAGGCCGCAGGCAGGCAGGAGGGAGAACAGGTGTCTCAGGAGCATTGCAGAAACAAAGGGCCTCTTGTCTCCTCCTCCCGGGCCCCAGGGAGCAGCCCCCTCCCCCCTCTCTCAGGCCCTGCCTCGAGACCAGTGGCCAGGTCAGCCAGGGGGTGCTGGGAATGAGGGAAGGGCAGGTGCTGACCTCCAGACTCCCCTGCATCTCGGTGCTTATTTTTTCTTGCTTGAGGTAGAGGTAAAACCAGTCCTTACGAGGCACTAGCCCTGGAGGCAGGGTACCTGCCTCTGAACAGATCCACTGGCCATGAGGCCTCTGGGGGTCTCAGTTTCCCACCGGAAAGACAGAAAGACCCTCACCGCTGCTGGGGCACCCAAGGAAGAAATGGATGGGAGACAGGAAAAGGACCTGGAGCTTTTTAGAAGAAAGAAGCAGCAAATGTCAGGAGTGATGGAAGGTGGGGCAAGAAGTAGGGAGACCTGGGCCAAGGGATTCCAGGTGGGATTTGGGGTAGAGTTGGCTGGGGTGCAGCAACACCCTCTTCCCTCCATAGCCCTTAACGAAACAGACCTTTACTGAACACCTGCCATGTGCCAGGCACTGTACTAGGGATGGAGAAGCCAAGGAAGAATAGCGTAGTACCCGCACAGACAGACGGACTGGAGCCAGACTGCCTGTATGGTCTTGGGCAGGTAACTTAACCCCCCGTGTCTCAGTTTCCTCATCTGTAACATAGGGGTGATAATAGCCGCTGCCTCATGGGACTGTTATGTAGGTTAAATGTGTGAAGAGATGCCTATTGTATGTAGTAAGGGATACATAAGAGAAGGCCGTTATTGTTCCGTTATTGTCCTTGTCCCTGAGAGAGTATCAGGGACTCAAATCTTGCCAGAGTGCAGGAAGCAGACAGGTAAACAAATAATTGCAGTCCGGTCAAGTGCTAGAGACTAGGGATGTCAAGGGCTCTGCAATGCCGTGGAGGAACAATCAACTCTTCTAGGATTATTAGGGAGTGATTCATAAAGGAGGGGCAACATTTGAACTGGGCTTTGAGTGAGGTATAGGAGTTTTCTGGTCAGGAATGTAGGAAGGGCCTTCCAGGCAGGGGCACCATGTGAGCTGCAGCCCTGAGGTGTGAAGGCGCCTGTTTGCACCTGCATTAGGGTCTGTGAGCCCGACAGCTGGAGGGTGACTGGGTTGGGCTGCAAAGGGCCTGAGCGACAGTGGTTTGGGCTCATCCCTTGTCTGTTCCAGGGTCAGGTGCCAACTTTGGTCGTCACTCGGTATCTTTCTTCCTCCTCCCCACACCAATACATTATGAATCACTCAGCCTAACGCTGGAATATTCTTCAGCTTATAGAGAAGCAGGATGGTTTGGTGAAAACACCATGGGGTCTTAGAGTCAGAAATTTCTGGATTCGAAGCTCAGCAGGCTCAGCGGCCATGGCTCACGGGCCCAGCCGCTCCGCGGCATGTGGGATCTTGTATTTTGAATCTTGATGTTGGGCCATTTACCTAATTTCTTTGAGCTGCATAAATTGGGGTCATGGCTTCTCCCCTCTGGCAGAGTTATGGTTGGGATTGGAGGAAAGTTTCTAGATATATAGCATTTGTCCAGTAAACAGGAGCTGTTAGGATTACTCTCTGTGTGGTCTTGCCGATGCCATAAACCTTTCTGGGCCTTGGTCTCTATCTGTAAGGGGGAAACAGTGGTCTGTCTACTTCCTTCCATGATTTTCAAACTGGTAATGGGCCAGGCTGCCCATTTCCTGGGTAGATCAGTCAGGCCCAAGACCCAGGACCAAAAGGATCAGCTGGCAGCCTTCCCAGGGCACCAGCTGGTCCTGCTGGACTGATGGAGGGAGCTGACCTCCGGTGGTCCAGCCCAGGTGCTGCTCCCTCTGCAGCAGGCAGTGGGGCTCCACATCCTGCCTTTCCCACAGGGGTGAAGCCCTCCAGGGTTCCTCTAACAATTGCTGTGCTGGTGTTTGAAGGGCCGACGGGCAGTAGGAGGCCAGTGGGCACCAGAGGAGACCAAGGCCCTGGTCTAGACTGTGTGTCCTCAGGCCCGTCACTTCACCTCTTAGAACCTTGCTTTTCCCATCCGCAACTTGGGGAGGACCATTTGGACCCCTCCTGGGATAAAACCAAGAATGCTGTGTTGCTGTGGCAATAGTCAGATGAGGACGATGACAGCTACCCTAGTAATTTTTGTTGCAGTTTCAAAATCCAGATGTGGAGTCAGACACTTAGTCACACTCCCTCGTGTGTACCTGGTGGTGCCGTCCACAGTGCGCTTCCCTCCACGCAGCTCATCTCAGGGGTGCCTCGTGAAACCTTGTCAGAGGGCAGAGAGTATCTGGCCCCCCATTTTTTTTTTTTTTTTTTTTTTTTTGCAGTACGCGGGCCTCTCACTGTTGTGGCCTCTCCCGTTGCGGAGCACAGGCTCCGGACGCGCAGGCTCAGCGGCCATGGCTCACGGGCCCAGCCGCTCCGCGGCATGTGGGATCTTCCCGGACCAGGGAACGAACCCGTGTCCCCTGCGTCGGCAGGCGGACTCTCAACCACTGCGCCACCAGGGAAGCCCCTAGCCCCCCATTTTGTGGATGAGGAACTTGAGATTTAGAGACAGGGTGGTGGGGCCTCGTAGTTCCACACTGACTGTGGGTCTGAAGGGATGGGGCTGATCCACATGACATGTCTGACCACGCAGCAGCACAGGAGGGAACCCACTCCAGGATCCTGCTGTAGGGTCCCCTGGTCTCCTGCCCTGGCATGCTGCCATTGGTTTTGAGGAACTGGTGATGGGACGGGCTAGGGGCATCGAGGAATGCCTGGAGTCCGTTGGGTCTCCTGACAGTTGCAGGGAGCCCATCCCGGGTCCAGATCTGGAAGGGTGTTTGCCTTGGCGGGGCCACCATCCTCCTCTCCTCCCTCATTTGCTACCTTGGCTGTGCCCATCGTGGGCATGACCCCATTTTCTCTTCCGCCTCTGTACTCACGTTTCTCCAGTGGCTTCAGGGTGAAGTGAGGTCAGGGAGAGAAGCTGATTCAGGAAGATGGGGCTGGGACAGTACTCTGGGGTCTCCTGGCCAGGTGGTCAGATAGCTTCCTAGGTAGCCCTGGAAACTACCTGAGTAATACAGAGGCAGAAAGAGCAGCAGTGACACTTGGATTTTTCCAAGGACCATGTACATGTTTACATATAATTTGCATATAACGAATACACTGAACACAATTTTGTAATCTATCCCCAAGCGGATTTGCCTTCTACTGTTGTTCTTTTCAAAGATGGCTGCTCCTGGCTTTTTATTCTTGTCTGGCCTCACCTCTATTCTGTTCTCCCCATCCCCCTCACAGAGGGCAGGTGATAGGGGCGGGGGGGTGGGGGTGGGGGGGCGAGATGACACAGACAGAGGGTCAGCTTTAGGTCAGCCCTGCTATTGATCACCCTCCCTGGGGTGAGCACAGAGGGTGGCCGCCGCCACTGAACACACAGGCCTGGCCTCCCTGCCGCTCCCCAGCGGCCCTCTCACCTATGAATGTGGCTCAGGGCACCTTCAACTGCAGGTGCACAGAGCTTGGCACTTAGCAGGTACTCAATAAATCTCAGGATAAATCGAGATTAGAGACAGGCAGGAACCTTGGAAAACAAAGACATACCCTGTTCAGGCTCCTTGGTGCCCAGCTTTTGTGCCCGTGAAGGACGAGGTTGATGGGGAGAAGTGAGCCTCTGAGGAGTAGATTTCTCTCCTGACTGTGGCCAAAGGAGGCATTTCTTTCTCTTCTTGGCCTTGCAGGAAATAGTGGTGGGGATGAGAGGAGCAGAAAGAAAGGGCCAGGCCTTCTATTATTTTGTTTTTCAGATCGAGAGTCTGTTAATAGCAATTTATGATGACCAGGTCTGCAGCCAAGCACATTCTGTTCTCCACTGTTGCGGGGAGACTCGCAGGGCCATGGCAAGAGGCTGGACAGGAAAGACAACCAGGTCAACACTTTTACGATCGACTGTTCGGTGCCTCGGCCTGTACCAGGGGCAGCTTTAGCACGGGGCCAGCTTGAGTCCAGTCCTGTGTGGGGATGGCATGGCCTCCCCGTGTGAACCCAAATGGCTTCAGTAAGTGGGGTGAGCTCCCCTCCCACATCATGCTCACTGAGGCTTGGGATGCAGATTGCTTTCTGTGAAATGGGGTCAGGGCAGTGACTCTCAAAGCAGAGTCACTGTAGAGTTTCTCAAGACGGCAGGGCCTGGGAAGAACCCTACAGAGAAAAGGAGAGCAGCTGTGTGGGAGAAGACCCCAGAAGAGGGGGAGTGGGCAAGATGACCACCCTTGTGGAAAGAATGGTGCACAAGCAAAACAACCCCCTCTCTGCAAAAGAGCTGAGCTGGTGGAATTTATCTCGGCGGCTGTGGGATCGGGGCAGTAGATAGAGCTCTGCGGGCACCTGGGTTCTGTGTGTGCAGGTGGTTGTGTGGGGTCCCGGAAGACAATGGAGAGGACAGGAGCAGCACCCGTAGCGCCCCCTCCACCAGGCTGGCCTCTACGCTTCCCTGGACTCATCACCAGTCCCCATTCCTGGAAGCCAGCCCCCTTCCTCCATCCACTCCTCCTGTAAGTTGGTTTCATTCTTCCCTTGATTTCCCCTCATTCCCCTCCCAACTGTTCGGCTTTGACTGGAATAGCTACATTAGCCATTCTTCAAGGGGTCAGCGTCCCCCAGGGGGCCAAGGTGCCAAAGGGCAGAGAACTTTGGTCAGTGGAGGGCTTCTCAGGGTTAGGGGCGGTGGTGCCTGATCCCCGGGCCTCTGCTTCATGGCTGGGGGGAGCCCATGCTGCTTCGGGGAGAGCGAACCACTCAAGTGGCTGTTTCTCGCATCCCAGCTATGTCCCCAAGCTTGGTGCCGTTGGATGGTTGTTGAAGGGCAGACTCGCTGGAAGGATAAGAAGCTTTTGTGGGACTCTGGAAAGAGCCAGGGCAGAGAATGTAATGCGTTGGGTAGTGGGGGAGAGGGATGTTGGGCAGTGAGAGAATGGGCCTGGTTTCCAGCTGTGAGGATTGGACTATTATCTTATTATTATCCTCACACAGCTGACAGCCACTCAGTCCTGAGACGGGTTCCTTGTCCTCTGTTCTATGGGTTGACATCCTCTTGCCCGGCCAGCTCAAGGCTCTTGCCAGGAGTTCATGAAAGGATGAACTCTGAGATTTGATCTGGCATGGATAAGTTCATTAGGTGTGTATGGAGCATGTACTCTGGGCCCAGCACCAGACTCGGGGCTCCATTAGCGACCCCTGTGTCTTGCTAAGACACATACTAGTAGGGCTTCGCTGTGCCAGGTGCTGTAAGGAACAACGGGGACTAAGCTACCAGCCGAGAGGCTAAGAGGCTAAGGAGCCCTGCTGCGGTAGAAAGGGGGGCGGGGGGCGTTAGCTTATAGTTCAGTTAGGAAGAGACCTCCAAGGTCAGAGGGAGCCTTGAATGCAGGCCAAGGAGCTAGGACATTGTTGACAGCGAGGAACCAGAGTGTCTCAGAGAACTTTCAGAATGGGTGGCTCACTCATTCGGGCTGAAACTTCTGTCTCATTATTCTGCAACAAACTTCCAGCAGAACCCTGTGCTTTTTCTTTCCATTCAAAGACATTTTTGCTGCCATCAGGTCGTGCCGAACCATCTGGTAATCAGACAACTTCCCTTCCCCTGCAGGGCTGCGGCTTCCCAGGGTGTGAGGCCAAGCCTGGCAGCCTGCGGAGGGGAGGTCCCTTTTCCTGGTCTGCCCTGACCCACACTCACCCCAGCTTTGGTCCCACAGGGGCTCAAGTGAGTGAGTGTGGCCAACTTTCCTGGGATGTGCCATTCCTCGATGAATGAGCAAACTTACTTTGTTCAGGGTTGATCAATATTAATCTCTGGAGGTCTTTTTTAAAGGCAGTGGTTTGATATATAGTTTTAACAAATAAGGTATTCAGGGATGAATAAGCTCTACCAATTCCTTATTATGTGAAGGCGCTGGGTGGTGGTGGTGGCGGCGGGGAGGAGACCAGACCCTGCCCACAGGGAAGCTGTAATCTGTCTGGGGAGGTGAGACAGGATCACGGGAAATAGCTGCATTGTGGGAACAAGCCCTTTCAGCTGAGTTGGCCCGGGCACCGGGACTGCTGGAGTCGTTTCTGTCTCCATGGGCTTGGTTTCGGAGGCTAGGTACAAGGTGGAGTCAGACAGATCCCAGTCTGAGTCCTGGCTCTGCTGCTTCTGAGCTGTGAGATTTCTGGCAAATACTAGAACTTTCTTAGAGCCTAGTTTTTTCACCTACAAAGTGGGAAAAGATTAATACCTACTTCCCAAGGTTAAAAGGATTCAGTGAAGTGATGCATATATTACAGTGTTTAGTTCGGGGCCTGCAGTATAGGAGACTCCAGTGAGTGGGAGCTGGGATTGGTATCGCGGCCACTGTGGTGGTGGCTGTTGGGGCTTGTGCTGGGGTGGGACAGTGCGGCTCTCCTGGGGCCTGTGTGGATGTGGGGCAGCTCCTCCCTTGGGTCATGAGCACGACCTCTGTGGATTTGGGAAAGGGGGAGGAGCACCTCTCCAGAGTGTGGTGGGTACAGACTTTGTCGGCTATGACACCTCTCTCAGCCTCCCACTGTATTCTTCCTTCAGGTGTGGCACACAAATGTGCTGTGCGACCCTGGCCAAGTTACTTAACTAATCTGTGCTTCAGCGTCCAGAACTGTAAAATGCTGCTGACAGTCATACCTGGTACTGAGAGGATTAAATAAAAAGGGTTCTGTGGAAAGTGTTCAGACAGTGTCTGGCACAGGGGGTGTGTCTTACCCAGGCATTGGCTGCTGTAATTATTGCTGTGGTTATTCTGTTACGGGAGTGACCCATGCACTCAAGGAAACAAGGGAATGAGCTGCTGCCCCAAGTGTTCCAGGAGCTTGGAGCAGGGGTGGGGGTGTGGGATGCAGGTGGGCCGGGGCGTGGACCCCAGTGTGTGGACCCCATTCTGCTGGCGCTGGGGAGCAGCCCAGAAAAGGGGGTGAACTCTATCACACACTAGCTGCAGGCAGGGTGTTGCCAGGTAGAGAAGAAATGATATGGCTCAGAGTGCACTGCCTTTTGTCCTTTGCCCAGTGTTGTCCCTTAAACCGGTCACTAAGGGGACAGTTCTACACCAAGTAGAATGGATTTTTGCAAAACTGGTGAAATTCACGTATAAGTTGGGATCGCTTGGAAGCATGAAACCACCACATTCACCAAACCCAGCTGCTGGTGAATTTTAATAATTCATAGTAATAGACAGCCTTTAACTAACCTTTGGACTCTGGGCCGTTGGGAGCTGCCTGCGGGAACCCGGCAGGAAGTGGAGGCTGTCCCCCGGCACCCAGCTCCAAAGCCGAGAGGGCTAATTGGGTTGGGAGTGCCTGCGGGGAAGCAGCCTTTTCTCCAAGGTCCTTGTGCTGTGGTTTTGGACTTGGAGTCAGGTGGACCTTCAGTGGGATTTTGCTTCCACCCCTTAGCTTCAGATGCTTCAACTATAAAATGGGTTTTATTGCTGCCAAAAATACCTGTGAGGCGCTTAGCTTGTTGTGCTCTCTCGAAAAATGGCAGGTACTGTCACGATCCTTCTGCTGATTTGGGCTGCAGCCTGAGGGTAGAAACCAGGGGCTTAGCAGCACTTATATTTTTGCAACATCAAAGACCTTGGAACCCCCCCCCCCAGCTTAAAATTTTATCTCTGAGAGAAGAAGTAATAATTCATCCCATGTGCAAATGGAAAAACTGAGACCTTGCAAGGGTGGGTGGTGTGTCTCAGGCCCCACAGTGAGTTACAGGCGTCCAAATCCCTTATACTTATATGGGGCTTTCTAAACCATCAAGTGTATTAAGTGCTTTGACATTTAGAAAATCACTATGCAGAGGCTCCAAGCAATCTGGTGGGGGGTGTATTTTGACTCCCAATTTACAGATAGGAAAACTGAGGCTCAGAGAATTAAGACTTGCCCAGGATTGCACCTTGATTTTGTGGCAGAGGTAGGGCTCAAACTCAGACCTTCTGCCTCCAAATCCAGGGCTCATTTCCACCGTGCACTCAGAATTATCACGTGGGTCTGTGTGATCCTCTCTGCAATAACTTTTTCCCTCCATACCCGTAGATCTGCTAGGTGGATAGTCATGAGCCAGGAGGGAGAGGGTTAAATTCCTTCCTAAGCGAAGGAGCTGGTTTTGAGCTGGGCGCCTCCAGTGACCCCATCATTGACCCTCACCCCCTGGGTCAGGGCGACAGGCTGTGGGGGAAGGGAAGCAGAGCAGCTTCAATGGCCCTGTGCGGGCAGAGGGGGAGGGCCTAGGGAGGCAAGAGCAGGGGAGGGGACGCTCATCTCTCTTATTCTTTGGACAAAGATGGACAGAGATGCCAGTGGCTTTTTTCAGTTTCCATAGAAAATCCCTAAGGTTCTCTTGCAGTAGAAGGCCATCAGCGTGGCCTGAACTCTTAATCAGGCCATGGAGCACAGACAGCTCTTAGATACTGGAAACGCTGGGATGTGTTCTTGGGTAAGTGGGAACTGGGATAGTTTTTACCGGTAAAGGTACCAGTAATAGAAAACGGAAATATCAAATGAACCTTAGGGCAGGATGGGACTTTGGTCCCGGCCTGTCATTCATTGAAGAGGAAAAGGATGATTCGAGTGGCCCACAGAAACCAGCACCTGTGCAATAAGTGGATGACTCTGGAAACTGGGAAGTCTTCTCCTTTCCCTCCTTCTCTCCCCAGGTGGCCCCACCCCAGTCACCCCCTCTGTTAGCTCAGACCTTCTTCTTTTTTTTTTTTGCGGTACGCGGGCCTCTCACTGCTGTGGCCTCTCCCGTTGCGGAGCGCAGGCCCAGCGGCCATGGCTCACGGGCCCAGCCGCTCCGTGGCATGTGGGATCTTCCCGGACCGGGGCACGAACCCGCGTCCCCTGCATCGGCAGGCGGACTCTCAACCACTGCGCCACCAGGGAAGCCCCAGACCTTCTTCTTTAGACTGTTTGTTTGGATTATTGTCCCTCTGTCCTCCCCAAATGGACCTCAAGGAGGTCCAGAGCTGTAGAGTCACTGCCCGGGGTTGTTCAGCAAGTCGGGGGTGGGGAGGTGGGGAGAGAGCTGTTCTGGAAACCAGGCGTCAGCCCAGTGCTTTCCTTGAAACTGCCACCCTAAGAAGGACAGTTGAGGCAGAGATTTCCGGGAAAGCCAAGGAACTGACTTAGAGGAAGTGAGCAAAATCTCTTCCTCTATCCGCATCTTCCTCCCCCCAGATCCCTTTCCCTCCCTGCTGAGGAATCCTGAATACACCTGCCTCTGCATGGCAGGTAAAAGCCTTTCATTGTTCCTAGAGGTGAGGGAGGCACTGAAAGGAAGGCCTAGCTGGTGGGGCGGGTCTGGCACTGTCTGGCTCTGGCCTTTTTAGACACTTCAATTAGTTACGTTAATTATGGCTTGGTGAGCAAGGGGTTCTCTAAAGGCAGCCAGTCTCCAGCCAGCGCGCTCCCTGACCCCTGGCCGGACATGAGTCCCCAGCCTGTGAGTCTGTGTTATGCTCTCACCTCTGCCTGTCTGCAAGGTTAAAGGTGCCATGAAGGTGTAAATTATTAGCAGTTTCATGTTCTCCATCTTTTTTTTGGTGGTAGCCTATACAATAATGAAATTTACCATTTTAATCATTTTTAATTGTACAGTTTGGAGGCATTAAGTACATTTACACTGTGTAACTGTCACCACTGTCCATCTCCAGAAGTTGGTGTCATCCCAAACTAAAACTCTATCCATTAAACAATAACTCCCCCTTTGCGCCTCTCCCCAGGCCCTGGTAACCTCTATTTTACTTTCTGTCTCTATAAATTGAACTGTTAAGTACCTCGTATAAGCAGAATCAAGAAATATTAGTCTTTTGATTATTTCACTTAGGCTTACTTCACTTAGCGTGATGTTTTCAAGGTTCATCCATATTGTAGCGTGTGCCAGAATTTGCTTCCTCCTTAAGGCTGATAACATCCTGTTGTATATGTTTACCACATTTTATTTTATCCATTCATTCCTCCACAGGCACTGGGGTTGTTTCCACCTTTTGGCTATTGTGAATAATGCCGTATGAGCACGGGTGAGCAACATCCCTTCAAGGCCCTGCTTTCCCTCCTTTGGGTAACACCCAGAAGGGGAACTGCTGGATCATATGGTTATTCTATGTTTCAGTTTTTGAGAGACCACCATATTGTTTTCCACAGCAGCTATATCGTTTCACATTCCCACCAGCAATTGTCTGCATCCTTGCCAACACTCCTTTTTCTTTTTCTTTTCTTAAAAGCAATAGCCATCATAAAGTGTGAAGTGGCATCTCATTGTGGTTCTCCAACTTTTTATGGGGAAGTCAGGCCCCGAGAAACGCCGAGACGACATGTCCTCCCCTTTGCAGAAGCAGTCAGGCCCTGGGCCCACGCTTCCGGGCCTCTGTCACAGCCTCCATATTCCATCCTGTGCTCCTTTTGCTACACACTTGTCCCATCAAGAGGAGGCAGGTGAGGGGAGGGGGTATAAATTAGGAGTTCGGATTAACATATACACACTGCTATATATAAAACAGATAACCAACAAGGACCTACTGTATGGCACAGAGAACTATACTGAATATTTTGTAATAACCTATAAGGGAAAAGAATCTAAAAAAGAATATATATATGTATAACTGAATCACTTTGCTGTACACCCGAAACTAACACAACATTGTAAATCAACTATACTTCGATTAAAAATTTAAAAATTAAAAAAAAAAAAAAAGAGGCAGGTGAGGTCCTTCTGCTACCTTGCTCTGTCTGCTGTTTGTCAGGGCCCTTTCCTTCCCATCTGTCATAGGAGCAGAATGGCCCTGGCCCACCAGAAGTATCTGGAGGGTAGATGACCTTGTGGATGAAGAGGAGGTTTCAGTAATATGAGATTTAAAGAGTTGGATTGTTTTAACCATGGGCATTGGATAAAGTAAATTATGGTACAGCCACTGAAGAGATGGGCAACCATTACAAATGACTTGATGAAGAATTTTCTTTTCTTTCTTTCTTTCTTTTTCTTTTTTTTGGCTGTGCGGCTTGTGGGATTTTAGTTCCCTGACCAAGGGATCCAACCTGGGCCCTCGGCAGTGAGAGCGAGGAGTCCTGACCACTGGACCGCCAGGGAATTCCCTCAAGAATTTTAAATAATTTCCATTTTTTAGTAACATGAAAACTTCCCCGATACACTATTAAGTGTGTGTGTGGGGGGGGAATAGTGCAAAAGCTTGCTTATGAGCTGAATGATGAAAAAGAAAACGACACACAGGAAAAATAATTGATGGAAAGAGGCCAAATTGTTATCAGTTGCCACCTCTGGATTAATGGGAAGTGACTTTAATTTCTTTTTGTCTTCTTTATGTTATTCTAAATTTGCAGATTTTCTACAATGAGTACACATTCCTTTCAGAGTCAGAAAAAAACTGATAAGAAAATAAGATGACTGCAACAATAGTTAGGCACGTATGTTGGGGGCGTCTGTGAAGTGCACAGCTCTGCTCGCTGCTGTTGGTGAGAAGCTAAGGGAGAGGGAGTGGAGGTGTCGGGGTAGAGGCCAAGGAAGGATGGCCAGGAAACAAAGAAGAGGTGATAGCTTAGGGAGCTCAGGGACTGGGGCAGCCCTGCGCCCTCCGGTGCTGCCCTGAACTCACTTGGAGGGTGCTGTGTTAGGACCCTGGCTTTGAGTCATTTGATGTCTGCATGTGGCGTTTGCCTTTGACTTTTCTAACATCAACTGAGCCAGGGCCTGCTTGGGTCCCTTGACCCCGCATCATGAGAGCAGCAGACGGCCAGCAGAGATTGGGGTTGAGGGGCAGGTGATTCAGGCTCCAGGTGATGATTTTCCATGGCTCTTGGGACCTCAAACAAGTGCAAGAGAAGCCAGTGTAATCCAGTGCTTGAAAGAAGGGACTTGACAGCCAGTCTCTGGGTCAGTGTCCTGCTCACCACTCACGGGCAGTAGCTTAGCCTCCTTAAGCCTTTGTGTCCTCATCGGTAAAACAGGTAACAGTAACTATTTCACAGGGCTGGGGAAAGTATTAAAAGAGCTAATGCCTATCCGTACCCTTAGCTTATTGTGTGCCCGATTCCTGATGTCTGGCTGAGAGGTGGATTCTGCTGCTAGACGGCCCGGGCTCAGATCACCTCTGCGCCTCAGTTTCTCCATCTGTAAAATGGAGATCATAATATCATCTACCTCAGGTGGTTATGGTGAAGATCGATTAAAGTGATTCAAACAGTGCTCAGAAAATGTTAGCCATGATCAGAGGGGTACACACCAGAGTGGCAACCAGTAGTGTGTGTCTGGCATCTGCCAACTCATCTGATTGTCCCAAGAGTCCTATCTCACTGGTTAGTGCCCATCATTCAGTTGTTAAATACTTCGAATGTCACCATTGTTATTTTATTATTATTACCATTGGGGGCTCCAGATGTCAAGATCCCTCCCAGAATCATACCATATCCCACCCCTTCGTCAGATCTAGCTCTTTTCTGCCTCAGTTTCCAAAGGGTGCTGGTGCTGGAAGTTGGAGTCCCAGGCAGACTGGGGTGCAGGCTGGCTGCTTTGGGGATTGTTTGATGAGCATTTTAGATGAAATCAAAGACTATGAAACTGTTCTCCTCCCCTTGCTCCCCTGCCCTTTCGAAAAGGAGCCAAAGCCAAGAAAAAACAACCACTCATAAATAAAGGGGACCGTGAAAATAACAAAAAGAAAGAAGAAATCTTTTGTGGCAGGCTTGTGTGCCGATGTGGTAGATAATGGGAAAGGAAACATGGCCTTTGCAGAGAAACGGAACGGAACACTTTGTTCACTGGAAGAATGAATGCTGCTTGAGTAAGAGCTGCTCAACTGGGCTTTCCCATGAGTGAGCTTGTCTTGGGGGAGATGGTGGTGATTAGGTTTTCATAAGGCACAGGTGGCATCCCGTGCAGACACCCTGGGTTGGGGGAAGGGGAGGCTATGGGGGAAGCAGCAGACCTGAGCAGGGTGCCCTAAGGTGAGGCTAATGTGTCCCAGTTCAGCCCACGGGCCCCGCCCAGTTCAACCCATGGGCCTCGGCCATGATGACTGCGGTGCTGCCAGACACCTTGTTCCTCCATTGTCTGCCCAAGGTGGGGAACTGGATGCCCAAACCCCTCTGGAAGCCCCCAGACCTCTCCTCGAGGTGTATCTTTTATGGAGCCTTAGGGAGGTACATCCCAGGGAGGAGAAGGTGAGGCCAAGTGTATTTGCTGATTAATTGCGCGCTGAACTTCTGGGTCGGGACCGTGTCCTGTCAGCACTTGCCTGGTGGCCTTTCTTGGTGACTGGCGTCTGTTGACTCCTCTTTCTTGTACCACTTACCCATCTTGATCGCTGCCCCATTTCCCCTGCCCCTGCAGTGGCTGGCTGAGGCAGGAAGAGGGAGAAGAAGTAGGGAAGGGACCAGATACTTTTCCTGAGCCCTCAGGGACCTGAGGATGTGGTGTGAAGGTGCCCACTTTGAGAGGGGGCTGTGGGCTCGCAGATGTGTGGAGGCTGGTATTTGAAATACCTTTTTTTTTTTTTTTTATGCGTTACGCGGGCCTCTCACTGTTGTGGCCTCTCCCGTTGCGGAGGACAGGCTCCGGACGCGCAGGCTCAGCGGCCATGGCTCACGGGCCCAGCCGCTCCGCGGCATGTGGGATCTTCCCAGACCGGGGCACGAACCCGTGTCCCCTGCATCGGCAGGCGGACTCCCAACCACTGCGCCACCAGGGAAGCCCTGAAATACCTTTAAGAAGGGCCTTCACAACGCTCACTGGCTTGGGGCAGAGTGCTCTGGCCGGCAGAAGTTCCTTGGAAGCACACAATCATTCATTCATTCGATCATGATAACAACACTCTAAGTGCCAGTCTGCTTTGTGCCAGGCATTGCACTAGTATTTTATATACAATACTTACTAACTCTCCAACGACCACGAGAAGTAGCTATTGTTGGTCCCCTTTGCAGATAAAGAATCTGAGGTGTGTAGAGGTTAAGTCTCAAGTACTCACTGGGCTCCCTCTTGGAGCAGCGAGGAACTGGCTGACTCTCCACCTCTCAGCCGTCACCCCCAGCTCCAGATTACAATGGTTATGCCGGATACAGCTGTTTAGCACGGCTGTGTTCAGGCACTGGCCTTTGCCTGTTATGTTGTTTACTCCTCACAACCACACTAGTGGGTATATATTACTGATCACATTTATAAAGAAAGTAGTAGGTTTGGAGAGTTGAATAAGTCGGCCTGTCCATGCCACTAGTTAGAGGGCTGCTGGGGTTTGAACTGACTGTGCATGTCTCCAGAGCCTCCATGTCACCATAGACCCTGAGAGCCTACCTAGTCCACGTGGCTTGGACTTGTCACCAAGCAGAAGCCAAATGCTGCTCGGCCCACACCAGCCCCAACAAAAGGGATGTCTGCAAAGATGAGACTTTGTTCAGCCTGGTGTTTACAGGCCATTCCCACTTGTCCTTTCCCCCCTCTGCAGTCATTCTCCTAGTCTCCACCTTCCTGTCCCCTCCTGGGGTTGGCAGGGGTTAATGGAACAACACTTTACCCTCTAGCTCCGGCTCTGGAGGAGATGAGGGAGCTTGTGAAGGTCTGCAGAACTTCAGTGCTATCGGGAAGGGAAGGCACGGGGGGTGGGGGGGGGTTGGTCAGGTAGGCCGTGGCACTGAGGATGTGAGTTTCCTGGGCAAATTCAGGTCCTTTCAGCCTGTCTGCGCTAAGCGTGGCCTGGGTGTCTGGCTCAGTGTAGGCACCGGCCAGGGGAGATTTCAGGGTGGTTGGGGACGCCGACAGAGCACGCAGACAACCTAAGCAGGGTAGTGAAACAGCGCCAAAGAGAGGGGGACCTACAGGGGACAGGTGGAGATGGAAGAAGATGACACTCCCAGTTGTCCTTTGGGTGTGGGTCTTCTGCGTGTTTGGTATGCGGGGGTGGGGGAGGCTTCCCCAAAAGGTGAATGAGAGGGTTCAGTGAGCAAACATTTTTTTGTGTGTTTTACAAACATCACATTCAGTCTTCTCAATAATTCTACGAGATATTATTTGTTCCATCTTAGTGATGGAGAAACTGAAACTTCCCCATAGTCACACAGTAGTACATGGTGGAGCCAGGCTTCAAACACAGGTCTGGGTGACAATGAAACCCGGTTCTTTCAGCCGTATCGGGATGACTCCCAGCAATGCCAGAGGGTCACACATACCTGCCAGCCTCTGGAAAGCCAGGGACGTTCAGGGATAGGTGTCTCACTCTGGGTGCTCTGGGGGTAGGGAGGGAAAGACAGCCTCCTTGCTTTAGGTCTCTCTTCGTCTCTCCTTCCCTGAACATATATTCTGTACCAGATTCTCCAAGCTTGTGATTACCTTCTAATCACAAAGTAGGTATTGGAATTTCCATTTTACAATGAAGAAGCTAAGGTTTTCAGAGGTTGAATCTTTCCCCCAAGTTTCCAAAGTGGCCTTGGTTTCTTTCGATTAATTCTTCCTTGGCCATGACTCAAGTCAAAACAGCTAGAATCCTGTAAGCAGCAAAGACAGTGGCAGATCTATCTTTGCTAGACCGGATCCTGTTATCTGGGGTAGAGGAAGAGCAGCCAGGGCACCAGCCGACAGATGAAAAGACATGGGTTTGGGCATCAGTGAGGCCTGAGTTCAGATGGCTCCACTGGGCCTTGGTTGGGTCGGAAAAATGAGTGGCGAGCTCCTCACCCAGTGCTCTCAGCCAAGTGGGTGTTCTGTCATTGCGTGCTCTTTTTCGTCCTTTCCCTTTGGTTAATGTTCAGGGCTATCCCAGAAGGGAGGCCTTTGACAAGGCCAGTCGGCCTCGGCTGCACCACTTCTGCTGTGTGCCTGCTCTGGGCTGGGCACTGCTCGTGTAAAAGGCCAGACACTCCCGAATCCAGGACATAGGCTTGGACCTGGCCACTGGGAGGTAAGGCCAGGACTGCGGCTGCTGATGGGGCTTGGGAGGGGCTGGAGACGGCATCAGGTGAAGGCAGGAGGGCCCCCAGAGAAGGGAATCCTGGAGACACCGTTTACCTCCTAAATATTACCCAGGCCCGTGGGGCAGGCACTCATCCTGTTGGGAACCTCAGCAGTCCTTCCACGCTGCCCTCTCTGTCTCTTCCTGGACTCTCCAGGAAGAGAAGACTCAGATGGGGCTGTGAATGGGAACAGCACGGCTAGTTTCTCCTCGGCTTCTTCAGTCCTTCGTGCCCTTGGGCTGGGGTCAGCTCAATCTTGGCAGCTGCCAAGGCTCTGTCTGGAGCTGGGCTTCTGGGCCAGAGGTGCGGGGGAGGCTGCCTCCTCTTGCTGACTGGGAGGACAGGAGCTCTTGGGGGTTCAGCAGGCCTCAGTCTGGCTGGTCTTAGCCACTTGATCAGCCCAGAAACAGCCCAGGAACGGGGGGTGTTGGCTGTGGCCTCGGCCTGAGCAGGGCTAGACCAGGCTGGGCCACGCCATGGATCTGATACCCCAAGGGCCCACAGAGGCCGGAGAGGGTGAGGGGGGCCTCTCAGGAAAGCTTTGTTCCAAGCCTGCAGCCAGCCCAGCTCTCAGCTCTGAGTAAACAGCAGAGATAGGATCGGGCGGAGCCAGGAAGGGTGGCAGGGTGCGGCCTGGGAGAAGAATGGCAGGATGTGGCACCGGGGCACTGTTCTGGGCACCCACGCCTCAGGCTATTGTTTGGGGCTGCCTGAGGCTCTCAACTCTCTGGGGCTTTGAAAGGAAGTGACATTCCCCTGGGACTCAGGCCCTGCCCTTCTCTGCCGCGTGGTTCCTCCCTGGCAGTGCCCCTCGGCACCACCTGTTCAGGGTCAGCTTGGGAGTGGGAGTCTCAGTAGAGAGGTTAGGTGTGTGCCCGGTGGAGAAGTGTTGTCATTGGCTCTCCTGGGAGGGTCTGCCTGTCTGTTCAGACTGTCTTCCTGTACCCCTGGGTCTGAGTCACCTGTCATGCTCCGATGACTAGAATTTATCTCTATCTTTATCTGTATCTAGATATTTATGGGGGCGGGAAGGGCTGTCGTTGTGGAGGGAGAAAGGTCTGAGAGTAAGAAGTCCTTTGATTCCAGTCCAGCTGGGTTGTTGTGGGCTGATTGGAAGAGGAAGTGGCTGGTGATTTGTCTGGGGGAGAAAGGGGCTTGGTGTGTGCGCGCCTGGGGTGGGTGGGGGTCAGAGGAGCTGGGAGAGGGTTGGTTGTGGGGAGGAGAAAAAGGAGATCAGCACCTGTAGCCTGCTTTGTCGCATAAGAACCGTGCTTTGAGCCATTGCCCCTCTGCGGAGGGCAGGCATCTCTCTATGCCTTGTCCTAGGCACTGGATTTGGGGGCCCAGGGCCTCACAGACATCAGCTCAGAGACTCAGGACGCTGCGGCATGCAGGTTGAGGCTGGCCAGAGCCCTCTCTCCCTAGGGGCCTTCACCTCCTACAGATGCTCAGGTGAGGTAAGGCCAAGGAAAAGAAGACAGCAGAGGGTCTATGGGTTAGGTTCCCCGGATGGAAGGGAAGGCAGAGCAGGAATACTGTTCCGTGTCCCAGCTGGTTGAAGGTCTTCTGACTCTGTACTCCTGAAACAGTACTGCCCAAACAAGCCACATGAACTTGACCTCTCTGGGCCTCAGTTTCCCCATTTATAAAATATGAGTAAGGCTGGGTGAGAGGAAGGAGATTGGGGTACATAGGAGCACTTCCACCCAAGTGAGAGTCCCACTGGAGAGTCCTGTGGGCTTGTGGCCTCTGACCAGGACCTGGGTGGGAACTGGTGGAGCCCAGTAATTCACATCTCCTGTGTACTAAAAGAGTCTTTGACTTCTGGGCGTCTGGGGAGAGGGGAGGATGTGGCTGCTGACCGTAAAACCTCCTGAAAAAACCATGTGTATGATTGAAGCATGGAGCATGCTTTGTAGGGAAAGGGTAATAAGGGAATTTTTTTTTAAGTCTCTGGAAGAACATCTCGTAGGGTCTGGAGTGTTAAATGGAAGGCTCATCCCTTCATACAGGTTTTTTTTTTTTTTTCCTCTGGTACGTGGGCCTCTCACTGTTGTGGCCTCTCCCGTTGCGGAGCACAGGCTCCGGACGCGCAGGCTCAGTGGCCGTGGCTCACGGGCCCAGCCGCTCCGAGGCATGTGGGATCTTCCCGGACCGGGGCACGAACCTGCGTCCCCTGCATCGGCAGGCGGACTCTCAACGACTGCGCCACCAGGGAAGCCCAATACAGGGGTTTTTTATTCCCATTTCACTGAGGAGGAAACTGGGGTTTAGAGAGGTTATGTCACGTGGCCACCGTTGCACAGCAATTAATTAATCAGAGTTGGAATTCAAATGGACTCAGGTCTATCTGACCCCAGAGACTTTTCTCTCAACCGCCTGGCTCTAGGAGCATCCTGGGCTATATGACAACTTAATGGATGCTCACCCTGTATTATTAAATTTTCATGGACACCTGTGACATGGATTATTACACCCATTATATGGATTAGGAGATGGAGGCTCAGAGTTAACTTCCCAAGGTCACACAAGTCAGCTGGTGGCAAAGCATGGATTTGAATCCAGACTGTTGAACCCAAAAGCCTGCACTCTGCATCAAGCCTGGGCTGTTGCTTCTCCATAAACCAATGGGGTCCAGAGAGGGGACCAACGGAGAGCCAGTTGCCAGTGCCTGAAGTAGAGCCAGGCGCCTGTGGGAACGAAGGGCCCTTGTCTGGGCTGCTAGCAGGGTCTGGCAGGGTTATCTGGTGGGTACCACGCCCTGGTGAACAGACTGACACCTCCACGCTACCTTGGCTGGTCACCAGGAGCCATTTTCTTTGTTACCAGGTGCTGTGCCAGAAGCCAGGGTGAGCTGTTGGGAGCTCCAGGAGGTAGGCTTCCCAAATCCCAGTACCCAGGTGGAAGTACTCTTGGGGGTTAAGTGTGGGTAGAAAAAGCCATCAAGCTCAAAGGGAGGAGATGTCTTAGTGCAGCACTGCTCCAACAGAAATATAATGTGAGCCACTTATATAATTTTTTTAAAGACTTTCTTTTAATGTGGACCAGTTTTAAAGCCTTTATTGAATTAGTTGCAATACTGCTTCCGTTTTATGTTTTGGTTTTTTTGGCCACAAGGCATGTGGGATCTTTAGCTCCCCAACCAGGGATTGAACCCACACACCCTGCACTGGAAGGCAGTCTTTAACCACTGGACCGCCAGGGAAGTCCTCACATATATACTTTTAATGTTTTCTCATAGCTACGATAAGAAGTGCAAAAAGAAACAGGTGAAAGGAATTTTAACAATGTATTCTATTTAACCCAACAGTATCCAAAGTGTAATTTCAACGTGTAATCAACAACCAGTTATTAATGAGCTGTTTTACATTCTGTTTTTGTACTAACCCTTCCAAAGTAGGGATGTAGTTTGTACTTAGCACGTTTGCATTGGGACCGGCCGTGGTACAGGTTGCTCAGCAGCCGCGTGGCAAGTGGCCACGGTCCTGAGCATTGCGGTCCTGGAGTTCATTAGGGCAGATCATCGTCTCCTCTGCCTCCGCCTTCAGCTGGGGGCATGCACAGCGGGTCCGCAGCTCTGGGTGGGCGGCTGGCGCTGGGGGCCCAGCCCGGTGTCCGACGCTCCCTTAACTGTGCGCCCTGCGGCTGCCTCCGGGGTCTCTGGGCTGCAGTGGGAAGAAAGGCTTTGAGGTAGGCGCTGGAAGGCCATGAAGTGGGGACCGCCGGGAGGAGAAAGCCCTCAGGACCCCAGTCCCGAGCTGAGGAGGCCACCCGGCGGCTTGGCGGGCGCAGTGGCGCGGTGGGTGTGGGCCCTCGGCGCGGAGGCGGCCGGGGATCAGAAGCCCACAGGCCCGCATTGTTCGCCTGTCACACTTCCTTTGGCTTTATTGCCTTTGTCCAACACCCTATTGTCTGGTTTCCTTTTGTCCCCATTTCAGCGCTGCTGTCTTTTATTTTCCAGCCAGCCTGGTTGTTTTCATTTCTTTTGTCTGAAGTTCCTGAGAGGAAGGTTTTATTTTCAGCGGTTTGATTAATTCACAGCTTGAGCCCCGGGTTTGTTTGTTATGTAATTGCTGCCCTCAGCTTCAGGATAATACCACTCCCCGACTTCCCCTCCCCCACGCCCAGCCCCCTGCTCGGGGCCTGGCTCTGCGCCCCTCCCTGTGCCCGGATGGGCCGAGCGCCTGCTTCCGGGCCGCTCTCCGGGTCCCTGGGTGGTGGGAGGGGACCCAGAGCTGCACCCTAAAGCCTCAGGGTGAGCTGGGCTGGGGTGTCTTCTCCCGGGCTGACGTATGTCTCCTCTGCTCATCCTGCAGTGCCCTGTCCTGAGTCCCATGCCAGCCCCCAGGGCACCCTGCCCTTTGAAAGTGGAGGGAGAGTTTAGTCTCGTCTGATCTGTAGGATGGCATCAAATCAGACACATTGTTATTTCATGTAAAATACTGTACATGTATCGTACACAGTGTATACATCTATTGTACATGGCACATTGCATCATTCGTTATACATTACAAGAAACATTTTATCATACAGTTGATGTAATATACAAATGTTATACTGTACCTTCAGTTTAATTTAAGGGATGTTTTACTATATATAATTTTTGCCTTACACTCCCCTCCTAAAAATTTAAGGCCCATGTAAGCAGAGTTTTAAAATTTTTTTATTTAACAGTGCTTTTCAAACTAGTATGTATCAGAATCACCTGGAGGGCTTGTGAAAACAGATCCGTTCCCTCCTCACCCACAGAATTTCTGATTTTGGGTGACCCATGACTTTGTCTTTCAAACAAGCCTCCCACGCCCACCCCTCCAGCTATGTTGAGGCTGCTGTCCTTGTGCTGCATTCCACCCAGCAGTGCTTTAACAAAGGCTACTTCGGTGCTTACTAGTACAAAGCATTATTCTAAACACCTTGTAAATATCAATTCATAGCCCTCACACCACCCATTTTACAGATGAGGAAACAGGTGTGGAAAGGTCAAGTAACTTGCCCAAGGTCACTCAGCAGCTAGTGAAGTAGCTGAGGCAAGACCCATGCCCACTTGGAACCTGCTGTGTGTCCCCACCTGTCTTTTCTTGGTCACTTTGGAGGGTGAGCAGGTGAGCTCTGGGCAGCTGCTACTCTGGCCTTGAGCTTGACATAACCACTGAAAACTACTCCCAGGATCCTGCTCATCTATGTAGTGATCCCACGCAGTGGGATGTCAGCAACAGGAGGCAGGGGACGCAGCCTCTGCGTATATTACACCAGGGACTGCAGAGGCCCACGGGGGCCAGACTCTGATTGAGAGACTCTCATATAAGAAAATATTTTTCTGAAAGCCACTCATCTCTCAGCTTACTTCATTCCTCACTTTTGGTAGATAGATACACGGATATAAGAAATTGTTCCAAATAGTTCACTTTTATCTTGCCTCTACTCTAAGGAAAACAAAGAGTAAGTGTATAGGGTAGTTGATACTTGGTTTCCCTTTTGGGGAGTAGGAGGGAGTGGTGGGGAGTAGGGCAAACTGGCCTGTTCATAGAGAGTAACTGCTGCTCAATTCCAGCCACAGACCAACTTCAAGAGAAGTTCAAATCCAGATTTTTATGGGATATCTCTTGATTTTTAAATTTTGGTAACTAATTACAAGTACGTACATACACAAACATACACAAACACGTACTGTATGATCTTGGCTTTATTGGGCTCAGAAGGAGCCAGTTGACAATCTCTAGCCTTCTCAGGGAGACCCATCAGCCCACTAGTTCCAACACTGCAACAGGCAGGGCATGCCAAATGTTGGCCCAGTCTTCTCTAGACCTTTCTGTTAAAAAAAAAAAAAAAAAAAAGTGGGTGGGTGGGGGGACAAGAATCTTTTCCGGTTTGTCACAGTGAGTTCCAAATGGAAGCTTGCCTTTTGCATGAGTGTACCTGTTTGGGGCTGGGGGAACAGTCACTGCCTCGGGGTTCAGGACTCGCATCCCTCCCTCTGCCCGTCCTCCCTCAGGATGTCCATGAGAAGCCCCGGCTCTGCCCAGCTGGCCCTGGATGACGTTGGCACCATGGTGGACTGTACTGTCAAGTCAGAGGGGAAGAAGGAACCCTGCCACGAGGCCCCCCAGGGCTTGGCCACCGCAGCTGAACCCCAGCCTGGAGATCCAGCCCGGGCCCCCCAGGATGGTGCTGACCCTCCAGCTCCAGCCCAGGTGCCCAGCACTCTCCTAGGGGCTCCTGGGTCAGTGTCCCCACCCTGCCTCTGTAGCTCCTATGCCTGTGCCCTTCCCCCTAGTGGGTGGAGCAGGCACCCACCAGCCTAGCTGGGCAGAGGGGCAGGCAGAAGCGTTCTCCTCTGGGGCAAGACTTAGGTGGGTGGGTGGGTCAGGCTACCTGTCAGAGCGGGACATGAACTCACTTCTGCCCTCACTCACCTGATATGAACTGCTCACCTATGTGTGACCAGTCCTTACCCTTGAAGACTAGTTGAGAAATAGGACACACGTGCTCACAGGCTGGCTTAAAGATAATCTACTGGCTTTTTCATATGATTCGAGACAAGCAGCCTTATTAACCGAACCAGAGTTAAATTGCTATTAAAGACAATACAATTCCTCATCCTCGGAATGAAGGAGCTGAACTACATGAGTGGTGAAGATTCTTGCAGCTCCTAAAAACTCCGTGATTCCATGCAAGAGATGTAAAAAGGGAATACCTAATCAAAAGCCAAATGAGTGAAAATGAGGAGAGTTTTAGGGCTCTGAGGAGGGATCCAGCCAGGAGGAGTATGTGAAAGGGGGCTAAGGGGTAGGGGTGGTGATTGAGGAAGACTTCCAGGATAAGTAGGGCTTTAAGCTGGGTCTTAAAGAATGGAGAGGACTCAGATGAGAAGAGGAGAGAGGGGACAATGTCTTAAAGAGGGTGGGGTGGGGGCCTTGAGAGTAACCTGCGGGGCTGGAGTGGTAGGTGCATACAAGGGAGGCTTTTGGCCTCTTTAGTCTGCAGTGGCAAACCTCATTCACATGCATTATCTCCCTTGATCCCAGCAACAATCGTCTATGGCACGGGACGTATTAGTATTTCCATTTTCGGAAGACCGAGGTCAGGTTCAGAGAAGTTGAGGGACTCATGTGGGCTCAAGCACCTTGTGAATCACTGAGCCCAGGTCTCTTGTCTTTAAACCTTTTGTTCTTTTCACCAAATCTATCAAGCCAAGTCAGAGCAAAGGTTGGGAAGGTGGGAAGGGAGGGCCCTACTGGAGGGTGGGGCTGGGTAGATTCTGGAGTTCCCCTAGGATACACATCCCCGGGGCGCTCAGCCCCCCACACTGCAGTCTGCCCCCATTCCCTTGGGGGTGACAGTGATATTCAGTGTGTCTTACAGGACAGCAGCTCCCTGGAAAGCAACGGGTCCCCAGAACCCAAGAGACCAGGAGGCTCTGAGGCTGCTTCTGGAAGCCAGGAGAAGCTGGACTTCAACCGAAATTTAAAAGAAGGTAAGACGTCGTCTGCCCCAGTCAGGGACGGGGGCCTGGGTGGGGAGGTGTTAGGACAGTTACTCCTTAGCCCTCTGGTATCTTCCAGTCGTGCCGGCCATCGAGAAGCTGCTGTCCAGTGACTGGAAGGAGAGGTTTCTGGGAAGGAGCTGTGTGGAAACCAAAGATGTCAAAGGTGAAGGCCCATATGGGTGGGCAGAGGACAGATGTCTGAACCCCTTTCCCTTCTCCAGGCCTGGCCCTGCAGTCTAGGCCTGTAGGGCAATTTCTGGGGCTCTTGGTGCCCTCACACCTGGCCTGTGCCACTCTGGCTCCTGCCTGGTCCTAGGGGTCTGCACCATCCCTCACCCGGGGTTGGGGGGGGGTCCAAGCACTAGGCTTATTCCCGTGCAGCAGAGGGCCTGGTGGGGCTCAAATCCCCTGGGACCCTTGAGACCTTGGGGATGTCTTAGCCACTTCTCAGATCTCACTATAAAATGAGCCGGATGTTCCCTTTCACTGCTGGAAATTAACTCTAGGCCACCAGGACCTCATTAAGTGAATTAAAGTGTTGCCTAGGTTCATCAGGGTGATAAGTTTCCCAGTGTGGTTAATCACACTCCCAGAGGAATCTTTAAAACAATGCAGATCCCCAGGTTCCACCCCTGCCTACTGAATGAGAACCCCAGAGGAGGGGGGCCTGGGCATCTGTATTTTTCAAGGGCTCCCCGAGTAATTCTGATGCATGTGGTCTGCATCCTGGCACTTAGGAGTAACTGCTGCATCTGACATGAACTGGATTAGAGACAAGGAAGCAGTGACATTGCTAGTTGAGGACCACGTGCCAGATTCAGGACTCAGCTTTACATTCAATACCTTCAACCCTCCCAGCAACCCTGTGAAGTGTCGATTGTTGTGCTCATTTATATATTCAAAAAGCGAAAGCGCAGAGAAGTTGGTAGCTTGCCCAGCAGCTCCCAGGAGGGATGAGTTAGAAGGGGAATTTGAACCCAGATCTGTCTTGCTCCAAAGCCTAAGCGTGTCACTCTGGGCCCTCCAGTGGGTTAGTTATCCACCCTGACCCAGTGGTACTGGGCACTTGAGGACATCCCAGAGGTGGGCCAGGGCTGAGATGCCCCACCGTCAGCATTTCCAGGGCCTGGAATCGGTGAGTGATGGTGGGGACCTTCTAGAGCAGCTAGTTGTCAGGTGACAAGATGAGGAGGCCCCTCCAGGGCAAGGACTGTATCTCAGTCATCTCTGTGGTCCAGCCCCTGACGGGGCCCTGGGGCAGAGCGATTGCTCAGTGTCATATGGATGGACCGGTAACAGATGAACAAACAAAAGTTCTCAGTGGTGGTTGCTTCACTGTGGAGCAGGGACCCAGGAGAGCCTGGCAGAGAAGGAGCTCCAGCTGCTGGTCATGATCCATCAGCTGTCCACCCTGCGGGACCAGCTGCTGACGGCCCACTCCGAGCAGAAGAACATGGCCGCTATGCTCTTTGAGAAGCAGCAGCAGCAGATGGAGCTGGCCCGGCAGCAGCAGGAGCAGGTAGGGCCTGCTTGGTGTCCGGCTTCCCTTCCAGGGATGGGGGTCTGGTCCAGGGCCTAGAGCGGAACATGGTGGGGGCAGGCGGGGAGGGGGCCGTGGGCAGGGGCTGGGCATTCCCACCTCTGGCGGTTCATCAGCCCTTGTGAGGGGACAGGGCGTGGAGCGGCGCTGCGGGGCTCTGAGTAAAAGCAGCTGGCTGCTTCCTGCCTAACCCCCATCTTTGGTCTCCGAGGAAGGAGAATAAATCCTGAGGCTGTTCGGCTTCTTGCCGTGTCCAGCTGTCCTCCATGTCCTTGCGCTAGGCACGGGAGGCAGGGTGTGGGTGGGGCCGCAAAGGCTTGTGGGAGGTGGGATCCTGGGGCCTAAGGTGCATGTTCCCATCACCTACTCTTTCCTTCTGCCAGATCGCCAAGCAGCAGCAACAGCTGATTCAGCAGCAGCATAAGATCAACCTCCTTCAGCAGCAGATCCAGGTGAGGGGGGAGGGCTGGGTGCTGGGATCCAGGTGAGGCGGGAGGGCTGGGTGCTGGGATCCAGGTGAGGGGGGAGGGCTGGGTGCTGGGATCCAGGTGAGGCGGGAAGGCTGGGTGCTGGGATCCGGGTGAGGGGGGAGGGCTGGGTGCTGGGATCCAGGTGAGTGGGGAGGGCTGGGTGCTGGGATCCAGGTGAGGCGGGAGGGCTGGGTGCTGGGATCCAGGTGAGGGGGGAGGGCTGGGTGCTGGGATCCAGGTGAGGGGGGAGGGCTGGGTGCTGGGATCCAGGTAAAGAGTGGGGAGGGCTGGGTGCTGGGATCCAGGTAAAGGCGGGGGGAGGGCTGGGCTCTGGGGGAGCAGGGGCTTGAGGGGTTGACACCAGTGTGGAGAGGTACTGGAGACAGGGAAAGGCAGGGAGTGTGGACTAAGCAGAACCACTCAGGCATGACCCTAAGGAGGGCGGCTCATTTCTGCTCTAGCCCCTCCCCTGTTTTTGTCACCTATTTCAAGGGCAGGGCCCAGAGTATCTTCCTCCCAGCTGGGACCTGAGGGCAGGAAGACAGAGGCCCACAAAGGGGGCATAGGGTCAGATGGATCCTTTTGAAAACTGTCCCTGCCCCAGGCCTGCGTCTCTCATCCCCGGGTCCACCCTCTGTGTCCAGGGATGACCACAGCTGGGTAGCTGGTTGGGCCCCCCAGGGACTCACACAGGGTTTCTTTGCCCTCAGCAGATCAACATGCCTTACGTCATGATTCCAGCCTTCCCCCCAAGCCACCAGCCTCTGCCTGTCACCCCCGACTCCCAGCTGGCTTTGCCCATTCAGCCCATTCCCTGCAAGCCAGGTGAGTGTGGGAGGGGAGGGTTGACCTGAGGTCAGGGAAGGAGCCCAGGAACCACTCTCATCCATTAATGTGCAGTGTGGCCTTTCTGGGCCTCACTTTGGGATCTGTCTAGTCAAAGAATAATCCCTTCTTTCTGAATTTCACTGGGAGAATGAAAAGAAATAGCACACTGAAAACCATAAAGTGCTTTCCAGACATAAGAGGACGCTGCCTATGTAGGTCTAGCCCCCCAGTTCTGTGGGACATTTCCTGTACCAGAATATTAATGTTTTGAATGTTGACTGAGATTTATCCATCTCCCAAATTCATGCTGTTGCTCTGCCCTGACAGTGGCACTGCTGCCTTCTGCCCTGTCACTGAGGCTCAGTGACCACAGATAGAGCAGCAACAAGCGTCAGGTGCTGACTGGTTGTTGGGCAGCCACGAGGGTGATAAAATATGGACTTTGAGCTCAAGGAATTTATGGTCTGGGGAGGGAGACAGAAGGATACCAACAGCCGGGGAATCTGGGAAGGCTTCTTAAGGAGGTGGTGCTCGCTTGGGTGCTGGGGGAGTAGACTTGTGAGGGTGAAGCTGGGAGCTGAGGGTGGAGGGAAGGGGCCTGGATCCTGAGGCAGAAAGCCCAAGGGAGTGTTGGAGTTGAGGGGAGCACATGGCAGCTAGTGGGATGTGCCTGGGGAGGGCAGTCGGGGCTGAGCACGGACTTTGGGATTTATTTTGTAGAATGTGGGATGCACGGGAACATTTCAGCAGAGGATGTGTTGTCACACTGGCTGTGGGTGGTGGGGAACAGAGGGGTACCAACTGGAGGTAAGACGGGGTAGGGGCTGCTGAGGGGATTCTAGAGATGGGGAATGACAGCCTGGACTAGGGCAGTGACCGTGGGATGGAGGCAGAGATGGAATTATTAGGCTACGATCATTGATTCCTTATGAGAGGTCCTGGGGACAGGGCAGAGATGCTGCCCATAATTGATCCAGGAGGGGAAAGGGTTTTAATTTTAAGTCAACTCCCTTTGGTCAATGCTCCCTGTTCCATGTGAGAGAGAAGGCAGGGGAAATCTAGCTGGGTGAGTTCCTACGGGTCCACCAGCAAGGGCTTTGGGCCGTGGGCAGAGTTCGTGGGCCAGCACCACTGACTCCTGGGTGGGGGAAGGGAAAACACAAAGGACTGAGAAAGTCAGGCCCTACTTTGAAGGCAGTTTCTAATTTGGGGTGGAGGAGTGGGGACTGGGAATGGGGAGGGGTGAAGGGGGGGGACAGGTTGCACAAAACCACTGCACCTACAGGTGTCCATAGAGCCGAGCTGCAGGGGTGAGGAGGGCAGCGGCCTAGTTGCGGGGAGGGGGCCACACCCTTGCTGGACAAGGGGGGCAGGGGGCAGGAAATAAGTTGTGGAAGACCTGCACTGGCTAGGCTGCCCCCTGCTTTGTTTGCTCCTGAATCCTAGTAAGCAGGAAGCCTGTGGCTGCCAGATGTGCCACCACCTCCTTCCCCGCTAACCCCCCCCCCCCCCCCCCCCCCCCCCCCGCCGCAGCCCCGGCTGAGTATGAGTAACACCTCTCCCAGGTCACAAGCCTTAGGGTCCAAACTCCCAGGCTCAGCCTTCACAGGCCCCGAGCCCTGCTTGCCCATCGAGTGCCAGCCTCATTTCCCACCTCCTGCTTTCCCACCTGCCCGCCTGCCACGCCCGCTCACGCCTCCCCTCCCCCCAGTCACCCCAGCTGAACAGAGTTCTCTGGCATGCCACCCATATCACCGCCAGCCATGTGGTCAGTGGTTTGTCTACATGGCTTATCTCTCCACCTCAATTGTCAAGTCAGGGATGCTGGTCCTCCTTGAGGGAGAATGAAGCCAGCTAGGTAGCAGAGAGAGAGTGCATGTAGGGGGGAAAGGTCTAGAGGATGCAGCTGGGTTCAGAGTTCAGATCTCAGATCTCAGTGCTCCCATTCATTAACTCTGGGCACCCATGTAACTTCTCCCAGTCTTCATTATCCATACAATGGGATGATGTACTGAGTACTATTATATGCCACATACTAGGGATTACGTTGAGGTGATGCGCATGAGGCCGGCTACAAACGAGGCAGCTGCTTTTGTACCCTGCACGTAGTAGGTACAAAACACAAGTACCCGTAGAAAGAGTGGATGGTGTACCTGACGTCGTTTCACCGTCGGGTGGGAACTCGGCGGCCAGTGGGTTGGGAAGGGCAGGAACGGGGTGAAGATGTTGATCAGCGTGCCGGGCAGTGGGGGACGAGGGCACAGGAGGTCCTCAGCAGTGCTGTGGGGCTGGGAGGGCAGTGGTTGGAAGCCAGCTGGGCCAGCTCCGAGCCTCTGTCCACGCTGTGCTTCCGGGACCTCGTCAAGCAGGGCGTCTGCTGTTCTGTGCTCATCCAGGACTTTTCTCCTTGCCGCCTTTTCCGTAGTGGAGTACCCGCTGCAGCTGCTGCACAGCCCCGCCGCCCCAGTGGTGAAGAGGCCTGGGGCCTTGTCTGCCCACCACGCCCTACAGGTACTGACCCCGCCCACTGGCCGGGGCTCCCGCCCTCACCTGTGGTGGCTGGCTGCCCGCCTAGGGGACCATGGGGTCCTTTGTTCTTGTTCTCCTACTTCTTCTGTCTTCCTTTCCTGTCGGCTTGTCTCCTCTGTCCCTCTGTCACCCTGTGTCCCCCCAGTCACAACGTGGAGGTGTCCTTTGGTGTCTCTAACCCTCTGGGTCTCCCTCAGGAGCCCTCCCAACCCCTAAACCTCACGGCCAAGCCCAAGGCCCCCGAGCTGCCTAATGCCTCCAGCTCCCCGAGCCTGAAGATGAGCAACTGTGGACCCCGTCCTCCCAGCCACGGGGCCCCCACACGGGACCTGCAGGCCAGCCCCCCCAGCCTGCCTTTGGGTAAGCCGCCCCTACACCTTTCCCTTCAGCCCTCTTCTAGGAGAGAGCTAAGAGGGCAGGATATGACCCTGAGCGTGTCCCTTCCCCTCTGTGGGTTACAGTTTTTATAAAACAAGGGGTTAGACTTGCTCTCTTTGGCCCCTTTTAGTTCCAGCACTCAGTGTCCTGGAAGAAGATCCCCTTCCTGCTCTCCCCACTGTATCTGATTGGGTACCTGAATCAGGGATTCAGGCCATTCTCATTTCCAGTCTACTGTCACCAGGACTCCAGTGTAAATGGCGCCCCCTTGGGGATGTGCAGTGCAACAGAGGGGAAGAGGGAGGGCAAGACATGAACTGGGTGTACCTCCCTCAACAGCCCCTCCTTTTCCCTTCCTTTCCTTCCCCTGTCCCATAGGCTTCCTTGGTGAAGGGGATGCTGTCACCAAAGCCATCCAGGATGCCAGACAGCTGCTGCACGGTCACAGTGGAGCCTTAGAAAGTCCCCCCAACACCTCCTTCCGTAAGGTATGGACTCCCACTACCCTGCACCTGGGTGGGCAGGGGCGGAAGACACAGTGTCTGAGGCTACCAAAGGGAAGAGCAGGGGAGGGGAGCAGGGTGCTGCAGAGGGGGCTGAGGTACAAGTTGCCCTCTCTACCTAGGACCTCATTAGCCTGGACACATCCCCAGCCAAGGAGCGGCTGGAGGAGAGCTGTGTGCACCCACTGGAAGAAGCCATGCTGGGCTGTGACGTGGACGGTGAGGGCTCTGGATACTGGGCTGATGGGCAGGAGGGCCCACCTCTGCTTCCCACCAGGGCCAGGGTGGGTCAGGTTGTGTCTGTCTCCAATCCCTTCTCTCCCTTCGTCTGTCTGTGGAGTCCCCTTACGTATCTGTCCCTTGTCTGTCTCTGGGCCCCTGCTGGTCTTACTCCTGGCCATCCCTGGCCCTGTGGGAGCCTCCCGGCGCCCTCTGGTGGTCAAGTAGGGGATGTTTTTTTCTGCCAGCCCTGGAGGACTCTTCCTTAACCCACACTGGCTGCCCTGCCTGGCTGACTCCTCCCCTGCTCCCCAGGCTCCCGCCACTTCCCTGAGTCCCGGAACAGCAGCCACATCAAGAGGCCCATGAATGCCTTCATGGTGTGGGCCAAGGATGAGAGGAGGAAGATCCTCCAGGCCTTCCCAGACATGCACAATTCCAGCATCAGCAAGATCCTTGGTAAGGGCCAGTGGGCGGGGTGGGGTCTCGGGGGGCTCTAGGGGCTCCAGGAGCCATAGTCCAGCAGGATCTAGTTGCAGGAGTCAGCTGGGTCTAACTGGGGCTTTCTGGGTGATGGTCCACGCCGTGGTGAACTCCAGTGGAATCTGATGGCGTGTGGGAGGCAGGCAGGATGTGAGACAGCTGGGTCCTGGAGTCCGGTACCATTGTAGGGCTCTTCTGATAGCACCTGCACCGAAGAACTCAGGTGGAAGAGAGTGCGTGTGTACGTTCTTTAGCTCCCCGACCCCATCGCTCCCTAACTTGTTCCCCTGTTTGTCCAGACCCTTGGAGCTGGCTCTGGCAGGAGACAGGAGAGACTGGTATTCTTAGGCTCTCAGTAGAAAGGTCTTTGAAATTATATGTCCTCTTTGGAGGCCAAGGAGAAATGTGGGGCAGGGCAGCTGGAGCTAGAAGAGGGCAATTGTTTTCAAACCTCAGCTCCTCCAGTTCAGGTCTCTTGTCAACTGAGACACCAGGTATTTTGTCCTCAGCAGGGAGCCTCTGGGGATTGTTGGGGGCCTGGGTGGCTACTCTTTTGTTTATGCAAAACATGCAGACCAGAGGCCTCCCAGAGTCGCTGTGTAGTTTGGTATGTGGGTGGGTCTTAAGCTAGCAATTGGATATCCTTATACATGCCAACCTCATTCATTCGCTCAGTATCTATGGAGCACCCACACTGGGCCAGGCCCTTGCTGTGTATAGGTGCTTGCACATATATCTGGGGATCAAAACCTTCTCGGGGCCTCCAGGATCTGCAGGGGGCTGGGGGTGTCAGCAGAGCCCAGCTGACTGCCTGCCCCTGGGGGCTGGGCCAGGCTCCCGCTGGAAGTCCATGACCAACCAGGAGAAGCAGCCTTACTACGAGGAGCAGGCAAGGCTGAGCCGGCAGCACCTGGAGAAGTACCCTGACTACAAGTACAAGCCACGGCCCAAGCGCACCTGCATCGTGGAGGGCAAGCGGCTGCGGGTGGGCGAGTATAAGGCCCTGATGAGGACCCGGCGCCAGGATGCCCGCCAGAGCTACACGACCCCGTGAGCAAGGCCTCCCCAGCGCCTGAGACTCTGTGTGTGTGTGTGTGTGTGTGTGTGTGTGTGTGTGTGTGCGCGTGTGCGCGTGCACGCACACAGCTCTTGTGAGTGGCAGGGGTTAGCGTGTGGCCTTAGTGGGATTCCAGGGGAGCTGTGCGCGTGCACGCATGTGTGTGCATACGTTTGTGTGGGCATTATGTGTGTGTGGCTGTAGTGGTGACTGACTATGGTGAGTCCCTGGTGGATCAGGATATAGATTTGTGACTGACAGGGGACTAGTGGGTATCTGGAGAAATGTATCCGTGGGTCCCCTTGACAAACAATAAAAATTCAGGGGTACTAAAAATCAAGGTACTAATAATCATAACAGAGGATTCCGGAGTTGACCAAAACAAGCATCCTAGTGGATTTCTTTAAATAGGAAGCTCCCTGGGGCATATGAAATACACAGTTTCCCCAAACGGGATTTACACAGGATCCTCTGGGAATGTCTGGACCCGTGGCCCTGGGGCTGCACGTGTGTGTTTGGGTTTGTAGCTGACAGTGAATTTGCCATCAGAAAGCAGCCAGGGAGCCGGGTGTATGTGTCTTGGAGCCAAAAGGGTGGGAGGCCGGAGGGCACGCCCTGCGGAGGACCGGAGGAGAGCAGGGTCGGGGTTGCACTGCGGGTGCATCTGTAACCATGCCTTTCTTCTGTCGCGCAGCCCGCAGGCCAGCCAGGTGCAGATGAGCCCCTCAGATGTCCTGTACCCTCGGGTGGCAGGCGTGCCCCTGGCACAGCCCCTGGTGGAGCACTACGTGCCCCGCAGCCTGGACCCAAACATGCCTGTCATCGTCAACACCTGCAGCCTCAGGGAGGAGGGTGAGGGCACAGAGGACAGGCACTCGGTGGCTGATGGCGAGATGTACCGGTACAGCGAGGATGAGGACTCAGAGGCCGAGGAGAAGAGCGACGGGGAGCTGGTGGTACTCACAGACTGATCCCGGCTACGTGGGCCTGGCCCTCCTCCATGGGGAAGACCGGGCCCCACGCCAGCAGGCACAGCAACCCCACGCGGACTGCGTTGGTACTTGGACTTGCGCATGCCTGGGAGATGGGCACAGCTGTGCATTTGTAGATACATTCATGATGGGAGATGCCCCCTCCCCACCACACCTGTGGGCACACCTGAGGATCTGATGGCCCGAGTGGGTCCTGCATGGCGGTGATGGGCTGGGCTGGCTGAGCTCCGTGGTGGCCCTTGGGGCTCGTGGCCAGGGGACACTGTATGACCCTCCCCTCCTGCAGGTCTGCCCATCCCAGGGGTATGGCAGCTACAGACCTGTTCCCCTGGGGCCACATGCTTTGTTTCCATTCTTGTCCTGGCTGGACCAGCCACCATGGGACCAACACGCACCGCCCCACCACAGTACCCCAGATCGCTCCTCTACCACGAGGATCGCTTTGTACTTTGTGCAAAGAGGTCTGGCTCTCCTCCATGTCTCTTATCTTCTGCCAAGCCTTTCGTGCCTCTGGCTGGTGTGTGTGTGTGTGTGTGTGTGTGTGTGTGTATGTGTACCCATGTGCGCAAGTGCACGTTTTCATCTGTTCTTTCATTGCACAAGGTATTTATTGAGTGCCAGGCACTGTCGCTGAGTTCCTGTGGGTGTGTCTCTTGATGCCATTCTTGCTTCTCCGGGGGGCTCTTTCTGTGCTTCTCTTTGTCCCCAAATTGCTACCTCTTTGTCAGTCTGGGTGTCTCAGGTTCTGTGTGTCCTTGGTGCATTTCTCTGTCCTTGTTTCTCTGCAGGGCCTTTTTTTGTGTCTCTCCCTTCCTCCGTGTCTGCCCTTGCCCCTTTAACGCCTGCTGGGTGTCTGTAAGCCCCTGGTCTGCCCTGGGCTCCCCAGCCATCCTGACCTCCCCTGCCTGCCCCTTCACTCCCTCCCTGACTCTGCATGTCAGTTCCCATGGAGCCATTTTTAGCTCCGAGCAGCATGGGAGTGTGCTCAGCTTCCAAGGGGCTCTGTCATGGTGCCCCAGCCCCTGGTCCCAACCTGAGTGCCAGGAGTGGGGGCAGGAGGACTGATGGTGCCCCCTTCTGTAAGTGACAGAAGCCCTGGAGAGGGGGCTCTTGTGCAGCTGGTCTCCACTCCTCTGTCCTGAGCAGGGGATGGGAGCTCCCCACCCCCACCCTGTCCTTGGAATGCTTCATCCTCTCCCACCCAGCTCTGCCCCTACACCTGCCCGCTCCTCTCCCCTCCCCCACTCTACACCCCCCCCCCCCCCCGCCGCCCTCCCCTCTCCCACTCTACACCCGAAACTTGCCTCTCAGCTCCTGATCCCTTTCCCTAGGTCTTTCCCTAGGAAAATCAAACCCTGTTGGCACCTGACTCCAAAGACCCAGAACAGCCCTGGGGCAAGGTGGGAAGGGAACCCCAAATCCTACAGGGACAGATGTGGAGTCTGTGTCCGTTCCCCCATCTTCTCCCCTTCTACTTCCCTGAACCAACTTCTCTCCAGGCTGTTTCTTTTTTTTATGACTGTAAACATAGATAGTGCTTTATTTTGTTAATAATAAGATAATGATTAGTAACTTAACCAGCACATTTCTCCTATTTACACTTGGGGGAATTTTTTTGTTTTCTGTTGACATAATAAAGACAGACCATTTCAGAATCTGGCCTTTGCCTGGACGGGATGGGGTGGTGAGGCTGGCCCAAGTCCAGAATTCCTAAATGTGCCACCAGCCCGGGCACCACTGCCCCCGGTGGCAGCTCCGTGGAACTTCAGGCATGGAGCCAGGGAGGAAACATCCTAGGCAAGGGGGGCCCAGGCCAGATGCCACCCCCAGAGCCCACACTCGAGTAAGACCCTGCCCCTGCTTCAAGGAGGTGAGCAGACCTCACCGCAAAGTGCCCACCCAGGTCCTAAGAAAGAAGGCACAGTGGTTAAGAGCACTTGTAGTAAGAGGAGGCTCAGGTTCTCCCCAGAACTAGCCACATGGCCTTGTGTGTGTGTGTCAAGTCTCCCCTTTGGGCCCCATTTTCCTCATCTGAAGACAAGGAGTTTATGCCTTAGCCATGGCTCTTATCTTCTTTTGGAGAAGGAGCCCTTTGAAAATCTAATGAAAGCTGTGGACCCTCATTCCAGAAAAGGGCTCACATGGACACCACGAGCCCATTTCCAGGCCCCCCAGGATACTGATTAATGAAGCAGGATCTCTCTTTATGTACTTCAGGGCTCTGTGACCCTACGCTTTGAAATGAGGTTTCAAAGACCTACGTGTCACACTAAGAGAAATAACCGTCCCATAGACCTAAAAGAGCTGGGTGACTGAAACTCAAAATGCAACAAGAGTTGATAAAAAGACCAACTCTTGTAGCTGAAAAATTAACCCCATTCATATGGAGCGGGGGCAACAAAACTGAACAGTACCGTGTCAAAGAGTTGGACTTGGGTTGGATTAACAGAAGCATGTGTTAACAACAAGCAAGGTGATGGGCCAGTGTACACCACACAGTCCTGGTCTCAGGTGCATCATGCCAGTCCCAGGCCCCTCGATAGAAAAGGCCATTCTCACAATGGAGGGGCCCAGAGGCGCAGGCATCCTGTACAGAGGACTGGAGGGAGCCTAGTGGATGGACACGTCCTTCAAGGAATGGTTGAGAGGGCCAGGGATGTTTAGTCCAGAAAAAAGGAGACTAGGGTAGGGCAGAAAGGACAAGATTGCTTTCTTCAAAGCTGTCAGATGGGCAACACACAGATATTTGATGTAGCTCATGAGGTAGCACTAGGACTTGGCCTTTTGATGAAAGTCGCAAGGGTCAACATTTTTGGCTTAACATAAAAAAACTTTTTGACAAAGACGGTCAAAAGTGGTAGTGAGCTTCCCAACACAGAAGTATTCAAGCAGAGGCTCTTGAATGCTGGAAAATGGATTTCTAAATTGGAGAGGGTAGTGGTGTGAGAGAAGGTAGGTATGGTTGATTCCCGGGCCACAAACTTGGGAGTAAAGACACCCCAAGAATTAGGGTCCCGATCTTTTGATCTAGGGAGGATCCTGGCTGCTAGCCTTTGCTGGTTTCTCCCAGCCCAGCCTCCCAGAGCTTTGAGTTTCCTTTTCTTTGCCCTCCCCACCCCAGGTCACCGGCAGGGCAGTGGCAAGCAGCGGAGCCCAGCCTCTTGGGCCCCTTGCGGAAAAGATGAAGGTGCTCTTTGGGAAGAGGAGCTTGGCTGACTGTGGCGCCTGCCCCCTAGTGGTCACAGGGGAGAGCTGCTCATTTCAACTTCCCTGTCCATCTCCGCAACCCTCCAGTCCCCACCACCACCTCTCACTAGGTTCCAAACCAAATCTGGGCAGTCTGGTCAGGACACTCCTGGCCAGGCTCACCCTCACCCCCTGCCAGTCCTGAGTTCCTCTCACTTCCCTATTCCCAGGTCCTCTGTGGCCTCAGGAGAGCCTGAGGCCACTACTGCCCACCTCCTACTGCCTCCAGCAACCCTTGTCCTGTCCTCATTCCAGCTGCTGAGAGAGAGTCACGTGCCCTGCATCCTCCTGGGGTGGGAAAAGCTCTGCCCGGAAACCTGTGGTCGGTGCCCTGGAGCCCCACCCCCCTGGATCCCGGAGAGGCGGGACGGGGTCAGATGGGTTAAAAGGCCAGGAACAGAGCGTCCTGGACATTACCATTATCGGGAAGGGTGGGGCACGAGCTTGTTCTCTGCCCTCTCTGTGCCTCTCGGGAGGTTAGGGGTGAGAGCCCAGCAGAGATGAAGAGTCCAGGAGTGCTTTGCCCGGAGAGCCTGCTAAGTGTCAAGAAGTGGCCTGAGGGAGTGGAGTCAAGGCCACCCTCGAGTCTCCAAGGCCTGGTGCTGAGCCCGGTGGGCAGGGGGGCTGGTTAGTGCGGGGTGGCAGTGAAAGGCGAGAACGGTGAGCCTCCAGGCTTTGTGCGGGAGGGGTGTGCCTAAACTCCCTTGCCCCCACCTGCCCACTCCCCTGGAGAATTGGAAGAAAGGCGGTAGTGGGATGGTGCCTGCAGGTTAATTGCTTTGGTGCTGGTGGTGGCCGGGCCATAGGGGCACAAGATGATACCTGGGGGGCCCTGCTCACCGCTGTACCACCATCTCAGCGCTGTGACATCAAGGCCCCAGGAGGCTGGAAACCAAGCTGCCTTCGCAGTGGTATTCTGCCCTCAGCTCCAGAGGTGGATCTGAGAGGAACAAGGAGCGTGGGCACTGCCATACAGTCTTCAGGAAGGTGGTGCCCATGACCACCTGACCCCACAGATGACCTCCAGAGGCCCTACCTGCCCAGCCCTGGCACCCTCCCTATGCCGGGGCAGATCTCTCAGCCGTGTCCTCCACTAGCACCCTTCCTAGATGTGATACTGTTACCCGTCAGGGGCCTGGCCACCCTGGATCACCACGACCTTGAGCAGGGCCCCAGCTGCCAGCTCCGGCTCAGCTCCAGTGGTTGCCATGGCACCCTGGTACTTCTGCAAAAGCCAAACAGGCAGAGTCCACCTGGAAGGCACCTACTGCTGCTGCGGTTGCTACCACCAAGGGTACCAGGCGCCTTCTGGGGGCCCTGGGAGCGCAGCCTGGGAAGCTGGGAGGGCGCCCCACTCACCTTTGAGCTGCCGTTCTCCCTCCCTCTGGCTTTCTGAGAAAGTGACATATTGGGTCCGGAAATCACCCTTGCCTGCTCTCGGGCACAGCAACCTCCCGCTCAACTCAACCGCTTGGGGCCAGTGAGGACCAAGGAAGAAGTCCTGAGCACTTGCATTTGGAGTCTTACCAGTCCATCACCTGGATAGGCTAAGTTCTTGGAATCCACGGTCTAGTTCCCTCAAAGCTGTGCCCTCTCAGGGTCAACTTATTCTAGCAAGATGGTCAAAAGCAGAGGAGCTGTGAGACCACCAGCTCTGCCCAGGTCTACCCCAAATCAGGACCCCAGGCCTTGTGAGCCAGGTAAAGGGAGGGCGTGGTGCAAAGTGTGCAGCCCAAAGGGACCCCAGAGAGGAGGGACTGGAGCGCCCTGCCACCCCCACCCCACCCCCACCGCAGGAGAACTAGTCACACCATCTGAGTCAAATCCTACCAGTGGCACTCAGACACAGAGTGGTCCATAAATGGCCATTTTAATGCAGAAAACCATGATAATTTACAAATGAAAAATTTTATAGGCCAGAGCCAGAAAGGCCTGAGAGGCTGTGAGGGCAGAAAGGAGGTGGAGGCCATTGAGAGTCGGGGCAACAGCTCCTTCAGCACCTTCACGACCGACCCCACCCAGGCTCCTGCAGGCTGGCCAAGCCCCGGTGGTCCCTGGCCCCTGCCCTTAGACTCCCACTAGTCATTCCCCAGTGTGGAGACCGTGGGTCAACTTCAGGACAGAAGGTGGACATGGAGAGACTGTTCCTTGGAAGTGAGGGCCTGGAGGGCAAGGGAGGGAACAAGGCAGGAGCCTGCTGGCTATTGTCCAGCCACCCCACTCCTGGCTCTGTCCCCTCTGGCCAAGCCACAGCATGAAGCAGAGCCAGGCTTTGGTGGCCCATTCCCTTGCCTTCCCTCCCAGCAGGCGGCAGAGGTACAGAACACAAGCCTGGAGCAGAAAGGGCACTGGGGGAGAGCACACGTCCTCAGGCTAAGGTTTGGGACGGGGTTATTTGATTGGATATGGTTTGGAGAAAGGGAGTAATCTCAGATGAGGTGGCTGCTGGGGGAGCCATCAAACCCAATTCTAGACCCCCCCCCCCCAAGGTATGTACATCCATCTGTCAGAGTCGGCAGGATGCTGGTTTGGGCTCAGCACCCCCCACATGGGGCATGCAGGGGTAAACAGGCTGGAGGCTCAGGGCCCTGGAGGTAGAAAGGAGCCCTCCCACCTTCCCCCTTCCCCAAGCCAGGAAGGTTAAAGACACATCTAAGGCAGCCCAGATGCCACGATGGCCCGGGGCTGGGAATGCCAGCCTTTCCAGGGTGGCTGTGGTCTGAGCCCTGGCAGGCTGCAGGCACTCCCCACCACCCAGTCTGGCAAGGTGAAGAGGACCCCCAGAGCTGGGGCCTATCAGCCCCTCCAACCAAGAATGGTCACCAGAAGCATCACTGGGGGCTGGCGACAGGGGCAGAGCCTTCTCCTGGGACACCCACCTGTCCCCTCGCCCACCTTGTCCAAAGGTGAAGACCCCAGAGCAGAATGGAGCCCTGGAGAACAGGTCTGGCCGGCAGATGGGAGGGGACGGATGGGAACGCTGGTCACTTTGGCATCTCCAAGGCCAACACTTGAGGCTTCACCTTGAAATACTGGTTGAATCGGATCACTGCATACCTGCCAGAAGACAGGAAAGGGAACTGGGGGTGAGGAGCGTAGCCAGGTGAGCCCTGCTGGGGGCACTCACACCATGAGGAAAGTTTCTCACCAGCTCAGCCCATCTAGGTCTGGGCAAATGGACCCTAGCCCAGGCTGGGGTTTTTTGTTTTGTTTTGTTTTCACTTCAACTATAATTTTATTTTTCTTCTTAGATTAGACTGGAGCAACCCCTCCCCAAACATATTGGCTTGTTTGTTGAGTCTTTACAGCTCAGTGTGGTCAGTACGTTCACCCTGTTGAGCAACAGATCTCCAGGACTTTTTCATTCTGTAAAACTGGACTCTTAACTCCCCCCCACAGCAAGTGCCCAGCCCCCAGCACCCATTATTCTACTTTCTGTTTCTATGGATTTGACTACTTTAGCTACCTTATCTAGGTGGGATCATACAGTATTTGTCTTTTTGTGACTGGCTTATTTCACTTAGTACAATGTCCTTAAGGTTCATCCGTGTTGTAGCATGTGACATAATTTCCTTCCTTTTCAAAGGAATGACATTCCCTTGTGTGTATAGACCACATTTTGTTTATCCATTCACCCATCAACGGACACTTGGGTTGCTTCCACCTCTTGGCTACTGTGAATAATGCTACTATGAATATGGTTGTGCAAATATCTGCTTGAGACCCTGCTTTCAGTTCTTTGGGGTATACACCCAGCAGTGAGATTGCTGGATCATACAGTAATCCTATGTTAACTCTTTGAGGAAACACCGTATCGTTTCCCACAGAAGTTACACCATTTCCCGTTCCCAACAGCAGTGCGCAAGGGTTCGCATTTCTCCACCTCCTCACCAACACTTGTTATTTTCTGTTTATTCAAAAGTAGCCATCCTAATGGGGGTGAGGCAGATGTGATTGTGGGTTGGACTTGCATTTCTCTAATTTTTGTGAACACTTTAAAGCCAGCATAGTGATTCCTTTCCAGCTGAGGGTGGGTGGGCAGGACAAAGACAAAGGGACTGGACCAGAATGGAAGACAAAATGATTCCTGGTTTTAGGGACACGTGTATCTCGCACGACAGGGCCGCCTAAGTAGTCAATACTCAAGTACAGTCTCGGTACAGCCCCTAGTACATCACTAGGGGCCACTAAAGGAGCAGTTGGGTCTGATACCCCATGCAGGGAGGCAGCATGGTCAGCTAAACCACCAAGGGACCTCAGCCGGTCATCCACCCCTCTGGAACTCTGGCCCCTCTGCTATAAAATGAGGTTTGGACTCATGATCTTTCAGACTAATTTCCAGCAATTCCCTTCAGCACCAGGCTCTGTGGGGAAGAGCCCTGGCAGAAAAGCCGGGCAGTGAAGCAGAGAGCAGGCTATAATAGGGAAAGAGGAATCAGGAGGCAGGGTGCAAGGGTTTCTGACCACTTCCAGAGAGGGATTCTGGGCACACGTGCTTCCCCAGGCATCCCTGGAGCACTGACCCCGCCTCACATGGGCTGGCTGGAATGGGGATGGTGAGCAGGGCAGAGGAATGGACCTGGACATTCTCTTTGGGGTGTCCTTTACCCCCACGTACTGGGTTCAAGGCTCTTCCTTTCCTCCACGCACCCCCCACCCCCCCGCACTCACCTGAGGAAATTAAAGTCGATGGTGGAGAACTGGCTCTGGATGAGGGCCCAGAGTGCCCAGAAGAAGTGAGACGCCTGAAAACACATCAGAGAAGATCAGTGTAGTGAGCCCCCCAAACCTGTCATGGACCCCCATAGCTGGAGGGACACAGGCACTGTGGAAGACACAGAACTAAGACGCTGGCAGAGACAAAGTGGGGCCTCCCCAGCACAGGTGGGGGATATTCTACAGGTCAAGTCACTGGATGGTATCTGGGGACTCCACTCCTAGAAAAAGGCAAGCAGAGTAGGTTCTACTGCCCTCAGGCTTAAGCAGACTTTCAGCTTGTTCCCCAGCCTAAGCCGAACCTGAACTCCAGCCCTGGCTGCTCCCCTACCCAGGAGAATCTTCAAGCCCAAGGTATCCAGGACAAGAGAAATCCCTAAGGCAGAGCTCAGGCCTGGTTGCCAGTGGAGGGGGTGGCACCCCATCTGCAGTGCCCTGGCCACATGGGCATCAGAGGTCCAGTCGCTGGAAGACCTCTAAAGTGACTTCTTTCACCCCTTACCCTCTCTTCTATCGCAAGGTGGGTGAGGTCAGACAGTGAGTGCAGACATGAGCCGGGCTGCTGACCAAGGGTTCAACTGCCTCCCCAGAGCCAGAACCCCCCCGGGGCCCAGACCACCCTAGGCTCAAGAAGCTAGAGCGCCGTGGTTCCTGCTGCTCCAGCGACCCCAGGCCAGGGCCCCCACTCCTGTGGCTCTCCTGCCCCACCCCAAGTCCTGCTCACTCTAGGGTTGGCTCTATAGCACCTCCCCCCATTTTATTCCCTTTTCACGACTTAAAAGGGGCAGAGATCAATTAGCAAGTGGGAATGGTTACTAAAAATTTGGCAAGATGAAGGCATAGGTGGAACAGTTAAGAGGAAGAACCTGAAAAAAAATCACTTGGTTGTACAGCAGAAATTAACATAACATTGTAAATCATATACTTCAATAAATTTTTTTTTTAAAAAGGAAGAACCTGATAAGAATCAGTTTTATACCAATGGGGAAAATAGAATAGGCAATTTAAAATTACAGGTAATTAAAGATTTTATTTAAGTTCTCTGATATATTGTGAAATTCAGGGCAGCTGACTTGTCTTCTCGCTTATGCATGGCTGACAATCCCCTTGGTGCATTCCAGTGGAGACCTGGCATGAACCATGTACCTTGGATAATTAGCACTCAAAATCAAGAACTGACAGCACAGTAATTTGAGAAGAAAGAGCCTGATGGGAAAGGCTTACGTAGAGTTTTGAGTGAGTCAGTGGAGACAGTTAACAAGGAGGATTAGAACAGACATTCTCTATCTTCTCCAAAGACGAAAAAAAAAAAAACCAACACAAAACTCAAGGGATGTATTTAACTGTGGCATGAAAGGCTAAGGTTAGACACTAGAAAGAACTTGTCCAAATGAGAGAATTGCTAAAATAGGAAGCTGGGCTCTTTCCTGGAAGTAGTTCTCTAGGCAGGAGAGGACCTGGACTTGATGGAATGGGAGGAAAGCAGGGAATAGGGTGTCAGTATTAAGAGGATGCCCAAGATGGCTCTTCCCAGAGTCCCCCTCTAGGTTGGGGTTCAGGAGCATATGATGGGACTCCCCCAGGACCTCACCCCTGACCCTGGGCTCTGCTTCCTCCTCCACCACAAGGCTGTGAGAAGGTAGGAGCTGGGGGTGGGCCCTGAGTCCCTCCTCCCAGCTCTCCTTCCCCCACCCCTTCCAGTCACAAGCACTCACCAGGGCAAACTTGTTGACTTGCACATAGAGCCTCTCCACCTCCCTGGGGGTCACAGCCATCCCCTTCTGTGCCTGCAGGTAGTAGCGCAGCCACTGCAGCTGGGTCTCCCGTGCTGGGTACCAGCAGTAATCGACCTCATTCACACCTGATGGGGAGGCACAGAAGTTGCTGGGAGACGGGCCCACCTGGGGGTCTCCTCCAGCTCAGTAGGTGTTCCCTGATCCCCTCAAAACCTCCATCTCCTGTGTCCTGTGGGGCTGTGCAAAGAATGCAGCTTCTTTGACCACCAAACTCTAATGTGTGGAGGGTCGACCCCCATCCCAGCTGGGGGCACTGCTTTCAGTGGGCTGAGCTGGAGGAAAGCACAGAGAGAGGCAGATTCGTTGAGGGGCAAGGCACAGTCCTGGAAGTGATGGGGACCCCCTAAGACAGCACCGCTGTATCCCTGAGCCCTACACAAAACCACGGCACTCTGGAGGCGCTGGGTCAAAGCCCCGAATCGGAAGCCTAGTTGTCTTAGATCTGACGCTAACCTCCAGTTAACTTCGGGCAAGCCCTTTCCTTTCACTGGCCAAAATCTCATTTGTAAAGCAAGGGCTGGACGTAATGCACCTCAAATACTGCTTCCTGAACCAGTGTTGAGCTGGTTAACGTAAAAACATCGCCTGGAGTGCTTGGCGAAAATACAGATTGCCAGGCACCCACCCATGTCCAACTCTCCAGGTGATTCGGAAACACAGCCAGGCTTGGAACCCCTAAGCTAAATGGTCTGGACTCCTTCTAGTCCCACCCTTCCCTGAGTCCTCATACTGCCAGCCCAGTACGCACCAGCCACATCTTGGGCATGATGGCAGAGAGCCTAGATTCAGAGCTGGTACAGAAAGAAACAGTTTATTAAAGACAGGACCAGGACTGGGCCACCTTGTCTGGTCTCTTCCTCCCTCTTCTTTTCTTCCTCTCTTTCCCAAGCTTCCCTTATATCCCTGGAGAAACACACTCAGCCCCCAAGAGTATGGCTGGAGAAGAAGGTCCTGGCACAGATGTAGACACTAAGGCCCAGGTAGAAGAAAGCTGTTCAAGGTCACACAGCCAGTTACTAGAGGCTGGTTCTTAGCTCCCAGCACTGGGTCTCCCTGCTCCTGAGAACACAGGAGATGCCTCTCTCCTCTACTGCCCTCCTCCTCCCCCCATGCTAGGTTCCTCCTCCTTCATTCTCAGCTTGGAAGCAGGATGCAGTCTGCCCCCTTGGAGAAATTCCAGCTGGACTTTGCTCCAAGCGCCGGGCGAGAAGGACTTAAAATGCTTAAAAATTATCCCTTTTGGAAAGGCCAGTGGGTCTGTCAGTTGAGCAATCACAGGCCCAGTGCCGTGCGGGTGCCAGCCTCTGCTCCAGGCCACACCCCACAGCTCAGCTGCTCTGCCCAGCTGAGGCCCCATCTGTCCCTTGGGTGCCTAGATGCAGCTGGTGGCCACCCTGGGGAGTCATACCTTCAGGTACAAGCAGTGCTTGACAGCCCTGGTCACCTGGGGTTCCAGAAGGGGCAGGATTGGCCTGTATTGGCCTGGGGAGTGCCTCAGGCTGGCCCACGTGCCGGCTCTACAGTTGGCCTGGGCGTGCCTCACCTATCCTAAGCCATACGGACTGGCCACATCACGCTGAGCACCCCGCACTGCTAGCCTGGGGATGTCCCTCCAGCCCCAGTGTCCACCTCCATCCACCAGTTGCCTCTTTAGCCCCATCGAATTGTTTAACAATTAAGCCCTCAAGCTGGAAAAACTTGCCCTGCTTCCTTTACACAAATGATTCTATTGTACACACCTATCTTTATGGAAGGATGGCCTATGCCAGGACACACCCCAAATCCTACCTGTTCCATGGCTGCTCCAGCCTCCCTCGGAGGCAGAAAAGCTCCCCTGCCTGACATCAGCAGCAAATACCAACGTGGAGCTTAGTATGTGCCACACCGGTGTGTGTATCACACATCAGTACTATGAAGTAGGCACCATTATCATCTCCATTTTACAAAGGCACAGAGAAGGTAAGTAACCTGCCCCAAGCGTCATGCAGCTAGTAAAAGCAATGAAGCCAGGACGTGAAGTAGGGGAGTCAAGTTGCAAAGTACACACTGTTAACTAGTTGCACCGTGATTAATCTCATCAGGTCACCAGGCAAATAGCTACTTGCAGCTCGTTCTGCCCCTTATCTGCCTGCAGGGCCCCTATGTACGACTGCACGGGTTGACTGGGCCTAAAGGAGCTTGGACAGGGGGTGAGTGGAGGCTGACATCAAGCTGAGCTGGGCCAGCTGGCGTGGGCTGTGTCTGCCCAGAGGAAGGACGGGGTCTCTTTAGAATTCACGTACCAAGCCGAATGTCCTCAGGGATCCTACAGAGGGCACATTTCCCTAATTTGTACCAAAGTGCCATATGGGCTAGCAGGGGCTTGCTCTGTGTATGTGGGTCTGCCCCGGCCCCCCACCCCACCCCCCTGCCCATGAGACCTGGTGCTTTCTCAAGGCAGGCTGTGCCTGGCCCCTCCCTCAAGCTGTGATATCTTGAGGACAGGGGTGTCCAGCCTCCATTCCCCATGCACAGAACCCCCTCCAACCCTTCCCCTGGACCCGGCCCTCCATCACCAGGAGGATATAGGCCAAAGAGTAATGCCCTTCTCACCTGCAAACTCATTGAAATGGTTGCCAATGTCAAAAGCTTGGTAGTTATAGCCGGCATATTCATAGTCAATGAACCGTACGTGACCTGTGAGGTAGAGGAAAGGCAGTGAGGGTTGGCCCCAGATCTGGATATAGGGCTTGGTCAAGCTTTCACAGACCTCAGGAACGCACCTACTGACTCTCGCCGGCCTCTGCAGCCTCACCCAACTTCTCAGCGGCAACTTTCTTCTAAGTTGCTTCCTTCCATCTTTCCATCTGTCTGTCTGCCCTTTCCCCAGCTCCGGCTGTCCCTCTCACACAGCTGGGTCCTCAGACTCTCCCCAACTAAAGACATTTGTCCTCAGCATGGCTGAGGACCAGAAAATAAATCCAAGTACTCCATGGGGGTGAAGCTATCATCAGGAACACAGGGAAGGCTCAGGGCAGCCAAGACATCCTCGTTGTCAGGGGAGTGGCTCCACAAACCATGATTTTGAGTTCTTTCTTGGCAAAGATTTTTCTAAGTAGGAATTTGTTTCTTTTTCATTTCTCTCCTACAAATTAACTTGAGACCTACACCAGAAGGTCTCACTTTGCTTGTCCAAGTACCAGGCTGAGGAGTAGAACCCCAACGCCAGCTGACCAAGCAGCCCGAGCCCTTGCTGCTGCCTGGCCAGGGCCAGGGAAGCTGTACCTTTGGTGCTGTCGTAGATGATGTTCTTGCAGAGCAGGTCATTGTGGCAAAACACCACAGGGGAGTCCAACTGAGGCAGGTGCTCCTTCAGCCAGGCCAGCTCCCGTTCCAACACCTCGACCTTAGGGACATCTGCAGAAAGGCTGGACAGTGGCAAGAAAGGTGGTCGGTGGAGGGAGGGCTGATAGCAGACAGGCACATGCTTGGCCTCAGAAGCCCTGGGCTCTGGCCCCATCACTACCTCTTATTGCAGAGGGACCTTGGACAAACGGCTGACCTTTCAGACCCTCACTTTTGTCACTTGTAAAATGGCACTCACCTTTCCTGTCCTTCTGGCTTCCTGTGGTTATTCTAAGAAGCTGATTAAAACATGGGCATAAAAGCATTTTGCAAAGTGTAAAAGTCCCTGACCGAACAGTGTCCTGATACTTCGTGAAAGGGAGAGGGAAATAAGGATGGAGGCACAAGGAGGTGTCAGGGGAGGGAGAGTGAGTGTCCAAACTCAATTATTCCAGAAAGAACAAGGGCAGCAGGGGAGGGATGCAAACAGACCTGCTCTTGGGATGCTCGAAACGATTCCTAGGGGGAGGTGAAGCTCTCTAAAATAAGACCCCAGAGCTCCTCCAGTGGAAGAGTGACAGTGCCCTGGGAGTGGCGGCAGCAAGGGCACCGTCTTGAGGAGACAGAGGGACGTTGCTGTGAGTCTCCCTCCTGCTCTGGTGGCTGGCGTCATGGTTGGAAAGGACTAGAGATCATCTAGACTGGCTTCCCATCGCACGGCGAGACCACTCAGGTCTACAGAAGAAAGCAAAAAAAATTGCTTCTTGGGCCCACTCCTACAAGGCCAAGGGGATATGAGGGCCTTTCAATTGGAGAGCACTTGCTCTGCTGCGGCTCAATAACTCACCTCTTCCCCCTTGAACCATGGGTGTGTTTCCCTGCCCCGGCCCCCTGCTTGTGTAGGAACAAAGATGCATGAAGGCCACCTGTCCCTCAGCCCACCCCATCCTGTGGCCCACGGCAGGCATTTTTGCTAAAAGTACATGTTGAGGAATGAACGAACAGGTCAGTCAATGATGTTCTCAGAGGCCACGGGGAAGTTGGTGAGGGCGCACTGTGCCCCCGTGCTCTGAACTTTGCTCCCAGGAAGCACCGTTCTGTGTATACTGAAAAGCCAAAGAGTTAGCAGAGCCCTTAAAACCCTAGCCTCCTCCCCTCCACCCATTGGTGGTTCCGGGGTTTTATCTCCATTCACATGACTCCTGTTTGCTTTCTTGTCCAGGGCGGTGAGGGTACACGCGGGAGGATGTGAATGAGACACGTCCTCTCTGACCCTGCCCCAGGACGCCCCATTGCCCCTCACGCAGCCCAGAAGCCAGAATACAGGGAAGAGTAGTCAGCGACTAAGGCATCCCCCTGTTCCCCTGGACACGGATGAGCCGCAGGCTCCCTCCAGGCTCTGAGAAGGTCAACGCTAAAGGGGATCTCAGGTCTCCTGTCTAACCCCATGGGGCATCTGAGGCTCAGGGGAGGGCAGAGACTTCCTCCCGCCTCCAGATGCGTCTTACACAGCTGGATACTCTACTCCCTCACCTGAGGAAAGCAGTCCTCAGCCTATCCAAGGATCCAAAATCAAGCTGAGCCTCTGAACTGAGGGGGCCTCAGTGCCCCTCAGGGGCTCTGCACAGGCCACTCTGAGTCTAGGGGTCTATTAGGGGTGGGATGGGGGAGGCCTCCCCTCACCCTCACTGGAATTTATCTGTGTTGACAGGTCTGCATAAGATACATTTTAATCTGGGCTCTTCCTAAGAAGCTACCTTTTCCTTTAAGATTCTTTTTTTTCCCCCTTGGACTGAGACCATCCAAAGAAAAGAATTAGGAGGCCTCCTTTGGTTTGCCCAGGTCTCAGCCTGAAAAACATGTCTTTGACATCCAAGATGCCTGCTGCCCAGGCCCTGACCTCTGTCTGACCCCTACCCTACCCACCCCAAGACCACACAGCTGCTTACTGTGCGAACGGTCCAGGCCTTCTACCTCCCTGTGCAGCCCTGCTTCCCTCCCCTGAGCGCTTGAAACGCCACCAGCTTTGCTACCTTCAGCCCTGACATCACTCGACTCTCTCGAGGCTGTGGGGATGGCAGACTAGTGCCCGCCACTGCATCACAGAAACTTCCACACCCCAGGCAGAACAGCTCTGTCCCTCAGAGGAGTAGGAGGGGGTGAAGGGGCTGGGGGCCCTCCTCAGGGAAGCCTGGGGGTTCCCCTGAAGGGACTGCTGCCTGGCAAGTGTCCACTCAGCATTCAGGATCCGGGCGGGGAAGGGGGAGGAAGTATCTTCTCCCTACAGGGAAAGGACTTCCTAAGTGTTCAAACTTACTGACTCATCACGTTTTTTTTTTTTTTTGCGGTACGCGGGCCTCTCACTGTTGTGGCCTCTCCCTTTGCGGAGCACAGGCTCCGGACGCGCAGGTTCAGCGGCCATGGCTCACGGACCCAGCCGCTCCGCGGCATGTGGGATCCTGCCGGACCGGGGCACGAACCTGTGTCCCCTGCATCGGCAGGCGGACTCTCAACCACTGCGCCACCAGGGAAGCCCCTGACTCATCACCTTTGCCCTCATACCAATCAACCCATCTAAAGCTCCTCTTGATGCCCCTTAAGCAGTTATCAACCCCACCTTCCCCAGCCACGCTGGGTTCCCCCATGTCCCACCCAACACCAAGACTATCAAATCTGTTTCCACAAGACCTGACTCATCTCCCTATTCTCCATCCCTCCATGAAGCTTCCCTAGGGCAACGTTCCTCAGAGCATGGTTCCTTGATCACCTGCCTCAGAATCACCTGGAGAGCCGGTCAAAAGGCAGATTCCTAGGGTCTAATGCAAGACCTCCCAATCAATCTCCAGGGTTAGGCTCGGAATCTGTACCTAGCAAGCACCCAGGGGAATCTCATGCTCCAATTTGGGAACCCTAGTCCTAGATGTTGCCCACTGAATTACAACACTCCCCCAGCTGGCCTCCCTGCCTCGAAGCCCCCAACTCCCACCCACATCTGTCCTTTACAACGAACCCCTGGCTCCAACACCTTCACATTGACTCTCCACTGCCTGAAAAATTAATCTGGGCTCCTTAACCTGGCACTGAAGGCCCCTCACAGCCTAGTTCCAACTCACCTCTGCAGCCCCATCTCCCACGACCCATGCCCAATGGGTGGGTCTGCTCCAGGGCTTCCCTGGTGGCGCAGTGGTTGAGAATTTGCCTGCTGATACAGGGGACACGGGTTCGAGCCCTGGTCTGGGAGGATCCCACATGCCGCGGAGCAACTGGGCCCGTGGGCCACAACTACTGAGCCTGCGCGTCTGGAGCCTGCGCTCTGCAACGAGAGGCCGCGATAGTGAGAGGCCCGCGCACCGCGATGAAAAGTGGCCTCTGCTTGCCACAACTAGAGAAAGCCCTCGCACAGAAACGAAGACCCAACACAGCAAAAAGATAAAATAAAGTAATTAATAAACTCCTACCCCCAACATCTTAAAAAAAACATTAAAAAAAAAAAGATCTGCTCCAGCCAGGCCCTCATCTACTCAGCATCCACAAGCATGCTGTCTCCTCCAGCCGGAGGCCTCCCTTTTCATCTCTGCCATACTACCTCTGCCAAGAAGACTTTCCCTGGCGCTCCCACCCCTGCATACATCACACACACTGCAGAGCCAGGTCCTATTTACACGGAAGGTTTCTAAGCTCCTTGAGGGCAGGGCCCCTGTCACCTTCAAGTTTTTTGTTGTTTTAAATCCCAATCAATCAGTGTTTGTGAAATGAAGGACTGACTCAATCAGGGTTATTAGGCAACGACTGGAGCTCAAGTGCTTCACCCCATCCGAGTGATTGCTCATCGCTGCCCTGCTTGCAGCAGGTTAGACAGTTTAGGGCAGGCATCATCCCCTCAAGAGGCTCAATTTAAGCAAATTGATTTGCCTAAGGTCAAAGGTGAGACAAGAGAAAAGGAAGTTGGCCAGCTCTTTCTCAGCACACTCCCCTCCTAACAAGGTCACCCCCCGAGGCTACACAGTGACAGTACAGTCAGAAGAAGCTGCAGTAACAAGGGTCATGCCCGAGCATTAGGCCTGGACTCTAGTCCTTGAATTGCCACGTATCAGTATAACCTTGGGCAAGTCCCATCCTTCCTCTGGGCCTCAGTTTTTCCATCTGTCAAACGAAAGTGGTGGGCTGGATGATCAGAGGGTCTTGCTCTCCATGTGCTGTTCTAGTCCTAAGGGGGAAAGCAGTCCTTGTCCCAGAGCCATCTGACATAGAAGGTCTGAACATAGGCTGTCCTAGACAAGTAGTCCCAAAGCGGTGCTTAATAATCTCTGACAGGGAGGATCTAGATAAAGTCATGTGTGCACGCATGTGACAGAGACACACGATCGGGATGGTTAATTATTACCGTCTTAGAGGGAGAAGGAGATACCCTTCCTCCAAACCTCTTCTGTGCCCTGCTCCCACGAACATTTGGAGAAGAGTGATGTCCGGCCCCAGTGGGGAACATGGAGGGATCAGAGACCCACTATGGCCTTTTTTGCGGGGCGCAGGGATGACCTCAATCTTTTCTCCATGCCACCATCCTTTTCTCAGCACTCTAGGGTATGCTGGGGAGTCAGGCATCTGAAGGCCAGAAGGACTCTCAGGTTGCCGGTGAGAGCACAAGGAGAGGTCCAGGGAACTGCGTCTTACCTGGGGAAAGGCAATGTCAGGATGCGTAGGGTGTGCCCCTCCCCGGGAAGAGCGGTGAGAAAGCAGCGAGCTGTCAGTTTGAACAAGGTGAGGAACCGGGGCCCCAGAGCCATGTGGGGACAAGAGGTGCCCAGGCAAGTAGCAGGAATCTTGAAGTCCAAGGGCTTGTCAGCTGACGAGCTGAGTTCTTCTGACTGCCTCTGAACTCAGCCCCACCCCATTCTCAAGAAGGTCGGTCCCTCCCTTCTCATTGCTCAGAAGCCAGCTCAGGTAGAAAGGGCCCTGTGTGGAAACAGAAGCCCTGCCTCTGACTAGCCCTGTGACACTGGGCAAAGCTTAGTCTCTGAGCTCAGTATCCTTCAGGTGAAATGGGGAGATGCTGACCCTATTCTCCGCCACAACCAGAAAACTGAAGGAGAAATAAGCACATAGATAGGGAGGGTGGGAGGGAGGGAGACGCAAGAGGGAAGAGATATGGGAACGTATGTATATGTATAACTGATTCACTTTGTTATAAAGCAGAAACTAACACACCATTGTAAAGCATTTATACTCCAATAAAGATGTAAAATAAATAAATAAAATTTTAAAATTCTAAAAAAAAAAAAAGAAAGAAGCACATAGGTACAAAACTGCGGAAACAAGTTCCTGAGGTTTCGTCAATCAGCCCAACTCTGCTTGGAAACAGAGGCTCAGGAATCAGGACTGAAGCCACTAAACCTTCTGTCGGGGCGGGCTGGGGAAGGGAGGTCATATTAAGGCAGCAGAGACAGTGATAGCCTTGAACCCTCTCAGATCTTTGTACCTGGGGTTGATCTCGTTCTTCACAAGGGTGAAGTAACTGTGCATCTTGTGCCAGAGGATGGGCTTGGGCAGGCTGCCGTTGGCGTGGATGGTGTGAATCTTTGCCATTTCTAAGGCAATCAGCCTACAGCAGAAAACAGGAAGAGTAGAGTATGAGTGTGGGGCAGGCCCTCCCCAGCTCAGCCACTCCTGAGCATAAAGAAATGGCCCTGCAAGGTCCACTGGGGCCAAGTGTAGGCTATTACAAATCTGTTAGGAGCTCTTGGTCCTGCAGAAGGAAGGTCTCAGCAGAAGGCGTGAAAACGAGATAAGGCCTTCAGCTCAGCAGCTCCCCTTCCAGAACCAGAGCCGGGGGAGCTTCAGGGAGTGAAAGGGCAAAGCAGTGGGCCGGTTGGCCACAGGTCAGTGACCCTGCCCCACCTCAAGGTTGAGTGCCTACAGCAACCCCTGAGGACAGAGGGGTCACCTGGGGAGGGGGGCGGAACCCCTCCCACTCCCCCACCCCAGCCCCGCCCCCTTGGACTCAGACCCACGCCCTCAAGGGGAGGTAAATGCAGGGCACCAAGGAATCAGGGGGTGGTAATGCCACGCAGGGAAGAAAGGCTTGTCTCTTATCAGTCTGGCCAAGGTGGGGAGGGAAGCAGGCTGGCCCAGGGCAGCCCCTTCCTCTGCGGCAGGGAGTTGATGCTGGCGGCTGGGTGCCAAGGACGCAAAACAAACCAGCGTTCTATTTTCAAGTTCTCCTGTGGACATTATCCAAGGTCCCGGGAGAGAAGGAGGGGGCGGTGGGGAGAGGAGAAAGCAGAGCTGGGGAAGGTTGCTGGGAGAGGGCGGGGGTGGATAGAGGACTGACTGGGCAGAGAGGGAAGGCCTTGATAAGGACCCCAGCGTCTGAGGCCCTGTGTCCCAGCTGGGCTCCCCCAGTCCTCTGCCTGCTCTCCCTTCTGGAGCCCCACCCCCCACTCAGCTGCCAAGCCTCCAGCATTCAAGCTTCCTTCGCCTCTGCCTGTTGCTCGAATAATAATCACTGGGAAAGACAACAAAGGCATTGGCTGTCTGAAACCTTGTTGCCGAGCTGTTCCAGGGACACTCCCTCCCCTGGCCAGGTCCTTGGAAGGGACAGCCATCGCCCAACAGGATAGCAGGGCAGACTAGGGGCTCCTCCAGAAGCCCCCAAGGCTCCCACCTCCTAGAAGGTGGAGGGGGCAGGGGGCGTGGCAGCGACCGAGTGGGTGAGAGACGAAGGCTGTGCTTTCAGAGGCGAGAGGCCCTGGGGCAGGAGGGAGCCCGCCAGGGCTTGGGCAAGGCAGGGGAGCAGCCCCTGAGACCCGGGGTTCCCCTACCCAAAGGAAGATTCCGAAAAGAGCCTAAACAGAGTGTTTCCTTGAATATCAATAGGGCTGTTGTCTGGAATAGCAATGAAAGTAACCTCAACAGTCAGCGTTTTTATGCTGCAAAGCCTCGCAGGAGGCGGAGGTTGGGAGGTGAGGGTCCTCTTCCTCCCTGCCTTTCCCTCAGAGATCCACCTTCATCCCAGAAGGATAATGGTCTATCCTGGGAAAATCATCAAGGAAGGGTCTACCTCCCATACTTATCCCACTTTCTGGCTCTCCCCCAAACGTAAAGTTCTTCTTATTATCAAACCTAAATCCATCTTCAATCTTCCTGACAATGGTAATTGTTTCCATGAAAGAATGAGTGACAGCATCAGATTCCCAGAGGTGGCGGGAGACTGGGAGTGGTGAGGACCTGACAATATCTGAGCTTTTTTGCACAAGACTGAGGGAGAGCTGGGAGGGGTACTGTGGGAGAAGTCAGGACAGAGTTCCCTCGGCCCCACTCTGACCTCACATCTCTAGCTGGGTGCATTTTGAACTACCACCTGGAGCCTGAGAAGAACCTCGCACAGGGCTGAATGTCCCCCACCCCCACCCCAGATACACACACACACACACACACACACACACACACACACACACACACACACACACTAGAGGGCCTGCTAGGGGTTCCCTGCAAATAGGGCCAGGCGCACTAGCTTGAGGTCAGCTGGGTAGCAGGTGACGGCTAAGAAGCTTCTTGGTCTACTCCCTGCCTGGGCTTTCCTGTTTCCCTTCAAGATTTGAAAGGCTCCTTCCCCTTAGGTGGGACAGGACAGATCCTAAGGGTCTCAAGCAGACCCCCATGCTGTTGTTCCCGGTGTCAGGGGTAAATTTCGGTTTGCCTCAAGCGTCACTACAGTCTGAGGGCCCTGCACATGGGCGTGGCGTTGTGGGGAGGAAGAAGGATCCTGCCGGACATCCTTGCTCAGCATGGTCAGAGGAGAGCATAATATGGGCTCTTCTTTGGTTCTCCCCCTTCCAGACCCCCAACAGTGGCATCCACAGGGCTTAAAGGTTAAGTCCAGTTCCTGGGTCCTACACATCCAGGCATTTAATAGGAGCAGCTCCCTGGGGACCATGGGTCCTTGTGAGCCTCTGGAAGGAAGCCTCAGCGGTTCCCTAAACCTGGGCTCCTACCTTGTCAGGAAGCCCAGAAGGAGCTCAGACTGGGGTGGGGAGGCATCTCTCTGGGTTGGTACCACCACACTCACCCTGGATAAGGCCCATTTTCCAGGAATGCCTGAGCCCTCGGCAGGAGGGGAGGCACAGGAAACCCTGAGCACTCTGGGGATTTCACTTCCAAGGCTCCGAGATGTTTCCAGGTCAGACTTGGGATGGGTGGAGGACTGAGGCATGGGCCAGGAAGCAGACCCCCCTTTGGTCCCATGTTCACCAAAATTCTCACTTGCATCCCCAAGAACACATCCTTTTAGCAGACCCCACTGAAAATCTACACAGAACTATAGCTCCTCTCCGCAGAGCAAGGCACGTAAACGCACACACATTTTTCATGCAATTTCAGGGAGTTCACAGATCTTAAGAGTCTCTTTCATGGATGCCACTCCACCAGGGAAGCTAGCCAACGATTTCAAAGCCCAAGGCCTGCGGAATCATGGAGATGAGTGATACACTGGGCACCCTCCTCACCTGAAGAGCCGGGGCTCACGGATGTGCTCTGGCCCCAGGGCCATGCCCCTCATGTACTCGTAGCACAGCCCATTCTGGAAGGTGCAGTAGAGTTTGGGGGCGCAGCCATGTGCTCGCAGCAGCTGGAAGTTCCTGACCTCATTCTCCCGGTCCACCAGCAGCTCTGTCCGCTCCCCGTACACCCGGACCAGCACACAGTCCTGCATGTCGTCCTCCACGTAGCAGGCCACCAGCTTGTTGGTAATGCCATCAGTGAAGCGCTGGCATGGGGGAGAGGGATGTGTGGGGCAGGGACTCTGCTCTTGCCTCGTGGTGACCCAGCTCCAGCACAGGGTGCTCGTTTGAATGCTGAGCACAATTGCACAGAACCCCCGTCCTTTAGCCCTCTCACTTAGTAAAGAGCTCAGCACTGCTCCTAACCCTCCAACCCTCTCCCGATGCTTGAGGTAGACCAGAGAGTTCAAGAAAAAAATGGCAGCTTGGGCTCAGCCCAGGCATGCTTCTCCTGGGTCTGCTTCTAGTGCATGGGATTTGGCAGTGGAGGAATTTTCACACCACTTACCTCCCCCCTCCACTTTTCACTCTCCCATCGGGCCCTGAAAGAAACCTCCATGGACCAGGATGCGGCAGACGGAGGGGCGTCACCTAGGACGTGTACAGCCTGACCCAACTTGCCTCTCACCACCTGCCAGGCAGAGGGCTCCTTGCGGTCCCTCTCGCCCCACGCAGCGGCAGGGGTAAAGGAGGGCACTGAGGTTGGCACCCACCCCAGGGCCAGGGGGTCAGAGCTCCTTAGGGCCAGAAGAGACAGTAGATCCTGGGAAGGTTCTCTGGGTAGGGTGACAAGGAGGAATGAACCATGGAATTTATGGGGCATGGTGTGAGAGAGCTGGAAGGGGCCTTAGGGACATTCGAAGTAATAAAAGGTGGGGAAACTGAGGACCAGAGAGGGGAGGGACTGGAAGACATCGTGTTAGGCCAGCGCTGGAATTAACCTCAGGCCTGCTTGATGCCCTGATGGTTTTACACTAAAGTTGTCTTTTATTTTGAAAATGTTACCCACTCACCCCTCCCCCAAAAGGGGTCTGTCAACCTTCGCACATGGTCCTGAACCGCACCTTTCCCCACCCAGAAGGCCCACCAGCATGGAGTCCCTACCACTCCAGCATAAGCTGCAGGTGCCCACTCAGGGCAGCATCCTCCCAGAGGGAATGGGACAGCTGAAGACTCTTTACAGAGGAGGCAGGTCTGCTGGGAAGTCAGCCTGAGGCTCCTCAGGGGGAGCCTCTGCCCACGTCTGTGTCCCTGCCAGTGTGCCCAGCAGAGCGAGGAGATGCCCTGTGTAGGGGGAGCTGAGGCAGAGCTAGGGGCGATGGTGAGGCTTTCCACGCAGCTCAGGGCTCGGGGCTAGCTGGAATTCCTCAGGGTGGCTCCTGGGACCAGCAGGAACAGCTCGGAGCCCGGAGGCTTTGCTCCCACTATGGGGTGTGTGAGTGTGGGGGGTGCCCTTAAAAGTTCCTGCCTCCGCAGGTTTCAGAGCCGGATGGCTACTTGCTTCTGGGCAGCGAGGGGCACCGGCGCACACCGACAGGGGGTGGGGCCCGCACGCACAACGTGCTGACAGTGGGCAGGTGGATCTCCCGCGTGCCCGAGAGCCCCAGGAGGAGGGGTGTGTGTGGAGGGCCGAGGGAGGCGGGAGCCTAGCTTTGCTTAGGGACCAAAATAGATGAAGAAAGAAATACATACGCAAACCACCATTTCAGCCCTCTTCTGGGCAGCAGCCTGGCACCCCTGGGACCGACACCCGGAAGGATGCACGAACACACGTCCACGCATCCCCGTTCCAGCCCCGGCGGGGCCCCATCCCCTGCCCCGCGCCCGCTCTGCTACCTTGGTCCGAACTTGCTGGGGCTTCCAATGTGGCCGCAGCTCCCGGATGAGGCGCAGGGCGCCGGGGAGGATGTCGTCCTGGTCCACGGATATGCCGAAGCACGGGACGGCGGCGGCCCTCGGGGGGCCCGGCGGTTCCCGGCAGCCCGCGCCGGCCGCAGCCTTCTCCTCCATACCCCATGAGCACTGCGGGCAAGGCGCCTGCCTCCTCAGGTAAAAGGGCGAGCACGGCAGGGGAGCCGAAGGGGGCACAGCCATTCCCTGCAGCCCCACCCCCTCGGAGCCGCCGCGCGGACGCTAGCCCCCGCGGGGGGGCCCGGCGCGGGAGTGGGAGTGGTAGAGGAGGGGCCAGGGGAAGTCCATGACTCAGGAGCCAGCGGCCCGCTTCAATCGCCGCCTCGCAGCCGGGCGCCCGAAGCCGAAGCCGACCCGGGAACGCCGGGGCCCGCCGCGATTGTGACATCACGGGCCGCGGGGCGGGGGCCGCGGGAACGCTCCCACCCCGCCCCGCCCCGGCCCACTGGCCGGTGGGGGTGCGCTGCCTGCCACCGCGGGCGGCTGCGGCCACAGTTACCTGGAGAGCCTGGCGGGGTGACGCCCCCGGAGAGGCCGTGACGCAGGGGGCGGGGCCCGGGTGGGGCCTGGGTGGGTGGGCCCGTCCCCACCCGGGTCTCAGGGCCGGTAGCCCCCGGTTCACTCCCCCGACCCGCTTCCGTGGCAGCGAAGTGGCCTCCTCCTTCCCACCTCGGCTGGGGCCGCTCTCCCTGTGTAACCCGGGGCAGGGCCGGGGGAAGCCTCTTCCCGCCCCCCCACTGCAACCTGGAGTGTGGAGATTCCGCTGCTCCCAAGAGGTCAGCTTAGGCTGGACCACCTGTCCGCCAGCTTCCTGCCCCCAATCCCTGGACTCCTGGAAGAGACTCTGTGGGAAGAGGCCTTTTCCGATGGCGAGGGGACTTTGGGGGATGCTTTTTGGGGGTGGGTGTGCCAATGGGGACCTCACTAGTCACCCGGCCGCGTGGGAGAGCTCTCACTGCACCACCCAGAAAAGTGCCTATTTCCCCACGTTGACCCTTTCACCTATTCAGGAACCTCTCAACCACAAGCTTCCTGTCCTGATTGCTGTGCAGAAACCAGCTCTGCCCGGTGGAACTTCTGCGATGATGGACATGTCCTATATCTGTTCTGTCCAGTGCAGTGGCCACCAGCCACATGTGACTATCCAGCAATTGAAATGCGGCCAGTGTGACATTTAATTTAATTTTATGTTTAATGTAAATAGCCGTATATGGCTGTCTTATTGAACAGGGTAGGAGATGATTGGGGGGCCTGCCTACTTAAGGTCATGGAGCCCCAGTCTGTTGAGCTGGAAACGACACCGACTCCAACCCTTCCTGCAAACAGTGAGGAAATAAAGCTAAGCAGGCAAGAAAGTTCAGAGAATTGTGCTCCTGGCTCTGCACTGGGATGCTGGCAGGTGTGGGAGTGCTGCCCTAGAGAGGTCCTGGTGTTCTATACAATTCCAAGAGCCTGTAATTCTAGAGGTACGAGCTTTGCTGGGCCCTGGGTGGGCCACTCAGTGCCTCACCTTTTTCAGTCAAAAGAAGGGTGAGCAGCTGTCATGAAGAGGGACAGTGTCAGTGGCCTCATTCAGGTAGATGCTGCCTCTCATTCCCCAAGCTACACATCTCCTGCAGGTCGTCCAAGGGGTCAGAGTGGGAGAAGACATCAGCCTGAGTCCCAAGTCTTGTGAGATGGAAGACAGCAGTGCATACATCTGTGTGCTTGTGCACCTGGCCCCATACCAGGGTGGGTGAAGCTCTGAACCTGTGAAGGTACAACTGTATGTGGCAAGGTGGGAAGGCCCCCAGACCTGAGTCAGACGGGCAGCCTCCTAGTTTTGATTTTTCACGCTTCACTGAGCACTCTCGGCCAAGTGCTTTCATTCTCTGTGCCTCAGTTTCTCCACATGTAAAAAGGGAGCATCGGTCGGATCTCTGGTGTTCTACGTTTTTAGGTGTTGGTGCCTTAGACTGCATGGGTAAATGGCGATGTGGGGTGGGGGGGTTGCAGTGCCCGAGTGCAGAGCCTGAGCTTGAGGCTGGCTTCCATGAGCTGGGACCATCTTTCTGGCCCACAGTCCACTGCCACAGTGTTAGCCCTGGTCCTCAAGGGGCTGGCTCTCTGCAAACTTCCCACCCAAGGTTGTGTAAACCTTCAACTCCACTCGAACCCCGCTGATGTCAGATGGATGGCATCAGTCCTGCACGCAGGAACCTGTGCTTCTGAGTGAACGTACAGTTTGTCATTCTGTCACGTTCCTGTCTGCACACGATCTCTTGCTTGTGCTTCCCTCTGTTTCAAACCCTAGTGAACCCAGGTACAGTGGGGTTGTGAACATGAAGTCTTTATTCTGTTTGTCCTCAAAGTAGGGAAGAGCTGGTGCTGGGGGCAGGGCGCACATCCAGGAGGTGCTCCATGCCCCTGAGTGAGGGCACAAGCACAGGCAGGGGTTGGAGAGTCCCAGAGAGTGCTCCAGCTCTGGGCTGGAGCTGAGGGCAGGACCTGCAGGGCAGCAGAGGGCCTCAGCGGGCCAGGGCAAAGCCAATGCGATTGTTACGCCGATCAAACTCCGTGTAGAACTTGCGGATGAAACTGGCACCCAGGACCCAGACTGGCCCCGTGGGCGGTGGGACGTCCAGACCATGGAGGGCCAGTGTACACAGATCATCGCTATTGTAGGGGTCCTGGCAGGAAGCAAGAGGGTTTCCACACTGCCCAGCTGATAACCACGTGGCCTGACTCCAGCAGCCATCCTCAGCAACATCTCCCCACCAGTCCCCCATCCACACCGGGCCTCCATCACATCCCGGCCCTTTGAACCATCATGGATTGCACCCCTCCGAGAGGCAGGCGCTAAGCTGGATGCTGCTAACAATGCATCAGGCACAGCACTGCCTTCAGGAGCTTACAGTCTGGCAGAGCTTCTGGTCCTAGACGAGGTAGTTAACACCTCTAAACCCACTGAACATAAAAAGCAGGTAAGAGTATAGGAGCATAGCATTACTGGGGGCGTTGGATGAGAACGGAGATCAGGAGATGAGTACAGTGATCCTCAAATTTGGCGGCAAGTTGGAATCACCTGGGGAGTTTTGAAAACATTGATGCCCAGGTACCACCCCCAGAGGTATCGATAGGTGTGGGATGTGGCTTATTACTGGGATTTTTAAAAGCTCCCAGGTGACCCTAGTGTGCAGCCAAGTTTGAGAACAACTGGTCTAGCAGGTAATCTGTGCATAATGACTTGTCTCTTTTTGAGGGCCCCTGCCCACCCTCCCTCCCTGTTGCCGAGGGGCAGACTAGAGTCTCACCTGTAATACATAGTCCGCGCTGGTGAGCGTGTAGGCTCTGCCTCCGAGGTGGAAGGAGATGTCAGGGAGTGTGGGCACTTGGTTACAGTTCACGACATACTGGCGGTGGGGAGGGTCAAGGGAGCCCCTTTGAGTGTGGGAGGTCCCCCAGCAGACATAGCCCTGTGCTTGTGGCCCGGCCCTTCTCCTGGAGAGGGCTGGGCACAGTCCCCAAGTCCCCAATCCCCTCTCTCAGGGACCAAGGATCAAGCCACACATGGGAAGAATGTGAGAGGCAGGCCTGAAATGGTCTCATTTGGGACCGAATGTTTCCTAGGGTCATTTGGGGGCCTGGACCAGGTGGTGCTCCCCCCACCCCTAGCGCCCTCCCCGCCAGCTCCTTACTTCATCTGTGCTCAGCTCCTTGGCCCCCAGGGTCTCCATGAGCAGCCTTAAGGAGCTGGTGGGACCCGAAATGTAAGATGCACCGGTATCCACCACTACCATGCAGCCCTCCTCACAGAGCAAAGTTGTCGACCTCACAGACACCCTGGGGAAGGCCACACGGTCAGACAGACAGATGGACAGCAGGCTGATGGGGCACCACCAGGCTGCATGGCTTTCCTGAGTGAGGGCAGATGATGGGAGGGAGTGCTGGTGGTCCAGTGATTCAGTGAAGGAGGGGTAATGCGTGAGCTGGAAGAAGAGAGGTGCTGCCCCCTCCCTCGGCGTGTGGCTTAGTGACCCTCCGCTTCCTCCCAGTAGGCCCCCTCCCCTCTGAACCGTATATCTCAGTGTTCCCCATCCCCGGACAAAGCAGGCAGAGAGCAAGTGTTGGCCAGACCTTAAGAAGCGGCTGCAGTAGGAGAGAGGGCAGGATGGTAACCCTGCCCCTTCCAGACCCCACCCACGGCAGCAGCAGCATTTTTAGAGAGTGAGGAGGGTTGAGGATTCCTGACCCTTTCATTCTGATCTGCCAGGAGCCAGTCTTGCTGACGCTCACGTAGTGGAAATTCTCTTGGTAATACTGGGGGTCGCTGCCTCCCAGCACGATCTCTCCCCCCAGCAAGTGGGAATTCCTAAAGGGAAGATCAGAAGCTCTTGGAGACCCACAACCTGGAGACTCAGTAACCCCAGCAACGAGGGGAGTTGGGCACAGGTGCAGGGTGGGGCAGGGGAAGGCGGGGCGGACGGCAAGGCTGGGGAGCTGCAGACCATGCCGCTTCTCCACCTTTCTTGCCCCTTCCCAAGCCCAGTCAGAGGTGGTTCCAGGAGGGTCCGGCTGCGCCGAATAAAGCACCCCCAGAGAGGTCACAGAGAAGGAACAGGCACGCGGACGGTGAGTAGAATGCAAACAAGACACAAATCAGCCCCACCCTCACTTGGGTTCGGGTAGCTGTGTGCTGCGCAGGTGCACGGGACATGGGATGGGCCTCTGGGAGCCGTCGGGTGGGGGTGGGCAGGGACGTGAGGAGAGCGGGAAGGTGGAGCAGAGAGCTTGGGCCTCCAGTGGAGCCTGGGTCTGCTGAGGTGAGTTTTGGGCAGGTGGCAGGTGTGATTCTGGGCCAGGTGCTCTGGAGGGTCAGGGCCAAGTGGGGGGGTTTCCGTCTCCTCACTTGGAATTTCTGCAGAGAAGGAGACACAGCAGAAAGGAAGACTTTGTTTCAGGTGAGCCCCACCAGCCTGTTGTTTGGCAGGGTGGGTATCACGCACTCTTTTTACCCTACAGGCAATGGAGTCACCAGGAGGTGAAGTCACTTGCCTGAGTGGGGGACTGGAGCCAGGGCTCCTGGTGCCCAATCCGAAGCTGATGCCCCTTGCTTTCCTCTCCTCCAGGTGGCTTGATGCCTCCCAAAGCTCAGGGCCTACCTTAGGGCTGGTTTCCTCTATGTGTGTGTGTGTGTGTGTGTGTGTGAGAGAGAGAGACAGAGACAGAGACAGAGAGACAAAGAGAGAGAGAGAGATGCGATTTTCCAGCATTCATAGTAGAAGGCAAGTGTGCATGCACATGGGTGCACAGCGTGTAGGTTGCACGTTATTTGTGCAAGTGCAATTAATTGCATTTTTATAAATCCAGTACATACGCATATGTGCTGGCACAATTTCCCTCTGCCTCTCTCCCCAAACTTCAAGCTCTCTCTGGATGTTGCCTCCTTCTCATCCCAGTGTAAAGGAAGAGGCAGGCCCTCTCCGCAACAAGGCCCGCCTTCCTCCTGTTTGCTGGGATCCTACTCCCTTCCATGGCCTCCAGGCTCCTATACCCTCAGTTACCTCCTCCTTCTTCCCACATTTTCAACCTGTCACTTTCCACTGGCTTCTTCCTCCACCTGCAAGCACACTCAGGCATCCTCCAGCATTTTAAAACACCCACCCTTCTTTTCCCTGCTTCTCTGTGCAGCTCTGTCTGCACCCCACCTGGCATTCCCTCCCCAGACGAATTTCTCAGGGCAGCCTACATCTGCCTTTGCCTTCCTGACACACATCCACCTCTTCACTGCTTGCCATCTGCCCTTGCCTGGCCTCTAAAACACCTCTTCCCAAGACGGCCCCTCACAGCCTATTGGTGGCCTTTTCTCAATCCCTCCCTTTCTCTCATCAAGCCAGACACTCCTTTTCATTTCATCTCTGTGATTTCTCTGGACACTGACCCTCCCCTCTGTCCTCGCTGCTACTGGCCTCCTGTTCGCACCCTCATGATCTCTTGTCTCCAGCTCATACCGAACAGCTGAGAGCAGATCACATTTCTACTCAACAGCTGAGAGCAGCTTCCCCAAGATTGGCTAAACTGTACATAAGCTCAGCCTAGTGTTGAAAGCATGGGGTTTCAGCCTCACGTCCCCTGTTGTTGCCCATCACGTTGTCATGTTTCTTGTCTTCCCTGCCGGACTGTAAGCTCTGTGAGGGCAGGGACTCCGTCTTGCACACTGTGTTCGTGGCTGTACCCCCAGAGCCTCACACAATGCTTGTCATATCAGCGCCCAGTGTTTGTTGAATCAGTGAATGAGCAGATAAATGAGGGGATTAATGAATGAATGAAGTCAGCTGTCTATGTGAGAGAAGCCAGGGCCCTTACAGGGAGGTCCGCCAGCCACGGCAATGCCTTACTTTCCATCACCCCCACACTGCATTCTCCTCTTGGTCTAGAGCAGTGCTGAACTGAACAGAAAGTAAAAGAAGTTTCCACAAAGATGGAAATGCGCTACACCTGTACTATCCCAAGTGGTAGCCACTAGTCACTGTGGCTGCTGCGTACTTGAAATACGTAGTGTGACTAAGGATTTGAATGCCTAGTTTTAATTAATTTTAATTTAAGCATTGGCTTCCATACTGGATAGTATAGCTCTAGATATGGATTGAATACCACCTGATCCTGAATACATCAAAATCCTGGCCTAGAACTCTCTTCCTACCCTCCCAGCTCTCCTGCCTCCTTCCCTCTCCCCGCCTCTGCCCCTGGAGTCCAGGCCTACCTGCTGTAGTAGACAGAGAAGACGTCCTCCTTCAGCACCCTTTGGGAGAGGATGTGGTCAAAGACGGGGGTGACCCCCCCAATGGCCTGTGCAGGGAAGCCCATGCCCAGAACACCATCAAACTTGGCCAGCATGAAAGGTATCAGGGGCAGCTCCGTGACCTCTCCAAACGTCTGTGTGACTGTGATTCCGCCCACCTGTTGGAGGAAGGACCAGAGGAGACCAAGCCCACAGCCTGTACCCTGGCCAGGGTCTGGTCTAGACTTCCACACTGGGGCCTCGGGGCACACACGGGCCCCAGGGTGTGACAATCTGGAGTAAGACCATTTCATCAACACTACATGCATATCACCTCTCCTAATAAACATGTAGGCGGCAGAGTCCAGAGGGACTGGAAGGGGCAGAGGCTGAGAAGGTGGTATTGCCAAGCAATAGTAGTAGAAGAAAAGATGCCAGGAGCTCCCCAGTAGCCCAGCTTTCACATCGGTAGGACTGGGTTTTGGTCCCCTACCCCCATGATGGGCCGAGGATTTCTCCAGCACAGCCAGGCCTGCCCTTCATGATCCTTTTTCCCTAATTTCACGGACAAGGGGGAGTAAGGGCTCATACTGATTTCCTCTCAGTTCCATATGTACCCTTCCCCTAACTCTGTCAGAGCAGTAGCTGGAGAAACCCAGAAATGGAGGAGGGTCAGACACAGGCCAAGTGACAGTGAAAACCAGGACTGACCCTAATCCCAAACTCTGAACTCAACTATGACCTTAAAACCTAAGCCTGACTCCAAAAGTGACGCTGACCCTAAGGATGACAATACCCCTGACCCCTGACCCCTGACCCCGACTCTGACTCTGGATTTCAGTCTAGGGTCTAGTTAAGAGCCCAGTCAGAGCTGGGTGACCTCAGGCAGGTTACCTGACTGCAGGCTGTGGGGCTCAGGACAAACCCTATGAGTGCATTAGATGGAAAGGCCTCCACAGATCACCCAGGTTGAGCCAGGAGCTCAGGTCTGCTCTGCCCCAGGTGCTTTGCAGCTCTGGAGAGAAGTAGCAAAGGAGGGTGCTCTTCAGCTCTCCGGGCTCCAAGGTGGACGGGCCTGTACCTTCCCCAACCACAGGCCCTAGGCTGGCAGGAGGCGTCTAGGGACAAGATGGGCAGGAGGTCAGATGACCTGGGATGGCCTCACTTACAGTCACCAGGTCCTGGCTCAGGAAGCCTTTGACCTTCCCAGATCCATAGTGGATGGTGAATTCCGTCCCATTCTCCACATAGCTGGAGGATTCCGAGGAGTCGTAGAGGCTGTGAATCTCTGGCAGGGAGACATAGGCTCAGGGCCAAGGGAGGCCCAGGCAGGGGGCTCGGGGGCAGGCGCTGGCTATGGCCCATGTGTTGAGGCCTGAGTGCAGAGACAGGGTGGCCCTGAGCTTGGAGGCTTGGAAAATGTGTTTCATCAATCAAGGACTGTGTACCTCGGTCCCCTGTAATGTGCTCATGTCTCTGAGAATTTTGTCTCAAGTGAAGTATTTTAAAGTAATTGCTAACACTAGGGTGGGGAGAAGATTCTGGTCACAGTAAGCATTCAGTAAGTTCATGGAGGGTAAGGACGGCAGAGCCCAGGAGCCTGGGATGGGTCTGAGAATTCAGTCCTCTCCCAATCTCAGGAGGAGTGACAAATGGCTTTCTGGGTGGGCTGGGGGCTCCTGGAGCCTGCCTTTTTTTTTTTTTTTTTTACCTTGGTGGCCATATAAGAAAAATGGGGGACATTTTCTTCTCTCTTCTCAGGGGCAGTGGGAGCAGAGGCGGAGAGGTAGCAGCTCAAGTGGTAGCAGGAGGGATTTAACTGGGTGTGAGGTGGGACTGCCCAAGCATGACAGGGCAGGGGCTTTGAGGAGGCACCCCGGGTCTCACCACAGGCCGTGTAGAGAGGGCTGCACTTGGTGGAGGGCACCCAGAGGTTGGCTGAGCCCGTGTCAAAGATGACTTTGAAGGTCTGTGGTGGGGTGCCAATGCCGATCTCACCATAGTACTGGGTCTGCAGGGATGAAACGAAAGAGGTGGCTTGAGGGACTCGGGGAGCCTTGGGACTTGGGGTCTTGCCTGATACCCCCTTGGCACTTGGGGCTGGATGAGGCAGATCATGCAGGCTCTCTGGGCTTCCATTTTCCAGCAGGGATGGGGTGGGAGGCTTAGCACTGTCTTATGAATTCCCAGGAAGTGGGAGGCTCGATGAGACAAGAGGGCAAAATAAAAGTACTGCAAATGAAGCAGGAAGGTGCCCCAAGCCTTAAGGAACCACTGATGCAGTATGTAGTCAAGCTGCACTGAGCCTGGTCACAGAAACCTGCATCTGAGGTCATACACCCCTCCTGCCCACCCCTGGCACCTGGGCTTGGGGCCCAGAGCCTGGATTCCTAAGTTCCAAACCTGACCCTGCCTCTGGGCTCCTTCCTGCCCTCTGTGCCTCAGGCTTTCCAGCTGTGAAATGGGAATTTCGTGAGGTGCTCAAAAAGGGCAAAGAAAGCCTTAGGCCCGAGAGAAAAAGGAGAGGGCAGGTGCTGGGGGCCAAGGGACCGAGCTGGGCACTCACATCCAGGTAGTTGGTGAGCACCACGGGGGAGGTGCGGTTGCCAAAGGAGAGTGTCTTGGTGAGCTGGCTCCACTCAGCACCCAGCCTGGCCACGTCCACGCCTCGCTCCTTCAGGCTTTCCCAGACGGAGGGCATTTTCTTGAGGAAGATCCTGGCCCGTGACGCAGTAAGAAAAAGTAGAAGGGCTCTGTCCTGCCCCATAATAATGGTAGAGTTCCGGAAGCTTCTGACACCACTACCCCTAACCTTAGCCCAGGCACCTAAGAATCACTCTTGAGCCCTTAGGCCTCTAAAGGAGAATTTACAAACCTCCATGGTCACCTACGCTGGTATTAAATAACCCTCAACTAACTCCTCCTGTTGTCTACTTTTGATCCTTATCACTGCAAGGCCATTTGTTCATTCGTTCATTCCGTAGTCACAGGTTGAACACCTACCCTGTGCCTGCACCGTGCTGGATACTAGGATGTAAAGATCATCACTGCCTTCAAGGAGCACCAGCAGGCCAGGAGACAGAGGAGGAAACAGCACTGACTTCCCCTCCAAGGAGATGAAGACTGGGAGCGCCCCTCTCAAGGCTGGGCAGGAGGGGGCAGTGCCACATGGGGCCTGCAGGTGGCAGCAGACACCCTCAGTGGCCTGTGGGGGCTGTGGGATGCTGCGGGCAGGGGCCCAGCCAGGACCGTGGGGTGGAGAGGACCGATTGAACTGGGTGCGGTGGGGGAGAGGTGGGCGTCTCCAGAGTGCCTGTGCAGCCTGTCCTTGGAAAGATGTGCCTTCTGAAGCCTAAGTCCCGGTCCCTCGTCTTCTTGTCCTGACACTTTCCTATCAGCTTTGGGAGGCAGAATTAGACCTGGGAAACTCACTGAGCTGCCACCACATGAGTGCCAAACACTGTGCACGCCACCCCACCCATGTAAGCCTCATGACAACTCTGCAAGCTGGCTGTCGTTATCCTCACTTTATGATAAGGAGTGAGGTGCCTCAGAAGCGATGGAGCAGACATTTAAAGCGGCGTGATCGGCCCTGTTTCCCATATAGGGTCCCCTGGACTCTGACACGAAGGCTGTGTGCCAGGGGCTGGAGGATGTCCTGAGCTGTTGGTGGGGGGTCCCAGGGTTGCAGCCCAGTGTCTGGAGTATCCCTCTTTCTGTACTTGGTACTATCCTTTCCTGCTCACACCCCGTGTATTCTGTGTACCCCATTATGCCCACAAACATGAAGGCAACTTTCACGCCTGTCGATATAATATTTTAACGGAAATGACTTGTCAAATTCATAACATAGTCTGCTCTTCAACAAAGTATTTTAGCAATTGTGATCTTCTTTGATTCTCAGCCATCTCATGAGCTGGGTAATTTTACTATTCTCATTTTACAGATGGGAAAATGGAGGGGCAGAGAAGGCTTGACCCCAAGGAGGGCTCATTTTCCACTATTTACTATGAACAACCTCAGCTCTGGACCTTTACTTTTACCTTTCTCCTTTTAGAAAGTCCCTTCCTTCTCCCCTTCCCCTTCCCTCCCCACACCCCAGCACGTTCATCCTTGGAAGCCTAGCATGCACCCCCCGTCCCCGTCCTGGGAAGCTTGCTCCATGAACTCCCTCCAAAATGGCCTCACCTTTGCTTGGGCTCCTGTTCCGTTTTCGCGGGGTGCTCACAGCCAGCACTGCACAGCCTGGTGCTGAGGGCATAGTGGTTGTGGGGACATGCTTGAATCTCTTCCTACCAGCGTGATTCTGAGCAATTTACCTAACCTCTCTGGGCCTTTTCTGAGCTCCCATTAACTCCTCTGTAACAATGGACTGAATGGCAGTACCTACCACGGAGAAGCACTTTGCAGATTAAGCAAGCTGCCCACTGCTCATAAGTAAAAGGCATTTGTGTATGTAAAAGGCAAGGACGCACCTTGAGAATGGGGTCTGCTGTTTGGATCTCTCAGAGAGCCTTGCATCATGCCCTGCACGTGGCAGGTAGCAAAATTCCTGTAAGTATGTTTTAAAAGCCTGACTCCCTCTTCACCTTGGCCCAATTCCATTCTTCTTCTCTTTCTGAAGAGAACAAGGGAGAATGTTTCCACCTTTCCCTGCCTTTATCCTGGGGGTGGGGCCGCGCTCAGGCACACGCTGCCTCTGGGAAGCCCCCCGCTCTCTCACACCATGCCCCCAACCCAGCAGCTACTCTCCATGAGCCTTGGAGCAGGGGAAACCAGCTTTGGAAACAAAAGGCCCAGTGCGTGCCCAGGCTCAGCCTCTTACTTGTGACCTCCGGGAGCCTCAGTGTCCCCAGCTGCAAAATGGGACTGCTGAGTTGTTTGGAGGATGATTTGAGATGAGATACGGGAAACGATCCTGTGAATTCCTCAGCATTTTACAGACTTAGCAACTCTTACTGTTATTAAAACCTGCCCTCTTACCTTCAGGTCTTCTGGTCCCATCTGCACTCCCCAACCTGAAACCCTTTCTCCACAGGCCCCCCACCCCCCCGCCTCTCCCCTTCTGCAGCCTTGAAGAATTGCTTGTTCCCACAGGGCCTGGCACCAAACATGGATGTTAGGTCTCTCTCCTCCCACCTTTGGGCTGCCTTAAGCCTTTCTTTTAACAGTTGTGATAACCCACCCTGGAGTATGATAACAGCTGGGTTTTTACAGCGTGCCTGCACCAGGCCGAGGGATCTACATGCAATATCTCATTCAATCTTCAAAGCAGCTCTGTAAAATAGGTGTTTAAAAATGGTAAACTGAGACCTGGAGAGGTTCACTGTCTTGCCCGTGGTTCCAGAGCTAGTTGGCTCTGCTAGTGGAGCAGAATTTAAACCAAGACTACCCAATTCTGGAAGCCTTGCATTTAATCACTGCTGTGCTGCTTCCCTGGTAGACTTAACTGTACTGCACCCCTCTTAGTAATTAGGCTGTGAGCTCCTGAGGGGCAGGGAGTATGTCTCAGTCATCCCTGGGTGCCCCCACTGCCTAGCATGGTGATCTATGCAGGAAGTGAAAGCTCTGGTCAGGGATCAAAAGACACTGCTTCCAGGCTTAACTAGTGCCACTGCTGGCTGTGTGATATTGGGCGAGTCACCTGACCTCTCTGAATGGAACCATAAACCTTGCTGCCCTGCTGATCGTGAGGACTGGGTGACATCACATATCTGAAAGCCTAGGTGTTAGGAAAATGAGGATCCCTTCTCCCCTGCCACCCTCTCTCCCAGTTACCGTCTGAAGGCGCCAGTGTCTGGGGGGAGACCGAAGGTGCAGGAGCCACAGAGCACCAGCAGGAGTCCCCAGCGAGGCATTCTGCTCCACTGGTCCACGCTTCCCGTGGATCTACGCTTTGCCTGTGTCCCAGCTCTCTCTGGGATCCCCTGAAGGACCCTTCTCCTTTTGTACGCTCCACACTTGGGATGCCTGCGATTCTGCTCTGCCCTAATTTATTACCGTGGGGCAGATGACAGGGCAGCCAGTAATAAATCCCTCCGTGGGACTGAGCTAAGTGGGTGAAGGGTGATCAGGCTTCTGACGCGGAGCAGGGGGCCCAGAGGAAGGAAGGTTGTGGGAAAGCAAGGCTGTGCCCAGTGACGCCAGTAGCCCTGTCTCGGCCTGGCCCTGTGACCCCTCAGGGAAGACAGAGGCTGATGAGAAACAACACTGCTAGGGGACAAGGGCAGGGCTGGGACAAGCATGGAACCCAGGTTTCCCGTCCCTCAGCCAGTCTCCCTCACCCCTTGCCTTTGTAGCTCTGTCTTCTGGGTTAACCTTGGCTGTGCCCCTGCCTAGCTTCTCCTAGGCTGCATCTCAGTGTTCCCATCTGGAACATGGGTGACCCCTCCTGGCTCGTTCCCTGACAGAGCCAGAGCCAGGGGCCTCGATGCTGCTTCCCTCCAAGTCTCTGTCGGCAGTGGCTGTTTATGGGAAAGTGCAGCACAGCCCTTCCTCTGGAAGTGGGCACCTGGGGGCAGGGGGCGTGTGTCCATCCTCAGTTGACCTAGTATTGGTGGAAGGGAAGGGCAGCCCTGGGGATGTGGGGAGGCTTCTGCCAAAGAGCGAGGTGGGGCAGCTGTTCTTCCAACCCCTCCTCCTCTTTCTGCTTGGCCTTAACTCCTTTCTGGGCTCTGTCTCTGCCCCCTTCCCTTTTTCTTGTAGCTTACAAGCAGTCAGGGGCAGCTCACCACACACTCACCTGGCCCCTGAATCCCAGGGTGGGTGCTATTTATTCCGCTTAGGATGTCCTCTCCTGGCGTCTCCCTGCTCACTCTTAGGGCCCACTTCCAGTATCACTATCTCCTCCGTGAAGCAGGTGCGGATTCAGCCTGGAATTGATGGTCTCTGCTGGGGGCTCCCACAGTGCAGACACGAGCCTTCTGTGAGAGCACAGACCTCAACTGTCCTGTCTCAGAATTATTTCTGTGTGTGTACATCTGCCTCTCGCCCAGAGTGGTGCTTAATACTTATCAAATGAGTGCCCCGTGAACCGTGATGAGCAGCGCGAGAAGCCCTGGCGTCGCTGTTGGGGACCCGGCTTCTGGTTCTGACTCTACCACCAACTTGCTGTGTGACGTGGGAACCTCTTCCCCTCTCTGGGCTTCAGTTCTCCGATCTGGAAGATGAAGCAGCTGCTGGGTGGCCCCAGGGCACCCTCCTGGGTAGACACTCTAGTATCCCAGTCCTGTGTATTCAGGGCACTGCTCTCTGCACCGACTGTGGGCAGTAAGAACTTAACCAGAGGCGCTAATCTCTGTTACCAACGTGTTGTCTAATTAATGCATTTGGATCTCTGAAATTACAACACCCTCACCAAGTGATGGGAGAATTCGGTGTTTCTTGGTATAAACTCTCACTGGAGAATTCTCAGGCCCTGCGGTTGGCATTGGGGGAAGCATTTGAGGGCAGGGGAGAACTTTTAAGAACACCTCAAAGTGGGAACATCTCTCTTGTCAGGTTGAATAAATATTTATTAAGCATCCCTGTAGGTCTCGGGGCTCTTTCATTTATTAGCAAGTATCCACTGAGCATTTCTTATATAGTAGACACTTTTCTAGATGCTGGAGTTACAAAGGTGACAGAAACGAACACCATTGCTTCTGCATAGCTCTGTGAAGTGGGGACCCTCTGCTCAGACAGGAAGCTGAGGCTTCAGAGAACTTAGGGAAGGACAAGCTGAGCGCTTTGCCTTGTGACTCCGGGCTCCTCTCTGGGGCCGTGTGTGTCACAGATGACCGGCAGAGCCAATGGGATGCGAAGGAGAGGGGTGCTGGGCTGTGGCTGAGTCTGCCAAGCCCACAGAGCTTTCGATGGGGGAGAGGGAGCCCTTTAAAGCCCCGTCCTCACTGCAGTTTAGATGCCCGGCTCAGTGCAGTAGGACCCTCACCTGTATTTCAGGTCAGTACTCAGGACTCTTCTATGGCAAAGGCAGGGCTGGGGGTCCCAACAGCCGGCCAAGCCCTCTGTGGCCCCAGGCACTCTCCAACCAAAAATGCCCTTCCTGCCCACATCCCTGTCTCCTGCCAGTGGGTGCAGCACATGTGAGCACTGACCCTGGGACCAGCAGTGGGTACAAGTGTGAATAAGAAGAGTGAATAACTTCCCCAGGAAAGACACAACTGTCAAACTATAGACCAGAGTCGCAGGGACCAGAGGATGGTCTTCTCACGCGCTGCTCTCAGCCCACCCCCTCAACTCCTGTGGGGCTCAGATCCTGAGACCAGACACTGCGTATCACATCCCATCAAGACTGTGGCCTGGACTCACAGTGAGCAGGGATCCTGAAATCAAGCCGTGAAGGTTCGTGGAGGGCAGCTCTGCAGAAGCTTAGCTGGAAGAGAGAAGCCCCAGGGATCATAAAGCCCTTGAAGGTTCTTCCACAGAAATTGGAGTCAGACCCGTTTGTACAGCCTCATTGTACAGAGCTGAGGCCCTTAAAGGGTGGCAGGGAGAAAGAATCCGGTTTTAGTTCCGTTCTAAGGAAGAACTGTCGAGCAGTCAGCACCCAGCGAGAGCGAATGCCCTGTGTGCAGTCACCTCCGACCCTGGGACAGTCCGCTCCAGTATTTTTTAGGATTCTGTGTGTCCTGACTCCCTGCCAGGTGGCCCAGCCTGTTACTACCCATTTTCCCTGTCGGGTGAGGATGATTGGAAGGCGGGTGGAACTCCATGAGAATCTCCCTCTGAACCTGGGCCTGCCGGTGCCCTGGGCTGTGGGAGGGAAGGCGCGTGGGTAGGGACCTTTCCCGGGTTATCTCGCAGGCCCCATCAGCCCAGGGGTCCAGTGTTCCTCACAGAAGCCCCCCAGGATCCCACGTCGAGGCCCCAGGCTGCGTCACCTGAGGTCGGGGAAGCAGAGCTGGAGGCAAAGGGAAGGGCTGGGCCACACCTGCCCTTTCCCCTGGGGCAGACCCATGACGTGAGAACCAGTCCCGAGAAGCATAAATCCCGCCTGGGTCCCGTCCTCTCCTCTCTCTTCAGATCCCACGCTGGGTGTGCAGAGTGGGGGGCAGGGTCATTCAGAGGGGTGGTGGGGCTCTGGGAATCTCTCAGGAGACAAGTGGTGCTCAGGGTTTCTCTAAAAATGCCCCCAAGTCCCACTTTGCTCCAGGATAATGATCCCAAGGAGATTTGGGGTTGTGACCAGGACTGGGAGGGACCAACGGAGGTGAAGTGTGCAGGGAGAGAAGGCTGTGTGGTACCCAAGAGGCTGATTTTTGCTACTTTGAAAGGAGCATGGGTTTTTTTCCACCAGCATTAGTTTAGTGGAAAGTTCTTGCCATGGCCACTGCCCTGGGGAAGGTGGCAAAGAGATCAGACTCACTGAGGCTTGGAATTGGGGAGCTAAATATCTCCGGGCTGATACTGCTTCTGTTCATAAAAAGCAAACGGGAAAGCAGGAAAAAAGATAAAAATGGACACGTCTTTTCTTCACCTGTATTCCTCCCTGTGTCACGCTTAACTCCCCAACCCCGGAGGGCCCAGCTGCTTCCTGGGAGGAATTTTTCAATCAGATGGGAGCATTGAGCTTGCAGAGATGAGCAGCTGGGGCCTTGAGAGGAAAAAACAGACCCGGAACGGAGTTTAATAACCAGCCGGGGCTGCCTTGTGTGGGTGGACCCTCCAGAGGGAATAATTACTTGGAAGGCATTGGGGCTGGGACCGGGAGCGTCTTGGAGCTGCGGGGTGGAGCTGCAGGGAACCAAGTGTCCTTAGCTGGTTGTTCTGGGGGCCTTGGAGGAACAGGAATTCAGCCACAGGGTTGGGGTGATCCCAACCTGAGGCCTGCTCAAGTGGTGGCCCAGGAAAATTGAAGGCAGGTCACCCGGGTCTTGGGAGCTACAGGCACCTGGGGGGAGGACAGGATTGGCAAGGGGGTGGGGGGCTTGGTGGGAGAGCTTGGTCAAAGGAGTACTCCTGAAATGAGATGCACCCGCTGTAGTGGGACCAGACAGCATAGCCTGAGCCATGAAAGCTAGAAACACAATAAACTGCTTTTCCCCAAATGGCACTGGTGGTCTGTTTCATTATCAAACAAAGCTTAAACTGGAAGGTCCCTTTTCCAGAGGAGGGGTCACAGTGGGGCAGCTCAGTGGAGGATGTGTGTGTTTGTGCTGTGTGGGGGGTGGTGATGCAGGGGCAGTGGTTCTGATGGGAGGGTGCTAGGGGTTTGTGCGCTAGAGTGTCACCAGCAGAAGTATAGGGAAGTGGTTGTATCCCGAGAACATTTCCTAGAAAATGGACCCCTTTCTTCTCGCTTTCCTTTTTTATCAGAAAAATAAATACTCTCGGGTTTTTCTTAAAATTAAAAAAAAAATTTTTTTTATACAGCAGGTTCTTATTAGTTATCCATTTTATACATATTAGTGTATGTATGTGGTGGTGGTGTGATGAATTGGGAGATTGGGATTGACATATATAAATACTCTAGTTTTAAAATCCAATAGAACTCAGAGACTTTTAAGGATAACCAGCATCTCCAATCCTGCTCTACAGAGGCGACGCCTTTCAGCTCTCTCAGCTATTTTGCTATTGATGGCTGTCCATATTCCTAAAGGTTATGGTTAAACTGTCATTTCTTAATTTTTCAGTTTTATTCATTATTTCTTCTTCTTTTATGGTAATTAAGGATTTCTCTCTCTTATGCTCCGTCCCTCCAACTTTGGCAAAATCAAAAGCCAGTGCTTAGATTATTATAATTAAATTTACATTGATGGTGTATTACACTGACATTTCTTTGTGTAATTTTTTGCTTTTCATTCAGTTCATCATTGGTCCTGCCCCTTTCCCACTCCTTGTTTTTCTGTGCCCAGCTGTTCCACACCCCCTTCCGCCTGGTGTGATGCCCAGGTAATGCACCAGTGGGATTTTCTCCTGGGGGCTCGGTGCTCCTGGGGGATCTCTTTGCTGCTCTCCTCTGTGGCTTCCTATGTCCAGGTTCTGGGGTTTTCCTCTTTCTCAGGTGACACTTGTATTTAGGTGGAAGATGTGTTCCGAAGCTTGCTGAGAAAGGGTGCAGGAGAAGTAAACACTTGGAGTCCCGGCAGGTCTAGAAGTGTTTCCATTCAACCCTTACCCTTTAGAGTTTGGGTGTGAATAGAATGCTAGGTTGAAACTTATTTCCCCTCTGAAATTAGAAGTTGTTTTTCCAATATCTTCTGATTTTAACAAGTCCGGTGCAACTCTGATTCCAGACTCTTCTATGGTTTGATCTCTAGTGGGTTTCACCACCTTTCCTTACCCCTGGCATGGGTCTTCTTCCATTCATGTGCTTCATCCACTTAATGGATGCCCTCAACCTGGAAATTCGTGTCCTTCCGTTCTGGGAAATCGTCCCGCATTAATTCTTTGGTCATTTCTTCCCTTCCATTTTCTCTTTTTCTCCCTTCAGGAGCTCATACTAGTAGGATATTGAAACTTCTGTTTGTTTTCTAAGTTTCTTATATTTTATCTTCTGATTTTTTTTTGTTGTTGTTCTACCTTCTATGAGATTTTTTTAACTTGACGTTCCGACTCTTTTATTTCTTAAAAAAAAATTATCCCGTAATTTTAACCTCTGAAGGCCCTTTCTTATTCTTTGATTATTCCTATGTTTATCGCAACCACTACTTGGTTTTTTGTTTGTTTGTTTTTTAATTGATTTATTTTTATTTTTGGCGTGTGGGTCTTCGTTTCTGTGCGAGGGCTTTCTCTAGTTGCGGCGAGCGGGAGCCACTCTCCATTGCGGTGCGCGGGCCTCTCACTATCGCGGCCTCCCTTGTTGCGGAGCACAGGCTCCTGACGCGCAGGCTCAGTAGTTGTGGCTCACGGGCCTAGCTGCTCCGCGGCATGTGGGATCTTCCCAGACCAGGGCACGAACCTGTGTCCCCTGCATTGGCAGGCAGATTCTCAACCACTGCGCCACCAGGGAAGCCCCCACTACTTGTTTTATGAGTGCAAAATTTTCTCTTATGCCCTCTGAGGATTTTTTTTTTTAATTTTTTTTTCCCTCTGAGGATATTAATTACAGACTAATTTTTCTATTGGTGTTTCTCTGGTTTCTCTGTGTTGTTTGCTTTGGTCTTCTCTTCCAAACTAGAGATTTTATTCAAGCTCCTGGGACAACTTGGCTCTCCATTCAGGGCTAAGACAGAGAGGTGGAGGGGCCTAGAAACTCGGTATGCAGGGGCAAGGCTCACAGCTGGTGTACCCCACGCTATATGGGGGCTTTGAGCAGATTTTCCCTGGAGCACTGCCATAAAATGAATGTTTGTGCCCCCCAAAATCATATGTTGAAATCCTAACCTTCCATGTGATGATATTAGGAAGTGGGGGGCCTTCATGGGTGATTAGGTCATGAGGATGGAGCCCTCATGAATAGGATTAGTAGCCCTTATAAAAGAGACCCCTGAGAGCTCCCTGCTCCTTTCTGCCACGTGAGGATACAACAAAAGCATAGTCATCTATGAACCAGAAAGCGGGCCCTCACCAGGCACTGAATCCGGGGTCCCTTGATTTTGGAATTCCCAGCCTCCAGAACTGTGAGAAATAAATTTCTGTTGTTTATAAGCCACCCAGTGTGTGGTACTTAGTTAAAGCAGCCCAAACGGACAAAGGTAGGTACCCTTCAATGTATCTGTCGGTCTTTTCTTTGGGGCGTTCTCTCTCCCATTTGGGGAGGTGGTCCTTGTGCCCTGCATTCTGGGAAGAAACTGGGAAAGGGCTCACACAGGCAGACTTTCACACAGTTTACTCTCTTTTTTCCCTCTTTTCAGACACTCTCTTTATCCCCATCCTTATTGTGCTTGTGACCCCCTCTGACTAGAGGTCTCTACTGAATCCTCGAGAAAGCCTCTAGCTTCTTCCTCATGGGGGAGCAGGGTAGCCAGGCTGTGTTAACTGGAGATAGGGGACTCAGGAAGTCTAGCTTCTCCATGTAGAGATTTCCAGCCAGTCCCCTGTTTCAGTCTAGAATTCGTCCCAGGTAGCTCCAAGTACCGAGACTTGGTCCTTGGGGTGAATCAGTTATGGCCCTTCAGTAGACCTTTTTGCTGGCTTTGAGGTTGTAGCTTCCTTCATTCTGCCAAGCCCTCCATCTAATTTCCATCTTCAATATCTGGTTGTCATTTCTCATCTGCTGTGGTTTCCTTTCCCTTCTCTTTGTCCTTGGGAGTTTATTCCTTTCTTGTTCCTTTGCTACCTTTTAAGGAGCTTAGGGTGTGAGCAGACATGACTGTGTCAGAAGTGGTACCTTTAAACATTTTGTGAAGGTCATGCGGATGAGACTGTTGTTAAGACTCTATTGGACAGATAATAGAGAAAATATAGGTAAGCAAAACCCGAGAAGAGGATGAAACTGGGGGCTCTTTGTTTTGCTCTGGCTTTCCCACCAAACAAAACCAGTCCTGCTGGCCTCCAGGCTCCCTGCTCTGAGCTGAGTATGGAAGCCTGCTGGGCTCTGATGTTTTAAAATGGAAGAAGGGTGAGGAAGGGCATACTAACTCCCCTGGGACTTGACATCTTTTGCCTCCCTATGACCAAGTCTGGACCTGGGGAAGCTGCTTCCAGAGAAAGGAGACAGACAGGGGCAAAAGTCAGATGCCTGACCCCAAACAGGAGGTTTGAGGGGAGGAGACCTGCTCTGGGGATTGGTAACCTCACCTGTGTTGTCATTAAAGAAGTTGGAGAGGCATCGGGATGGAGTTACGTTGGCTGCCAGAGACCTGCTACCCAAGACAAATCATTCAGGAAGAGGGCTGGCTCTGCCACACAGCAGGGACAGAGAAAAAGGAAAGAGTGTAGCGTGTAGGAAGATTATGATACGTGGAATTAGAATGTGAGAGTCTCATTCTGGGCTCTCTAACTTGCCAGCCGACCTTGGGCGCACCACTTGACTTCTCCAAGAATACTGCCCACCTCTTGCAGTTGTTGTGAGGTTGAAATGGAGTAGCCCTGTGCTTGGCACACTACAGGACTAAAAAATTGCTTGTTAACATGTTACTAGTGATACTAGAGGCAGAAATCCCCCTGCATCCCTCCCACCCCCGCCCTCCATATTCCTTTGCTTGGGGGCATGAGACCACTTCCCTACTAGTGCAACAGACTTACCAAAATGGAAGGAATATGGAAAGAGATGCTCCTACCTCCCATTCCCTAGGGAAGGATGCCCAGGTCCTCCTGGTTTCTTGCCCCTTGGGGACTGTCTAGAGTTCCCAGGAAGGACTGGGTTTGAGAGACCCTAGGCAGCCCTACCTCCAAGTCTTTGGGCTCTGGTGCCCTAGCTCTCTGAGCCCACCCAGAAGTCTTGGCAGGTAGATGGGAGTCCCTGGGGCCCCTCACAGCCTGTACCTTCTCTCCAATCAATTCAGAGTCAGGCTGGGAGCCTCATGAAACCAAAAACCCCTTCACGCCATGGAGATCCCCATCCCTTCACAGCACATGGGATCAAGAACTGCAAAGCCTGGAGTCTCACAGGCACAGTCCTGGGCAGGAAGACCGGGACAGGTGGATCCAGCTCTTCTGCTACCCACTGAAGCAGCTAGAACAGAGATCCTGGAGAGCACTTGGGTTGCAGTGGGAGCTAGTAAGGCCTGAAATGTAGTTAGAGGGGCCACACCACACGCAGCGTCACACAGACACATGTATGTTTCTCAATTTACCCCTCTTACACATACCTTCTCACACACAGGCCTGCTTCTTATACCAGAGAACACATTTCACTCTCCTGTCCCTGAAGCAACATACACACACACACACACCCCTGCCTCCTATCTGCCTAAACTCGAGGTCACGAGGAGAAGTTAAGGGAGATCACAGGAAATTTTGTAAAATTAGGTTGGCTAAGAGCAGATTTTAGAGATCCATTAGCTTCTTCCTACGCATAGACTTCATCAGAGAAAGGATTGGTCCAGGGAATAGGAGAATAACTCACTTAACAAAATAGCTGTTGAGTTTATGATTCCTCTCCCAGAGGTACAGGGACACACCCCCCAGGCCATTTGGGGGATGAAATATCAACAACATCACCCTGTCGTGCATGCTAGGACATGAGCTCACAGCAGTACCAATAATCTGAGAGATCCTGGAGGACGGTTTCAGAGTAGAGATGGGGGTAGGGCAGGTTGTCGTGTTCCCATAGCAGCCTATCTCATTGCCATAGCAACAAGATTCTGCCTCCATTCTATGGAGTCCTGGTTTCTGTAATGGGTGGAACACTGGTGTTTCATGGAGTGGTGGTGGATCACACAATCCTTCTAGGAAAGAACATTTCCATTCTAAACCAAGCAAGGTAGGGACTTCCCTGGTGGTCCAGGGGCTAAGAATCTGCCTTCCAATGCAGGGGACATGGGTCCGATCCCTGGCTGGGGAACTAAGTTCCCAATGCCCCAGGGCAACTAAGCACGTGCGTTGCAACTAGAGAGAAGCCCGTGCTGCAACAAAGAGCCTGCGCACCACAATGAAGACCCAGCTCAGCCAAAACCAAGCAGGGTACGCGTAGCGTGAGGCTCTCAAATAGGGCTGGGTTTTCTCGTGGGCTTAGAAGCCTAGAATTCCTGGAGTTTCCCAACTGACAAGCTCTAGTCCTTCCTACAGCAGTTTAAACTCCCCAGCTATTGGGGGCCCCCAGGAATGTCCCCACAAGGCAGGTTGACCATTCCTGATGTTCACCACAGCTGACTCAGATGGAAACCCTGCCACGTCAGAGAGGTGTGACAGTGCAATGGGGAAGCCAGGAGCCTGAAATGGCTTGCCACCATTGGCTGTGTGCCTTGAGCGAGATATTTATCTTTCTGAAGCTCAGGGTTCTCTCTTGTGAAAATGGGGTTAACACATGCTCAGCCCCCTGGGTGGTTCAAATGATGTAGAGAAGTGATGAACATAAAGCACTGGACCCATCCAGGGTTTCCGGGGTGGGGGGGTGGGCGGGGAGGGGGTGATTGGCAGATGGATGGCCCAGTGCACTGCTGACACTCCTTGCGCATGGAGTGGGGCTTCAGTGTGGTTGTGGCCAAGCACCCCAGTGGAGGTCTGACTGTGGAGCTAAGGTGTTATTTAAACCTCAGTGGATGGGGCAGTGGTTGGTATCATCTTCCAGATCAGGCTGTCCGACTGGCTAAAAACTTCCCTGGGAAAGGGGAAGGTACTTGAGCCATCTGCCTTCCCCTGGCCTAGATCAGTGCTACTCAAAGTGTGGGTGTCGGCTCATGGCCCTCTGAAAAATGTTGGTTACCCATCTGCAGTGACATAGGTCTAGGAATTAAGAGAACATCTTCAGAAATTTTTAGAGCTATTTGATATTGCAGTAACACCACCCAAGCAGCATCCAATTTGAGCTTCTTTTTAGTTATTTTTAAAAGTCTTATAGAGATTCAGTGTGTGTGTGTGTGTGTTTAAAAGTCTTATAGTCAGTGTGTGTGTGTTTGTGTGTGTGTGTGTGTGTGTGTGTGTGTGTGTGTTTAAAACTACCGATCGGCCCCGAATTGGGGGAAAAAAACAACTTGGTCCTTTACCTCTAGTTTTAAAATCATTGACCTTGATAACACTAAAGCCTTCTTAAAACCAGCTGAAGATCCAACTGAGAGAGAAGGGGAACAATCTCATCCGCGCCGCTTGCAAAAATTAGCCACGGATCACAAGCAGGTGAGACGGCAGCATTTCCTTTATTGCTTCAGGAAAAAAGCTGCAGGCCCCTCCCACTGCCCCGCCCCCAGCCCCGATTTGGAAGGTCTAAGGCCGCACCTCCGCGCTCAGCCCCGCCCGGCGCCTTGGCCGCGGCTGCCGGGCGGCGCAGCCTGCCGCTTTCCGTAACGTAGGCCGAAGGAGTTCCAGTTGTAGGCGGACAGGTCCTTCTCCCGCTGCACCAGCACCGCGCCGCGCGGGGCGGGGATCAGGCGACTGCGGGGGGCGCACAGGCCCGGCAGCTGGGGCCCAGCGGAGCTCTCGGGTGGAGGGCACGGCGAGGCCCCCCGAGGGCTCGGCCCGGCAGCGGCGGGTTTCCTCTCCGCGCACCGCGGGCTCTGCGCCCCGGAGGCCAGGAGCGCCGGGGGTCTGAGCCGCGGGCCTAGGACAGAGCCACAGGGAGGGGCTGACGTGAGGCCGGGGACGGGGAAAGACGGCTTTGGAACACCTACTCACATCCCCATCCTCTGCTTCCCTTTTGTTCCTTGACCCCTAGGAAGCTCAGAGCTCCAAGCTCAGCAGCATCTTAGCTTGGGTGGTTAGGCCATTTGCTCCTCCTTCCTTCAATATAGCTTTGATTTCACATGTTTTACAGAATTGTCTCGAATGTCTTTTATATTGATTACTTTTTTTTTTTTTTTTTTTTAGGAAGCAAGCAGGGTAGAGCTTGGAAAGAAAGAAAACTCAAGTATTTGCTGGACACCCAGCTTTGCTCCTCTTCGTGGCCCTCTGGCTGGCTCGCCCGTGCATCAGGCTCCCACTAGACCGAGCTCCTAGGGCGGTTGGGGCCATGTTCATTCCTCTCTGAGTCTCTCAGAGTCTTGAAAACAGTGCCTTGCACATACTAGGGCCTCAAAACTGCTTGTTAAATATATAAAAGCTAATGAAAGGCTTGTAGTTACAGAAATGAAGCAAGTGAAGCTAAGACCATTGTGCCTCCACACCCCCAACAAGTGTGACCCCTAAAAGGCTATATAAGGACTTCAACAAAGAAGGGAAAGGATCTGGGTCACCTCAACCAGCTCACCTCCCCCACTCCAGGTATAATCTTTCCCCTTCATACTGACGGTTAAGGAGGCTAATTTGGAAGGCACTTCACATGCAAGGCTCATTAAGTGCACTATACCTTTTAGCAGTAAAGTAGCGCAACTAGCTCTCAGGAGACAATGACCCCAGCAAATTGTGGCAGGAGATCAGTGGAAATGAGGTCTGGGGTGTGAGTGGGTGTGTGTTGGGTGGAGGGTAGTTGGCTTTGAGCCCTGCTCTTCAGTGCCCTGGCATACTCTGGAGAAGAGCGGGCATGGTCCAGAGTTAGTTATAATCTTCCTAGGAGGGCCCTGGGCCTGGCTGAGATGGGAGAGACAATGACTTCCTTTCTAGCTACAGCCACCATCCCAGCAGGAGGATCACCGCTTAGGCTATTGTTTTTAGCATCACCTAAGCTTTTGCCAGAAAGAGCTAAGAGCTCAATGTCCCCAGGGCAGTGATGATGTTATACTCTGGGGGATCCTCCCTCACCCAGAAAGAACACCCGATCCCAGGAGAGAAGACACACTTGGCAAGGGACACCCAGGGCCATGTTGTCTTTGCTTTGGGATAGCTTATGGGCACAGCGATATCTTGTGTATAGAGAGAATGCTGTAATTCCACAGCTAGAGGAACTGAGGTCCCCAGAGGCCAAGCTGACCACCCAGCAGTGCTAAACCCCGCTCCTGACTTGGGGATGAGCACCGTCCTGGCTCATGCCCTGTAGAGGGCACTCTTGGGGAGCTCAGTGCCTGCTGGGTTTCTGCAGCATTGGATTGAGTGACTTCGGGAACGTTTCTTTACCTCTCTGGGCCTCAGTTTCTCCAGCTCATCAGTTTCACAATGAACTCATCATGTTGACAGATATTAAGGATCTGTCCTTTTGTGTAGGCTATTTTTTACTTTTTTCAAGTTTCCCATAAAGGAACTGAGGTCACTGGTAAGACAAACTTGCATAGTAAATTCCTTCCTAGCAGAGCTGCACAGGGAGGTGGTTGGCGGAGAGCAGCGAAGACCGTGCAGGAGCTCGGTGGTTAACAAGCACCTGAACCTGGGTGAGCCTCCTGATGTCCGTAACGGGGGCAAGACATTCCTGCTTGCAAGGTTAGCGAGGCCCCTAAATGTGTTGCATGTATCAGTCTTAGGTTTCCATTAAATGCAGCTTTAAAGTCACGTCACGAGACTAGCCATATCTGAAGAATGTGGTAACTCTCATTTTGCAACAACTCACTTGCTCCCTCCCACCCTTCTTCCCAGACAGCACATACCTGTGGCTCTAGGATTCTCCATGGGCGGCGCCTTTTCTAATGTCTCCCTGAAGGAGATGGCACAAAGGAAAATCATCAGCTGCCAAGAAACCAGTGAGTTCATCGTGGTCCTGGAAGTGTCCTGAGACAAGACAGAGAGAGGGAGGAGGGACTAGGTTAGGCACGCCCTCTGGGCTGGGTGATGGGGCAGATCCCAGCATGAAGTGGGACCCTTGGAAGGGAGGAGACAGCCCCTGCCCTTGGAGGCCCTCAGTGGAGGGATGAGGCTGAACAGACACAACACGGAAATGGGACTGAGACCACTTGCACCGTATCGTCCAAGCTGAACTCATGCTAGGTGAGAATCATAGGGAGGGCTTCCTGCAGGTGAGGCCAGTAAGGTTAGGAAGGAAGGAGAGAAGGAAAGAAGGGAGGGAGGGAGGGAGGAAGGATCCATATCAGTGGAAGCGGCAGGACTGCTTGGGTTGGAAAATGGCCAGGATTCTGAATCTCAGGTTTGCTCGAGAGGAATGTTGGAGAAACAAGGAATGAGATGCAGTGTGGCAGTGAGCAGGGAAAGGTGAAGTGAAGTGGGGCAAGGAGTTCCACTGAATGGAGGATGCTGAGGTCCCAACCTGCTCTCTGGAGCCTGGGAGCAGGCACTTCTTCCCTCCATGCCGGGCTCTGCATAAATGACAACTTTCTGTGCTCCACTCTCCCCGCTAGGATGTGCCTTCCCGAACCTGGCCCAGTTCCCTCCTGCTGTAATGGGAACTTAATTCCTTTCCTTTTTCAAGAAAAATGAAGAAAGAGGCAATCATCTTGCTTGCTCTCATAACCCTTCATAGCCTTGAAAACCGTCATTAAATTGTCTTATTGCCTGTAATTCAGGAAAGAGAAAAAAACTTTCCCTGATTTATCAGGTCAACTGTCTCCATATTCTATTCCCCGTGGTCTCTGAGAGGATATGAATATAATTGACTTCATGATTTTGGCTGTTGAGGTGGGAGCTGTGTGCTCTGACCCCCTCTTCATCCCCTTTCCCCTCTCATCCCCAACCCCACCCCCAGCTCTTCCAGCTCCCAAGTCTGATTTCTCTTTGAAAAAGTCACCAGGCATTTTGAGACTGTCCAAACATGATTAAAGACAAATTGGTGGAGAGCCAGGCAGCACTGCAGGCTGAGCAGAAGGGAGTGGGTGCCAGATCTAAAGGCTCGAGCCTCCCTCTGTGGTCGAGCGGTAAGTGGACAGGGCGGGGGGACTATCATTTGTGCCCGTCAGCTCCTAACGGTGGCTCAGCCCCATCCATCCCTCTGTTGTTGCCCCCACTCCCCTTTCCTCTCCCTGCTCCAACCGGGACGCAGGCATGGGGTAGAGTAAGAGTGGGATTAGGAGCGCTCAGATCTATAGCCACAGCTCCACCCTCCCTCCCTGTGAGACAAGAGCAAGTCACCTCCCATCTCTAGACGTTATTGCTCTGTGTATAAAATAAGAGCATTGAGTCAGACTGGCCACCGACTGTCCCCTCAGATGGTCACTTATTCTTGCAGACTTTGGCTCTGTGACACCCTGAAACCCAGACCATGGCTTTCTGCACCTGCCTTAAGGCCTGGGGCAGGGCATGGAGTAGAGAGAGGATCAGTCCACTAGAGAGAACAGTGTAAAACCATTTCTTTTATGGCTTCAGACCATGGATGCACAGGGTCCAGGTTAGTTCAGAAATCATTCCTGATCGCAGCACCTGGTTGGTGCTATGAGTGCACAGGTGTGCTAAGACACAGGGTTGCTTCCCCAAGGCCCTCCCCTGAGATCTAGCACAAGAAATTGAGTCGTAATCAGAATCATCTCAAAATAACATGGTAAATGATAGGCTGGAAGCACGTGAGTACAGGGTGGGTGGGGAGGCCTGGGGGTGTGTCAGAGCCCATGGGAGCCTGATGCGGAGGGTCCAGGCAGGCTTTCTGCAGGGGGTGGCACCTGAGCTGAGTTTCAGAGCACTGAAGGCAGTCCCAGCAAGGGAGCTGGAGCTGGGTGTGGAGGGAAGTGCAGGCCCTCCAGCCTGCCAGGAGGGTGAAACTTTGCTGCAGAGAGAGTGAGTGATGAGTCTGGGGAAGGGGCCACCAAGGGCTTTATCCCCAGGCGGTGCGAGCCAGAGGGGAATGTATGTAGATTAGCGTTTCACATGGAGCATTCAGGCTGCTCTTCAGAAGCAGGACGGTGAGTGGGGAAGGAGGCAGAGGGCGGGCTGTGTGGTTAGAAAGTAGTGTTCCTTCTTCATGCTCCTCTCACCTGTATTGCACCCTCCCCATCCCATCATAGGTAGCACTTACCATGAGAACTTTGGGTTTCCCCCACTACCTGTCCCCAATGCACACCTACACCCCTCCCCCAACTCTTGGTTCACTGCCCAGCACAGGGGCTTTTAACACATGTGGTAGAATTGAGTTGTTTGGAAAAGAACCATCAGCTTCCAAGGGGCCACGAGTGGCTGTCCTGCTGTGGGCATTTTTGTGGTCTCCCTGTCCCAGGGGTTTTGTACCTAGAGAGTAACAGGAATTCCAGGCTTGGTTGCAAAGCTTTTGGGGTGGGGCAGCTCCCTTCTGCGGTGATCCCATCTCTTAGTGCCAGGGCTGGCAGGGTACACGGCGGCTCTTTGTTTAGGTCTGTGTTTGCCATCCACACATCAGGGAACTGCCCAGAGGAGTCCTATTGAGCCTGTGAGCCCCAGGAGTTCCCCAGCTCCCTCCAAAAGCTTCTGTGGCTGGCCTCTCATCCCAGCCAGAGAGCTCATTCATTGTATTCATTCTTTCTACAGAAAAGAATCCCCAAGGTCCTGGTTTCATAAAGTGCAAGTTACCCAGACATCCCAGAATAAATCTGGCCAGCCGAGTAATCAGGGAAGATCGGCACCCCCTTGGCCTGCCTGGGACACCTCTGTCAGTCTTGGAACCGAATTCCTGCTCCCAGCTTGGGAGCCTCCCTGAGTCCGGCCAGAGCCTTCCCCTGTGTGGGTGGCTGCAGCGCACCTACCTTGCCTTGGCTCCGTCCTGAGGGGTCTCGGAGGTGATGACACTGCTTGGCTGAGTGAACACCTGGAGGGAGGGGAGATGGGCTCCTGGGCTCGCTGTCACCAGCTCCCTGGTCACGTCCCTTTTATAAAGCCCATGGTGACGTCTCCAGGCATAGGCCCACCTCTGCCTCCCCCTCCCTCCTCCTCAGACCCCCTCAGAGAGCACGGCGCTGGCGCTCGGGCCGATGACGGCTGACTCCCGCCTCCTGGTTCTCATGACTGAAATCAGCCTTGTTCTGCCCCTCCAGAAGCCTTCCAAGGCTGGCTTTCTGATTGCCGCTAGTTCTTTCCAGCTTCTCACCGCTTCTCCCCGACCCACTCCAAGACCCATTCTGCCCCAAGCAACATGGAAATGGACTGTTTGGGGGCGGGAGCGGAGTGTCGGCGGGCAATGTTCCCCCTCCAGACAAGTAAGTAGGATGCAGGGGAGGAAGGGGGAGGAGGTGGCACAGTCTGCCCCGGGGGCTCCTTGCTCCCCGTGTGCTCCCAGCTCTGGCAGCTCAGTTGGGGTCTCAGACCAGAAGGCGGCTCCTGGGCTGGGATCTGGGATCTGAGACTGGGTGGGGGGATTGTCTCTTTTTTTCTTCCTTCCTTCCTCCCTCCTTTCCCCAAGCAATTCCTGAGCACGGGCTCAGCACAGGGTTTGGAGATGAACATGCCGAGGTCCGATGGGCGAGACAGGTATGTGAGCAGCTGGCTAAGAAAGCAGCACCTTTGCAGCTCTAGAAGGTGGGCGTAACTGGGAAGCACTAAGGGAACTCGGAGGAGTGCCTTCCAGCTGCAGTGTGTCCGGAGGTGCTGCTCCTGGAGCCCCACAGTCACGTCCTGTGGCACCTCGATCACACCGTTTTGGAATTGCTGTGAGCCTCGCTTTGAAGTGGGGCAGGTCTCCTTCCCTTTGCACCCTCAGCACCCGCTCCTTTGCTCCGTACAGACACAGGGGCCCTCACAGAGACTTATTAAATGTACGCATTGCGGGGGACTCCCGTCTCTTTCTTGGGCCTGCAAGGATACGCTTTACCCTTGAATAAAGTGCTTCCCAGGACAGAGACTGGGGCCCTTGGAAGGTAGGGGCTATGTCTCTACCTCTACCTCAGAGGCTACCTGGTGGGTGAGCTGTGCAGACATCCACCTAATTAATGGTTGAGAAGCACTTCCCACCATGATGGGGATTAACACCCAACACTTGTTTAATACCTCCTGCTAACAGGGGCTTGCAAACATATTATCTCACTCATTAGGACTAGTAGACACGAGGGTAAGAATGATAGGTCATGAGAGCAGGCCTGCTTCTCGCCGTGTGTGTGGGCCTGCCCTGAGTCAGAGAATGGACTTAATGGGCTACAGACACTGACTTTGAGTCTCAGGCACATTTACAGCTTGGGGATTTAATCTTTGCTTTTCCTCTGATAAATACAGGGTGGGGTGTGATCCCCGTTCAATCTCCTCGGGACCTGGATCTCTGCTCCCAACGGTCCTGACAGCTTCTTGCATTGACTTGGGGGTTTGAGGTTGGTCACTCGGCTCCATCCTTCCTTCTGGACTTGGAGAGGTCCGGGTATGATGGGGAGATGAGTCAGTGTGGGGTGGGGGCCTGAGGGGGTGGCCCCCATTTCCTTTCCAGCCCCCTCAACCAATGATGCAAGTTCAAGCAGCTTATCTCTGCTGTTCAGACCATTGAGCTGGTGCCTTGAAGCCTCCGGAACAGCTGTGGGAGCCAAGAATCATTACTCCAGACAAAGAGCGCAGAGCAGACTCAATATCTAGGTTATTACGAAGCTGGCCTTGAGAGCTGGGAGCAGTGCCAGGCGCAGATATGGAGAGGGGACAGCGGGGGTGTGTCCAGGGGGCGGGCATGTCAAGGTGCTGGCTTAGAGCCTCTCTGAGCTTCTCAGAGAGCTTGTATTCTGTCCGGTGCTTCAGAGAAAGGGAGGGGCAGGGGCTAGGGACCACTGCCCCATGCCTGCCCCAGGGAGAGGACAGAATCTGCCACCTGATTTTCCTGTCGTCACTGGCTGTCACACATCCTCTCTCTGCCTGGGGCCCAGACTCAGCCCTCTCTCCGGAAGTCTGGCCCTTTCTGGCTGGGTCACCTGGACTCCCTAAGGCTCCGTTTCTTTGGTGGTAATAGGGAGCTACTGACAAACACCGTTCTCTACACCCACACCTTTGGCACAACTGCTCACACCCGTCATCTCATCTGCTGTTGTGAAATGGAGAAGGTACAGGGAGGGGAAGAGGAGCTGAGGCTGGCCCGCCTGGGTAAGGGGCTTTGAGGGGAGATGGGGAAGTGTCCACTGCGCCTGGAGCTGCTGTTCTACTAAGTCCGTGTGCTTCCCCCACCCCAAGGCACCGCCACCAAGCCACACGCATAATCCACTTACCATGCTCAGGAAGGGGATGTTGGAGGTATTGCCCAAGAAGTCAAAGGCGACAGAGAAAAAGCCCCTAGGAGCAGAAAGGCAGAGGGAGTGGTCAGTGATGGCCCCAGAGGGGAGGATGAGGGCAGTGAGGCTAAGAGGTCCCCCCTAAGGCTCCAGCTTTGGCTCCCAAGAGAATGGGCCCCTGGGCACTGGGGATGGGCGTGCTTCTGCACCCCTGTTTTTTTGAGAGGCAGCCAAGTGGAGTAGTTAAGAATGAAGGCCCTGAGGTCAGACTCCCTGGGTTCAAATCTTGGCTCTACCACTCACTGGCACTGTATAAACTTAGGCAAATTTCTTCACTTCTCTGAATCTATTTCCAGCTGTAAAATGGGGTTAATAATAATCGTATCTACGTCATAGGCCTTACACAGAGAAATGCTTGGGAAATGTTTATTTTTATTATTGTTACTGTCTTCTCCTCCCTAGCCTGGGTGCGTACCGCCTGCCACATGTTTCCTGAGCTCCAGGCATGGATCGCTATTGGAGGCCGCGCTCACTATTCTCCCCCACGCATGGATGGGTGATCCCTCAAAGGGCTTGGAGGCACGGAGGTTGGTGTGGGAAGGGGAGCAGAAATCTGAGTTCTGGCTGAGCTACTTCCTTTCCCTGGGCCTCAGGTCCCTGAGGTTCGCTTGGGTCTCTTATAGCTCTGAGTTGTTTTTTTGTTTGTTTGTTTTTTTGGCCCCGTCCATGCTGCTGCAAGGTGTCTTTCTCAAGGTTTACTTTTGGTTAGAACTGCTGAGTCTGCAGTGGCCCCACTCACACTTCCACGTCCTCAGTAAATGGTAACTATTGTCAGAGTTAGTCTCCTTCACTAAATTCCAAGTTCCGCAGGAAGTTTCTCCTCGTTTAGTGCCATATCCCCACACCTAGCCCTGTATTTGGCACGTAGTAGGTACTTTTTTATGTATCTGACTATTTGAATGAATGACCGTTTGAATAATGACATCGTTGAAAAATAACGGACGGCAGAACACATGTGAGAGAATTTCATTTCCTGCAACCGCACTACATGACGTCTCTGAAGTCTAGGGCATCGGGCCGATCAGGTGTTTTCAAGGCTACACTGAGTAAGCTGATGGTTTCGATTAGCCTAAGGTTCCTGGTCCACAGCTCCTTCCCATGAGTCCATAAGCCATGATTCTTCTAGCCCACATCATCCCCATCCCACCCCTGTTCTCTCCACAGTGCCCCAGAGATGGTCTTCCTCAGTATCCTTTTCTTTCTTCTCCTTAAGGACCCTTCAGTCTTCTCTGAGACCCAACCCACCCCACAAGGCCTGTCTCAGGTCCTGCTTCCTCTGGGACACCTCCCTGGCCCTGATGGAGGCCACACACCTTCGCTGAGTTCCACCGTGTCTTTCACCAGGCCCAGGCTGACACTGGACGGGCCGAAGCCACGGACAACTGGGTCAAGTTCAGATCCTCTGCATACTACTTGTGAGAGCTTGGGCGGGGCTCTGAGCATTGCTTTCCTTATTTGCAAGTAGAGGACAATCCTACAGTGGGTTGTGGAGATGACAAAGTGAGAGGTTGCTTGTGAGCATGCTTGGTGCATGTGAGGGGCTTAGTAGATTTTAGTTCACTGCCCTTCCTCCCTATCTGGATTGCCAGACTTGAGGGCAGGTCCTGTGTCTCCTCCCTGGTGACAGGCACAGTGATGGGGACACAGCAGGTACTCCATGTTTACTGATGGATGGGCTGATTCCTCCAACTTATCCTTCAGCCTATGGTTGGTGCCCACCTGATGCTCCTCCCCATTTTCAACCCTTCCGAGGCTTCCGTCTCTTGCAGGATAAAGTCCAGCTTCTGTATGCACTGCTGGTCATGCTGCCCAAACCTGACCTCAGCCGTTCAGAGGCCCTGGTGGGCCCATCCAGGGGAAGGGGACCTGCACTCACTTGAAGAGGTTAAAGAAGCCATAGGTTTCCAGGAACATGCCCAGGAGGGGCCAGCGCAGAAGCACGATGACCACGCCCCCCAGGAAGAAGCTGGTCCCCTTGAGCTTGTGCCTCTGGAAGAAGAAGGAAAACGTCTTCCTCAGGCCGATGATGAGGGAGAGGCCAGTCAGGAACAGCAGCTGTGGGAGAGGGAGGGGGTGGGTGTGAGAACAAACACCCTGGCTCCCTCTGCTCCCTCGGGAGTCAGGGGCCAGGCCTGGAGCTGCGCATCAGGCATGCGGCAGGACTTGTTCACTCTTCAAGGAGGGATAACATTGGAGAGGGTGAGTAATTTGAACTGCTTAGGAACAGAAGTGCCCAGAGGCAGGGTGGACCGGGAGACCTTTGAAGGTCTCTAGCTTGTCACCCAATTCGACCCAATTTCTTGGATCCCAAGCACTTCTTCTTATATGATATCATTTCTCATCACACCTTCTAAGTAAGATGGGAAAGATAGTGAGATTCTCTCCATTTTACAAAGGTGAGGGCTGAAGCCTAAATAGGTTAGGCAGCCACACCCAGAGTCACAGGGCAGTGTCAGGGCTCCAGCCTGTGGCCCTCCAGGCCCTCCACTCTACGGCCCTGTCACCACCTTCAGCTTGCCTCCCAACGATCCCTTAAGAGTGCCTGGCCTCCTGTCAAACCTAACTCTCTGGCTTTCTTCCAGCACGTTCCATGCTTTCCCTCCCCTTCTCCATACCTCTTCTCTTGTTGTTCCATCCACCTGGAAGTGCTTTATCCTCCCCACACTCACTTATTTTTCTAAATTGTTTTTCATCCTTCTCCCACAGGGCGTGCTCTCTTTTCTCCAAGCACCTTGTTTCATGTTAGATGTGTTTATCTTACAGTGACTTTACCACTGCCCCTGTCTTCCTCCCCAGTCGTGTATGTTGATGTGACATTCCTGTCCCTAGGTGGTGGGATTCTGACGGGGCGTCTGATTCATCTTGGTACCCTCAGGACCTTGCCCAGAGCTTGGCATGAGAATCCAGGTCCTTAGATTCTCTGTGCCCCATAGGCCTCAGCATCCATCCCCAGCCACCCCTTGCCTGCCTGCGCTTGGTGGTGCCCAGCGCCTGGATGGGCTCGATCTGAATAAACTCAGGGCTGACCCTCCCGGCAACGGAGACCTCAGGCAGGTTCACAGGGCTTGGGGACTCACGTTTCCGAAGGCCAGGAGCACCGAATCAAAGTACAGGAGCATTCCAAAGAGGATAAAGAAGATGCCGAAGCCGGTGGTGCCCACACCAATCTCTGCAATGGGCAAGGAGGTTGTGGTGGGATGGGCTTTGGGGAGCAGCTTGGGATGCTGGAACTTCCCCCCATTGCCGCTGGACAGGTGCCCTCTGGGGGGCAGGGGATGGCGTGGCTCCATTGCCATCCAGGAATCTTGGCCTCTGTGCTCTCAGGGAATGACAGGAGGGGAAGGGAAGGGTGGGCACGAATCTATGTTTATCACCTGGAAACTGCTGGTCAGTTCTATATACTCTGGCGTCCTGTCCTCACAACATCTCTATGAGGTAGCTAGGGATACTCTCACCACTTTCTATTTTCAGTTTCCTCTTGTCTTCAAATGCCACGTCACCTAGATCAGCATCAGGGTTGGGTCTCTGGCTGAACACAACCCTCTGCCTACTCTGTTCCTGGCCTCTTGCTTTTGGGAGCTACTTGATGCCCAACTCACACCAGGGCCGAAGGGTACCACTGAAAACTCACAGCCATATCCCCAGAGTGTCTCGCAACTGCCCAGCTGGCCTGCCCTATTTCAGGAGGCTTGCCCTCCTGAACAGTTCTTTACAGTGTCTCCTTCCTTCTCTAAACCGCCCCGCTTCCCAGCCTTCTGATGACGACCTCTCACACTTGACTGGGAAAGAGAAGTCATTGACCAGAAATGTGCTCATCACCTCGGAGTCTACACCACAGCCAGCACCGTGGCTGCCCTGCCACACACTCCTCGGAACCCTAACTTCAGCCACAGGTGGGCCCCAGCAGCAGCGTGTCTTTTGCTTTGTGTCTCCTCGTTCTTTGAACTACAGGAGTTGGCTCAGAGCCAGGGAGCCCAGCACAGATAGGCTAGTTAGGATATGAAGTTCCCTTTCTCTTAAACCCCCTCCATCACACAGAATTGTTAATTTTACTTTATCTGTGCTGCTCTGGTAGTCAACAAATGACAGTTCATTGTGTTGCTTCATTTTTAAATTGAATCAAGTTGAAAATTTTATCTTAAATTACAATAAAATACAAGTAAAATCGATCATCTTAACCATTTTTAGGTATACAGTTCAGTGGTACTAAGTACATTCACCTTGTTGTGCTATCACCACCACCCACATCCAGAACTCTTTTCATCTTGCAAAACTGAAACTCTGTACCCTCTAAACAACTCCCCGTTCCCCGCTCTCTCTGGCAACCACCATTCTACTTCCTGTGGTTCTAACTAGTCTAGGTACCTCATATGATTGGAATCGTACAGTACGTGTCTCTGTGTGACTGCCTTATTTCACCAAGCATAATGTCTTCAAGGTTTATCCGTGTTGTAGCATGTGTCAGAATTTCCTTCCTTTTTAAGGCTGAATAATATTCCATTGCATGCATATACTACATTTTGTTTATCTAGTCATCTGTGGATGGACGTGGGTTGCTTCCACCTTTTGGCTATTGTAAATAATGCTACTGTGAGCACGGGTGAGCAAATATCTCTCCGAGACTCTACTTTCACTTCTTTTGGGTATATACCCGGAAGTGGAATTGCTGGGCCATATGGTAGTTCTATTTTGAAGTTTTTGAGAAACCACCGTACTGCTTCCCACAGAAGTTACACCATTTTACATTCCCGGTAGTGGTGTACAAGGGGTTCCAGCTTCTCTATATCCTCACCAACACTTGTTACTTTGTGTTTTTTCGCTTTGTTTTGTTTTTGATAGCATCTATCCTAAGGGGTGTGAGGTGGTATCTCACTGAGGTTTTGATTTGCATTTCCTTGATGATTAGTGGTGTTGAGTATCTTTCATGTGCTTGTTGGTCATTTGTATATCTTCTTCGGAGAAGTGTCTATTCAAGTCCTTTGCCCATTTTTTAAAACAGGTTGTTTGGGGTTTTTTGTTGTTCAGTTATAGGAGTTCTTTGTATATTCTGTATAGTAACCCCTTATCAGATACAAGATTTGCCAATATTTTCTCCTATTCTGTAGGTTGCCTTTTCACTCTGTTGATTGTGTCCTTTGATGCACAGAAGTTTTAGATTTTCATATAGTCCAGTGTATCTATTTTTTTCTTTAGTTGCCTGTGCTTTTGGTATCACACCCAAGAAATAATGGTCAAATTCAGCATCATGAAGCTTTTCTCCTATGTTTTCTTCTAAGAGTTTGTTTTAGATCTTACTTGGAGCTAAAATGAACTTTGAGTTAATTTTTACATATGGTGTAAGGTATGGGTCCGATTTCATTCTTTTGCCTGTGAATATCCAGTTTTCCCAACATCATTTGTTGAAAAGACTGTCCTTTCTCCATTGAACGGTCTTGGCACCCATGTTGAAAACCATGGGGCCGTATGTGCCAGGGTTTATTTCTGGGCTCTCTTTTATATTCCATTGGTCTCTATGTCTGTCTTTATGCCAGTCCCACACTGTTTTGATTACTGTAGGTTTGTAATAAGTTTTGAAATCAGGACGTTTGAAACCTCCAACTTTGTTCTTCTTTTTCAAGATTGCTTTGGCTATTCAAGATCCCTTGAGATTCCATGTGAATTTTAGGATGGATTTTTCTATTTCTGCAAAAAATGCCATTGGGATTTGGATAGATTATTGCATTGAATCTGTAGACTGCCTTCTGTAGTATTGACATCTGAACAGTATTAAGTCTTCCAATCCATGAATATGGGTCTTTCTACCGATTTGTGTCTTTTAAAATTTCTTTCAGCAACATTTTGTAGTTTCCAGGGTACAAGCCTTTTGCCTCCTTAGTTAGGTTTATTCTTAAGATTAGGTTTACTGGCTAAGTTATATTTACAACTGAAAGAAAATGAAACACAGTCGTCTTTCAGGCAGGTAGTTAATCTTTCCTAATCTGTTACCATACAGACCTTAAGAGGATTAGGATCAGTTCCAGTATAGAAATAAGGCCAAAGGACTTTAAAAGATCTTGAAAAATACAGAGATGAGATTTATTGTTCAAATTGTGGATTGAAACCTCGCTCAACTCATGTTCTAGAAAAACGCCAGTCTAATTGGGTCTCCATTTTGGCAGAGCTGGATTTGCTAGGAATGAGTACAACATCCATCATCATTTCTCTCAGCATATCCCCCCCACCCCACCCAGAATCCAGCTGCTACTAATGGCAATTCCTCCTGTTTCTGACAAATCTCCGTAATCTATTTAAGTTTGTTTCCTGTTTCCATGTCCTAGAATGCCTGCCTGAATTAAATCTCTTAGAACCCAAGACACTGGGTAGAGTACAACCCCCTTGGACATTCTGAAGTTTGTGTTCTGTCTTTCCACGTTGCATGATTTTTCTACCCTCAGAGACAGTGAGCTGAGGATCTAGAAGTACATCTATCTTGTCATGATAATTTTACACGGGCCAGGGTACTGTGGAGGAAGACCACAACCATATTTCTTTCATCTGAATGACAAAGGTATTTTAAGTTTTTATGCCCGTTATAAAAATCTCTTATTAGCTTACACTCACCATAAAAATAGGTCAGTTCTGACAATACACCCTTCCAGTGTATCTCCCTTAGTAGATATTTTTGTGCGGAAACATAACATGGGCATTTTATTGCGTTTTCATTTTGTTTTGTTAGAATATCCACATGACCATGCTGTAAACACTTAAGTACAGCCTCTTACTCATTTTGTAGAAATCGTACATTTCTCAAATTCATATTTCATGTCTTCTATATTATACTTTTTTCTGCAACAATGATTTGCTGGCTTGTATGGTTATTACTTTTCCGACTTGTTCCACACTGCCCTTCAAGGGCTGGTGCATTTCCACAATTTTTCTGCAATGGAGGCAGCCTTCTTTATGGGCCACAATTAGTGCTTCCAGCGTTCAGCGGAGAAACTGCACCGTGAACACAAAACCCCACAGAAAAGGGTCAGAAACTGTTTTTCTCACACACAAGCCTCAGACCTTGCTGTGCCTGTCACCTGTGGAGTAGCTGAGGGATTTCAGTCAAATTACCAGCCAGGGGCTGCTCCTGAAGTTCTTCTTGGGGCAGAAAGCATGGCAGAGAGGGTGGGGGATGGGACACATCACCAGGAGTGACAGCAGTGCCTGCAGCCCACCGTCCTCAGGATGCAGACAGTTGGGGCAGCGCACCCCTTGCTGGAGGTCACCCAGTCTCCAGGCTCTGGGGGCAGAGAACAGCTGGGAGACTGACGGAACTCCCCAGAGAGGCCCGGCTCTCCAGGGCGCCACCTGGTGAGAAGTGGGGCCCTCCCCAGACCCGCAGAGAACCACCGGGCTGATGGCTGCTCCAAAGTCCTGTTTAGACCCCGCCCTGCAGCACTAACTGAAGCCAGGTTCAATGTCTTTCTTGCTTCCAGAAAGCAGCTACAGCTCCAAGGAAAACAATATCCCCTGGAGCAGGCGGATGGGTCCCTCTGATCTGAGGCTGTGCAAGGGAGCCTCAGACACCATTCACTTTCTCTCTCCCTCTCTCTCTCTTTTCTTTTCTTTTTTTTTTTTTAATTTATGTATTTATTTATTTGGTTGCGTTGGGTCTTCATTGCTGCTCACGGGCTTTCTCTAGTTGTGGCAAGCAGGGGCTACTCTTCGTTGCGGTGTGCGGGCTTCTCATTGTGGTGGCTTCTCTTGTTGCAGAGCAGGGCTCTAGGCGTACGGGCTTCAGTAGTTGTGGCACACAGGTTCAGTAGTTGTGGCTTTCAGGCTCTAGAGTGCAGGCTCAGTAGTTGTGGCGCACGGGCTTAGTTGCTCCGCAGCATGTAGGATCTTCTCCAAACATGGCTCAAACCCACATCTCCTGCATTGGCAGGTGGATTCTTAACCACTGCACCACCAGGGAAGCCCAGCAGGCGGAGTCTTAACCACCGCTAGGGAAGTCCCTCCCTCTTTTATTAAAATCAGTATCAAATGGACATAAAAGTTGCGAGTACAGTACAAAGAATTTTTTTCCTGAACCATTTGAAAGCAGTTGCCACTGGCTATCTCATCGCCCCTGAATACTTGGCTGTGGTTTCCTTTATTCTCCCATACAGCCAGGACACAACGTCAAAGTCAGGAGATTAACACTGATACGTTACTACCGTGCAACCCTCAGAGACCCCATTCAGGTTTCATCAGTTGTCCCAGTCAAATCATTCATGGCAAGAAGATCCAGTTCAGAATCACATGTGGCACGTGGTTGCCATGTCTCTTCAGGCTGTTTTGTCTGAGACAGTTCCTCAGTCTCTCCTTGACATGACCTTGACACGTGTGAAGATTTGGGCCAGTTATCCTGTAGCTGTCCCTCTGTTTGGGTTTGTCTGATGTTTCCTCATGACCAGATTCAGGTTATGCAGAGATATCAACAAGAGGTGATGCTGTGTTCTTCTCACTGCATCTATTAGGTGATGCACAGTTCCAATCTGACCTGTTACTGAATGATGTTTCTTTAAGTACTTCATCAAGGCGGAGTCTGCAGGCCCCTCCACCATAGAGTTACTCTCCAGTTTCCACCCCAACCGTTCCAGGATGCCCCCCTCCCCCTGGCCTGGCACCAGTGTGAACCCGCCAGCCCGGCGAGGACCCTGACACCTGCCCTGGGCACCGCCCCCCTGCCACCTCATGGCTTTAAGACTGAATTGTTCAGGAAGAGGAAGGAGGCAAAGGGGAAGAGAAAGAAGCTTGTTTCTCTTTTCAAAATTAACAACAGTGATTAATAGTAATAATTGTTAACACTAATGAACACATGGTACCAGGCAGTCTAAGCGCTTTATGTGTATTAACTCGTTGAATTTTCATAACTGCCTATGAGGTAGGTGTGCTTTAGCCCCATTTCACAAACAGAACGGAAACACTGAGAGGTCTTAACCTGTGCCCAGGGGTGCACAGCCAGCAGCTGGCAGAACCAGGGTGTGAACCCAGTAGACTGGCTCTAGAAAAAGTGCCTTTCACCAACCCTGTCCGGTCCACTTCTGCCCCCACCCCCTCTACAGAGAGGCTCTTGCTTGGGCCTTCCATGACGTCCATGTTCCCAAATCCAAAGGAGAGGGGTCGGTCCTCATCTGTCAGCAGTTGGCCACTCCCTTCTTGAAATGTCCTGTGGTGGGTTCCATGACACCACATTCTTGATTTCTTTCCTGCTGTCTGGCCACTCTTTCCCAGGCTTCTTCACCATCTCCCACTTCTTTCTCTTCTCTTGGGGTTTGAATTGCTCAGGGCTTCAGCTCCAGCTCATTTCTCTTCTCATTCTAGTTTCACACGAATTTACACATCTTTAAGTATCTTTTGTGTGCTGACAATGTTGATATTTATCTTTCTAGTCCATGCCTCCTTTGAGCTTCCAAACTCCTATCCAGCTGCTTACTTGGCATATCTGCATGTTTTTCTCTCTCCAAGGCATCTTGAACTCAACAGGTCCAAACTGAGCTATTGATTTTCCTTCCTTCAAGCTGCACCTGGCACAGTTTTCCCCAAATGAATGAAATGTCATCACCACCCACTCAGCAGCTCGAGGCAGAAGCCCAAGATCCATCACCGAGTCTCCCTCACTGTTCCTACCACCCCTCCTCCATTCAATCCACAGCTAAGTTTTATTGCTTCTTCCTCCTAAATGTATCTTGAAAGCTGTCCATTTCTCTCCACTCTTACCACTTAATTCTAAGCCACCATTATCTCTTTCCTGGACTCCTGCGACATCCCCCAGTTAGTCTCCTGCTTCATTCCTGCCACCCTCTTATCCCTTCTCCACACAGCAGTCAGGGGCCTTGGAAAACATATTAGCACAGCGTACAATCCGTCATGGCTTCCCACTGGCTAGAATGCAACAGAGTCCTCCCACCCATGCCTTGGCTTACAGGCCCTGCATGATGGGGCCTAGGCTTGCTTGTCCAACTTCATCTTCTGCCCTTGCCTGCCATACTCCAAACACATCACTGTTTCCATGACGAGCCTTCCTGCGTCAGGGCCTTGGTACATGCGGTTTCTCCCCACTTGCTATCTGCCCAACACATACTCCTTCAGGTCTCAACGCAAATGTCGGTTTCTCAGGGAAACCTGGTCCACTATCTGTTCCTGACTTAATCTGGTTCCCTCATATTTTTTCTCTTCGTAGGACTTACTTAGCACATTCTTCATAGAACTTAGCCCATTTTGATTTAATGTTGGCTTGCCCCTGGGCTCAGGCCTCAGCCCTCTTCTATTTTTTCCCCTAAGTCAGTGTTTCTCAACTTGGGGTGGAAGGTGGGGCTGATGGGTAGGTTGGCAATTTTGTTCCCCTGGGGACATTTGGGAACATAAGAAGACATTTTGATGGTCACAAGTGGGAGTGAGAGTGTGCTACTGCCATCTAGTGGGCAGAGGCCAGGGATGCTGCTAAAATCCTACAATGGACAGGACAGATTCCCCCTCCCCCCACAACAAAGAACTACTCTGCCCCCAAATGTCAGTAGTGGGGAGGCTGAGAAACTGTGCCCAGGCGACCTCATGGTTTTACATACCATCCCTACGCTGGCAACTCCCAAATTTCTCTCCGTTGCAGACTAATATACCTGACTACCTACTTGACATGGAACTCGACATGTCTAAAACCCAAATCCTGCCTTTCCCCACTACTCAGCCCTTCTAATTGCTCAGGCTGAAAATATTGGAGGCATTCTTGAATTCTTTCTCTCACAACCCACATCCAGTCCATCAGCAAATCCTTTCAGAAATTTCCTCAGCGCAGATCCAGCACTGACTACTCCCCACCAGTTTGCTGCTACCACCCTGGTCTCCTCCACTGTCTCTCACCTCAGAACCGGTCTCCTCCATCACCTCTCACCTCTGAACCGGTCTCCTCCATCACCTCTCACCTCTGAACTGGTCTCCGCCATCTCTCACCTCGGAACTGGTCTCCTTCACCACCTCTTACCTCAGAACTGGTCTCCTTCACCATCTCTTGCCTCAAAACTGGTCTCTCTGTTGCTGACCCCACCCCTCCACAGTCTGTCTATTCTCAATCCAGCACCCAGAGTGATCTTTTAAAAATATAAGCAGATCATGTCACTCCTCTGCACAAAACCTTCTAATTGTTTCCCATCTTATGGAGATAAAACCAAAATTCTTACACAGCCTGGCCTCTGAGTGACCTCCCTGACTCTCCTCCTATTGCTCTCCCCTCTCCTCACTTTGTTCCACCCACACCAGCCTCCTTGTTTTTCAAACACACCAAAATACGCTAATGCCTCAGGGCCTTTGCACTGGCGGTCCCCTCTTCCTAGAACATTTCCCCCCCCTCCGCCCCCGACAGCTGCGTGGCTTTGCTCCCTCACTTCCTATGGGTCTCTGTATAAAAGTACCTTCCCAGGTAAGCTTAGTGACCACTCTATACAAAACAGTCACCCCTCCTACCCCGCACTCCGAAGCCTCTTTACCCTGTTTTATTTTTGTGCAGAGGGAGGTATCACCATTTGACATACTACATACTGACTTCATCTGCTAATTACCTGTTTCCTCATTCTGGAACATAAGCAGGGAATATGTCTGTTCCATTCACTGTTGCATACCCTGTGCCCCAAACAGTGCTTGGTACATAAAGGAGACAAATTTGTTCAGTGAATGAATGAATATTATCTCCAGTTCACAGATAAGACACTGGCTTTAAGTAACTCACCCAAATGAAACTTAGAGAGCCACAGTTTTCACCACTTCTCCTGGACCTTGGGACTACCTCCCTGCCCTCTTCCCTGAATAAAGGGGAAAGATATTTAGGAGTGAGGACAGAGTGATTTGGGGAGGGGATTTGAGTTTAGTTTCTGATAAGAAGGAGCCAGGGCCACAGGATACCCTAGGAGTTTGTGGGGGAAAGATGTCTCAATAGGCAGAGGCCTTCTAGGTCCACCCTTGTAGTATCCCATGTTTAAGAATCCTGAATGGGGAAGGGACCAGCCTGAGTGGTGAACTTGCCAGTTCCTCCAGGCACCAGCCTCTGGCTACCTGGGGGCCCTGGGCAACCCCCCAACCCCTGGAAGGCAGGGAGCCACACCCTGCCCTGGCCGTGCTGCCTGAAGGATGCCAACAGGGCAGCTCCCAGCCACTAGCTCCAGAGGTCGCCTTGCAGGTTCCCCAGAGAAAGATCCCGGCTGGGAGGGGCTGCATCTTGACCCACCCTAGCCGGTCCAGCCAGCCCCCTCGACAGCACCGGCCCCTCGCACTCACTCTGCCATTCGGTGATGGAGATCATGCTGCGGGCTGCCTGGGGGACCTTCCGGGTGGAAGCTGGCAAGGGGTGAGGAGCCCAGAGGACCGAACTTGTACATGCCCAAGGGAAGCTGACCCTTGGTAAGTTGTGAAATGAGCCTCTGGTAAATCATCAACTCCCCCTAGACAGACGCGCGCGCGCACACAGGGCTGCTTTCAGTCAGGAGTCTCCCTCCGGGTTCTTCCCAGAGGGCACTGCTCCCACCCACGCGCTCCGCCCACTCGGAGAAGGCCACTCCCATCTGACCCCTGTATTCCCCACCACCCCATGCCCTGAGGCTGAGTTCAGCTGTTTCCATCTCTTTTGCAAAATTTGGACTCTTTAGGGAAGAATTGGGATTTAGGAAGTACCTGGATTCCTTACTGGCTTGGTGGAAGGTGTGGGAAGAGTTGGGATCTGTTTCTCTCTGGAAAAGTACTAAATTCATCTTGTAAGTAGTTTGCTCGCTTTGTGCCAGTACCCACGCTAGACACTAGGGGCGACAAACAACCGAGTAAAACCTGTTGCTGGCAGCCTTAGGAGAGCGCCAGATTCGGTTGAATCTAGGGCAAAAATGTCCCAAGGGAGTTAGACACGGAGGGCTTCGACCTCCTTTCCTCCAGCAGTGCCCAACTTTGGACTGTGAAGTTGAGCTATGGAAAATGAAAGATGAATTTAGGCTTAGGGTAGGGCTGGACAACGATTCAGGAAGCCTGGTTCTAATCCACCCACCAGTTGTGTAGATGTGGCTGTATCCTTTCCACCCTCTGTGGGCCTGAAAAAAAGAGAGGCTGGACAGTTCCTAACATCCTTTCTCTCATTGTAGAGCAGTGGTTCTCAGTCCCATTAGAGCCAGCATTCCCTCTGTAATGTCCCCTCTATCCTGCAGTGCAATTCGTAGATGATATGACCAGCCTACATACATCATTAAAAAAACCCTCAATGCTAATTATAATAAAGAAGAAAAAATTATAATACAACACAATGTCTCTCAGTGTATGTGTTCAGGCAAGACTTAACAGAAGACGTAAGTAGGCAGATTGCTTGCACCTACTTGTAATAAGTTTGAACTTAAGAGAAATAGGCCACCATTATATACCACCACCTCTCCAAAAAACCCAAATAACCCCTCTCTCCATAAAAGAAGATGAAAAGAACAGTAGGGAGTGAAAACTAGAATAAAAACTAATGTTAGCTAAGTAAAAACAGACCAGAGGTCCTTGCATATACAAAAAGAGGGAAATAAACTTCACTGAAGTAGAGATAACATAGCAAAGCAAGTTATAGATGGCAAGGTGGAGACATTGAGGAAACGCCATGTGAATGCAAACAAACTGAGTTTGAGGGAGTTCAGGGCTTTCACTGCCATGGCCCGGATTCAATCCCTGGTCAGGGAACTGAGATCCCGCCAGCCGTGCTGCGCAGCCAAAAAACAAACAAACCAACCAAAAACTGCATTTGTTGTGCGTGTCGTTTAAATAGCTCCCCATGTTACCACACGGGGTGGGGTAGTGGCGACATGTCACAGACACATAGATCTGTGTTTTGAAACGCCATCATGTGTTGAGGCAAAATGCAGTCTGTGCGACCTTAAAAGGCCTTGGAGATCATATATTTCCAATAGGCAATGGGGAAGAGCGGATGGATTGGAAAGAGACGTGGTGATATAAGCCGTTTAGAGAAATTGAATGTGGACCCCTGGGACAGTGTCAGAGAAAAATAGAAAAACAACAGGCAATTCCCCCAAACATTTCCACATATAATTGTTACAACGTAGGTGTTCGTCTTTGGGCTGTAAAAAAACTTTAAAAATATAAAGGAGGCAATAATATGAAATAATTTCTAAAAACATTTCTTGAGGAGATCCAAGGAGACCCCTTGCATTTCAAGTATCTTTGCTCTAATGAGGTTCTCTCAGAGATCCTCTGTCAACTGTTCTCAGTCAGCCTCTTTGCTTATTCAGTAAGACCCTGCTGCATTGGAACCAAATATACGGTAGTTGCAATGTTAGAATACACTGTGTAGACAACGCGTGGGGTAGATTATTCAACAATTTTGAGACAATGTCTTTATTCCACTTAAGAGCCTTCTCCATAATGACCATCTCCTAACTTACTGAGTTATTCATAGAACTTATTTTTAAAAAAAACTTAGCTTATAAAAACTTGTTAGGACTATTATGAATTCCAGTATGACTGACATGCTCGTAGTGGGTTTAGTCCGTTTGTACGTTTTAAAGTTGTGCAGGACAGAAAGCAATTATTTATTTTGGAAACCTGCCCTGTGCATTGCAGCCACCAAATGCCAGTAAGAGTTTTGCCCCCTTAGCCCTGAGACAACTTAAGCTCCCCTGAAAATTTCCAAAATCACCCCTAGGGGGCGGTATCATCCCCATTGAAACTGGTAGGTTAAGAGCTCAGGCTATAAAATCAGAGCGCCCTGGGCTTCATCCTAGCTCCATGAGACAGGTATTTTATTCACCCTTTCTGTGCCTCAGTTCCTTTGATGATAATAGTACCTATCACGTAAAGATATAATGAGAATTAGTGAGTAAACGCATGTGAGGTGCATAGAACCAGGTGCCTGGCTCATAGTAAATAACGAGCCATTGTTCTTATTATTCTAGTATAGTTATAATAATTACTGTTATTAATATTACTATTATTCTTACACTGTTAAATGCTGTTATGTGAAAGACTTCTGATCTCCTCTTAATTGTGGTTTTAAACTGCTCCCACAGGAGTATAAAATAGCAACTAACAATACCTCCCCTAACAATGGAGCCCACCCGTAAGCTCAGAACTGAACCCTCCTGAATCTGGGCCCTCTTCCTCTGACTCTCAGATTACAGCACTGGGCACCAGAGCTGGGCCCCAAGGGGTTTGTCTATAGCCCATCTTCCTGGAGAGGGGCCCCCTTCATGTGGGGCAACCCCAGGGAGGAGGACGTAGGCCCTGGAAAGCCTGTCCTGATCAACGTGGGGAAGGGCTGGGATGGTGCAGCTACTCCCTGGGGCTGGAGGAATAGAAGTGGGCAGGGGGAGGACACCTCAGATGGCTGAACAACAGGGCCCCTGCTGACGTCCTCCAGCGAAGGCTACGGAGCCAGCAAAGGGGAGACCTTGGGAAACATTTTCCCTCCTCCCTCGTCATGTCCCTAAAGGCAGCCAAGGGGCCAACACAGTGTCACCACCATCTCCTCTCATTTGTAAATGAATTTGAGTTTTCAAAGGGTTTTTCATCCATTTTTTCATTTGACTTTCTTGAGAGCTCCATAAGATGGCAGTTAATATCCCCATTTCACAGATGAGGAAACTGAGACTCAAGAATTTTAGTGACTTGTCCAAATCTTCATGCAGCTAGCAAGGAGCGGGGCCAGGAGTTGAGCACGGCATCTCCTTTCCTCCATCAGTCTCAGCAATGGGGCGAGCCAGTTCTGCACTGGAGGCTTAGAGATAAGCGGGCATGTGGCATGGCCCCCGTTCCCTGTCAGCAGCAGGGTCTGAAGCCTGGCTGCCGCCTGACCCTAGCACGCTTCTCTTCAAGAATAAATATACGACCACACGGTTACAGAGCACTACTCCTTAAAGGGCATTCTGCTAGTTGCTTTTTCATTTATAGTTCCGGACTACTGCCCCCTTTTGCAACCCCAGCCTGGCTTGATAGAAGGGCTGATCTGGGCCAGAGGGTGGAGCGGCCAGGGACCTGTGAGCATCATGCTTGGGAAGAAGAGCCCAGCAGTGCCCTGTGTTCTCACGTTCCGCCTCGTCTCCAAGTCAATGGCTTTGGCCTAGAGGGGGAACTGCAGACAGAGAGCCAGGTCCTGGAAATTGACAATTTCTCCAGTATACCTCCTCCAGCTCTAAAGGTCTGTCTTGAGCCTGTATCTGGTCCCAATTCTCCCTGCTTCACAAAGGACATCAAGGTTTATAGCTCTCCCAGGGATGTTACAAAATCCAAAATCCAGTCATTTAACTTATTTTTAAAAGTATAGATAGATAGATGATAGATACAAAATACACACTCCACTAGCCTTTTAGGGATGAGAAGAGGTGTCCAGAATTGAAAATCAGCCATTAGAACCAGACTGAGGCTAATCAAGAATTACAAGAAGCTTGCCTTCCTATATCCTCTTTCTTGAACCATTAATGCCTCCTCCTCTCCCCAGACATCCTGCAGAAGCCCAGGGAAGCCTGCCGCTGTGCTGGGCTCACGTCCCCTCTCCACAGCCCGGCCCATAGAATTCACAGGGCTTCTTGACCCTCGCTCCTCACAAACATTTCAAATTGAGCAGCTCTGGTAAAGTCCTTCACACTGAGTGTCAATAAGGGATAACCACTGAGTACCTGCCAAGAGAAATGATCCAAAAACACTGGGGCTAGATGAAAAGAATTTGGGCAACCTTTCTGATACCACCTCCCCGCCCCCACCTCCAGTGGAAGCTTCCAGGGCCTGAAGAATCCGATATTTCCATTGTACAGGACCTTGGGACAAACCTTGATCTGGGGTCACCTGGATCAGAAAGATGACAGTGGTGTCGACAACAAACCATCATTCCCTAGTTCATGGGGAGGTGGCACGCTTCTGAGAACTCCAGGATCCCTGCCTGGGGAGGCTGAGATGTACAGCCCAAGGCATGGGGGGAATGGGTGGTGCATATGCTCTGAACGCAGTTCTCTTAGTCAGGGAAGGATGGCCCCAGATACCCCTCCCCTTTTCTGCCAAGCACGTAAACACTCATGGACCCCAAGGCCAGCCACAGGCAGACACGGACACAGAGTGCCAGAGACACACCACTTGTACAAACCATTTATTCCCTGCATTGGGTTTATACAAACTTGCAAGATACAAATGTAGAACTCACTGGGTGTTTCAGTACCTATATCTAAAAAGAATGCTGCTGAGAGGGAAGCAAGCTCCCGCCTGTCAATCAGGATGGCCCCTCCCTGGGGAGGGGCTCATTGGCTAGAAAGATGCTAAGGGGCTGGTACGGCTGTTTGGTCCCCTGACAGAGATGCCCTCTGTTTATCTAATCTTAACTCTTCTTCTAAGGTCACTTTTATACTAAATAAAGACACCGAGTCATGAATTTCCTTGTATGGTTTATTGTCTAATACTAGCAAATCAAATTGGCCCCAATATGTGCATAAATAGATATATGTGTGTATATATATATATATATATATATATGTATATTTCATATTTTCCTTAGTTTTAAGAGCTGCCAGGTTGTCAGGGGGTACCTAAAGGGAAAGGAATTAATTCTGTCTTGCTATAGTCAGCCCTGCTCCAAGAGGATCCCTCTCACCAAGGAAGGCGAGCAGGTGTGCACAGCCTGCAACCTCAGAAAAGCTCTAAAGTGACAGTATTAGTATTTGATTACAGCTTCCTGGTTATCGATGAGGGAGGTAATGTGCTAATTGGGAAGGCCCTAGATTAGTAACCAGGGCTGTCACCAGGTCAGTTACTTCCCCCTGGGCCTCCATCTAGGCCCCCTTCATTCACAGCAAGCTGCTTTAGGCCGGGGATAGGGTGCCAGCAAACATCAAAGTGGGAAGCCAGGCTTCACATGCTGGCCAGGAGCTCTGTGCTAGATTCCAAAACCCTTGATTCCAGATCTGGACAAAAGACATCCATTCTGCCCAAATTCTTGCAAGGCGAGAGCCCCTTGCCCACTTCGATAGTCGATAAGCAGTCTGGAAGGCTGAGCTGGCTTAGCTCAGGGCCCCAGCAGCAAGAAAGTCCTCGGCAAGTCTGAGATGTACCTTGTCCGTGGGACCCTCCGGGCTGACTTCGCAGTCTGGATGCCAGACTGGGGTACCATCCCCTTAACAATGGCCCCCAGAAGAAAGGTCACGGAGGGAGACAGATGCCATAGGTGTCAGTCACCCAGACCAGTGAGGGATCAAGTGAAAAGGAGTGTGAGAAGTCCAAGGAACTTCAATGTATCTGCCCCGAAGGACCCGTGACGCCAACCCGTTTCCTTTGGCTGTTGCACCATATTCTAGGTCCATCAAAGAATAGACTGACATTCTCAGTGCTGTTTGGCGTAGGCTGCCCTTTCCAGCAGGGTGATAAAGGAGGTGGTCCAGGAGCACAAATGGGGTGTGTGTGCCTGCAAGGCTGTACTTTTGTGCACACAACTGTAAACATTTCCTCAAAGAGGGTTCACACCCAATAACCCTAGAGGGTCATCAAAAGTTGACAGTGTAATCAAATCCTTAGACCAGGACTTGCAAGAGAATGTCCTGCCCTGGCAAGATCCTCTCCGGGTGAGCTCTGGGGACCAGCCCTTTGCAGACTGGGGAATGGGAGGAAGGAAGCTGCCGAGGAGGGGAAGGGTGGAGGGTTGGACCTAGAGGCAGCCGTCCCGGTCTCCTCGTATCATTTGCCAATTCCACTCAGACATTGCACATTTTGAAAATAGATTTGCTTTTATAACAAAAGCGTAAAATAGATCTGTCTTAAAATAAGTCTTTCCTCTCCCCTTCTTTGGATCAAAAGGCATGGGGTATGGCCGCAGTATGCTAGGAATGATGTGGAAAGTAAAGGAGAGAAAATGGGCCTGGGCAGGAGTTCTAGTAAAGGATCAGACATCCAAACAAATATATATATATATATATATATATATATTACATATACATCTATAATATGTATAATCTTCATAAAACATATATTAAGGCATGTAAAGCAACATAAAGAGCCAGCTTTATGAAATAAGAGGTGAGAGAGAGGTGGCAGAGGGGCAGACATTAACCCTTGGTATTTTACATGTATTTCTAAAAATATCACTTAAAAAAAAAAGGAGACACAGACAAAGAAAGGGGAAGGCATGGAAGGCCCTGAAAAATCTGTTTCTTATGGATGGATAAGGTGTGGGAGAAGATGGAGAAGGGAGAGACGGTTACCTGGGAGTCAATCCCACCTGCCAGTCTGTGGAGGGGGGGGGCGTGGAGGACAGGTTTGGGGTGCTTGAGCTGTGCTGAAGATGGGAACTGCAGCCAAGGGTCATGTTCAGAAAACCTGCTAGAAGTGAAGGTAAGTGGAATCCCGTCTGTAAACCCTCAGAAGCATGAGAATATCCTAAGCACCTAGAACAGTGCCTGGTACATAAAAGGTGCTCAATAAATACTTGTTGAGTGAATTGTCAACTTTACTTGCATATGAGCCATAACTGTCCCAGCCATGAAGGAGTGGAGCGGAGTTGTTGGAAGATGAAGTAATCATTCTTGGGGCCGCTGGAGGTCAGAATGAAGTCTCTGGGCAGCAACTCTGGCAAAGAGAAGGCCTAGGGGCCAAGGTTTTTCAGCTGCACTCTCTCTCCTCCATCCTCTCTGGCTACATTCATCTGGAGGTGGGTGGAGCATAGGGAGAATGGGCTTTGCTTCTGTCTCTCCACTACTGGCTCCCTGGGTAGGTGGGTTGTGAGTGAGCCAAGCTAGAAGGGAGACCTTCCGTACAACCTCAGCTTGTCCTCATCTGGGATGCCTGGAATGCCTGGGATGCAGCGTAGGGCCCCAGAATCTGGCCTACCAGATTAAGGCCACATTCCCTCTTTCCAGGGCACACGCTCAGCTGGCCCACAGCACATTTCAGGGGGAAGGGAGACAAGATAATGTCACAGAAATGTTTAGGAAAGGCCCCAAGGCTGACCACGCCCTCCGTAAGACAGGTCCTTCTCTCTGCTCCTGACCCCAGAACCAGGCCCAGACCTAGAAAGAGCCATCTCCCAGACTGCTGCTGCCCGGGCCCTCAGCTCACACCTCCATGCCCACAGCAGTGTGCTCCACGGCAGGTCCTCGGTCTGGCAGCCCCGCTGATCCTGGGGACGAGGTGGGAGAAGCAGAGCCAACAGCTGGCACTGTACTTGGCACCAACCTAAGGTTCCACCCTGGGGAAACCAATCCCTTACCCCTTCTCATCTCCGTCTTCTTCCTCCTACTTGCGCGTGAGTTCTGCTGCTTCCCTTTCCTCCCACTGTCCTGAGACCTCTCCCTCTCTCTCTGCTACCCTTCTCAACCTGCCCTCAGACACTGCACAGACCTGCTTCTCTCTATCCACAGCCAGCACTGTCTTCTGGGAGCCGAGGAGCCTCTCCCCATCTCTCATCATCTTGTCTTTGGCTCAGGCAGGGTGGTCAGTCTCCACTGGACCCCAAAGGAGTACCCATAAGCAGAGATGTGCCAAGACCCCGGGCACAGCTGGGGCAGGACGGCGGGGTTGATGGGGGAAGGGAGTGATGGTGGGTGCTGTTCTCGGTGTCAAGAGAGGAGTCCTAACCTAAGATAGCCCAGGGCGCATTCCCCACCAGGGCATCTTCTCCATCAGGGAGTGTTCCAGTAGGGCCATCACAACCCTAGTTAGAGCCAGACCTAGGCTCCCTGTGCCGTGGGCATCAGATAGGATGGCGCTCCTCGCCCCACCATCTCACGCCCTGGCCTAGGACCACCGTCTGAGCAGCAAGGACTTCAGGGCCGGGCGCCGTGGGTATGTGGACACCGAGGCATCTGTGCTCCTCTCGGCAGAAGCCTGGCCCCCAGCCTGGCTCTCTGTGGCATTCCCATGGGAGCACAGGGGCGGGGGGGGGGGGGCCAGGGGGCCAGGATGGGCAGAGGCAGGCTTCAGAACGTGGTTCTGTGGAGCTTCACGGCATTGGCCTCAGCCAGGGCTTGCACTGGAGGAGAGAGACACGGGTGAGAAAAGCGCTGCAGAGGGGCCCACCCTCCCCAGAGAGAAGTCTTGCCTTGCAAAAACCTGTGGAAACCCGCCCACCCCCTCAACCCTGAGAGAGGGGAACAGACGAGTAGAAGTCAATTCTTGCTCACTTGCCTGATCCTGAGCAGCTGCGTGCTAGGGGGAAAGAAGGGACACAGCCTTTGCCTAGAATCGTCCAGGGCTATTTTAATTTACAGTAAGATCTGGGAGTGATCTGGGAGAAATAAGATCTGGGACAAGCAGCTTCTGAGGCAGGACTGCTGTGTATCTCAAAAGATGGCCGGCTTCTTGGCCGACAGGAAGTGCAGGGGTGGGAGTCAGGGCAGTCCCTCAGACAGCGGACAGGAGAGGCCTCAGCTCTGTTCCCGTCTGCTTCTGGAGAAGCAAAGCCACTGGCACTGCAGCATCCCAGAAGCGGCCCTGCCAGCCGGCTCTAGCCCGGCACTGCGTGGGGACGCTTGCGGGCTCAAGCAGATGGATGGAAGGGAAAGAGCGACAAGGGGCACTGGGGTGAGGGGAGAAGCAGTGCCGGATGGAACAAGACGGTGCAGATGGCTCAGTGGGGGTGAGGGGAGGGGTCCCCGTTCCCTGGGCTGGATGAAATACAGTAGAAAAGTGCTTACGTCAGAGCTCAGACCCGCATGGCATGGCTGCTTTCGGCGCCCCGTGGGGATTCAGACGAGAGGGGGTTGGCTGGTGGAGCCGGGGAGGCAGGGGAGGTGGGAGGGCTTGGGGTGGCACATTGCACTGGAAACAGAAATGAACAGGGAGGTGAATAGGGGCGGCCGGGGGTGGGAGGAGGGAGGTTGGGCGCCCAGAGCAAGCGAGGCCCCCCTCCATGCGGTGCGGGGAGCAAAAGGCAGGAGGCAAGCAGGACAGCTGAGTTTGGGAACTTGTTCAAGCTGAGCCAGAGCTGGCCTGGTTCCAGGGGTGCCATGGAGGAGAGCATGGGGCCCCAGAGGAGCCCTGGCCCAGTCCAGGCTCTGCTGAGAACCAGTGTGACTGTGGGCGAGGCCCAGCCCCTCTGAGCCCAGGGCTCTGCTTCCATCCCTGCAACCGGGAGAGATACACGTACCTTTCCACGACTGTGGAACAGAATGAGGGATGGTACCTCATAGGCAGCGATATCGCTAGTGATCATGATTAATAGTGCAGTAAAATCACACTAGTACAAATCATCAGGCCCTCATCCAATGACTCAGTCCAAGTGATCACCGTGTTTACCAACTCCATGCAAACAGGTTTCCGACAGGCTTCAAGCCAGTCGGTTAACTTAGGCTGGAGGGTTCAGAAACGATTCCCCACAGTCACTTAATATCTCTTTTCATCAATCCAGGAAGGGCAAATTCCAATCCACCCCTAAACAGATCATTAAAGGCCTTGCAGTGCTGACATTAGAATTAATGAGATTTTACTGTATTATCATTATTATTTCATGTTGAGAACAGCAAAATGAAGGACAAGGAAAGGGGAGTCGTGTTGTTAGGAACAAGCTCTGCACCGTCTCCGGACCCTTGTGCACCCTTGGTGCAGCTGTGAGAGGACATCCTCACTCAGGCTCAGAGAAGAACCAGACCTCAGCCAGGGTCACACTGTGTTTCCCCCAAGAGAGGGATCCTGGCATTGAACTTCCCAGTCTCTTGCTCCCACCCTACCCTGGACCTCATCACCTTCCCTGGCCTCTGCACAAGAGAAAGGGCCAATGCAGCCCCACGCATATCTACACACGCCCACATACATACATAAGATACGCAGGGCTCTCCCCGACAGGAAGTGATCCACAGTCCGTGCATGGGATCCAGCAACACGAAACCTTTCTACTCAGCGCACGTAACTCAGATGTGTGTGTATGGGCACTTCTGAACCTGTGCCTTGCACATGACCCAACACACTTGTAACTTGCCATACAAATACATACACAAATGCTTTCAAAACACACATTCGTGTGCATGTCCGTATCACAGATAATGGTTAGTTGCCTGGCAACTTCAACTTTTAAAAGAGTCAAAAAATCAAAACCTAAGCAAGGAAGATCTCAAGGAAGCCAAATAGATGTTACAATGTGCATGCAGTGAAGCTCTAACAATTTACTCATTGAAGAGCTCCTTGGAGTCCAGTTACTCTTATTTATACACAATTCTGATATACGTTGACTTGCTGAGATTCTAGCCCATGAGAGATTAGAAACAGGAAAATCAGGAGAGAGACAGAGGAATTGAGAGGCCCACTGACATCTATATAAGGCACAACTGAAGAGAGAAAATCTTCTGTAAAAAGTAGACAAAATAACTTTAAAACATTTCTCCAAAGAAGACATACAGATGGCCAAGAGGCACATGAAAAGATGCTCAACATCACTAATCATTAGACAAATGCAAATCAAAACTGCAATGAGGGGGCTTCCCTGGTGGCGCAGTGGTTAAGAATCCACCTGCCAATCCAGGGGACACGGGTTCAAGCCCTGGTCCGGGAAGATCCACATGCCGCGGAGCAACTAAGTCCATGCACCACAACTACTGAAGCCCACGCGCCTAGAGCCCATGCTCTGCAACAAGAGAAGCCACAGCAACGAGAAGCCCATGCACCGCAACAAAGAGCGGCCGCTGCTCACAGTAACTGGAGAAAGCCTATGCGCAGCAACGAAGACCCAACGCAGCCAAAAATAAATAAATAAGTTTATTTAAAAAAAAACAAACTACAATGAGGTATCACCTCACACTGGTCAGAATGGCCATCATCAAAAAATCTAGAAACAATAAATGCTGGAAAGGGTGTGGTGAAAAGGGAACCCTCCTGCACTGTTGGTGGGAATGTAAATTGATATAGCCACTATGGAGAACAGTATGGAGGTTCCTTAAAAAACTAAAAATAGAATTACCATATGATCCAGCAATCCCTCTACTGGGCATATACCCCGAGAAAAACATAATTCAAAAAGAGACATGTACCACAATGTTCACTGCGGCACTGTTTACAATAGCCAGGACATGGAAGCAACCTAAGTGCCCATCGACAGATGAATGGATAAAGAAGATGTGGCACATATATACAATGGAATATTACTCAGCCATAAAAAGAAAAAGTTATTTGTAGAGGGGTGGATGGACCTAGAGTCTGTCATACAGAGTGAAGTAAGTCAGAAAAAGAGAAGCAAATACCGTGTGCTAACACATATATATGGAATCTAAAAAAGAAGAAAAATAATGGTACTGATGAACCTAGTTGCAGGGCAGGAATAAAGAGATAGACATTGCAAATGGACTTGAGGACATGGGGTGAGAGGGCGAAGCTGGGGCGAAGTGAGAGTAGCATCGACATATATACACTACCAAATGTAAAACAGTTGGGTGGTGGGAAGCAGCAGCATAGCGCAGGGAGATCAGCTCAGCGCTTTGCGATGACCTAGAGGGGTGGGATAGGGAGGGTGGGAGGGAGGCTCAAGAGGGAGGGGATATGGGGACATGTGTATGCGTCTGGCTGATTCCCTCTGTTGTGCAACACAAATGAACACAGTACTGTGAAGCGATTATACTCCAATAAAGATCTATTACCAAAAAAATGTGTAACAGTTTGGTAGCATTTAGCAGGGCTACAAACAGATCTGTATGGATTACAGCCCCCGAGTGCATCCCTTCCACAGAGGTCAGCAAAATAAGGACGTTTATAACGATACTAAATGAGTGACAGCAAGAAAGATTGATTGCTAAACACAACCTCTTTAAGAAGTCAGAAAAATACTAAACACATTAGGGATATATCCATCAAAATAACTTCACATATGCAGTGGCTAGGCATCGGACAGATGTGCTATTACAGTTGTGTGTTCACAAGTGCTACCACATCTGCAGGCATAATCGGTCACATGTACTCACATTCATGAGGTTGTGCTCTCTCCATCCTGCACACACAGGTGTGTGTTCACAAATGTGCAGTACGTACACTGTGCGCGACATATACACAAATACTCTTTATCATTCCTCATACTGCACAGAAAGTCTATCGCACGTAAATGTGTGCATTCATAAGCACTACCTCCACCCGCGTATTGTACACTCACGTCAACAGCTTCCCAAACGTCATCTGTACTCATAAATAATGGGTCTCCGCTCAACACCCACAGACATTTTGCACACACAGACACACTCCTATATTTGCCCTCAAACTTTCCCTGCACCCACACGTAACACACGTGCATATGCACCCATACGTATGCATCTACAACCGTTACTCAATACAGACACTGCAATGACATCACGCCACACGTACAAACTTAAAATTGCCGCATCTTCCCAGATACTGCACACCAGGTATACCAACAACTGCTACAAGCTCGCCACCGACCACAGCATCCAGGCCCCACACCCCCACTCAGGCACTAACTACATCCCTCGCCCGCTGCACTGTCCTGATGCCCCCTGTGCCCAGCACTCCCCCCCCTACAGTGCCTGCTGTGCTTGGCAGAGCTGCAGCTCTGGGAATCTGGGCCATAGGCCAGGGGTGGTGGGGACAGTGGGCTAAGTCTGAGGTCTGGCCCTGCCACAGCCATTTTTTAAATAGTTGGGGTCTCGGCAAAAGCAAGGTGACCATTTGTTTTCGGCACACTGACCCTGAAATATAAGCCCATGGGTATCAAGGGGGAATCTGAAGAGCCAGGGTGGGTTTTGTTTTCATGGCACCTTTGGCGCGGGAGCTATAGAAGAGAGAGCCAGGGGCTGGGACAGGGCAAGGGGCAGAGGGAAGTTTTAACAGTGCTGTATGCTCTAACCCTTGAAATAGGAAGTTGCCTTTTGCCCAGAGCATGTGGAATTTGATCTTTGGAAGCTTCGAGTTCATTTTGCAGGTAAACTACAGGGCGGTTGACAGAAGACTCCTTGTAGCCAAACTGGTTCTGCTGCCTTCGGTTCTGGCTGCAAGATGCGGGCTCTCTGAAGCCCATCCCTTCTCTTGCCCTCAACTCCTGCCCACCTGAAAGCCTGTTTCTGAAGTATCGCCAAGGGCTTTCCCTGGCCACCCGTTCTAATGTCCATTTATATGCCAACTGCTAGTAGGTTCTTCCTTAAAGCTTACTTAAATCTCCTTTGCTGTAGCCTAAAACCCTCTGGTTTCTGAAAATATCCATATTTAAAATAGCTAGAAAACCCACAAAACATTCCTATTTCTACTTTAGCTATTGCGAGTTCAACTAATACTAGCACAGCACCAGCACTACTGCTACTACAGCCGGCTAGCATTTACTGAGCAGTTACTGGGTGACAGACATGGTGCTAGATGCTTAGCTCACCTTGTTTTCATCCTCACACCACCAGACAGGTATTTTGATTTGAATTTTACAGATGAGGAAATCGAGCCTCAAAGAGCAAAAACTGAAACCCTCCAAGTCACCAACATGAAACGCCATTCCTTCCTCTGTGCGTCCAGCCACGATTCTAATCTGACACTTGCCCAGGCTACCATAACTCTGGCTGGCACAACCTGTCTCTGCCCACTCAACCAAAGTCATCACAAGCCTGGCATCTGTCCAGGGCATTCGTCTGGACTGGCCTTCAGAACCCCCCCCCTTCCCTCTCCCTCCTAAGCACCTGTCGTGTTCAGGAGTGGGGAATATCGTCTCCCATGCTAATGACTTAACCACTGTCCTTCCTCCACCTCAAAGCCTCCCATTCATAGGGTCTCTTCTATTCTTCCCAATTACATTCTCCTCTATTCCGGGGTGCTTCTCCTCAAGCTGAGGGGAAGTGGGTCCTATCGGCTGCAACCCCCTAGTGTCCACTAAGACCCACCAGCCTTTGCATCAGTGTGAAGTCAGTTCCCTGTACTCATCTTTTCTTAGCAGAAAAGTGGGTTTGGGTCAGTAGCCAAGGTGGTGACTGTACTGGCTGCTTGTACCATCTTCCCTTTCCATTCCTGCTATTTGCAGGCAGCACGAATGGGAAGTCAGAGAATACCCTGGAATACCTGGCCCTCACTCCACCACTGGTACATACTTGCATCTTTTCCAATCAGGCTCAGTTATCGCCTCTTCTCCGGGCCTTTCCTGGACCTGCCCAGGTAGAATGGCTCCCTGTGCTCCCCGCATGGCCTCTGGCCATTTCTCTGTTCAGCAGCTAGGCGGGTCATCCTGGCTCTGAGCTCCCAGATGTCAGCAACTCTGGCCCCTTTGCACCCCCTGAGACTAGCACAGCCCCTGGCGCTCAATAAGTGCTCATTCTGACCTCAAGGAACATCGCCCTGTTCTGTCCCTGGCCCCCTGCTGCACTGCACTACCTCCCCTACGCCTGGTCAGCCGGTCTCCCTGGCGGAGCGAGGCCCAGCCCGTCTCACCAGACAGCATGCGGCCCCTGCGGGAGGCCTCGGTCGCCAGGGCACAGGAGATTTCAATCCGCTTCTCCTGCTCCTGCAGCTGGCTCTCTGAGTCCTGGGGCACGTCCACAAGGTCCCCCTCGCCGATGGGCACCACGTTCTGCATACTAAAGAGGCACAGACACACAGAGATGGAGGGGGGGACAGGATGGTCCGACTGGCTTGGGGGGCCTGGAGACTGAGGTTGGCAGGGATCCGGGGGCCTGTGAACGTGCAGGCTCCGGTTCCCAGCAAGCCTGTCCCCTGGGGTGAGTGGGACCCTAGCAAAACGCGTGTTGGGACCTGCACCACTTAGAAATGAACTAGAAGGGTCAAGTGAATATTTAGGGCAGGCTTGACAGGGAAAAGAAGTCACCGGAGGGCAACCCAACAGTTTGTCTTGATGACAGCGCGTGCACGAGCCCAGTAGGTCTTTCTGGCACCGATGGCAGCGTCACCGACCCTGCCACGTGCCTGGGCCCGGTCCGCTGCCTGGAACCACTGCTTCCATTTGCTCTCTGCTGGGGAGGCTCAGGAACCCCAACCGCATGAGTCCGGGCACTGGATTCAGTGGCACTAGTGCCCCAGGTGCCCTAGGAGCCAGGGTGGGTAGAGGAAGTGGAGGTTCACCCCAAGGCCTGTTACCTGGACTTGGCAATGAGCGTCTTGATCCTCTCCACCTTCTTCTGTTTCTCCTTCAACTCCTCTGGGCTCAGGGGAGTGTCAGGCTCCAGGTCAATGTACCGCTCAGGGATGAGGACTTTGTCTGGGGTGGAGAGCTGTGGAGGGACCGAGGTCACCGCCTCTATTCCTTCCTGGGGTTCCCCCCGCCCGGCCCCTCCTGGACTCTGCTCACCTCCTTACTGATATCCACATCATAGCGCTGGGGCTCCAGCTCCATTTTGCGGAGCCGGGCGATCTCCTCCCGTGGTGTCTCGTAGGCCTGCCCACCAGGCTCCTCTGCTCGCAGAGCTGCCTCCAGGTTGGAGATGTCCACCTCATGGATGCTGCGGTGACGGCGCACCTAGGCGGCAGCACCGTCGTGACCACGCGGGGCCTCTGTCCCACTGCCAGCGGCACCTCCACTGCTACCCACGCCTCCAGGCAGCCCTAGCCATGCCCGTGTCCTCACTATCCCTGCCTAGCATGCCTGACCTGGCCACCCCCCACTGCTGAGCTATCCTTCTTCCATGCTGCTTGTCCAAAGCCTGCTCACCTACAAGGGCCCCAAGGTGAAATCTCATCCCTGTCTTCTGTCCCCATCCTGCTGTACCTGTGTTCACATCCTGTGCCATATATAATATTTTGGGCAACTGAATCGGTGTGTCTTATATTGGTCTCTAATTTTTTCATATGCTAGAAGTTCTAGTCCACCAATTAGAATGTAAACTCTTTGAGGGCAGGACTCATGGGCCATAGTTTTTCTCGTATTTCTGAAATTTAATGGAAAGAAAAATTAGGCCAATAGTTTGGGCTACTCCCAGCTCTGCACTTAATAGCTGTGTGGCCCAGAGATCCCTTAATTTCTCAAGACTTTTTTTCTCTATCTCTAAAACGGGGGTAATACTTCCTAATCCAGCATCCTTGAAATGACTAAATGAAATAACACGAAAGGGATCGTGACTTGTACTGTGCCATGTGATGTTGAGCTATGATTACCTTCAGTAACCCCCAGCCCAATGTTAAGCACATAGGAAATGCTCTAGAAACAAGTGACGCCTACTTCTAGGTTGCAGGTTTTGTACTAACCTCTCTTAACTGAATTTTGTATAATTCATTTCAGCCAAAATAGTCAAGGCATTCCTTTTTCGTGAGTTATTTTTCTTTAAACACACAAAAAAGGAAACCCTTGTTGTAGTATCTCCTCTGCCCAGTGGGGGACAAGCGTCCCCCCAGGTCTCCCAGGCGCCCAGCTTGGGTCCTTCCTGGTCTCTCCCTGACTAAAACCTCCTCCCTCCCTGCAACCCCTCCAGGCCAGGCTGGTGGGGACCTGGGCCTGGGCAGTGTTGGCAGATGCCAGGCCATGCCTGTGGGGGCTGGGAGGACGTTACCACTTTGTAGGCGGGCCGGGCACTGGGGTCGGGGGCCGGGCTGGCCGGGAGTTGCAGGCTCCTCCGCTTATCCTTCATAGAGCCGCTCTGGTGCCGTCGCATACGGTCAATTTGCTCCTCCACGCTCATCTTGACCTTGCCCTCGCCGGGGAACACAGCACTCTTGGGGCGCTCCTGCTGTAGTGGGAGAACGGGGCTCTGACTGGTGCCTCACCCCCCCACCCAGATTTTTCATCTGCCCTAATCCCTTAAAATTTCCCTTCTCTGGGAAGCCTGCCTGTAATGGGTTGAAGAGTGGACCCCAAAAGATATATCCAAGTCCTAACCACAGTACCTGTGAATGTGACCTTATTTGGAAATAGGGTCTTTGCAGATGTAGTCAAGTTAAGGAGCTCAAGATGAGATCATCTTCAATTAGGGTGAGCCCTAAACCGAATAATGGGTGTCCTTATAAGAAACAGAAAAAAAGAAGACACGTAGAGTAGAAGGTGATGTGAAAGTGGAGACAGCAGTTGGGGGGGTGGTGCGGGTGCGTCTACAAGCCAAAGATTGCCAGCAATAGCCAGAGCCAGGAGAGAGGCATGGAATGAGGCTCCCTCAAGCCTCCAGAAGGAACCAACCCTGCGGACACCTTGATTCTGGACTGCTGGCCTCTGCAACGGTGAGGGAATAAGCTTCTATTGTCTTAAGTCACCAAGTTTGTGGTGTTTTGTTAACTTCCTAGCAACCCCAGGAAACTAACACGGTGCCTCTGGTCAGCACATTTGACTCTGACCACTGACTTTTGCGTTTGTATTTCATCGCTGGCACATTACAATAATGTCGTTAAATATTCTTGTATCTTTATCATGTATAGCTTCCTTGTCCCGTGACGTCTCCCTGAAGGAGAACTCCTCCGCTTGCCTTCTTTCTTCTTGTTCTACCTTCCTCCTCTAGTCCTGGGTTTCTTGAACAGTGACAGATAGGTGGACACACAGAGGCCCCTGGGCTCCCAGCCCAGCTCAGGCCTGCACGCGCTCTCGGGGCCTGCGGGCGTGCACTCACCCGGGAGGAGAGTCCATTGGTGAGCCCGCTGGCACTCCTCTTCACCACCCTTGATGGGGTCACTTCTTCAACAGTGGGTGACTTTGTCCGAGGGGGCACAATGCCAACTGCAGGGAGATACAGTAGCCAGTGGGTCCCATAAAAAGGGACACAGGGCAGCCTGCTTCTCAGAGAGGCTCGGTCCCGCCCTCCATGGAGGTGAGAGGCCCCGGTGGGGAAGCACCTCCTTGGATGTGAGCGAGCACCTGTCTGGGCTCTTCTCTGACCCTCAGCCTCACTTCCAGGGGAGGATGGAACAGGAAGTACCTTTGTTGAGAGCTGCCTGCTTCTCTGCTTCCACCTCTTGCCTGGTGGGCACAAGGCTGATGTCTCTAGTGGTGTCCAGGGGTGAGGTCTGGTGGGGGTCTTTCTTGCTTTGCTCATAGCTTGCCATGGGCTAGGGAGAAGGGATGAGAAGATGGATGGATGGTGCTAGAGTGACCACCGAGAATTGGGTCCCTGGTGGTGTTTCTTTGTTTTGCAGTGGTGGGAGTGCAAACCTTTGAAAAAACGTGGGGCAGGGAAACTGTGTGTGCCAGCTGGGAAGTGGGTAAGGATACACTGGAGACTCCCACCCATGCCACCTTAAGACTGGCCAATGTGTGGTCCTCTTGGGGAATGAGGGCTCAGGGCCTCCAAGAGGGCCTCCGTTGAGGCCCATCAGAGAGATCTCTCAGCCCAACCAGTCCTCCTGGCAAACACGAAAAGCGCAGACTTGCTGTGAGCCAGAGGAGGAATGGCTGGAGGAGGGGGCTACAAGGCCAAGGCTATCTGTGGATTCTCTTGGGATCCCACCCAAGACTTGAGCACAAGAATAAGATGAGCTTTGTGGGAAGGAAAAGGGCATTTGGGTTGTGGTCTCACAGAATCATGTGACTAGAAAGGGACCTCAGACATCATCTGAGCCATCCCCTCCCACGGGGATGAAGAATTCAGTCTCAGTGAGGGGAGTGCAGAGAGACTAGACCAGAGGTCACAAACTCCAGCTCTGGCCCAACTACAGAGCATGGGTAAGTCCTATCACCTTTCTTTGTCCGTAAAACCGAGGCAACGATACCTGCTATGCCCACCTCACTAGGCAGACCCTCAAGGGTTGTGCGTATTACCAGCAAGCAGCTGAGCCTATTTGAGGAGTCTTTCTACTCACCATGCAACCTCTTCCAAGCCTAACTGCATATTTCTCCTGGATCTTGGCTAGGGATCCAGGTGAGAGAAGGAGCCAGAACAGGGGAGAAAAGGGTCTGTGTCCTTACACTTCAGGGGCTGATGAGAGTCAGAGGACATAGACAAGGCGGAGACACAGGCAAGGGGAGAGGGAGAGCATGGGAGGATTGGGGTCTGAGGTGCACAATGGCAGGAAGGGACTGGAATGGCACCAGTGGGGGTTGGGGGGTGTCACTGGATTTCCATCGCCTGGTCATGCTGGTAGGGAGGGGGCATAACCCACCACCTACAGCCACGGGCTGCCACGGGGTAGGGCGGAAACTCATGTTTTCATTGTCCACAGGAAGCAAAAAGGGGAAAGAGGACCAGTATGAGGGTCTCAGCCATCCCTTTGCTTATCCCAGAGTCTGACAGAGGGCCAGTAGAAACTGAGCTGTGGGAAAATTAATACTGGGATGGGAACAATGACTTGGTCTCCTGCCGGGCCCCGCTCCCTCCGTCCCTGCCCTCCAGGACCCAAGGGTGTTGGGTACCTGACCCCTGGCTGTCTCGCCACTGCGGTGCCAGGAAGGGGAGTTGGGGTATGGCCAGAGGCGGCTCTCACTAGGGAGTGGAGGCACGGTGGGAGGAGACTCCAGGGGGACGTAGGCTTTAGGGAGGGGAGGCCGCGGCGGGCCAGGCTCCTGAGGCAGAGAGAAGCCAGAGCATTAGGAGGAACAAGAGCAGCCACTGTGAGAGCAGAAGAAAAGAGCATTAGCAGAGGCGGACGACAACATTGCTGGAGCCTGGGGCGGGGCCCTGGACCACCAAACTCCCACCCATCGCCTGGATGGAGTTCCACCTCCAGAGCTAACCCTGCCTGGCCTACAAGGCCCTCCTCTACTGAGCCCCGGCCTGTGCACTGGTCCCCCATTTTCTCTGAAGCTCTCTCCTTATTGTCTCCCCATCACCTTGGGCACACCCCTCCCCCGTACCTTCGCTTCCGCCAGCTCTCCAGCCTGTAATGCCTTTCCCTTGTTCCTCTACCTGTCCCAATGCTTCATGGCCCAGTTTAAGTTCCACCCTCCCTTTGGAACATCAGAACATTTACAGTCTGAGCCACGTGGCTCAGTATTGAGACATATGCCACCGCGTTCCAGAGGAGGGCTGTTCACTGTGAATGGGTCTTGGTCCCCATTGGACGCTGGGTGGGTGAAGGCCCTCAGGCATCTTTCTGAGAGGGTCTCATACCGTCCCTTGCCCAGAGTACAGCCTCCGAAAACACCTGCTGATTGGCTGACTGGGCAAATGCCCCCCACACCAACCCTCAGCCCTCTCACCCACAGAACAATCCTAGAGTTAGATTCCTATTAAGTGTCTGGTGTCTCTGCTAACCATCCTGGTGCTCGGGAAGACTTCCCTGAAAGGCAACTAGAGATGACAGTTGGAGATGAGAACAAGTAAAGGAGAAGTCTGGAGGGAGGGTCACCAAACTGGGTGTGAGAATGACGACCTTGGACAGAGAGGAAGCACTACGACTGGAGGCCTCTGGGGAAGAGATGGGCACAGAGCTTGTCCAATTTCAGGCAAACGGGGACCTAGTCCTCCCTCCCCCACCCACCTTCTTCTCCGTGATCTCAGCTTACCTCATTGGACCCGGGCTTAGTGGGGGACCCCTGAGAGCCAGACACCAATGAAAAAGGGCTCAGGGGGCTGGTGAGGCTGGTGGAGCTGAGAGGGCTGGCGGGGCTGTTGGAGCTGTAGGTGCCTGAGGGGCCAAGTCCTCCTTTGGGGAAACAGAAGAGGAGAGAGATGAGGGAAGGGGTAGGGGTGTGGCCTGGAATGTGGCTGGGCTCTGTAGGTGGAGAAGGCAGGGGAGGATTTAGGGTCTCAGGGCCACCTGGGCCTGCTGAAGGGACTTATAACGGGCTGCCTCACAGGTTGGCTGTTGAGAGGCGAGCTGGGCAGGAAAAGATAATGGATGGAAATGACACCACTACCTCAAAGGTGTCACAGAAAGCCAGCCCAAGGTCCCTGGGCTGAAGGAAGACACTAAGGTAATGGTCTCAGATCACCAGTGGGCCCATGGGCTTAGGGGCTGGGAAGGCGCAGGTGCTCTTTGACCTGTTCTGGGGAGGAATCTAGATGCAACAGCATCTCCGATTGGTATATCCGGTCTATTCTGGGCAGAGGGAAATTTCTGGAGCCCTGAGAAGGCCCTGACTGGCTCTGAGCACAGTGTGAAGGCCTGGAGAGGTATGAGTTGGCAGGTGTGGGATGGAGACCAGAGACACTGGAGGTTTTTCTGGTGAGGCCAGGAGCCAGGAGGCTGGTGGAGAGAGCGCCTACCTCTGTGCTTGGCTGTGTCTGTGCCCCGGGATGGGTTATTCTTCCTCAGCCCCTCCATCACGTCCTGGATCCTCCAGATCTCCTTCTGGATTTGTCGGTTGAGCACCTCATTCTGAAACAGCCAGAGAGCAGGTCAAAGGAGGTGGCTACCAAGGAGTGCCCCGGCGGGAGCTTTCACGTGCTCATGTACACACGCACATCCCTCTAGCGCACTCATCTTTCTCACGGGCAGCCTTTGCCTCTTCGGCTTCCGGAATTGCGGGAGGAGAGGGCTCTGTCATCACAGCAAAGAGCACTTTTAGGTGAACATGTGGCCTCAGAACGAAGAGAGTGAGCACCTGTCCCTCTGATTCCGCCCCCCACCCAGGGGAGCTCAGGGTGGTCTTGGAGTGAACGCCCCTGTAGGTGGACACCTGATGGTGGCCTGTTTTCCAGGGGCAAGAGCTTCTGGTTTACTGTCTTGTTTCACATACTGTGGGACTGTTTGATAGGCATGAATTCTACTCAATTACAGTGTCCACTCTCTGCAAAATAACAGCTACCTTTTATTTAACGTTCCCCGCCCCCCTGCCCGCCTATACCAGGAACTGTGCTGAGTGCTTTACACACATGAACCCACTGTGGCTGCACAACACCTCTAGGAGGCAAGGAAAGCGGTTGTCTCCACTTCAGAGGCGAAGAGGCTCACGCCCAACACCATCTGTTAGTAAGCAGTGTGGCCACCATCTGAATCTGGTCTCAAGAGCTGGTGCCCTTGACCATGACGCTATCCTACCTCCCAAAATGTTTGCGTTGAAAGTGAGGCTTGCCCACAGAACATGGTGGCATTTGGGGCCTCTGGTCCAGGGGCTAACCTAACCTAACAAGCTGCAAGGCTGGGTGGTAAGTTTTGTTACCAGGAGGGAAACAGGAGGAAAATGGGGGAAACCAGGGTGCTAACTGCGTCAGAGAGACAGGGCTTGCAAAGCGAGCTAGAGAAGGGGCAGAGCCTGGGAAGAGAAAAGACAGAGGAAGGAAAAGAAGAAGAATGCCCCAGGAATGTCCATCCTCCTGCCTCCAAGCAGACTGTTTTTGACCCATCCCAGAAAGAAAGGCCTCTTTCCCACCTAAAAATTCCCCGGTGGATGGCTCCCACACTGTGTACTCTTCTGATGTCATGAGAGAGATTTGTATTTATTGCGATCTTGTTTACATTCATATATCTGTTAAAGTCTCCCATGCTTCAACTTTTATTCGTCCCCCATGATCTGATGGAACTAAAGAACGATCCCACATCATCTTCACCCTGAAACTCAGAGTCTGTTTGAAGAGGCCCTGAACCTTGTCTTTCATCCCAGGACCAACTCCTGGTCATAAGTCTCTGAAATTTCTAAAGCAAGAAAGGAAGCCACCGTGGTCTCTTTCGGCCAAAACGACAAAGGAGGGCCTGAAGCACACAGCAGCCCCGCCTGCCTGTGGGCCTCTTCACCTGAAAGTCCAAGCTGAGCTGCTCCCAGAGCTCGTCGTGCAGGGCAGAGACCTCTGCCTCCAGGCCCTCGTACTCCATGGTGCTGTTCGACAGGGCCTGCAAGGGGAGGGCTTACTGAGAAGCTGCAATTGCCAATCCGCCCCTCCTCGTCCTGCCTCAGGGCCTGGGGCCCGGGTACCAGAGGGACGGGAGAGGGCCCTGGGCTGAGACATTCTGATGACAGCCAAACACTGGCCTTTTAGGAGGTGCAACAGCCCAGCCTACTGCATGCCCAAACAGAGAGAAAATGGAATCCTCTCTGGATGGCAGGCAGGCCAAAAGGGGCTAATCTCACTCTCACACCCCTCCTGTTCTCCCCAGATTGGGTGATAGAGAGTAGAGGGCAAAAAAGGAAAGAGCTGGGGGTGCCTGTTCTCTGGAGGTTAGAGACCTTCCTCCCCCTGGGCCACAATTTCCTGGGGCTTTTGCTGCTGCTCTCTGTGCCAGAGGGTCTGCCCTGTGCCTGCTGGGAAGTAACCAGGGTGGCATGTTGCCGGTATCCTGGTTCTCCAGGGGAGTGGAAAAGGTGGGCAGCAAAGCTGTTAGAGCAGCCAAGGAAATAAGCGGCCCTCAACTTCACTTTGTCCTTGCATGAATCCTGGTGCAGATGCGGCTTGCGGGAAACAAGCCAGTCTCCCTGGTGGAGACTCAATGGGTTGAGCAGGCTGGCACATTTGCTGCCTCTCTGTAAGGCAGCGTTAAGGTCTTTGTTTATGCCCCTCGCAGACAGCACCCTGCTCTCGCCGTCAGAGGAGAACAGGAATTAGAGGAGCACAGCTGGGAGGGTGGCGCCCCGCTGCAGGTGCTGGCCGGGGTGGGAGCACACACCCAGCTCGCAGGTTACCGTGGTTGCCTGAGACAGCTCCACCCGGATGTGGATGAGCTGGTTCTGCAGTGACTCCTTCTTGTGTAGCAGCTTCTCTGGGTAGGCGGGCTGGTTTCCAAACATCTCCAGTTCCTGATGGGTCCCCATCAAGGCACTTTCCAGGCTCTCCTGAAGAAAGGCAGGGGAATGGCTATGAGCAGCCTTGATATCTCCTCTCCTGGGCTTTCAGCAGCAGAGGCCTGAGCCCTAGGGGTTCAACCAGGCAGCTTAGTGGAGGTTTCCCTCACACTGGCTAAGGTCCCCAGAAGAGCTTCAGCAGGTCTGATTAAGGGCAGGACAGAAGTTTAAGGAGGGGCAAATCTTCATCGTCTTAGTCGGGATGGAGATAGCAACCCACACCTTCTCTGGGCCAGGCCCCCCGTCTGCCCCACTCAGGGCCACCCCACGGCTCTCACCTTCTCAGCTCGGAGCTGCTGCACCAGCCGTTCCTGCTCCCTCACCACCTTGTTCTGCGCACACAACTTGCCCAGCAGCTTCTGGGGGCCCCAAGGGGGAAGGGAGGGAGAAAGAAGGGAGTGAAGAGCACGGTTTGACGGGGACCTGAGAATTGGGTTGGCAGGGCCTGGCCTCTGGATACCACCTCCTCTTCCCTGCCAAGGAACCCTGGGCCTTCACCTTGACCTTGGAGGCTCCTGGGAACAGGAAGATGGTCTTCACCTTGGGGGACTCTCCAAAGACCCATTGGGAGGGGAGACAAATTTATTCTCTGAGGAAACGAGTCAGCTTGAGAGGGGAGAGGGCTGAGAGCCAAACGTTAAGCTCCTGCACTCCCACCCTCTTGGGGTTCCAATTCACAAGAGGTTCAGGAGACAACACGGCCTCGCCTCCTAGGCCTCCAGGTGTGTATGAATTAGAGGCACAGGCCGGTTTCTGAGCAACAGTCTTAGCAAAACCGCTGAACAAGGTAAACTGCTTCCCTAGTCCCACAGGACCCTGATCTCCCCTCCTCCTTCCAGAGTCTCAGGATGGCTGACGGTGGCTCCCTCTGAGGTCTGGTCCTTGCCTGTACAGAGCGTCTCCCCTGCCTGCTGGGCAGATCTGCTACCTAGGCAGGGCAGGTTAGGCCAAACTTGTCTTCTGGGAAGACCTGTGATTTCCTGCGTCCACACCTTTATCCATGCCACTCCTCAAATACCCGCTTGGCTACTTTCTAGTGGGCCAAATCTTGTCCTCTGGGCCCTTTATTTCAAGGCCCAGCTCACGTGCCGCCTGTTCTGTCCCCGGCCTCCCCCAGCCCACGCGGTCCCCCTGCCCCGCACTCCTGCAGACCCTGCTACAGTCCGCTCAGCACATGGGTCCTGTGCCTGCTGCTCCCTGGGCCTCCCACGGCCCAGAAGCTCCCCGAGGGTGGAGCCAGGCCTCATTCTTCTTTCCAGGCACCTGGGGACTACATGCTCTACCTCCTAACGAAGTCTGTGCTCCTGAAATAAGCAGAAGCCAGCGCTGCAGATACGAGGGCCTCGAACTCAGTGGAGAAACGCACACAGCCATGGTGGGAGGTAGGGGTGAGTGGTAAGAACGAGAGGAGGCCCAGGAAGAAGGTTGTCTTTGCGGTGAGAGAGGACAGGAAAGAAATGTATGAAGGGCCACAGGAGATGAGAGATGGACGGAGGAGAAGCCCCCACGGAGGAGAGTGAGGATGAGAAGGGCAGCGGGAGGGGCTGGAGTGGACAGAGGCAGCGGGAGAGCTGTTCTTACATCTGTGTCTTGCTCGTTTAGCTTGTAGGTGTGGAGGCTGTCCCGGAACACTTCTGGGTATGGAGGGACCTGCAGGAACAGGAGGCCGGTTACCACAGCAGAGGGCAGCCCGGGCAGGGCACGCAGGGACGGGAGCGCTGACAGTCTCGCTCCGTTCCTGCCACCGACCACAGTCCCATCGCCTCAGGCAGCATCTGTTCTGGGGACCTGGGCTGAGCTATAGTGCTCTGGCCCCCTGGCCGGAAAGCGTGGGACAGCCCGGCCTAAGCTCCGCCCCAACCGTCCTGGGCTGATTCTGGAGGTGGAGATGCTGCTCACTCGTGCTCTGTATCTCCTCTCCGCTAAGGTCTAAAATCTACTGCCAAGAGGGCCTCCAGGGCTGTGTAGCTCCCAAATGGCTTACTGGTAACAGCCATGAGAACAACAGTTAAGTCCTGGCTGTTTCTGATAAGGACAAGACCTGGGAGAACAGAGCGAGCACTGGAAGAATTTGAGAACGACCACCCTACTAGATGGAACGCCAGCCCCAGGGCTTGTGCCTCAACCAGAAGTGTCTCTGAGTCCAGCAAAGGCGCCTGCCCTTGGTGACACATGCAGCAACGAGAGCACATTCGACACAACTCTATCACTGGATGGTTCCACATCACACCCCTCATGTCCTTCACCCCAACAACTGTTAAGAAGATACCAAACATGAAAGAGGAGTCCTGAACGTTAAAAAGCAGCTTGCGATCCCTGGCATGGCATGAGATGTCAGTGCTGGCTATTTTGATGGCCTGGGAAGTGGGCCTGTGTTCACCCATGAACGTGAAGAATGGAGGAGACACAGTGAAAATAAAGGAGGGAGGCCAGGCTGAGCCTGGGAGATGAGGCCTGGCAGGTGAGCAGGCGGAGTGGACTCATCCCTGATGGGTGGACGCGACCATGCACAAGCCGCTGAAAAATGGTGTTGACGGGGACCGTGCTGCCAGGCAGAGGTCTTACTTGCATGAAGAGTTGGGCCCTGGGGGAGGAGTTCTCCACCATGCGGTTCACCATACTGATGAGAGTCTCACTCTCACTCATCTGCGGCAGAGGAAGGAACAGACGATTCAAACTCAGACCCACAGAGAGATGTCTCCCCACGCCCGCCTGTGCTTGCTCTCCAGGAAACAGGAAAGGACAGCTCCTCCTGAGGCCTCCAGCACCTTCTGCCTGGCCTTGCCCATCACTCACCCCTCGTGAACTCCATCTCAGGACCCGCACTGAAGTTGCCCTTGAGGAAAGCCCACAGAAGGGACCTGGGAGGCCACTGTGCCCTCGCTTGTGGCTCTGAAGAGGCCCCAGGCCAGTGACACCTCCCCAGGGGGCCCGAGTGTGGTGGGTCTCATCCCATTGGGCCAGCTCTCATTTCTCACACTGGTTTGGTCAAAGACCACACAGGCAGTTGGAAAGTCCGATCTCCCAAAATCTGAACTGAATGAAACAACGTTAAAGAAAATGTGACCGGCTCTTTGGATGGGCCATCACATTGGGAAGGCACAGGTCTCTCTTCCCAAACCCTGCCCACCTCTGCTCTAGAGTAGTAAGGATTGCTAAACACGGTTTCCAGAGCTGGGCTGGTAGCATCCATGCCAATCTGGGATGGCGCCAGGGAGCAAACAAGGAGGCCAAAGCAAGTAAGCCACGTTAAAGGGACACCAGAGACTGGAACACTGCTCTCCCAACACGTTATCCTTATGCTTCGAGGATCATCAGGAACATGGAGGGGGAAAGACTATTTGCCAGATGAAAACGAAAGACAGAGAGGAAGGGTGAGGGAGAGGGACAGGGAGGGACGGAGGACGGAAGGACGAGCCAACCAAATCAACCAGGAATGCCATCATTTCCCCCACTGATTCCAGTGTGATAGCATCAAATGTAAACATATTAGGGAGTGTCCTTGGCTATGTCCCTTTAACTCAATGGATCTCCAGGAGAAGGCAGCAGAAGACAGAGGGGAGTTGTGCAGGAAAAGCTTCTTGGGGAGTGGCAGTGAGTAAGGGAAGGGACGGAGCCACCTTAGGGCAGATCTTCTCAGGTCACAGTTCAGGGAACCCCCACGTTTTTTGCCCTTGTCTTCCCAATCTTTGTTGGACCCACACATAGTTCCCTCTTGCCCCGTTTAGGCGGCAGCCCCAAAGCAGCCTTGCTTCTGCACGCTGTACAAGACAGGGTGAGGGGCACCCCTCCACCCCCATTCACAGGCTCTAGAGCATTTTAAAAGGCTTTCCTAGGATCTGATTTTGCTACTTCTTTAGCCCAGTTGGGAAATTTTTCTATGATATAAAGTGTGATTTAAAAGGCTTTTAAAAGAGCAATTATAATACGAGGTTGAGTCTTTGCAAAATGGTTAAAAGTCAACAGTATATCAACCACATTTTCTGTGAGGATCTGAACTCAAGTCAGTGCTTATCTTCTTAGAGCCTGTGCACGCGCATGTGCGCGCGCGTGTGTGTGTGTGTGTGTGTGTGTGTGAATGAGATTGTGTTTGTTGTGTATGGGGTGTGCCAGTGTGGTGTATGTGTGATTGTATGTGGTATGTGTATGTTTATGTTGGCTGCCTGTGTGTCACACCTGTGTGTCCTGTGTGTGGTGTTTATGTGTCTAGGACAAGGCAGATCTACCAACACATCAGGCTTTGAGAGGGCGAGGGAGGCCCAGGCTCTTCTTGGTCACCCACAGATCTCATTCCTTCCCCAACCAGTAGATCTAAAACAAGAGAGGAAGCAGGGGTCTTCTCACCCTGGCCTGCCCCCACACATGCTATGGCTTTCAGGATCATTCAGCTCACGTGGGCCTTGCCTCTAGGAGGATTCCTGTGTGCCACCTCCTGTCTCTCCGAAACGTTAGAGAAATTTCGTGAGAAAGCACCTAACCCAGTACCTTATACACAGCACTGGGGTCAAGGGTGGTCAATTAATATTTTTGAGTTTTGGAAGAAAAAGAACAATAAAATAACCATAGTAGCAATCACTAGCCCTCATCAATGCCTGCCAAAGTGCTCTCATAGACATTCTCGCTCGACTCTCCCCATGACCTGTGAGGTAGAACGGGCAGGCCCTACAATGCCCGTCTCATGATTGAGAAAACAAAGACCCAGAGAGACCAAGGTTTAAAAAAAAAAAATCCCTGTAAATGGCACAGCTGGAACTAGAGTGCAGTGTCTGACGATGTTCTGGACTCTTCTTATCATACAAGCCTGCCTTTTAAGAGTATTATCGTTTCTCTAGGAAAGAGGTCCTCGGAAAGGTTATTTCTGAAGCCCCCCGCCCCTCTGTGAGGGAAGAAGCCCCCAGAAAGGGGCCCTGCCGTCTGCACTGAATGCTTGGAAAGCCAGCAGTGTGGATGGGCTGCGGGGAGGAAGGCCTGCCGGGAGTCACCCCACAGGGACAAGAACGCTTACGGTGTCAACACCACGTGCTCCTTCTGGGACTAAAATGCAATGTTCTCGAGGGCCAGGAGCCGTGACTGCTGACTAAAATGCATATACCATGCTTCCCAGTGCCCAAGGGCTCCCATGAGGAGGACCTCACTGAGACACGGAGACCCTGTGAGATGACGGTCACGTGGCTTGAGACCACCAGCATTTGCAGCCCCGTCCTCTGATATCAAGTTCATGGCTCTCTCTACGAGGTTAAGAGCACAAGATCATCTGATGAGGTTCAACCCCAGCTTCTTCACGTGTCAGAGGTCTCCTCAGCTGTAAACCGAGTCAAAAGCTCAGAGTCATATCCAAGCTCTGCTGTTCACTGGCTGTGTGTCCTTGGCGTGTTATTTGATCTCTCTGGGCTTTAGTTTCATCACATCCCCTACGAAACGGGGATAATAACAATACCTACCTTGCAGAGTTGTTAGAAAGGTTAGGATCTGTGAAATGCTTAGAATGGTGCAGGGCATGGAGGAAGCACCCGATTACGGTAAGTGCTACCACTATTATTATTATTATTATTATTACTAACGTTATTATTTCCACCACCCCAGGCCGCCTCCACCTGGATCTGGTACACGTCCAGGTCCCCCATGATTTGTAGCACAGATCATGTGCTCATATAAACTGCCCAGCATATTGACCCCTGGCCTGTCTAAACCCAGTATCACAGCCTCCTTAGTCTCAAAGGGCAAGGAAGCCAAAGGTGAGAGCCCAGGCAGCCGATCGCTTTCATCACATGGGGACACTCATTGCCTCTTCAGGGTGCTCATCTGTAACACTGGATTGAGGACACTCCCTCTGCCTACAGCACTGAGTTCTCAGGAAAACATGAGCCGTGCATACAAAAGAACTTTGCAGAGGAACTAACATATATACCGAATTACCATCATTTAAAAAAATCAGTGGAGGGCAGGTCTGTGGTCCTTCGCTTACAAAATGTGGAGTTTAACCACAACCTGTGGAATAGGATAGGCTAAGTTCCCAGATTCAGGCTGAACTAAATCCTTAGCCTCTGAGGCCCCAGCACAGAGCTCCTCCCTGTCTCTGCAACTCTATCCAGCAAAAATGCAAATTCCCGCCTGCCCCCTGGGGGCAGGTCCATCTGGGTCGAACAAATAGGCGGTGACATTAATTATTCATGTGGTAATTTACAATTCTCCTTTCCCCAGGAAACTCCCGGCTGCCCTAAAGGGCTTTGCAGAGAAGGGGTGTGAAGGCGCAAACCAAAATATAAGCCACTTTGTTGTGTCCCGGTTTTTGCCAACAAAGGCGGTCAAATGGATGGGGGATGAGAAGGTGGGGAGGAGCAGGGAGACGTGAAGGGAGGGCAGGGGGATGGTAAGGGGCACCAGCTCTGCCTACCTGCTGATCCAAATACTCTAGGTTTCTTTGCAATTGAAGGTCTAAAAGTTCATCCTACCCGGAGCCCGAGGCCCAACGGCAACACAAACAAACAGGAACAGGACAAAAGAAAACAATAAAAAGGAAGCAAAGCAGTTAAGAGTTAGCTGGGCAGCGACAAACAGAGGCCTCTCTGGCCTTGAGGAGTCTAGGGAAGGGAGGGGGGAAGGGTGCGGGCAGCCACAGAGGTTGTCTGCTGGACAAGCCCAGCGAGAGAAGGGACACACTCCGAGGCTCCTGGGTCGGCCTGGCCCTGCCCTGGGAGAGGGAAGCACCACTGAAGCCATCTAGTCAGCACTTCCTGGAGCTTTTTCTGAGTTTTCTGGAAAATCCACTGTTTACGGGTGGGTGCATTTGCTGTATGTCTTGGCTATAGAGTTTGGACACCGGCAGAGAAAACTCAGAGACAGGGGTCAGTGACGGGCCGTCGGAGACGAGGATTCTGCCTGTTGGTTCCAGTGGTTTTCCCCAGCTCCCCAGGCGGAGCATCGGCATCGAGTTCTCCAGGTGGAGACAAAAATCCTCAGGAGAACAAATTTCCGGAAGAGACACAAGTAGAAAGGGGAGAGAAAGTAGGAGGCGACACAGTATGGAAAATCTTTTCTTCCTCAATCCGACTTCTAGTCTCTTTCCCCCAAAGTGACATTCCAGGCAAGGACAAGCTTGAAGCATGTACGCTTAGGGGTAAGAAGACTAGAAGATCATGCCTGTTTTGGGAGCTCTAGCTTAACTTTTCTTCCCAGCCCATAGCCTAAGCCCCCTGTCCAGGCCCCTCTGCATGCTGGAGAGGAGTTGTTCTGAGACCGAGAGAATGGGGGACATTTCACGCTTCCAGATCTTGTCCCTGCTCCTCTGCCCTGTGTCACAGAGGAGGAGGGGTAACTGACACCACTCTCCATATTGGTGTTAGAGTCCAGGCTGGAGGGAGGAGGTATCCAGAGGCTGCTAAAGACCAGACGGGCCAGGCACTGGGCACAGAGCATCCCCGCGTCTGCCCTAGTTTGGCCCCGCCCTGGGAGGAGAGGTCCTGAGGGGAAGTGGAGTGGGAGGAGAGGACGTACCATCTTATCGTGGACCGTGGGGGATGGTGGGTAGTTGTAGGGGAACAGTCCTGCAGGGACTGGCCGCCTGTCTCCCAGGTAATCATACTGGAAGAGAAAGGGGATTGGAGAGGTGAGGGGGTCCGGCTGGGATATGGACTTCCCCACCAACTGAAGTTCAAGGTTAGGGATGTTTGTAACCTGTCCCAGAGCAGATTGCAAACTAAAATGGACAGCCTTTAACCACTGCAATATCCTTGCGGTGATCTGTCCAGGTCCTCAAGATTTGAAAAGATAGAACCCTCTCTGTCCTCTTACACAGAATTAGGGCTCCTGGTACAGTCTGGGGATGGGCACAGAGAGCAGTGTTTCTACTCAGGGGCAAGGCAGCTCTCCTATGGACAGAACCGCAGGGCCAGTGGCTTCCCCTGGGCAGCATCCCTGGTCCTGCTGACACAGCCCAGTGACCCCATGTCCCCAGATGCCCTTGCATTCCCACCTCTTCTCAGCAGATCGTCTTAGGCTTCCGGGGGATCTCAGGGGCTGAGGAAGGAGGGGAAGGCTGGTGGCTCACCTTGGGGGAGCTGACGGATCGCCTCATCACATAGGCAGCAGGGTCAGCATAGATGTCCTCACTGCGAGGTGGCAGCCGCTCGAAACGGGCACTGGGTGAGCGGATGGGGGAGAAAATGCGGGCGCGGCTGTAGGACCCCTGGCTTGGCGAGCGGGGCACAGAGTGGGAACGGGGCTGCAAGGACAGGCGTCGCAGGGAGCCGGAGGCGGCATCCAGTTCATCATAATAGACAGGCTGCCGGGAGGGGCTGGGGATCCAGGTGGTGCCATCCTGCCGCCCGTAGCCGGCAGGCTCCTTCCACTCACGCAGCTGGAAGGCGGGGCCGCCTCCATTCCGGAAGGAGTGCCGCTTGTCCTCCAGGGCCCAGGGTGGGCTGATCCGATCGTAGGCCGGCATGGAACAGATGCTATCCGGCCGCACCCCTGGCGGGTAGTACTGGTAATCATCAGGGTACTGGGAGGAGTAGGGGCTGTAATACTCAGGGACCCTACGGGACACAGGGTAGAACCTAGAGGGACTGAGACAGAGAGGACTTTGTAAGGAAGCCAGACAAAATGGGCACGCCCCCAGCCACCTTCCCGTGCCCCAGCCCCTCCTCCTTGTCCTCCAGCCCAGAGTGGGGTCTGACGAGGTGAATGGTGCCCTAGTCTGACCTTGCGAGCATACGGGGGCGCCCACTGCCCAGGCACGGAGGCTTGTTTCCAGAAGTGCAAGGAAAGACCTGTCCTCAAAGCTCTCCCCCTCAACCAGTTCCCTGAGGCCAGAAATTTCACCATTCAGAGCTTCCATCTTTGTCTCTTTGTCTCCCTGGGGAGAAACTTTAAGCCTTATTAGCCATCTCTATCTCAGCATGAACCAATTTATCAGATTCTTTCCAGAGAGGCTGAGAGCAGAGAGAACACTAGAGTGTACCAGGCACCTGGAGGGGGACAACGGAGGAGGGACAAAGGGATGCCTTCGCTGATTTTATGATCCTGTCAAGGAGCCAACCAGTCCGTTCCTGGGACTGAACCCTAGTGAGGCGCTCTCCCCAGGGCAGGGCAGTGAGCTGCCCTCCCAGACCCCCAGGGAAGGAGCGGCAGCCCCCCTTGCCCTGATGAACACAATCAGGTCCAATAAATGTCTTCAAATATTTGAGAGCCAGTCACTGGGTAAAGAAGTAAATTGGTCTCTTGGGAAGAACTAGGGCCAATGAGTGGCAACGGTTTTCTTTTTAAAAAACTGCTTATAAATAATGGCTTGCAAACAGTTAGAGCTTCAAAGACACAGTGAGTTGCCTTGGCAGTTCGTAAGTCTCACATTGGTAGAAACACTGGATGCTGTACAAGGGTGGGAAGCACGGACGGATGTCTGGCTGGAACAGTTTTAAAGGCCCCTCGCTGTGACTGCCTGCATGCTTCAGGCCGCCCAACGTCCTGTGAGAGGCACTGGGTGCTCTGTCCCTTCCTCTGAAGTAGGCAGAGACAGCAAGAATCAGGGGCAGGGGGCAAACTCTACAGAGGGAACCATGGGGTTAGTAAGCATCTGGGCAAGCAGGGAATCCTGGGGTTTTCTTGGTTTCCCAATTCAGCCTGGCTTCCAGAAGGTTTCCAACAGAGGGTGCCTCCATGACACTCCCCCAGCCCCAGCCCCCAGCCGGAACGCCATCCCCACTCCACCCCACCCCACCAGGCCTCACCTCCGAAGATCTTCAGGAGGGGGCACCCCCCGGCGCAGGTTCACCCACTGCTGAAGCTGGTTCATGGAGCTCTTGCGCTGGGCGATTTTGTCGGGGTTGGCACGTGGGGGGAAGCTCCGCCGGTGCCCCCCACTTTCTGAGTCCTGAGGTGGGAAAGCTGTGCTCCCCGGCCGGCTTGGGGAGCTATACTGCCAGCCATTGGGCTGGGTGGGCCGCTCCCCACCTCCTGGGACCCTTGGGCCCTCAGGGTAAGGGCTGCCCGGGTCTGAGGCTGGTTCTGGTCCAGCGTGGACACCATTGGCTTTCACCAGAGGCTCGCTCTTGACGTCAGGCCTCTCAGGCCTCCTCTCCACCTTCTCGCAGCCTCGGCCATCACCCTCTCCTCGAGTCTTGGCCTCTGGTTCAGGCTTGGGAAGGCTGTTTTGGGGGGGTTGGTGGTGGTGTTTGCTGGGTGGGATGTTCTCAGAGTCTGGCTTCTCGTGGCTGTGGGATGCCAAGGGAGATGTTGTAAGGGACTCCAGCCCAGCGTGGAGTTCAGGTGGGGGGAAACTGGGAAGGAGAAAAGGAGTGGAGAAGGATGGACAGGAAGGCAGTGATGGAAACAGGGTTCAATGAATTCCAATTCTGTTTCCTAAATCCTACCATTTTATATACTTGCTCCAGCCTGGGCAATTATAAAGCGTAATCCAAGCTTGCCTGTGCATATGTGCTCACCTTGCCCTGCTGGTCCTCCTCACATGTCACCCTCCGCTCCCTTCTGCTGAAACTTCTTGAGTCCAGCCTCCTAGCTATGGCCGAGACTAACCTCACCCAGACTAGGTGTCTCCTGTAGTCTGTTCCTGGTCCAGCCCCCGTCACTTGGTGTGCACTACACACTACACATAATCGGAACCATCCTTGACGTCTCAGCTACAGAGGTTTGTGACAGGTCAGCCCTGTCTCCTTTAGAAAGTTACTTAACTTCCACGAGTCTTGGGCTCCTCGTTGGCAGGGTGGGTAGGACTGTGTGAGATCAAACGTGGCAGGCGCACCAGGGGCTGAAGCTGTTGCCTCAAACTTCACAGGCATAGAGAGAAGCTAGTTCCCCTCTCCCAAACAAGCATCTTCTAGAACTTTCTATGAGAGTATAAGCTCCATGAGGTAGGAGCTTGTCAGACTTTTCCTACCTTGTTTTCCTAGCACCCTATACACATTTCCATTTACAGTAAATATTTATGAAAAGAATGGGTGAAGTTCTGGAATTCCACCCCTTGGTCAAAGCAGAGATGGAATCTCATGACAATGTTTTCGCTACACCTTCCCCAATTCAACAGAGTCAAGCATCCTTGTTGAGACACTGCTTGGTAAACGTTTTCAACACAGGTGCGTGGACTTGGAGTCTATACTGCAAAACTTCCTTCTGCTGGATCCCTGCTAACATCTAACTTAAGACTCAATGCCCAGTTCAAGTAGAGACAGGGGCCGAGACTGCGGGTGACGACGGGGCGAGGTGACAGGAGCAGTCACGTGCTGAGTGCTTGCTGCGTGTCAAGCGTTTTACCCATCCTACTGGGTCCTCACAGCAACCCTAGGAGGTAGGATTATAATTACTGTCTCTGAGGGTCAGGGGTTAAGTAACTTACACTTAGGTCACACAGTGGGCAAGTGTTCAAGTTGGGATTCAAACCTGAGTCCCACAAAGGCTGTATGCATAACGAAACGAGTGAATGACCCTGGTCTTTGGCTCCTGGCCAGGCCCGCATGGAACCTGGCTTCTCTCTTGGCCTCCACCAGCTCAGAGAGAAGAGGAGGACCTGCCCAGGGGAAAAGAGACTACAGGCTCCGAATTCACTTAGCCAGCCTCCCTGCTGGGAGGCCAGGAGTCGGTTCACGTGTTCTCAGAGGTTCAAGTCCACGTGCTGGGCTCAGCAAGGGCACAGAGATGGGCACCTCTTCACTCCTCCTCTCTCTCTCTAACAGCAGTCCTCATGCCTATGCCCGGTCCCCGGCACTCACTTGTGACGTGCAGCTTGGGGCGCTGACTTCTGGGCTGGGGGGATCTGTACTCGGGCAGCCTCCCCCATGGCCTGGATCCAGGCCTCCTGCTCCTCGGGGCTCTCGGCACTGAAGAAGTAGGTGCGGACCCCGGCGTGCTCAGCCTGTGGGGAGAGGCAGTGCGTGGAACTGTCCCCAGCCTCGTCCACCCAGCACACAGTCACCTGTGGGGAGAAGACACCCACGCCCACAGGACAGGTGGTCAGGCAGGTCGTTCCCCTGACCTGCAGCTCTTCGCCCCATACGGAGCTCAGGGCAATGTGAGGAGGTCCCCAGCTGTCCCAAGGGCCCCAGCTGGCACCCATGTATCTGCCTCGACTAGCTCTCTGGACACCACTAGGCAGCCCAACAGGCAGGTAAGCTGACCTGCCCCACCTGAGGGACAATTACCTCGCCCGCTCTCCCATCAAATTCCATGTCTGCTTTGAAGGGCAGTTACCCCGTGCCCGGGAGAGATGCCCCCCTACCCCAACCACATGCCAGTCTCGGCCCCAGCTCAGCCTCTGAGAAGCTGGCACTCTCTTCCACGCAGCGGGACAGCGCGGGCACACGGGGGGCATGCACAGACGGTCAGAGCACGCTACCTAGTTGGCGGCTGCAAGCAGGCGCAGCAGGCGGTAACCCAGAAGCGAGCTCCTGTCCAGAGGAGGGGTCCTCACGCGGCCAGAAGGAGGAGAAGCAGAGAACAGGTCAACCGAACACCAGAAGGAGAGGCAGGAGACGTGACAGGAAGGTTGAGGAACAGAGGGAAGTGGGGAGCTATTCAGACTAGCCCCTTCTACTCAGTGTCACCACTGGGACCACGGCACCCAGCAAGACTCAGGTCAGCCCACCAGGAGTGGGGGTGGACAGCGTGCACCCGGCAAACCTGGGCTGCTCGAGGAGAGAAGGCAGGGCAGCCCAGTGCTGACCCTAGCTCTGTTCCCGACCAGCCCTGCGACTGCAAACAACTCGAGATTTTGCTCTGGCCTTAACTGACGCACCTGTTTGATGGGGAGGGTCCAAGAGGAAAAGACGCTCCAGTGCTAGATTCTTTCTGGGGTCTCAGAACACTTCCTAGGTGAGAGCAATCTCCCAGGAAAAGCAGCTAGCCTTGTTCATGCCATTCAACATGAGAGATCCAAAAGTGTTTAAGAGTCTCAGATGTGAACTTCACTTTGGCCTATGACCCCTTGGGTGCTAAATCCTGGGTCTCTGGGGGTTGGAAGGAGAGAAGACAGGGCTCCTCTGACCAAGCCCCAGGGTTCTCCTAAGCAACAGTGTCAAATCCACACCCTTCGAGTGCTTTCCCAGCCGGACCTTCACTTTTCCTCAGCACCTTCCCCACATGATGTCTTTCCACAGGAGCCATTACCCAGTGAGGGGGCATCCTACTTCTCTAAGGACAGAGATGGGCCTCCTCCCCCTGGATCCGGCCAGTCCCCACCCTCCAGCAGGGCTGCCCAGCAGGTAGGCAGAGACAGGGAGGCGCTGACGAAAAGCCAGTGAAGTTGTAAAGAGGGATCTGGGGGTCGAAACTGCACAGGGAAATGGAGAGCAGGGGCCCAGGCAAGCCCTCTGGGGTGGAGCACACAGGGTTATTGGAGAGGAGAGAGACACACAGGTGGGACGAGTGGGTGTGTCCTGGGCTGGTAGGAGTGGCAGCAAATAATTACTTTGCTAAGCATCCAGCGAGCGTCCTGTGTGTGCAGAGCTCTGCTCCGGGCACCAGTCACAGGGAAAGCAAAGACATGCTCTTAGCACTTGAAGAGCTCACGGTCAAGCTGGAGGACAAAACATACCCATGGGGAAACAAGGAGAGAGCAAAGGCACGGGAACAACAGCTTGTGACAGGAGAAGGCAGAGGGCCTGGGAAAAGACAGGGTGATTGATGGGGAGCCAGGAGGGGGCACCAGCCTGGAAGCATGAAAGGGGACCAGAGAATTGAGGGAGGTGCCCCCATGGATGAGCCCACAGAGCCCCCACGGGGCTGTGCAGGGACAGAGGAAGGCCATTCAGCAGCAGGCTGGGTGGGAACAGTGCCGGCTCATTACTGGCCATCTGAGGGTTTCGCTTGGTGGCCGCAGCGGGACAAGCCTCCCATCTGTCTCATCTCCCCTCCCTTCCCTGGGGAAAGGCCACTGAATAGCCACAATCCCAACCTTTTGTGGGCCACTGAGCACAGCCCTCCGAGGTGGGTTTTAAAGAGGCAGCACAATCCTCAGGGGAAAGGGAAGGAGGAGAGGGGCCGATGGGCACAGAGATCTGGGGTTTATGGAGGGGTGTGTCAGTCAGCGGGACGCTGTTCTAACGGGGCTGCCGGCAGAGCTCCCGAGCTGGAGTGTGTGTGTGTGTGTGTGTGTGCGCACACGCACGCACGCACTGCAGGTCTGGAGGGGAAGGGTAAGCCAGGCTGTCTGACTGTGTGGGGGTGTGTGCGTGTCTGTGCAGAGCAGGCCTGTTTGTTGTTGGCTAAACAGCCTGTTCCTATTTCCCCAGCTAAAATCCAGCTCCCTGGAGCCAGCGTTTTATTGAATATTCATTGTGCAGACAGGACCCTTGGAGGCTGGAAACTAATTATGTGCCTAAGAAGTCCCTCTTTGTTCCCCGGAGCAGCATCTATGTGTCTGCCCACCTCTCTGTGGCCAGGTGACCAGAGCTGAAGGACAGAAAGGGCAGAGTCTCTGGGGCCCCAGGAACTCAGATGCTGCCCTCGAGTAACCTGTGGGGTTTTCAGGGTCTTGGACGGCAATTCTCAACTCGGGGAGAGAGGGCTTTGTACTAAGAAGATGCATGGTTGATATCATAATTTTATATTTGGAAAATGAAAAAGATCCCATGATCTTTGCATCACAAAATACAAAAAGGGCATGGAATTTTCATTGTTTTTAATGGGCCGTGAATTTTTAAATGTGGAAAAACACTGGCCTAGGATGAGACAGCTGCAGTCCCGTCTTTGATGGGTAGATCCCCCAGGGGTTCCGAGCAGTGGCGCTGAGCAAGCAGGTGAGGTCCATCTCCCTGGGCCCTTATTCCCTCAAACTGTGTCTCTGTGAGGTTTGTAGCTTTCAATTATAATGAAACTCAATTCCTAACTTTCTGCAAAGATTTTTTTTTTTTTTTAAATTAGAGCACGTCGTTTATGGAAACTAAAAAACACAGGCCTACAAAACCCATTTTACAAGGTGGCAAAAATACTAGGGTGCTGGCCCATGACAAGGGCTGGAGAGGGGGCAGGGTGCAGGCAGCAGGGCTGAAGGGCAAAGGGATAAAAAGGAAAGTGAGGACAAATGACAAATTGAGGGCCCTTACATGGGCCGGTGGGAACGTGCCGTACACTGAGTAGTAGCGAACAACTTACATCTGAGACCCTTTGAGTAAGTTTGACTGGGGGTCTACTTCCCTGGGCCCAAAGTGGGGAGGAAGACTTTCCAGAATGGATCTTAGAAACCCACCCGGCCACAGTTCCTGCCTCTGCTGTGAGGGATTTCCTAGGTGCCAGGCCACCGGGCAGAGGGTCCATGGCCTCAGCACATAACTAATTCTCCCCCAGGAAAGACTGTGGTACCACTGAAGCTCATCTCTACAGGCCCACCCTGGGGAGAGAAGAGGAAGGGGTCCCGGCACAGCCTCACAACAGCCCGCACTGAGCCCAGGGACCGCTGCCTGCTCCCCCCAGTACTACCACTTGGGGTTCCTGAGGAGGTGGCTCTTGATCCTGTTTCATTCTTACATGCTCTAGAAGAGCCGGCCTCCCGCCCCTACCTGACCTGGGAGAGGAAGGCCAACTGACCTTAAAGGTATGCTTTCGGCTGATGTTGTCTGAGGGCTGCACCGCAGCCACCCGGAAGCTCAGGAGGGGGATGCTGCCTAGGACGCTCTCCTCCTTCTCATCTGTCAAAGGAAACAGAGGCACAAGTGAGATGTATGTGTGCCGGGGGGGAGGGGAGGGGAGCGTATCAGCCCTATTAGGATAAATACCAGCAAATACCTGTTACTCATCTCCTATTTGTCAGGCACTCGGGGCCACCACACAACCACACAGGGCGTGCTCTGCACAGCGAGAGGCACACTCCCTGGAGCTGGGGAGCGTGGCAGCCCTACAGGCACTGTTCTAGACTTGGGGACTGTAGAGATGAATGCGAGAGTGGTCGTGCCCACCCTTGGGGAGCTCACATTCCCGTATGGAAGCAAACAAGCACAGAAGAGCCAACATTTTGGAGCGCTTGCTATATGTCAGGCACTGTTCTAAGTTAAAGGCTTAATGGATTTAACCTGCCCAACAATCCTATGAATGGGCACTCATGATCTCCATTTTATAGGTAAGGAGGTTGAGACACAGAACGATTAAATAAGTTGTCCAAGGTTACTTAAGTAGAAAGCGGTGGATTAGTCTTTAACCCAAGAAGTCTGACTTTCGAGCTATAGCATTCTTAACCTCCCGCCCATCCACAGCGCCTCTCCAAACAAGGTGATCCCAACGGTGACACACGGAACAGGATATAATGGGATGGGGCGCGGTAGAGGGGACGCTCGCATCTTCGGCTCGGGCTCTTCCGGGCAATTGTCTCTAAGGTTCTCCTAGGCACCTGGCAGCTTGCTTTGTCTTCTCCTGACTAGACCCCTCCCCCTTACAGTCCCCATGTCTGGACAGAAGACATGGCCCCCCGCCCTCTGATCCCCAGAAGCAGGGAGAGCAATCAGGCTGCTGCATAATTCATCCCGGATCTCCAAAGGAGCCTGAAGGATTAGCTAGTCAGGCCCCCAGCTATCAGCAGGAGACCGGAAGGGTAGGGGTGCTGTGTGGGAACCATGAGGTTGGGGCTAACGATGAGGCCATGGCAAGACCCTCCCCACTTCCCTGGGATAGCTCTTTATTCCTGGGTCTAGAGACCCTGTAAAACCCTCAGCTAGGGTTCAGAAGAAAGCTCACAGGGGTTACAGACTCCACGAGCTCCCCTTCTCCCCTTACTCGTCACTTGTACAAGGTCCAGTTTCCTGGACAGACCTTGGCATGGTACCCAGAGGATGGACTAAGCTAAAGGGACAGGAGGGCTGCGAGCCCAGAGCTTCTTCAGGAAGGCAGAGGCCATGATCCCCAGGAGGAGGTGGGCCCCCCTGCCTGGCTGAGCCCAGGCCAGTGTCTAGGGGTCTCCTGAGAGCACCTCTCAGTGCATAGTGACCCTCCATCTCCATGCCCCTTGAGTTCAGAGCTTCTTAATGTTCTCCCCTCACACCAGGCCCAGAGTGTCTTCCCTGCAGAGACCCTGGCTTTCCCTCCAGCTTCTGTTATACTCTGGCTCCTGTGCGGCCCTACATCCAGGGGCCCAGCCTGAGCAGATTCTTCTCCCTCAATCCTGGGGTTTCCTCTATGACTAGGCCCTGGACGTGCATCCCCTTCCTGATCTTTCTCCTTGGGATTCAGGTGCCTCAGGGAACAGGGACAGCAGTGTTCTAAGGGCGGGGGCGGCGGGGGTGGGGTGGGGTGGGTGGGTGGTCACTAGGTACAACCTTTGCCAAAGTTAATGATTCAGTGAATTGCTCCCAGGAGACCTGGAGAAATCAGAGCTCTGCCATTCCCAGGGCATGGAGGAAAAGGAAACAGCCACTCTTGCTGCTAGATCATTTTATCCTCTCCTCAGCGCCCAGGCCTCGTTGCACAGCATCAGTGTGACAGAGCCGTCACTGTCATCAACCCTCACTAGTTCCTCCCTGCCCTCCTTGACATATTGTTGCTGTACATACTTTAAAAATAACTTCCTAGAGGCTGCTGCACCAAAGTTATGAGTTTTGCCCTCCTTTCTGTGGGGGAGGAAAGGGAGTGAGTGTTGGGGTAGGCAAAGAGGGCAGAAGCTGGGGGATAATCATTTACTCCACATTCATTGAGCACCTACTATGTGCCAGGCGCTGTCTTCCGTGCTGTGGATACAGCAGTGGACAAAACTGACCCAAAACTCCTGCCTACACAGATCGGATCATACATTCTAGTGGGATGGGGGAAGCTCAAGCTCAACATACAAGGTCCAATTAGCAGGTCACCTACTAGTGATGACCAGGGACCCTTGTCTTCTTCCTCCTTTTCTTTTCCCACCCACGCCCTCCCCCGGACTTCACCCTCTGTCATCTGACTGTCTTGTTCATCCACCACACCACTCACCAGGGCCTAGAACTCTGCCTGAAATCTAGTAGGCACTCAGTAAATATTGCCGAATGTGAAATGAGTGAGTGAATGCGAGCTTTGTCTTTATCCCCTGTCACGTGCCACTGGTGCCGGAGACCACAGGGGGGATATGTGCCCCCCCACCCCCAACATCCATCAGAAACCGAGCCCTGTGACAGGGCAGAATGAGAAAGAGGGGGCCCTGGCTTCCCACAGCCCCTGCCAGTGCCAGGCGCAAGCTCACCTTTGTAGTAGAAGAGGCAGCGATCCACCAGGACGAACCAGCGCTTATTCCACTGCTTAACCCCGGAGCTGGCCTGCAGGAGAAGTGGGGAATAGACAGGATAGTCTGTGACCTGGGCCTGGGGAGGTGGGTGTGTGCAGTGGAAAGAGTGCTGCACTCATTATAAGGACATCCTGCCTCTGTTTGCAGCTCTGCGACTAACAAGTGGCAGTAACCCCCAAGAGCCCACAGAGGCAGGGAATGACATTACATTATTGCCTATGACCTTCCACTTCTGTCATTCTGGGCCTCAGTGTCTCCCCCAGGGAAGATAAACGGTGCAGCGATGAGCCAGAAAGAGTGAGCAGAAGGTCCGGCAGGGATAATGGCCAGGTCAACGAGGAGAACTGGACCCCTAGACTTAGAGGAGACATCCCCCTCCCTTCGTAGCAAGAGGGCCCTGCTGACTGAGCCACTGGGTTGCTCTGATAGGGCTGATGACAGCATATTTCAAAGTCATTGCATCTGCCCATCAGGAGACCTGGCTGAATTCCCAAATATAACACTAATTTCTCTGTGAGATTTTGGGAAGATACTCAACCTCTCTGAGCCTTTATTGAATTAGGAGATTTCGCAGAGATATACCAAAATGGAACCTGGAGGGATATAGCAAAATATACATGGGCTGTTATAACTACAGAGGAATTACAGCGCTATGAGGAGAAAGCAGGGATGCGGTGGGCAGAATGGAATAGGAGGCCTCACCTGCTTGAAAAGCCAGCCTGCCTTGGTGACAGGAGCACTGGGGTTCCGCTTCATGGAGTGCGAGCGCTTGCCGAAAGCGATGGCCTTGCGGGGCGTCCGGGTGGCCTAGGGATGCAGAGAGCAGCCAGCTTAACTCTTCCTCTCCTCCTTTCTGCTCCACACGCAAGAGGAGCTGCCCTTGGTGGGAGCTATCCCTCTCCAGGGCCCTGGGGGCCCTCATGTTAAGAGGCCCAGGTGAGAAGCTTGGATCTCTTACTAACTCAAGGGCACGGCCTTTCAATTCTTTGCTCTTTTTCTTATCTCTAAAATGGGGTTCAAAATTATCGGCCTACCTGTCTCACAGCGATGTGTGTTTTTGCTTTTTCTTAAGGAGAAAATAAGACTTTTCATTTCACTCCTGGCCTATCCTTCTCTACTGGCCTTACTCCTTACCTCTTCATAATGCTTTCTCAGACCCATTCAACTTCAAGTAAATTCCTATGTCATCATCTTCTCCAAGCCCAATTCATTCTTTTTTTTTTTTTCTTTTTTATAAATGTATTTATCGTATTTATTTATTTTTGGTTGTGTTGGGTCTTCGTTGCGGTGTGTGGGCTTCTCAGTGCAGTGGCTTCTCCTGTTGTGGAGCACAGGCTCTAGGCGTGCGTCAGTTGTGGCACGTGGGCTCAGTAGTTGTGGCTCACGGGCTCTAGAGCGCAGGCTCAGGAGTTGTGGCGCAGGGACTTAGGTGCTCCGCAGCACGTGGGATCTTCCCGGACCAGGGCTCGAATCCGTGTCCCCTGCATTTGGCAGGCGGATTCTTAACCACTGTGCCACCAGGGAAGCCCCCTATTCATTCTTGAATGTCCAACACACCACAGAGCAGGGAGGATGTATGGGTGTTCTCCTAGCTCCTTATTGCCACTGGGACTTCCCCACATTCTGTTCTGGCAACAATCTCTCTTTCTCGAAGTATCAGTGATCTTTCACTGTTTAGCCCTTCTCACCACTATCAGCTTCTAGCTTCTTTTTTCAGAGTCTAAGGATTTTTTTTTTTTTTTTTTTTGCGGTACGCAGGCCTCTCACTGTTGTGGCCTCTCCCGTTGCAGAGCACAGGCTCCGGATGTGCAGGCTTAGTGGCCATGGCTCACGGGCCAAGCCACCCCGCGGCATGTGGGATCTTCCCGGCCCGGGGCACGAACCCGCGTCCTCTGCATTGGCAGGAGGACTCTCTACCACTGCGCCACCAGGGAAGCCCGAGTCTAAGGATTTTGATATCAGTCATCCTCTCCATTCTAAATCTTGCCATCACTGTGGACAATTTCATTGCTCCACAGTGAGAGGGAGGATGACCCATCCAGTGGCCTAACTTTAAACTACCTTGATGTCCTCAAGTCCAAAATCCTCCACTTCCAGCCCAGCCACTCACTCCCATGGCAACACCTTGGACCTGGCCAGCTCCCAAGCCCCTGTCAGCTCTCATATCCCTGTCTTCTGAGCACAGCATCCCATCCTCCGGGCTGTCTCACTCCATCCCTCAACGACACCAGCTTTTCTACTCCATTGAGATCCCCAACTCCTCAATACTTGCCTTTTTTTCCTGGATCCATGAGCTACCTCCTGGTGTTAGTTGTTTCCCTACAAATACGCCCCCTGGTGGAATAGATCAACCACACTCTCCAACACCAACACCCTATCCAGTGCCTTTCCGCTCGATCTTCTCTGAAACTCTAAACCCCTGATTAATCAAATTATCCACCCTCCCTGCACTCAGCCAGACTATAGTGCTGCTGGAGAACAATCACACCACAGCACAGATGAGGCCACCGCGACCCCTCAGTCCCCGGTGCTCCGCTGCACACCCTCGCCTCTCTCCCGAGCCCAGCGACCTGCCCGCCGCTGCCTTCCCCCGCAGTGGCTTGGATCCGCCCCCCACGGAGAAAATTGAGGTTGTCAGACACGCGCTTCCTCAATTTCACACCCTTTTACCCAGAAAATTACTGCCCTTACCACTCTCCTTGTCTCTTTCCCTTCAATGTCAGAAGAAGAGGCGTTTTCCTCCTTTCCAAGGCTATCGGGCCCAGCCTGCTGTCTCCTCTGAGACTTGCTTCATTGATAACCTCTCAAATCTGTCTTCATTTTTTCCTCCTCCACTGGCTGCTTCTCCTAAGCAAACATGCTCAGCTCTCTTCATCTTAAAGCATCCCTCTGTCTGTCTGTCTCTCTCTCACTGTCTGTCTCTGTCTCTCTCAGTCTTTCTCTCTCCTCCTTCTCACTGTCCCTCACGCACCCACACACACCTGACAGCCCCGTCCACCCTCCACCAGCTGTCCCCGTCAGGTAACACCTTCCCTCCCTTCCCTCTCTTTCTCCTCAGAGATAGGCTGCTGGGAAGAGTCCTGACTTCCTCTCCTCCCTTTACTCCTAAACCTCCTCCACTCCTTTCAGAAATGGTCCCTGCGATGTCAACTCAGGCCACTCAGTCCCTGACATTCTTAAGCACCGATAATGTGAACCTTTCCCGGAACTCTTCTTTTGGTTTCTGGGGCACTATTCCTTACTCTTCAATATTTACATCTGTGGCCAGTCCTTCTCAATCTCCACCTCCACTCTAAGTGTTGACAGACCTCAAACTTACGCTTTTAGTCTCATCATACATTGTGCCTGTGTAATGTCATCCATACCCATTGCCTCAGCTGCCAGCAATATGCCGAAAACTCCCTAATCTATATCTAGATTCATTTGCTAGAATGAATCTAGATATAGATTCATTTGTCCCAGTCCATTTGCTCACTAGTTGTCCAACTAGGATTAAATAAGCGCAGAACCAAACTCATCCTCTTTCTAACCAACTGGTTCTTCCGTAGTTCTCATCTCAGTGACTGGGCCACAATCTACCCAGTGGCCCAAACCAGAACTCTGAACAAGCTCACGCCGTCCCCTCCTCCCTCCATTCCTCCACACCATCATTTACGCAGGGCTGACAAGTCTGTCTTCTTAATGGATCTCAAGCCTGTCCTTTCTTCTCCGATGCCGCTGTTGGTGCCTCACGGGTTGTCATCTCTTCTGCTTAGAATTTCTCACTACCTCTCGTCACTTAGGAGAGAATTCCAGTCCTCAGCACAGCACACAAGGACAGGTCTACGAGATCTGGCTGGGCCACCACCCACTTTCTGCCACTCCACCAGAAAGGCACCACCGCTGGTCATGCCAAACTCCGAGTGGTTCTCTCCCATCTCCCTAGGGCTTTGCTCACCATGGGAGGCGGGGGAACCCCACTCCCCTTGTCCACTACCACATCCCAACTCATCCTTCACGGCCTAGTGCAGGCAACCCTAGTCCCCGAAACCCCCCTGTTCTCCCAGAGTAGTTGTTGCTCCCTCTTCTCAGAAACTTCCCATAGTCTAGAATCTGTCGCACTGCAGCAGAACTGTGGACTTTCTGTCTCCCGTACGAGACTGGGAGCTCTTTGTAGGGAGAAATTTTGTTTTGTTCCTCTCTTTATCACCAGAACCTAGCAAGGTGTCCAGCTGTCAATAAGCACTTAGTAAATACTTGTAGAAGGAAGGAAAGAAGAAACTGGGGTTTATCATAAAGTACCTCCCGAACTGGAAAATGAAATTATTTTCTGTACTTTACTTGTAAAAACCCACATATAATGGCGGAGATCAGCCATCTGAAGAAGTCATCCACCACCCTCAGAATATGTAAATCCTAAAATCTTTCCCTTTTCTCTCAGTCCGTCATCTGTCATAGTTTCACCTGCTCTCTGCAGCCTAAAAGCTGCTCCCTGCCACTTCAGCCATTCCCCTGCCAACCCCTCAGTAATACTCTAGCCTCCTTATCTTTCTGCCACAGCTTCCCAGCAACCCTCAACCTTAGGTCAATGCAACCATCTGCCAGGCCATAGCATTGCTGGAGAAAAACCACACACACCTGTGGATCAGAGCACACAGATTCAGTCTATGACCTCAGATGACCCTTCAGTATTATTAGGCAATATTCCAAATGTTCCTTGTTGACCACTGACCCTTGGGCTTATTCTGAAGCCCCCCACCCCCCAATGCCTCTCTATCAACCCCACTCTTCCCAGCAGAAAACCCTACCTCCTACTTCCCTGCAAAAGTTGAAAACAACAGGTGGGAGCGTCTTGAACTTCCCAGCCCCACCGCCACGTTTCATGTACCTATCTTACACAGCCTCAGGAAGAGGGCCCCTCCCCTATCCAGGCTGACAGCACCTTTGCACCTGACTCCTGTCTCTACACAAACATGACTCATTGGCGATGCCCTTTCTCCTGAAACTACCTACTGGGTCATTCCCCTCATGCCCTTAACACCTTGAAACAAAACAAAATGAACAAAGAAAAAACCTCCCTGCATCTTGCATATCTCCTAGCTGCTACCCTCCACCCCTCATTTCCCTTCACGGTCAAGTTTCTTAAAAAGAATTTTTTTTGAAATATTTCAAACATTTCAGAAAAGTAGGGACTAAATCACCACTGCATGTTGCTTTCTTTCCCTAATAAAACATGACAAATAAAGCTGAAACTCCCTTTGAACCCCCTCCCCAATCTCATGACCTTTTCTTCCTTCCTAGAGGTGACCACTGACCACAAATTAGTATGCCTGTCCATGGTTATATGCTTGTACTGCAAGCTTATCTATAAAAACACTGAATAACTTTTCATGTTTGTACATTTTCCATAAATGATACCATGTTTTTCATATCCTACAACTTGCTTTTTCCTCAGCATTATGTTGTTAAGGTTCATCCTTGTTATACAGCTCGCTCCAGTCCATTTTTAATTTTTGGAGAGTCCTCCATTGTATGACTACACTCCCATTTACTATCTGGTTTCTTTCTTTCTTTCTTTCTTTTTTTTTACGCGCAGGCTCAGCGGCCATGGCTCTCGGGCCCAGCCGCTCCGCGGCATGTGGGATCCTCCCAGACCGCTCCGCGGCACGTGGGATCCTCCCAGACCGGGGCACGAACCCGTGTCCCCTGCATCGGCAAGCGGACTCTCAACCACTGCACCACCAGGAAAGCCCTATCTAGTTTCATAGAAGAGCAGTTTTCTACTCTTCAGTGTCTTGTATCCGCCCTCCCATCTCCTCTTAAGCCCTCTCCAGCTTGTCTTTGTCTTCTGCGCTCCTCACACCACTGAACCGCTCTTATCAGGGTCTCCAATTACCACGATGTTGCTAAACGCCATGGATACTTTTAGCCCTTATCTTACTGGACCTCTCTGCAACATTCTTCTCTGATTACTTCCTCCTGATGGTCTCTTCCTTCCTCCTCCTTTCTGAGCACCCAATTGTCATTCTTCATGAGTTATTCTTCTTTCGCTGTCCCCCTAGATCAGTGGTTCTCAGTGAGGGTGGGGCAATTTTGTCCCACAGGGGGCATTTGACAATGTCTGGAGACATTTTTGGTTGTCACAGGGCGGGGGCTACTGGCATCTAGTGGGTAGAGGCCAGGGCTGCTGCTCCACATGCTACAGAGAAAGAATGGTCCCACACTACAAAGAATTATCCAGCCCCCAATGATAATAGTGCTACGGCTGAGGACCCCTGGTCTAGATGTTGGTCTTCTGTATGGTTCTGGTCTGAGCCCTCTTTCCTCCCCACTCTCCACTTCCTGCATCACGTCACCTGCTCTTTGGAACCTGCAGAAAAAAGTAAGCAGCCTAATACGTTTCCTAGGATTCCTCCCCAGCAGCTTGCGTGGGGGACCGGACTTACCCGGACACTGGGCCGCTCTGGAGGGACCTCGGACACCATGTTGTGGTTGGATAGGTCACTGTTGGCGGTAGTTGGGCGTTTCCCACCTGTTTTATTGGACATGTCCAAGGTCGATCTGATTTCAAGTTGACCAAAAAAGAAGTGGCTAGTGAGACCAAGAGACAATGGGTGCCACCCATCCCTTTTCCCAACCCCGCCATTCACTGTTCCAGCATTCAGCACAAATTAGGTCCCCTCAGTGGTCCCAAGGGGTCCTCTCAGCGGCTCCCGCTGCTTTTCCGAGATTATATGCCAGTAACCCTGGACAGTCTCCTCTTTTTTTCCTGCAAATTTATCTTAAAAACCTAGATCCTAGGACTCTGGAACTCGGACTATGAGAGTCATTTAATAATCTTTTTTTCCTTTCATTTACCGAGCCAACATCAGAGGAATTAGCATTTGGCTCTCGTGGTCATAGCAGATTCCCTCACTGCTCTCCTCAGAGGCCCCTGGTGATTGATATGCCAGCCTCAGACATGTCTCACTCCTTTAGCTCAGCCCGTGGGATGCACTAACCTGGGACCTGCAAGATTCCAGAAAAAGTGGTTGAGGGTATCAAGCCAGATGGGTCTCAGGAGTTTCCAGTCCTCAGAACTGAGGTGAGCGACCCGAAACCTCTCCTGCTCTCCTTTCTGACCCCCACACCCTTCCTCTTCCTAGCTACACAGAGGCAGCGGGATGATGGTGGTTAAGGACGGAAAGGCCAAACAGCAAGTAAGGGGTAAACGTACATTTTCAAGTCAAACTTTTTGTTTTCCTCTGGGACCTGGCCGGTCAGTGGGTGTAGAAATGTGTTCCGTCTTTCATTATGGCTGTGGAGGCAAAAGAGAGAGAGAAGCTGTGGTCAAGACGAAGAAGGCAGAGACACAGGCTAAAGGGTGGACAGGCCCTAGGCAGTAACAGGGATGGCGACCACACAGGAGATCGTTGCTCTGTCCTCCAGTGGGACCGTAAGCCGCAAGACAGAGGGCTGGGCTGTAGAAGGTCATTTGGGGAGGGGAGGGGAGGGGAGGCGACGGGAGGGGGCGGAAGATGTCTTTCTGACAGTGTTAATTACTGACTAGAGATCCCCAGGCTGGAAAGAAACCCCACTTAACCCTTTCAGTGGCCATCCTGGGCATGTATGTGGGGGGCGGGGAGGGGCTCCAATAGTCAAGACTTAGTGTTTGGCTGGTTCCCTCCCAGGGACAACTCCTGCCAGGGTTCCACATAAAAACCGCTCACTCATTATTTGCTAAAAGAATTCTCTTGCAACCTTGGACTCCTTCCTCTCCTGCTCTATCTCTTTCTTCAAATGAAATGAGACATCCAGAAATTCCATCCTTGAGCTTGGGCTGGGCTCCACTCACACCCCAAGTCCAGGGCCTCCCCGTCTAGGGGCTACCTGACTAGCCGACACCTCAGGAGCTGTCCAGCATTGAGGTGAGTGCTGGCTCTCAGTCCGATCTAATTAAGGGATGCTGTGGCCGGGGAGGGTAGTGCGGACAGCCTGCCAGGAAGCAGGGGCGAACATGGGCCAGGGCCGGGGTCTGTGCAGAGGCAGATGGGAGGCTCCCTTGGGAGCTGTGGCCCTTCTGGCTGGCTGGCTTCCACGCTAGCTCCCGGTGGCTCTGCAGGGAGGTAAGGGAGGAAGGGCAGCGGACAGAGCTTAGGGAGGGGCTGGTGCAGAGGGTCTAAGCCATAAATGGCTGCAGTTTGAGACGTATTCTGAAAGCAGAGGGCCACCTGGCAAGAAAGCTGTGGGAGATTCAAGCGTGCAGCCAGCGGGGGGCTGGAACAATTTTAAGGTCCTCTTCACCTACCCCTCTCGGGAGATACTGTGCGAGCCCAGGGCATGCTCAGTCCAGCCCCGGAAGCTGGTGCCCGCACAGAGCCCACCAAGGCTGCACGGCGGCTTGGGGGTCTTAATACCAGGCCACCACGCACCCCCACAGCAAAGGGCCAGCGCTCTGCTTGGCAAGTGGCAGGTTAGCTAGCACCAGGGGAAAACAGTGTGGTCCCTTCAGCTGCACGAGCAAAGTAAAACAACCTTTTGGAGAGCACCCTTCCATCGCCAAGGATGCTTCCCAGCCCTTAAGACGTCTGCTGAAGCTAAAGATCATATCGGAGGGTATTTTTTCAGCTTCCAGACCAGTCATGTTCAGATCGAATCCAAAGACATGTGGGAGACAGAAGCCCAGTGGGCAGTGGCCACAGCCTCTGTGGAAATCTGGTTTTGCAGCCAGGACCCTGAATCTGGCCAGTGTCTCTTCGGCCTGGGTTCTAACTCTAGCACATTGATAACCCGCTCCCTGCTTCTCAAACTCTACTCCTCCCTTCTTCCCAGGTCCAATAAGGATGCTCTCCTCAACTTAACCACAGGGGATCTTTGCAAGGAACAGTAGCCGTTTCCAGTCACCCTCATCCCTGGCTCTGCCTCATCTAGGGGTGGGGGCAGGCAGTCTGTGACAGCTAAGATCCTTGAGGCACAAAGGTCTCTGCTGTTTCCCAGTGGCACAGATGACCTGCCCCCCTGACACCCCTCCACCCATTCCGTCCCCTTCGGCCCATTCTGCTGTACACATTCCCTGTGCTAACTCTGCTGGAACCTTTCCTGCAGGCACTGGTACAGATGGACAGATGGACGGAGAGACAGACACACACAGAGGCACACACACAGTCTGCTGTCAGCTGGTACAAGTCTTTCAGAGGACACCAAATTTCTTCCTGCCCCAGACTCTCCTACCCAGTAACCCCTACAAATGACGTCCTCGCTCCATCCCGGCGCTACCAATTTCAAAACAGCTTCCCCTTCACAAACACTGCAATGCAGCAACCATTGACCTAACTGCTCTCCCTTCTCCAGGTCACACGGGGCAGGCCCCTCACTCTGACGCCCCCGGATCCAGTGACCTGCCCACTCAGCTCTCACTTCACTTGACTCACAGCCCACTGAAGAAATCCCTACCTGACCCGTCGATCAGCTCGAAACTTCAACATCTTTTAGGCAGCTTTGTCCCCTGTTTGGCAGCCTCAGAGGACCCACCAGCCACCCTGCTCGTACCATCCCTCTGAGAAGTCAGTCCTCCGGTCCGGCTCGCCGTGCCGTGGCTGAGCTCCAGGTGCACGTGGCAGCGGCAGGCGCTGCTCTTTCCCCTCCTCCTGGCTCCAGCACCAGGAAGGGGGAGGGCCTCTCCCTGGGTGGTGGTAGGGGTGCCCAGGTGCCCTAGGGGGTCTGCAGCTTCCCAGCATTCAGACAGAACGCTGCCCGGCAGAGTGCCAGAGGCAGAATAAGTGAGCAGGGGATGACATCTTCTCAGTTCAGGTGCCCAAGGAGAAAATGCAAAAACGGAGAGACGGAGTACGCGGAGCAGGTGTACAACTTCCAGGTAGTCTGACCTCACCGAGCTAAGGACGCAGAGTAGCTGGGCGGACGGAGGAGTCTGGGGCTGCATTCCCATCCGCACGGCAGAAACCCATGCCAGCCCAACCTGCAGGAAGACAGCCCTCCCTGCCTCCCTTCGCCCAGAACACAGGCCCTTGGGCTGAAATCCACTTGCTTCACAGAGACCCTTTCGACCCAGTGGGCACAAGGGTTAAATGAGGCTCCAGGTTCACGTGCTGCTGTTGTCGTTGCTGCCGATGCCGGGAAGCCCTCTCTCCTCCCAGCCTGCCCAGCCTTCCGTATGGACAGGAGCATAATGAACACGAAGCTTGTCTGCAGCATCCCCCTACACGCTCCCTTCAGACAGACACAGCCCCAGGTTGCTTGCCCTCCTCTTGGGGTGGCCCAGCAGATGAAGGGCAAGTGAGGCACATGGGCGTGGGTGTCATGGAGCCAGAGCTGGTGGCGAGGACTGGCTTCTCTGCTTGGGTGAAATGGAAGAAAAGCTTCTTCCCAAATCTTATGAGGAAGAGGGTAGCAAATGAGGCTCAGACGGGGTCACCATGTGTTTATTTTTGTAAATCTGCCCAGCTGTAATATAATACATTCCAGCTGGAAACTGTCAGATCTGCTCGGGGCAGGGAGGTTTGCATCACCGTTAGCTACTCTGAGCTCTCCAGAGATCGAAGATGGTCGCATCTCCCCTTTTCCTAATGTCCTCTGTGTCTTAGGGCCCTCCACGCAAGGGGCTTCTGAAGGTCATCTCTTCCAAGCCCCTGCCTCCAGGCAAGCCTGCTCTCCAATCAGTCTCAATAAGTGCCTTGTTTGTTTGTGAAGGGTTCCAGGAAAGGAAGCTCCAGACGCACTGTTATCTTATACTGCCTAGATGTTCTTTTTTGATATCAAATTTCAGTTCCTCTGGCTTTTGATATCATTCCATTTTTATCTTTGGATGACAGAATCCTTTCTGACCGATGTGGTTCCTTTCAGCAGCACCAGGCATTCTGGTGACATCATAGTCTGTTGTTATGGCAATTTTGTGATGTCAACAGACACTGAAAGGGAGGAGCTAATCTAATTTTTTGGATCGAGGACAGAACTCAGTCAGAGAACAAAGCAATCAGTGAATGGAAAAGGACAACATAATTATTTAACCCGTGATGAGTCAAGCTGGGTGGATATAGCTGGGGTCAACAGCTGCTGGCACTCAAGCAACTAATCCTAAATCCAAAGGTCAACATATTCAGCCATCTAGTGGTACTTCTGCAAATGCTTTATCCTGATGACAAGTGGCTTCACTTTCCAGATCCCACCTCTCCCTGTCCCTAATCCAGTTACTGGAGCCCTGCTGTGGTTACGGAGAGCTGGGCCCTCTCCTGATGCCTGCTTGGGGTCTCTGCCTGTGCACAGTAGGTACCCAATAAATATTCGTTGAATGAATAAGTGAATGAATGAATGAACAAAAGAAACTCCATGTGCTCTGATTTAATTTTTAGCCACCTGCATTTGGAGTTTAACATTGTATTACCAAGGGCTTCCCTATCTTTGCTCTCTCTTAAAAGTAATTACTTCCTCTCCATGAGAGCAGCTCTGTTTTTGTCCCCTCACCCCTTCACTTAGCTCCCCTGCCTGGCTCCCCCTTGAATATATAGCTTGGCTTTGATCCATCTTCATTAGGAGGGGAAGAAAATTAAGCTCATCTGCACAGAAGGAGGGGTGGAGGTGCCTCGGGAAATGAGTTTTCTTCCTCTAGAAGGCAAAAATATCCCTTTCCCTTCAATTTGAGCTCAGGGGCCTCCCACAGCCTTCGCTTAACTTGCAAGTTAAATTACTTCTCCCATGCCCACTGAAGATAGCACAGGAGGAGGAAGGAAGGCTCAAGGGTTTCCCCTGCCTGTCGAGAGCTCTGAAATCCTCAGGATTAAGTGAGCGCACAGAATGCCTGGCTGGAGTTTCTTTCCTTTGCCACTAAACGGCACAGATGACAGGTTTTCATTAGGTTAGACACCAGGAAGAACTTACCAGGTATGGAACATTAAAAAAGGGAAACGGGGACAGGTAATCAGTTTTTTTTTTTCCCTCTCCTCTTCCCTTTCTTTTGGGATGTCAAAGGCCTCCATTTCTCAAGAACAAATGGTTATGAATCCATCTCCAAATGGACTCCTTGAATCCCACCCAAGGGAAGGGGGGCATCTCAAGCAATAAAGGAGATTTTGCTATGAAGACAGGAGCAACCCTAAACTCCCGAGATGCCCACTAGGTGTTCCCCTATCCACGGTACCTATGAAGGTGGCCCCAATGGCAGTGCCGTCAGTGAGAAGAGAATTGGCAACACCGGGCTTTCAGTCCAAGGTCCAACATGAGGGTGACTTGACTTCTTTGGCCCTTAGTTTTCTCACATGCAAATGAGGTACTTTCTAATTCTATGAAATAATAACTGGAAACTTTCAAAATGTGAAATATTTTATGCACAAGAGATAATGCCTATGATTATTCTGCTTAAAAACAAATCAAGAGGGACTTCCCTGGCGGCGCAGTCGATAAGACTCCGCACTCCCAATGCAGGGAGGCTGGGTTAGGGAACTAGATCCCACATGCATGCTGCAACTAAGAGTTCACATGCCACAACTAAGGAGCCCATGTGCCGTAACTAAGGAGCCCACCTGCCACAACTGAGGCCTGCCACAACTAAGACCCAGCTCAACCAGATAAATAAATAAATAGATAAATAAATAAATAAGTAAATATTTAAATATTAAAAAAAACAAATCAAGAAATATGCTAGGTACTGGAGCTAGAAAATGAAAAACACACAGTCTCAGGCTTAAGATGGCAGTGGATGGAGCAGGGGCTGGGAATGCGGGGACTGGCATTCCAGAAGTGCCAAAACCAATCAATTGCAAAGAAAAGAGGTAGATCTTCTCCATTTTCCAAGCGTTTGTCCTCCATCTAGTTTGGGCTTTTCTACAGTTCTACAGACACCTGCAGCCTCTAATTGCAGGCGCTAGTGACAGCCTCACTACGAAGGTAACTGTGTACTGATTCATCTCCAAACATTCTCCCCAAGAATCGGTATCTACCTGGAGTGATACCTGGCACCACGCAGTCAAAAGCAGCAAAATCAACCCAGGTCTTCATGACTCTTTGCAGACATGCATGTCCGCACATGTGTGCACACACACGCACCGCACACTCAGGATGGACACCCAGAGGTCCCACCGTGATAAATACTGAATGACTAGAGAGATACATTCAACTCCTTCCACCCTGGGCCCCTCTTGGTTATCTGCAGGACACCAAGCTGCGGCGTCCCCAGAGCTCCTGAGAATCAGCCCCACCAGGCTTTCCCATCCAGACAAGGCTTTGGCTTCTGGCATTATCGCTCATTAGATAGAGGACTGTGAGGCCAGTGGGAAGGAGGGCTGCTATGGCCCGTTCCTCCCACTTCCTTCTCCCCCAGCTAGCAAGTTCCAAGCTCAGACTGTCCACACACCAGGGAGGATTTCTGCAGCCGACAAAGGAGGCGAAGGTGGGGAGACTTTTGACTCCTGCTCTCCACGTCCCCTCTGGATCTCATCATCATTTTCAAGGAGCTTTATGCGTTCTACCTTTCTCTCCCAATGAAAAAACAACTTGGTTTACATTCTCAACCATCCTGATGTGCCTGATTCCTGAGACTCCCACCAACCCCCGTCATTCCTGGGAAAAAGTACACTTCCTAGCCAAGTTCTCCCCACCCAAATCCCTCTGCAGCCACACAAAGGGGACGTCGAAAGGGGTCGGCCCTGGTGGCACCTCTAGGTATTTGCAAGTGGGAAAGGCCCCTCTACCTGACACTGTCTTTTTTCCAGATGCTGCCAACAGATCAAAATACCAGTCCTGCAGGCTCTAGGGACACAGCTGTCAGCCCTGTACTTGCATTTACTCTCTTCTCTCCTCCCTGCCCTCGCCCCAGCCCTCCTCCTGCGCCACAGTCATTTCCAAACTGGCAAGATTAGAGTGTCTTCTCCAAGTAAGCTTGGAACATCCAAAAATGCTGGCTACTGGGCTGAGTGCCTAGGAGATAAGGCCCAGGCTGCTCTCTTTCCTGCTAAACTCTGCCTGTCCTCACAGCCCCTTCCCTGCCCCAAAGGGTCAAAACACCTTTTCCTTCCCTGCTATGACCAATCATGGAACACTGGGGGAATTTCACCTGAGTTTGGCCCCTACCTCAGGTAGAAAGCAGAAAAGCTGGCTCAGTAGCCAAGGGATGGAAATTACAAATCAGGGATCCAGATCCAGGCTTCCTCCCTTCCATCCTAGGTGGAGGTCCTTCTCTAGTCTCTCACTATATAATCGCCTGAGCCTGGACATTCAAGCTTACAACTGCAGGTAAGGGTATGGGGGCCTTGTGTACTCTTTAGTCAGGGCAATGCTTCACTGTGTGTATGTGAGCGTGTGCGTGTGTGTTTATGCGTATGTGTGTGTGTCTGGTGAGGGGGAGAGTACAAATATCGCTCAGGGGAAGTTCATGGGGAATCTTCATGCTGATCTACCCCAACTTGGATGATCTTATCTTCAAACTGACTATTTTACTTTATGGAACTCCACTTGTCTTCTGAAAAATAAAGATAAACAGAGTGGGTATTCGGCATAACCATGCCAGTTACTAAAATGCTGAAGTTCTTCCATATTGGTTGGTAAAGGGCTACTCTTCCAATAAGGAAGAATTTCAGTATTTTAATAACTGGCCCTCCCCTCCTCTATGTGATCCAGAGACACCTTGGGGCCCTCCAGGACTCCAGGCCAGTGTCCTTTCTGGTTGATAAATTACTGAGTGTCATTGCTGGGATGACCATTCCTTAACTATCTGAACACCGACAGCCCTTCCAGGTGTTAAGAACTGTGATTCTGAGCACAGAAGTCATCTCAGGCAGCTCGAGAGGCATTTCCCCCCTCACACGCTGGCCCAACTTGGAAAACTGGGGCAACCCAGCTCCCTGGGGTTCCTCAGGCTCCTTGCCCTTGTGCCTCTGTGCTGTCCCTGCTCAGGGGAAAAGGAAATGAAAGGAGAAACGGGAGCTCTCTACGGCTCCAGCTCCACATTTTCCTTCTCTCATCCTTCCCCTGAGTGGCCCCCAGCTAAGCCAGATAGAAGCAGAGGGAAAAGGGCTCCAGTCCCCTCCCCTCAGCCTCCAAGCTGCTTTCTCCGACAGTCAGCAACTGGAAAGAGGCCCAAGAGGTAACGGGCAGAGCAATAATTAATTACCACCACCACCCCCCCCACACACACACACACACCCGCCGAGCTCTGAGCCAAATCCCAAACCCCTACCCTTCAGAGACTGAGGAAGCCCAGCTGTCTGCTTCTAGGCCTATGGAAGGTCACTCGAGCCATCCTTCCTCATTCCTAGCTCAGCAGATTTGGTCCTGGTGTCCCACAGACAGCAGTCACCCCACCCACCCCCAGGGAACGAATTGTACAAAGTGAGTGTTTGGAGGGTAATGCAGCTGGGCTGGTGCCCCTCCTTCCACACCCTCAAAAGCTACAAATGCCTTCTTGGTTCCCAATCCAGCAATCTGTGGGCGTCAAGCTCTTCCATGGCTCAGTTTCCTCGTTTTAGGAATGAAACACTAGTAATAAGTGGTGACCTGTTTAGAAGACAACACAAATTTCCTACCAGACTAGACAGCAGAGGAAGAAAGATGATGATGCTCTGAAGGGGTAAACACAGGGAAACCATTAAACTCATGTGGTCTCTGGTCCTTGCACTGGGAAGAAGGCAAGGCCCATTCCAGAGTCAGGGGAGCCAAGAGTCACTGCCCCAGCTATAGTGACAAGAGAGACAAGACAACGTTCCCGTCTCCTTGGTTGTCCCCAGGCCCTGCTACTTCTCCAACCTAAGCTCCTCATCTCCGGGAGAGAAGAGAGCCTTGTGATTCAGGGGGGAGACTACAGCTCCACAAGGCCCACTGCAAGAACACAGGGGTGAAAGTCACACACCCTCTTGCTGCTAACCCCCACGGGCTACAGGTCTGGGCACTGTGTGCGATGTAGGGTGGGAGGTACCCAAAAATGTTAGTCTGACCACACCTGCCTGGGTGCAGAGGTGTGGAGGGACAGCCACACACAAACTGCTTACAACCTGGACCTTCTTTGTCACTGTGCCTGGCCGGCACCTCACACCCAGACACTGAATGGCTGTCTGGTGGGATGGCTTAGAGGCAGGCCAGTGGTCTGACCACAGTGGGAGGAGGGAACATGTGCTGTTCTGCTCTGGGATGTTGAATTGCTAGTGCGAGGCAGGAGAGCTCAGCCTTGAATCCTCTCACAAGGGAATCCAGTGGGTGGGTTCCATCTGCTCCATGGCCCCTCCTCTCCCCTCTCACTTCCTACTGGCCAGCCAGACTCTGATAAGAGTCTACTGAGCAGAGGCTTTGTCTGGGGAAGAAGAGAGCAATAAATCAATGGGAGCAGGAAGGCAGGAGCCTCGGCGACTGCTTTGGGAGAAGGAGGCCCCCACCTCGGAGGGCTGTATGGGGTGTGGATGCAAAGGCAGGTGGGATGGCAGCAAAGCTCTAGTGTGAGCACTGCTTCTCACCTGCCCCCTGGGAGGGCTCAGCTTCTTGTCTCTCCTAGATTGGGAGTAACGGGTGAGCAGGGATGCAGATGGATTGTGGGAAATTTTGAACGCCTCCTTCTGTAGGGAGTGAGGAATCTGGAACTTCCCATGTACTCAGGGAGCTTGCTAAGGGCTCAAAGGGCAGAGGAATCTCCCCGGATTGCTGTCTGCTGTAGAAAAGATCCAAAAGGAGCTTGGGGACAAGGGCCACCAGTGGAACCAGCCAGGAAATGACTGTGTCTGGAGAGAGACGTTGTTGTCTCCACCTCTGTGTGCTGAGAAAAATCATTGTGAGCTCCCCTGACATCCCAGAGAGGGAAAGTGAGACCTGGAAGGGAAAGGACTTGGAGAACTTTTGAAGAGAGCTGTAACATGAAAACAAAGAATGGCTGGCACATGGCTGTGGCTGAGCAGTAGTGACTGCTTTACTTTTCTGGGCCTCAGTTTCCCCATCTGTAACATGGAATGATACCACATTGCTGGGAGGATTAAGCAAGATCACATATTTAAAGCACCTAGGAGAATGCTTGGCACATAACAGTTGCTCAGTCAGTGGCTGATGTTATAATCATTTATAAGATAAAGGAGTGAAATGAAACAAGGAGCACTATTCCATCCAATTTAGTAGCTGCTAGTCATATGTGGCTATTTACATTTTCATTAATTAAAACTAAGTAAAATTAAAATTTCAGTTTCTCCGTCACGCTAGCCACAGCTCAAGAGCCACCATGCCTAGAGGCCACCTAACTGGACAGGACAGCTGTAGCATGTTCCACCATTGTGGAGTATTCTATCGGATAGCACTGGGCTAGATGTTCCCTAAGCCACCTTCCAGTTCTAATCTTTTTGGACTCTATAAAACACGTAACTCCAAACCAGTCTGTCCTTCCTCCAGCTGATATGTGTTCAGTGTCCTCAGGAAATGCAAGTTCTCTTACAGTCCTCAGCTAAAGCAAAAAAAAAAAAAAAAAAAAAAAGGAAATCTGCTACCAACAACAATAAAAAAGTTAAAAACCTAAAATCAAATGATACATTCCAAAGACCAATCAAAATTAATTTGGATAATACATCATTTTAAAATATATGCATTGGGCTTCCCTGGTGGCGCAGTGGTTGGGAGTCCGCCTGCCGATGCAGGGGACGCAGGTTCGTGCCCCGGTCCGGGAAGATCCCACATGCCGCGGAGCAGCTGGGCCCGTGAGCCATGGCCGCTGAGCCTGCGCGTCTGGAGCCCGTGCTCCACAACGGGAGAGGCCACAGCAGAGAGAGGCCCGCGTACCGCAAAAAAAAAATAAATAAGTAAATAAAAAATAAATAAAACATATGCATTAAGACTCCCCTCCAGGGCTTGAAAATATTGTTACTACTAACAGCCCTACTGGGGGCAGGCCCTGGGGGAGGCAACTGGGAAAGGTTACAAAGAGGATCACGGAGGTTGGAAAAGGTGAAAGAACAAGGAATTGTCCCTCCTTCCTGCCTCATTTTCCTTCTTGGATTGGCCAACTTCTGGTGAGGCTGGAGGGAGGAAGAGCAGACAGGTCGGCTGCATGGTCTGCAGGGTCCTGCGGTCCACAGTGGGAGGAGCCAGCACAGAGGGGAAGAGAGGGAAGAGGACTGCCACCGAGGACAGCAGGCTCAGGAGTCTTCCTTCCCTTGCACTTCCCCTGTCCCCACCCCGGCCCCCACCCAGCCTGGAGCCTGTGGTAATCATAGGGATACAATCTGTTCCTAAACAAATAGCACATGAGGCTGGTGCCAGAGTGTGTCCATTGATAACCGTGGCTTAGAGAAGGGAGGGGAGACGATCTCAGAGGAATGGAAGAGGCACTCCCAGACCTAGACCCTGCCTGGAGCCCAGGTAATGGAAAGAAGAACTTGGGAAGAAATGGAAAGAAGAACTTGGGAAGAAAAGGAAAGTGGGGGGAGGGGACCAGGTAAGGGACACTGCTGGCCCCTCCCCTGTCCCCATGCCATGCAGTAGCCTTGAAGGAAGACTAGGCAGGGTTGCTAAGACAAGAAGAAACAGACGCTTTGGGAGGAGGGTAGAGGGGAAGAAAGGAAAAGGGATGCTGTACCGGTCCCGGTCAGGACAGAAGCCAGTCTTGGTAAGTGACACCTGAGTAACAGGTGAGTCTGCCTATGCCTGTTGGAGCATATGAACACCATCCTGCTGCTGCCCCTTGTGGCTGGCCTGGGAATAGCTCTGGCTATATGCTTGGCAGGGCCCAGAGCAAAATAAAAACGCAGGGCTCCCTGCTCAAAACGTAAGAAGTTCAGGATGGTGACAGAAGGACATTAAACCAAACCCTTCTGAGGACACAGGGCAACTGCGCAGGTTGTATGCCCACGAAGCCCTGCCTGCCTGCGAATACCAATTCCTCTGGGCTGCTTCTCCTGGGAGCGTGAGGACAGAGGGTGGCTAGTCTTGCGTGTGGCTAACTCTTAGTACGAGGCAGAACACGGAAAGTGGCCGGCTCCTCTCCCAGTCCCGACTTCCCCCTCTTTGTTGGCTCACATGCCCAGAAGCTTGGCATCTTTTGCTCCTGTCCCACTGGGTCTGGTGGCTGGCACCTCCCCCTTATTGTGGCTGGTTTCTGTCTGCCTGTGGGCAGCTTAGCCGCAGGAAGCACCACAGCTGAAAGCCACGGGGGTTGGGTTTGCCTTATCTCTCAAGACTGGCACGGGGAGCACGCTGTTCCTACCCAACAGACCCCTCCAGGGCTGCCTACCATTACCATTATGTCATGGAACCTTTTTCCTCCCAAGAAAGAGGCAAGGGGGACAAAAGGGTTCCTGGCTAAGAGGAGGTAAAGTCAACAGTTCTGCTTTGGAGACAAATCAGTCTTTCATTTTTTTGTGCACGCATGAGTACACACACACACACACACACACACACACACACACACACACACAGAATCAGCTGAGAAAATTCCGTCTTAGCACCTCCTCCAACGAAGCCAAGAAACTCTTGTCCACATTCCCTGCACAAGTCTGACTTGTCATGAGGAGGTGCCTGGGTCAAAGAGGCCTAATATTTGGAGGGAATGAGGGTCCTGAATGGGCAGCTGGGGGCAAGGGGACAAGAGACATCTAAACCCAAAAGACTGGTTCTCTCTCTTCCTGGATTTGTTTTGCTCCCAAATGACAAACTTTGTCTTCTAACACGTTGAGTCCCCGCCAACTCTCTGCTCCACCCCCACCCCTTGCATCCTGCCTCCCACCTCTCCACACCTGACTTGAAGTAAAAAGAATAAAAGGCAAAAGGCACAGCTATGCCCGTCTCCTTTGGCTGTGCCCTCCCCGCCTTCCTTCTGGGCTGGTCCCAGCAAACGGCTGTGAAGGGGCGGATGGTGCTTCTGCCCAGAGCTCCTGAGCCCCTCTCCGGAGACAATGGCTCAGGGAGAGGGGGAGAGCAGGGCTCCAGCTTTGTGTGCAAGGTGGCCACACCAAACCATTGTCTCTGCATCAGGACAGACAATGATGTGTATTTCCGGCTTCTGTGCCAAGTAGTTCACACCCCCTAGACTAAGACAACCCTAAAGATTTCCTTCTAATAAATAGGAATGATACCGAAATCTGGCCCCAAGCTGAGAATTTGTATCCGGTTGTAACAAAAGCCCACTCTAGCTGATGGAATGGGAATATTGGTGCTCTCTTACCTGCTCCAGAGCCACCCAGACGAATATACAGCAGACAGATAACCACTCACTCACCGGCTCTTCTCTGGGGTCCCCTCTGCTCTCGCCCTGACTCCTTTCACACTCAGGAACAGGGAAAAGGTTCTCCTTTAACACTCACCAGGTCCCTGGTGGGTAGCAATCATTAACAGCCACACATGCTGACTGGCCTTAACCCCTTCAGTGCCGGTCGCCTCCAGTTGGCTGATGGACAGCCCTGTCCCCTCTTCCCAGCTCTGAGAAAGTGGCAAGTCCCACCTTGATGCCATCCACCTGAGTAATGCTGCTGCCTCCCATGTGGAAAGCAGGAGCCCTCTAGTCCCACCCAGGCTGCCCCGCCTGATTGGCGCACGCTGGCAACCTGAGGTGCTGGGCTCTGGCATGATGCCCAATTGGATGAGCCCACATTATGAAATATTTGCCTAGCAGGCCAATAGAGGAGCCAGGATCGGGGGGAGGGGATGATATTTTTATTTGTTCCTGGAGGAGGGAGAACAGACAAAGGTAGTCAGAGCATCCCGAGCCCTGGGCCAGGAAACAGTGGGAAGGTGGTCTTCAGGTCAATGTATGTGCCTCTAGCCTCTCTGTCTAGGTACAGGGCACAATCCTGGAAGGTTCCTAAGCAATTTTAGCTCCTGGCTGTTTAGCTACAGCGTTTCTTTGCCTTAATAATTCCCTGACTCACCCAGGAGCTTGGAGCTAGGAACTGTAATAGAAACGAAGATGGAAAATAACTTGACAGGCAAAGGATTGCTCGTAACTGCACAAACTGTGTGTCACAGGTGGTCTTTTTTATATTTCAAAGCTGCAGGAATAATTTTGCATCTTTGGAGGATGCAGAAGAAAGGTGAGCAGGAATGAGTAGAGTCAAATCACCTCTTTATCCCTTTAAAAATAGGCAACTGATTTGGGGAAATCTAAATCCAGCATAGAAGTATGTAGCTACATGTAGGACACATGCAAATCTATGCAGATATGTGCAAATGAGCAGCTCCATACTTTTCAGAGTAATTCCTTGCCAGGATTCTTCTAGTTTGAGCAAGAAGTCAGGTAGTCTCCAAATCCAATAACAAAGCATCTCACGACAGCATAAGGATATCAGCAGAGGGAGCATATAGAGGTTTATAAACATATTTATGGAAAATTTACTGCATAGAAAGCCTTGAAATACAGTCTAGTAGTGTTTTTAAACCATGATCATAAACATGATAGGCTATACAGGAGAATGCAAGCGCCCTCTTTCTCCACAACCACAGTTAATACCCCCTTCTCCTTTCAGGCCCCAGTGGGTGGTCAGGCTGCTCCACTTTGTGCCAGTCTGAGTCTAGTAGCTGCACCTCCTCTCATCGCCCCTGGTTCCTGTTTGTCAGTAGTCCAGTCACTGTGGCTCAAGACCCTGGCTTAAACCTGCCAGGGGGCCTTATCTTATCTCCTGGGCTGCCTTCCCAGCGGCCTGATGGCTGGTTGGCCCTGGTCTCTTAAAGGGGCTGCATGCATTCCCACCTGCTCCACTCACCCTCGAGAATACCCCAGAAATCTAGGACTGCACTGCCTGTGGAGGGTCAGGTTCACCATACCACTCCCTCCTCTCACATCTGGCTGCAGGGCTGCTACATATGATTTATTAACTTAAAATGGGAAAAGACGCTGATGTTTTCACATGCTTTTAAATGCTTATCATATCATGTAAAAGCCCTGCATCTCAGTATGTACAGGTTCCTGCTCTGTAAAATTGAGTTTTAAAGGGGGAGAGGGGCTCAGGAAAAAAAGTCAATATAGAAAAATCAGTTGTATCTCTATATAGTGGCAGCAAACAATGAAAAATTGAACTTTTAAAAAGACTACTTATAATAGGGTAAAAAATATGAAATATTTAGGAATAAATTTGACAACAGATGCGCAAGACCTATATACTGAAAACTGTAAAACACTAGCGAGAGAAATTAAGTAAAATCTAAATAAAAGGAGAAATACACTGTATGGAAAAGGAGATTGTTAAAATATCAATTCTCCACTTATTTTCCTATAGAGTCAATACAATCTCAATAGGTTCTTTGTAAAAATTGACTAAGTGATTCTGAAATTCATATGGAAATGAAAAGGACCTATAGTACTCCCAAAAACTTTCAAAAAAGAGAATAAGGTTAGAAGAATAAAGTTAGAAGTCTTAGATTACCTGACTTCAAGATTATAAATCTACAGTAGTCAAGACAATGTGGTATCAGCATAAAGATACATGTACAGATAAATGTAACAGAATAGAGAGTCCAGGAATTGACCAGTTGACCATGCATATATGGTCAGCTGGTTTTCCACAGAGGTATAAAGGCAATTCAATGTGGGAATGAGAGCCTTTTCAGTACATGGTGCTGGAAAACTAGAGGTCCATATACCAAAACCAAAAACAAAACCCCTTGACCCTACCATTAAAAATGAACTCAAAATGGACTAAGGCCTAAAATGTAAGCGCTTAAACTATAAGATTTCTAGAAGAAAACACAGGAGAAAATCTTAGTGATTCTTGGTTTGGCAAATTTCTTAAATACGACACAAAACGCACCAACTTTAAACAAAATATCAAGAAATCAAACTTCAGGGACTTCCCTGGTGGTGCAGTGGTTGGGAATCTTCCTGCCAATGCAGGGGACACAGGTTCAAGCCCTGGTCTGGGAAGCTCCCACATGCCGTGGAGCAACTAAGACAGTGCGCCACAACTACTGAGCTGGCTCTCTAGAGCCCATGAGCCACAACTACTGAAGCCCATGCACCTAGAGCCCATGCTCCGCAACAAGAGAAGCCACCACAATGAGAAGCCTGTGCACCGCAACGAAGAGTAACCCCTGCTCACCGCAACTAGAGAAAGCCCACGCACAGCAATGAAGACCCAACACAGCCAAAAAGAAAAAGAAATCGAACTTCATTGAAATAAAAAACTTTACTTTTCAAAGGATGCTGTTACAAAAATAAAAAGGTAAGCCATAAACTGGAGAAAATATTTGCAAAACGTGACATAAAACTTTCATCTAGAATATATAAAAAACTCTTACAACTAAATATTAAGACAGTAAACACAATAATAGAAAAAAGGTGGGCAAAAGATTTAAACCGACACTCGACCAAAGAGGATACACTATGTCAAATAAAGCACATGAAAACATGTTCAACATCACTAGTCATTAGGGAAATGCAAATTGAATCCATAATAACACTACACACAGCCACCAGAACTGCTAAAATTAGGACTAATCATACCAAATGTTGACAAAAATGTAAATGACCGGGAAGTCATACCCCGCTGATGAGACATTTTAAATGGTACGTCCACTTTGCTTAACTTTTTAACTGCCAAACTTTTCCATACAGTTGAACATACAACCCATTGATTCCTAGGGATTTACCTAAAAGAAACGTAAGCATACGTCCACACAAAGACTTGAGCAAAAATATTCATAGCAGCTCATTTGTAAGAGCCCCAAACTGCAAAAAACTCAAATGTCCATGAATAGGTGAACACAATATGTGTTACATCCATATGACTCAGCGATAAAAAGAAATGAATTACTGATATACATAACAACATGGATGCATCTCAAAATAATTGTGCTGGATGAAAGAAGCCAGACCCCTTCCCCCCAAATAAAAAGTGTGTACCGTATGATTCCATTATACAAAACCCTTACAAACGTAAAACGAATTTATAGTGGCAGAAAGCAGATCGGAAGTTGCGTGGACATAGGGTAGAGAGAGGGATTTCAAAAAGGCGGGAAGAAACTTTGGGGAGTGATGGATATATGTGCATTATCTTAATTGTAGTTACGGTTTCAAAAACTGCATCAAATGTTACCCTTTAAATAGTTTATCATAAATCAATTAGACCTCTATAAAGCTATAAAAAAGAAAAGTCTTCAGTTGAGCATCAAAAAAAAAAACAAACCCAGCACCTACTCCTGGACCTCACCCATTATGGTTTTTTTTTTTGGCGGTACGCGGACCTCTCACTGTCGTGGCCTCTCCCATTGCGGAGCACAGGCTCCGGACGCGCAGGCTCGGCGGCCATGGCTCACGGGCCCAGCCGCTCTGCGGCATGTGGGATCCTCCCGGACCGGGGCACGAACCCCTGTCCCCTGCATCGGCAGGCGGACTCTCAACCACTGCACCACCAGGGAAGCCCCCATTATGTTTTATACTGTGATAAATGTGGGCAAGTGAAGGCGGGGTGGGCAGGGATTCCAGCTTTTCCTAGTGACCCACTTTAGTCTGCTGGTTAAAGACAGGGATGGACATGGCTTTGAATCAGCCTGGACTCCTCTCCTGGATTTAGGTCAAATAATGTGGCAGACCTGAATGTGGCCTTTATAAAAATAAAGAATTATTTGTTTTATGACAGAAGGGAAAATATCAGGTAAAACCCTGTACAGTTCACAAAGCCCTCTCATCACTATCTCACTTGATTCTTTTATGGTCTTGTAAGCAGAAAAATATTAACACTCTCATTTTACAAAACAAACAAACAAACAAACAAACAAAACTGAGGCTCAAAGAGGTAAAGGGTCTTGACTAAGATAACCCACCTCCTACATGGGAGGCAAGGCTAAGCCCAGAGTCTCTTAACCTCAGTCTGGAGCTCTTTCCTGTTAACACGCGGTCTGCCCGCAGCCTGGCTGACACCCCCGCCTGTCCCTCAGCTCTGGCTCCGCTCCCAGAGCTGTGGAACATGAACCAGCATTGTGGTGCTCACCCCACACCGGGTGGATGCTTTTCTACAGCACAAGTGACAGACCCAGAAGGGGTCCCAGGATGGATGAAAACAGGGGCAGATCTAGGGTCAGAACAGGCTCAACTAAGGAGAACCGTGCAGTGTTAAGACAGGGGAGACTGGGAGGGATGAGGGTATCTAAGGATCTAATCAGATCACACATCTAATGAGAAAAGAGGGGGGAAAAGCCAACCAAACACCACTCCCAAGGCAGGAAGTCTGGTGGGTGTGGAAGCAGCTGGAAGCTGTTAGAGGGCTCCAGGCCTCTGCACCCCTCCTCTCCCTCCTCTTCTGTCCCCCACCCTCCCTCCTCCTCCACTCTGGCCAGGGCCAGGGCTGGCTGGGAGCCCCACCCCTCTCTCTCCCTAGTTCTGAGGACAGGATGACAGGAGGGAGGAAACCCACTCTGCAGGGCATGGGGGCACAAAATGTAAGAGGCATCTAAAAATTCAATGATCGAGATTGATAATATTTTAATGTAATATTTTTTGGAATAAAAATTAGTGTAAAAAATCCATGATGAATGAAATATCATTTTAAATAAAGACCAGATCAGTATTACTCAATTTCCCTTTCGCCTGAGGCTCCAACATTGCTGGGAATGGAATGACACTGTTACTTATCCTGTTGTTATTGAAAATGTTGATATTTTTGTTCTTTATGAAATTTTTGCACTGATTTTGATTTTTGAAAATATCGCATTAAATGTTATTTATCTTGATTACTGAGGTTTTTGGCATCCTCTTAAATTGTGTGCCTAAGGAGAGTGCCTCAGTCACCTCACCCTAGTCAGCCCTGCTCAGGGATGAGACTGGGGGGGCTGGGAGGGAAATGGGGAGACTGGACAAGGCCCAGAAAGGGCCAGAGAGAGGGCCTGCACTCTTCAAAAACCTCAGTGCATGAGAAACAAAGAAAGGCTGAGGAATTACTCCAGATTAAAGAGGAGTAGAGACATACTCCTGGATTAGATTCCAATGACATTACTAGGGCAACTGGTGATTGTCTATTAGATAATAGTATTGTTTCAATGTTAAGTTTCCTGAATTTGTTGATTGTACTGTGTTTATGCAAGAGAATATCCTTGTTTTTAAAAGGAAGAAAAGATAATGAAGCAATAAGGGTCAGAGGATGACAGCTGCCCGAGAGCTACATGAAGCCAAACGCCCCTCTCTCTCCAGCCTGTCTTTCCTCCAATTCCAGGCAGTCCCAAGAGGGACCAATGGTGATGGCAGGAAGTCTTGTCCAGAAGACCAGTTATTGGAGGGCTGGTTGGACATTTTCTTCCCGAAACAAGAATTAACCTTGACAACTGGCACAGAAAAGAAAGGAAATTAACACCTACCCAAGGCATGACACTAGCACATTCTCTGCTGAACCTCCCGAGATAGGTACTGCTGTCCTGTACCTATGGAGGAGGAACCTGAGAGGTCAGGTAAGCAGCCCAAGGCTACAGGGTTCGGAAGTGGGAAAGCTGGGATTAGAGCCCAGGACACAGCCCAAAGCCAGGTCTTTTCCCACTTCAAGTTTGTTGTGCAACTTGAAATTCCCTTCTCGTGCATCATCCTACAAACTAATCCTTTAGTTTAGTTTTGCTGAGTTGAATCTGCATTGGCTCTGGAGTCAGACTGTCCCAGTTCCAATTCTGACTCCACCGGTTACTTACCTAAGGGGCTTTGACTGAGTGACTTAACCTCTCTGTGCTTTCATTCCCCCATCTGTAAACAGGGATAATATAAACTCCTACCTCAAGGGTCTGTCATAGGATTAAATGAGATTATACAAGCAGAGAATTCAAGAGAGATCCTGGCACCTAGTAATGTTCAGTAAATGCCAGTAATTATTATTAACGGTCGGCCTCTGTCTCGAATCATTCATTCACTCATGGGAACCAATGGCCTAATTTTCGACTACAAAACCCCTTAGCACTTTGACGCGTGAAGATGAATGCTTAATAATTGCTCCTAAAGAAGTTATCCATCAAGATGGCACTTTAGATATCCCTCAATCTAGTTTGTAATGCCTTTAAGCCACCACCCACCCCAGATCACTTGTGATCATCTGAGGCCTACCCCTTACCCTTAGGAGACAGAATAATCAACACCTAAGAATCTCAAAGAGGAGGGAGGTCTGCCCTATGATACTCTGAACTAGGAGGGAGATTTTGTTTTTCTGTCATGTCACACCGGGAAGTTAAAAAGCAAGTCAGTTCTAGGGACTACATCACTGGGCTGAAGGAGTTGTCTGGGAAGACCCAAGTTCTAGTGCGTGTACTCTACCCATCCAGCTGTATAATGTGGGCAAGTGCTTGCCCCTTGGGGCCCACTGGGCCTGAGCAGGGAATTACCTTGCCCATAGAGTGAATGAGAGGACAAAAGAGGCTACCAAGTCCTGAGCACTTCAGGTCCCTTGAGAACGCTCCCCTGGAGCTCTCTCCCTATTTTACAGTTTGGGACCAGCTGAGGAGGACCCACAGCATGAGAAGGAAAACAAACCAACCGATTATGCATCTAGGGAGCCGAAGAGGGGCAGACCAAGGGCAAGGTGCCCAAAGGTTAAGCAGCGGTCAGATTTAGCCAAGATGGTCCTTCTGTGACAAAGGCAGAGCTGGACCAGGGCAATTTTCTAACTATAAACAGAAACTCAAGAAGCCCCAGGCCACACACAGGCATGTGTGAGGATGAGGGTAAAGCACGGAGGACACCGGGTATCGTATGTAGAGGAAAGGGCTTGTGAAGTGGCAGCAAGGGAAGGAAGGAGGGTGAGTGAATGTGGGTGTGTGAGGATGCAGGGGCAGAGCCAGGTCTGTGGGGCCTGAAGCTTACACAATTTGGGCAGTCCTTATGAAGAAAAAGACTACAAGTACAAGTTAGAGGTAGCCTTGGAAGGGGCTGGTGCGAGCGGGAGGCTGAAGCTAAGCTGCATCGCTTCCCAGTAAACTCGCCCCCATGTCTGTCCGTCCGTACCTCTGAACGCAGGCACAGCTCACACACCTGTGTTTGTCTGAGTCTCCCAGCCCCTGCCTTGGCACTGTTTCTCTTTCCCATCTCACAGTGCTTTGCCTGACCTGATTTTTTTTTTCATGGCAGAGAGCACGAAATAGAGCCCCCATACCCTGGAATTAAATTTCTCCCCACCTCAGTGCAATGGGTATTTGGATTTTGTGCCACTCCCCAAACCCCCTTCCAAAGCACTGCACCATCAGCATCGCCACCGGGGCCACATCTCTCCCCACCCCGCATACTTTGCTATGGGTAGCCCCACCTTCCCCACAGGGCCCCTCCAAGCTGCCAAGAGGGGTAAAACCGCAGCTCCCCCGGCCGCCTGGCCCCTGCATTCCAGCCCTGCGCCCAGAGTTTGACCTTCTCTGCGGCTGCTGCAGATGTGTTCTGTGTTCCAGAAATAGCTCAGCTCCTGGGTCCCTGCAGGCCCTCCCTTTCCTCCGCCCAGAGACACTCCCACCTCACAGGCTCCAGGGGAGTCAGGCAAGAGCAGAGGGAAGGGCTCAGTTCTCCACTGCCCTCCCACCCCTCCTGGAGCAGAGCCGAGTGGGGCCTGCCCTTCTGGCCCTGTCTGCATTACAGTGGATGGAAGTGAGAGTTTAGGCAGAGGAAGGCATGAAGGAGGGACAGCTCCATGAAAGGCTTAGACAACTTGACCCCTCGATGTGTTTCTCTTCTCTGGAGTTCATTTGGATGAAGGGCAGCAGCCAGCCAGAAATGGTTCCAAATCCCATGTACCCTGGCCCAAATCCCTGTCTTCTCACGCAAGGGGATGATTTCATAGTCACTGATTCGATCCTAACCTAAACAAGATGGCGGGCATTGGTCCTCCTCACAAGTCCAAGATGGAATTGGGGACAGTGGACTCAATAACATTATGAAAGACTGAATTTAGAAACAGTGACGAGCTTTTAGGCCTGAGGCTTTTAGATCTTGACTCCCTAGTGTCTGATGGAACGATAAAATCTTTCCTGAAGGACTTTACTAAAAGGCTAGAGTGTTAACTCTGGGTAGGCTGGGGGCCTGAACGGCCTTCAAGATTCAGGTTCCACGCCTTTTCCACCCATGGGGAGCGGCAAGGACTCCGCAGACATGCCCTGGCTCCTTCAGTCACACTGCCGTGCTACCTACTAGGCCTTGCTGGCCCCCATAGCCAGGCGGGAAAAGAGCTGAACAAAAGAGGCCAGGGGTGTGTAAACTCTCCAAGCCAAACTCCTCTAGGCTTGGAGGTCCAGGAAAGGCTAATGGTGATAGAAAGTACCCATCCCTTTCTAGAAACTGCCCCTCCACCTTGATACCCACGTAGTTACGGTGGTAACAGCCATGCTGCTAAAACCTGACACTACTCTCTTGGTTATAGGTAGCCACCTGACCCCAGCTCAGCCAAAACACCTTTCCAGGGATGGGAATTGGGATTGAGAGAAAAAAAAAGAGATCATTCCTTCTCCAGGTAACAGGTACACGAGGGAGCTGCTGGAAGCCATCTTTTCCACCCTGTAGGCTGACCACGGAGCCGGAACGGCTCTGCAGGGAGAAGAAACTGAAGCCAGCACACGGAGAGGAGCAAAGGGCAAGACCATACTTGCGGCATTTAGCTTCTTGGTCTAGCTTGTTCCTGGGGTTCAGCCGTTTCTCTGGCCCTTACAATAAAATCCCCTTTGGGGCTTTGAGCAGTGCCAGTAACGTACTCAAAAGTCCTAACTAATACCAGGAAGAAGAACAAGATGACTTCTGGAGGACCCAACGTCTCAACTCTGCAGATGTGGCTGCCACGAGGAAGAAAAGGAAGGTGAAAGGAAGAGGAAGGAAGAGGACCAGGGAGTTTGCGCAAGGGCAGCAGAAAACGGTGCTGGAAGACCTTGACTGGCCTAGAAGTCAGGCTGTCTGAGAGGACAGGGTGGAGGTAAGAGTCAGAGAAAGCAGATAAGTTTGCTACTACCCGGTTTAGAAACGCTCCCAGGATGTCTAGGGGGAGTGAGCAACAGAAGTGGGGGCCATATGGGTGAACTAAGATCCCTAACGAAGGTGGCAGACCAGCCCTGCTGATGGATGGGCCAGGGCGCTCGGAGCCCACAGGCTAACACAGCTTTGAGACACGTTCCTGGAGGACATCCGTTATTTGGGGGAGAAGAAAATCTTGTATCCTCTCTCCGGCACTTTCCAAAGCAAATGAGGGTCCTTTGCCACCTCAGAGGCTCACAGTTCTCTCGGACCAAGGGTTCTGATCTGCCCCTCAGGTCTTCTTTAGAAAAACCTACTTTCCAGGCAGCAACTCCATGAGCTAATGGTCCCTTTAAGAAAATCTTCCCCCACTCTGTTCTCTAGTTGTCTGGAGCGGATGTTCCTTGTTCCTATGGCAACGAACCTACCACCCTTCCTAATGGGTAGAAGGACACACACAGCACAGACCACTCCCCAACCAGAGTGGCTGGCCCGAGTGCTGCTTTGAGTTCACCGACAGCAGGACAGCACAGGACACTGTGGACTCCTGTGTGCCTGCATAGTAAGAGTTCAAACCTTAGCTGACCTACAGAGGACCCAGAAATGGCAGCCACCATCTGACAGCATTTAGAAGGTAGGGGGAGGGGGTTACCTATGTCACTGCCCAGACAACCGACCAACGTCCATCTTTCCGATAAAGTGTTAAAAAGCATGTGCTGTATCTTCAACACATTGAATTAGCTCTTCCTTTGACCTTTTTTTACATCACTAATGAAGACCAGTGAGACACCTCCCCCCCACCCCCCCCCCCCCCACAGCTGAATTCTCCTTATTTCGAGCTGCACACCACCCTCACCCTCATCTGGAGTTTGTGACCCTCCCAGACAGTCCTTCTCTCAAGATGGGTCCCTACTCAAGGCGAGCCTTCTACAGCAGGTGGTGGGTGGGGAAGCAGGGAGCACTGTGCGTTCCGTCGGTTCTGCACGGGGTTGCTTCCACTGCGGGTGATGCTTCTCTCACTAAATCCAACTTGACCCCATTTGTTCTTGGCTCTCACAGCCCCCACGGAGCCAGCTGGATTCTTCTTGTAAGCCACAAAGTTGACTGAACTTTAGCTTCCTCTCTTCTGAGACTTTAAGCTTACTGGGATCCCAGAAGTCAAGGTATGAACAAGAACAAGCCAGTAAATGATCCCTATCAGATGTGCAGGAAGTGCCTTCCTAATCAGGGAAGATGCCAGAGTCAGAGCTCCCCACCCCCACCCTCAGCTCTCCTTCAGTCACTCCTAAAGGTAAAGTGCATCATACCTCAGAGGAAAAAGCCTGGCTCCGAAGATGGACAGACCTGGGTTGGAATCACAGCTCGTCTCTGTGACTGGAATCCACTTACCAACCGAATGGCATTAGACAAGTTCCTGATGCTCTCTGAGCCCTAGCTTCCCCACCTGTAAAATGGGAATGCTAATTCCACCTGGTAGGATTATGTGAGGCAATATAGAACTGCGATGCCTTAACAGCAGTCCCAAATCCACAAATATCTGAAAATCAAAAGTTTTTTCCTAACTCAACAGAACCCAACCTGACCTGAACCTCGTTAGTAGCAAAGCATGACCTGAACTGGCATGAGACTCTTTTTTAGCCTTTATTTATCCCACTTGTATGACTTTTTAGATATATCTTGCTGCAGAAATATTAGTATGTGTGACTTTCGAGCTGCTCCAGACCCTGCTGGAGGTTTTTATGTAACACACAGTGTGTGCGACATGTTACCGTTCTGAAATCCACAGGCCCCAGGCATTCCAGATGATGAGTTGTAGAGCTGCCTGAGCTCTTCCTCCAGCCCCTGAAGTCAGGGGTTTCAGAAAGCCACTAGAGTTATTTAAACTAAAGATGTTGACAAACACTTAAAGCATTTGCTTCATCACAATCTGAATCTCTCCTAGGACCCTGGGTTCCTGAAGCCTGGAGCCAGCAACCTGAAACACAAGTTGGCATGGGGTAGGGGAGAGGATCCAAAGACCAGCCCATCAGCCTGTACAAATCTGCTGCTTTTCCACCCGAACAGAGCTAGCAGAGGCAGTGTGTTGTTACTTGATTGGACTTCAGGTATAGACATGCCTGAATATTCCAAACATGCCTCCAACTCACCACCTCACTGGGCTTCCAGCGCTCTCTCCACTCTACCGCCGTCCCACAGCTTCATCTCTGCTACCTACTCCCTAGAGGCATTCCCAGGGGAAGAAATGACAGCGCCTCGGGGAATGCTGAGGGGTAGAGGGGGCCAAAGTGTGTGGGGAATCGGGCTAAAGGAAGGAGAAGATGCTGAGTGAGGGAGATGATGAAGATGGACACTCTGGATGAGAAACAAATATCTGACACACAGTGGAACAGGTTTGGCATGTTTCTCCTGATGCTGTTTCACGGCCCCAGGAGGCTTTGAAAATAGGAAAGCAGCCCTGGCCCATAGCTGTGAGCAATATTGGGCAACTGTTATTCTCAGCTCCCTTGGCTCTAGCCGTCCATTACAGGACTTACTGATGACTGTGAAGGACTTGACCTGTCCCAATGCACTGTCGTCCACGTGGGCATCTCAGTTCTGACCCTGGATCTGCTGTCTTGAAAATACCCGTCTCATCCTGCTACCTCAAGCCACTTTTCCAACAGACATGCAATTGCTGGACAGCAGACCTGCAGCTCTGAGAAAGGCAGGAGACTCTCCTCTTGGAGTGATAAGGTCTACCTATTGGTCAAATGGAGAGCTGAGGCATGTAGAGTTGAATAGGATGGTGGCGATCAAATTCAACCCCCTCGCTTCACAGATGGGAAATCTGAGGCCCAGAGAGGGACTGAGTTGCCCAAGATCATGCAGCCGATTGAAGACAAAGGTGGCCCTGGAGTCCGGATATTGCTTTCCATTGCCTCACCGTGACAAGGATGGGAACATCTTTGAGGTCCCAGTCATGCTCTCGTTGACCTTTACAGTCAGAAAAAGGTATGCTGAATGGTTCTCACCCTCTGCCCTTTCGTCTTGAACATCTCAGAAGAGATCCTAATTTCTACGAATTTCACTGTACTCCTTGACTCTGTGTCCCAATCTACCCAAAGTTAGGACAAAATCCTTATGAAAGTCCCCCTTGGGGAAAGCCACTGTCGCTGGTGACCAGAGATGAGCTAAGAGAATCACTGCCTTGACACATGATTCACTTGTCCCAAACCTAGGTGGAGCCATCAGAGGGTCTGTGGAGGGGCCTCCTGTGCCGGAGCACCTCGGGTGGTGGAGATCTTTCATCTGCACTTCTTGGATTCTTTTTCACTTTGTCTTTCCCCCTCCACTGGTTTGAATAAGTCTGTGGTGTCTGCCATCATTCACGGGTTTAGGCTTTTCTGTAGCACTGTTCTTAGGGGCTGTGCTGCTCTACTGCCCCATCACCATCCAGAAACCTTTGGGAGAGGAGAACTTAATGCACCTAGGCTTGGTCTTCCAGCTCAGAGGCTAAGGCTCCCCTGTTGCCTTTAGTAGTTTGTCCTACTTCTCCCTCTGTCCCAGGAAAGCTTGAGGTAAGAGTCTGCTACTCACTCCCACAAACTCAACAGCCCAAGTAGGATCTCCACTGCTTTCCCAGGCTAGGAGGGCTCTTGTTTCAGAACATAAAATTGGGGTGGAAAATCAGAAAATTCTCTCCTACTAAGAGGCTTCTAGACTTTCAGGAAAAAAGGGTCCTAGAACAAATCTCAAAAAGAGCATCTAGTTCAATTTCCAGGGTGATTTCAAACTGACTTTCCTCTAAACGCTTTCTCTCCTACAAGTCTGCACACGTGCACACCCAACCACATGTCTCAGTCTGGCAGCTGGGGCTGCCTGGGGATTCCCACATATTTGTTGCTATTCCAGGCCTGACTCTCCAGAAGGTAGAAGACCCAGACACTCTAAGGCCTCCAGGAGCCTCCAGATTTAGAAAACCTCCAGTTGATATTCTTGAGAGCTCAAGAAGGTCCACCATTTCGAAAACTGATGGCAAGAGCTTTTTAATACCTGTGTTTCCAAATGATTAACACTGGACGCCAAGACCTCAAATGTAAAATATACCTCATGCTGCTCCCATATTTCAAACTACAAATCCTCTCTGTCTTTTCCAAGCATAAGAGATGACCTCCATCATTTCCCAAAAATGACTATAGGAATAGGAACCAGCAAGGCCTGATCCCAGAGCCCCTCAGAGAAGGGAGAGTCTCAGACTTCCTGACAAAGAGGACGAGGAAGTGAGAACACATTCCTCTACCAGTGACCTTATCCTGGAGGCAGAAACCTCCCACGGTGTAAAAACGAGGCAACTGAGACTCGTGTGAGTTTATCGTGGTCCAAGGACCCACAGGGAAAGAACAGTGGTGACAAGACCAGAATCCGGGTTTTCAGAAGTCTGCCCCCAAGAGCCCTTATCAGGGAGATAGAGTCTCATCTGTTTGAAGAAGATCCTGCCTGGAGGCAAGAGTTTTTGATTTCATAGACCAGTTAAATTTCAAAAAACGAAATGTAAGGAACCACTGTAAAGTTGCCAACTCTTTATTTTGCCAAATAAGGACATTTAAAAAGCCTAGCTACCATCTACTCGCATCATCAGCTCATGAAAAGAATAAGCAAGCCATAACCTCAGAATAAATATTTGAGTACATCTCCTGCCTCCAAAAGTAATCCTTTAAACTGAATACATTATGCTTCCTGAAAAAAATTCAGTATGCTTTCCCTTTTTTTCTCATTTCATTTCGGACTGGTGAAAACTCTGTCACAGACCAAAATCTGATCATCACTGGGACAGATGACCTCTCTATGTCCCTTTTAGCTTAAGCCTAAAAACGGAGAGAACAATCCTAAACTCTGGTGATTCAGACCTTTCCAGGAATCCTGAGCTGGTAAACGTGGAAGGGAGGGGGAATTGACAAGCGCACTGCTCTTTGCTCACGTGAACACGCTCCGTCCACTACAAAGAACTAAGCAATGCTCATTAGTTTATAAATCTAGTGTTCAGCGAGCATCCACCACCATGTGGAGCCTCCCAGGTTTCTGTGAGCCCCTGGATTTTACAGTCCCCTTATCTGTTCAGATAATCCAGGGAGAAGCAGGAGGAAGACAATCTGCCCCAAGTCAAGAATTATCTAAGAGATAAAGGCGGCCACTGCTGATTGGTAGAGAGCATCAGATCAGCAACTAACATAGATGCAGACCCACTGATGCCGTTTCAGTTGCACAAGTAGGAGCCCAGAGAGGACTGACTCCATTCCAGGGAGCAGTTTTTCCAGGCTGCCTTCCACAGATGATTGCTTCTTGCTCAACACTCTGATGGAGACAGTGTTGGGGGTGAAGAGGCGGAGGGAAGTCGAGACAGTACTGCGGTATAGGGGAGACACAAAAGAGCACTAGATTAGGGGTTGTATCTTGATCCCAATCCCTGTCCTTCTGCCGACCAACCATGAGTCCTTTAGCACCTTTTGGCTCCAGTTTCCTCATCTATATTGTGGGAATGATATTCTGTCTTCCTGACAGGACTGCAGTTAGACTGTGAGATCCTTGAGGGCAGAAACAGGTCTCATCTGTGTCTATATACCCAATCTCTAACACAGTACCTAGGAGAGAAGAGGGCTTGGTAAACATCTGCTGAATTGAGCCGATGTTTCAATATATTGAATCTGCAGAATAAGAGAGTGTCTCTGAAAGCACACTCCAAGCTGGAAAACCCTACACAACTGAATAAAGTGAAAGGTTATTATGATCCGTTGGCCAAACTGATGCATTGCACCATCTACCAAGTATACGAAGACACTGGAATGCTATTTGGAAGTAGCAGGTGATGCAAATAAAAAATAATTTTTTAAAATGCCCATAGTTTCATAAGTGACCAGACTATACAACCTACTAATTATATTGCCTAATAAATAACTGTGTGATTGCCTCCCAGACTGTACTGCACTCTATAATTTCTCGGGCTGAAAATGTGTTTCTACTGTGCTTGCCCAGGCCACATCACCTCTCATCCATCTATCTCATTATACTCAGAAGTCGGTAGGCAAGCCCTGGTTCTCTCACCTACTTCAGGTTGCACCTGTGTTGACAGCTGAGGTCCCTGCTGGCTGCAGCCTGGGACCGTATCAGAACCTAAGACTCCCTGGTCCCCTCTCCTGGGTCCTTTCCAGCCACTCCGTGTTCCGCCTCCAGCAGACTCCACCACACCCCTCTTCCAATGCTTACCGCACTGCCCCAAATCTGCTTCTCAAAAGCCGCCTCCAGGCCCTTGCCAAGTCACATTCAGCCTGGCCCATCCGCCATTCCTGCCGGATCCTGCCTCACCGCATGTGCTCCCCACTGGGCACGACTGCACAGACAGGTCTTGGCAGCGAGGCCAGGCTGCCCGCCCACCGGCCCTTGTACGAGGTAGGTCTCTGAACTTTGCTCCTGTCACTGAGAAACACCACACAAGCCCTGGGAAGACAGAACCATATTCAGCCAGCCTGACTCACCAATCACCACCCCATCCAAATCTGTGCTTTCAGGAAGGGCGCCAAGCCCCCACCCCGCGCCCACCCCAGGCATTGGCCTCCATCCTGCCCAATTCCGAGCCTCTGAGACGAAAGTGCTCCTGGCACTTGTCTCTCGTAGCTTTGATCTTGTTCAGCTGGTTCAAGCTGGAGACCATGCTGGAATCTATACTGGTTACACCTTCCCACCACGCCGCAGACTTACAGTTAGCTTTACCGGGAGTGTTTCCAAATGCCTGCAAAAACCAGGGCTGGTTCTAGGGACATTAGTCCTCTGGACACATACCTCCATGTCACTGGGTTCCCTCTGCAGCCCCCTAACCCCAAATGAGGAAATATTCACATTCTAGAAGTCAGAAAATTTCTCTAATTTTATGATTGGAGACCCTCAAGGAAGATGGACGTTCTTGGGACATTCTTATTTGTGAGGAGATAAAGAGGGGATAAATAAAGAGAAAGTGTTAAAAGAAGATTTGCTTTCCAAATACAATAGCAAATGCTCCCAACACACACACACACACACACACACACACACACACACACACACACACACACACACACACACTCTCTCTCTCTCTCTCTCTCTCTCTCTCTCTCTCTCTCTCTCTCTCTCTCTCCCTCCCTCCCCCCCCAACAGACACACCTCCCTCCCTCCCTCCCTCCCTCCCTTTCTTTCTCCCTCTCTCTCTCTCATCCCTCTTATTGTGAATTATTCCTCTTTGCCCAGCATGTGCATCCTTCCCCCCAGTCCTCCCCACTGAAGTCTGGGTAGCCCCAGTTCTTCCTAGCCCAGGACCCCAGATATTACCTTCCATGCTGGAAGTCAGATCCCAACTGGAAGACGCAGACTGATGATTGGGAAGGAATCCTAACAATACTTCAGACGCAAGAAAATTGCCAAGAGTGGCTGCTGCAGCTCCCGTGAGAAGGAAGGAGACAAGGAGAGGGCCCGGGAATCCAACGTTTCCCTAGCCTTCCAGGAAGGCTCTGGTGTCAGCTCGCTCCCTGCTCTAGCACTGACTGAAAACCAGGGGAAAGTCTCCTGATAAAGCGGAGTCTGAAATCTGAAACTGCAGGTTGGCTGAGTCCTATATAAATACATTCACACCCCCGGCTCCTTGGGTCTGATGGCTTACCCGCCCTCGCACTCCCCTCCCTCCCCACCCAGGCTGCAACTTGGTAACATCAGACAGCCCTCTAGCTGCAGCTCCTCCAGAAGGCCCGAGAGGAGAGCAGAGTGGAGCCATGCAGGCCCAGAGAGAGACCTGTCAGGTGCTGTCCACGGTCTCTCCCAGCCCCAACCCCCTGCAGCTTTTCAAGTCCAGGTGCTTAAGTGACGCTCAGGGTCATGGCATTGAGGGTGATGGGTAAGTTCGGTTTAGGAGCAAAGATTTCTAGAGTCTTCCTCCATATCAAGGAATAATATTCTCCTAAGGATTAGTTTCCAGATAACTGGTCTGGTATATACTCATTGCTAACCACACCTTCCTCTCCTCTTCCAAGTTTCTGCATCCGGCTTTTGTAGTGCCACCCCTTCCTTTATGTTTTACCTGTAACAGAATCAGGCCAGGTGAGAGTGGGAAGGGAAATCTGATGACAGCTGGCTCATTTTGCAGATGAGGGAGCTGAGGCCAGGAGGATGAAACGGCTTGTCAAAGCTAGGCCGTGACTCCCAGCCAGATTTGGCATCTTGGGTAGTAGCGTGGAAAGAGAAGGCTTTAAAAGTCAGATGGAATATGCTTTAACACAACTAGGTGCTCACTTGAACCACTGATTGTGAGAAAAATCACTTAACTTCTCTGAGCCTCAATTTCCTCATCTGTAAAATGAGGCAAATGACTCTACATGAGAGAGTGACAATTATCAATACATAGGTAACAGGCATAAAGCAGTAGGCACGTAATAGGCATCCAGTAAAGATCCACTGTGCACCCCTCTGCCCACGACTGCACACTAGCTTTTGCTGGCTGGCTTCTGACTCAAGAAGGGAACTCTAAGTTGCCTTTAGTACTTACTGTTCCTCCAGGTGTTGGTTTAATGTTTCCAGTTCATTGTCTTTATGTCAACCTATTAGCATTCAGAGCTTACTTTGAACAGTGCTCAGAATGCAATGCTTCATTTCTATAAAGGAAAATCTTTGATCTACAGGCCAAGGTCATAGATTCGCATCGAAGCCCTCCTTGTAGATGTCCCTCACAACTCCGCCTCCAGGCTCCAAGCTTCAGTCCCCCGAGCCCAACCACACACTGAGCATTTCCCCAAGGGTTACTGTTCTTGGCCTTAAACTCACATATCTAAAATCAAATTAAGATTCACCACCCACTGACTAGCTCTATTATAGTATCGATATGGCACAGTCTCCAAGATATAGTAAGTGCAGAGAGTGAGGGGCAGAGCAATTCACTTCATATGCTACCATTTGGGTTAAGAAATGATTTGTAACTATCTCTCTATATTTGCCTAGAGCAGAGGTCAGCAAATTTTTATGTAAAGGGTTAGATGGTAAATACCAATATTTTCTGCTTCGTGGGCCTTATAGTCTCTGTTGCAGCTACTCAATTCCGCCTTTGTAGCACAAAAGCAGCCACAGAGAATATGCAGAGAAATGAGCATAAACGAATGATCATAGCTGTATTACAAGAAAACTGTACTTGTGGATACACTTAAATTTCATACAACTTTAATGCATCACATACCACTTTCTTCTTCTTATTTTTTTAGCCCTTTAAACATAAACACAATTGCTGGCTCATACACTCAAATTAGGTGGGGGGCCAGATTTGACTCGTGGGTCATAGCCTAGACTGCCTTAGAGCATCTCAGGAAGGACAAACCAGACAATGGTAACAGTGATCACCTTCAGGGAGGGCGCTGAGGCTAAATCTGACAGGGGGCAGGCGGGAAACTTTTCACTGAATACTATTCTGTACCATTTGAATACTGTAACCTATGCATGTTAAAAACCAGTCAATTATTAATGGGCTCCCCATCTAAGTTCCCTTACTTCTGTCAACGTCAACATTAACTGTCCCAGGCAACAAGGCTTTTTTTTTTTTTTTTTTTTTTTTTTTAAATTTATTTATTCATTTATTTATTTTTGGCTGTGTTGGGTCTTCGTTTCTGTGCGAGGGCTTTCTCTAGTTGTGGCAAGCGGGGGCCACTCTTCATCGCGGTGCGCGGGCCTCTCACTGTCGCGGCCTCTCTTGCTGCAGAGCACAGGCTCCATACGCGCAGAGCTCAGTATTTGTAGCTCACGGGCCCAGCTGCTCCGTGGCACGTGGGATCTTCCCAGACCAGGGCTTGAACCCATGTCCCCTGCATTGGCAGGCAGACTCTCAACCACTGCGCCACCAGGGAAGCCCGGCAACAAGGCTTTTAACTACAAGATCAGCTTTGACTCTCTCCCACCCCTGTCTCTCACTCCAATCAGTGTCCAAAATCCATTGGCCCAGTTCACCAAGTGCCTCAGCCCAGAACTAGCTATCTACTTCTCTCACACACACCCTTACTATTGTCTTTACCACTCAGCTGTTGTTTCATACAGCCTTGTGCCCTTAACCGACTTTTTACTTGTGTAAAGCTTATCTCCAAAAGAGAGACTGAAGCTTTTTAAGGACTGGGACAATTCCTTGCCTTCCCCCTTAGCTCCTACACCAGTGCCTTGCACCTAGTAGGAATGCCATAAATGGTTGCTTGATTGTTAATCTCCCATCCTGCTAGAGATGGCTTGGAATACAGGGAAAAGACCCACCCAGAATAGAAGCTGGTTCTGGGACATGTGGCAGGGCAAGAGTGCACGCAAGCCTTTGATGTTAGTAAAGAACATATAGGGAGAGGAAAGATGTTAGAGTCAAGGCTTGATCCAAATGAGAGGGGCTGTGCTTTGGAGAAGGCAGTCAGGAAGCTCCAGGGAAAATTCTCCCTAACTCTGATCTCTCATGCATTCGCCTTGTAGTGTAGGGAAACCCCCTGTCCTCAACTGGGGAATGTGGGTGATCCCAGAATCAGAACCTCCCACATTTAGGAGAAGCAATCTCAGCACCTCAGAAGCAAAGACAGCACCTCAGCAGTCTTCTCTCCCACCCAATGCAGGAAAAGCTCTCTCCAACACTTGGAAAGATGAAGGTGCCACGTGAACTCCCGCAAGGGCAAGACGCTCACTACTTTGAAGGCGGCCTATCCCACTACTGAAGGGTGCCATCATCACACTTTCTGCCTCCACCCATTGTTTCCAGTTCTGAACTAAACAGTTAAAGACTTCCTGAGTGGGTTACAAAAAGAAAACTAATGATAATTGCCAAATATAATAGAGTTTTCGAATATTTCTTCCTTCCAAGATGTTCAAAGGGTTTTTAAAGACATAAAATCATTGACTCTGGGCTTCCCTGGTGGCGTAGTGGTTGAGAGTCCGCCTGCCAATGCAGGGGACGCCGGTTCTTGCCCCGGTCCGGGAGGATCCCACATGCCGCGGAGCGGCTGGGCCCGTGAGCCATGGCCGCTGAGCCTGCACGTCCGGAGCCTGCGCGTCCGGAGGCTGGGCCCGTGAGCCATGGCCGCTGAGCCTGCGCGTCCGGAGCCTGTGCTCCGCAACGGGAGAGGCCACAACAGTGAGAGGCCCGCATACCGCAAAAAAAAAAAAAAAAAAAAAAAAAAAAATCATTGACTCTTTGGAACTGGAAATACCATTTGCTCAAAAATGTTTATGGGGGCAATCCCACTACTGGGCATATACCCTAAGGAAACCATAATTCAAAAAGAGTCATGTACCAAAATCTTCATTGCAGCTCTATTTACAATACCCTGGAGATGGAAACAACCTAAGTGTCCATCATCGGATGAATGGATAAAGAAGATGTGGCACATATATACAATGGAATATTACTCAGCCATAAAAAGAAACGAAATTGAGCTATTTGTAATGAGGTGGATAGACCTAGAGTCTGTCATACAGACTGAAGTAAGTCAGAAAGAGAGAGACAAATACCGTATGCTAACATATATATATGGAATTTAAGAAAAAAAAATGTCATGAAGAACCTAGGGGTAAGACAGGAATAAAGACATAGACCTACTAGAGAATGGACTTGAGGATATGGGGAGGGGGAAGGGTGAGCTGTGACAAAGCGAGAGAGAGGCCTGGACATATATACACTACCAAACGTAAGGTAGATAGCTAGTGGGAAGCAGCCACATGGCACAGGGAGATCAGCTCGGTGCTTTGTGACCGCCTGGAGGGGTGGGATAGGGAGGGTGGGAGGGAGGGAGACGCAAGAGGGAAGAGATACGGGAACATATGTATATATATAACTGATTCATTTTGTTGTAAAGCAGAAACTAACACACCATTGTAAAGCAATTATACTCCAATAAAGATGTTAAAAATTAAAAAAAAAAATGTTTATGGGGGCTTCCCTGGTGCGCAGTGGTTGAGAGTCCGCCTGCCGATGCAGGGGACACGGGTTCGTGCCCTGGTCCGGGAAGATCCCACATGCCGCGGAGCGGCTGGGCCCGTGAGCCATGGCCGCTGAGCCTGCGCGTCCAGAGCCTGTGCTCCACAACGGGAGAGGCCACAGTAGTGAGAGGCCTGCGTACCGCAAAAAAAAAAACAAAACACAAAAACTGTTTATGGGGCTTCCCTGGTGGTGCAGTGGTTAAGAATCCTCCTGCCAATGCAGGGGACACGGGTTCGAGCCCTGGTCCGGGAAGATCCCACATGCCGTGGAACAACTAAGCCCGTGTGCCACAACTACTGAGCCTGCGCTCTAGAGCCTGTGAGCCACAACTGCTGAAGCCTGCACACCTAGAGCCCACACTGCACAAGAGAAGCCACAGCAATGAGAAGCCCGCGCACCGCAACAAAGAGTAGCCCCCGCTCGCCGCAACTAGAGAAAGCCCGCGCCTAGCAACGAAGGCCCAACACAGCCAAAAATAAATACATAAAATAAAATAAATTAAAAAAGTGTTTATGGAATGAAATTGAATACAATCCCTGCTTCCCAACAGGAAAGCATTCAGGGTTATGCTGTAGAATAGATTGCTTTATTTCATTATGGGAGGAATGATCACAATCACCCATGGCAATGTGGGTCCTGAAATCCCATTTTAGGCCACAGCAAACTCTGATTAGAGGAGTTAGTTAACTGGCCCCAAGACGCACAGCTAGTAAGCAGTAAGGCCAAAATTCAAAGCTAGGTCTGCCCAGCTTCAAAATTCAGTCTACCCTACAGTCCAAAGTTTCCATGACACTAGATCATCTCTGCTAACCCCACCCTGTCTTTGAAATGGGCAGAAATGATTACTTCCATCATGACCATCAGAAACATACAGCCATCCTGCAGTCCCTCAACGGATTCCATCCTCCTGAGACACTCGGGCCTTCCTGGGATGGAGGAAAGGAGACCAAAGACAATCCAATGCCAGGATGCCAGCATCCCAGAGATACCCAGGAGCAGAATGGGAATGGCATCTCTCTATCTCACACATGGTGCACAGTCCCATGGTTCCTTACAGCCAGTCTTCACAGGGGCCTGGCTCAGGGAGCTGTGGCATTCGGGAGCCCATGAAGCATGGCATTGTTTGGGCAGTACAAACACAACATTTACCTGGATCCTGGCACCTTTCCTCTGCAGCCCTGCTTTTGGTAAATATTTGGCTGGCTCACCCAGGAGACGGCTGGGGCCTCTTTGTCCCACATCCCAACAACCACAGTTCTAGGAAGATGAGCTGGAGAGGGCTGAGGATAGGTAAGAAGAATCACACTTACATCCAGCCAGTCCCCCAGTCATCAGCAGATAATTACCAGCATCAGTTTGCCTCTAGCACACCCTCTGAGCAGCTCTGAAATATTTACGGCTAAGCTCTTAGTCCATTATCAAAGCTCAGCTTCAGATCCCAGAATGGTTCCTAATTGTCCATTTGGAGTTCACAGCGTTGAGTGATGCCCTCCTCCAGGCAATCGTCAGAGCTCCCTACCCAGCTCTTTCCAACCTAACGCGCAGGTGCCTGGAAAAACACCGGTTTGTTCTGCACCTCAGAGCACCTACTTCCAGAAACACGCACCTTGGGCTCATCTGGCATCAGTGACTACCTGGACACTGGGGATGACCCTCCCCATTTCTCAAGAGGGCAAACCACAGCCAGGAGTTTGGAGCCCGCACAGGATGTTAAGACTGGAGACAGAAACAGGCCCCGAGCCCTGCATCTCTCCTCAGTCCCTGCAGAGAAAGCACCCACTCTCTCCGATGCTCTGTAGTCCATACTGGCCCAAGGAAATGCCAGGAGGTTCTACCTCCGTCGCCCCCATTCTCAGGTGGTTGTCCTCGAGACCTCCACCTGGCCTCTGAAGCCACCCACCCCTTTATCTATCATCTCCCTGGGAGACATGGTCATTAGCAGAGAGCACTATGTAGGTGTCTAATTAAGCAATCAGTGGCAAATGCAAAAACCTGTTTAAGTCACCCCGCAGAACATCCAGCGGGGATCCTCTTACAGGCAACTCCCTCCCCCGAGCTTCCTGGAAGGTCCCTATTGTTTGCCTGGAGCAGAAAAGTGTCTGATTCTGCCCTCCTCCTTATCTGCTGGCACTGACTTCCCGGCCTTGGCACAGCTCGGGGGTGCCATTCACATGGAGCACAGTGTGAATGGTGCCCCCAGAACTGTGGGACACAGCAGCCCCAGGTGGGTGGGAAAGTACAGGTCCCCAGGTGCGAAGGACAGGGTCTTCTGAGAGGGTGTCTGCCTACCTGGCCTCCTTAGGTGTCCCAGAGCCATATCCTATTTTGGGGTCTGGGCTCAGGAAGCAAGGGGCCCTCCAGCAGTTGGGTAGGAAGGTGGCAGAGGTGGAGGTGGGCAGCGTGAGTGGCTCAGCGGCACCCCTCTCACCCGTCTCTGAGTCCTCTCTCTTTTCTGCAGTGTACGCTCACCTGTTCCTGGTTCACCCTTTAAATGGAATGTTCCACTTGCCCTGGAAGCCCGGGGGGAGGGGGAAGGGTTGGAGTCCCTGTTCAGGAAAAGCTTTCTTTTTTAGAGATTGGCATCTCTGGGATTCCACCAGATACTGCTGCAGATAGCAGGTGGAGGAAGGGGGCGAGGGCAACAGCCGAGGAGGACCCTCGGAGGACAAGACAGGCTCAAACTCGAGCCCGCTCCCCTGAGCCTGGGGTTGGTTTAAGCTGGAGACTGGAGGGGGGCAGACACCGCAGCTTCCTCCCTCCTAGCAGAGCCTCTTCTCAGGTGTCTGATGGGCACCCCGACAAGCAGGGGTGAGACACCCCCCAACCTCTTCTCCTGTGCCCATCGCTGAATCATACCTTGTTCTTCTTCTATGCCCTTCTCTCCCGGCTGAGAGACCTTTATCAGCCTCATCTCTCTTACCTTCACAACGGAGCAGGAGGGTAGAGGGGCCTGTCTTGATGCCCGCAAGCTTTTCCAAGGGGCAGTGCGTATGCCGGTACTGGGGGTGGGGAGGCACAACAGCACCAAAGAGACAAATCCAGGGCTTCTAATCCCATGGGGGCTCTGATGACTCTAACCCACACCCCTGGAGGTGGGCACCTGTATTAATGCTGGCCGCAGTGCCCTCCCGTGCCCCGGGGCTCTGCCGGCTTGGCCCAGAACCCTGGCGCACATACTTGTTCCACCAAGATATGTGGGTTCTCTTCTGACAGAAATGGGAGAAGAACTTTTCTTTCTGTCCAGGTTTTTTCCAACTCCTAGGAGACAAACTGTACTTTGCAGCAAGAAAGATTTAGGTTAGACACCAAGAAGCACTTGGAATGAGTGATAAGAGGACGTTTAGGACTCTGCCTTTGTGCTTTAAAAATACAGCCAATTTCCTCCCTGTAGGGTATGGTTTAATGTCTGTTTTCATCATGTTACTGTCTGGCTCAGAAATTTCCAGTGACTGCCCCCTCCCCTGCCTGCTACCTAAAGGCCTAACACCTTGTCTTGGCATCTAAGGCTCACCACAGTTCATCCCCATTCATCTTTCAAACATCCTATTCCACTGTTCCACGTAAAAAATTTCTAATCCAGCCAGAACTTCCCAATATTTCCCCCCAAAAGCCTCAGGGATCTCTGCTTTGGGCCACGCCCCACCTCCCACCAGGATGCCCCAGTCCTCTCCAGTCACCAGAGGAAGCCAACCTTTAAGGTAACAGATCTCAACCAAACTGATTGTTTGAGAACCCGAGGAATTTCTCTAAAAAACTGATTCCCAGGTTGCCTGTTGAATCCAAATCTCCCAGGGGAGGCAGGTGGACACTGCTTTAAGGCTGAGCCCCAATGCCACCGTTTCCAGAAAGCCTCTGCCAAGCACCCCCAGCCCACAGGAAGCCCCCTCCCCCGTGCAGATATGGCCATTCATTACATGGACATCCTGTGCACCCACAGTGCTAGAGACTAAGATGAGAGGGGGTCCCTGTGCTCAAGGAATGCCCGCCCAATCTAGTACTGGACAGACAAACCAAACCCACCAAACGGCCCTCCCCTCAAAGACAGCCCGTGATGAGGGCAGTATGAAGGCAGAGTCGGGAGATGGTCAGGGAGGCATCTGCATGGAGACAACAGCTCCTGAGAGCGCCAGGGCGGGCATCCCAGAAAGAGAGCCACAGAAAAGAGGTGCGGGCAGACCGGCCCCTTGACTAGGTCAGGCGTCACCCTGGGAGGAAAGAATAACGATAGGAACTAACATGTATCGTCTTCACCATTGTGTCTACTGCTCCATATTCATGACCTCGTTTACCCCTCATAACTAACTAGAGCTGGGGGAGTGTTGGGGGCCAGGCTGTGAATCCCACCAGGCACCAAGTGTCTCCTGATCAATAAATGTGTTCTTACTGATCGATAGATAAAATGAGCTTTGAAGGCTCACTCCCAGCAACAGGAAGCTGGGCTCCTTCAGGAGCAACCACAGCTCTGAAAAACGTTTTCCTAACTTTTTAAACTACTAAAAGCACCACCGGGACAGATGAGGGGAGGTGAGGCGCTGGCTGGGTGAGAGCCTGGCTTTCCTGACACGGGATGTGGGAGTGGGTGTGAGAACACAGTCCCCACCAGAAACCCAAGCAAGGAGACAGCTGCCCTGAAAGACAGCTGTAGGGCGCTCAGAATAGGGACCTGGGAGAAAAGTTCCTGGCGGGCCCGCCTAGTGGTCCCAACCTCCCCAGCAGTCCCTTGTCCCTCATGCCAGTACCGGACCTGTGAAGGAGGGCTCCCCAGAGCTGGCAGGGCCTCCTGAGCTGATCTGGTCCTTCCTCCTGCTCCAGAGGGCAGTGGCTCCGCTGACCTGCTCCAGAGTGACGGAGGTCCCTTCTAAAAGGTCACAGCTTCCCCTGGCTTCCACCTTCTCTAGCCTCCCAGTCTTTGGGTTAACCTTTATCTGGCTGGCTGCGATTTAAGCCATCCCCCACTGGGGAAGTCAGTACAGACATCAAACTCACCCTGAGAAGAATGACACCACGGGCAGACGCAAGCTGAGCATGGCCTATTCCTCGTGCCTCCGGCCTCCGCACTAGGGTACCCAAGGGCGGGGGCGCTCTGCTATATTTCACGGGGGGCAACTGGGGCTGAAGCACAGAGGAGCCAGGTGATGAACCCCAGATGGGTGAAATAGCCTCTGTGTATCCACTTCCTTAAACATCTCCATGATTGACACTCAATCACACCATCGACCGTATAACCTGCAGCTGAAATCACTGGAACCGGAAGCCCGAAGCCTGCATTCTAGGCTTCCCTGAGCCCTGGCAGAACCATTGAACAAACCTGAGGCCAAGAGAGAGGCTGAACCTGACTCTCTTCCTTCACCTGTGGAATGGAATGGAACCTACACTCAATTTAGCTCTTGTGAGCATAAAGTAACTTGATAAATATAAGAGTGTTTCAAAAGTTAAACCTAAAAGTAAAACACAGGGTACTGTTGATAGAACACCCGTCGGCTCATGAGGCCCGGGTACCTCAAGCCCTCAGCAATCAGGCCCGCAGCCTGGGCTCCAGGGCAAGGGCTCCAGGTTGGGATGCCTTTCCCTGAGCTGAGTCTGGGAAGGGATAAGATAACAAGAGCGACATCCTGAGCCCTGCTCCAGCCACCTCCAAGGGTCGGAGCACGTTCTCTTGAGAGCCCCCATCTGGGAGCCACAGGGTCCCTTCCCAGTCTCAGAGCCCCAGCACTCCCAGCAAGAGCTCTACCACTTCTAGAAAACGGCCACGCGAAGCTGCCGTGTCTTTGTCCTCCTTGCCCTCAGAAGTCTCCCCTCGTTACCCTCCTCTCTTTCTGAGCCGACTCTGTAGGACAGTGACAGCAGGTTGTGGAGTCAACTGAGGAAATCAAGGTCAGCACTTTTAACATTTAATGGAACAGAATAGAAAATATCAGTGTGCACTTGGTAAGAGTATTATTTTGTGATACTTTTCAAACCCATAACACACACACACAGTGTTAGAGTATTGACTCAGTCACTTGTCCTTCTATGCTTCAGGGTCTTCGTCTTTAAAATGAGGACCCTGACAGTGTCCACCTCATGAGGCTGTTGTGAGGATTACATTAGTTAATATACATAAAGCGTTTGGAAAGGTGTTTGGCACAAGTGCTATATAAAAGTGTAATTTCTGTATTTGTACATACGTGTGCGTGTGTGTGTGTGTGTGTGCGTGCTTACATGGTAAATATCTTTCTGTAGTGTGGAGGGAAAGACTGAAATCCATTGCTGTGGGAAAAGCTAAGAAGTGTCTCTCCAAAGACAATACATGCTAAGAGTCAGATTCCCAAGTCTCATAGGTTTCATGAGTGTTTGTACACATAGCTGTAGGGAAAGAGGCTTAGGTAATTTGAGGAACACGAGCCTGAGCAGGGTGAGTACAAGCATCACTACGCTAAGTGCTTTCCAGATTAACTCATTTAATTCAATACAATCTATGGGGTAGGTATTACCGCTCCCGTCTTACAAGTGAGGAAACAGCACAGAGAGGTTAACTTGCCCCACAGCTCATCAGTAGTGGAGCCAGGAGTTGAACTCTAGCTCCCAAGTGTGGACTTTTACCCACTATACTACACTGTCTGCTTCACTCTGACGCCACCTTCTCACATGTGAAAGGGAAGCCAGACCTAAAAAGCTTCTGCCACCGAGGAGGTTGCCCTGTTCGTGAGAGGGGTGCTTCGGCTGCACTCACCTCAAGGCCAAGCAATTCGATTTTCTAATGGCTTGAGTTCAGGAAACAGTACCCATCGTACTGTTTCCCATCGTAGAGGGAAACAGTAGAGTCCCATCGTAGAGTCCAGAGAGTTCTACTACAATAGCTGGGGGAAATGAAGTTGGTTAACAGGGCTCGTAACCATAGGTGTCAAGTACTCAATCTGAGCAGTTTCTCTCTGGAACCAACCATGGGCTTCATCAAACCCAGCTGATACTTCCGGTGGGAAGAAAGAGGAGAGACAAAAGAAGACAACACGACTCTAATTTTGAATGAAGCCTCTCCTTTCCCGGGGCCCGCCCACGGTCCTCCACAGGGCAAGAGGAGGAGCAGCCGCTTCTCTCCCGCCAGCTTCACGGACCATTTCCTCTGAAATTCCCAGCATCCTCGTTCACCGTCCTCTCCAATGAGAATTGGCTAACATTGCCTCCTACTAGGCCAGACCCATGATTCTGTTTGTGTCTTTTCATTCTGTAGTAAGCCTCAAACACTCTAAAATATATATACATATATATATATATGAAAACTGAGATCCAGAGATGTTAAGGGAATTGCTCCTGGTCACAGACTTTGTGAATATAAGTGAGGGCAGGTCCCAGCAAGGCCAGGCTCCTTTTGGAACTGGTAGGAACTGCTCTTCCTCCAGCAATCCCCCATTCCCACCCCAACAGAAGTGACTTTGCTCCCTCTCCTGCACAGGTGTTTCTGAGCCACGACATCTCCCCATATGCGATGATCTGTTTATGTATCTGTCTCCCCCAGTTCCTCGAGGGCAATGACCATGCCTTATTCATCTTCGTATTCCTGGTATCTGGCATGTAGTGATTTCTCAGTAAACGTCTGGGGAAGAAAGGGCAGGAAGGCAGGGACAGTGGAATGGATAAAGAGGGAGGGGGGAGAAGAGAGAAACGGAAGGGGGAGGGAGGGCTGAGGAGGGAGAAAGGAAAGATGGGGGAGCAAGCAGGAAGGCAGGCGTGAGTGAGGGGGGAAGGATGGGTGAGCAGGTACCAGGAGATGATGTCTCCTCAAGCCAGTGGGACTGGACCATGGCACATGGCCCTCGGCTGATCTAAGTCTCACGGGGATGCACAGACACAGGCCGCACCCCCCAGAGCCTGTCCAGGACAGAATTAAGGAGCACTTATAAGGGGGTGGCCTTCAGCTGCCAGGGAGGCCCGGCAGTTTCCCAGGACGCCACTGTCCTTCCTTCTCTCCTTTCCCACCTCCAGAAAGTGAGAAGAGCCCGTTGCCGCTTCTTCTCGGAGGCTCCCACGCTGCACTGCCTCCCCTGCCTTGTCGTTCCCACCTGTTAAATGGAGGCTCATTCCTGTCCTGGTTGATGGGGATGGATTCAGGGGAATGGGGGCCTGCAACACAGGCTAGGGAGGCCCCTCCACAGGATGCCCAGCCCCAGAAGTGGGGTGAGCTTTTGGGGGTGCTCCCCAGGCGAGGAGCTGGTGCCACAGGAACCTGAGGAAGAAGCCACATTCCTCCATCTGGATTCCCCACAAACACCCACCCCACCTCCCTGAGGCAGGAGGGAGGGGCGGCTTCTGTGGGAAGGGGGCTCCTGAAAAGGCTTGGCTTCTGCAGATGACTCAGGAAAACAACTGGAAACCATAACTTAACAAGCTGGCTTATCTCTGGAATTTCCCTGGGGTGAGGAGATAAGGAGACTTTTTGCTCAGCCTGAGTCCCTGTGAGGCCCCCACTGCTCCTCCTCGTTTTTCTGGAAAGTACCAGGTCCCCAACCCCTTCCCATGTGGTCCATTGTTCACTCCGTATGTGTTTGTGCAGACCTCCTAGCTGCAAGGCACACTGGCCCTGAAGGCAAACTCTGGGGACTAGCTCTCTAGAAGAGGTAGGGGCAGGTGAGGGCAGAAGGGGTTCTTGGCTTCCTCAAAAAAATCCTGAATAATGCCATCACGCTCTGCAAATCCTGCCCAATCTCTTTTGAAAAACAAGTCCTCAAGCCAAATCTGGCACATGCCAGGCGGCCAGGCACCTGGAAATGAAGCAGGAAGGTATTCCAGCGGATCTTGTGGCTTCTCCTTTGTGCCAGAGAGCTGGGCGGGGGAGGGAGGGCCAGGCTCAATCGCACAGGGCTCTCTGAATGGACAAGGCAGAATGTGGGGTAGTGTGAGCTGGAGGCCACAGCTGCCCTGATGGTCCTGGGGAGCATCCACAAGGACAGTCCACTCTATAAAGCAACAGTTAGTGGAAGCCAAGGCACTGAGCTCTCATTCTGACCTACAGCTAATGTGCTGTGTGCTCTCAGGCAGGCCACAAGCCTCTCTGATCCTCAGGTAACTCATCTGTGCAGGGCCATAAGGACAGGGGCAAGGAGAAAAGAGGAAGCAAACTGTGATCCACGACTGCTCACACCCTTAAAGGATTAAACCCACTGTCCTGGGTAGAGCTGCCAAAGCTCTTCACAAGCCACATCACCTTCTGGCCTCCTACCCCGAGACTCCTGAAACGTTCTCTGTGCTTCAGCCCCGACCCTGCTGATATATTTCCAGTTCCCATGCTGCCTCGTGAATCTCAACCTCCAGGCGTGCTGTTCCTTCTGCCTGAGCTGCACCCCTTCCACCCACACACCCATACTTTAAGGAGGAGCCCAAACCTGCCCCCTTACAGCCACTCCTGACTTCCATTCAGGCAGTCTTCATTCCTCTGTGTTTGCAAAGCCCTCTGTGCATCTAGTCTTATTTTTCTCAATTCTTTGTTTATAAGTCTGTCTCCCCTGCTAGACTTTGAACTTTAAAGGACTGTGTCAAATTCACCTTCCATCCAACAAACATTTAGTAAATGTCTGCCCTGTGCCAGGCACTGTGAGGTACCAGGATACAGAGGAGAGAAAGGCAGTCTCACGTCTGGGGTCCCCAGTGCACAGGACTGTGCGGGCACAGAGCCCAGCCTACAGCAGAGTCAGGAAAAGCAGGTGCCAGGAGCTGCCCCTGGGGCTCTGCAGTACCTGCTCTGCCTCCTCTCCCTTAGCAGGAGGCGAAAGGATATTGGGAAGAAGACACTAAAAACGTAAACCATGACCACTTCCTGAGAACTTTACTACATACTACTATGTAGTAAAGCTCTCAGTACTTTAGACACACAATTTTTTATAATCCTCAAATTAACTCTCTGACAAAGGCCTTTGTAGATGAGAAAAGGGGTGCCCAGGGAGGCTGAGAAACCTGCTTGAGGTCACACAGCAGGCAGCAGAGCTTAGACAGGACCTCAGGTTGGTCTGACCATCCCTTGCCCTTAGTCTCATGCTGCCCAGTTTAAACATGCAAATAAATGAGCACCTGTGTGTGTGCCCAGACTTCGTTTCTGAAAGGAGGAAATAATGATGTATTAACTCCTGGCTCTAAACTGTATGACTTTAGTCCTAGCTGCCCAGGCAGCCTCCAAAATTCTCTATTCCCTTCCTTTCCCATTGCAACAGAAGTTCCCCAAACTAAAAAGCCAGGCCAGCTCCCCACTCTGCCTGGGAGAAGCCAGTGAAATTGCATGGCAGAGGGCTGCCATCCAGCTTTTGCCATCTTCAAAGTGTCATTAGCAGCTGCTTGGCAGGTGGTCCCAGGCCCCTGCAGCCCCAACCACTGTCCCTGTTATCCAGAGCTATCAACCACTGGGATTCTGTCCTTGATGGGCAAACAGCAGATAACGGGCCTCCTGTGGTCTGCTCCCCCACCAGCCACAATCAACTTCTCAAACGTGCTCTTCCACATTCCCCTACCAAGCATTTTTCTCTCTCAAAACCTAGCTGTGGCTACTGCCTATGCAAACTCCTCTGCCTAGGCTTCAAGGGCTCTTCCCCAACACCCTTTTACAACACTCCTTTTACTCCTTTCTTCTGTGACCGACACCCCCGCCCCCAACTCAAACCAAGCCAACTGGCCCTGGGGACTTTGCACATGCCCTTCCTGTCTCACGGAGTGTCATCTTACTGATGCAAGTTCTTCTCCTTCTTCCCATCCTAAATCTAAATCATCTCTTCCAGGACGGTCCCAATAGGTTGAAAAACCTGCTCAAGTCACACAGCAGGCAGCAGAGCTCAGACAGGACCTCAGGTCGGTCTGACCATCCCTTGCCCTTAGTCTCATGCTGCCCAGTTTAAACATGCAAATAAATGAGCACCTGTGTGTGCCCAGACTTCTTTTTTTCTTTTAAGCAGTTAATAATGATGTATTAACTCAAGGCTCTAAATTGTGTGACTTTAGTCCTAGCATTGTCCTGACAGACCACGCCCAACGCGGACCTTGACCTCGCTTTGCATTTCCGCAGAACTTAATATCCTCCCTGCAGCTACGTTGGACAGAGCAATTCGTTATAGTCATTCATTTGACAGACATTTACTGAAGGCCTACAGCTATGTGCCAGACCATTTACTAAAGGCCTACAGCTATGTGCCAGCTATGTGTGTCTACTATGGGCCAAGCACTCTGCCAGGCACTGGACATTCAGTGCCCTCAAGGAGCTTCTGGCACTCATGTTAATTACCTTCAGGTCCTTTCCTGGGGGAGGCCCACCTCTGCACTTAGATTGGGAGTTCTCTGGAAACTGCTCCCTCTTCGTCATCCTCGCACCTGTCATTTACAAAGAACTTTACTTCTGCAAGGTGCTTTTGCGTCCATTATCTCATTTTATCGGCACAGCACCCATACCAGGTAAGGCTGGAAGACGTTATTATTCCATTTGAAAGATGGGGACACTGAGGCCCAGGAAGATGAAGTGACCTGTTCAAGGTCACTTGGATGATATGACCTGGTTACCAGCCAGGTCTTTAAGAGGATTCAGGTCCTTTGACTCCCAAGGAGAGTGACCTGTACACAAAACCCTGCCCCACACCATGCAGACTAGGGTCATCAGAGCTAGATGGGACCTGAGTGATGACCCATTTCTCAACCTCAGTTGCTGCCAATAGATCCTGAGGAAGAAAGAGGCCAAAGCAAAAATAGAGGGCCTTAGAAAATGCTTGTGTAACCGGAAACTTTGGAAAAGTTTATCCTTGTATTCCTGGTACATGACAGGCACTCAGTACATATTTGTCAAATGAATGAACAACTTACTAGAGAGGCAAATGGCAGAGGGTATGAGCTAGCTAATAATAATAGCTATTTGAGTGCATACTTTGTGTCAGGCATAATCCTAAATGCAACTCACTTCATCCTCACAGCAGTCTTTTGAGATGGCTATTATCATCTCCATTTTACAGATGAGACAAAATGAGGTTAAATACCCGGAGTGGCAGGACTTGGATGGAACCTGGGCAGACTAACTCCAGAGCTGTGCTCTTGATCACGTTAGCCAAGTGCAGGTCATATGCTCCTGCCGTCCACGATAATCACTCAATTCCCATTACAAGCACACTGAATGAGTGTTCTGATGAGTGCTGAGTGAAGACTGAAGTCACACTTCTGCCCTGGGCCCCAAGGTTCTGCATGAGTCACCCCTGGCTGTAATGAAGTGTAATGAAAATCCAGCCCGGGGCAGGGGCGGGTGCGGGGAGGGGGCGTGTTTCAGCTGCACAAGGACTTCATGAGTCCTCTCCAGTGTCTACATTCCAGAGTCCTGCCGTGACCCGGGGGCCTGTCCCCAAAAAAGCATCTCTTCTCTCTGATTTGATTGTCAAACAGGCCTGGTAAGAGTCAGGGCTATGAATTGTGAAGAACAGAGGATAGAAAGAAATTTCTAGCATCTCAACCGAGGCTGAAGGAGAGGGCAGGGTTAAGGAGGGTAGAGTAGTGTCTGTCACTGGGACAAAGACATGCTGGAAAGATTTATAAATAGGATAAAGAGAGGGGCCTCAGTGAATAACCCCTTTATGGGAGGGGATGGGAAGGACGGGGCTAGGCAACTCCAGCTCTGCCTATTTTTGGCCCCCGTCAGAAAGGAGGCTGACACTTAGACAGGAAAAGTCTCACCACCAACAAGACAGGGACAGGGGCCAAAGAAAGAGAATGTAGAAATAATCTTCTCTGAGGCCGACTTTCTCTGACGAAATCTTAACTGGGAGGGATACGATTCAGAAGAACTGATCTGAAGCAGGAGAGACTACTCCAGAAATCACAAAAGCTGAAGATTTGTGCCTAAAGGTGCTGAATTATACGTTGATTCTGATCTTAGTGCTTCTGTGTGATCTTGGGCCAAAAGCTTATTAAACCTTCCATAGACTTCAGCATCTCCAGTTATTAAGAGGGTATTGTGTCACCTGTACATGTCTTCTTCACCCTTTGGCCTAGGGACCATGTTAGGGTACAGAAGACCAGGGACCAGAGGATGCTTGAAGTTATTTAGAGGAGAAGAGATGCAGAAACGTGAGATCTGGTCAGAGCTCTTGGCGACAGACAGGCAGGAGCCACCTCCAGGCCGTGCTTCAGTTGCTCCAATTGCAGAGAGAGGAGCAACTATTCTGATTGTCTTAAAGCTCCTGAGAAATGGGGATGAAGTGCCTCATGCACCTTGGGTAGGTGACATCCCTGCCCAGTTATCTGTGCCTTCAGATCTCTAGGATCAGCCCACAGAAGCTGAATGGCGGGAAGAAATGTGCCCCGTGATTGAAGCAATGCAGAGAAATGCAAACCGGGGTTAGAGGGCTGGCACAGAGAATCCCCAGGGATTGGTGGCCAACTGTTCCAGTTTGCCCAACAAGGAAGGGTTCCCAGAATGCAGGACTTTTGGTGCTAAAACACAGACATATCGGGACAACTGGTCACCCTAAAGAAGGGCTCACATGTTAAAAAAGCCTCTGGTTTGGCACCCCATGGAATCCTGATGCTCAGAAATATTGAGAGCTCGGGTGCCAGGGTTGCGAGGCCAAGTGCCCAGATGCCTCCCAGGGAGCCTCTGGGCACACGCTGGCCTCGCTGGGCCTTAGTTCCTCTAGAAGATCTGGATAAGTTGGCCTTCTAAGCTTGAGGACAAAATCGGCTAGAAGATGACTAAGGTTGCTCGGGACCCTGAGCCCTGAAAAAGTTCCTTCTTGGTGATTTCTTAGGGTAGCCTGCAGGCAAACCCAGGAGGACGCCATAGAGCAGGACTCTGCTTCCTGGCTTTCCCCAGAGGTCATTTCATCCTACAAAGATCTCAGTGGCCAGGGCAAGCAAGGGATTCAAGAACGGGCACGGGGAGAGGCAGTAACAGCCATTTCCAGGCTGCCAATGCCAGGTACAGCTGAGCTGTCATTAACTTAGAGGCTGGACAGAGCACAGAAAAGGGCAGTGCCCCCCGTTCCTCACCCTGCCCAGTGCCCTACCTAGTGAGTCCAGTGCTGTGAGCTGAGCTTCCCCTGGCTTGAATCCATCTAATTTTCTCCTGAGCCGCTTTGTAGGACAGGCTGCTGGGCACTCGACGTGTCCGGTCCTGCTGTAGCCGACTTTCTCTAGGGCCGAGGGCAGGCTCCAGTTCCATGCCCCTTCTGCCAGCTGAAACAGAGCCCAGGCTCAAACTGGACCCCTGAGTTCATGGAGACCAGAGGGCATGATTGGATACTCACCCCCTCTGTCCCTTAAAGGCAGTCTGCCCCATTATAAGGCCGGGAAGAAGGAACAGGGCCTAAGAAGTTAGGATGGAGAAGGCTTCTCCCTCCTGCCTCTGCCAACTTAGTATTTCTTTATTCAGCAAATGTCCTGTCAGTACCCACTAGGTGCAAAGCACTGGGAAAGAAACAGGCAACTGAGACCCAGACTCAGAACCCAAGGAGGGATGGAGGACTCAAGGAGCTGAAAGCTACAGATTTTTCCCAGCTCTCAATCTAAGGTTCTAAGTATGGCTGCCCCACTCTGTGTCCCCACGGACCCACCCAAGTCAGCACATGCGGAGACGTGGAGGTAAAAGGGAAAGAAGAAAGCCCAAATCCTGGTTAATTCACAAAGCAGTGCTCTGTGGGATAGATAATCAAGCTTTGCCCCAATTTACAACACATTTCCAACAACAACCGTTTTGAGACCTAAGTCCAAACCCTAAGGATCAAGCTAGAGAATTTTTAAAGGGTCTAAGGAGAAGTGTAGTCAAACCCCTTTTCCTTCTCTTTAACTGGTCCATTCATTCACTTATTCATCCATTCATTCACTCAATTCATATTTCATGAGTGCCTTCTGTGTGCCAGCACAGAGTTAGGCATTAGGACTCTGGGGGAAAGTTTAATCCGACCTCACTCAGTGTCCACTGGCTCCCAGCATCCTCATTCCAGCTGTATGATCCAAATGTTCATGGCTCTGTGCCCCTGAACTCTGCTTACTGCCCAGACCCTGGGGCCCTTAGAATTGGTCCAGGCAGAAGGCAGCTCCAAACAGCAGCCTCTGTAGTCTGAAGTTATGGACAAAGCAGCTACTTGGGTTTCTGCCTCGCCCCAGTCTCTCCCATCCCCCTTTCTCTTCTGCCTGGGATGGAAACTCTGCCACTCTCTGCTCACATGCTTGAGTCACAAGACTGAGCTCCCAGCAAAAGAACTAGCTCAAGGATATAATAGGCAGGAGGCAGTGAAACAGAAATGTAATAATTAATTTTGTTCATTAAGTTCCAGTCTTCCTTTTTTTGATGCCTAAGAAGGCAGTGCAATGCTCACTGTTTGCCCAGCCTTCCTACCTGTCCTTCCCATTGAGGCCTCACTTCCTATTCATCTAGGCTCCATTCCTTTCTCTGTCTCTCTCAAGGCCCACGAATGGTGTCCTATTGTCTACACTGCCCAGCACTTGAAGAGTTATAGGAACCAGCCAGTGATAAAGAGCTCATACAGAGCAAAGGAGCTTGGTGCCTGCCAGTCTCCTCTCTTTCCATGAGCCGCAGTGCCAGAGCCCTTCTGGGCCTGGAGTCTCTGGCCCACTTAGGCCAAGGAGAGCACTGGAAGTCCCGCACTTGATTGGCACCTCGTAAGTAGGCTTCCTCCTCTGCCCAGGCAGGTTGTTGTGTCTAATTGTCTAACTGCAGATTTCCATCTCTGATCTGCATGGGCAGATGGGCAAGCAGCTGTGCCAGGCCCCAGGGGACTGCAAGCTCCCGGGGAGGAGGAGCGTCTACCTGGCTCTCTAGGCCCAAGGCCTCAGGGGGCCTCCTCAAGGGCAAGAAACAGCCAGGCCTCCAAAAGGGAAAAATACAAGAGCAAGTCTAAGCCAAACCCCACGGCCTCCCACTCCCTCCCCGCTTGCTCCCATTCCTAAGGAAGGGACAGAGCAGGTATCAGGGAGCCAGGGTGGCCGGATTGCTTTCCCCATTTGAGGCACGTGTTTCTGAGAGCAAGGTCACTGATTTCTCTGGATACAACCTCATCATCCTTAAAATTTTGGCTGAAGCCCTGGGCCACTTTCTGATGACTCTGGCTAAGCTGAAAAGAAACGAAACTGCTATCAAATGCTGCTTGGACCTCCTTATCGGTGGCTCCTGGAACAGCTAGCATACAATCCTACATCTGTGATATACGGCCAGCTTTCAGTTATCTGCTGCTGCTCTGTTCTCTACAGTGTCTGCAGATCTCACAGCTAGATACTGGATTGCTCTGAGCAGATCATTCAAAATAACAATGGCTAGCACTTACTGAGCACCTACTATGTGTCCGGGCACTGTGCTAAGCTCTTTGTTTACATTATCTCATTTAATATCCATAACTACCCTGTAAGGTAGGTGGAGACACTGATGCAGAGAGAAGTCAGCTAACTTGCCCAAGGCCAAGCAGTTAGAAAGTTGGATCAAAATCCACACTCAAGCAAGCTGACCTCAACGCCTCCATCTTGTGTGTGTGTGTGTGTGTGTGTGTGTGTGTGTGTGTGTGTGTGTGCTTTGCAAACTATCAACTATTATACAAATATAAAGAGTTATCAGGTCGGTGATAGTAGTAAGAGCTAGGGGGTGGGTATAGGAGATAGGGAAGGTTTGTGTCTGAGAATTAATCTGATGCAATATGGCTAAACTATATATCAAAGCTAATTGGAAAAATTATTTGGAGTATTCCAGGCTTTCACTCCCTCCATCAACACAAAAACCTGAAATCTGACTGAACACTGTAGAGATGCAAAGGACTCTTTCCAAGACTCCCAACCTGGCATTTATAAGACACCTGCCTTAACAATCCACAGAGACACCAGAACGACTGGGAGTGGGCCACCCTGTTGCCATGTGGTCTCAGCCTCCACAGCAACACCTCCCAAAGAAGGAGGCTTCTTTCCAAAGTAAGAGATCACTTACTGTGGGATGAAAGAAGCAACGTCTAATTAGAGAGAGTCATTAATAGACAATTAGCCTGTAATGAATGAATGGATCTAGGCAATGATCATCAAGGCTGCTAATATCACAAGAGGGGAGAGAACCAGACATTGTGTGTCTCCTGACAGATGTACACACCACAACCAAGGGATCCTTGCCCCTCCAATAAATAAATTGAAGGAACCTGAGTTTGACCAAGCCCTAACATGTTCCAAGGTTGGAACATGTTAAATGACATGACGAGGATGCAGACAGCCAAACTGAGAATGTGAGAAACTCCACAAGGCCAATGAATGACCCAGTTTCTTCAGCAAAACATTGCAAGAGAAAGAAAAAGAATACCTATAGATTAAGAGTGACGTAAGAGCTGTAGCAATCAATCACAATACATGGACTTATTCGGAGCCAAATTAAAAAGAAAACTAGAGACTAAATTTTTACAATAATCAGAGAAATATGGATACTAACTGGATATTTCATTATATTAAGGGAGTGTTCATTTTGTTTAGGTGTGATAATGATTTTTTTTAAAGAATCCCTACCTTTAGAGATGAAATGATAAGCTGTCTAGAAGTCACTTCAAAATAATCAAAGGGTAGAAAGGATTGGGAGTATACCTAAGACACGATGGGCCACGAGATGACTTCAAAACTACTGAAGCTTGAGTGCACGAGGGCTACTACACTATTCTCTCTATTTTTGTCTATGTCTGCAGTTTTCTATGATAAAAACGTTTTTTTTAAAGTAAAAATCAGACTCTCCATGATCATCACTGCGGTGATATAAGCACAGTGTAATAAACTCCTCCAAACTGGCCAGGCCACTGGCTCGGGCCTCTGTTCTCCCACCCTTGACAACATGATGGGAGAGGACCCCCCAGACTGCCTTTCCGTTTCCAGTACTAGCACTGCAACAACTCACACCTCACTTTCTACAGCTGGATCCCCTCAGGCCTTTGACAGAGGTAGGGCTAGTGCCACGGAAGAGAAAGCAACCCTCCCAAGGTCCCACCACGAGACAGCAGTGGAGCCATATTAAATCTTTGGAGGTGGAATGCCACACTCCGGCTTTTCCTCAGACCATCCTGACTCAGAGCTGAAAACGAGGAGCTTTCCCTGCTTTCCCAGTCCCATACTGAATTCAGCCTCTCACTACCCTGGCGGTTGAAGAAGAACTGGCATCCCGCGGAGAAGCATCTGCAGCGGCCGGATCAAATGCTGAGCTGCCTTTCTGCTTCCATTATGGGGAAGCAGAGGAGGGAGAAGGCAGAGGAGTGGGGAGGACAGGCCGCAGCAGGGCCTAGCGCCCAAGCCCACACTGTGGCCCAGCCCAGGGACCCGGGCTGCGGCCAACCCCACCCTGGGCAAACAGCTGGCACTGCCCAGGCTGGTCCTCCCCTACCACTTCCTGGTGCTGCAGCTCGCAGAGCTCCTGGGAGAGGGGACGCGGAATTCAGAAGGGAAAGGAACTGGACAGGTACGACGGGGTGTCTGCAGAAGCCTTTAGAAGGGAGGAAGTAGAGGGGTGAGCTCAGAACTGGCACATTCCAGAGCTCAGATCTGCCAAGGAAATAACTGAGTAAAAGGGAGAGAAGAGAATAAGAGAGCAAGGGAGAAATAGAGCACCGGTAAAGAGTGAGGCGAGAGAGATGGGGTGGGGAAGGTACCAGAGGCCCCCAGGACCACATAACCGGAGCCATGGGTCAGCCAACGGCCCACCCCACTCCCGCAGCCCTGGCCTCCAGGGTCCCAGCGGCCATTCCCAGCCCAGTTTGCTCAGAGAGAGCTCCCTGCCTCCCTGGCCCAGGACGGGCGTGCAGGAGCCAGCTGTCGGACACACCTCGTGGCCCCATGGTCCTCTCCTACCTCCCGGCAGCCTGCTCCTGGAGAGAGACAGCGGACTGACCCACCTGCCTCCTGAGGGGAGGAGTGACAGGGGCCGGCTCCACCTCAGGCCAAGTGGCCAATCAAGGGAGTCTGCCAGAGCCCGCCCTTTTGGGACACACTGCTGAAGGGGATACGGGATTGATTTAGTGTTCATCCAAGGTGCCTGTTCCATATTCATGCCCACGCTGGGCGGTCACAAGATGACTGCCTCCTACCTCCTCACTGACCTTCAGGGACCACAAGACCCAAGGTTACCTTGCAGTCAACCTGCACCAAAGCCAGGAGAGCAGGCATCCATCCTCACCCTTTAGGCCCTGAGCAACTGGACCACAAATCCCCCAACTGAGAGTCGAGGGACCTTGCAACTAACCCCAGAGGCAGTGCCGACTCTGAAATCCAAATCCTGGCTCTGCCACTTGCTGGCTAACCTAGGGCAAGTCACTGAACAGCTCCAAGGTTTCGTCATAAAGTTACCGTGATCCTCTTGCTCAGCCCGTGCCTGCAGAGCGATGGGAGCCTGCGCTGAAGGACAAGAGCTCTGGACTTCTAGAGGAAGCCAGGCCCCATAAATGCGCCATATCATTACCATAAACAAAGTTCTTGCCACACCTAGGAAGGAGGAAGTGGGCTTCTGTCAGGCCCTGCAACTCCATCCCAAAGAAGGATAAGGCAAATGGCAAACCAAGTCAGAGAACACTGAGGCCCCCAGGCCTCAGCACCTTACGCAGGAGAGCAGAGGTCCCCCAGCCCCATCAGAGGGAAAATGCAGACACAGGAGAGTCAGGAAGGATGGCAAGTAAGGGATGGGGGAGGGTAGCACGATCTGGCCCTGGGACTGGTATTTGTGGGTTGACCGGGGTTTCTCTAACCATCAGGCTTGAGCTAAAGCACAGTGGCTTGGAGGAGCAGGCAATTCACACCCCAAGGGTTGCTTCTCCTTTACTCCTCCAGGGAGAAATCTGTGGGCTGCAGGAACTTCCACGGGGAACGGGGGCTCAAACCCAGGACTCCAAGAGTTCTCTGCTTCTCCTAAGAATAATGCTATAAATAATAATCTCTGACGTTTGCACATCGCTCTTTATACACACAGACTGTTTCCCACTGCAGCTTCACAGAACCCGAAGGAGGGAAGCCTTACGCTGTGATCCCTATTCCTCAGCTGATTAAACAGCTGGGGCTCAGAGGGGATAGTGAGTAATCCGAAGTTACACATCTTAGGGAAATGCCAAAGGCAGGACAGGAACCCCGTCTCCGTCTCTCAGAGCCTGTTTCTCTCCCCTCAGGCAGCCCAGGGCCTGGCCCTCAGGGGGCAGGATAAACACTAAATGTGGAGGACAGGTCCTGCTCTCTGGGTGGGGTTCCCCCTGGTGCCACTCTTCAGCCGCTCTGGGAAGAGCTCCCTTGAAGGGCTACCTCAACCAAGAGTTCAGGGGCCTCAGGGGTTAAACGCAGGCTGTTCTATGGCAAGTTCAGGGTTTCACTGGCAATAAATTCCCTTAAAAATTTAAGAAATGTCCACTCACCTTGCTCCTGATCGACAACAAATTCTTATTCAGCCAATTCAAATTACAGAGTCCTTCTGAGGTTTTGAGCTCTGAGAGGTCCAGCCTTGAGCCATTTCTCCCCAGGATTCGATCACAAATGGGCAAGAGTAATATGATGCCGATGGCGGCAGGGGCGGAGGAAGACGAGAATCCCCCGTCTCTAGAGCCTTCCCTGGGAGCAGGCCTGGGATGGAGTGGAGCAGGCTCTATGGACTAGACATGCTTCAGCCCAGAAAAAGCTCTCAGGAGGCAATCAAGCATCTGGGCAGGGGAATAAGACAAACAGCATAGCTCCCCCCATCTCAGAGGGAGAAGCCAAGTGGGGGAGGCAGTAAGGTGAGTTGTAAGCAAAATCCCCTTTGCATCCTGTTCAATGAAATCTTAAATTTTTGAGCTAAAAGAAAGAGTCGATAAAAGCTCCCCATCATCCAAACAACTTTTCTAATTATCCCTGAAATATATTTGCACTCCCCGTAAAGTCACCGTTGGAGGAAGGTTCTGGGCCTGCCATTCTAGACTTGGTCTGATGAGACCACCTGTCTAGGAAACAGAGAGACACTTTCCTCCTGGACTCTTTCATTCCCCTTGGCCCCCAAAGGGTTAACCAAAAGACAACCCCCACAACCCCCACCCCCTTCCCAGCCAGGCAGGGAAAGCAGGAATGCTATGGAAGGCTGGGGCAGCTGGTGGGGCTGGGGGCGTGTGGAGCTTGGCCTCAGCCCAGCACTGCAGACAGCTCTACTCAATGTATAGACACCCAGGCTGGGCCCCTTGGACCAAGCTCCTCCCTTCCTTCCCCACCAAAGAAAGGCTCTAGAGAAGGCCCCTCTTGGGGGAGGAAGTGGGGAGAGGGAGGCTGTTTCTCAGGATTAGAGTCTGAAGGAGGATTCCATCTCTCAAATGCATCTTTGAGGCTGCAGTGGGCAGCTACACCTTTCTCTGCTCTCTGCCAGAGAAACTGGATTAAGGCAAGAAGACACTCAGGAAACACTGGGCAGCCCCAGTTCGAGGGATGGCAGTGCCAGAAAGATGGTGCCAGTTTTGATGAGCAGAGACAAAAGTGACCTTGGAAGAAAGCTGACAGACAAGGAATCATGTCACTCCCCCACTTCCCCTCTTCTGTGTGGGCAGGAAGGGGGGACGGAAGGGCCAGCTGTTCTTAGCCATGCAAGGGGAATGATGGTACATATGTGACGTGAGCATATCTGCACCTTCTTTTCAATCTCCCACACCCCCAAGCCACTGCTCTGCCACAGTCCCCTGTCACCTCACCTCAATTATTTTGATGGCCAGCAAACAATTCTGCTGGGTCACTTTAAGAGGTGCTTCTAAGGTGTTCCAGGGGGACACCTGATCCCTCCCCTGTGAGCTCACCTTTCCTGAGTCCTACTGTTCTAACAAATGACTAGCACCCAGAGCACAGGGCAAAATCTCCTACACGTGGGGATGCAAACCTCTCTAGTGTCAGAGGAGCTTTCCAAGGAGTCCTGTACCTAATCTCCCATCTGGTCCCATATGCCCTAACCCTAACCTTAACCCTAACCTTCCTGCCTCCACTTACCAATTCAAATTTATCCTAAGACTTGGATTTCCAACCTCACCCCCTAAACCCCTGAAATAGCTCTCGGTTTGTCATCAGAAACTTCAATCACCAACCAATCTTTCCTGTCCATGATGTGGTCTTTAAACTACAGACTTAAACATGACCCAGGAACCCACCTGAACTATGTAATCCCCAGTTCCATTGCCCTGGAGATGAAAGAGTGCTTCTGAATCTGGTCTCCCCCACTTCCCCCCTTCCCCTCTTCAAATGATAATTCAGTCATGCCCTGGCTCATAAAACTTCAATGTATCTCTACTGACTACAGGACAGAAACTAAGCTTCTTAGCTTGAGATGCAAGGCCTTATATAATCCAGCCGCAATTTGTCCAATATGATCTTCTACTTCCACCCTACAACCAAAAGCATAAATTTCCTGTAAGTGTTACAAGTCACTGTGCCAGAGGAATTCAGTGGAAGAAGAGATCACTTCTGGCTAAGGCCATCAGGCCAGACTTCATGGAAAGTGTGTGTGTGTGTGGTGGGAAGTAGTATTCAGAATCATGCACTGGACCAGCTTGTAACTGGTCTGTCCTCCCCCTCCTTACTTCACCCTCCCATCATGAGTTTGTAAGCATAAAGGACATCCATGTGGATGCAGGAAATGCTTTTTTTGCACTTGAAGATCTGTCAAACTCCAGGCATCCAGGAACAGAATCAGACTGCAACAGAATCACAAAAGCTAGCAACTCCTGTGACAAGCTTCCTGCTACTGCTGGCCCAGAGTGATAAAGACAGCAGGGTCTAGAGAGGCCTCCTCCGCGGCTCCTGCAGGGTGGTTTGCTAACGGGGCTTCCATTTCCCCTCTCCTGAGCCCTGCGGCCCTACCAAATACCTAGCGTCCTGAGGAAAGAAGAACCTGAGGCAGGGAGGAAAGAATTTTAAGTAACTCCCGTCTCTCTGTACTCCCAGCCTTTTCAGTCTGGATCTTTGGAGGGAAGGGTATGAGAAGAGTTAAGAAAAAAAAAATCCAACCTTCTCTGCCACCTGCGATTCTGGCAACTCAATGCTGGGGAGCGGGAGATGAAACTGAGCTTGGAATGAAGGGACAGAAGACCAGAGCAGACTAGTGGACGCATAGACTAGCCAGCTCCTCCCTTCCCAGGCAGCATCGCCAGCCAGAGAATCCTTTCAAGTTTATATAATAATTCACCCAGTGAAACATCACCACTGTGCAATCATCCTGAATGGGGTACTTGTATGTGATGAGACAGAGAGAGACCAAAAACTGGAACCAGGGCAGAGAGGTGAAGAGGACACCTGAGTATGAGGATAAGGAAAAACGAAAGAGAACTAATGAGCTCTTGTTGGAATTAATTTTCAAAGACCAAGCAAAAGCAATTAATGTGGAAGAGTGGAATCCCCAGGCTCAGCCGCTCTAGGGGAAGCCACCTGGGTGACTGGAGCCCCCGGCTGTCGGCACTATGTTTACAAAGAAGGTGGGAGGGTGCACACCAGAGGAAAATCCAGGGGAAATGACTCCCAAGTGCTCCAGGGGGAAGGGAGGAGTAACCGGGAAGCACGTTCCAGAGCAGTCATGTGTGTGCTGGCGAACAATGCACACACACAAAGATGTTAACAGGGCAGCTGCATCAACTACACCGCTAGCCGTAAAGGCATCCCAGACGCACAGAGCGCTTGTCAAACCCTCCCAAACAAGAAGTCACGTATGGCAGGCAACATGGAGTCAATGCCTACTCTACACCAAGCACTGGACATTTGGCACGTCTTATCTCCTTTCATCCAAACAACCCGATCAGATAAGTGTTATCCTCCCTGTTTTATAGGTAAGTTAAGGTTCCAAGAGGTTAAGTGTACAGGAGAGAACATTTGCCCCAAGTTCCCAAAGACCTAGGCTCTACAATTTCCTACCTCCGTGACCCAGTGATTGTCACCTTGGACGTATTATTTAACATATCTGAACCTCAGCTTTACCATCTGTAAAATAGGGATATCACTACATACTTCCCAGGTTGTTGTAAAAATTAAATAAGACAATTCATATAAAGCTCCGCATACTAAGTTCAGTAAATGCTTGTCCTCTTCCCCTACCCCTGCTTTCATTAAGATAAAACACTCATTCATTCAACAGACAATGGAGTGCCCAACCTACGGAAAGGGGGAAGGGAATGGGATTTTGGAAGCCCTTTTTCCATGCCAGGCACTTTACTAGGTCTTTAGGGTAGGGTGTGGAGGTTAATAAGAAGAATGGAACAGGAGTTTACAACCTAACAAGCCAAGCCCATAAATAACTGAACGCTCTGATGTGTGATAAGAGCTGTGTAAGACAAGGGCAGACACAGATACAGAGCCTTGGGAGTTTGCAAAGGGAAGAGAGGAGGGACCAGGAAGACAGATCTGACGCCTTCGCCTTCGGGGCCACCAGGGAAGGCTCTGAGGAGAGATCACACGACTTCTAAGCCTGAGAATGGGCAGGATTCAGAGTGGAAACCAAGGGGCCAGGTCTCTCATACGGCCTTTCTGAAGGCAGAAGCTAATAGGATTCATAGGATACTAATCAGTACACGCTTTCCGTCTTTAAGAATAGAGATCAAAGATGGCTACAAATTGAAGGCTAGAGTCTGCTCCACCTCCCCTTGCCTCTGGGTGCACCCAGGACTCAGTCTGACCAATGGAAGGTAAGAGAAGTGACGTTGTGTGACTTCTGAGGTTAGGGCATAAGAAGCCTTAAAGTTTCCACTTGGGTCTCTTGGAATACTCTGTCTTGAGACACTCCTTCTGGGAGCCAACTACCACACTGAGGGAAGCCCAGGTCACGTGGAGAGGCCACACATAGGTACTCAGGTTGACGGCCCCAGCTGAGCTCCTAGAGGACAGCCATGTGAGGAGTCACCTTGGCTGTCTGGCCCAGTGCAGCCCTCAGATGACTGCAAGGACAGGAGACAACCCAAGCAAGCACATAGCTGAGCCTGGGGAACCCAAAGAACCCCGAGGGAGCAATCACTGTTGTGCTAAGCCGCTACCCTTTGGGGTGGTCCGCTCTGCAGCACTTCTTGCCAGAGCACTAAGTCTCCACGTCACTAACCTGGGCTGTTACTAGGGAAGTTGGAGCAAGAATCCTACTAGAAATGGATGGGAAAAGAGGTGAGAAGAGAGGGAGGGGAGGGAATCGCTTAAACTCTCCCAGCAGCCTCCAGCTGCCCACTCCCCTCAACTCTTTCCAACGTGATGCCAGACCAATATGACTCGTAATTCAGTTTACCCCTGGGAAATAACCAGGAGAAAAAATCAGTAACGTGTAAAGATGTTTATAGCAGAGCTATCCATAATAGCAACCAACTGGAAACAGCTCAGATTCCCAGTGATAAGAGAAAAGCAATACGGTAATGGAATAACATGACAGAATTATTTACAGCAATTTAAAATGAAAAATTTACAGACCATCATCATACCTGGACGCGTTTGGATAAAATAACATTAAACAAAAACATGCATGGCACAGCTACACACTCATTATAACGATGTAAAAATATTAACAAAGATCAGAAGGGCCCATGGAATAAAGCACATAGTTTAGTATTTACTTACCCTTGTTTTAGGCAAAGTTGATTAAGGTACTACTTTCTAAAAAGCACCAATTCAACCTTACAAATCCTAAAAATAGGGTCATGACTGCATGGGAATTAGGAAATGATATCTTGGAAGATGTTACCCAGGGGATGTGGGTAAAACCCCGGGGAAAGGGGTGGGGGCTAGATGACAGGCATGGAGCGAGTGGGATGGAGCTGTGGCATCTCTCCAGTAGGGGAGCTGAATGTTAGGAAACAAACCCTCCGTGTTTGCTGACACAGTGCAAGGAGAAGGACTCCCACAAAAGACACCCATTATCCCATAATTATTGTCTCTCTTGTGCCTGCAATTAACGGCTGTCTGAGAGGCGCTGCCGCTGCCGGGGTAAATAAATGTTCACCCGCATTAGAGTCAATCAGCCAGCTGAAGCGCCAATTAACAAGCCCACTGCAGAGACACTCCCTGTATCCAGCGGTGGTACACATCAGTGACCGTGGGGAGGAAGGGGATGGGACAAGATGACACAGACCTTGGGCACACTCCTACCCCAGAGGCAGTGAAGGGATGCTCAGAGCAACATCTTGAGGCCCAGGGTAGAGGCCAGTCTTGCCCCAAGCTAGGCAAGCCAGTGCTTTGACCCCCAGTGCCAAGTCAGAGGCGTCTGCATGCATCCATGTGTTGCCAGCAAGATTCCCGGGAGCTGCCACAGCTCCAACGTGGGGCGGTTTTTGACCTGTGGGAGCCCATCAAGGGAAAGACCTGTAAGAGAAGGCCTCAGAGGTGCTGTCACCTCCTGAGTTCCAGGGGGACATAAAGAGAGGACAAAGAGAGGAATCAGACAGGGAGCCATCTTGTCCAGCTGATGCTGAAACTGACTTACACCGGCCTTTGGCTATTTTTCTTAAGCAGCAAAGCTCCGAAACACAGGAAAGTAGCTAACGTCAGAGAAGTCAGAGATAATTCTTTCGTCCAGAGGAGAAGGGCAGGGGAGCGAGTGGCCGATACGAGGCATCTCAAGTCCTCTCCCAGGGATTTGGGGAAGACAAGGATACCCTACAGTTCTGCATGGCCTGCCCAGCACCTGACCACTGTGCTACACCAGCACACCAAGCCGTCTCTCCTATCACAGACCCAGCCAGTACTGCTCAGGCTGTGGGACCAGAGGCCCCAGAAGATGCCTATCAGGCTGCCAGGGAGCCTCTGAGATCGGAGCGGCAGATCGCGCAGTCAGAGATATCTGGTCCAGGGGTTCTCAATACTGGCTTCACACGAGAATTACCTAGAGAGCTTTTTAAAAATACCAATACCTGGTACCACCACAGACCAACTGAATTAGGATCTCTGGGGGAGAGGGAAGGAGGCCCAGGCACATGCATTTCTTTAAGGCACCTCAGGGATCCTGATGACTACTCCAATTTCCTCAATTACAGATGAAGAAACGGGAGTCTGGGACGGTCATACCCCGCCAAAGGTGACAAAAGCAGCGGGGAGCAGAGCCAGAGCTCAAGCCAACCCATCGGAATGCAGGATGTAGCTCTTGCGCTCAGCAAGGCTGGCTGAATGAATGAACCAGCGCTACAGGGGTCTGTTCAAGATCCTGCTGTGTTCCGCGGTTTCATCCACAATTTGCATAGAGACTCAGAAGGCAAGGCTACCAGATTTGCTCCTGACAAGGTCAGGAGGGATGGCTAACAAATTTATGGCAGAATCAAGATTCCACATACTGAAATACTGGCCTAACACTGACAAAAATGAAATATTGGGTTGGTCAAAAAGTGCCTTTGGCTTTTAAGTCAAAATACAAGACACATTTTTCATTGTCACCAAGAACTCCATTGAACAACGTATTCACCCTCTTGTTCTACTACCTTCTGCCATTTTTCAGGCAACTTCATAATTCCATCTTCCCAAAACTTTTCATCTTTTTGAGCAAAGAACTCTTCCAGGTGCCTTTTACAGTCTTCCGGAGAATTGAAATTGTTTCCATTAAGAGAATTTTGTAAAGACAGAAATCAGTGGAAATCTGAAGGTGCAATGTCTGGCGAATACGGCAGACGAATCCGAACTTCCCAGCCAAGCTGTAACAGTTTTTGCCTGGTCATCAAAGAAACATGTGGTCTTGCGTTATCCTGATGGAAGATTATGTGTTTTCTGTTGACTCATTCTGGACGCTTTTCGTCGAGTGCTGCTTTCAGTTGGTCTAATTGGAAGCAGTACTTGTTGGAATTAATCATTTGTTGTCCAGAAGGAGCTCATAATAGAGGACTCCCTTCCAATCCCACCATATACACAACATCACCTTCTATGGATGAAGAACGGCCTTTGTTGTGGTTGGTGGTGGTTCATTTCGCTTGCCCCATGATCTCTTCCATTCCATATTATTGTACAGTATCTACTTTTCATGGCCTGTCACAATTTGTTTTTAAAAAAGGAACGTTTTCATTACGTTTAAGTAGAGAGTCGCGTGTGGAAATACAGTCAAGCAGGTTTTTTCCACTTAACTTATGTGGAACCCAAACACCAAAGAGATGGACATAACCAAGCTGGTGCAAACGATTTTCAGTGCTTGATCTGGATATTCTGAGTATGTTGCTATATCTCCCACATGGCATAACGTTGATTGTTCTCAATTAATGTCTTGATTTGATCTCTATCAACTTCAACTGGTCTACCTGACCGTGGGACACCATCCCGCGAGAAATCTCCAGCACGAAACTTCGCAAACCACTTTCGACACGTTCGATCAGTCACAGCACCTTCTCCATACACTGCACAAATCTTTTTTTGCGTTTCATTTACCTTTCTTGAAATAATAAAGCATAACATGCCAAAAATGTTGCTTTTTTCCTTCCATCTTCAATATTAAAATGGCTACACAAAAATTCACCAATTTTGATAAGTCTTTTTTTACATGCACGCTGACATGACAGCTGTCACATACAACCTAACACATTGAAGTTAAAGACAACTAAGTGCTACTAGAGCCATCTTACGGAAATAACTGAATAAACCTTTCGGCCAACCCAATATATCATAAATGTAAAACACTTATCATTTAAAGGATTCCAATTGTACATATAATTCAAAGCTTTGAAATATGTTCAACAGCTTGTTACTAATAAAATGGGGAAACACAAATACAATCTATATATTTTTTAAAATGCGTGAGCGTTTTATAAAAACCCTATTATTGGCAGTCCAAGAAGCAAATAGGGCATGTAGACAGTTAGTGATCAAATATCCTGGAAATAGTTTTATGCCTGTCCCTAGAAGCCTCGTCAGTAAGACTGATTTCAAGATCTTGGAAGACAGAATTCTCCCCACCTCACCCTCATTTCTACCCCAAGTTGAATAATGTAGAGCAGTACCTCTCAAATTTTAACGTGCATACGAAACTCCTAGGGGATCTTGTTAAATTCAGGTTCTGATTGTGTAGGTCAGGAGTGAGGCCTGAGATTCTGTATTTCTAACAAGCTCCCAGATGATGTAGAGGCAGCCGGCCTATAAAGAGTAAGGATTTACAGGGCCTCAGAGGTTTACCTGTGAAAACAGGCACTCTGAATATGTTTGGGGCATCTGTGCCCCTTCCCCTATATCCCGGGAACCCTGAGAAGTGGCGGAGCTGAATTTGGAGGTTAGGAAGTTCCAACAGTACTTGCTCAGCTCAGCTCCCTTGATAAGCAAGTGTGCATGAGATGAGCAGAGAAGAGTGAAAGAGACCCACTGAGAGAGAAAAGACCCATGGTGGGGGTGGGGGGGATTTTATTTCAGACCGGTGTGGGTCAAGGTATTTTCCAAATAGAACACCAGATATAGAGTAGCATTATAAAAACAACCAGACTGCATCAATGAGGGTTCATGTGTGTTTGGAACAAATGTGAAGGGACGCTCTGGGCTCCCCTTGACACTGGCCTTCACATCTTTTATGTAGAAGAGGGGAGATCTAAACCTAACAGCTGTCCACGGGAAAATAACCTGAGGATTTCGGCACAATGAGCCCAATTGAAACACCGGTGATTTGCAAACTGAGTCTGATATAATAGAGAGAGATGGTCAAGCAGACGGCATCAGAGTCCCGCTGAACAGACCACATCTGGAATACTCTGTTCAATTCTAGACAACTTATTTTAAGAGAAGATAAAAAGCTACCATGCACAGAGTGGCTTGTAGTTGCCAGGCCCTGTTCTAAGCCTTTTACATGTGTTCATTCATTTAGCCCTCTCAACAGCTCTATGAGGTAAGTACCATCATTATCCACATTTTACAGATGGATGAACTGAGGCTTGGAGAGGTTAGGATCATAACCAGGGTCACAGAGCTGATGAGTGTAAAGCCAGGCGCAAGCTCAGGCAGATGAATCCTGGAGCCTATGTTTTCCCACCGTTTCATATTGTCTCTTAACACTGGTCTGACTCTTGAAATGATGACGAAAGTGAGCTCAGAAGAGAATGATCAGGATGGCCAGGATGCTGAACTAGAACCAGAGGGTGGATGGTAGGAAGAAAAGTTTGAGTTCAGCATCAAGGAAGGATGTGAGTTGAAGCTGTCCAACCATAGAAAAAGCTGCTTCACAGAGCAGCACTCCTAGTTACTGGGGGTTCAAGCAGTGCTGGCTGACCACAAGTCTGGGGTGCTGCTATCTGGAGGAAGTTTGGACCAAATGAAAGGTTGCTTCCAAGCCTGAGACTCTAGGTCCCTCTCCTGTCTTGGTCTCTCCACCTGGAAAAACAGGCTCTGACATCCGAGCACAGGGTTTATAATGAGGTACATTTAGCCCAGACTTGCCCACAGATTCCGGTGTATGTGATGGAGAGAAAGTGACAGCTATGCCCAGACTACAACTTGCCTAGGATGCCTGTAAACTGAGCCACAGGAAGGATTATGGCAAATATGCAAAGGAGCTCCTGCTGACACCTCCTTCCCCTGACCTGTTATCATCTCAGGAGGTTCTTTTGGGAGTGATAAACTCCTCTAAACCGGCTGAAAATAGCTCACTCCTTCTCAAAGAGATAATTAAGAATATAGAAAGTCATCATAAAAAGTATGAAAGAGGTCAGTGTTTCCTAACCCAAATTATACTTTGGGCCAGCACCTTATCTACATTATCCAAGTACCCCAGAAGTGAGTGATGAAGCCACGTGTCCAAGAGGAAAGGCAAAGAAGGATGGATGAAATACGACCAAACTCCACCCTGCAAATCCTTCAGCCGATGACTGGCTCTAAACCAGAAGGAAGAGAAATCATCTGAAGTCTCAGCCCACACAAGGACCTGGGCTGACAGCATCTTCTTATCTTACTGTCTTGCATGTTGCCCCATCCCAAGGATAATGCCCAGGGAAGGTGGGGAGAGGTATGTATCAAGCACCTACTATTTCAAGACACTATGCTAATTACTGTGGGGAAACACAAATTTATCAGAAAGACATATGTGAAAGAAAATATTTCAGAGCAACTTCTATTTCCAGCTGGCTGTTTCAGCCAACGAAAGGACACTTTTGAAAATATAACTTAATAAGTACACAAGTGTTGATGGCTTGGCCTTGGTTCTGACAACACCAGATTTGGAAGAGGCGGGGCCCGATCGGGATGTTTTCCGTTTAGATTCTAGGGAGTCCTTTCTGGGGTCTAGACACTCTCTGAGTCGCCACACTCTGCCACTCCGCCTCCAGAACAGCTGACCAGAGGCAGCCCATCAACACGTAACTGAGCCTGGCCCTGTGCATGCCGATCCAGGCTTCCTTTCTCAGACCTCGGCCCCACTCCCGTCAAGGCTTCCCTCCACTGGGAACCTTCTCCACACTCCCCATCGCCACTGTGCCGGAGATCTCAGTTTCTCCCTCTTCTGCCTGCTTTCTTCACATCTGGGATCTGCTGCCATGAGGCAGGTCTGTGGGATCTACATCTTGGTCCCCCTCAGAACCCATGTGCATGCTGCCCTGGGTATAGCCTCACCCACAGCACAAGTCCTAGAGAGCTGACGGACGTGGCTGGTGTGACAAGCATCACCCCAAACAGGACAGCAGCATCGACCATGATCCCTCCTGTCCCCTCTTCTCCCGCCCCATGCCCTGCTCCCTGCCCCTGCGGCAGGTTCCCTACACAAACCCTCCTTTCTGGGCTGAATCACTTGACCTTCATAGTGGGATCAGAGGCATTAGGAAAAGTAAGCTCACCCAACTTCCCCCATCTCTCTTCACACTCACATTTACACACACACACACACACACACACACACACACACACACACACACACACGGAAAGTAACTACAATGATGGGGATGTTGGGGAAGGGCAGAAACACCTGGGAGTGGAGTACAGGGGAAAGAAGAGAATGAGCTAAGCCCGCCCTGCCGGCTGCCACCAGAGGGTTAAGTTGGTTTAAATGAGGACATTGGTTTCTGGATTCAGAGAAGGCCCGCACTGCTAAAGGAGGCTATGGCTCCTGGAGGAGCTGTTGCCTGGTTAGATAATGCCCTCCTCCAGCACTATGCGGGCCAAGGGAGCTGTAAGGACCGGCACCGCATATGGTCCCTGATTCCCCCTGCAGCTCAGCTCTGTCTTCAAGCCTTCTCCTCAGCATCTCTGTGACTTTCTTTCTACATGGTCTGAAGGGCTGCCGGCAACTGACAGCCCCTTCCTACAGGCACATGAACCTGTAAGTAACACACATGCACACATCCTCACTCCTCCAGAGTAAGCAGCATCTACCTCCTGCCCCTCCCAGGACACAGGGTCTGGGCACCTGGGGAAGGCCAGCGGGGCAGCCCTGAGAGGCCGAAAATGAGCCGTGACTGTTGGGGGTGTCATAACAAAGTAGAGGAAAATAATCACATCTTCCCCCCCAATCACTCCCATCTCCATTATCTCACTATCTCTGGCTAATATGCACGCATTCAAACTTGGGTCACATGAGGGGCAGAAAACCGTAAATCCCTATTCTGATTCCTCCCCCACTTCTCAACGTGGTCTTGGATGAGTAGCCCATCATCTCAGAAATAATATTAGATTCTTCGTAAGTAAAAAGGGTTAATCAAGTCGCCCTGGACAAGCTAGTATAGCGCATACTGGGCATACACAGAATACACGGATGCAGAGATAAGGGGTCCCTACAAGACACATGTTCATCCGACTCCCACGTGAATCAGTTCATCTTCAAGCACTGAACACAGTCTCCTTATATGATCCCGAGGCATCAGTTCTCCTGACTGGAAACCCAACATCTCTCAACCTCTATTCACCCAGCCTCACACCCGCACTTGAGCCCCAGCAGAATTCCTAGTCACATACCCACTGCCCTGGCCCAGGGCCCTGAATCCAGCAGCCTGGCCATGAGGGGTTGGGGTCGTGGGTGCTCATCACTTTGGCCACCCAGGGCAGAGGCTGGAAGCCGGCCCTCTCCTCCCACAGCTGCAGCCCCACCGCTGCTCCCCAGGCCTCCATTCAACACCAGGCAGCCTGTGCAGGAGGGGCTGCATAGACACTGCAAAGGGAACACACCCAAACGGAAACGAAGCGCCTCAGCTGTGGGCACCTTGCTCTGCTGTTTGCAAAGGGCAAAGTCCACGCCGGAAGAGGAGGACGGGCCCACCTCCAGGATGGGAGACACAGGTCCTGGGACACGGAGAAACAGCCATGTTCTCAGCATAGCTGAAAACGGAGCCGAGCCCTGTGAACTCCACACACTCTGATTCTTACTCTGGGCCTGATCGTGAATCTGTCACAGGTATTCACAGGGGCAGCCTTCTGCCCGGGGCGGTGCTCCTGGGGTTCAGCACTCCTCACCTCTGGGTACTAAGCGCTCCCCGACCTGAGCCCACTCTGTGGTCGAGGCTGTACCTGACCGGACTTCTGCTGTTACTTCCTTCGTCACGCTGGAGACGGACAATTAAAAACTGGCTTTTCCTGGGCCTCGCTTAAGGCTTTCCTATCAGAAAATCTCCCAGGAGCCTGGGCCTGTAGGCAGCCCCAGGACCCTGACACAGGCTCAACGCCCAGGAAAGCTCGTGGGGGGTGGCTTCAGTGCAGCCAGGCCCACCCCCCTCCTCGCCCCTTCTCCCTCACAGACACAGAGGGAGCACCCAGACCGCTTCAGGCTCAGCCCCATCCTTCACAGCACCCTCGGCATCCAGCAGACAAGAGGGACGGAGGCCTAGGCTCAGCTCTAGGCCCTGATTTGGGATCTTCAGAGCCTGGTTTCTCTGTTTGTAAGAATAATCCTCCAATTCCTCTTGCAGCAAGAATGAAAATGGGCAACAGATTCAGCACAAAGACCCCCTTTCAAGCCTTGCCTCTGCGACCCTGGGCCAATCGTATGACCTCTGATCTGCGACCCTGGGTAGGTCATACGATCTCTGAGCCTCAGTTACCTCACAGGTTGCAATTGTAAGGATCCAACCAGACAACCTCACACATGGAAGGTGGGAGAAGCCCGAGGTCCTATACATGCCTGAGGAGCTTTAATTAGGATTCTCTCACAGTGTTTCTCAAACTGAAGGTAGTGACCCAAAAGTGGGTATGAAATCCAGCCGAAGGGTCAAGGTATCTTTTTTTAAAACAAATAGACCAGACTAGACTCAAATATGACACGAAGCATGCACCACACACAGTAAAGGGTATCGCACACGTGTTTGCTGGGCTGTGATGAAAAATGTATTTCTGCTGGTGGCAGTCAAAATTTCGATTAGGTCCTACTTTGAAAACTTTCTTGCAAATGTTCCCACCTGTATAAACTTGCTTCCTGCCCTCAGAAGATTGGGATGGTAAACTCCTTGAGGCTGACAGCCATGTCTCTGGGTTCTCAAGAATTCCAACCCTCCCACCCCCTGCCCCCATTGTGCTGGGCTAGGACTAGGGTTGGCCTCCAATACAAGCTGTTCACAGGCTGGAAAGCATCCAATGAATAGAAAATCAGCGAGGAAGGTGAGGGGGGAACCATCATTGACGGTGCCAGGCACTGTCCCAAACAATGTCCCTGAAGGTCTGTGTTAACATTTTACAGATGAGGAAACTGGAGTTCAAAGAAGTTAAGTTGTCCGGGGGTGGGGTGACCAGGATGGAGACCTAGGTTTGGACAGTCCATGGCTCCCTCTCTGGGACTCGCTGCCTTTGTCACGGCCTGAGAGAGCTCCTGCACTGCCCTATCAAATCTTCCAAACGTCCTGCATTGCCCAAGATGACTCATACCACAAAATACACATACACACATGGCAGGAAACAACACAGCATCCTTTCCTACCTGCCTTTCTCTGGCTTTCCCAGTCCCACGAGGGAGAGAGAAGAGGGCTATGCTGGGGGCATCTGGGATTTGTCTTCCTCTTGGTCCCACCCTTGTCCTTCTCTGCCTCTTTTGAGGCTGATTCCCCCTAGCTCACCATCCCCCTCCCCCCATACCAGCTAACTGGTTACCAGGGCAACCCAGCTGGGAGGCTGCCAGTTACCATGGCAACGCAGCATGGCCGCCAGGCTGCCTTGCTTAGGAAGGTCGGGGACCGGCCGGGCGACAGAGCCATTAGGATGTTGCCTGCAGGAATGGCCCAGACTGAGGGGCCTACGTGCCTGAGGGAATTAAGTTCCTGCTGTTAGGGGGCTACTTCTTAGTTTCCCATGAGACAGCCTCCCCCAGCTGGGGGCAAGAGCTATAACCAACCTACCCAATTCTCTCACTCAAGCCCGGTAGCCTCCAAACTTTTCAGCAGAATTCTGGTCACCTCACCTTGAGGAAGGTTTCTCAGAACGAGCAGCAACTGGCTATCGCCCAGCCTAACCCTGGGCCCCCTCACCCTCCTCCCTTTCTGAGCGTATCTGGGAATCAGTATGCATACAACATGCATGTGTCGGCGTGCAGACGTGGTCTCTCCATGATAGATGCTGGTAATAATAACAAGGAAGAGCTGCTATTTTCTAGGACTTCCTATGTGCCAAGCACGTTCCAGGTACCTTGCCTGAAGTCTCTCCATTGATCCGGATAACAAACTTGTTATCCCCACTTGGTAGACACAGCAACTGAGACTTGGAGAAGTTAAGGAACCTGTTCAAGGTCACACAGGTGCTAACTTGCAGAGCTAAAACGAAGCTGTACAAATCAGCTTCTGAAATTCCTTGAGCCCCTGGCTAGCGCCCCTCCTCCGAGTACCCAGCCCGGCTTCAAGAAAGCATTTTTAACATTTATTAAAAGATTATTTGGTGCCAGATGTCTTATTCATATTATTTTATTTCATTTCATCCTGACCTCCATAAATGAGGTTTTAGTCTCCTCACACAATTGCTTAGGAAACTGAGACTCAAGGATGTTAAGAAACTTTCCCAAACTGATGAGACCCAGCTTCGGGCCCTTCCTCAGGAATCCTTTCCTGACTCTCCAGGGAGAGTCTATCGCTCTCTTTCTTGGCCACCAACAAATGCAACATATGTCTCTATCATATACAGGACAATCATTTGCACACACGTCTGCTCCCTTACTGTGAATTTAAAAATTCATTTTCACAACCTAGTACCTGGTCCATAATGAGCATACAGTAAATGTTTGCCAGAAGAAAGTAATGGGGCTGGTATTCCAAGTCCTGTTCATCTGCCTTAATTCCATGCTCCCTCTACCACGTTACCCTGTCTCATTCATTCATTCAGTCAGTCAAAAAGCAGTTATCAAACAACTGCTATGTGCCTGGCTCTGTGTGGAACATCACAAAGGCAAAAACAAATAAGACTATCTCTTGCCTTGAAGCAGCCCCATGGAGTGGAGTGGGGAGTGCCTGAGGAGGACAGGAAATAAATGCCCCCCCCCACTGCCATCAAAGGCTTTCTCATGACTGTTTCCCCACTGCCTATTCCTTGGACAAAACTCCTTCCCCTCCAAATCTTTACATATCCAACCAACATTTATCGAGCACCTGATATGTGCCAATGCCTTCAAATCACCCATGGTTTGGGGGACAGTGAACAAGATAAGAAGACAATGGAATCAGGAATTATGGAACATCATGAGAAGTGACCAGGAACTAGTGTCCAGGGACACTGGGACCATTTGTCTAATTCTAAAGAACTTCCACATTGGATGTGATAAAGCAATTTCATGTTGCTTTACATTCACACCCACTTCCTACATTAACTCATTTGAACCTCAGTGATGCAGGCAGGGCAGGAATTATTACTCCCATTTTAGAGATGGGGAAACTGAGCCTCAGAAGCAGAAGAACATTGGATTAGAATGAAGGAACCAGGGTTCTGGTTCCAACAAGGCTAACTATACTTCCATCAGGACACTCCCACCCCACCATCCCTCCTCACCAGAAGCAGATTTTCCTTCCCTGCTATGACCTCTTCAATTCCCCAGCTAGGCAGCTGCACTTTAGGAGAGGCAAGCGGGCTGGGCTGCAGTCTGTGGATAGCCCATTGATGCTAATGAGGACCCGGGAACCAAGCAAAATCAGAAAAAAGACCTCACCGCCAGAGGCCAGGTTGAATTTAACAAGCTAATTGCAAGCATTAGGCTAATTAAAAGCAAATTGGCACCTGCAATTATAGACTTGGATTCTCAGGTAATGATGAGCCAGACTGAGTGGACTTGGTGATGTCAGAGCTAGGGAGGGACCTCACCTCCCACAAAGAGGGGGTTCCCAAGCCCTGCAGGAGGAAAGCCTCAGCATCCATCCACGTTTGTCAGATCACTGTTGACTTGCCCAGCCCTATATCCTGGGTTCACACAATAAGGACCAGCCCTTTACAGAGACTAAATGACCTGGGAGGATTTGACAGTCACCCTGGATACCATCTGCCCTAAACATATTTCCTACTGACCTACCTCGGCATCTGTCTGACCTTTGAGTTAAAGCATTGCCTTCTGATATACATTGTTCAAATATCATGCCTAATAATAACCGACATTTGTGAAATTATTTGCAGTTTACAAATCACTTTCATATATATTACTTATCTAGCTAATAACTAGGTAAGCAGATAGTGATACTAACCCCATTTTTCAGACCAAGAAACAAAAGCTCAGAGAGATTAAGCAATTTGCTACAAATCATACAGTTGCTAATATGGACCAGGATTTGAATCCATGTCTTCAAATTCCAGCTGGGCATTCTCTCTACACCCCAGCGGGCAGTGCACTGACTCTCTCTTATTAACACATGGACCAGAACTGGTTTATCAGATCAGCTAGTGCTACTTTGGAAAGTGCAAAGAAGGCTCAAAGGAATGGGGAACAGTCTGGGTAGGTCTGCCGGGATCAAGAGAGGATGTGCACCTGGCAGCGTGTGAGGGGTTGGGCAGGGGGACTGGGCGGCTGGAGGAGGGGAGCCAGAAGACACCAGAGGAGCCAGACTCCCTCGTTCAGGCACCTGCTAGAAGAAGCTACAGAGTGTAACATTCCAGGTGATTATCCTGGGAATGGGGAGTGGCTGTCTCACTATGCTCTGTGCTGGTGAGACCAAACCTGGGGTGAAGCACCAGGAGAGTTTGAGGAAGGGGGTGGTGGTCACTGGAGGCATCTAGCCTCAAACACGGAGACTTGGGGGATTTGGGGGGAGGGGAATCATGATACTGGCTTCAGATATATATGTTTCTCATGCAAATCGACAATAGTAAGATAATAACAAACACATTTATCACTTACTCTGCTCAGCGTGATTTACACATGTGACCTCATTTACCTTCACAAGAGGTCTATGAGATAAGGTACATTATTATCTTCATTTTACAGATGTAGAAACTGAGGCACAGAGAGATTAAATGACGGTCAAGCCCATATCCCTGGTAAGTGGCAGAGCCCAGATTCAACCTGAGTTTGGCCCCATAACTGCGATCCAGACAACTGCACTAAATTGTTTTTTAAGAAAAGGCAAAGACTTGAACAAACAAATGACAACAGATGGACCCTTCATACTTTAAAACCTCTTTAAAAAATTTTAAAACTCACTACTAATCAAACAAATGGATGAAAACAATGAATTAAAACAGTGAAAAAGTTATAACTGTCAATGCTGATGCTCATGCAAAAAAAGGCATTCTTATACGCAGCTGCTGGGAATGGAAATTAGTACTTTCGAACAAGGAAGTGGCAAAATATGTCAAAATATTTTAAAACGTAGGAATTCTATTTCTGGAAATGTAACCTAAGGAAAAAAATCATTGATATGTGTAAAGATTCAGATATTTATATGTTCATTGTAGCACTGTTTATAAAAATGACAAACTGGAAACACATAGTTTAACATAGGGGCCAATTAAACAAATAAATAAATAGAATAGGTATATCATGAAATACCAGACAGTCACTTAAAATGATGTTGTAAAAGAATACTTAATGACGTGGAAAAATGCCTTCTATTTAAGTGAAAAAAATATACACTTGGTCCAAAATTTTAACAGTATTTTGATAATAAGTATAGTCACGTCTGTGCATGAGTTCATAAAAACATATATACACCAAAATGTTAAAATTATACACTAAATCTCTGAGAGAATCACACATAATTTTAATCTTTTCTTTATGTGTTTTTCTACAGTTTTTTTTTTTTTTTTTTTTTTGCGGTACCCGGGCCTCTCACTGCTGTGGCCTCTCCCGTCGCGGAGCACAGGCTCCGGACGCGCAGGCTCAGCGGCCATGGCTCACGGGCCCAGCCGCTCCGCGGCATGTGGGATCCTCCCGGACCGGGGCACGAACCCGTGTCCCCGGCATCGGCAGGCGGACTCTCAACCACTGCGCCACCAGGGAAGCCCTCTACATTTTTAATAACTATGTACTACTTTTATACTCACAGAATAGTAATTTGTTAAATGTATACCCTCCATCACATTAATTCTATGTCTTGGGATTTATTCTAAGGAAATAATCCAAAATACAGGAAAAGCCTCATGCACAAAAATGACCATGTTGTGTTATTTGTAAAAGGAAAATAAGGGTAAGCACCTAAATGTCCGATACGAATATGATTACATAAAATACATTACATCCACTATTTTAAATATGAAGAAAACCATCTTTATCGCTGTGGGAAAGAGAGCTGACTTGCTCTGCGCTGCTTCAAAGAATCAAAACCAAAGGGCAGAACACAGAAGCGGGCAGATTTGATTCCATATAGAATGTTCTAACCTTGGAGCAGGCAGCCTGGTGAGGTAATGAACTCCCCGTCACTGGAATTATCCAGGGGAGGATGGTGCTCCCCTCAGGGAGGCCACAGAGGGCTGGTCTGGGCTTGGAGGGCGTCTGGAGCTGTGGGCGCAGAGCAGGAGCCCATCTGGACTGAGTGATGGCCAAGGAAAGGGTCCCACTGGGCCTATCCTCAACACGCCTCCTCTCTGCTCACTGTTTATTTTAAATGTTTCCCAAAGTGTGTTCTCTCCTCACTAAATATGTGGGCTTTTTTTTAACTGGTTGGAGACTGGCCTGCCAAAGTCATCTCACTAATGCACTGATGTCCAAGCACCTCGGCCCAGAGCTCAGCACACCGTGGGAAACCTCTCAAAGCCAGGACCCACTGCTACGGCCGCAGCCCCCACTGCTCAGCAAGCTCTCCCCGACGCCCCGCTGCAAGCTCCCTCCTCCTGACCCTCCTCTGGGGGGCCCACAGGCTCAGTGCCAAGGCCTCAGGGGACCCACAGCAGGCCAGGGAGGAAGACAGAGGAAACGGGCTCAGGCCCATCAGGCCGTGTGTCAGCCCAGGCCACGCGGCTGCCTGCTCACTGACTTCCTCGGTAATTACTTCATTTCCACCGAGCAGGAAGAATCCAACTCAATAATCCAGGCAGACACGTTAAAAGTAATTATCTGTGTAACGCGTCCTGCACCATCACCTTTCTGTGAAGAAGGAAAAAAAGCCAAACCCGGCAAAAGAAAAAAAAAAGGCCCCCATTGTCTAGAGCCTGTGCAGCCGCAGCCAGGATTAATTACACAGCCCCGCGAACACATTTAGCACCTCGCCGCTGATTGGAAAGCCAAGGACTTTTAATAATTCATATCTGCAGCCTAGCACTCTGCCCTGGTGAGGACACAGAGAGAGCTTGTTTTCTGTCAGGCAGTGCCAGGCTCGCCCCTCGGCCCGCCCCACCTGGAGATGGCTCCAGCCTCGGGCCACTGTCTGGCTCCTCCAGGGAGGCCTCGTCTGTGCGCCCGGAGGGGGTGGGGCGGGGGGGGGGGGGGGAGGCTGGGCCTCTGTGGGGCCTCCCTCCCACCTGCGCTCTGCCAGCGGAATCTGCTCATCTCCTGCCCGAGCTGAGATGCAGCGCTCTGAGGTGGGAGCCCACAGGATCCCCCAAGCTCCGTGCTCCTGCAGAGGCGCCTGGAAGCCAGAATTTAGGGGATTCGTAGGGCAGCTGCCGGCGATGTCCCTGTGGCCGTCTGGACAGCAGGCTCAGGCAGAGACAGTCCAACCAGGGCTCCCACCCCCACGTGCAGGAGACCCTCAGGGGAGCCAGACTGTGGGCGAGGGGACTATAGGGATTGGGAAGGAGCTGCCAAGCCTGGAAGGCCGTGACCCCCTTTGACTCTGAGTCCATCCTCGTCCCACCACCTTCCCCTCAGTCGCGCAGACCGCCCCAGCCCTGCGCCCTAGGGCTGGCTCCCTCGTTCCTGGCTCTCCCATCCCTGGCCCTCCCAGGTTCCAGCCCCCTCTCTTCCCTTCTGCTGCTTGCCTGTGGATGCAAGAAGCATCTCCCCTATGGAGGTGCCTGTAGCCTCTCCTCCCTTCTTCTCCCTCCATCGTTCCCGTCTAACTCTCCCCCTCAGCGCCCCCACTCTACCTTTCAACACCCCACCCTGCCACTTCCTCAACCTTTGCCCAGAGCCTCACACAATAAGCCCGAGGCTCTGCTAGCTGCAGCCTGGCCCTACCGTTATAAAACCCATCCCCCCATGCTCACATATCCGGCTCCAGCTCCTTCAGGGCTAAACCCAAGACCCCAGAGGTCAGACGCCTCCTAGGAATTCAAGAGCCTCAGCCGCCCCAAGCCCCAACCTCTGACCCATAAAAGACACACCCTGACCCCTCCCACACCGAGGAGGTGGGTCCCTGGGGCTGACCTGAGCCTGACCCCCAGGCCACACCCCCATCTCTCCTTCCTGCTGGCCTTAAACTCACTGTTCCGGCAAGATTAGAAGCAGGGTGGGGCTGGCCTCTTTGCTCTAGCCAGGCTGGGGGCCCCAGCTGAACCCTAGGAAGCTGGCAGCCCCAAAGCTGGCCTCACTCAGGAGATGCGGTTCAAATGTGATAAATTCAGACAACATTAGCCCTTACTGGGGGTTCTGGAGGTGGGGGTGGGGGCACAGAGAGGGCTATAATTAACATTCTCAGCATCCATGATCCCTAAGTATCACTGCCAAGAATGAGGGATGCGGAAGGCAGTGGCTCCGCAGTGCCAGCAACCCAGACTCACACGGCGGCGGGCGGGCTGCCAGCCCTGACCAGAGCCCAACCTTCCTCCTCCCACCTCATCTATATGGTGCATCAAAACAGACTCACCGGCTTCTGAGGTGTGTGAGCCCGGCGCTGAAAAGCTGTAACTCTCCGAGCCCTCAGGCGCCCCTCCCCCCAGCTGAGGCCGGCTGGGGTCCTCCTCCCCACCCCTGGGGCCCCCTTCTGAGGAGCCGGGCTCAGATCTGATGTGGTCTAATCAGTCATCTCTCCAGCTGGCAGGTCCCTGGCGCAGGGAGAGGATGCTGTTGTGGTGACTGCAGAATCCAGTATCTTTCCCAGGCAGAAGCAGCTGGGCATGCTCCATCGTCTCCCGAGGGGATTTCAGGGCCACGTGACTCTCCCTCCCCGAGCTGTCACTTAGGATCAGGAGTAAATAGTCCCCAGAAAGCTTTAACTCCATCCACACCAGCGACAATCTGTTAACCACCCATGCTGCCTGCCTGGGTGAGAACAGAGTACCTCAGCACAGCCTTCCTGGCCTTCCACCACTGCGACGAGACTGCCCCCCAAAGGGGATCTGGGCCACCGTCTGTGTAAGCTGCCTTTTGCAGTCCTCCCACCAGAGCACAGGGAGCCAGAAGTTGCCCAGGGGGCTGGCATCTGGGGCCTCACCAGGCCTGCCTGTGGTTGTCTTTTGTCTCCATGGCTGTCTACCCAAGAGATGGGCGTGTCTCTGGGTGGGTCAGGAGGCCTTGGCCAGAGCCCTAGTGCCCTCACATTCCCCCACCCCACACAGCGAATTTAAGGAAATCATGTTTGGAGCTGACTGGAGTCCGTTACAAGATGTCAGGACCTTCTAGGTCCTCAGCCCAAATTGGTCTCCAATGACCTTGGGCAAGGATGCTGGGGGTACCTGTGTTTTGCATTACTGAGGGTCAGAGGAAGAAAGGAGGGCTTCAGCTAATAGGATTTCAGCCCTGTTTCTGCTGTAGAAAAGCCCATGCCATTCAGAGATCTCTCTCTCTCCCTTCTTCTCTCCCTTCCCCCTGCCCCCTCTCTCTCTGCCTCAGTTTCCTTCTCTTCACATTTCTGTGGATGCTGGAAAGATTCTCTGTGGCAATAACTAAGTGCAGGAGAAACACTGAGTTTCATAGCCAGGATCAGAAAGATGGAAAGAAAATGGAGTATTCCCACGGGAACTTCCAGGCAGGCTCACCGGGTCTCAGTCCTACCTGCCCCTGAGACCCAGAAGCTGGAGACCCCAGTGAGTTCCTGGGGTCACTTCTGAACAAAGAAATATTTCAGTAAGCAGGGGCTGGATAAGGGCAGCTGCCAGCACCCACCCACACGATTATTAGATCTTTCCTGAATGTTTATTTGAATGAACTTGATTTTTAAAAAATAAGCCTCTCTTCACTTAAATACAACCATTCCCCTTCTCCATGGGTCTCTTTTAATGTGATCTGAGTGTAAGCTTCATTTTACCAACTGAAGCCTTTATCTTTAAAAAGAATCTACTATGGAAGGTGCAGGAGCACAGAGTTCCTCCCAGGGTCCAGGAGGAGAGAGGGAAGGGGAGTGTTAAGGGGATCTGATCTACACCCCTCTCCCACACACCCCAGAGGGAGCTACTGGAATGACCATCCTTCCCACCCTAGAGCAGGCCAGGCTGGAGCTGGGGATTCCAGGTTAGAATAGCATGCACTTGCCTGCAGCTGTAGTGGGGAGGGGGATCCCTAGGTCACACCCCACCACGGCTGAGATGCTGAGTTCAACCCAGCTGAAGGGGCAGAGAAATCCTGGATGCAGGCCCAGTGCAGGCAGCACCGATTAAGCCTAACCCACCTGCCCCGGCTCTCCAGGACTTGGCAAGGCTGCCCAGTACAGGCCGGGGGGAGAGCTGGCTCCCAGCCAGACAAAGATATGGAGCTCTGGGGGAAGCTCTGGCCTCGAAGACCCAATGGAGTGAAGTAAGGCTGGGGCAAGAGAGTACAGCATCCAGGAGGGGACAGAGAAGGTGGGAAAGGGGACAAGGACCCCAGCCTCCATCCTACAAAATCTTCAGACAGCTGGAGAGGGCAGGAGACGGGCCTACGGGGAGGGTTTTCTCTCTGGCAGACAGAGGGCAAGGGCTGCAGATGAGTCCCTTGGGTCCTTAAAGAGGCCAGAGCCAGAGGTGTTGACGCTTCTCAGAGATCTGGTGGCTGTGGGGGCATGAGAGGCCGAGGGAGGATGGCTGTGGGAGCAGAGCCTTCGCTTTGGGGAGCGAGGCAGGGGAAATGCTGCAGCAGGAGAGTCTTAGAGGTCCAACAAGGATGGGTGAGGTGAAGCTGAGAAAATAGTTGACCTTCGCCAAATCTAAATTCTCTTTCTGTTAACCCAGCAGAGGAGAAGCGAGACTTATCTGAAAGACTCAGGTGGGGAGGGTGTGAGGAGGGGGTGTGAGGGAGAATATTCCAAAGAAAGTGCCTCTGTGACTCTGTCCATTCTCTGCTCTGGAATCCATGGCCTCCAGCGCTTGGAAGAGAAAGTGCAAAACTCTCAGTCAGGGATTCACAGTCTCTGAACACTCGGGTCCTCCCTGCCTTTCAAGTGTCATCGCCACCCCTCACCACACAGTCTTGGTGGCCACTAAATTGATTGATTCGTTACCCCTCAAATATGCCCTGTCCTTTCCTCACTGGCCACGTGCAGATGGCTCTCTTCCTGCAAGAAGGTACCAACTGGGGAGCATAAAAAGGAGTCCCATATGATGAGTTATCTTTATATAACTTACATAACTTTATATAACTATCTTATATAACTCATCATATAACTCATATGATGAGTTATATGATGAGTTATCTTGAGGTATCTTTCAGGACCTACCTGAGTTTGAGCTACCTGACTGCTGAGCCTCAGTTTTCCTCATCTGCAAATGGGGCTTCTCTACCCTGAGCCACATACCATGCACCACCTTTCTCTTCATCTGTCGCATACTTTACTGTTCTGGGATATTATTTGCCTTTCTGAAAGCAGAGCCAGTCGGGTCACTAATTAGCAGATTTACTGCCCTGGGACCTTTCTCCTTTGTCTTGTCTGCCCTTTGGAGACAACAGAACAGCTCTTGAAGCTCCACCGTACTTCCTGGGACACTGCCTCCTTTCGGGTCCCATGGGTTGGGGTCTATATTGATGACTCACGGTGGCCCAGCCCTCGAGTCCTGGGGGCAGAGCCCTGGGCTCCTGCACGCCTGTCCCCCCACAGACCCTGGCAAAGCGCTGAGCCACTCCCGACTGAGTGGAGGCACAGGTGCAGAGAACCCATTCTGGCCCCTTCTTGGAGGAAGTATTCAGAGGAGAACAAGGAAGTGACAGCGGCTGGGTGGGACTCCCTGAGATGGAGGAGGTGCCAGGCCAGGCTGGCATGGCCCATGGGGGCACCGTACCAGTGGGGCGGAGCAGTGGGGCCCAGATTGGGAACAAGGGTTATCAGGGGTGTGCCTCTGCAGAAAGCGTCCCTGCCTTATCGCTCTCTTTGCCAACTGAAGAGAGACGCACTCTTGGAGACAGAATTGGCAAGCTCCATAGCTGGCTGCTTTAGCAGGAAGCAGGGGAAGGAGTCAGGGGCCAGAGAAAATCAGGGATGGGAGTTACATAGCCAGATCTTTAAGCATCAGAAAGAAGTCTACCAGCCCCATAGTGGTTGGGATGTGGCCGAGAATGGTCAAGATGGCCCTATCAGCTCTGGAAGGACCCACCCAATCAGCCTGAGGAGACACCACTGAGCCAACCCTTTGGAGGCCTTAGCGGGGCCGGTCATGTGTGCTTTGGTGTCCTCCAGTGGACATATGTGGTACATGCATACAGGCTTGCAATGGGTTTTACCCACATTTTAACCCCTTGCTTTTTCTCTTCTCCCTGCACCACCCTTTCTGGTAAATGACCCCTTTAAAACTGCAGGCAGGCTTGAGCAATGACATCAGCTGTGGAAACATGAGAATCACCTCCCAAGCACTATGAAGGAAAGAGTTTATTGACACACAATTATCATACTTGTCTGATCCCAGGCAAATATCAGTATTTGCTCATTGAAATTTGACTCAACCACACAAGAAGGAGAAGAAGAAGGAGAAAACCAGCTTCCCAAGTTATATATCTGACTTTTATTATTACCTCTTGGGATCCATGTCTGAGGTCCTCAGTTTCTAACTCACCCACCAACCGAATGTCATAAACCTTTGTAAGGAATTGATTGTGCAGGGAACTGTGAAAATAAGGAGAGTGGGCCAGAATCATTCATTCACTCACTCACTCACTCATTCAGTCAGGGGTTATTGATGCCTCCCTTGTCCAAGCAAGGCACCGAGGATGCTGGATGCAGCTGTGGCATTATGCTAAAGAGCCCAGCCTATGAAATCAGGCAGACGTGAGGCTGAATCCCAGCTTTGCTTTCTATAAGCTTCATGACACTGAACAAGCATTTACTCAGTTTCGGGTTTTTTTCCTTACTTTCTCAAACAGTTAGAGATGACAGTACCTCCTTCATAAAGCCGTTCGAGGATTGAATGAGTTGTAAATGTAGTAAAGCTCTCAGCTCTGGGAGCGGCCACAGCTGCTCCTGGTGTGCAGAGTGGCCACCAAATCTGGGAATGATGTGAATGCATGATAGGACAGCTGACATTTCATCACAATACAAAATGAAATCATATTGTCTATGTTTCCGGACCTTACAGCCACCTTACGTCCCCTCTGCCCTTGATGAGTTTTCATTCTAGACCAGTAGTTCTCAAAGTGTGGTCCCCAGGGCAGCAGCAGCAGCATAACCTGGGAACCTGTTAGAGGTGCAGAGTCTCAGACCCTCTGAATCGGAAACTCTACGGCTGGGGCCGAGCAATCTGCTTTGACAAGCCCTCCGGATGATTTGGATGCACACTCAAGTTTGTGAACCACTGATCTAGGGAAAATGACACGTGTAAACAAAGAATTACAATACAGGTGGGCTCTCCTGAACAAGTGACACAATGAGCAGAGTCTTGAAGGAAGAGCAAGTGTTCACAGGTGGACACAAGCCATGTTGGAGGAGGGATTCCACTAAGAAAGGCTGGGGGCATGGAACGGAGGTGTGTGCTAAGGGAACCACAAGCGATTTAGTCTATCAAAATGGGGTGTGGGGGGAGGCTGGAGAAGGTGGGCCGGAGCCAGATTACAAAGCCCTTTCAAGTGCCTGAGAAAGGAATTTAGATTTTATCCTATAACTGATGGGAAGCATGAAAGGTGTCTAAAGGAGAATGATATGACCACATTTGCATTGTAGAAAAAAGCACTCTTGGGATTTCCCTGGTGGTCCAGTGGGTAAGACTTTGTGCTCCCGATGCAGGGTGCCTGGGTTTCATCCCTGGTCAGGGAACTAGATCCCTCATGCATGCCGAAACTAAGACCTGGTGCAGCCAAAATGAAAGAGAGAGAGAGAGACGAGACAGAGAGAGAGAGAGAGAGAGAGGGAGAGAGAGAGAGGGAGAGAGGGAGGGAGACAGAGTGGGGGGGAGAGAGAGGAGAGAGAGAGAAAAAGAAAGAAAAAGAAAGAAGAAAAAGAAAGAAAAAAGCACTCTTGCAAGCAGTATGGCCTGGAAGCAGGAAGATGAGTTGGAAAGCTGCAGAATGATCCAGGTGAGAGCCCATGTGGGCATGAACTTGGGTGGTGGCCATGGGGATGATGAGAAGTGGGTGGGTTGAAAGATATTTAGGAGGAAAATTGACAGGACCTATGGGGGAGGGGCCTGAAGGTTCTACTTTGGTGGCACTTCTGACAAAGATGGAACCGGTGTTGGTGATGGGAAGGCAATGAGTTCAGGACTGGAAAGGCTGAATTGGGGGTGCTGAGGAGAATGCTCTGGGCTGGTAGAGAGGAATTAATTATGCCTCTATTGTTTCTCTCCCAACATTTTTCATTCATTCATTCATTGCACCAAATATCGGGTTCCTATCTTGTGCCAGAAAGGTTCCAGGACAGAGTGGAACACAAGATAGCCAGAATCTGCTCTTAGGGTTGACACAGCAGTCGGGACACCAACAATAAAATAAGTAACGGGATACATAAACAAAACCTTTCAGGTAGCGGTAGGTGCTATGAAGAAAAATAAGGGGGACTAAGGAGGAGCAGGAGGGAACTTCAGAGGGGTCATCAGGAAAGGTCCACTGAGAACATGACACTTGATCTCAATGTTAAGTAGGAGCCAGATGTACAAAATAGGAGGAAAGTGGGCTTCCCTGGTGGTGCAGTGGTTGAGAGTCCGCCTGCTGATGCAGGGGACACGGGTTCGTGCCCCTGTCCGGGAAGATCCCACATGCCGCGGAGCGGCTGGGCCCGTGAGCCACGGCCGCTGAGCCTGCATATCCAGAGCCTGTGCTCCGCAAAGGGAGAGGCTGTAACAGTGAGAGGCCCGCGTACCGCAAAAAAAAAAAAAAAAAGGAGGAAAGTGCACCCAGGCAGAGGGAACAGCAAATGCAAAGGTCCTGAGGTAAAAGTGAGTTTGGCCTGATGGAGAAGATGAAAATCAGCACAGCTGCCCAGTTGCGGGAGATGAGGGCAGTGAGGGGAACAAGGCCAGACCACAGTAGTTTTTAAAGACTGATGAGATGAGGTAATACACGTGAAAGTTCAGGACCTCCTGGCAGTCCAGTGGTTAAGACTCCGTGCTTCCACTGCAGGGGGCATGGGTTCCATCCCTGGTCGGGGAACTAAGATCCTGCATGACATGCAGCCAAAAAAAAACACATGTGAGAGTGCTTCATAAGGGACTTCCCTGTGGCGCAGTGGTTAAGAATCCGCCTGCCAATGCAGGGGACACGGGTTTGAGCCCTGGTCCAGGAAGATGCCACATGCCACAGAGCAACTAAGCCCATGCACCACAACTACTGACCCTGTGCTCTAGAGCCTGCGAGCCACAACTACTGAAGCCCACATGCCACAACTACTGAACTGCAATTACTGAAGCCCACGCACCTAGAGCCCGTGCTCTGCAACAAGAGAAGCCACCACAATGAGAAGCCCGTGCACCGCAACGAAGTGTAGCCCCTGCTCACCGCAGCTAGAGAAAGCCCACACGCAGCAACAAAGACCTAACACAGCCATAAATAAATAAATAAGAAAGTGCTTCATAGATGATCTCAAGAACCAGGCACACATAAAGGAAGACTAAGGTGGTATCTTCAAGGAGAAAAGAAGTAAGTCTTAACTGAAGCAAGGAGTTTGGCTCAATTTCAGGAAAAGCTCAGGCTATGAGAGCCATGTCATATCAAAACAACTTCCAAAATGGATCATTTGTCCATTTTTGTTGTTGCTTTTGTTTAAGAATATGGTTAACAGCCGAGTTGATGTAAGTGCTGGCTGGTCTTGAGGTGGGAGATGGAAAGAGGGCCTCTCAAAGCACAGACAAGGAAGGCGAGGAGGAGGGGAGGGCGGGAAGGAGGTTCTCCCTCGCCGGCTGGGTGAGGGCTCCCTCTGCGGGCGCCGGTGTTCGTGCAGCTGCTCTCCACCAGCCCTGCAGGCCTGAGCACGCCTGCCTCACCCGTTGGAACAAAGCCAAAACCCAGCCCGGTTGGAGGGTGGAGAGACCCAGGCCAAGGCAGAGGGAAATAAGTCTAGCTGGGTAGATGTGGAGCTGTCTTCTGCTTCCACGGTTACATCCAGGCAGCTTTCCCAGGTGCACCTTAAGTTGCTGGGAACACGAGCTACCCCAGCCAACAGAGGGCTCTGACCAACCCCCGAGGGGAACACAGAGCCCAGACACACACCCGCCACCCCCAGGATGGCAAATGCCCCCATCCAGGAGGGCAAGAGTGACGTTGTCCACCTTGCCACCACCTGACCTGCCGGGCTCACACCTGCCCTCCAACCAGCTCCACTTCCCACCTCTCATGACACACCGTGCTTCATCTCCTTCTAGAACAGCCTTTCTTCTACTCTGTCCCTCCTACCCATATAGCCCAGCCCAGAGCTCCACTCACCCCTCCCCACCCCATCTCAGAAAAATTCCCATGACTGACACTGGCTCTCCTGGACGAACATACACACAGACACACACAGACACACACACAAACACACACACACACACACACACTGGGCTTTATCTGCAGTGCTCACTTGGAAGCTGTGACATCTCTTGGCCATTCACAGACCCAAGCAAGGCCTCCAGCAAGACCCTTTAACTATCTCCCTGCCCAAGGAGGCATCAGGTACAAAGACAAAGGTAGAACCAACAGCAAGACCAGAAAGAAACTCCATTTTACTCACTTGATGAAATACACAGCTCCTTCCTGGGTGGAATCCATCTCCCAGCCCTTGGGCAAATCTGTGAGGAAGCAAGATCACAAAATCACCCTCTCTGCCACAAGCCCAATCTGCACTCTGGAAGGATGGGGGCCAGGAGAACTAGGATAATTCACAGATAAGCCAGTAGTGTTCAAACCAACAATTTCACCCTTTTCCGTCCACTATTTTTATCAGTCTGTGTTTCCAGCAAATAAGAGAGATGGCAGTGCAGGGGACATCCCCCATCAATGAGCAGTAAAGTGACCAAAGAGATCACTGCTTTGCAGGCTTTGCTCATTCATTCAACAAACTTTTTTTTTTGCGGTACGCGGGCCTCTCATTGTTGCGGCCTCTCCCGTTGCGGAGCACAGGCTCCGGACGCGCAGGCTCAGCGGCCATGGCTCACGGGCCCAGCTGCTCCGCGGCATGTGGGATCTTCCCGGACCGGGGCATGAACCCGTGTCCCCTGCATTGGCAGGCGGACTCTCAACCACGGTGCCACCAGGGAAGCCCCCCATTCAACAAACTTTTATTGAGCCTCTACTCTGTGCCAGGCCCTGTGCTGGCCCCCAGGGATATAGCAGTGAATGCATAGATGATTGCCCTGGAAGGGTCCTCAGGATCACCCCTGCTTATATCACAGAAACAGAAACTGGTGCCAAGGGTGGGTCATTTGCCCCAGACCTTATGGATAATTAGCACCCAAGATTAGACCAGGACTCGAGTCTTCAAATCCCAGACCAGTGTTATTACCTCCAGATTCTGCTGCTTCTGGACAAGACACCAAGGACCAGAAAATCAGCCCCAGAAAAAATGAAGAGACTTAAAAAATTTTTTTCTTAATACTACCTCCGAAAAAATTTATCCATGAAAATGCTCAGAATGGAGAATCACTGACTTGCAAAACAAGAGAGGACTGAATAGCCAAAGAAGCTGACCTTGGCTCGGAAGCGTCTAGGCAGTCCTCCAGGTGGGCGCAGCCCCTGCTGGACAGCTCCAGAGAGACACAGCCCCTCCTTCTCCAAAGAGCACTCTGTTAGCCTCCACCTCTGCCCACCCTCCCGAAACAGCCACCCTGGCAGAGTCCTGCCTCCCTGGCAGACCCAAGGCAGAGGAGGAGGGGTCTTCTGAGAAACCCGAGAGAATCCAGTGTCAGAGGTGGGAACAGGCAGGGTACTGGTAGAGATCGTTCCTTTGGGGGTGCAAAAGCCCTGTGGCGGACACATTACAAAACAGGTGCGGATTCTCTCAACAATCACTGCCACTTTTCTGATCAGTTCAAACGTTTACCTTGTGTACGAGGTTTTATAAAATGCAGCTATTCACTGCTGGTCTGAATCTCTCCTGCTGCCATGTTATCAGCTGCCTTAGGGTCCAAGCTGCTGGAATGCAGGGCTTGGTTTCTACAGAGTGGTGGGCCCAGTTTTTGTTCACTCATTTCACTCACCCCTATGTATCAAGGGTATGTATTTCCATACTTGCTGCTGCTGCTTCAATGCAGCAGGGCAGCCAGCGGGCCCACCCCCCTCTTAGGACTTGGTCCAGAGAAATCATAACACCAGCTGCCACTTAGTGAGAGCTTCCTTCCTCTAAGGCACACATTTCACCACTACTAGCGTATTTAATCTGCACAGCAATATTATACAATAGGCATCAGCCCAAACATTTTTACAGATGAGGAAACTGAGACCCAGAGAGGTCAATCAACTTGCTTAAGGTCACACAGGAAGTGTCTGGGCCAGGATGTGAGTCTGGTTTGCTGCCTCCAAAGCTCACATTCTCTCCTCTGTGCTGCCCCATAAATGCTACTTGTTCCCCTCTGTCCCTGTGCGAGGATGTTCCCATTCAGAAGGGCGTGGGTTGGCAGCCTCCCCAAATAGAGGGATCCCCACTGGGTCAGAACCATAAATAATCCTGCCAGTGTGATGTGCCTGGGAAAGAGGCCAGCGTGGATTATGTCCCCTGCCTTTTCCAGCAACTTCCCTCCACACTGCCCTCTCTGCCCGGGCAACACCAAGGGTGCTTATATTCCTGTCCAGGCGGAGTGCCCGCTAAGGCAGCTGCCCTCCCAGCAAGCTTCAGGGGCATCTTAACCCCTTCCCAGCCTTGGACAACAAGTTAGCTGCAGCCAAAAAAGAAAGAATTGGCTCACAGACTTGCATGCATCCTCTAGCCTTACCTAGGGTCACGGTGAGCTGGATGGACTCAAACTGCCAACAGCCAACACCAACCCAGAAGAAGAAAACAGCCCCAGCCCTGGGGTCAGGAAGCTTCACTTCAAGTCAAAAAATACAATAGTGACAATAACAGTAGCAGTCACCACTGTTGACGGTGACTCTGTTGCCTAATTTGTGCTACAACCTCTTGAGATTCATAACCCTATCCCCACTTTATGGGTTAAGAAGGTGAGTCCCAGAATTAAACCACTTGCTCAAGACCACCCTAATAGAAAGTTGAGCCAAGATTGAGCTCAGGTCTCTCTGTCTCTAGAACTTATGCATTTAACCCCAGCGCTGCTTTGCTTATTAACGGAGTGGCCTTGAGCCAGGCACTTCCTCTCCGCCCTTCCATTTCCCTACCTTTAAAATGAAGCAGTCAGACTCCATGATCCCTGAAGTCCCTTCTGGCTCTAGAACCACAGTGAGTCTAGTTCTGAATCTAAAAGAAAGTAGGCTCTGGGCAAGTCAACACCTTGACCCAGCATGTCCATGAGTGACCGGGACTCTGTGTAGTTGGGTGAAGGGCTGGAAGGCCAGAGGGGTAGGGGGTTTCCAACGCTGTCGCTCCCACCCCTCCCCTTATTGGTCTATAGTGGCATCCCGAAGAGGAGGATGGATTGTTCACTTGAAGTACCCCAGGCCTTCTGACTCTTGGTGTCTCCACATCTTCGATTTAGAATGAAATCATCTTTGCCCGGAGGGGTCCTGTCTTCCCTACTAGGCTGGGAGGTCCCTGAAGGCTTAGTAACGGAGTCTTCTCCATAGTAAGCAATCAATGTTGGCCCTGTCCCCTTTTCTTTCATGTTCCCTTCAATGTGAAGCAGTTCCTGCTAGTCATGTGGGGTTATTTAAATTTAATTTAATTTAAATTAAAAATTCAGTTCCTAGGTCACACTAATCACATTTCAATTGCTCAGTAACCCCATGTGGCTCATGGTGACTGCACTGGGCAGCACAGAAAGAGAACATTTCCATCGTGGCATAAAGTTCTATGGTACCGCACTGGGGGCTAGGATTCTGCCCAGTTCGGGAGCTCTCAGGATGGAAGGGATTTTCTGGCTGGGCAGGGGGATGAGAGAGGAGTAAGCTCTTTCTCCTCAAAGGTCAGTCCCAGATACTAGTCACGGGGCTGGAAGTTTGCAAAGACCTCAAGGTGAGCGTCAACCCTCCTGCAAAATCCCCCGCATGGTGGGTCAAATGCTCAGCTGAGTCTGTCCATGGAGAAAGGAAAAGTCAGAAGCAAAGTCAGGGTAGGGGTTTCCCACAGCCACCTCAAGCCATTACCTCCTCATGGATTGCAAAGGCAGGGACAGATGAGATCCTTACCTGGGCTGGAGGAGTGTCCACTCTGGATGGGCGATTCCGTACCAGGGTGCACCCAGCTGGTTGACTTTTCTTCATCACTAGAGAAGACCAGAAAGAACATGTGAGATACAAAAGAGGCTTCTGTGAGGAGGACACCCATCTCCACATTCACATCAGTACTGACTGTCTGATCCCAGACACCTGACATGGGGGCACCCAGGCTGCCTTCGTTCACTCACATTCACAGAGCATTTACTGAGCAGACTCTGGGGATTCAGAGATTTATAATCCTGGATCCCTGACCTCAAAGAACGTCTGACTCACTGGGGAAACAGACATGTAAAAAGATATTTGGAATATGATGTGATAGGAGCTATATAATCCCTACTATAGCTATGCTCTCTCTGCTGAGAGAGCATTTCACCATCAGAGAAGGGAGTACTCCCTGGATGGAGTTAAGGAAGGGGAACAGCATGAAGGCTTCAAGAAGGAGGTGACATTAAAGGTGAAAGGTGAAGCCATGTGGGACGTACACGGAAGGTCCTTAACTGGCAGCTTCTCAATGGATAAGAGAAGAGGAGGCTGGGTGAATTGACAGTCCCTGAGTGTCTGCAGGGCTGTATACCATCATTCACGATGGTCCCTCACATTAGGAATATTACAGATTATGAATCTGAGGTTCAGAGACGTTAAGTAATTTGCCCAAGTTCATACAATAAATAATTGATGAGGCCAGGATTCAGACCTAGATGCGCCCCCCTTAAAACCCAAGCTCTTTTTAACATCTCACTCCCAGCAAGGTGGGCTCCCCAGCAGTGCAGATCCTCTGGGCTCTAGATGCCATGGCAGATGAGTCCATTGACCTTTCCCACCAACCAAGGACACCAATATTTCCTGAGCCCGATGTATGTGGAGGAGAGGACTCCCAGATCACCTGTATCACCCAGGCTTTAGGCTGGGGCCTTGGGGTCCAGGACAGGACTCCACTCAATAATTAATACCTTAGCTAATATAATAAACTCCACTAAGAAGGGTGCCACTAAATTTCTACTAAAGTAAGATATACAATAAACTGCACATATTAAAGTGTACAATTTGATAAGTTTTGACGTAGTTGTACACCTGTGAAACTATCACCAAAATCAAGACGTGAACCCTTCAGATTTTCTTGGCGCTCCTTTGTAATTCCTGTCTCCTACCCTGCCGGCTCCTATCCTGCCCCACCCCCCCCCCCCAGCAACAGATCTGTTTCCTGTTACTATAAATTCGTTTGCATTTTCTGGAGTTCTTAGAGTTTCATATACGTGGAATCATACAAACTAGGCTTCTTTGTCTGACTTCTTTCCTTCTTGTCTTTCTTCCATGTGCTAGCATGTGTTAGTAGTTCATTCCCTTGCAGGATATACCTCATGTGCTCATCCCCTCACCTGCTGATGGACATTTGGGTTGTTTTCAGTTTGGGCCATTACAAATAAAGCTGCTTTGAACACTTGGGTCCAAGTCTTTGTGTGGATTTATGCTTTCTTTTCCCTTGACTCCACTAATTTTCCTCTGAGTTTGAACACCTGCTGCAGGAAAAACGTTCCCAGATGACCCACCCCTCTGATGAAGAGAGAATAAACAAAGTTTATTAAACAAAGCTCTGGAGCCATGTGCACCATTGGAGATGACCTGTGGTCTGGGCTTTGGTCCTGGGAGGCAGGGGAAGAGGAAGCCAAGGAAGGGGGCACCTCCTTACACCTCTTCAGCTGCCCTGAGATTTCTGGCCCTGACCCCTCCTTCCTCTCACACTATCGGCTCCTTCAGACTTCACATCTATCTCCACCCCACCTGGACATCACCGACAATCACAGGGTCACAGAGGTGGGCACAACCCACCATTCCCTCAACTTCCTCTCCCCCGACCTTCCCCCACCCTCCAGTCGTCAGCCCCTGGTGAAAAACAGTGCAGTCACAGACCGTCTCCACTCTAGCTTTGAGCCCAAAGCTGGTGGGGAAATTGTGGAACCAGGAGGACTGGGGTCATTGCAAATCCACCAGCTATAATCTTCTTCAGGGGCCCCAATCAGTTGCCATCTGCCAAGTGTTCTAAGGCTTTCCCACCAACCTCAAATCCCAAGCCTGCCTCTCCTCCCCTCCCTCTCACCCATTCTCAATGGATAATCTCATCTCTTAACTCAAGAGAAATGGAAACCATGAGGCAGGTTTCTACCCAATACACTCAACCTCCCCCTCAAACTTATCCATATTTCCACCCATCCTTTAATGCTTGTCTCTACATTGGAGGAAAGGTGGCCTTCTCCCACTGAAGGTTAGTCCCTTTGCGTGGGTCACAGTTTCCATAATCTCCTGTCTTTTCTAGACCCTTTTCCTATTGAGCATCACAGATTTGTATCTTCAACTTCTCTCTCCCTCTCGGGTCCATCACTTTAGCCCCCACTCCTGTTTGTGTGTTCCAGTCTGAACCCTCTATCTCTCTCTTAATGCTGTCTCCCCTTCTAGCTTTCTTCTCGTGTTCCTCTTCTTACTGACCAAACATCCCTGTTAGAAACTAGTTCCTTCTAACTGTCCCCACTTCCTGGCCTCCCATTCGCCAATTCTCTGCAATCTGGTTTCTGTTCCCAGCCTTCCCCTGAAACCACTTTCCTAGAGGTCATTAAACACCCCCAGTTCCTAAATCCAGTAAACACTTTCCAGTCTTAAGCTCATTTGGCTTTTCCACGGTTGACCATCCCTTCCTTCTTAACATCTTTCTTCCTTCCCATCTGGGGGGCACGCTACCCTGGCCGTGGTGCTGCCCACCTCTGCAGAGAGCCTGGCCTCTCTTCCTCTATCCTTTCCTTTAATGCGGTGCTGCCTGGGGACCCTCCTGTCTTCTCCCTCACACACTCCGGGGTGGTCCCAGCTCTACATGAAGACTCTCCAGCCCAGGCCTCTCTCTTCAACCTCTATCCTGTACACCCAGCCACCTGTGGGACATCACTTCCTGAATGTCCCATGGGGATCTCAAAATCAGTATTTCCCGGCTGGACCTGTACTTTCCCTAAAGTCTGTTTCTCTTCCCATACTCCTGATTTCTATCAAACTCAAGTTAAAAATTTTAAGATTTATCTTCAGCTCTTCCCCCTCTCACCCCTCGTTCCTCAACATTCAGGGAGTAAATGGAAACTCAATTCTATGCCTAAAGATTTCTCCCACCTCTCCCCGCCCTTCCCCTCTTTTCTCGTTGCTTTAATTCAAGTCTTTTGGACTTGGTGATTGCCTCCTAACTGCTTTCCGTACCTCAAGTTTTTCCCCTTGCCTCCCTACTCAGCCCTCAAATCACCGTACATGCAGCTGCCAGAGAGCTCCTTCTAAAACACAGGTCTAACTATGTCACTCCTCTGTTTAAAATCTCCTTTGGTTTCCCATCACCTACGAGATCAAGTTCAAACGCCTTTAGCCTAACACACAAGGCCTCTCCGAAGCTGCCCACTTCCTACCTGTCTTGCCTCACCTTCTGCAGCACCCCAGCCACCTCCACTCCACCTCTGCTGAACCTCTCAGAGTGTTCTAGATAACCAGGGCTCCAGCAGCCACTGGTGCCCTCCATCCCACAGGCCTCTGCCTCAAGGCCCCTTTCACTCTAGTCTCTCTCCTCCAGAAGCAGCTCAAATGTTTCCTCCTCTGGGAGGCCCCCCCTCAACTCCACAGAGCATTAGCTCTTTCTTCCTTATGTTCCTATAGCATCATGCAAATACCTCTGGAATGTATCTTATTATTTCATAAGTATTTATTTGCGTTTTCTCTCTACCACCTTCAAGGAAAAACCTGTATCTTATTGTTTTTTATCCCAATACCTAACACTGCAGCAGACAAATAGCGGATACTCAATAAATGTCTGGAACGAATGACAAAAAGAAGCTGGAAGGCAAGCAAGAGATTGAGAAGAAAGATGAGAAAAGCCAAATTAACCACTTCGTCAGAATGCCCGAGGAGCTTGTGGAAATCGAGATTCCAAGGCCCACCCAAGATCTTCTAACTCGGACAGAATCTTTGGAGGCAGGGCTAGGGAATCAGCCTTTTTAACTAAGTTCCTTGGGTGATCCTTATGGATTCTAAAGTCTCAAACCACTGACCAAAGGGACTCCAGTTTAAATCCTGGAGACGTCCTGTTATTTAAGAATCTGATGTAGGGTCAAGAACTTTGGTGGACTTAATTTCTAAGATAGTATAATTACAACATCAATTTTGATCACAGTAATGATAACTACAGAAGAAAAGCCTACAGCAAATGTGGAAACAGTAACACCAACAAGAAACCACTGGCTGCCTGCACTCCTGCAAAAGCACTTTGGTACAGGGGGGAAAGCAATGCACTCAATTCAGCGGGGCCTGGGCTTGGTCGGAGCTCTGATTAACAAGTGGTTTTATCTCAGAAAAGTACTCTGAATCTCTGCAGACCTCGTTTCCCATCTGAAACATGAGGGGGTTGCATCCAAGCCTCCTTTCAGCTCTAATGTTCTGTGAGTGGCTATCTTGAGAAAGGGAAAACCCATCATGTGTGGGTAACAGTTCAAATGCTGTGCTTCTAGACTTGCTATATTATCGGGAAATTTCTATCGTGGCAAAAGAAGCCTATAGAAGTAGGCCAAACTAGCACCAGTGGAGCCACTCTGTTATAATGAGATTATGCCAGAGCCATTTTGGTTTATGTAATTAATATAACAGTGCTAATATATTACTGAGAGCCGCAAAGCCTCCCTCTCTCTAAAGAATACCAAATGTACTGTGGGCATCTTCTTTCCCTTGACCACAGCCCCATAAAGATGCAGGAGGGAGAGGGGTTGCCATCTAGGGAACCCTGTGTCCTGGGGTGAGGGAATGCAGGGAAGCGGGCGGTAGAGGCAGAGTCTCCTGGTACGTTGTCCCTTAGCCCAAGTCTTCCCGTAGGAAATGGTCGGGGAGTGGACCCAAGAAAGAAAGGACTCACCCCTGTCCCTGTCAATGGCCAAAGCTGAAAGGAAGGAACTGCAGGCTGGGCAGCAGCTCTAGTCATCTTCCTCAGGGTTCCCATACTGCCTGTGACCAGGGGAAAGGGGAAGGTCTGCACCTGCCCTGCCCTGCCTTTCCAGGTGCAGGGAATGCTGAGCCTCAGCTGGACTTTGACCCACTGGGGAAAAGACGGGAGACACATTCAAACAGGCATCGTGATAAACTTATTAGTTATGCCTGCTGTTCCAGCCATCGCTTACCCTGACCCTCTCCTGCCGGCCCCCAGCCCTGCTGCCTTTCAAGTCAGACAACTTTAAAGAAAAGAGAGAGAGGGAGAGAAGATGAAACAGAGACCCACATACTTGATGAAGAAGACTCTCCCCCCGCGGTCAACTCCGTAGGTCCACCGGCCGGGCAAGTCCAGCCAGTCGATATCATCGGCCATCTCGGTGTCCCGCAGCCCCTCTCGCTCTCTGCCCACCCGGACGCCGGGCTGCGGGGCGGGGGCCTACCGCGCACCCCCCACTTTCTGCTCCTCCTCCAGGCGGTGATGGGGGAGGGGGTCCGATGCGGTCCAGCCCGGCCCGCGGCGTACCTCCCGGGTGCCTGGCAGGGACTCTGGCCTCTCGCTGAAGGCAGCTGGCCGCCAGCCGGCCAGCAGCGAGCGGAAGACTTAACCCTGGCCGGGCTGAACGAGCTCGGCGTACGCGGCGGAGCCGGCCCCAGACACCTCCTGCCTCTGGAGTCTGCGCTTCCCTTCGTCTCCTTAACTTAATGAGGGGCAATTAGCGCATGAGTAATTCTGCCGCTCCTCTCGCCGGGACTGCTAACGAGCAGCGCCGAGGGTTCAGTCCCCTCTGCTCCCCGCGGCCGGGCGGCTGGCGGGGCCGAGCGAGCGGGAGCGCGAGCCAGAGGATCCCTCCCCGAAGGGAGCAGGTTGCCGTGTGCGAGCGAGGGTGTTGCCTCCCGCTCCCAGCTCCGAGCCCGCTCCCAACCTCCGGCCGGGCGAGCGGAAGGCGGAGTCCAGCGGCCGCTCCGAGGGGACTTCACAGCCGCGGCCCGGCGGGTCCCCGAGTCCTGACACCGGGCGCGGGGGAAACAGTTTGGCTGAAAGAGCTTTGAATCACGAACCTAAGGCACATGTCCAGCCACTGGCCGAAAAAGGGGAAATGATCAAACCTGGTTCTACTTGGCGGGAGGTTAGTAGGGGTACACAGGTCAAATGCAGGGAAGAGTGCACGGGTGTGAGTAGCAAGGGGCCCATTTTTGCTAAGATGTCAAACTAATTAGTCAAGCCAGTCCTAACCTTTCTTTCTGAGCACTTCCTCCAAGAAGCCTACCATGACTAAGTAGAATCAGAGTGAGATCTTAGAAACACACTCAGAAACCAACAGCTTTTATATCCCTTCCCCCTAATTTGCACCAGAAAAGGAAAGGAAAAGGGAAAAGAGAGAAAGACAGAGAGACAGAGAGAGAGAGGAGGGAATGTGTTCTGTGGTACAGGTTGCAAGCATTCAATACTAGCAGATCAAAAGTGGTATTGCTGAAGCCCACAGTTCTGCTGTCTCTGGTCTGAATCAAAGTTGGACTCCAGTCAGCTTTCCCAGCTTACTCAGGACCTGCCCCCTGGGGCTCCAATTAGATGCATACTGTCTTAATCCATGTGTCAGACCCAAGGGGATAATTAGACAATGGGAGAGACACCTGTCTGTAGAGGCCGCAGTGTGTCACATGGCAGCTGGCAAGTCTCTGTGGAGTGAGCATACTTACTGTGAGCATTCTAGGGATTGGACGCCTGTTGCACCTAGATAATTCCTACTCATCCCTTTGGTGTCCACCCATGTGTCACCTCCTCCAGAAAGCCATTCTTGATTCCACCCCAGGCAGATTTATATGTCCATCCTCCATGTGTCACGGAGCCTTATTAATAACCCTGTAGTGGAGCTTATCATACTATAAGGCAATCCTCGGTACTTATCTGTCTCCTTCATTAGGCTGTGTGCCCCTCGGGGCAGGGGCTCCATTTGATTCATCTTTATAGCCCCAGCACCTACCTGGGGCACCGGATTTATATCTGATGAACAACTGATCCTGTCCTAACTAGAAATGGCTCTTAACTCTAACCACAATCCTGTACTTTTGGACCCTATTTAGGAGCCTGATAAATATAACCAGCAGCACATCAGGCTGTGTGCGGGGAGAGCTTTCTGGAAAAAGGAACAACCAGTGAGCCTTCCCAGGAAACTCAAATGCTCAACCTAGGTGTAATGTGTATACATCTGATAGATACTGAAGCCAGCAGATGCCTCAGAGAACATCTCATCCAAGGCTCTTGTTTTAAATATGGGAAACAGAAGAGCGAAGAAGGGAAGGGAAGCTTCAGGTCACTGAGCAAGGATCTGCCCCCCAATGTCCAGGCCAAAGCTCTTCCCATTACATCATTCTATCTCCAACACTGGAAATTCACTCTGCCAACATATACAGGCTGATTCCTGGTGCCAGGTTTAAGTTGAGTCCATTCTCCAGATGCAAAAAGGAGCGAAACCCCATAATACCCCACTCTTTTCTCCCTTCTCAGATCCTACATGTTTCTAGTAAAGAAAGCTGCATTGGACAGTAAGGCAGAGCTGCACCTGAGAAGCATAGATGAGGATCCGTGTCCCTTTGTAGCTCCTGAATTGGGGAGGGTGGGAGGGTCAAAGGGTCAGGTTCCCTACCAGTCCCCCCGTCCCCAGCCTTGTGAAACAACTGTAAGCCTCACCCCGCTGATAAAGCACAGAGCCACCGGCGCACCCCTGTGATATCAGAGGATCTGAACCACCGGAATTGCTGCCAAGATGCCTCCAGGGAAAATACCAGCAACCAGTGCACTCCCAGTCCAACCTGAGCAACCAGTAAGGGTGGCTTCTTGGGCTGAAGGTGGGTGGATATAGGGGACAAAATGACATATTTTTGAAAACATGTATTACACCGCTGATGACATATTTTTGAAAACATGTATTACACCGCTGTCTTCTTTGAGGAGTAAGGGCTCCTGCTGATTTCTTCACAAGATTTTTGTCTTGTTTATCTCTAATCTAGCCTGGGGCTCCTTGGAACATTTACCTAGACCAAAAAAAAAAAAAAAAAAAAAAAAAGCGAGTGGTTGAGATTTTTTACGCATTTGAAATAAGAAAAGAAATCAAGTTTGAAAATACTTTTCTGACTGTGGTTTATTCTCGCCAGTGACTCTTTACATTCTAGTTCTTGTTTATCAATTATGATCAGGATTGATACTGCTAATAAAGACATTTTAGCAAAGAAACTAAAGACAATGCAGAAAGGGAGTAGAAAACTCAAATAAAAATAGCTATTGGTTCAACAGTTACCTGGAAGAGGGCAGGAGGGTGATATGTTGAAATGAAAACCTTACATGCTTTGCAATCAAGTCAGAAATTTAACTGTTTTTCTTCCCTTACAGCAAATTTTATTTTATCTCTTTAAAAGGCAACAAAGCAAAAAAATAAAAATAAAAAAAAGGCAACAAAGCATGTGGATAAAATATATCAGCAAAATTTAGAAACGATTCTGATTCTCTCATACGTTTTGAAAGTTTAAATCAGTCACTTGAATGTTATTATGCTTCTGGCTTGGTTCCAGTGGTAGGCTGAAAAACAGCCCCCCAAAAGCTGTCCATGTAAAATCCCTGGAGCCCATGAATGTGACCTAACTTGGATGTAATTAAGACAAGGATCTGGAGAGGAGATTATCCTGGATTATTTGGGTGGGCCCTAAATTCAATGACATATGTCCTTATAAGAGAAAGGCAGGGGGAGATTTGAGACAGACAGAAAAGGAGGAAGCAATGTGACCCCAGAGGCAGAGGTTGAAGTGATGCCACCACAAATCAAGGAACGTCAACAGTCACCAGAAGCTAGAAGACGCGGAGAAGGAATTCTCCCCCAGAGCCTCCAGAGGGAGTGTGGCCCTGTCAACACCTCAGTTTCAGTCTTCTGGACTCCATAACTGTGAGAAAATAAATTTTTGTTGTTTCAAGCCAGCCAGTTTGAGGTAATTTGTTATAGCAACATGGGAAATTAACACAGTACCTATAAGAAAATCATAAGTTAATGAGGACTGAAACATATGTCCATTATTTTTACTTGTCCAATATTCAATCTCCATTCTTCTGTTAATAGCCCCCTGAGTTTCCTTTTGGCATCTACCCTTCTGCCACTGTCCGTCCACGTGGGTTGATGGGCTGCCTCCACCCCCACCCCAGCTCCATTGGTTCAGGAAAGGACACATGACTCAGCCCAGACCAATGAGGTTCAGTTTTAAAAAGATCCCAGAATTCTTGGGAAGAAGCCCATTATCTCTTGGATTTGAAGCTGACAGGTATCATTTTGGTGTTGCTGGGGTCTTTATGCAGGGAAAGCTTGCTGAAAGTGAAGCCAAAACAGGAGGAAGTGGAGTCAGAAGATGAAGACAGACTGGGTCCTCATATCCTATAAGCCCTAGGACCCAGCTTGCCAGAAGAGGCTCTACCCCTGGAATTTCAACTTGTAGGTGCCAATAAACACCTTTATTTGCTTCAGCCAGTTGGAGTTGGGTTTCTGACCCTAACAACTGAAAAAATCCTAACCAGTACAAAGGTCACAGTGTCTTGTGTCCCTGTTTCTTTGTTGTAACCAATGTTTCTTTGGGAAAGCCAGTGAGATAACCACCTGCATTTCTAGTGACTTGAGAATGCAGACTCTTCTCTGTCAATAGATGGTCTTAGGACCATCCAGTCAAAGCCCACACTTTCCCCCTAGAGGGTACTGGAGAACTCAGGAGAAGTACCCAGAGTTGTGGTGGTTCCGCAGGAGAGTTAGGACCACAACTCAGGTCTCCTGAAAACCGGATCAGTAGAAAGCTGTATTTCAACGCATTTGCTTTATCATTTAAACATATTTGGCCAAGAGACTCACAATTACGAGAAGGTTATAACCGATACCTCTACTCTACTAAAGAATAACCACAACAGTAATTTTTATTGAGTGCTGGTGTTTAATAGCTATGCTAACCAACAGGCTCGGTCACCAGCCACTGTTGATTATTTTACAGGAACTAGGAAGCAAAGGAAAAGAAGGCAAGGCCCTCTCTGTTGGGATTAGATATACGATTATGTAAACATGCAAGAGCCCAGACAAACTAGTTGTTTGATTAAAGTCATGATTTGATAAGGGTTTGAGAGAGGTGGTTTTTGTTATAAAAAACAAAACTGGTTCTGGTAACCAGAGGATTGTGGACTCCTGAAGTTTCCCTACAGCCAGTTGAACTGAATTACATTTGTTTCGTAGATATTTATCAAGCACCTTCTGTGACCCCAGTATTCTTCTAGGTACAGGGGATCCAGGAGTGAGTAAAACAGAATGTCCTTGCTCCCGCAGAATTTACATTTAATAAATACATAGTCTCGGAGGACAATGAGTTTATGGAGAAAAATGGAAAGAGTAAAAGGATAGGAGAGCAGTGGATGCTGCTATCTTATACTCCATAGATTTCATATAGGGTTGGCAGGAAAGGCCTCATTAAGAAGAAGGACATTTGAACAGAGGCTTGAAGGAAGTGAGACAGCAAACCATGTGACATTGGGGAAACATGTTCTAGGCGAAGGAAGTAATAAGTGCAAAGGCCCTGAGGCAGGAATATCCTTGCAGTGTTTGTGAAATAAGGAGGCCAGCGCTGCTGAAGCGCAGTGAATGAGGGAAAGAGTAGTAGAAGAGGACTAGTGGGGGGTGGGGTGGGGGGGAGTGAGGAAAGCCAGATCATTCCAGGTCACTGTAAGAAGATCAGCTGTTATCTAAATGAGATGGGAAACTACTGGAGGTTTGAGTGCAGGAGCAATAAGATCATTGTGACTTAAGGACTTTTTTAGAGGATCCTTCTGGCTGCTATTTGGACTAGGGTAGAAACAGATTCCAGTTAGGAAGCTACTGCAATAATCCAAGCAAGACATGATGATGGCTTGGTTCACGGTGTTGGGGGGGTAGAAGTAGTGAGAAATTGTCAGATTCTGGGTATCTTTTAAAGGTAGAACTAATAGGATTTGCCTACAGATTGTAATTGGGCTATGAGAGAAAGAGAATGAAGCATGATTTGCACATTCCTTTTCCTCCTGAGTGATGAGAATACACTCAAGGCTGACTTCCAAGTCTCCCTAGTACCTGATTACAAGGTATTTGGCCTGAGCACCTGGAAAGACAGAGTTGCCACTGACTGAGATGGGAATTGGCTGCAGGAAGAGCAGGCGTGGCAGGGGAGAGTGGGGGAACCAGTTTAACTCTGAGCATGTTACGCTGGAGTTGCCTAAGAGATTCCCAAGCAGAGATGCCAAGGAGGTGACTGGGTATATGAGATTAGAGTCTGTCTCAGGAGTTAGAGATATTTGGTATTTTTTCAGCGATTAGATGGTATTAATGCCATGAAGCAGGTTGAGATAACAAAGGAAATGAGTGTAGGGAGGGAGGAGGCAGAGACCAAGGGCTGAGAACCAGGACACTCTACCTTTTAGACGTCGTGTTAATGAAAAGGAACCTGCACAGAAGACTGAATAACAAGTGACTAGTGAAGCAGGAGGAGAACAAGAGAGAATACCATCCTGGAAGTGAGCCTTGAGTGCATTCACATCACTCACAAGGAGGAGGAATGAGCGATGGTACCTGTGTTCTAGAAGGGTTGAGGTTAGGGTGGGTTCTGTCTGAGCAGGAAAAGACTTGTACTCCTGTGTGCGAGGGTGGAGAGACGGCTCAGGCTACTTTTAAGTTGGTCTGAGAAGGGCCCTGGGAAGATGATCATTTCAGCTAATGAGCCCTTGCTTACCCTAGAGAGGAGCGCCTGAAATGTGCTTCCTTCAGCTGCATCTCTCATAGTCTCTGCGCTGGCTTCTCCTGGGAGTGAGGCCAGCCCAAGATGGCGGTCTGACTTCTCCTACCAGGACTGTGTCATGGAGCAAAGAACTGGCACTGGCAGCTTCCCTGAGGGGGAGGGGTGGAACGAAATAGTCAATCAACAGCTCAAGGCGAGATATGCGGGCTGGGTGGAGCCTGGAGAAATGGTCCAGTGGTCATTGCCAATATTTCTTCTCTGGGTCTCTTCTTGAATCTACAGCTTAGGCAATGCTCTTTCTGTGCTGACTTTGATGTCTGATCTGGGGTTTTTCTAAAAAATGGCAGCTGTGCTGACTTTGGCATTTCCTGGAATTAACACAGCACTTTGGTTCAGTTTAGTTCAATAAACTTGTAAAGCACCATTATGCCTCTATCTCTGAATAGAGATACTGAAACTGTTCCAGCCGTTAGCCAACCAGTTTCTTCTCCTCCTGTCTCTACCACCCACCAACCTGCTGGTCAGTCCCCTACATTGTTTTTGGTTCAGCATCATCCTCTCCATCCCTTATCTCCCTCTCACTTTGGGTAACTTCAGTGCTGATGTGAATAAACTATCCAATATCCTAACCTCACAGTACCTTAATCTCTGCAACTCCAGGGACATTCACCTCCTCTCCAATAAGTTACTCACACCCAAGGCCGTTCCTTAGACTTTCTCACAACTCAGATTCACTCCAATTTGGAAAACATAAACTCTAATATCCTACTTTCTGACCACAGTTTTGGTCCTTTTAATACCCTCATTCCTTTCTTCCCTGTACACCTATTCTTTGCCTTCCTACTGTACCTTTATCCTCATGAGTTTCCTCTTAATCTACCAGTGAAAGCCTTTTTTTCACTTCCTGCACTGTTCAGCCCAAACTCATGGCCTGTCACTTCATCCCTTCACTAACCAGTATTCTAGTCCACGTGTCCTCAGCTGTACCCACACTGAAAACTCCACTCTGGATTAATCTGCCTACATTTTCTGCTCCAATGCCCAGAAAAATATCATATCAAGCTATTGTAGGAATTAAATAAATTGATGCCCCTATCATTCACACTCTCCAGCCTTCCACAGGTGTCTTGCTGTGTCTATAGTCACTCTCAGCCACAGACCATCATTATTCCAAGAGAAAATAAAGGCCATAAGAAAGGCACAGCCTTAACCTAGAACACCTTCACTGCAGTCTCCCTATGCCCACTGTTACAACCTTATCTATATTTCTACCCATCTGTCTCTCTTTCCTCCTATCCAAAGCTAAACTTCCATGTTCTCATTCTTACAAGTGTCCATCCCTTACCAGATCCTCAGAAATCTTACTCAACATCAGTTATCTCCTCTCTCCTACATTTTCAAGCTTCCCCCTCTTCCAATTCTTTCCAGAAAACCTATAACGAAGTTCAAGATTGCTACCATTAAAAAAAAAACACAGGGGGCTTCCCTGGTGGCGCAGTGGTTAGGAATCTGCCTGCCGATGCAGGGGACACAGGTTTAATCCCTAGTCTGGGAGGATCCCACATGCCATGGAGCAACTAAGCCCGTGCACCACAACTATGGAGTCTGCACTCTAGAGCCCACAAGCCACAACTACTGAGCCCATGCACCACAACTGTTGAAGCCTGTGCACCTACAGCCTGTGCTCTGCAACAAAAGAAGCCACTGCAATGAGAAGCCCACGCACTGCAACGAAGAGTAGCTCCTGCTTGCTGCAACTAAAGAAAGCCCACGTGCAGCAACAAAGACCCAACACAGCCAAAAAAAAAAGAAAAAAACAAGAATAATGTTGCTGTTCCAAAGTGGGCAGCCTTTTAACCCATTAGATAAAGAGCAACCTTAAAAAAAAAAAAAAAAGACATTGGTTCAAGATGGCAGAGTAGAAGGACGTGCACTCACTCCCTCTTGCGAGAGCACCAGAATCACAGCCACCTGCTGAACAATCATCAACGGGAAGACACTGGAACTCATCAAAAAAGACACCCCGCATCCAAAGACAAAGGAGAAGCCGCAATGAGACGGTAGGAGGGGAGCAATCACAATAAAATCAAATCCCATAATGGCTGGGTGGGTGACTCACAAACTGGAGAACAATTATACCACAGAAATCCACTCACTGGAGTGAAGGTTCTGAGCCCTACGACAGGCTTCCCAACCTGGGGGTCTGGCAATAGGAAGATGAAATCCGAGAGAATCAGACTTTGAAGGCTAGGGGGATTTGACTGCAGGACTTCAACACGACTGGGGGAAACACAGACTCCACTCCTGGAGGGCACACACAAAGTAGTGTGCACATCGGGACCCAGGGGAAGAAGCAGTGACCCCATAGGAGACTGAAACAGACCTACCTGCTAGTGTTGGAAGGTCTCCTGCAGAGACGGGGGGGTGGCTGTGGCTCGCCGTGTGGACAAGGACACAGGCAGCAGAAGTTCTGGGAAGTACCACTTGGTGTGAGCCCTCCCAGAGTCTGCCATTAGCCCCACCAAAGAGCTGGGTAGGCTCCAGTGCTGGGTCGCCTCAGGCCAAGCAACCAACAGGGAGGGAACCCAGCCCCACCCATCAGCAGACAAGTGGATTAAAGTTTTACTGAGCTCTGCCCACCAGGGCAACACCCAGATCTACCCACTACCAGTCCCTCCTATCAGGAAGCCTGCACAAGCCTCTTAAATAGCCTCAACCACCAGAGGGCAGACAGCAGAAGCAAGAAGAACTACAATTCTGCAGCCTGTGGAAAGAAAATCACATTCACAGAAAGATAGACAAAATGAAAAGGCAGAGGACGTTTTACCAGGTGAAAGAACAAGATAAAACCTCAGAAAAACAAGTAAATGAAGTGGAGATAGGCAACCTTCCAGAAAATGAATTCAGAATAATGATAGTGAAGATGATCCAGGACCTCAGAAAAAGAATGGAGGCAAAGATCAAGAAGATGCAAGAAATGTTTAACAAAGACCTAGAAGGATTAAAGAAAAAACACTTAGGGGCTTCCCTGGTGGCGCAGTGGTTGAGAGTCCACCTGCTGATGCAGGGGATGTGGGTTCTTGCCGCGGTCCGGGAGGATCCCACATGCCGCGGAGTGGCTGGGCCCGTGAGCCATGGCTGCTGAGCCTGCGCGTCCAGAGCCTGTGCTCCACAACGGGAGAGGCCACAACAGTGAGAGGCCCGCGTACTGCAAAAAAAAAAAAAAAACACTTAGAAGAATTAAAGAACAAACAAACAGAGTTGAACAATACAATAACTGAAATGAAAAATACACTAGAAGGAATCAATAGCAGAATAACTGAGGCAGAAGAACAGGTAAGTGACCTGAAAGACAGAATGGTGGAATTCACTGCCGCAGAACAGAATAAAGAAAAAAGAATGAAAAGAAATGAAGACAACCTAAGAGACCTCTGGGACAACATTAAACGCACCAACATTCACATCATAGGGGTCCCAGAAGGGGAAGAGAGAGAGAAAGGACTCGAGAAAATATATGAAGATATTATAGTTGAAAACTTCCCTAATACGGGGAAGGAGATAGCCACCCAAGTCCAGGAAGCACAGAGAGTTGCAGGCAGGATAAACCCAAGGATAAACATGCTGAGACACATAGGAATCAAACTGACAAAAATTAAAGACAAAAAAAAATTATTGAAAGCAGCAATGGAAAAATGACAAATAATATACAAGGGAACTCCCATAAGGCTAACAGCTGATTTCTCAGCAGAAACTCTACAAGCCAAAAGGGACTGGCATGATATACTTAAAGTGATGAAAGGGAAGAACATACAACCAAGATTACTCTACCTGGAAAGGATCTCACTGAGATTCAATGGAGAAATCAAAAGCTTTGCAGACAAGCAAAAGCCAACAGAATTCAGCACCGCCAAACCAGCTCTACAACAAATGCTAAAGGAACTTCTCTAAGTGGGAAACACAAGAGAAGAAAAGGACCTACAAAAACAATCCTAAAACAATTAAGAAAATGGTCATAGGAACATACATATTGATAATTACCTTAAACGTGAATGGATTAAATGCTCCAACCAAAACACACAGGCTTGCTGAATGGATACAAAAACAAGACCCATACATATGTTGTCTACAAGAGACCCACTTCAGACATAAGGACACATACAGACTGAAAGTGAGGGGATGGAAAAGATATTCCATGTAAATGGAAATCAAAAGAAAGCTGGAGTAGCAATACTCATTTCAGATAAAATAGACTTCAAAATAAAGAATGTTACAAGAGACAAGGAAGGATACTATATAATGATCAAGGGGTTGATCCAAGAAGAAGATATAACAATTATAAATGTATATGCACCCAACATAGGAGCACCTCAATACATAAGGCAACTGCTAACAACTATAAAAGAGGAAATCAACAGTGACACAATAACAGTGGGGGACTTTAACACCTCACTTACACCAATGGACAGATCACCCAAACAGAAGATTAAAAAGGAAACACAAGCTTTAAATGACACAATAGACCAGATAGATTTAATTGATATTTATAGGACATTCTATCCGAAACAGAAGATTACACTTTCTTCTCAAGTGCACACAGAACATTCTCCAAGATAGATCACATCTTGAGTCACAAATCAAGCCTTGGTAAATTTAAGAAAATTGAAATCATATCAAGCATCTTTTCTGACCACAACGCTATGAGATTAGAAATCAATTACAGGGAAAAAAACGTAAAAAAACAAACACAGGGAGGCTAAATAATATGTTACTAAATAACCAAGAGATCACTGAAGAAATCAAAGAGGAAATCAAAAAATACCTAGAGACAACGAAAACATGACGATCCAAAACCTATGGGATGCAGCAAAAGCAGTTCTAAGAGGGAAGTTTATAGCAATATGATCCTACCCCAAGAAACAAGCAAAATCTCAAATAAACACCTTATACCTAAAGGAACTAGAGAAAGAAGAACAAACAAAACCTAAAGTTAGTAGAAGGAAAGAAACCATAAAGATCAGAGCAGAAATAAATGAAATAGAAACAAAGAAAACAATAGCAAAGATCAATAAAAACCAAAAGCTCGTTCTTTGAGAAGATAAACAAAATTGATAAACCTTTAACCAGACTCATCAAGAAAGAGAGGGAGAGTACTCAAATCAATAAAATTAGAAATGAAGAAGGAGAAGTTACAATGGACACCGCAGAAATACAAAGCATCACGAGAGACTACTACAAGCAACTCTATGCCAATAAAATGGACAACCTGGAAGAAATGGACAAATTCTTAGAAAGGTATAACCTTCCAAGACTGAACCAGTAAGAAATAGAAAATATGAACAGACCAATCACAAGTAATAAAATTGAAACTGTGATTAAAATTCTTCCAACAGGCTGAGGTCGAGATGACGGAGGAGTAAGACGTGGAGATCACTTTCCTCCACACAAATACATCTACGTGTGGAACAACTCCTGCAGAACACCTACCAAGCGGTGGCAGAAGACCTCAAACTTCCCAAAAGGCAAGAAACCCCCCACGTCCCTGGGTAGGGCAAAAGAAAAAAGAAAAAACAGAGACAAAAGAATAGGGAGGGGACCTGCGCCTCTGGGAGGGAGCTGTGAAGGAGGAAAAGTTTCCACACACTAGGAAGCCCCTTCACTTGCAGAGATGGTGGGGGGAGGGGGGGAAGGGGGGAAGCTTCAGAGCCACGGAGAAGAGCGCAGCAACAGGGGTGCAGAGGGCAAAGTGGAAAGATTCTTGCACAGAGGATCGGTGCCAAGCAGCACTCACCAGCCCGAGAGGCTTGTCTGCTCACCCGCTGGGACTGGTGGGGGCTGGGAGCTGAGGCTCGGGCTTCAGAGGTCAGATCCCAGGGAGAGGACTGGGGTTGGCTGCGTGAGCACAGCCAGAAGGGGGATAGTGCACCACAGCTAGCTGGGATGGAGTCCGGGAAAAAGCCTGGAACTGCCGAAGAGGCAAGAGACAGCTGTTTCGGGGTGAGCGAAGAGAGGGGATTCAGAGCACCGCCTAAACAAGCTCCAGAGACGGGCGTGAGCCAAGGCTATCAGCGCGGACCCCAGTGACGGGCATGAGACGCTAAGGCTGCTGCTGCAGCCACCAAGAAGCCTGTGTGCGAGCACAGGTCACTCTCCACACCTCACTTTCGGTGAGTCTGTGTAGCCCGCCACTGCCAGGGTCCCGGGATCCAGGGACAACTTCCCCGGAAGAACGCACGGCGGGCCTCAGGCTGGTGCAACGTCACGCCGGCACTCCGTGCCCCTCCCTCCCCCCGGCCTGAGTGAGCCAGAGCCCCCGAAGCAGCTGCTCCTTTAACTCCGTCCTGTCTGAGCGAAGAACAGACGCGCTCAGGTAACCTACACGCTGAGGCGGGACCACAGCCAAAGCTGAACCCCAAGAGCTGTGCGAACAAAGAAGAGAAAGGGAAATCTCTCCCAGCAGCCTCAGAAGCACCGGATTAAATCTCCACAGTCAACTCGATGTACCCAGAATCTGTGGAATACCTGAATAGACAACGAATCATCCCAAAACGGAGGTGGTGGACTTTGTGTGATTTTGTCGGTATAGCTTTGCTTTTACCATTTGTCCTAGGGTTCTGTCTGTCCGTTGTTTTTGTTTTTTTAAATAGTTTTTAGTGCTTGTTATCATTGGCAGATTTGTTTTTTGGTTTGGTTTCTCTCTTCCTTCTTTCTTTTTTTAATTACTTTTTAATTTTAATAATTAAAAAATAATTTTGTAATAACTTAATTTTTTTCTTTCTTTCTTTTTTTAATTCTCCATTTTCTTCTGAGCTGTGTGGCTGACAGGGTCTTGGTGCTCTGGCTGGGTGTCAGGCCTGTGCCTCTGAGGTGGTAGAGCTGAGTTCAGGACATTGGTCTGCCAGAGACCTCTCAGCTCCATGTAATATCAAATGGCGAAAGCCCTCCCAGAGGTCTTCATCTCAACACTAAGACCCAGCTCCACTCGACGACCAGCAAGCTATAGTGCTGGACACCCTATGCCAAACAACTAGCAAGACAGGAACACAACCCCACCCATTAGCAGAGAGGTTGCCTAAAATCATAAGAAGTTCACAGACACCCCAAAACACACCACCGGACACGGTTCTGCCCACCAGAAAGACAATATGCAGCCTCATCCACCAGAACACAGGCACCAGTCCTCTCCACGAGGAGGCCTACACAACCCACTGAAAAACCTTACCCACTGGGGCAGACACCAAAAACAATGGGAACTATGAACCAGTAGCCTGCGAAAAGGAGACACAAAACATAGTAAGTTAAGCAAAATGAGAAGACAGAAAAACACACAGCAGATGAAGGAGCAAGATAAAAACACACCAGACCTAACAAATGAAGAGGAAATAGGCAGTCTACCGGAAAAAGAATTCAGAATAATGATTGTAAAGATGATCCAAAATCTTGGAAATACAATATAGAAAATGCAAGAAACATTTAACAAGGACCTAGAAGAACTAAAGATGAAACAAACAACGATGAACAACACAATAAATGAAATTAAAAATACTCTAGATGGGATCAACAGCAGAATAACTGAGGCAGAAGAACGGATAAGTGACCTGGAAGATAAAATAGTGGAAATAACTACCACAAAGCAGAATAAAGAAAAAAGAATGAAAAGAATTGAGGACAGTCTCAGAGACTTCTGGGGCAACATTAAACACACCAACATTCGAATTATAGGGGTCCCAGAAGAAGAAGAGAAAAAGAAAAGGACTGAGAAAATATTTGAAGGGATTACAGTTGAAAACTTCCCTAATGTGGGAAATGAAATAGTCAGTCAAGTCCAGGAAGCACAGAGAGTCCCATACAGGATAAATCAAAGGAGAAACACGCCAAGACACATATTAATCAAACTATCAAAAATTAAATAGAAAGAAAAAATATTAAAAGCAGCAAGGAAACACAACAAATAACATACAAGGGAATCCCCATAAGGTTAAAAGCTGATCTTTCAGCAGAAACTGCAAGCCAGAAGGGACTGGCAGGACATATTTAAAGTGATGAAAGGGAAAAACCTACAACCAAGATTACTCTACCCAGCAAGGATCTCATTCAGATTTGACGGAGAAATTAAAACCTTTACAGACAAGCAAAAGCTAAGAGAATGCAGCACCACCAAACCAGCTTTACAACAAATGCTAAAGGAACTTCTCTAGGCAAGAAACACAAGAGAAGGAAAAGACCTACAATAACAAACCCAAAACAGTTAAGAAAATGGTAATAGGAACATACGTATCAATAACTACCTTAAATGTGAATGGATTAAATGCTCCAACCAAAAGACATAGACTGGCTGAATGGATACAAAAACAACACCCATATATATGCTGTCTACAAGAGACCCACTTCAGACCTAGGGACACATACAGACTGAAAGTGAGGGGATGGAAAAAGATATTCCTTGCAAATGGAAATCAAAAGAACGCTGGAGTAGCAACTCTCATAACAGACAAGTAGACTTTAAAATAAAGACTATTACAAGAGACAAAAAGGACACTACATAATGATCAAGGGATCAATCCAAGAAGAAAATATAACAATTGTAAATCTTTATGCAGCCAACATAGGAGCACCTCAATACATAAGGCAAATACTAACAGCCATAAAAGGAGAAATCAACAGTAACACAATCATAGTAGGGGACTTTAACACCTCACTTACACCAATGGACAGATCATCCAAAATGAAATTAAATAAGGAACACAAGCTTTAAATGACACATTAAACAAGATGGACTTAATTGATATTTATAGGACATTCCATCCAAAAACAACAGAATACAGTTTCTTCTCAAGTGCTCATGGAACATTCTCCAGGATAGGTCATATCTTGGATCACAAATCAAGCCTTGGTAAATTTAAGAAAATTGAAATTGTATCAAGTATCTTTTCTGACCACAACACTATGAGACTAGATATCAATTACAGTAAAAAATCTGTAAAAAATACAAACACATGGAGGCTAAACAGTACACTACTAAATAACCAAGAGATCACTGAAGAAATCAAAGGGGAAATCAAAAAATACCTAGAAACAAATGACAATGAAAACAAGATGACCCACAACCCATGGGATGCAGCAAAAGCAGTTCTAAGAGGGAAGTTTATAGCAATACAATCCTACCTCAAGAAACAACAAACATCTCAAATAAACAACCTAACCTTACACCTAAAGCAATTAGAGAAAGAAGAACAAAAAAACCCCAAAGTTAGCAGAAGGAAAGAAATCATAAAGATCAGATCAGAAACAAATTAAAAAGAAATGAAGGAAACAATAGCAAAGATCAATAAAACTAAAAGCTGGTTCTTTGAGAAGATAAATAAAATTGATAAACCATTAGCCAGACTCATCAAGAAAAAAAAGAAGATGCAAATCAATAGAATTAGAAATGAAAAAGGAGAAGTAGCAACTGACACTGCAGAAATACAAAGGATCGTGAGAGATTACTACAAGCAACTATATGCCAATAACATGGACAACCTTGGAAAAATGGACAAAATCTTAGAAAAGCACAACCTTCCAAGATTGAACCAGGAAGAAATGGAAAATATAAACAGACCAATCAAAAGCACTGAAATTGAGACTGTGATTAAAAGTCTTCCAATAAGTCTTCCCTGGTGGCGCAGTGGTTGACAGCCCGCCTGCTGATGCAGGGGACACGGGTTCGTGCCCCAGTCCGGGAGGATCCCACATGCCGCAGAGCGGCTGGCCCGTGAGCCATGGCCACTGAGCCTGCGCGTCCGGAGCCTGTGCTCCTCAGTGGGAGAGGCCACAACACTGAGAGGCCCGCGTACCGCAAAAAAAAAAAAAAAAAAAAGTCTTCCAACAAACAAAAGTCCAAGGCCAGATGGCATCCCAGGCAAATTCTATCAAACATTTAGAGAAGAGCTAACACCTATCCTTCTCAAACTCTTCCAAAACATAACAGAGGAAGGAACGCTCCCCAACTCATTGTACGAGGCCACCATCACCCTGATACCAAAACCAGACAAAGAAGTCACAAAGAAAGAAAACTACAGGCCAATATCACTGATGAACATAGATGCAAAAAACCTCAACAAAATACTAGCAAACAGAATCCAACAGCACATTAAAAGGATCATACACCATGGTCAAGTGGGGTTTATCCCAGGAATGCAAGGATTCTTCAATATACGCAAATCAATCAATGTGATAAAACATATTAACAAACTGAAGGAGAAAAGCAATATGATCATCTCAATAGATGCAGAAAAAGCTTTTGACAGAATTCAACACCGATTTATGATAAAAAACCTTCCAGAAAGTAGGCACAGAAGAAACTTACCTCAACATAATAAAGGCCATATATGACAAACCCACAGCTAACATTATTCTCAGTGGTGAAAAACTGAAACCATTTCCTCTAAGATCAGGAATAAGACAATGTTGTCCCTCTCACCACTATTATTCAACATAGTTTTGGAAGTTTTAGCCACAGGAATCAGAGAAGAAAAAGCAATAAAAGGAATACAAATTGGAAAAGAAGAAGTAAAACTGTCACTTTTTGCAGATGACATGATACTATACATAGAGAATCCTAAAGATGCTACCAGAAAACTACTATAGCTAATACAGGATAACAGCAGGATACAAAATTAATGCACAGAAATCTCTTACATTCCTATACACTAATGATGAAAACTCTGAAAGAGAAATTAAGGAAACAATCCCATTTACCATTGCAACAAAAAGAATAAAATGGGCTTCCCTGGTGGCACATTGGTTGAGAATCTGCCTGCCAATCCAGGGGACACGGGTTCAAGCCCTGGTCTGGGAAGATTCTACATGCCGTGGAGCAACTAGGTCCCTGAGCCACAACTACTGAGCCTGCGTGTCTGGAGCCTGTGCTCTGCAACAAGAGATGCCGCGATAGTGAGAGGCCCACGCACCGCGATGAAGAGTGGCCCCCACTTGCCGCAACTAGCAAAAGCCCTCACACAGAAATGAAGACCCAACACAGCCAAAAATAAATAAATAAATATGTTAAAAACAAGAATAAAATATCTGGGAATAAACCTACCTAAGGAGATAAAAGATTTGTATGCAGAAAACTATAAGACACTGATGAAAGAAATTAAAGATGATACAAACATATAGAGAGATATACCATGTTCTTGGATTGGAAGAATCAACATTGTGAAAATGACTATGCTACCCAAAGCAATCTACAGATTCAATGCAATCCCTATCAAACTATCAATGGCATTTTTCACAGAACTAGAACAAAAAATTTCACAATTTGTATGGGAACACAAAAGACCCCCTAATAGCCAAAGCAATCTTGAGAAAGAAAAACGGAGCTGGAGGAATCAATCAGTCTCCCAGACTTCAGACTATATTACAAAACAACAGTAATCAAGACAGTATGGTACTGGCACAAAAACAAATATAGATCAATGGAACAGGATAGAAAGCCCAGAGATAAACCCACACACATATGATCAGCTTATTTTTAATAAAGGAGGCAAGAATATACAATGGAGAAAAGACAGTCTCTTCAATAAGTGGTGCTGGGAAAATTAGACAGCTACATATAAAATAATGAAATTAGAACACTCCCTAACACCATACACAAAAATAAACTCAAAATGGATTAGAGACCTAAATGTAAGACTGGACACTATAAAACTCTTAGAGGAAAACATAGGAAGAACACTCTTTTTTATTTTATTTTATTTTTTTTTTGCGGTATGCAGGCCTCTCACTGTTGTGGCTTCTCCCGTTGCAGAGCACAAGCTCCGGACGCACAGGCTCAGCGGCCATGGCTCATGGGCCCAGCTGTTCCGCGGCATGTGGGACCTTTCCGGACCGGGTCACGAACCCGTGTCCCCTGCATCAGCAGGCGGACTCTCAACCACTGTGCCACCAGGGAAGCCCAAAGAACACTCTTTGATATAAATCACAGCAAGTTCTTTTTAGATCCACCTCCCAGAGTAATGGAAATAAAAACAAAAAATAAACAAATGGGACCTAATGAAACTTAAAAGCTTTTGCAAAGCAAAGGAAACTACAAACAAGACAAAAAGACGACACTCAGAATGGGAGAAAATATTTGCAAATGAATCAAAGGACAAAGGATTATTCTCCAAAATATATAAACAGCTCATGCAGCTCAATATTAAAAAAAACAAACAACACAATCCAAAAATGGGCAGAAGACCTAAATAGACATTTCTCCAAAGAACACATACAGATGGCCAAGAAACACATGAAAAGCTGCTCAACATCACTAATTATTAGAGAAATGCAAATCAAAACTACAATGAGGTATCACCTCACACCAGTTAGAATGGGCATCATCAGAAAATCTATAAACAACAAATGCTGCAGAGGGTGTGGAGAAAAGGGAACCCTCTTGCACTGTTGTTGGGAATGTACATTGATACAGCCACTATGGAGAACAGTATAAAGGTTCCTTAAAAAACCAAAAATAGAATTACTATATGACCCAGCAATCCCACTACTGGGCATATACCCAGAGAAACCATGATTCAAAAAGACACATGTGCCCCAATGTTCATTGCAGCACTATTTACAATAAACAGGTCATGGAAGCAACCTAAATGCCCATTGACAGACGAATGGATAAAGAAGATGTGATACATATATACAATGGAATATTACTCAGCCATAAAAAGGAACGAAATTTGGTCATTTGTAGAGACGTGGATGGATCTACAGACTGTCATACAGAGTGAAGTAAGTCAGAAAGAGAAAAATATCGTATATTAATGCATACATGTGGAACCTAGAAAAATGGTATAGATCAGGCTTCCCTGGTGGCGCAGTGGTTGAGAGTTTGCCTGCTGATGCAGGGGACACGGGTTTGTGCCCCGGTCCGGGAAGATTCCACATGCCACGGAGCAGCTGGGCCCGTGAGCCATGGCCACTGAGCCTGCGTGTCCGGAGCCTGTGCTCCTCAACGGGAGGGTCCACAACAGTGAGAGGCCCGCGTACCGCAAAAAAAAAAAAAAAAAAAGGTACAGATGAACCAGTTTGCAGGGCAGAAATAGAGACACAGATGTAGAGAACCAACATATGGACACCAAGGGGGGAAAGTTGTGGGGGTGTGGGTAGTGGTGGTGGGATGAATTGGGAGATTGGGATTGACATATATACACTAATACGTATAAAATAGATAACTAATAAGAACCTGCTGTATAAAAAATAAATAAAATAAAATCCAAAACAAAAAGAGAAAACATACAGATGGCAAATAAGCACGTAAAAAGATGCTCCACATCATATGTCATCAGGGAAATGCAAGGTAAAACAACAATGAGACACCACTCCACACCTATTAGCATGGCCAAAACCCAGAGCACTGACAATGTGAAAGGCTGGTGAGGATGTGGAGCAACAGGAACTCTCATCATTGCTGGCGGGAACGCAAAAATGGTACAGCCACTTTGGAAGACATTTTGGTGCTTTCTTAAAAAACTAAACAGTTTTACCAGACGATCCAGCAATCACACTCCTTGGTATTTATCCAAAGGAAATGAAAAATTATGTTCACACAAAAACCTGCACAGAGATGTGTATAGCAGCTTTATTCATAATTGCCAAACAGAAGCAACCAAAAGATGTCTTTCAGTCCTTCAGTGATGAATAAATAAAATATGGTACATTCAGACAATGGAATATTATTAAAGGCCAAAAAGAAATGAGCTATCAAGCCATGAAAAAGATATGGAGAAACCTCAAATGCATATTACTAAGTCAAAGAGCCAATCTGAAGAGGATTTCAACTGTAGGATATTCTGCAAAGGTAAAACTATGGAGAAAGTAAAAAGATCAGTGGTGCCAGAGCCTGGGGAAGGGGAGGGAGGGATGAATATGGGAGGTGGGTGCACAGAGGAGTTTTTAGGGCAGTGGAACTATTCTGTGTGATACTATTATGGTGGATTCATGTCATTTTACATTTGTCCAAACCCACAGAACGTACAATACTCAGAATGACACTGATGTAAACTGTGGGCTTTAAGTGATTATGACATGTCAGCATAGGTTCATCATTTGTAACAAATGTCCACACTTTGGGGATGCTGATGGTGGGGGAGGCTGTGCATCTGGGGGGGGGCGGGGGCAGGGGGCATATGGGAAATCTCTGTACCTTCCTCTCAATTTTGCTGTGAACTTTAAACTGTTCTAAAAAATTGTCTTAAAAAATAATGACAGTAGTGAAGGCAGAAATAAAAGTCAATTCAACAATTATAGTTGGTGATTTTGATACACCTCTCTCAATAATTGTTAAAACAACTAGATAGAAAATCAGTGAGTATATAGAGAACTTGAACAGCACTATCAACCAGCTTGACCTAACTGACACATAGAAAACATGTCACCCTGCAACATCAGAAAACACACTGTAACACACTGGTGGTGCAGTGGTTAAGAATCCACCTGCCAGTGCAGGGGACATGAGTTCAAGCCCTGGTCCAGGAAGATCCCACATGCCACAGAGCAAGTAAGCCCGTGCGCCACGACTACTGAGCCTGCACTCTAGAGCCTGTGAGCTACAACTGCTGAAGCCGGCACACCTAGAGCCCGTACTCTGCAACAAGAAAAGCCACTGTAATGAGAAGCCCACGCATCACAATGAAGAGTAACCCCCACTCACCGCAACTAGAGAAAGCCTGTGTTCAGCAACAAAGACCCAACACAGGGACTGCTGTAGTGGCACAGTGGTTAGGAATCTGCCTGCCAGTGCAGGGGACATGGGTTCAAGCCCTGGTCCAGGAAGATCCCACATGCTGTGGAGCACCTAGGCCTGTGCGCAACAACTACTGAGCCCGTGCTATAGAGCCCGTGAGCCACAACTACTGAGCCTGCGAGCCACAACTACTGAGCCTGCATGCCACAACTACTGAAGCCCGCACACCTAGAGCCCATGCTCCTCAACAAGATAAGCCACCTCTTTGAGAGGCCAGCGCACCACAACGAAGAGTAGCCCCCACTCACCACAACTAGAGAAGGCCCGTGCTCAGCAGCGAGGACCCAATGCAGCCAAAAATAAATAAATAAATACATTTATATATAAAAAAAAAGACCCAACACAGCCAAAAATAAATTAATTTTTTTAAAAAGCTGGTTTATATTTTTTTTAAAAATACCCTTTTTTTGGTCAAATATATATGGAACATTCCATAGGATAGACACATGACTGGGCATAAAATGAGCCTTAATAAATGTAAAAGGATTAATATCAGATAAAGGATGTTCTCTGTCCACAGTGCAATTAAATTAGAAACCAACAAGAAAATTTGGAAATTCCCAAATACTTGAAAGTTAACACACTTCAAACATGGTTCATAGAAGAAAGCACAAGGGAAATTTTAGAAAATATCTGGAACTGTATGAAAATGAAAACACAACGTGTAAACACATTTGAGAAGCAGCTAAAGCAGTGTTTGTTTATAGGGAAATTTATAGCATTGGGTACCTACATTAGAAGAAAAGAAAGATTTTGAATCAGTGGTTTAAGTCCCACCTTAAGAAATTAGAAAAAGACAATTAAATCAAACCCAAAGACTGTGAAAGAAGGAAAAAGACTACAAGTCAGAAATCAGTGGACCAGAACACAAAATAGAGCAAAGTAAAAAAAAAAAAAAAAAATAGAGAAAAAACATCAATGAAACCAAAAGCTGTTTGGTTTTTTTTTTTGTGGTACGCGGGCCTCTCACTGTTGTGGCCTCTCCCGTTGCAGAGCACAGGCTCCGGACGTGCAGGCTCAGTGGCCATGGCTCACGGGCCCAGCCACTCCGCGGCATGTGGTATCCTCCCGGACCGGGGCACGAACCCGTGTCCCCTGCATCAGCAGGCAGACTCTCAACCACTGCGCCACCAGGGAAGCCCTGGTGAATTTTATTATATGTAAATTATACCTCAATAAGCTGATTGGAAAAAAAAGAAGTCCTTAACCAGGAAAATTGGATACGAATGATACCCTGCCTAATGAAGAAGTGCCTTTCATAACACTGATCTAATTTCAATAAGCCTCATGTTATCACTTGAAAGATCAGTAATGAAGACATAACATCAACTGATTTAAAACCTTAGGTGTAAAGTCATCACTAGCCATATTAGCTTCTCAAAAATATCTCAAGTACTAAAAATAAAAATGTTTACATTAGATTATATTACTTTTCACACATTTATTTGCTTCTTTGAAACAAAAGCAATTAAATTAATTTGAATTAATAAATTTCAACCGTTGTGTGGGGTAGGGAAACCTATTCATTGGGAGAAGGAGGCTCTGGAAATTGTCACTTGAGTTAAAGAAAAGTATACTGTGCACCTAAGACATTCTGGTCCCTGTGCTGAGGACCCTCCACCAAAGAGGTGACAATCTACAGGAAGAAATGGAATTGCAAACACAATTACAATTCAACGTGATGAACAGTGATAAGAACATGTACAGGGCGCTGTAATACTGAAAAACACAATAATGAGCTCTGAGGATGTAGAGATGGAGTCAGCAAGGAAGCCTTTAGAGGGTAGATGAAACCTGATGACAGAAGGTAAATATTCCCAAGGGACCCTGAGGCGGTTCTATGCCAAATGAAAGGGGTAATAAGGGACACTGGAAAAAATGAAATCTTGCTATTTGTGACAACCTGGATGGACCTCTCGGGCACTGAGCTAAATGAAATAAGTCAGTATACTCTCTCTTATATGTGGAATCTAAAACAACAACAACAACTGGACAAAAAAAACAAGCTCAAAGATACAGATAACTGATTGGTTTTTGCCAGAGACTAAGTGGGGGTGGGGGTGGGAGAAATGGGTGAACCGTTGTTGTTGTTTTTGTTTAGTTTAAATAAATTTAATTTTTTAATGACTGAATGAGAAAAAGGGGAAAAAGAAGGGACATTAGCTAATGTAACTGTCATCCCATCTGGAACAACCTGGGAAATTAATTGCAAGAATATGCACCTGCTTCAACCCTATGACTTCCCAGCAGGACTTTTCTTCTGTAATTCAATATTATTCTAAAAGTATTGCCATCTCTCAGGCAGTACTGGGTTACACCCCCCCAGGCCAACCAAGCTGTGACTTTCAGTAGGTTGTCCTGGGGAAGGGAATCTGTTCAGAGGTGAATATCTAGAAAATATGGCAAACAGAAATAAAAACAAACAAAAAACTCCCATGTAAATTCCTGAAAGTACAAAAACATGCCTACCCTCCCTACTCAGAAACAAAAGAAAGGAAAAGCACCACAATAATACAGTTGAAAAGTGCCTCAGTCACTGCAGGCACAGGAAATGGTATGCAAACATGTAATGGGCTCCATTCTGCACACCTGGAAGCAGATCGGAGCAGCCCCTTGGAGCTAATACCAAACCTACCAAAGAGCAGTCCTGGATATCCACCTGGCCTTGGCTACTAGCTCTAAGAGGGAAACAGGTAACACCAGCACAAACCCCAGACCGATAGTTCTTGAGGCTCTTTTCCTCTTTCCACGCCAGTTGCATGTATAATTCTGTAATCAGGCACAGTGAGACCCCATGCTCCGAGCGATGTGGCACCCTCTCTCCTCTCATTGAGAATGACTGCCCTGATGCACAGGAATGCAACAGAAAACTGAATGCTGAGCAAATAGTTAAGTGAGAGAAAACCCTAACTAGAAAAACCCTAATACAAAACCCCGGCAAATATCCATACATCAGCCTCCTATATCTCACCTCCAATCTCCTAAATCGTCATATTCATTTTATTATTCCTCCATGTGGATCAGGAAGAATCAATTCATTTATTTGTGTTCAAATACACTTCTTGGTTCTCCCATAAGGAACAGCCCCCATTGATGGGTAGTTACCACTAAAAGGTGGAGTCACAATGGGCCAGGCAGGCCTAGAACGGGCACAGCAGGGCAGTTGCCATCTTGTTTATACACCAAGGGAATGACCTCTAAGCAAGCAACAGCCATCAGATTAGTAATAAAAGGAATCTGTCAGGCACTCCGAGATGGCAAGTCACGCCATCTGGTGGAATCAACGGTGCATCTCTAGAAACTCAAAGCCAGCCTGCCGAAAAAGGAGTAGAACTGAAATTTCTGGTGTGATGGGAAAAATACTTTGGTACTCTAGTACAATACTTCGGTACTCTTTAATTCTGGAAAAGAAAGGTCTCAGCTGATTTGCTCACATATTAACTTCATAAATTAACATGCACCTTGTTAACGACACTCAAATTAATTGATGCGGTATCCCTAAGCACAAATTTCAATTACAATTGAAATTTGTAATTACATTCTACAAATTTAGAGCTTACTGCAACTTCTCCCTAAGGACCCTTCAGTCCTGTGATTCCGTATCATCTACGGCTGAGGCACATTGGATTCTAATCAGACATGGCTGTGCTGATGAACTCTCAGTAAAGGCTATATGGGAACTCACTTTAGGAAAAGTTATTAACTCATTCAACGAATATCTGTTGACTATCTATAATGTGCCAGCAACAGTCCTAGGCTGTGAGTATAATTTTAAAAGGTAAAGATAGCGGGAAAAAGGGGTTGGAGGGTAGGGTGGTCAGAGGTCTCTTGTAGATGATATTTGAGATCCAAACAGTCTTCTCATGATGAAATTTGTTTTTAAAAACAACCATTCCAGAACATATATCTAGATGAGCCTTTTTCAAAATTCTTTTGGGACTTCTCTCTGGTTTTTGCCTTCAAAGTCAGTGTGTGAAGCCCATTAGGAAAAACAGGCTTACCTCAAAGCAGCATAATCCAGCTTTAGTACCACCTCTTTCTTTGACCCTAAATATCTTTGGGATATTTCTTAAAGTTAATCCAGTCTCAGTGTATATAACCTAGCATTTTGGTGGGGAAATGTGCAATAAGTGTCTTCTTGATGGATAGTATCGCTAATGAACACACCTCTGGCAACTGTGCTGTTCTTTTGCTGTGAAAGTCCTCATCCCTCTCCTTCTAGGTAAGGATCTATGAAACAGTAGCGAAAATAGCAAACAAAGGCGGGAGGAAAGTGGAAGAAAAGGATAGTACTGAGGCAAAGGGAGGGGTAATGGATTAAAGAACAAAACCTGAAAAATCGCTCCAAAGCGTCTTCATAGTTCAGCTTTCTAGACCTATGTTCCCATTAGATCTCCAGGGTATCCTCTCCGTGGGTCAAGCAACCCACTTTCCATAAATCTAGTTTCCCCTATCTTTCCCTGGTGAAATTAAGGAGTCGGCCAATGGTAAAACGATGATGTGACTCAAATTGTTACACGGTACTACCACCTCCACTGTGTTCTCCATTCCACATGTAAAAATTATTTCTAACTTCCCTGATGTCAAAACTGTCACTAATATGTATTAATTGAAAGCATTATAGGTCTTGTATGAATCCTCAAAGTGAGCAGGGTTAGATCTATTTATCCTATTTATTACACCTATTTTTGCAGAGCTTGATACCATGCTTCCTTTGTATTTTAAAGTCATAATTAACCAATAAAAACTTAGTCTCAATGGAGCAAATCCAGGCAGAAAAAGACTTTTTTTGTATTGACCAAAGCATTCAACTAAGTCCGTAAGAATCCTGAGAAACAATGTAGGTATATTCCAAATAGCCAACATTCGGGCCATAATCAGTTGAATGAAGAAATATCAAAACCTCTTCATGCACATAAAAAGAAATTAAGTCTCTTAGCTCAAAGAGGTATGCTGAGCAACATACTTACTCTTTAGAATGTACCAGATGTCTTTGTATCTCTGTATTACTTTTATAAATGAGATAAAAATGAAGATATTTTTATTTTTAAAAGGTACATAAAGGAGGGTCCAAAGGAAGTCTCCAAATGAGACCAACAAACTCCCGAATCTGTGTGTAACTATCAAAATTTCTGAGGTCAGCAATTAAATATTTGCTTTAAACTTTCTATTAAAGTAGAACAAAAAAGAAACACAGCACAACTTCTATAGGGATATCGGGATAGTCATTAACAATAAATCTGGCTTGGTGTAAACATGACTATTATTATATTTTCTCCCCTTCCTGGGGAGACATAGCCAAAAATGCTTAAATTAACCCCAAGATGGTAATAGAAGTATAACCTGGGCCATCAATTCAATCTGTACTAAACATTGATTTATCTGCAACTAAATGTTAATTTCTTTCTAGTTCAGAAATACACCTTTAATAATTTTTCAATAGCTTGGAAGATCCAAATGCCTAAATTAAGAATGCTATTATGCCTTAGTCCATGAACAGGCTTGCTATAGCCCAAATGTCCTTTTTTTCAGGATAAGAAGTTTGTTTTTTCTGATGTTACCATCGCATTTATTCAATATCATGAGGTAACATCATGACTTACAAATACCATGGTTATCATTAATAATAATGCACAAAATAAAGAAACCGAATTCCCTGATACTCAGTAGAAACACTATGCTATTCCCAGAATATGAATTTACTGCTTCTGTGAATACTGTTTATTTTACTGTTGTTTTTTTTTTAAATAAATTTATGTTTTTATTTTTGGCTGTATTGGGTCTTCATTGTGGTGCACGGGCTTCTCATTGTGGTGGCTTCTCTCATTGTGGAGCACGGGCTCTAGGTGGGAGGGCCTCAGTAGTTGTGGCGAACAGGCTCAGTTGCTCCGTGGCACGTGGGATCTTCCCGGCCCAGGGCTTGAACTCGTGTCCCCTGCATCGGCAGGCGGATTCTTAACCACTGCACCACTAGGGAAGCCCACAATTTTACTGTTTTCTTCGCAGAAGAAATACATAGCTGGGGCCAATTTTAGAATCAAACCCCCATTCTCTAAGAAGGGCATTTCATACGCTAAGAACTAAATTCTTTTTTCTAATACCAAAATGTGGTTTACAATTATTTTTATCCCCTTACCATTCCTTCCGCTTCAGTTAGTTGTGGTGTAATTTCCATGTCACATAACCTTTTTCTTTTTTTTTTTTGCGGTACGCGGGCCTCTCACCGCTGTGGCCTCTCCTGTTGCGGAGCGCAGGCTCAGCGGCCATGGCTCATGGGCCCAGCCGCTCCACGGCACCTGGGATCCTCCCGGACGGGGGCACGAACCCGCGCCCCCTGCATCGGCAGGCGGACTCTCAACCACTGCGCCACCAGGGAAGCCCCACGTAACCTTTTTAAACCACATAAATTTGTGCAGCACCTTTAAAGTTTACAGCGCTTCTACAAAAACACCTGATTTAATTCTGGAAATCCTGCTCAGTAATACTGAAAATAATGTAAAATACAATATAAAATTAAACCAAAATATCTTGTAACATTTAAAAATTGCAAATATATTTATTACAATTTACAGATTAGCTAAGTTATATACACAAATATAATTTTAGCTATAAAGTCCCAACAAACTGGTTACATTTAAATCATTGGATCTGTAGAAGCCAATTTAGATGTCTTCTAGTCCCCTAACTTCACCTTCCTTAAATTCTAAAAAAAATAAAATCTGATAGTTTTGATTTCAAGTTAAAGATGACGAGATGGTGTTATCACATTTGAACACTCAGAAAAGGAAATTTTACTTGTCTGTACAAAGCCTTTCATATGCTACATTGATACTTAAAGCACCATCGCAAGACTTTTAGGTGTGTAAAATGTTCAGTTAAAACTTCCAAGGATTTTAAGACTGAAGGTTTAACTTTGTTCTAACAACTAGAATCGGAATGAAACTGGAAAGAATTCTGTTTCTTCCCTTGTCCAACTTTAAAATGGTCCCTTTTGTCCTTATCACCGCCTGATCACTTCTTTTAAAGAAGGGTAGTAAATGGGAGAACTCTTCACCAAGCTTTTACGTATTTGGTAGTGAGGCTGGAATCTCAAGGGAATAATTCTCCAAAATCCAGTAAATGTAAAGATATCCCATTATTTTCATACATGCAGAGGTGCAAGATATCAGAAACACAAAACACAACCTGAGTCTCTGAAAACAGTATACTTCAGTCTGGTTTTAAAAGAATGCCTACACATTTTCAAGGTTTTCTTTTCAAGGCAAGTGACACCTTCTTTCCAACTGACACAGCTGGTGTTTGAAACTTAGCTTATTTCCATGTTGTTACACCAGACTCTATAAATGCATTCCCTGTGATTACCTAAAATGCAGGGGCACAAACCACATTGAAGAAGGGCTCTGCAAAAATCTGACTTTTACTTTTACTCTCAGTGTGTTTAAGTATGAATATATATATACACACATATATACATATTAACACTAGAGGCAGTTCTTAGAGCAACCCAAACAAATAAAATAATGACCAGGTAGATTATAAACTGAGGTAGTAACCCTGAAAGCACTTCTGATGAAAAATTTGTCCCCACTCTGAAACAAGTTCAAAATTAAGAGGTCATCTATTCTATTCATGTTTTCCATTACCCGTGACAGGAGGCACATGAAACAAAAATAGACCATTAAGGAGCTGGTTAACATTCCCTCAACCTAACAAATGCACACCATGTAGAACTAGCTAAATAAACCAAACACAATCAGTCACTGCAAAAACAGTTTGCTCTGGAAAATGAACATTGTCACTTTTGTTTATTAAAGATATCAGCTTTTTTCAAGTGGAAAAAAAAACAAAAGTCAACTTTGGGCTGAAGATATTAAGACTTTCTATTTGTTAAATCTATAGTTCTTTCCTGAAACTATAGGCCTTGCCATTACTTCTCTCACTATTAAAAAAGGAGAACACAATAAACTTGGATATTGACTGAAGTCTACATTTTACATTTCAAACTGGAAAATTAAGAACTGCCCATTTCCAAGTTCACAGTGCCATCCTGACAGGTTTTAAAAGTGACGGTGCTGAGAAATATTAATAACACTGGTTTTCTTTTGAGAGCACATACAACAAGACCAAATTGCTCTGAGATGTCTCCTATCTTCTTCCTAGGAAAATTCTAAGCTTTTAAATTTAAAAGCAACTATGATGCAATTATTACTTCTGGAGTCTTTTACAACAATTTCTACCTATTGAAGACACAAAGAACCACCCAAGTGGGAACTATAATAACATATACAGAACCTTCTTCAAAAAAGAGTTTGCACAGAAATTAAGTATATCAGATGTTAAAATTTGGCAGAAATATGCAGCTTTCCCAAAGTAACAGAAAGTACTGCACATATAGGTTTTGTGGCAGTCCTTGGAAATATCCTAGGTAGAGCTTAATCTAGAAATAAAAACCCACCACATATTTTCAACCATTTTTAGAAAGAAAGAAAAAAAACCACAATGACACAAGATAATGTACTTTAAGTTGGTAGTATATACAAGATTATTTTCTTAGCCTTGAAGTAGAAGGGCCAAATTACTGAAATAAAAAAATATAGAGAAAACATAACAGCCCATTAATTTCAGAATGTTCAGAGGGAAAAAAGAGCCCAAAGTTTTTAGACAGATACACGTAATTTAAATTAGAATGAAAAATGGGCTTCAAACCCTATAAATATTGTTTCCCAAGAAAATAAGTTTTCAAAGTGCAAAATTACACCTTAAGAGGTCCCCTTTTCACTTCAGCAAGCAAACAACATTCAAAAACAAATCCAACTAAACAACAAAGGAGGATTAGAAATCACACCATCTCATCCTTCATTTTCAGGGCTTGGCTTCAAACCTGTACATTTCTGAGTGGGATATGTTGCAAAAAAATATATATTAAACTAGGTCACTGGATCCAAGTTGCATATCCTCTAAGAAAAAAGTCAAAGGACAGCTGCCAATTTTTGTTTTTAAAAGAAACCTCTCAAGTAAGAGGTAGTGTTTGCTAAGGCCAGAGGCTGTCACATCATCTTAACATTGCTCGAAAACATTAAGTCCTTTGAAGCGCATTTCCTGGAGTCTATTAAACATTTTTTCTCTGTGCTCAAATGTCAAGCAGTATCCAATAGCGTCTTCTGTTTCTTGAATTCGTTTCTGGAACCTGCATCCATCCCGTGCAAATTCTTCCCATGGTCCTTTTCGATCCTCATCACCACTTATATAATACTCAGTAACTTCTTCAAGGAAGGTTACCTATGAAGATATAGACTAATTTTAATCTCAAATATAACAGAAGCAAAAGGAAGGAATGAAGGGAGGGAGGGAGGGAGGAAAGAAGGAAGGGTTCTAACTGACTAGATGGCACCTGAATAGAACAGTGGGCAAATGTCCCTTTAATTCCTTTCTCTTTCTCCTTCTCTCTCTCTCTCTCTCTCTCACACGCACACACAACACACACACACACACACACACACACACACACACACACAGTCCCATCCCGCATCCATTATCCGGTCAACCCCAGACTACCCCCTCCTGGTTTTGGTGTTAAAAATGAATCCAGATGGGTAAGTGAAATTCTCCTGATGTTATTAATCTTTACTTTTTTTTTAATCTTTAGGGAAATCAATTCTGTGATACTTTTCCAAATGACAAATGTTTCCAAACAAAGTATTTCAGAACTATATTCCTGGGGCTTCCCTGGTGGCGCAGTGGTTGAGAGTCTGCCTGCCAATGCAGGGGACACGGGTTCGTGCCCCGGTCTGGGAAGATCCCACATGCCACGGAGCGGCTGGGTCCGTGAGCCATGGCCGCTGAGCCTGCGCGTCCGGAGCCTGTGCTCCGCAACAGGAGAGGCCACAACAGTGAGAGCCCCGCCTACCGCAAAAAAAAAAAAAAAAAAGAAATATATTCCTGGAGTCAACGCTTTTATTACAACACAAAAGCTTTAACAATATCGTCACTTATTTCTATTCTTCCTTTTTCCAAAAAAATTTCACTTTTCAGTGCTTTCCAATTCTTGAATCATAAATATGTAGTATTATTCTTATATTATTACTTTTGTAATAAGAATACGGAAGAGAGTTACTTAATAAACAAACTGCAGCAAAATTAACGTATCTTTAAAGTTATGTTACTCTAAGAGAGACTGTAAAGATAAAAACCCTCTTTGTATTCCTCCTCAATATGCTATCACTACATATACATGAAATTGAGAACATTACAATATACATGATCACATGGAGTGACAGTCCCTTTTAATGCCTACTTAATTTCTAATATAGAAGTTTTTCTTTTTTATCAAACACCAAAAGTAAAAACTTGTTTTAAAATACGTTCAATAGTTACATCACCTAATCCCACTGTGACCTACTACTTTCATTCCCTTTACATCAGGCCAAGGAATGCTCCCGAGGACAACTAGTAGGTATGTAATACCTTAAAAGTTATTGCATTCTAGTGTTACTCATTGTGTCACCAAGATAAATAACAACAACAAACATTTATATAGTGGTTATCATATGCCAGGCTCTTTTCGAAGTACTTAGCAATTTTTATCTCACTTCATCATCATATCATCTCCATTGTACAGATAAGGAAATCAAGGTAGGTAGGTTAACTGACCTGTTCAGATCACACAGCTTCTATGGGTGCAATAAGGATTCAAACCCTGAGTCTGGCTCCACAATCTGCACAACGTTATGCCACGACACAAAGCATTTTAAACTCCCAGATCTGAAAGCCTCATTCTAAGAGGCAGGCACTATCCGTTATTCCCATATACCTAAAGAATGGCATGTAGTCAAAGGCTATAAATAATTTTACCATATCGCAGACATAATCCTTTGTAAATGTTGCTTCTAGTTCATAGTAACAGCTGAGACACATCTACTTGACTCATCTCAGTCTTATTCAATGAGCAAGCTAAAATGAGGCATGAGATTGGCCTGAGGTCCCTGAACAAGAAAGAGCTACCATTTTAATGTCAAGGCAACTAACTGTGAGTTTTAGCTACTCACCTCATTTAAACCGTGCAATAATTCATACAATAGTTATTATTATTACTTCCATTAAGATAAATAAGTGAATCAAAGCCATGAGGTCAAGTTACTTCCTAGCTCTGGCTGTCTTCCCAAATCTCTTGGCCCTAACTACTCAGGAGTGGGGAGCAAAGGTCTCCAGGTGCCAAGTGCTCGTTCCATTGCCCCATTTCGCTTCTTATCTATTCACTAAATAGGTCATTTTGTCAGGGACCCTTTAAAAATATAGAGGAAAACTCTTTGATGACAGCATTTACAAAAGTGTAAACTGAAATTTAATTTTTAATATGCCTTATTCTGCTTCTACGGCTAAGACATAAGATTACCACCATTTACGGACATTTTCTACCCCTGGAAGAGTTTCAAAGTATTAAGCTGGTCACTTGGAGCCAGTGGATGGTTCTTTCCACTTGAAACTTTGATGCTGCTGAATCTGAGGTCAATAATAATTTACCTACACCTTTCTCTTTCCAAGTATAAGTAAAGAAGAAACTTTCCCTTCACAATAAAAGATACCCTGTGTGTCTGGGGGGATCATTCTCCAATTAATAACTTCAGTTGAATAAACAATAGAGAAAAAAAAAAGCAATTCAAAAGACTCCCAAAATAAGGTTAACTTGACAACGTGTTGAGAGTAAAATAAAATGTTCCATGAAGTTTTAAGACTAGCCTGGGAATAGGAAGCAACTACTCAAGAAAACCAAATAAATGACCATCACTGTTACAAATGATTATTAACCTGTAGCTGGCCAATGATAACTAGTAATGCTTTCTCAAGAAAAGGCAACACTATTTTCTGTATTGTTTTCGACTGTCAATCAAAATCCCAAATGTCCAAAAGTTTTTAATCCTGAAATTAGTATTTTCTTTCATGGCAAACAACCAGACAAATATGACTTGCTACTTGGTACCATCATCCCTTTGTGTTCTAACGGACAGGAATGAAGACACTGTTATGTAACTACAACACTGTCTGCAAATACCACATTTATTACCATTTAAAACTCTATGGCTATAATAGGACCGTCTCAATCTCTAGAATTAAATCGTGTACACACAAGGTTTAATTTTTCTGTTTCTTAAAAAAAAAGTGAAAAGTTTAAGCTTGGAGGAAAACGGCCCAGAGCTGCCGATCCAAAAGAAAACAGCACCTTCGAGCTAACATCTATACAATGGCACCTTCAATTCAGACAGGAACACCACTCTAATGAGGGAAGTCTGTGGGGGGGGGGGGGGGGGGGCGGAGGAGGCTCATTTCTGAATCCAAGTATATGAGCTTGCAGTCCTTCCTCAAAAATATGCACTATTATGCCTCCAGGAAAGACATGCTGATATCCTTAACCACATCAGAACAGGCAATACAAATTATCAGGCATGTTAAAAGAAAGAAACAAACCTTTTTTCTCTGGATATGTGTGTGTCTTGCTCTAGAAAGAAGCCCACCCTGTACCAAGTCTGGACATTCACTTTTTCGGCTCCCTGACAGTTGCACCTTACAGGAAAGTAAGGTGTGACACTCAGAAATGGCCACAATAGACTCAGACGGCCTCTCTGAGTCTCGACAGCCTTTCCAATTTTTCCCTGATGTTTGAAAAGGAGCCTTAAAATTTAGAAGGTTGTAGGGGTCATCGGAATTACAGAAAGAGTTCCACAGTTTGAGACTCTCTGCTTCATCTGCACTAGATTCCCAGTCATCTTCTTCTCCAGAATTACGGTCAGGAGACCCAGGAAGGCTCGCGGTCCAGGGAGGATTTTCTAGATTAGACCTGTCAGACAAATCCGTCTCTGAGTCAGAAAGGTCTCTGGGAAGAATTTTGGCAGCAGTCTGAATTGTGGCTGTGAAGTTTTGGGGATTATAAGGATCGACACTATAGAAAGAGTTCCAAAGGTGGAGCCCTTCTGAGTCTTGCTCAAGGTCTGATTCTGAGAGTGAGCTATCGCTATCAAAACCATCATCCTCAGCGTCGTCATCCCAATCCTCACCTTCTGAATCAGAACTTGTTTCCAGGTCACTGGCTGCACCTCCCAAAATGTAATCTATCAATTTGTTGCTACAGGCTGGTCTGGCAGAAATGGGAAGGTCATCGTCTATGTCTGAGGAGTCAATTACACTTATTTGGTCCTCTCCAGGCTCCTGCTCCGTAGGAACCTCACAAGACAGACAGCCTTCCGAGGTGCCCTGTCTCTCCAAAGCAAGGGGAACCTCTTTAGTCAACAATTCTACCTTCTCCTCAGTGGGTTCCTGAGCGGTGCCGGGAACGGCTCCAGCAGCGGGAACACACTGTGTTGCGCTATCTCTGCGGTTCTTCAGATCCATCCGGAGCAGGCTGTGCTCTTCCTCCAGGCTGTGGTAGCCATGATCTTGGTCAGGGGTGGGTAACGCCTGGCCCTTGCTGGCCTGCTGAAGGAATTCCAGCCGCTTCATGCGAAGATGGTGGATTTCGGGCAGCCCTTCTCTAGAGAGAGGCGCACATCCCTGCAACGAGACGCAAGCCATCTCCGCGTTGAGCGGCTGGGGATGAGACGGGACCTCATCCAGGCAGCCGCTTTCTGGGCTCAGCGCCTGGAAATCGACCAGCTCGCCACTTCCAACGCTGCTCTGATAGCTCAGCTCTACCCGGGGCGGGCAGTCCAGATAGGAGGGGTTCAGCAAATAGGAGACGACGTTGGCATTGCTTAAGCGCTGAACGCTGAGAGGCCCGGAGGGCGAAGGGCCAAGTTCCCGGCCGGAGAACAGATTGGCTTGGAGCTCCACTCCCCACAGCTGCTGCTCTAGGAGAAAAGCGTGGGCTGCGGAGTCCAAAGTTCCTCCCTTGGCTTTAAGTTCCAATTTTAGATCTGGGGACGAGCACTGCCAGTGGATGCCCTCCTCTAGCCAATGGAGGGAAACAGCGGCCGCGTCAGCCGAGGGGTCTAGCCGCAGCGAACTCAGAGATTTCGGCGCTGTGGGGGCGTCGGGTTCCTCCCGGGCCCTCAGGGCTCTCAGCACGCTGTAGCCTCCAGCAAAATCTAGCCATCTGGTCGGAACCATCCCACCGAAAAGCTGGCTCCAGATCAGCAGCTTCTGAAGCAAGCCGGGGAGCGGCGCAAAGAGTTGGGAAAGCAGCTGCATCCACGAGCTGCGCCGAGCCTCAGGCGGGGGACAAGAAGCCAGTTTGAGATCCCCGGAGTGTTCCGGGGCAGGAGGTGCGGGGAACTTGGAAGTGCCTGGTCGCGAGCGCCGAGGGAAGAAGAAGGGCAGCCGGAACAGGGAGTCCGCCCGCGGGGCGGCCCGTTCCTGCGATGCGTCTGCTGCCGGCTCCATCTCCGCGTTCTCGGCAAGTCTCTGAGGGAGGAACGTAAAGCTCAGCGGCGGGCGGCCGGGAGGGACTCCAAAAGGCCTACAGAGTCTCAGCCTTGCCCAGCGGCGGAGTGGATGCCCCAGGCCGATCCCCGGGCCAACAGAAGAGCCACAGAGGAGAGCGGCTTCGGCCGCGGGCGGCAGACCACAGTCTGGAACGTCGGGCACAGGACGCGGCGGCCGAGGCGACATCCATCCTGGCGGAAACGAGGTGTCCTAGTCCTCTCCAGCCCTCTCCACCATAGATAGAAGCCCTTCCGCGGCGGCGGCGGCGGCGGCGACTTGCCAGGGTAGACTGTGGAAAAGCCCCTCAGCTAAGCGACCCCGGAAGGGCTGGGCCGGCTGGCTGGTGGAAGCGAAGCTCAAAATGGCCGCAGGGCCAGCGCCGAAGCACGACGCCTCCAAGCAGCGGACGAGACGAAGGAGGGCGGACGGCTACGCCACCAGCTCAGGGCCGCCGAACGTCACTCGCAGGATCAGGCGGGCGGGCCTTTCCGCACTCTTCCTTGTGGCCGCTGATTGGCCTCGCTCAGGTCCCTGTCGGCTTCCTTACTCTCGGTAGACGCAGCTCACGCGAGGGAGATTGCATCAGCCAGGCCCAGCACTACGCGTGCGCACTTGCTGCTCGGCGGTCGCCTAGGAAACCGCCCCCTCCAGCCCCTCCTCCCCGCCCTTTGGGCCAAAGGGAGCGGCTTAAAGAGGTGGAGCATTCCCTGGAAGCCTTTTAACGGCCTAATACACACCCAAGTGTATACAGATACCTTAGACTTGCATATATCTATGCAACACTGGGGTTCCAGTGTTGTTGAGTGCTAAGTAGATCATCAACCTAAGATCTTAGTATAATAAAAGTTGGGAAATGCTGTGTAGATACACATCTGGTGTTAACACTAGTAATGTGGAGTGATTAATAAGTCCTAAGTGAAAAATGAATCATTATGCATTCCTGCCCCCTCGGTTTTAGGGTTTTTAACCAACGGTTTAGCTCTACCTAGGATCTAGCTTTGAGGTCTTTCAGCATCCAACCCACATATGTCTCATAAAAAAGTGAACTCATGTTTCTCAGGTGGTGTCCCTGTTAGTTCCCTCGGTGGGGCAAACTGAAGTCACAGAGAAGGAAAGAAACGGAGCCCCCAGAACTGTTTACTCTCTTTTATACTTCCCATTCAAATCATATTCAAGTCATATTTGTATCCGTGAGCCCACAGAACCACAGGATACAACACCCAAAGAAGGAAGCACAGACCATTATCATTTGAAAAAATTATGTCTCATAATCTTAGTTGCTACATTTGATTCTCTCTTGTGAGTTTGGTCTTAGTCCATTTCTTTATTTCTGCTAAAACTTTTTCATCGACACCTCTGAAGTCAAGTATCTGTTACCGAGGGAGTGTAGCAGTTTTGAGCACTGGGGACAGCAGTAGAATCTTTTAGGAGCCAAGAGGAGGCCAGCTGCTCCTCTTTCTTGGGACTGTTCAGAGAACAGCCACTTCTTTCTAGGAAACTAAGAGGTCCTCGATTTCTGTGGTTTACCCCTTTTTATCTTATTATCCATATCTCTGGAAATATCTCATTTACAATCCTAAGAACTTCAGAACTTCAGAAAACATGTATTAATAATAGGAGTCAGTTTAATAACAGACCAAGAGATCCAAGTATGCAAATTAAATACTCAAAGCTTCAGTGGGTTGGTGAGTGAACTAAATTCCTAATATTGTGCCTACCCTAGATAGAGTAGGGGCACAAACATCAGCTAATATTTGTTATGTAGCAGCTAACAATTGTTTCACATCACCTGCAGAATAAAGGCTCTGTACAGTCTGTCCTTCCACTATACTTTTCCAGCCTTCTCTTCAGTAACTTCCCTTCATGCAGGTTATACTCTAGGAACACTGGGCTTGTTTCATGCCACTATTCACGCTGTTCCTCAGCCAAGAAAGCCATCACCTCCTCTGTTATATACCTACTCATGCTTCAAGGTCCAACTCAAATGGCAACACCTTCTTGAAGTCTTTGCTGACCTTCCCAGTCAGAATTATATTGTTATACTCGATTAGAGCACTACACTATATATCCCTGTAAATATTCTTCTCTCTTGCTGGTCTCAGCTCCTTGAGGGCTGTATGCCAGTAGTTCCCAAAGTATGCTCTGGGCACCCCTGGGGATCCCATTTTAAGACCCTTTCAGAGGATCCTCAAGGTCAAAAATATTTTCATGATAATACTAAGCTGTTATTTTCCTTTTTTTTTTTTTTTTTTTTGCGGTACGCAGGCCTCTCACTGTTGTGGCCTCTCCCGTTGCGGAGCACAGGCTCCGGACGCACAGGCTCAGCGGCCATGGCTCACGGGCCCAGCCGCTCCGCGGCATGCGGGGTCTTCCCGGACCGGGGCACCAACGCGTGTCCCCTGCATCGGCAGGCGGACTCTCAACCACTGCGCCACCAGGGAAGCCCCCTATTTTCCTTTTTAACTCTCATTTTCTCATGAGTATATAGTGGACATGTACCTTCTAGAGGACACATGATATGGGATCTGGCAACAGACTGAATGCAAAAGCAGATATGAGATCCTAGATGTCTTTTATAAAGCCAGATATTAAAGACATTTGGAAAAAAATGTAAAACAATGCCACTCTTCTTGCTAGACTTTTTTGTTTTGAAAAAAAATTTTTTTCATTAAGAGTGTCATTTATGTTGGGGCTTCCCTGGTGGCGCAGTGGATACGTGCCCCGGTCCGGGAAGATCCCACATGCCGCGGAGAGGCTGGGCCCGTGAGCCATGGCCGCTGAGCCTGCGCGTCCGGAGCCTGTGCTCCACAACGGGAGAGGCCACAACAGTGAGATGTCCGCGTACCGCAAAAAAAAAAAAAAAAAAAAAAAAGAGTGTCATTTATGTTAACATGTAACGGGTTTGTTATTTTTAAATTAATAAATATTTTTTTAATTCCTCAGGTTTGAGTTCTAAAACAATAATTATCCATAGATATAATTTACATATGCAGAAGTTCTTTGGGGTCCTCAACAATTCTTAAGAGTGTATAAAGGAAGGGGTCCTGAGACCAAAAAGTTTAGGAACCACTGACGTAGCATGTTGACTGGCACATAACAGGTGCCAGTTTGTTGAATGAATGGAAGGGTAATAATACTTTAAAATAACAGCATCTTCCTTATGGCCAAGACTTTTACATTCCACTCTCAAATTTATCACTAACACCATGAGCCTCCCCCCAAATATTCCTTAAAACATCTTGAATGGGCCTTTCCTTCCCCATCAAGTCATTGGATACATACTTTTTATCTTCCTTACCTTGGAAGTTGCTCTAAAGGGAAAAAATGCAATCATAAAGTACTGGAAAACTCTAAGAATATGTGACTTTGCCTTGTCAGTCTCTGCAGGAAACTAAAGTGGGAACCATCTCCTGCAGCCCGTTATCAACCAGGTGGCAGAGGGAGGGCAGCTCTGTTCGCAGAGATAGCGCTGTGTCGCCAGGGCTGTGTGCGGGCTGGTGAAGACAAGAAGTCTTTCGACAGTCCAGCTGACTGGCGCTTTGGCAGATGATAATTTAAACCTCAGCTAATTATGTTTATTTTTAAAGATTTTGCAGGGCCTGAGGTAAAGGGTGTATACCTTTTCACTTCTTTTTCAGTCAGTACCACCTCCAAAATCTTTTTCCGAGTATCCCACACTCCGGAAACCACCTCCTATCTTTCCAGCTCGCTGCCTTGGAATCCCTATTCAGGTACTTATCACCGCCCCCCCCCCCCCCCCCCAAATCTCCAAACCATTGCCATTACCACTTTTTTGGGGATTCATCACCCTCCTTCACTTCCCTCCTTACCCAAGCATGAATTCCAGGGTCCAGTATGAAAACTACCCCCTTGCAAAGACCCTTCATTCTTGTGCTCTACACCAATATTCTTCTCTGGCAAAACCCCAACCCTAGTGAAATCCAACTGTCCACTTATTCTGAGCCTACCCCCTTGCCGCTAGCCATTGCTGGAGAACAGCACTCAGACCTGCTGACTGACTCACTTCCTATCTGTAATGACAAATTTCATCCATGCCGGGCATTCCTGGATAGTTCCTTTTTTTTTTTGGCAGCACGGCATGTGGGATCTTAGTTCCCAGACCAGGCACCGAACCTGCACCTCCCTGCAGTGCAAGCGCAGAATCTTAACCACTGGACCACCAGGGAAGTCCCCCTAGATAGTTCCTTAGCAGCTTTGCATCTCCTACACTGAGACTGTTTCACAGTGTGTATTCATTAAGCTGGTGGAACGCTCACATTAACATGGGTTAATATCACCTATCTTAAAACAAACAAAAAACAACAAAAAAAGAAAACCTCTCCTGCACCTCCGAGTTTCTACACCACTACAGCAAAAATTTCTCAAGACTTGTTTATTCTCACAGTCTCCACTTTCTCCACACCTATTCTGTCGTCAGCCTACTCCAATGTGGCTTTCATCCCCAACACTCATTAAAACAGCTCTTATCAAGATCACTAAGAACATTTTGCCAAATCCAGTTCTCTGACTTGTGGGTTGATGTGCACTCCCCTAAAAGATATTGAAGTCTTAATCCCCCAGTACCTACGAATGTGACCTTATTTAGAAATACGGTCTTTGTAAATTAAGATGAGGTCATTAAGGTGGGCCCTAATCCAGCATGACTGTGTCTTAACACAAAGGGGAAATTTGGACACAAGTGCACACACAGGGAGAACTCCGTGTGAACATGAAGGCAGAGACTGGGATGATGTACTTACAAGCCAAGGAATGCAAAAGATTGCCAGCAAACCACCAGAAGCTAGGAGAAGGCATGGAACAGATTCTCCTTCTCAACTCTCAGAAGGAACCAACCCTGCCGACACCTTGATCTTGGACTTCTGGCCTCCAGAACTGTGAGACTGTTGTTTAAGCCACCCAGTCTGCGGTCCTTTGTTACAGCAGCCCTAGGATATTGACAATACTTTTCTTTAGACTCCCATGACACCATTCCCTTGGTTTCCCTACAATTTCAGTGACTCCTCCTCTTCCTCTAAATGTTGACCTGTATCAGAGCTCAGTCACCTGTGCCTTTTTTCTTTTTAGCCTCTCTAACCTAGGTGATCTCATCCAGTTCCATGGCACTAAATGCCAACTAAATGCTGACCTCCACTTCTAAACTCCAGACTGACCCCTCCACTGGGTTTCAGATTCCATCCTCCTACTTCTCTACTTGGATGTCCAGACATCTCAAACTCACCATGATCAAGACTCTTAATTGTGATCCACCAAGCCCATCTTCCCCATCCCATAATGCCCCCACAGTCATTTTCACCCAGTTGCCAAGCCCCTAAACTTAGGAGTCATCCTCAATTCCTCTTTGCCTCAACCCCACATCCAATCCAACAGCAAATCCTGTCAGCTCTACCTTCAAAATATATCCAGAATCTAACTACCTTTCACTATCCCCATGCTACTCTCATTCCCCTCCTAGACTACTGCTTCCATTCTTGCTTCAGACAGCAGCCAGAATGATCTTTGAAAACATAAATTAGAGTGCTGCAGTCCCTTTCTCAAAACCTTGTAATGGCATCCCCGTCACACTAAGAATGAAATCCAGAGTTCTGATGGCACTCAGTTCAAATAGCTCCCATTCCGCCTGCCCACCCCTCCCCTTTTCCACCTCTGTCCCTGAGACACAGCACCGTAATCGTCTGTTTCCATGTCTGCTTCCCTAGCTGGACTCTGAGTTCCTTGAGGACGCGATCCACTCCTTTGTCATCTTAGTAGGCACAGTGCCTGGTACTCACTGGACCCAGAGAAGGCCATTAGTGTTGTGGACAGACACCTCAGACAAGTCCCCAGGCACCAGAATTACCTCCCAACTCAAAATGTTGCCTCGCTTTTGATCTTTCAAGTCCAGTCTAACCCTTAGCTCCCAAATCCTAACAAGTCCAGTTACTTCATTTCTACCACCTCTGTTTGAACGCAGAAAATCCAGTCTCCTGGGCTTGTTTCTCTTCTCCCTGGGCATCCCCTCTCCCCCAACTCCCCAGCTCTCTCATTCCCACTCCCTCTGGGTGGTTCAGATTTCTACCCCATTTGGCCAAGAAATTTCCTTAACTAAGACTCTTGCCGGTTTCAAGTTCTAACTTTTAAAAGGTCCGTTGGGACTTGCCCAGCACTGCAGTGACACCTCAAAACCACTTAGAAACACAGCAGGTAGGTTATCACTTACTACTGTTATTACTAAAAGTCCCTTGGAAACCCCACAAAACTTCCCAGCATGAAATGTGACTCCACACTGGAGAGTTTTGAAAACTTCTGGGTAAACTGCTTGAACAAGGGTCATGTCACCTCCAGCTTCCACTTGGGGTTCAGTTCTGGGCTACAGCTCTGCTCTAACAACGTAATCGTTGCATGGCATCTCAGGGGTTGCCCCTTCTCTTATGAAATGGGGTTAGTTAAATATCACTAGGTAGTAAACTTAAATGCAGAGAACTATCTTAATTTATCTCTGTAACCCACAGCCGGTTACCTGGTACAGGGCCCAGGGCCCAGCTCCAAGGTCTGTATTCTTTATGAATGGAGGCACGCCACCAGGTAGCACTGGTAACACTGGTAAGCACAAAATTTGTTGACAGAATTAACAAACGAGCCATGTCTACTTTCCAGGGTAGTTGCAATGAAAAATGACATCATGTATATTAAAACACTCAAGAGTCAAATAAACCTGGGTTCAAATTCTAGAGCCAAGGCCGACTGGCTATGTCCTTAAGCAAATTACTTAACCTCTCTGGGCTTCAGTTTCTTCATCTGTAAACTGGGGATGATAATACTCACCTGATGTTGTTTTAAGGAAAGATTTAGCTGACACGTGTGAAATGCCTGGTGCACCACACCAGTGCATATAAAAGTTACCATTTGTAGAAACACTACTATCATTATTATCTTCATCTTGTACATCAGATGTTTTAATCTAGACATTTAAACATCAACAAATCTTGAAAATGATAGTTTTGTTTTTCTAAACACCATTTATTAGAAAATACAATTCCAGAGAAAGTAGGAGATAAAGGATGTCTGGGATGTGGGTACAGTACACAGACCTCTCTCTTTAACAGGCGCATAGAGGGTCAAAGTAAAATGAGCTACAGGCAAAAAGCCAGTAACACATCTCTGGTCCATTCATCTAGAGAAGTTCCACCTCTGTTCTCCACTCCCCTAACCCCTGCCCACGGCAGCCAGCTTTATCCTTGACATTTTAAATTTAAAAGTTCTAACTTCCTTGCTGCTCTGTGGCTTCAATGAATGGAGCTTCTTTCTCTAGTTATGGAATGAGTCAGCGAAAGGGGGAATTTCTGATCCTTGGAGCCGGGGAGGGACAGTCCACATCGTATCCCCACTTAACTCCATTCCCCAGTCACCGGGCACAACCAGCCAATTTAGAAAGTTAACATCAAATTCAAAGTCTCTCCTTTTTTCTAGGAAGACAACCTTTCGGAGTAAAGCGCACGAGTGAATTTCAAATCCATTTGGTAGGGAATGAAGAGTATTAAGAGATCAGAGACCCAGTCTCTCCCTTCCAGCTCAGCTCAATCCAGCCTCCTCACAACCAAAGAAAATCACTGGCAAAAACAACAGTTTTGATGGGATCCCCCACCCGCACCCCTTTTCTTCAGCTGGGGCATCCCTTTGGCTCCAGACAAAATAGGTTTATGGCCCCATAGAATGAGAGAAATTCTTATTAAAAAAATGTGACAGAAATGGAGTTTGGGAGAGAAGCAGCAAAACAAAAGGAGTGGTGGATGACGAGGAAAGCTTCCCAGAAACCACCCAACAGCCAGCCACGTTGACGTCTGCAGCCTAGAGGCCCATTCCTAGGGCCAAGACACCCTGGGGTGAAACCGAACCTAAGGGCCGAGGCAGCAGCTTACCCCACCAGAGAAAAATGAAGGGAGAGACCTATGGGGGAGCACCCAGGCGTATTCACAGGGACCAGATGACCCCCGGAAGAGCTGAATGGAGGGGTAGAAGACAGTATTCAGGGCAAGTCCTAGCAAAATAGGGGAAGACGAGAGGAAAAACTCCCCCCAAAAGAGCCCAGGTCCCTGAACATAGGTCCTCTACAGACCTCCATACGGAAGGCCCTTCCTTACACACGTAGGTATTCACATCGCTCTCCTTTGGAGGCAAAATCAGAAAGGCCCAGTGGCGCAGGCCTCAGTCCAGCACACGCAGCCCTCCTTGTCCCTCCCGACCTGCCTCAGAGACGGAGGGCACTAACTGAGGGCCCACTGGGCCCCTCCCCAAATAATTCCTATAGATAGAAATGCAAAAACAACAAACAAACAAAATCCTAGGGAAAAGTCCAATAAGAACCTCAATCATACAAAAAGTCCAATTCCTCTTTTGCCTTCTGAGGCACATGTAAGTCCCTTCTCACAAGGCTTCCTGTCCAGTTAGGACAACGTTACTATTTCATTTTTTAAAAATAAAAATAAAGATATCCCCCCACCCTCCCCCCAAATGCTACTTCTACAGCCCACCCCACACACCTCAAACCAGGCATTGCTCCCTTGACACAAGGTAAACTTAAAATTTTGCTGCACCCTCACAGCCTCCAAGGGGCTGCTCATCACAACCAACCCAAATGCAGTCTGCAGAGGAGCGGATAGCAGAGAGCATCTTTACTCTCCTTGCCTCCTACCATGGAGGCCCGATCCGCCGGGACAGAGGGAAGCCCCACCAAGGGCCCTGCCCCTACGCAAGGAAGGGACAAGTCAAGCAGGGAGAGTCCTCTCCCCCGGCTCTGCCATGAGCCTGGGGTCCTGGGCCACGGCTCCGCTGGGCTCATAACGTCTCATGACTTCGAGATCCCAGTGCGAACCAGCCGGTCTTCTCCTGGGCCAGGTCCAGCTCTCGCAGGCGGATGTGCACCTCCCCCAGCAGAACGTTCTCCCAGAATCCTTGCTCACTCAGCACACTGAGCTGTAGCTCCCGCTGCTGCAGGTCTCCCTTGGGGATTCCATCATATACCAGCTGCAAATGCAAAATTGGGAAGAAAGGGAAGCAGTGAGAGAGGGAACATGGAAGGGGGAGATGCTTAAGTCTGTGGTGGCGTGATCTGATCTGGCTGAGACCACTTTACCTCCCCAACCAGACAGAGCCCGAGGGAATAGAGAAAGCATACAGAACCCAAGGGAAGCTTAAAGAACCCCGCTCTTGGGGGGACTTCCCTGGTGGCGCAGTGGATAAGACTCCACACTCCCAATGCAGGGGGCCCGGATTCGACCCCCGGTCAGGGAACTAGATCCCACATGCATGCCACAACTGCAACTAAGACCTGGCACAGCCAAATAAGTAAAAAAAAAAATAAATGTAAGTAAAGACCCCTGCTCTTAGCTCAGAGTTCAAGCAAATGAAGGCTTGTCATTGGGGCCACAGCTCATTATCAGCAAAGGACCAGCAGGCTCTTCCTCCCCACAGACCATGCCACAGCTGTGGAATCCCTACCTTAAGTGTCAGCAAACTTTTTGACATAAAGGGCCAAACAGGAAGTATTTTAGGCTTTATAGGCCATACATTCTGATCTACGTCACGATGACTCAACCCAGCTGCTACAACATGAAAGCAGCCACAGACAAGACTTAAATGAATAGTAACGGCCACGTCCCAATACAACTTTATTTACAAACCGGCACAGTCGGCCAACCCCAGCCCCACCCAGCACCTTCCCCACATACCATCTCATTGTAGGTGGGGTTGCAGGTTTTCCGGGCCACTTTGGTTTTCTTCTTAGTGGTTTTCTGAGGGTCAGGAAGGAGGTAAATCTTGACATAGGGGTCGGGATCATTCCCATCCTGGAGCAGTTGCTACAAAGGGAATGAAAACCAAAAAAAAAAAGATAAAGGTTTTTCTATCTGTCTCTCTATCACCATTCCTGTGATCACTCCCTGATCCAGACCCTCTTCTCCCACACCTAGCTTCTTGCAATGCACAATAATTTATGCTTCCCAGCCCACTGCATTCTGCTAGAAACACCTACCACGGTAACGTTAGGTGTCCTCCTAAAACATCCATCAGATTGCCTATGATATCCAGTCTATACTTTGTATACGAATGCTCAGGGCACGCCATAACTTGGTCTGTTCTGAATGAACCGTCATGTCCCCAGATATCTCTGCCCAATATCTTTTGTCTATTTTGATCCAAGTAACCCCTAAGAGGTAGAGAAATGAGTCAGAGAGATTAAGTTGCTTGTTCAAGGTCAGCCAATTAGTGATTCACTCAGCCTGATCCTTTTAAAACTGAAGTCAGAACTTGTCACGCCTCTGCGCAAAACCCTCCAAGGGCTCCCATCTCACTCACGGAGAAGCCACGCTCTTGACTGTGGGACCAAGGCTCTGGTCTGCCCTCTCCAACCTCACCATCTGCTATTCTCTCCTCTGTTGCAGGGGCTTCAGCCACACTGGCCTCCTCCTGCGGTTCCTGACATGCCCCAAGCAGGCTCCTGACTAGGGCTTTTGGGTTCAACTGCTCCCTCCGCCTGGAGCAATCCTCCCTCAGATGTATGTGCATGGCTCCCTCCCTCACCTCCTTCCACCTTTGCCCAAATACCTCCTCATCAATGAGGGTTTCCCTGGCCACTCTGCAAAATGGCTGCGAGCTTCATTCCACCCCGGTATTCCTTCTCTGCTTTATTTCTCGCCAGAGCACTTACCACTATCTGACTTGCCATATATTTAACTTAACTATTTGTCTGTCTGCCTCTTCCTACTAGAATGTAAGCTCCCTGAGGGCAGGGATTTTATTTTGTTTACCCTTGTATCCAGAGCTAATGTATCAGTGCCTGGCACACGGTAGGCAGTTGATGAAGATTTGTTGAATAAAATGAATGAATGATTCTGTAAGAGTGAAACCCAGATCTCTCTGATTCCAAAGTTCATGTACCTCCTGCTACATGCTAATGCCCCAAACTGCAAAAGTCCAGCACATTGTGGTATTCAATAAGAGTTCCCTTCCCCTTCCACTCACAAGGTTCTTAGAATCATACCAAAAATTTAGTGATTAGACTCTGCCTTGATTATGCTTGAAGGAAGTCACATGGCTGCCTTACCCCTATAACCAGGAAATAAGCCCCTTGGGCCTCTCCCTTATAATAATCACCATAATAATAATACAAAGGCACTATGTCAAGTGCTGTTACGTGCATTATCTCATTTAATCCCTAGAACAACCCTATGAGATAGGTGCTAACATTATCCTCATCTTAACGAGGCTAAGAGTCATTGGGCTACTTGCCAAAGACCACAGGTAGTAAGAAGCTGTGTCTAGTATGGCTTGGTCATACCATAGGCCTAGCATGGTAGCAGGCCCATTGGGTATTCATTCAGTAATCCTTGTGGTTACTCTCACGAGAGGGGGGCAGAAAAGGTCTGATCAGTCAGAAAAGTACCAGAAGAAAGATAAAGATCCAAATGAGGACTGTGTATGCACTTACCAAGCCCCGAATATGCATCACCATGATGAAGAGTTTGTTGTTTTTGTAGGAGATGGACAGCTTCACCTCTCCCCCAACCTTCCCGACCGGCCGGGCCCATGTGCCATCTGTAGGGACAAAGGAAACTGAGAAAGGTCATGAGGCCAGCCCTGTCCCCATCTGGTGCCAGCAGACGTTTCTGTTTTCTTCTGACCCCCCGCCAGTAACTCCACGTCAGAGTCCTGATACCCCATCGGGGATCTGCCAAGTGGCATCCGTGAACACGACTCAGAGTCGGGTTGGGGGCGTCTATCCAATTCCAGTGTGTAAGCATATCCAGTCCCTGGGGAATTGCTCAAGGAGCTGTGGACCCATAGCCTGAGTGGGAAACCAGATTCTCTAGCCAGTAAGCAAAGGAACAGAGATGAGTCAAGGAAAGAGAACTGGGAAGGGGCAGGGGCAGGAAAAATGACCTTTGGGAATGGTTCAGAGAGGTTGGCAGAAGTGTCACAGAGAAGGCACTGTACCTGAGGACTTGGGAGCCAGGCTGGTGCCCGCAGCCTTCTCGTCCCGGGACAGGGGGTGGAAGAAGGTGTACACCAAATCACACTGGAATGGAATCAGAAAACAGGGTCATTCCTCAGTAAGACAATGGCCCAGTGAAAAAAGGAAAAGGACTGTTCCACATTAAAAGAGACCTATGAGATGTGACAATCAAATGTAATATGCAGTTCTTGTTTGGGTCGTGGCCCAAACAAACCAACTGCTAAAAGAATTTTGGAGATGACAGGGACATTTTGAATATGGACTATGTTTGGGGTGATATAATGACAGTGTAGTTATGTAAGATTATGTCCTTGTTTTTTAGAGATGCATAGTAAGTACTTAGGGGTAGAAGTCACGATGTCTGTGATTTACTTTAAAATATTTCATAAAAAATAGATGACTCAAACATGTCAAAATAATAACTGTTTAAGTGATGGATATATAGGCATTCATTATACTGTTTCTCTATTTTCCTATATGTTTTGAAAGTTCTCATGATACAAAAGTTTAAAAAAAAGAGAAAAAATCAAATAAAAGTAGGTCACATCAGGTCAAAAGCAGTCTGTTCTTGGAATTCCCAGGCAGTCCAGCGGGTAGGACTTGGCGTTTCACTGCTGGCAGGCCAGGGTTCAATCCCTGGTCGGGGTACTAATGCCTGACCCAGCCTTGGACAAAGACCATGAATCCTACTTTTGAGAATGTTTACTAAGCAATTAGGGCAAACAAAACCAAAAACTAAAATGTGTGAAAGTACCCACTCTAGCATTAAGAGTGAAAAAAGGGGGGAGGGGAATGATCTAAATATCTTTCAAGAAGCGAATGGTTAAAGAGATTACGGTATTGCAAGCTGCTGTATTAATTTGGTACACATATTTAAAGCTATGCTTACTATAAACACTTAAGAGAAAAAAGAACAGAATATAGCATCATATTTAAGCTATGACCACTATAAAACTACAAAAGTCACATTTATATATGGGTAAATAGGAAGGAAACATGGAAATGGGGTTAGATGGTTTTTTAGGCTGATGGGACTCCGGATGACTGTATTTGTCTTTATGCCCATTATAGTACCATTTGTTTAAAGAAAAATCTAGAAGGATACACACACTCAACCTGCTCAAAACCTTCCATTTCCTCAGGCTCTTGCTCACTGCAAGCACCTAACACGGACATGTCTCTCCGCGTGCCCAGCTGCATGTTTGCGTTTCACTGCATTTCTGTGCATAGTCCCGTGGGGCTGGAGCCACGACCCACCCACCTCTTTCTGCACACAGACCCAGAAAAGCCAAGTCCCCTCCATGATTGCCACCCGCTTCCGTCCGCATCCCCCACCCCCCACCCGCGCCAGGGAGAGCCAGGAACAGAGGCAGCCACCCACCTCGGCCACCTCAGGGGCTGCGTGGATCAAATGCCAGATGTAGCCATTTAACTCCTCTCTCCGCCGCTCCGCCACCGCCTCTCCCCGTGAGCGGCCAATCACAAAGCGACTGGGGAAGCTGGACGGCGGTGGGCAGTGGCGATGCAGGAGGGGGAAGATGGGGAAAGATAATGAAGAGGCAACAGGATTTAGTCACATTTCACTTGCATTTTCAGTCACCTGATCTGCATTTCTCACCAGCCTCCATTCCCAGGGACCCTTCCCCGACTCCATGCCTCCCCAAGCTCCCCAGGTCTGTGCCAAGGGCACACACGCAGCATCTCACACCAGACAGTTCCTAGGACCCCGGATGAGAAAACCAAACTGCTGAGCAGAGTCCTACAGCTCTCCAGAAGTGCCTCAGCGGCTCTGGAGCCCCCAGTTTTCCCTATCAGGGTAAAAATTCATTTGAAAAATCGCTTTTATAAATTGTTGTGAAATACACATAACATAAAATTTACCATCTTAACCATTATTTTAATATATATATTTTTGATATGGACCATTTTTAAAGTCTTTATTGAATTTGTTACAATATTGCTTCTGTTTTATAGGTTTTTTTTTTTGGTTTTTTGGCCTCGAGCCATGTGGGATCTTGGCTGCCCGACCAGGGATTGAACCCACAGCCCCTGTATTGGAAGGGGAAGTCTTAACCACTAGACGACCAGGGAAGTCCCCCGTCTTAACCATTTTTAAGTGTGCAGTTCAGAATTAAGTACACTTACATTGTTGTGCAACCATCACCGCCATCCATCTCCAGAACCCTTTTCATCTTGCAAAACTGAAACTACATACCCATTTAACAACTCCCCCTCCCTCCTGGCAACCACCATTCTACTTTCTGTTTCTATGAATTTGACTACTCTAAGTGCTTCATGTAAGTGGAATCGTACAGTAGAATAATATTCCATTTTGTATATACACTGCATTTTATTTATCTATTTGAAACATACTTTTACTCTTTAGAAGATTAGAAACTTCGAAAAATCTTCAGATTCAGTCAATCCTCTGCCTTTAGACCCAGGTTGCTCTCCTGGCAGGTGGACCCAAGCTCATTTTCAAGGCTGGAGGAAGACCTCTTGAGAGCCTCAGAAGAGCATGACCAGCAGGGGGAGCACTTGTCATCAAACTCATGGCCAGGAGGAGAAAACCAAGGACATAGGTCTTTTCTCCAAAGGGCAGTATCTCACTCCTGCAGTCCTGCCCAGCCCCCATCCGCTCTCCCTCCCCAGTATCCCTCAGTGCAGAGAGTAAAGGCAACAGATACCTGGGCAGGAGGGAAGAAGGGAAGAGCAGCCGCAGCTTATTGTGTAACTCCTGGAACTCCTCAAATGTCCTCTGGATGTAAGCGGCCTCGTGAGCATTCTCTCGCATCACCTTTACCACATAAATCTGCAAAATCCAAATCTTAGAGAATACTTCCTGCCAAACCCTCTACACCCAATGAAGGGGGTAGGTGAGGGGACAGAAGTGTGTGTTGGAGGAGTTACGCTTTCCAGAAGGAAGAGGATAAAAATGTCTCTAATGGAGACAAAGATAATATACATATGCAGCAAAATGAAAGCAAAGATTAACAAGAATCCTTGTTTCACAAGACCCTTGACTCAGAGGGAACAGCCATCCAACTCAGCTCCCTGATTGTAGGCAGGCCACTTGGGCAGTGGAGAAGGAAGGGGTGTGTGACTGCTCCCAGCACAGGGTGCTCAGTCAGCTCCAGGGCCCACAGTGTGGAAGGGAAGAAACAGTCAGAACCCCAACAAGCTGGGGCAGTGGGGAGCAAGGGAGGGTCAGATCGGAGAAAACACTTACGTAGCCTTTGTTGGGGTGGAAGATCTTCTCGTGGCGGCAGAGAAATACATCACTGATGCGGCCAGAGCTCTTGAGAGTGTGTGTTCGGGGAGCAAAGGAAAGGGTCAGCCGGTCGTCTGAGCCTGTGAACTTCATCTGAGCCAGGTTATGAATGAAAAAATTGAGCTTTGTGGCTACACTGCCGAGGCTGGACTCAATCAACCTGCAGGAGGATGGGAAGAAAAGGATGTGACCACGGACCCAAGTCCCCACTGCCTGGCAGAGCTATCTCGAGAAATATCCCCTGACACCTGAGACTAATACTCAGCTCAGATTAGATCATTTTCCCTGTGTGATATCCTCATAGAGTACATGATTGCACACAATGATCCGCATACAGTTTATTTCTGTGAAACTTGGGGTCTTATCTCCCCCCACTGCCCACCTGACCCAAAGACAGTTAAACTAAGGTAGGAAGGAATTAGGGACGCCACCGTGGGCTCACCATGTAAATGTCTAAATACTGTTGTCAAACTGAGTTTCAAGGTTCAGTATAATGGAACCTCACCAAACAAAGCTCAATCCAGAGATTTTAGTTCAAAAGGAAAGGTACTATATTAGACCCAACAGAGAAAGTTTAGTTCACTAAGTTCCAAAAAGGGTGCATAATAAAATGGACAAAACAGTAGACATTAGGGGCTTCCCTGGTGGCGCAGAGGTTGAGAGTCCACCTGCCGATGCAGGGGACACGGGTTCGTGACCCGGTCTGGGAGGGTCCCACATGCCGTGAAGCGGCTGGGCCCGTGAGCCATGGCCGCTGAGCCTGCGCGTCTGGAGCCTGTGCTCCGCAGCGGGAGAGGCCCACGTACCGCAAAATAAAAAACAAAAAACAGTAGATATTAGTATACAGACACTCTCCTGCTTTCACACAAAGTGTGTCTAAGAACGTCAAATATGGGAAAACAGAACCATGGAATTCCATGTTTTGACAAGGGGGAAGGTTCTGATCCAGAGAGCTAAAAACTAGTACAAATCCCTACTATACATTGCCCCATAGACAAAATCCTTGACCGAGACATGGTGAGAATGCAAGTAGGGGATCGCAGTACCTCTATACAAAGGTCAGCACCCAAGTGCAGATGGGAGACTGAGTCTGAGAGAAGTAAAATGATTTACCCAAGTCAAAGGCAAAGTTGGGACCACTGACCCATGTTGTCAACTCTAAGCTCTGCCACCGGAGCTAAGCCTCTCCCGTTTCCCTAGCCCTGTTCTTCCCAATCCAGCAGCCTGGAAATTAACTACCCAGAGTGGGCAGCACTGTTTCGTACAGAGAGTTTTACCTGGTGAAGTAGGTAGTGGCATTGGCCTCTGTGTCCTGAGGCCTCAGGGCATCATACACATACTTGAGGTCTTCCAGGTCTGAGAGCTCAGGGATCCCACAGGACAACATCTAGAAGAGCAAAGAAGAAGAGAGGGTGCCTGTAACAACCAGGAATTCTTGCTTCTTCCTTACCATAAGGCAAGATTTTCTACAGCTAGGCTCCCTAACCCTTCTAGAGGGTGGCAGGCAGATGCTGTGGGCAGTGGCTAGCAGTCCACAGGAACTGGGGGGGCTGGAGCAGGAAGTCAGATACCTGCAGACACCATTGTCCCCAGGTGGTCTGAGCCCTGCCTTTACCTAGGGCTCAGAGAAGTAGATCTCCAGAAATCCTTTGAAGCAAGACAAGGGAGTCTTAAAGATGGTGCCAGATGATAAGGAGGGGTTCAGAAAGGGATGGAGCTCCTCACCAGGCCCAGAAGGTTGAGGAAGAGGTGGGTGTGCTTGCGAATGAGGTTGTAGGCTTGGCAGCAAAGGTCAACAAAATCATGGAAGCGGCTGGAAGGCTTGTCACCCCCGTTGATGACATACGCCATGTCCGAGGTGAAGACAAAGGGGGCACGGTCCCTGGGCCAAGGGGAACATACAGGTAGAAGGTCAACATGAAGGAGGAAGCCCACTTTGTGGGCTGCGTCAGGGGATGGTTTTCCTCATCCCTCAACACCTGTGTGAAATGGATAGATGTGGCTCCTCTAACGTTTTCGCTTTTCTTTTCCTCCCTTACTCTTAAAAAGTCCCCAAACACATCCTTCGTTGGTTCCTTGCCTGTGAGCTAGTGATATTTTCCCTGGATATCTAGTTGTATTCCCTTTTGCTGTGGTTTGGGCTCATTTCCCTTTGCTCCGTCCTCAGCAGGGAGGGCCAATGGCTGGTGCCTGCCCTCTTCTGCAAGGCCCTGAAAGGACTTGACCTCTTTCTCAGTCTTCTCTTCTCCAAAGCTGCTCAGCCCAGGGACCACACTCTGCAGTACGGGCCCTCCCATCACGGGCTCGTGTTCCAGCTCCGAACCATTTCCGCTGACCTCCCTGGACTACACGCGCATCCTGGCTTCAGGAGACCACTTACCGCTTGATGTTCCCGAACATCTGGGCGTGGCCCAGGAAACGGCCAAAATCTATGTGGAACATGTGGCCCGTCGTCTTCAGCATGATATTGTCATTGTGACGGTCACAGATGCCCAAGACGTACGTGGCCACACAGCAGCCAGCACAAGAATAGATGAAGTTCTCTACAGCCTGGGAGAAGGAAGGCAGAGGGGAGGAGGGGACATGAAGCTGGTGTGGACGGACCCCAGGGGCACAGCCAGACTGAATTCAGCCAGCCCCGCCCCCCTCTCATGAGCCCAACAGCTCTCACATCCACCTGTTCAGCCTTCATCACATACGTACACACTGATGCACACAGAAACTTCTCTCATATCTTACGGGGCAAAAGGAGATGGAAGGCTTATAGGTATATCTCCACCACGTTACCTGCAATCCACCACCTTCTGCACCTTTCTTTCTCCTTGGGAAATTGGTTGGAAAGACAGTGCACTGATCCGGGAGCCCAGACTTGACCAGCCCATAATCAGGGAAGACTCTGACGTTTACAACTTTCCCAGCTGTTTGTGGTGACCTTAACTCAAGCACAGCACTGAGGCAACTGACTTAAGGGCCTCTTCCTGACCCTGCTCAGAATTCTTCTGTCCTTCTCCCTGCCCCCGGTATGACTCCCATTTCCACTGTTCTTGGTAACAGATGAATGCTAATCTAATTAAAGTCACTTCACTCCAAGGAAGAGCTGAGGCAGCTTCACACTTCTAGGGGATGTTTTACACTTGAAAATCAGACATCTCTAGTTGGTAAAATGTGTTAGAGCAATTTCTGAGTTTCAAGCAGGAGGGGAGGGAGTAAGGGGTTGGATCTACCTTATTTTATCTGGTCAACGTTTGCCCCCTTATCTGCCTTTCCAGTAAAAACGTATGGAATTAGTGAACAGACACCTTTCATCCTCTAAATCCTCTTTGTGAGTTTTCTGGAATTCCCAAGAACTCAAGAAAGACTCAACAGCAGAGGCAACAGTTGTCACAGCCAAGTAAGAACGGACAAAGCTGGGAATGAGAGAGATCTTCATAGAACGCATGCCCTTCCCACCTCCCTCTGCAAGCTTCCACCCAGCCTTCAAGGACCTTCCTTGAGTTCCACACCTTTCCCAGATCTTACCAGCCTGCACTGACTCCTCCCCATTGAGCCCCTACAGCCACCATTCACTCAGAACTTAGTATTCTCACTTTCCCAGGGTCCAGGGATCTTATCTCCCAGCAGCCTCTTGGCTGTTCCACAGGCCTACTTCAAAACTAGCTACACACAGGGCTTCCCTGGTGGCGCAGTGGTTGAGAGTCCGCCTGCCGATGCAGGGGACGTGGGTTCGTGACCCGGTCCGGGAAGATCCCACATGCCGCGGAGCAGCTGGGCCCGTGAGCCACGGCCCCTGAGCCTGCGCGTCCGGAGCCTGTGCTCCGCAACGGGAGAGGCCACAGCAGTGAGAGGCCTGCGTACCGCAAAAAAAACCAAAAACAAAAAACCAAAAAAACTAGCTACACACAGAAATCCCCTGGCTACTTGTTAAATTAAACCAGCTGACTAATCGCTAGGAAGTTAAGAATAGAAAGTTTGTAAAGAAATCACAGACTGTACCTTCTGGAAGAAAGAGATGATTTCTATGATAGGGAAATATATAATTGAAAAGAAACCACTCAATAAGTATAACCCATCCACTCCCAGTCTTGACCATCTCCATCAACCTGTCTTCAAGTCACAGATGTTCCTTCTACCTGAAAGGCATCCTATTTTGACTGACACAGCAGCTATATGCCTGTACTCTGCCACAGAGTAAATAACTAAAGCCTCATCACCTAAGTTACGCAGGGTGCTGGCTGCTTACTGGCAGGAAGGCTCACGGATAAAGAGAGCTCTCCTGACTTAAGGGGTTTCACTTACAGGATGGAGGCACTCTGGTTTGCTGAGTAGGTGGCCAAGAGACAAGTATCTCTAGTTCTTTCCTCCTGGAAGGCACCATAAGAAACTACCAGCATCATTCTAACAGAAAGACTAGAAGAGCTGAGAGCTATTTTTGAAAGACTGATACTAAACATTGAGACACTGAGTTAGTTTCTCTCTGTGTGTATTCTTTTTTTTTTTTTTTTTTTTTTTTTTGCGGTACGCGGGCCTCTCACTGTTGTGGCCTCTCCCGTTGCAGAGCACAGGCTCCGGACGCGCAGGCTCAGCGGCCGTGGCTCACGGGCCCAGCCGCTCCGCGGCACGTGGGATCTTCCCGGACCGGGGCACGAACCCGTGTCCCTTGCATCGGCAGGCAGACTCTCAACCACTGCGCCACCAGGGAAGCCCTCTGTGTGTATTCTTGTTGTACAAGCTTATATAATATTTATTATGACTCTTTATTATACTGGCAAGGAGTAATCATAATTCCAGCACCAAGCACAGTGCTTCTGTATGGTGGCTGCTTAATACCTGAAAAATACATGTTAGTATAAATAGTATATAGGGTTGAGGGAGGGAGGAAACAATATCACTCCTTTCCAAGGGTAGAGGACCTTAACATTTACAACATACAGAGGATGGGTTTTGAGGGATGGGAAAGGGAAGAAAGGGCTTTCCAGGCAAAGGAAATACTATCGTCTAAAGGTATTGAAGAAATGCAAGTAGCTCCCTCAACTACAGCATAAATTATCATAAGATGGGGAGGTGCAGTGGATGAGACCACAGGGGCAGGCAGGGCTGGATTACAAAAGGCCTTGCGGCAATGTTGTGGATGACGGACTCATCTTTTAGGACACAGGGAGCCTCTGAAGAACCGAGAGCAAAGGAGTGACATGAGCAGTTTGCACCTTATTTTAAAAGACTCTGAAATCAAGCAGAGGATGGGAATGGAAGGAGGAGAGGCAGTCCAGTAGTTCAGGGGACAGAAAGCAAATGGCTGAAAGAAATGGTAAGAAGAGGACAGATTCAAGAGACATCGGGGGAACAGGGCTTGGTAAAGCAGAGGAGAGGCAGAAGGAAACATCAAGAAGACTCATGGCTCTGTCTTGGGTGACTGCACAGAGAGAGTCATACCCTCCAGGAAACACATAAAGCAGGTTTCAAGAGGACAAGGAGAGACAGAAAGCTCGGTTTTTGCCTATACTGAGTTTGACATACAGGTGAAACACAAGCGGAGAGGTCCAGCAACCGGGTGGTGAGAGAGGGCAGAGGGAATGGCTTTGGAAGTCATCAGCAAGTGGGTGGTAAAGTAATAAGAGATGATGAGCTGGCACGAGAAGAGTACAAAGAGCACAGCAGGCTAGGAATTAAACCCTGGGGAATGCAAACATTTAAGGTCTCGGAAGATCATCTAATTACATGTTCACTAAACAACATTCTGATTATAATTTGGCTGCCCACGTAGGTTCTCCTTCAGGGATAAAAGCCATTGATCAATATAAGTGAGTATATGGATCGCTTCTGGTTTATGGTCATTCTCTTATGAGCTTGGTTATTATGATTTATTCTCTCCTCTAAACTTAATTAACCCAGAGGCAAGAGCCATGAAGCTGTGGACCAGCCACAGAACACAGCAGGTCACCAAGGCCCTACCACCCAGTACAGTCCCGCCTGAGGAAGGTCAGCTACCTTTTCTATCATCTCTGTCTCACATCTATCCTCAATCCTGGCTTCCGGTTACATGCTTATCACAAACCAGCTCCATAACTGGGAACAAATGAGTGAGTCTTAATTCACATCTATGAAAAGAAGAGTTGGAAAAAATGATCTCTAAAGTCTCTTCCAACTCTTGTTCTGCAAAGCACCACTGGACTCCTCGCAGGACACAGGAGGACCTGAATAGGATCGTGACTAAGAGGGTCCCCTCCTCCAAACTCAATCTGCCAGAGGAACTCAGCGAAGGCTTCCCAGTTGGATACCAGAGGATGTTCTTGGTCAGCTTACAAAAGTCATTTGACCCACCTCTAGACATCTGGAGGCACCAGTCAACCAAGAGTGTTTCTTTCCTCCCAATAAAGCTGAGCTGTCTTCTCTGTGCATGTGTGGGCCTTGTGGGAACACAGTGTGCCAGAGTCACGCACATCCCACCCCAGCTTCACCCCCACGCTTCAATCCTACCTTCTCGTACTCGTCCTCCCCAGGGTTGTGCTTCTGCAACCAGTCGGCTAGGGGCCGGTCCTTGAAGGAGCCAGTCACCCCGTGCTCCACCTGGATCTTGCGCAGGGTCTCAGAGTTGGGGATCATCTCTACCATCCCTGTGAGGGGAGACATCAAGTCATTCTCCAGAGCAGAGAGAAGGTGTCTGTCAGGAGAGGACTCCAAGAGCTTTGCTGGATGCTTCCCTATAAATTAAGCTCTAGGGCATTTGGACAAAGTCCGATAATAAGGGGAAAGATCCTTCCCCTGGTTTCATACTCCATGCTGTGACTCTTTGGTCCCCCCAGCTCATAGCCACGATCCTTTTTTGTTTTAACTTTTACTATGGGATTTTCAAATACGTATAAGAATAAAGAAATGGTATCATGAACTCACACAAAACCAGTTTCAAAAATTATCAACGCTTTGCTAATCTTGTTTCATCTATTTCACTGACCCAGCCCTGCTTCCCCCTCTTCTCTTCCACCCTCCGCCTACACCATTCGTGGCTGGAGTATTTTTAAGTAAATCCCATACATGTCATTTCACTCATAAGTATTTCAAGTATAACTGGCAAGGACACAACCACCATGCCATTATCACATCCAAAAATTCAACGACCATTCTTTGATCTGATCTAACCCAGTCTACATGCAAGTTTCCCCCAACTGTGTCAGAAAGTATCTGTTTACAGATACTTTACAAAAAGTATCTGTTTACAGATACAAAGTCTACACGGTATGCTTGGTTATGTCTCCAGGTCTGCTTTATTTTCTAATAGTCTCTCTCCTCGGCCTTCTTTTTTTAATGCCATTCCACAGCTTCTAATGGGATAATCTCGCCCTTTTCATGTTTCTGGAGACGCACATAGTTCTCGTCAGGGAATGGCAAAAGGGCAGTAAGCAAGGATGCCCCCCACGCCAGCCGCCCAGTCAGCGCCCCGCCCACTCCCTACTGACCTCTCCCACGGCCAGTGGAGAAGCAGCGGAAGAGGACCATGCGCATGTCCAGCCCCTCCTGGACCCAGATCTTGCTCATGATGCGGATCATCTGTAGGGTCAGCATGTCCTGGCGAAGGTCGTCCCCACACTGGATGGAGGAAGACAGTGACCGGAACCACCTCCCCCACTTCCGACAGCTCCCAGATCTCCCAGGAGGGCGAACTTGGCCCAGACTAGTGACCAGGGACTGGCTCAGTTCTCACACTCAGACCTGCTCACACCAGGTCAGACACCAGAGATGGGCCAGGAGCCACACTTTGCCCGTGTGGTGTTCCAGCTCTTCCCCCAACCCCACGTCCCCATTTGCACTGAAGTCAGGGTCCTCTTCTTCCTGACCATCAAAGCCTTAAAACTTGGATTTGGAACTTAGACACAACAAACATATGTCACTAAGTCACGCACGCCTTTCATTTCCCCCACTGGATCGTCCGCTCTGAGGCTATCCTTTATTCCTCAGAATCATGGATGTACCAATTAGAGGGACCTTAAGATTCATCTAAGTCCAACCTGCACCTGATTTATGAATTTCCTCTTCAGCACGCCTGCCATAGTCATTCAGCTTGAGTACTCCAGGGACAGCCAGGTCAGCACCTTATCCATTCCACTGCTGAGGTAGCTCTGCCTTCTAGAAAGTGCTTCTGACATTGAGCTGTCAGTTACCTCCTTACACATCCCAGCACTGTTCCTAGCCCTCTGGGGCCACACACAATTCATCTATTTCCTTTTTCACCCGATAGTCTTTCACGCACTAAAATGGCAGCATGAGTGTGGCCCAGCAGGAAGAGAATGGCCCCGAGGCTGCTTCTGCCACCCTTGGATTCCCACCTCTCCTTCTCTCTACCTTCTATATCCCACCAGGCTTGAGAGAAGCGTCCTCACCTTGAAGATGACACGGATGTTCTCGCCCAGCGGATCCACATTTTGGAAGGAGAGCTTGAGGGGGACTGCATTGGAGTTGAAGTAGGAACAGTCCTGCCACAGTAGAGAGGGTAGTGATGAGGGTCAGGGTGGCCCAGGCCCAGGCCCAGGAAGGAAAACGGCCTCTCCAGCTCCCACCAGCTGCTGCTCATTGTTTCTTCCAGATTTCTGCGGAGCCCACATTCCTTCCCTCCCTCCCTACCGCCATCACCCTGGTTCAGTTTGTTATGACTTCAGCTCCTGCACCTGGTCTCTCTCACCCCTTCAGTTCACTCCACACACAACTTACTAGTCGTGCGACTTCTGGCAAGTCGTGTGTCCCACCTATAACTCAGTTTACTCCTCTGTAAAATGGGGCTCACAACAGTACCGACTTCCTAAGAGTCGTGAGGATGAAATGTGATAACCGAAGGAAAGCACTTAGAACAGTGCCAGGCACAGAGCGCGTGCTCGATGAATGACAGGTGGGAGCATCACCAGCCTGGACTTCAACCCCGACACCATCAGCAGAGGCACTTACCCAGCCCCCAACCCAATTCCTCCACCCCGCAGAGCTGTCAGGTAAAAGTCCATACACGTTAGCGTTGGCAAGAGGCCCCACATATGCCTTTCTTCCTCATCTCTCTCAGTAACCAGGTCAGTGAGGACCTGGCTTCCACTGAGCCCTCCCCACTCCAAGAGCCCCAAACCCACCAGTCACTCACCCTGGGCACGATGCCCTTAACCAGCAGACTGGGGCTAAGCGGCAGGCGGCAGGAGCCATTGAGGGCAAAAAACTGCCCCACCTCCTCCAGGCCCGTGCGGAGAATCCCCTGGTGGGGAAAGGAGAGCAGGGGTGAGGTGAGGGGCCCATAAGCTCCACTCAGAGCCAGGCCTCTCCCAGGGGCGGGTGCCAGTAGTGGTTGGCATGGAAACAGTCACCCGAGAGATGTGGACAACCTCCTGGAGACGGTGAAGAAGGAAGACTGCCCCACCCACACCACAGCCGGGGCCACAGCCCAAACACCTATAGAGACTGGGTGGATGACCGAACAGCTTAAGGCAGCCCACGGTGAACTGAGAGGGTGGGCTACAGGTCAAGGAGGAGTTGCCACTTGGGCCGTTGCCAAAAAAGCCAATCATCTAGACTTCACAATCTCCCAATTTTTAAATGTTAGCAACCAGGATCACTAATACTGGACTAATACAACCCCTTTGTGCAAACAGATAAAGGTGCCCCCTCCGGGTGGTAGCAGCCCTGAGCCGTGGCTCACAGCACAGTGAACAAAGTATGACTGAATTTTAGCCCTCACTTGCCCCCCCTGGCTGGGTGCTCTTGTGCAGTGAACAACTTACACAACTGGGCTTAGCCTTTAAGGTAAACAGTTAAATAAAAATTTTAATACTTCGCAAGCCAAAGAGAACACATTCCGTGGGCTGTATCCAGCTTGCAGACTGTCAGTTTGTAGCCTGTAGGTTAGGGAGTCACCTCTTTCCAGCCCCTCACCAGAGATGGTCAAGTGCCATCCTGCTGGTCAGGATGCCTAAGAAGTTAATGACTGGCTGCAGAGGCCCAGAACCGGAAGTGGGTAGAGGCAGCCTCACCCCACTCACCGGCCGTGCAGACGGGGCAGCCTCCCGGACCTGCTGGGCCAGCTTGGCCAGGGTACTGACAAGCCAGCACTGGCGGTTAAACTCTTCTCTCAGCCCCTTGCCACAGCAACACAGCAAGGCTGCCAGCAGATACTGGTAGCGGATGCTGAACTGAGAGTCCTTGAGGCCGTCTTTCAGCAACCTACCAGGCAAAGGGAGGGGGGAAGTCAGAACACTCAAAGGATAACAGGCAAGGGCGGGGGGTGGGGAGTGGTCAGACCCAGCTCCAGCTCCCTGGAGAACCCACCCCAAACTTGGGAAGGAAAACAGGCTGTGGATGCAGAACTTATACAGAGGCGTTCAGCCACATCTCAGTCTGCCCATGCTGTCTTTAAATAGGGCTCAAAGCCCTTCTGCATCTGGTTTCTCCTTGTATTTCTGCCGTGCGTGGGTGCAGGGGAGGGCCAGGGATGATCCCCACCGCGCTTCCATGCGGGTGAGCTGAGAGCCCCCGAGGAAAAGGTGCTGGCCCAAGGCCACCTGGTAAGTCAGACACATACAGCAACCCAGATGGCTCAGCTCCCCACCCTTGCAGGCTTAGAGTAAAACACCCCCAAGTGAAGGAGGTGTGTCCATCTCTCCTCTTTCTGCACACAGTTTTACCAGAAGAAGTAGTGAGTCACTCTCAAGTCAGAGACAGCTCGTTTCAGGAGGAAGCGCACCAAGGGGCTGTCCAGGTAGCACTCATACTTTAAGGCCTGTGTAGGAGAGAGGGAACAGGAGGCTTTGTTGATTGCCTGTAATCTACACCAACTGCTATCCCTGCAGGATGCAGTCTGTCTTGGGGTCCTGGGGGTGGGACCATCAGAACTGGAGGGAAGGCCAGCTCACCCACCTGCACGAGCTGGGGCAGGTAGTCCAACAGCTCAGCATCAGAGAGGGAGCCAATCCACTGAACAGCCATACGACGCACCTCCTGGTCTGGGAACCTGCAAAACAGAGCCCAGGACACTGACGATCCAGCCACAGGGTCTAAGGCACAGGATTGAGCAAGCACCCTCACACCTGGGCCTCAGAGCCATGGGTGAAGAAATGGCAATGACTCCCAGAATCTGCCAAAGCCACTAGAAGAGACCTAAACACCTTTGCTGGATCGCAACCCTTGAGAACGGCCCTGGCCCATGGTCAGAGTCAGGCTTGGGCCGTGGAAGCCACTCTCACTCCCTGTATGAGTTAAAGAAAATGGGACAAAGTCCTCAACCCCACTCCCAAAGATCTCTTCCTTGACTCCCACTGTGCCAGAAATCCCATCATCAAAGAGCCCTCGTGAGGGTCAAAGCATTATCGTTTCTTGGTACCATCCTTTTAATGCAAAGCTTGCCAGGCAAATAACAAAGATCATGAAATTATATATAAGCCAGTACACCTAGCCAGAATTAGTTTAGCAGAGATTAGCAAAACCTTTGCCTCAAAGAGTCCTGAAGGCAAAATACATGGATCAGGTACATTTTAATTACTAAGAGTGGAAGAAAATAAACCATTCTAGGGGTTTGAGACTGGGAGCCTGTGTCCCCAGAGGAACGAAGGGAGAGAGGACTGTAAGAGCAGAACTAAGTGATAAGGTTTGGGTTACACGGGTGTGTGCATGTCAAATCTCGGCAAATGTACACATAAGGCTTGGGCATTTACTTATATGTACATTTTGTCTCAAAAGAAAAAACGTAAACAGACATTGAGCTCTAGCTAATGTTATGCTTGCTAAAGTATTTAGGAAGGAGTTATGATGTCTCAATTTCCTTCAAAATGCATTAAAAAATAAGATGTATTGATGGACAGTACGTACACAATAAAGCAAATATAACAAATGTGAATGGTTAGAATTCAGGTGGTGGGAATATGGATGTTCACTATTAAATTCTCAGTTTTGTTGTATGTTTGAAAAATGTTCATAATATAACATGGGGGGTGGGGGTGGAATAAAATAAAGAAAGGGAAAAGGAGAAGTGGAAAAGCCCTGAATTTCCACGCCCACTTGACCATTCTCCCCAGGGCTGGCCAGGGCAGTGATGGGCAGTGCCAAGCCCTGGCTTCTGGAAGGACACGTGGTCAGGAAAGGTGGGTGTTACAACTCACGTGGCATGCAGGAGCCCCAGGGCATCCTGGTGGTTCATGTGGGTCCACTGCTTCAGGAGAGCGTAGATGTCGGGCAGGCAAGCCCACTCCCAGCTGGGGGCGCTAGCGAGCACCAGGGGGAGTGAGCTCACCTCCGAGTGGCAATAATACCGCTTCTCCCACAGGCTCTTTTTGTCAGCATCAGTGAGCCTGGGGGTGGAAGTGGTAGGGGGAGGTGAGAGAGACAGCAGAGTCAGCCAGAGGGTAAGGTACTCACGCTCCAAGAGAATGCGACACACTCCAGTTCAGTAGTTGCCAAACTTTGCAGCATGTTACAATCACCTGAGGAGCTTTATAAACGCCTCTTGTCCAGGCTACACCCAAAACCAATTACGTCAGAATGTCTGGGGAAGGCAGCCATCGGTAATTTAAAAAATATCCCTAAGTGATTGCAATGTGTGAAGCAAACTCTGGGAGCCAGGGTCCAAATCGCATCTTTGATCCTTGACTCAGGGACATCTCACACCAAGGCAGCATGCAGGGGCCAAGGGCACCGAATTCGCTACCCCTCCTGAGGATGCCCTTCGGATATCACTCCCAAGTAGAGCCACCAGAGGGCAGTGGTCCCCACTGCTCAGGGTCTGGGCAGCTGAGAGGCCTCCTGGGGCTTCCTGGGGCCAGCTGGAGGTTTTATAGGACCTGCAGCTAATTGGGCCTTGCCTGAGATCAGGTGTCTAATGGGAGAAGGGAGCTCAGGGGCTAATGAAGCAAGGGGTCAGCAGAGGAGTGGGGGCAGGGGAGGTCTGCAGTCACTCGGTGTGATTCTGGCTGCCCTGGGTGAGACACGAGGGAGAGAGATGAGCCCCATCTCTCTCATTTCCCCCAACCGCCACATGCAAGGGCCATGCAGGAGCCACAGAGGTATAGGAGAGAGCAGGCCGGGGAGGAGCCCAGATCCCACCAGCTCCTCCAGCCTCTTCAACCCTGGTGAGAGAGGTAGCCCCAAGGATGAGATCAGCTTGGACTCGCTTACCCCTGACAGCTGCCAGCTTGCCTTGACACCTGATCCTTTTTGGAAAGTGACAGGGCCAGAGAAATGCAAAGGCTGTGGGTGTGGAAGGGGCAGGAGGTGGGGGCAGGGTGGTAAGCATAACGGCCAGATGCCCCAATGGACAGCAAATAGTACACAGCTTATCTGGGGGTGGGGCAAAGCTCTGGTCCTCTTGGCAAGCTGATTCTGGGCCAAGTCCCCATCGTGGGGATGGGTGTTCCCAGATCTAACATCCTGACTGTGAGCTCTCCACTTTGCCTAAGGTCAGCTCATGAAAAACGTCTGGGGGCCGCAGAGCCCTCTCTCCACCACTTCCTGCCTAGGCGGCAGTGCCCACCCTATCCCACCTCGACTCCCAAAGCAGGAGGACAGGGACCTGCTGGGAGGTAAGAGAAGGTCAGTTAGAACTCGAGAGACTTAGTGGAGGCCCGAGTCACACATGGGGGATGCCCTGGGCCTCACCAGTACAGGGACTCCTTCTGCATGATGTTTTTAAGCACGTGTTGGTCTTCCTCCCGGAGGCTGCCAAACTCATAGCGGGGGCTGAACTTGTCTCCAGCGGGGCTGGTGAACTTGATGTCGAAGGCTGAGGTGGGAAAGTCAATCTGGGAGATGACATCAGGGAAGTGAGGAGAGAGAACAGGAAGCTGGATGGGGCTGCCACCTACCTGGGTCTCCAGCTCTTCTTTTACCCACCAGCCTTCCTGCCTCCCTTCCTCCCTCCCTTACCCTCAGATTCTTTGTCTGTAAAATAACCTTGTTGGACTTGGTGATCGCTAAAGTCCCTTCCAGCTATAACTTCCAGCGAAAAATGAGAAGGAAACAAAGAGAGAGAAAGAAAAACGGTCAAGTGAGGAAGAGGTTGGGCTGAGATGCATCTAGGTGAGGGGACTGGCCCCAGGCCAAACTCTGAACAGAAGTGACATTAGGCTGAGCCACTGGGAGCCTCCACGCCGAGGTTGGGGAGCCTTCAGTGTGGTCTCGGAGGGCACTACTGCCTGATGGAAAGTGGGACCACATGCCAGGTGAGAGCTCCGCCAACTCTGAAGCCTGCAATGCTGGGTTCCCTTGCTCTCTGCTGCCATGTTCATCCTTCTAAAATGGATGTCAGAGCTCAGGGAGCCAGTCCTCAAAGGGAGTTCCACATCCTTTCATTCAAGAAATGTTTATTGAACCCTAATATGTACCGAGCATTGTTCTGGGCCCTGGGCACAGAGTAGTAAATAAGACAGATAAAAACGCCTGCCTCTTGGAGCTTTCATTCTGTATCCACTTTGATATTCCATATTCCGTACCAAAGCATCTCATGACCACAAGAAAAGGAACCAGAAACGGTAACTAGACCTTGGACCTGACCAGCTCCTCCTGTCCCCAGAGAATGGGTCCACCCCACTAGAGCACTGAGTGGCTGTGGGGAGGGCTTCCCCATGGGCCCCAAGAGGGGATGGCTCAGATTAGTAATATTAGGGTTCAATATAAGGAACTCTGAAGAGCTGAGCCCTGGTTGGCAAGGGTCTCAGACCCTGCCTTCAGGCTCCTTGAAATCAGTTAACCTCAAGGAGATGGGACACAGCTTCCGCAGAACTTGCCCTCCCACTCCGGGTCTAACCACGTTCACCTACTTGCTTCAGTCTCATGATCCCACGCGCAAAGTTCCGCACCTTCTCCTACTGCCCCAGCCCAAACCTCAAAGGGAAAACATGGAGCCAACTCCGGAGTGGTCCTGATGGGTCGGTGGGAGGGAGAGGCTGGGGTCTCACCTGCAGGATGACACTATCTGGCTGATGGAAATTAGGTGCACTCCAACGGGTACTGGGGCTTTCCTGTGTTGCTGGCCATAAGCCCAGAAGCTTCCGGCCACAGGTCAGGACTCTAAGGAGGATGGAAGGTGGGATAAGCCAACAAACCCAGTCGCTAAGGAGATGGTTCTCCTCCCGCTCTCCCTATCCAAAACTCTGCCTTTTCTGCTTGAAGCCATTGCCCAACTCCTCTCTCTCATTCTCCCCACAGACCACAGCCTTCCCTTTCTTCCAAGTCCTATAAACCGCCCACCACCCCGCCCCGCCGCCAGGAAGCCTTCCTAAACTAACCACACCCTCCCTGGTCTGGGTGACCTGGTGGCAGGGATGCCTTCATGACGTAGAGAGCTGGACTGGATGACCTCTAAGGCCCTTCCAATGACAAGACCAGATGACGCCGCTGCCTGAGCATGCATGTCCATGCCCCTTCCCACCAGTCCTGCCCAGTAGCTCTTGATTACATTAACTGTGCTGGCCACCAGTCCTGTGCCTTGGTTCTCTCCACCAGGGCTGGGACCCTCTGGACTCTGCCGATGAGCCCCACCTGGCCAAGCATTGGCCCATGCAGCGGCCAGGCCTCTCTCTCCCTATCCCCTCCTCCCTGCCAAGGCCAAGCTGCCCTGGGCCCACATACTGCCTGAAGTTGAAGAGCGGAGCAGTGACCCAGCCCAGGGCTTCGGGCACCCGCCGCTGCTTATTGGACTCCGAGGAACTCCCGGGTGGGGGGATGGGCAGAGCATAGAGAGTGGCACACAGCAGGGTCTCCCGAGGCAACCGGTTCACCTGCACAGGGAAGCAGATCCTAGGGAGGACAGGAAACCAAATCAGGAAGTGCCACCCCTGTGGCTTCCAGGGCCAGGTGGCCCAGGAAGTCAAGACGAGGCTGAGAACTTGGCCTCCCGATATGCTCCCTGGGTAATAAGCCTTCCTGCAGAACCAGGACAGATCCCAAACTGCAGGCAAAACCGCCACTCGATGCCTGCAGGAGCACAGTCTATATGTCTTTGCAGCCTCTTGGTAGAGTAAGACAAACACCCTCTGATTTTGAGGCTACCCACAGTGACCAGACAGAACTCACTTGGCCAGAGCCACCTAGGGTTCAGGTGTCTACATGCCCCATACCGTCAGCCACACTCCTTCCCTTGTTTTAGGATTTCTGCAGAGTCACCGAGAAGCTGCTCCTTTTGACAATCCTTCTCCATTGAACAATCCCCAACCCTCCCCCACCTCTTTCGGCTGAGAGCAGCCTGGAAGCAGCGGCATGATCTCCGCCTTCAGCGCACCCTCCCCCACGGCCCTCCCACCTGTCTGTCCTCCCGTGTCCCCTTCTTCTCCTAACCCACTGGACGCAAATAGTTTGTTCTCACCCCGAAACATTTTCAAAGCCAAAGGGATAAAAAGAAGGGGCTCCTCCAAGTCCCTGGGTGGTGAGAAAGCAAACTGGCGGGGCCCAAAGAACTGACACCGAAGCCCTTGCCAGTACCCAAGCCCAGATGGTCTCTCCCGTGCTCCCACGCCTGAATCACACCCGGCTACTCCCTCCAAGTTCAGGATAAGGACCTGGGGTGGGGTGGGTGGAGAGGGGAGGGGAGCTGTGGGAAGAGGGAGGACCCACATTACCTTTCGGGGAAGCTGTCCCTGGGCCAAAGTCCATACTGTCACACCCTTCTGGCCAGCCCAGGGCCCAGCAGCTTTTATGCCAGAGGGCACAGAGGCGGGGCGGCCACCCCCAAGGTTAGCAGTTTCATGATCAAGCAGCCTCCCTCCACCGCTGCCCCTCACTCCTCCAGGGGAATCTCCACGTAAGTGAGGCACTCTCTCCTTCCCGCCAGGCTGGCAGGGCCCTGCTCTGTCCCGGCTGCCTCTACCATGGGGGCCCACAGCTATAATTAGGACCCCGCCAGCAGCCAGCGTACACGCCAGGCCAGGGCTTGGCTACAGTGGCAGAGCGAGGCTGATGGGCCTATTTTGAGAGTTAGCTGACCCCATGCTGCTACAGTGAGGGAGACAATCAGCTGACCCCACAGCAAAGAGGAGACGGAGCTGGCCCTGATCCCTTTCTTCTTTCACCCGAGAAGAGGCTTCCAGCTGGGCATCCAGAGAAAAAGAGAGTGAGGAGCCTTTCTAGCTGAAACCATAATGCCTAGAACCAACCAAGGGCCCCTTCTCCTCAGCCCTTGGGTATATCTGGTATTCTAAAACCTCCCCCATGGACTTTCACCTGGGGTGAGTCAGGACAACCAGTAGGTTAGCTGTAGCCCTGAACTTCCTCCCTTCTGCAACCCATTCCTCAACAGTGCATCTCAGGGGCTGACTCCTCCGGGCAGCATTCCTGGGATGTGCCGGTTCCAGTCCTGGTTCTGCCTCTCACAACCTTGGGCAACTACTCACACCTCTGTGCCCCAGCTTCCTCATCAGTGAAAAGGGGAACATGGCTTCACTTGTGTGATGTGTGTATATACTGGGTGCTTTTTGCTATGTGACACTGTGGTTACTGCACTGGAACGGAGCTATATACATTTAGTACTTTCACGCACAAACATCCCCATGTGTTAGTCACTGTGCCAGTCACTTGGAACAGAGAAACCAGAATTGAGAGAGCTCAGAACACAACGAAGATGAAAAAGAAGAAAGCATTTATCATGTACTAGGTACTGTGCCAAGTACTTTACTTGCAGTGTCTCAACTGCTCTCAAACAACCCTATAGGGTAGGCCCTATTACCATGTCCATTTTGGGTTGAATGACCTGCCCAAGGTTGCACCTACGGTGAGAAGGAGAGGATGATGGCACCCAAAGCCTACACTGTACTGCCTCCCCCCACATGCCTTGGTCTTGATCATGAAGGTGCCACGGGGCATCTGGAGGGGCAGCGCTGACATGACACCCTCCACAAGGCTCTAGGAAGGATAGCAGCCCTATGGGATTTGAGGCAGAGATTCAGACAGGGAGTAGAATGAGACCACAGAGCAGGCAGCTTGAGGTGGGACATGCTGGGCTGCTTCCACACCTCTGATACTCCGTGGGGAAAGGGTCTAAGGCTCATTGTGAGGTCTGCCTGGGCTGGAGCGCTATAAAGCACGTAGTAATTGAGGCCAGAGAATCCCAAGGGGATGGTGAAATTCGGGAGCCGTTTAATGCAGCCATCCTCAGCCTCCAAGGAGTCTCTCCTGCTCTGGTGATGGTTTAATTAAAGGACTTCATTTATACCTTTATTGCTCTAAGAATCATAAACGTGTGAAGACAGGAGAAAAGGTCTGCCTCTCCCGTTGGCCGTCTGTAAAATGGCCCACCTCTCCCCGGATTTCCACAGACTCTCCATCCACCTATTTTGGTATCCTTGGCCTCCCCAAGGACCCTCCTCAATCTCTTTAACCCGCACTCCAAATACTGAATTTGCAGCTCTGCTCTGCACATAAGGACTCAGAGGTTAAGTCAGTCTGGGAAAGTGAAGCTGCGGGGAGCAAACAAGGCGCTTCCTGACTGTCTGGAGGGAGGATGGAGCAGCACAGAAAAGGCACGAGGCACACACACTCCTGCAGTGTCACCATCGAGGCAGCCTGGCCTCCATTTCCTTCCTGTTCTGCTTGGCTGATGCCTACCTTCCGGACAGCAAATTACTGTTAATAAACGGTGGTTAATACTGTCTTGTGCTTGTGTTTTCATGTTTCTATTTATAACCTGTCTTACCTCATTTCCGTGCCACAACTGCCTCTGAGTTAAACAAATGTCCCCATTTTACAGTTTGAGAAACTGAGGCCCAAAGAGGCCAGAGAGAACATATGACTAGAGACAGAGCTAGAAATAGAGCCTTATTCCTATAGCTCTAAGCCCATTAGTCTTCCCTCTAGGCAGCCTGCCCTTCCAGATCTATAAGGGAGAAAGCATGGTGCCGTCTCCCTCTTCCATGGGAACTTTAGGAAGAAGGGAGAAGATGAGACTCCCTCAGACTAGTTAAACCTTTTAAGGGAGACAAGATCAAAACAATGAATTATTATTAAAACTAATGTTTATATGGTCCTTCATGGTTTACAACAAGCCTTTATGGATACTTCTCATTGGAAACTCATAACAACTCGAGAGGTAGAAATTACACTTGTCCCCATTTAAGATAGGGAAGTGGAGTCTCAAGAGTCTGAATGGCTTGTTTGGTTAGGGTTCGTGACAGAGCCTGGTTTAATCTGGGCATTCAGGAGGCTGAGAGGGTCTGCAGTGGGCACTGGAGCCTGGCGGGAGGTCTTACTGCTGGTCCCAGATGATGAGGTGGAAGAGGTACTTGGAGAAGTGAACCCTTCGGGTCCGCAGGGGGCTGCACAGCTCCTTGCCGCCATGGCTGAGGGAGCAGGAGAGGTAGAACTCTTCATAGCTACAAGAGAAAGGGCGTAGGTCAGGACACTCAGCTCCCAGGCCTCATCGCAGTCACCCGAACTATGCCAAACTCCATTTCCCCTGTAAGACTCTTGATCTGTGGGGCTGGAACGTGGGGTCAGGGGACAGGACAGCCAAATCGGATTTGCGGAAGTGTGCTCCGGGAAAAGCAACTCGATCTGGATCTCTCTGCCCAGTTTCAGGTTCCATGCTGAGCCCTCGGTTTTTCTCCCTTCTTTATTGGGAAGCAGCCATGCAGCCTCCTCCTTAGAACCAGCTCCAGCCCATGGGGTGTCCGGGGGCACGCCTGCGCACATGCGCATGCGCAGGTGAGAAGCGTGGGGGATGAAAAACGACATATGCTGAAATGAATGCCAACACATGGGAGTCCCTGCAGCTCGCGACAGGTGCCTGACAGAAGAGGTCAGAGAAGGCCCTGGTTTCCCAGGCTGCCTCCTTTGTTCTCCGCCAATCGCCCAGAGGAATACATTAAGTGAGGAACAAAGAGAGAAGGGGAAGGGAGGGAGAGGGGGTCTGGGAAGAGAGGGGCGGGGGGGGGGGGGGGGGGGGTCGGGTGGAGCCAAAGGCCTATTCCCCCAGGCCTGGGATGCTGGGGGACCCTGAGAGGAGCTCAGGATTACCAAGTTGACGTCCTCCTCCACCCGCCCTTGCAGGCCTAGGGAACTCCAGACAAAGGGTCATCTCCCACCTCCCCGCCCCCTCCCATTGTACATCTGCAGGGGAGTGCAGTCATTGGCCGTGAGGCATGCACTCAGATCTGGGAAGCGGCCATCTGTCGCAGCGTCTCCATCAGCTGGCCTTGGACCGGACGGGGCAGGGAGGCCTGAGCAGCCATCACTGAGAGGGAGTGACAAGATCTGACCACTGCTGCCTTTCCTCTCTCCTCTGGGATGTCCCAGCCCACGTCAGTCTCCCTCCCAGTGGGCTCATGCCCTCAGCCACAGCGCACCATAAGGCCACAGATCCTAAATTTAGGACAGTGGGGTCACGTGCGGACAGGAAAAGCCACCTGAAGTCTAACTCAACTTGCTCCCTATAGGCCATTCAGCCCAGTGCTCACCTGGTAGCCCAGATGATGGGGATGCGGTGGGTGGCATAGACCGTAAAGGCCAGGGGCCCAGAAAAATGGCAGGCCTCCTGGACCAGATCATGCTTGCGGCTCCCGTGCACTGCTGTCTGGAAGTCTGCATTGAACGTGTTGCAGTACAGCTCCACCAGGTCCAAGATGGCAGCTGTCAGGGCTTCCACAACCCTCTCTGTGAAAGGAAGGGGATAGAGGAAGAATAGTGAGGCTTCAACAAGCCCCATCTCATTGTCATGGCACTGGCTAAGGTGGGATACCCTAGGACAGTAGTCCCCAAATGCCAGTCACCCATCTGTGATGAAGCAGGAACACATCACGAGCTTCTCATAAAATGACAGATACTCAGTTTTAAAATTGTCCTCATTTTTACGCACTGCTACTTATTTAGTGTAAAATGTCCTTTCTTTTAGGAAGTAGTGGGAATAATAGTTACCAGTTACTTAAAAGAAGTCATTGCTTCGTAAAATAAAAACTGATAATTCTATGTTGGTCCCCAAAATAATGCTTTTTGGTCCACGAAATCTGAAACATTGGGAATCACTGACCAAGAATCCTAGAGATACGAGCTCTGCAGGGCAACATTCTGCTTGCAAGACTTAAGGGGGAATCCTAGGGAAAAATTCTTTATCACCATCTCCCCAGGCCCCTTCAAAGTTGGAAACACAGGGGTTAGGAGCTCACAACCTACCCAAGTGAAAGTTTTTCCATCTGGAACCCAGGGCTAACTCTGCCCCACCACGCCTACCCTCACACTTACACCGCCTCATCACCATCTCCCAGGGACACCACAGGAATAACTAGTAAAAATAACTAGAAAACATTCTGTGGAAAGAAATGTGCTCTCCAGCTGCGTCCACGCCTCATATAGGAAAACACATACACACATACACACACAGAGGCAGACCTGGACCCATAAATCAAAGGGGCCAGGGAGAAAAAGGAATCTGGGCAGAGACTGCAGTTTTCAGCTGCCCCTTCTGGATGAAGGAAAGCAGCTCCCTTACCTCGGTTTTCCCTCACAGCCAAGACGGTGGGATCCTATTGGGGAAAAAGGAGAGGGAGGGGAGCTTCAGGGCCGTGGCCTTTTCCATCACAGCTGGAAGAAGGGCTTTTCACAGCTGTGCTCATCTGGACCAGACTGGACCGAAATTTGAGGAGCAGAGGTTCCCCAGGGAGGATAGAGTAACAGTTTGTACCAGATTCGTGTGATGGGACAGTGAACCAGACCGAGGATAAAATCACCGTGTCCACCCAAATGAAACACGCCAGCCCTCAGGCTACCCCACTACAGGTCACAGCACCTATCATGCTGGCTGGCCCCGTCTGCACGGCACACAGCCCCCACTGCGGAGTCCCAAATCCCCGGCTCGGGGCAGATTTTGGTCTTGTACCCTGCTGGGTACGAAAACTGGCAGGCAGCGCCGCAGTGACCGTGAACAAAGCCTCTGATGGCCTGGGATCCCGGCAATCAGTCCCGGGGGGAGATCCTAGCCCACTCTCATCCTCAGGAAGAGGTGACACACTTGGCATCTATCTCCCCAAAACTCTGTGACTGAATGTTCAAACATAAAAGATGGAGGTTGAGAGAAGAGTCTTTTAGTAAGTGGACACCTAGTCACCTGGTTTCCGGGGAATTTTCCTCTCCTCCTTCCCCACGCTAGTGCTCTGGGCCCCGTTACCTTCTGAATTTTAGGCTTCATTCGGGAAGGGCAGGGGGGCAGCTGGTTGAGAGCGTTGGTGATCTCAGGAGTTTCCACAGCGGCTAGGACGTTGCAGATGGCCTTGACGGACTGGACCACCCTGTCGGCCTTCAGTGGAAAGTCGCCCTGTGGGAGGCGGCACAGTGAGGCTGGCAGGCTAGCACTCAGCCTCCAGCACCCACAGTGTTGAAGGAATGAGCCGGGAGGAGTAGCGGCTCGTGACTCTCAGGAGTAACCAGTGGAATCCATGCTTTATTTTCAAACATCCAGCGTTAGTGAACCACACACAGCTCCTGCTGAATTAAAGGAGCCAAGCCCACGTTCCCCAGCGCTTTCAGCCATGCTGCCTGAACCTCCTCTTATTCCCAGCCTCCCTCTGTCCGCTACAGTCTGCTTATACTATACAAACACATGCAGGGTCTCCCCCAGAGACATGCAGTTTCAATAAAATCCATCCACAGGGACTAGCAGGGGGATGAAAGAGATCACACTGAGGGCCCACTTGCCCATGCAGCCTTATTTCTCCTACTACTGTCAAGAATGTCCAGATGGGTCTCATCTCAGACCATGGCCATGCCCTGCCCTCTGCACTTTGGCTCCTGCAGTTTTCTCATTTGGAATCCCCTTACCTGTCCTACCCTGATTACCTAAGTAAATGCAAATCACGGACCAGCTAAACTCCACCCTCCTTCCCCAAGCCTTCCCTGGACAGTCCCCCTCTCTATCACTCTCCAAGAGCCCCTGATTAACTCATTACCAACCTGTTCTGTCTACTAATAGCTTTACGTTACTATTCCATTTTTCTGGCAGGAACACAAGCTCCCTGAAGGCTAAGACAATTCTTATGCTTCTCCATCCACAGTAGCCATTAACAGAGGGCCAGACTAGTGCAAAAAAAGGTGTGCGGAGAACTCCCCTCTCATCACAGTAAATTTTCAAGCAGAGGCTGCTAGAGAAGGGATTCTGGTAGTCGGTGGAGGGCTGAGCTAGATACAAGGCTGAACTCTCCCAAAAGGATGTGACCACTATAACAGGATCAGTGAGACAGGGATTGTTTTTGAAGGTCACTGTCTGATTTTCTTCAGCTTCACGACATGTGGAGCAAATGTTTATTCTCATGGTTTTGAGGCTTAAAACTCCATGTGAATCCACGTAAGGAGAGTCCTGGCCCTTCCCTACCTTTGGGACCCTCCACCTCCTGACGGTTTTCCACCTGTGACACCAGCACATCAGAACCTCTCAAATCAGAGGTTCCTGGGCCCTGCTCACAGGAGGCACACTCCAGTGCACGCTGAAGTTCAGCGGCAGGGCGACAACTCTACGTCCCTTAGCTTTGAAGATGCCCTGCTCCAGAGATAGGATCAGGGCACGGTTCCTGACCTACTTCTACAGAGGAGCACAACCCTTCTATACACACTTGCCGGCTGCCCAAGAGCTGGCAGTCGTGGTTTGCCCATGTGCTAGGGGAATGAAAAGAAGTGCTCTGCTAATAGATTTTCAGTATCTACTCCAGATCCCCAGTGTTAGCTGATCCCAGGAGGACTGGAGGAGAGGAAGGGAGCGTTGGGCAGCTGGGCCAGCCCCAGAATTTGTACTCACATCAGCCAACAGGAAGGCATCCACCTCATTGTGGTAAGTGTCAAACAGAAGACTCAGGGCCTGCCTGGGGAGGTGGGGACAGGGAAAGGTCATAGAAGATGTCAGAATAGACCCAGTGTACTGGAAGACCCATCCTCGCCCTCCTTCTCCACAGCTCAGGAATCAGACTCTGGCTTAAACGGGTTCCCACTCTTCCCTTAGGTCCCATGAAGACTGAAGGCCGGCAAGTGCTTTCTAGTTGGCTACCTTCTACCTGGAGAATGTGGTAAAGGACTAGAGGGAAGAGATGTAACATACCCTGAAGTGGGGATCTTCTCCTCTAAGACTCTTGGGCCCCAACACCTGCAAGAACCCCTGGCCCTGGCATAAAGGCAAGCAAGGGTATCTGCTAGGGTCCCCTCACGGTTCCTGCTTGGGCCACATCCAAGATGGTACCCACTCTCACCTGCTGATGGTCTGCTTGACTGGCCTCTCCTGCAGATGGATGAGGTAGTTCAAGGTGGAGGGGCTCTGGTCATCATTCACCTGTGTAAGAAGTGCCCTATTCAGAGAAGGGTGGTGCCTGTATCACAGCCCAGTGCTACTACCCCATGTCCGCCCAATGTATTCCATATCACCCTCTCTCTGCCCACTACCTCCCCATCCCTACGCAGCCATCAGCCGCCCCACCACACACGAACCGTCCGGGCCAGGTCACCGCGTACAGCTTTCTGCTCCATCAGCTGTAGCCGAATGTCGATGTCGAACTTTCGACAGTACTGAATATACTCGTGGCTGCCCAGGGCGTGCTTGCTGGTGGGACAGGGGGACAAGGCCATTAGCATTCTGGGGACTCACTGGGACTTTCAAGGGAAATGCATACCTTAGCCTCAGGGAGAGACAAACAGGAGGAAGGGGGAGGAAAGGTGAAGGGGGAGTATACCTGTCATGTACCCCCACCTTAGCTCTTAGGAGATGTCATGGTAGAGCTTGGGGAAAGAAACAGAGGTCTGTCTAAAGAAATGCCACCTATTACATTTAACCCTTGGTCTGTACAAACAATGACTTTCCTAGGTATTTATTACCATTATCACTGGTTCACTCTAGGGGTGGGAACTTCTGGAGGGAGGGGAGAACAAAGAGATTTCTCAGGGGCAGCGTTTAAACCCCATCCTCTTGGCTTTGGTACATAGGACGCAACAGAAGCCAGCCTGTGCTCAGGCTTGGGTGTGGAGCTCAATGGGTGACAATATCCCCCCAGCACTGTGATCCTAAGTCTCACATCCCCCACCATTACCAACTGGGTGCTGAGACCAACCAACCAAACCCACCAAGATTCCAGGTCTATTATCCCTAACCCATCAAAGTGCTGCTTCTCACCTCCCTCTGTGGGTCCTGCGATTGTGAATAACAAGGTAAATCTCTACAGACTACCAGCGTGCTATTCCCACTGCTCAGGTTAGACCCCTGCCCCACCCCCACGTTTCAGAGAAGGGGGCTTAGGGAGTCCCTCGGTGATCCAGCCCCTTCCTCCCTCCAGATCACACCTTAGGCAGAAAGGAAGCTGAGGAGAAGGGGCAGGCTGAGTCCCACTTGCAGGCCAGCACTGCAGGCCTGGGCCATGTCCCAGCAGCTGGGTAACAGAAGCCGGAAAGGGACTTCCTTCCTCAGCAGAGCTGGGAATCTAGGCCAGAAATGGAGAGGAAAGGAGCAAAGCATAGGGCTCTGTGCAGAAGCCGACAGAGGTGCCTGGGCCGGAGGCCAGTCCAGTCCAGCTAGGACGTAAGTGGGTTTTCCACATCCGGAGGCGCCAAGCCTCTGATTTAGACCCCAACCTGCTGAGACTGAGCTGCCGCCAAAACCTGGGGGTGGGAGAGGCTGGGCTGTGGGGTGGGGCTGGTGGGAGTGCCCCAGGAGGAAGGAAGAGTACGTCAGGGGTGGGGGAGGTGGCAGGAAACCCAACCCTCCCCGGGGACTGTCTCAAGGTTCTTATCTGAGAGCAGCCTGCATCCTGGACCCGCCACTCCCCCTCAGCGTCAGCCCCTTTTCTGAGCAAGAGTAGGAAACACAGGGCCTCCTTGGGAGCTAGCAGCTTTCTGGAACCCCCAGAGGGTCCTTTTCACCCCCACCCAAGGCAGCTATCTTGTGCTTGGGGGTCTGGGCTTTTCTGTTGCGTGGGTGGGAAGAGAAGAGCCTTGGCGGAGGAGGGGGCTCCTGGACCAAGAGTGATGGACACAGGTCCCCCGGGGACTTGCTTGCCCTTCTCGGTGGAAGGCCTTCCTCTGTGTGCATTCAAGTTAGAGTGGGAGAGGCATGACCCTAGGACCAACAATCCTTCTCCACCTCGCCTGGAACGCTCCACCTGGGTCTTGGCAAGATGTCAGAAGCTGACGGCTTATCTACCACCTCTGGACTTGGGGGTTCAAAGGCTAGGGGGCTGCAAGGGAAATGACGGTATCCATCTAATCCGCATCCTCTCTTTGGACTGGTCCTTCCCTGGGAATATTTACTGACCGCTCATTGCGTGATCCTCGTATTTAACCCTCGCTACATTGTACAGAAGCAGCTGAGGGTCAGAGCTCCACAACTAGCAAGTGGCAACTGGGACCCAAACCGGCTGTGTTGATGTGACCCATTATGCCCCTTGCTCCCTTACAACAGCGGCAGGTGCTCTTCGCCAGGAGCCCCTGAATCTGGGGCCCCCTCTATTCCTCTAGGGCAGAGCGATACACATTTGAACCGTGCTCCCTGGAGGTGTGCCACGTAGGGCCCCGCCCCCTTCTTTTCTCTCAGTTTTCCAGTTGAGGGCACAGAGGCCAGGAAGGGCCCACAATATCCCTAAGGTTAAAGAAACCAGCCAAGAACTGCTCTAGCCATAGACCAACCATCCTTGCATCTAGACCTGCATATAAGAGAAAGCAAGTGGTGGCCCTCATCGCGCACTCCTCAGACCTGAGATACCGGCCTCTCCTTCCCCACTCCCAAGATCTGCTTCACCAAGTGGCCAGTAGTAGTGGGCAGTAGGCAACTGGAAGCTCAGGGAGGAAAGCAGCTCTCTTCATTTCCTTATCCGCTGGCCTCTGGCTAACTCTACAGCCTGCCACACAGCTGTACCACCTGAGGGGTCCAATCCGCCCTCCCACCACCCCAGCACCCCAGAGTCCCAGGGCAGTGGAAAGGGGATTGCTGCCACTGGAGGTAGAGGCGCTGGAGGCGAGCCTTTGGTAAGGAGCATAACCAGCTGCACGTGCCAGTGGGGGAAAGGCTTGTCGGCAGGGGAAGGGGGAGGAGAGAGCAACCGGGATTTTTACCGCTAGTTCCACAGGGCGCTTCTGCCCAGTCCTCCTCCAGCCCTTGGCCACAAAGACCCCACACATAATCTAGGGTGGGAGAAGCTACCCCACATAGTTCCCCCGCCCCCATACACACATCCCTCCGCACGCAGAAGTCTGCAAGCAGATACGACTTAGTCTTTGTCTAATCCCAGTTCCAAGCTCTTTCCACAGCAGATTTGGCCCAGGAAGCCAGCCAACCCCGCTGGAAGACCGAGCTCCTGGGGAAAGTATGACGTGGCTGACAGTATGCCCAGAAAGCAGGAGTCCTGACTGTGGGATTGGCAGGGAGCTGCCAGCCCCAGGCCTCGAGCCCAGCACCACCCCGGTGAAGCCCCCTCAGAAGCCTACTACCCAGAAGGCAGGTGCCACCTCCTGCCCGCTTGTCCCAACCAGTACGCTCACTTCTGCAGGAATTCCTCCAGCCCACAGGGCTTTAGCACGAAGTCACCCACATCGACACCCCTCAGTTCATCATGGGTATAGCACAGGGTCTGGTAGATGAGCAAGTCTACAGTGGAGGAACCTGCAAGGGGCGAGGCAGGGGAAGCAATGAGGGGGGGGGCACTGGGGCAGGCGGGGTTCATCCCGATCCCGTCCCCCAGAGCCATCAACAACCAGATAAAGCAGGCAAACACACAGTTTGGGGTTGGGAATCGACAGCAAAAGACCCCACACGGTCAAAACACCGTCACCCCTGCCCCACCTTTAGGGATGCTCACACCGACTCCCCACTAACTTACAGTTGCAGGTAAAAGTGAGTGGCTCCCGCAGGCTGTCACACAACACGGTCACCTTCAGGTTAACCTCATCCCCGAGGTGCTCTGGGCTTGGGGTGACAGTGCTCCAGACATACCCAGTGAGGGAGTAGTCTTGGACGTCAGAGCCAGATCGGAGGCTGTGCAGGAAGAGAGGGAGAAGGACCGTCGCTGTGCCTTCAGAAGAGAATGGTCAACAAGAGGCCTGCTGGGACCTCCCGTCCTGAGGCCCAAGGACCCCTCCGTCCCCACTCAGCCCGTGGGTCTGTGGGCCAGGATGGGGGCAGTGGGGAAGCAGCTGGGGGAAACCCTGTTCTTGATACATCTGTTACAGTTGCAAAATGTTTCCCAAGCTGAGTTGAACCTTAAGGATAGTTTTAAAACCACACAGCTTTCCACGGAAAAATTTTCCACTTCCTTTCTCTTTTAGCCCCAGATAAGATTACACTCTTATCTCCATCTGGGGTGTGTTTGTTCCTAAAGGCAACGGAGCCTGAAGTGATTGGAACAATTTGCCTGTTAGATCAAGGTTTCCTGAATTTTGTCCAAAGTGTGAAACTTCTAAGATTCCAAAAAACCTGCAAATATCGGTTGCAGGAAGCATCCCATAGTTGTAAATTGAGATGTATTAAATATGGCTCTTCTTCCTCCCTAGAAAGTTCTGAAAGGGGTGACTCTCCTCCCCAGCGCCCACAACCCCCCCCCCAACCCCCCAGTCTTTAACTCTTACATATCCAGCATGTGGCAGAACGCAGCAACTTCTTCATCTCTCTCCTCTGAGACCTCAAACAACTCATGGCCATTGGCGATGGCGTGGGGCCGGGAGCCCACCTTTAAGAGAAGAGCAACTTACTCAGTGCCTTTTCCCTCATGCCATCCCCTTCCCGCAGGCTCCTAGGCCTAAACTCTTAAACTCTAGGTGTAAAGACTTTCCAGTGAAAGGGGCATAAAAAACATGTGGGAAATCCAGGAATGTATTTATCTGCCGTCCTGGCCGACCAAGAGCCAAGGTGAAGGCGTACTTGATGTCTCAGCTGAGTCTGGAAGCCTGGGTGGGATGGACATGAGTGTGGCCGAACCTCCTTCCCGAGAGGCCAGTGTCTAATAAGCTCAACCCTGCAGGTCAGGCGGTTCCCGGCACGCTGGGCCGTGGGGCTGGCTTTCTGGGGGATGCTCCCAGAGGCGTGGAGGGGAGCTGAGCAGACAGCCGTTGTTCCCCGTCCCACCACTGAGGCCAGAGCAAGTGGGTTGCCCAAACCGTCCCCAGGGAAGCTGAGCCCTGGGCAAAGCTCCAACATCCACAGTAAGCCCCAGGGACCCAACTCAGAGAGAGACCGAGAGACCGTGAATGGAGGCAATGACTCAGACACATGTGTCTTCCCAGTAAGCACTACTTGAGGAAGAGAGCGTCAAAGCAGCCTTCTGGGCAGGAAAGAACCGGGAAGAAGGCTTAGCTCCTCCTGGCTCTCAAGTCTTCTGGTCCCCAACAGCTGGAATGTCAGGAAGCCTCCCTGGGCCCCACTTCCTGTCCAAGAACATGTGTGTGCTGGTGGGGATTCTCACAGACAAGACCTCAAACTGTCTCCCACCACAGAGCTGTTTTCAGTCACCCATGAGGAGTTCTAAAGCAGCCCTCGCACAAGGCCTGCAGCACAGCCACAGGGAGGAGCTGGTGCGTGGCAGGTTTCGGCCTGCCTGCCCGGAGCCACCAGGGAGGCCACTGCAAGGGAATGAGGTGACAGCTCTGACAGAGTGCCGGCCTGCATCCGGTAAAGGCGGATACTTCCGGGGAGCCAGTGTGCACACACGCAACGCCTCACCTCTCAGCCTCCCCCTGGCTATTCTCCTGTCCTCCCCGCCCCCTCGGGGCAGATGGCAGCAACTGAGCTCCTCATTTGAATATCCAGATTGTTTCCTCTGAGTGACCCTCTCTCATTGGCCTTGCTACCCTGGGTGAGCATGGAGGGGGTGCAGAGAGGGGAGGGTAGCCGTGGGGGCAGTTGGCATGGGAGGCCCTGGCTCTGCCAAGTTCATGCCTGTGTCCCAGTCAAAACAATAGTACCACTGTCAGCAACTAACCCACAAAAGTGAGAGCGATAGAGAGAGCGACAGAGACAGACAGAGACAGAGAGACAGCAAGAGGAGGGGAAGGCAAGGAGGGTGGAGAACAGAGTGGTGACTGAAGGCCATTTTCATGCCTTTCAGTACCACTCACTGGCTCCATAAGAAAACAAAAGCCACTTACGTTTGCCCTGCTGGCAGGCCCTGATGGCATCGCCCGATGCTGGCTGGGGGGATCTGCAGGGCAGAGGCTGGCAGCAGGGGTACCAGGCTGGCATTTGGAGCCAACCATTTCCTTAGCTGGCTCCACAGGCCTGGGATAAGGTGGGTCCCTCCGGCTGGAAGCCCGGCGAAGGCGGGGCGGTGGTATGGGTCGAGAGCCCGAGGGGCCCCCCCTCCCAGTGGGATGAGCCCCTGCACCAAGCCGGGGTGGGGAAGACCAAGGCCGCATTTCCCCCTAAGAACTGGCAAGGGCTTTTTGCTTTGCCCTAGCTTCTTCAAGGAGACTCTGGACCAAGCTCCCTCCCAGAACTCTGATAACACACAGGGGATGGGGGAAGGGTGAGGGAGTGGGGGGGAAGCAGGAGAGCGAGCCACGGAGGTGACCACCTACCAGGGTGGCCTGCCGCTGCGCAAGCAGGCCCAGCTGTGCAGAACAGAATCTCCCTGTCCCTATAAATAGCAGGAACAGCCCCACCTCTCAGAGCAAGTCTTTTAAAAAGCCCTGTGCTCTAGAGCTGTGACTTAACCCAGGAGCTGCCTCTGCTCTGGGGGACTCGCTTAGCCGAAGCACAGGAAGGAAGGACCACGTGGCTTTTCCAGAGTTGTGAAGGATCCCAACTGCTGGGACACAAGGTGGGAAAGCCCCAGTGTCCCTTAGACAATGGATGAGGAGGAAACAGGGAGGGAATGAGGTGGAAAGCTGTTAGGACAGAACTCATCAGCCACAGGGGTACCTCTCGGCTCCCCTGGGGTCAGGGTTTCCAAGTGCAAAACACAAAGCAGGCTTCAGGTCCCGCCCATGGAGATGTTGCTGACACTTTTTAAACCAGAAAAAGATCAAAGCTGCCCTGGAACCTACGCCATGCTTCTGTGCAGACAGTTTTCTATTTTATACTATATACTGACAAAAGTGAAATAATTACCGTCATACTGCATACTTTTTTCTTAACATTGTCGCTGGGAAAAGAGATGGATGATGGTGAGGATTGCACAACGGTGTGAATGCATTTAATGCCACTGAACTGTATACTTACAGTTGGTTAAGATAGTAAATTTTATGGTATGTGTATTTTATCACAATGAGAGAGATGTGCGGGGGCACACACACGAGGACAGGGAGGAGAGAGACAGAGGGGGAGAGACAAAGGGAGGGAGAGAGACAGAGGGAGTAACGCAGAGAGAGCCAGCAGCGAGCTAGCGAGTGAGAACAATGGAGCTTTGGGATGAGACAGAGCAGGGCTAGGCTAGCCACTGCGGATCACTAGGCAGGGTTGCTGAGGGGTCTTGACCAGGGTCTGGGACTTAGTGAGCACTAAACATCGGTTAGTATCACGACGGAACCTCATCACCACGCAGCATTTTGGGCAGAGCAGAAAGTCAGAAAGCAGAAGGAGCCCACCCCAGTGCACAAGGCCATTCGGCCATGCCGTCAACAGTGTATCCCCTCACCCCAGTTCTGTCCTTATATCACGAAGTGGGTATTCCAAAATGCCTGCCCCCAGAAGGACCGTTTGGCCAAGATACACAAAACTGGGCCTGAAAAGGAGCCTTCTCTACTAGTGTCCCTCTTCCCTCCCCAACCACGGCCCGGGGGCCCAATGTCAGAAGCAGAGGGCAGGAGAGGACTGAAGGGGTGAGTGTGGAGCAGACTGTGGTTTGGACAGCAAAGAAGAAAGGGGGACTCTATTTCTGAATGACAAGGGGAAAGGGGACAGAAGAAACATAATCAGGTCCTCACCGGAGCTGCAGAAATCTGGAGGTTCTTGCCAGATGTCCCATTTTTCCGGTTGGCGTAGCGGGAGGTGTAGGTGCGGGGGGGTACCTGAGGGGGCATGGTCTTGCTCCGGGCCACAGGTTTTCCAGGAGTGTCCTTGCCAAAGTTCAGGAGTCCCCGGCCCTCCTTCCAGGCCCTGGTGGCGTCCCGCAGCATCTCTGCATCATAGGTTGACTTCAAGTTGAGCCGTGTAATGGCATCATTGATACCGTCGTAGTCCACGGACCCCAGTAGGCGCCCTGGACCCCCACCTCCCAGCTCCTCTTCCTCTTCTAGGAGCCGATGCCCCAGCAGTTTGCCTGGAGGTTGTTCGACCAAAGAAAAAGTGTTGATGTCATTGGGCTGGGAGATCTTGGAGGATGAGGGGGACCCCTTTCTGGGAGGCAGGGGAGGAGTGTCCCAGATAGAGACTCGGGGAGGCAGAGGAGGTGGGGACAGTTTCTTCAAAGAGTCGTCTGTGTCCCCCAGTCCTGGGGACAAAGAGAGCCCCCCATCTGAACCATCAAAAATGTAGAGATAGTCTCCAGCCAGGGAGGCTTTGGGCCAGGGATCTGGGCCAGGCTGGGAGCCCTGGGAGGTAGAGTGGTTGGGCAGCCCTTCCTGTGGGGAGAGCGAGTTGTAATTGAGGGTAGGGTCAGAGCCAGAGAGACCACGTAAGAGCTTGAGGTCCTTCCGCCTTCCCGCTGGCTTGCTGTAGAAGTCTAGGACAGGCTCATCCCAGCTGATGAGAGAGGGGTCTGTGTTCTGCTTGGCTCTGCTTTCCTCCTTGTCGTGCCGAAGCCGGGACAGAGCATCATACTCCATCTGCAGGGCTTCGGCCATGGCCAGCTCTTTGCGGCTGATGCCCACAGACTCCAGTGACTTCCAGTGATCCCCACTGCCCTGAGTCGAAGACATGGTGAGGATGGGGGACAGAGGAAACAAGGAAGTCTTCTACTTCCTGGCAATGTCAGTTCTGCAGGGTTGTGGCATGGTGTCTGGGCACCTGCAAGTGAGGAGGAAAAATATCAATCATTCAGTCACAAAAAGAGACGTGTCAATAATCTGATTGGGTGACATAATCTGGGCCACTGCCTGTTTCTTGAGTGCCTACAACAGATGGAAAGAAACAGAAAGATGGAGAAAAAAAGAGATACCGAGACAACTTTACTTATCTGTTACATCCATCTACCCTTCCATTCATCTATACATGTTTCCGTTTCTGGTCCCTAAATCCCATCCTCATCTCGCTCACAGGTACCCCGAAGAAAGAAGGAGGCACCTTGTATCAGCTAAGAGGAAAAGATGGAGACAAGGGCTCTTCAGTCAGTTTAAAGAGGACGGCTCTCCAGCGTGGATGGACCTAGAGATTATCATACTAAGCGAAGTAAGTCAGACAGAGAAAGACAGATACCATATGATATCACTTATATGTGGAATCTAAAATATGACACAAAGGAACATATCTATTAAACAGAAACAGACTCACAGACATAGAAAACAGACTTGTGGTTGCCAAGGGGGGCGCGGGTCGGGGGAGGTTTGGGAGTATGGGATTAGCAGATGCAAAGTATTATATATAGGATGAATAAACAACAAGGTCCTACTGTTATAGCACAGGGAACTTTCATCAGTATCCTGTGATTAACCATAAGGGAAAAGAATATGAGAAGGAATATATGTATGTATACCTGAGTCACTTTGCTGTATAGCAGAAATTAACACATTGTAAATCAACTATACCTCAACAAAAAAATTTTTTTAATAAAATAAATAAAGAGGACAGCTCTCACACACCGCTGGTGGGGAACGTTAAATGGTACAACCACTTTGGAAAACAGGCAGCTTCTTGAAAAGGTAAGCATCCACCTACCATACGACTCAACTATCCCACTCCTAATTACTGACCCAAGAAAAATGAAAGCATATGTCCACACAAACACTTGTATACGAATATCCACAGCAGTCTTATTTGTAACATCAAAGAACTGGAGACGCGATTCACTTTGTTATAAAGCAGAAACTAACACACCATTGTAAATCAATTATACTCCAATAAAGATGTAAAAGAACGAAACAAACAAACGAACAAAACTGGAGACAACCTAATGTCCAGCAGCAGGTGAATGGATTAAAAAAAATATGATACATCCACACAACGGAATACTACTTAGCAACAAAAAGGAATTAATTATCGACATATGCAATCACATGGATGAATGTCAAAATAACTATGTTGACTAAAAGAAGTCAGACAGAGTATGAGTGTGTAGGATTCCGTTTATATAAAATTCTGGAAAATGAAAACTAATCTACAATGACAGAAAACAGATGAGTGGCTCTCTGGGAAGGGGTGGAAGGAGGGCTACAAAGGAGCACAAGGACACTTTGGGGACAAGGAAAATGTTCACTGGCTTGATTGTGGTTTCACGGGTATATACATATGTCAAAATTTATCAAGTTGCACACTTTACATATGTACCGTTTATTATATGTCAACTATACCTCAATAAAGCTATAAATGAAAAGTACAACAAAGCCCTATGAAACAGCTACTCAGACTGCACTAAGATCCTCCCAAAATGCACCGATATGAGTCAATAAAACAAAGTCTGCCAACAGGTGAGACCCGGGCACCTGACGGAGTACAGGTGTGCCGAAATACTGATTTCCCTCAGCCCTGAGGAAGCCAGACAGGCAGAGAACACCCGCCACCTGCCAGCCAGCTGCCTCTGGCCACAAGCAGCCCCTTCATTCACTCCAGTGTTGGTACCCTTTTCCTTTAGAAGCCGTGACTGGAGGCACGGTTGCAACGACAAGGCGAGCTGGCCCAGTGGTTCTCAACCCTGGCTGCACATTCGAAACACTGGGGGAACTTTTTAGAAGTACTGAAGCCCAGGTACTCTCAAGAGATTCTGATTTAATTGGTCTGCAGTAGGGCAGCGGTATTTTTTAAAACTCCCCAGGAGATTCTAGTCTGTAGCCGAAGCTGAGAACCATGGACCCGTGTGTGTATGTGTTTCAGATTAGGTTGGGGCAGGCGATTGTTTAGTAAGTGGTTTCTGACCCTTCTCACCAGCAGCTGCGAAGTTCACGATTTCATAAAATTATCAAAAATCCTTCATTTTGTTGTCCTGTTACCCAGCAGGTAACAAACATGTGAAACACGTCCTTCCTCATGACTAGAAAATTGAAAGCATCAATAGGAAAAAGGTTCAGACAGATTCGCGGGTGGTAAGTTCCATCAGACCCCAAAGGAGTTAGGACAAGAGTATCCCTCAACCTGAGGTGCCCTTCCAGGATCCTGGTGCATCCATCAGGCACAGCCTGGCTCAGGGAGTCTTAGAAAGTATTTTCCCCCAAATGGAATAGCCCAAGCCCAGCTTCAGGGCATACAAAAGCTGCTCTCTGCTGATTTCTCTGCCTGTTGAGTTTCTCCACGCTTCAACAGCTCCTTGTAGATTACTTTTTATCCACAGAGGGTAAGAGGGAGTCTTGCTATTTAAAATTGAAAGGAATCGGATGCACAGATGAAGATACCCAGAACTTGGCTGCCCAGAGCTGGGAAACGGGCCCAGGAAAAGGAGGGCCTAGTACTTTCGATGGGAGACACAAGATAAATGCTCAAAGGTGAACTGAGATTAAGCCTTTTAATCCAGAGAGCAACTGTATTTTCAGCCCCAAGCTGGGACAAGCAGAGTAGTAACACTGGCCTTAGCCAGGCACCACTGTGAAGAGAAAAACTGAGGCCATTGGAAATAATCTCTCGCGCTTTCCTGCCTCTCTTCCCTACTAACTTAACCACACTTGCATTTGGCCTCCCTTCCCTTTTTCCTTTTTTATTTATTTTATTTATTTTTTGGCTGCGCTGGGTCTTCATTGCCGTGCGCGCTCTCTAGCTGCGGCGAGCGGGGGCTCCTCTTCGTTGCAGTGCGCGGGCTTCTCATTGCAGTGGCTTCTCTTGTTGTGGAGCGCAGGCTCTAGGCACGCGGGCTTCAGTAGTTGTGACGCATGGGCTCAGTAGTTGTGGCTTGCGGGCTCTAGAGCGCAGGCTCAGTAGTTGTGGCACATGGGCTTAGTTGCTCCGCGGCATGTGGGATCTTCCCGGATCAGGGCTCGAACCCGTGTCCCCTATATTGGTGGGTGGATTCTTAACCACTGTGCCCCCAGGGAAATTCCTGGCCTCCCCTTCTCCTTTTGGTCTCAGGGAAAGCAGGTCTCCGCTTCCCACTGAGGTAGAAGCCTCCAGAGCCTCCAGGGCGCTTGCCCCACACACTGGATCTCCTCTAGGCTGATGCTCCAACTTCCCTTCCCCCTCCTGTACTTTCACCTCTTCTCCTTAACTGGGTCTCTCTCTTCAGCACATAAACATGATCAAGCTTCTTCTAGCCTTAAAAAGAAAAAGAAGAAGGAACAAAAACCAGAACCCTACAGCCTAAGCACCCTCTCTTGCCTTTCTGTCCTTCAGCTCATACCCTCCCTGTTCTTCCTTCCCTTTCCAGTCAAGCTTCACAGAAGACACACGATGTTTCTCAATTCTCCCTTATTTACTCTTCAACTCACTGTAATCTGACTTCTGCCCCCAGCATTACACTAAAATGCCCCAACAACAATGCCCAGGCCACCCAGTTCCACAGGCACTTCTATCTGCCCAGACATTGCTGCTGCACTTGGCTCTCAGGCCATTCCCTTCTTCCTTACATCCTCCACCCCCTGGCTTCCATGACACTACTTTCTCGTGTTCTCCACCTCTGTCACTGTCCTCCTCTTCCTTTGTCCACCCCTGAAATATTGGTGTTGGCTCAGGACTCTATTCTCAGCCTCTGTTAATGTGACAACCCCACTGGGCAGTCTCATCTGTTCTCCCACTCACATCACGTGCGTGTTGATGATTCCAAATGTGTGTCTCCCCCGTCAAGTTGATATGCCCACCCATATCTCAAACCCCAGATGTCCAAAACTGAACTATCACCTTCTTATTTCCTTCCCACAACCTTCTCCTCCTTCCTGGTTCCCCATCTGGGTGAATGGCACCATCCAGTTACCCAAGCTAGGAACCCACCAGTCATCCTGGATTCCTCCTTCCTTTTCACCCCATATCCAATCCCAAGGCCTGCCAACTTTTCCTCTTAATACTTCCCAAATCTAGTCCTTCCTTCTATGCTAACTGCTGCTGCCCTAATTAAAGCCGTATTTTCTCCCACTTGGGCTATTACAATAGCCTTCAAACAGTCCTTCCTCCTCCTAATCTTTCCTTCTCTAAAGCTTGCTCCCCAGAGCAGTCAGAGGGCTCTTTCTAAAGTGTAAATCTGATCATCTCACTCTCTGCTTAAACCCCTTCAAAGGCTCTCTATTTGATTCCTTTACAAGGCCTTTATCACCAGCCCCCATCTCACTCTCATCTCCAACCATTCAGAACCACGCATTTGATACCTCCTCAGTGATTCCGTGCAGTACCTTCCTGCTCCAGGGCACGCCCTTCCCAACTGCCAACGCTCTTTGCCTATGTGATTCTAACTGCTCAGACTTTGCTCTGACATCAAGTTCTTCAAGAAGCCCTCTCTGAGCCTCCAGATTCAACAATGCGCCCCTCCTTCATGCTCCCAATAGCAACCCGTATATACCTCAAATACCATCTTGAAACATTTTATTCAAAATTAAATGTGTATGGGGCTTTCCTGGTGGTGCAGTGGTTGAGAGTCCGCCTGCCGATGCAGGGGACACAGGTTCGTGCCCCGGGTCCGGGAAGATCCCACATGCCGCGGAGCGGCTGGGCCCGTGAGCCATGGCTGCCGAGCCTGTGCGTCCAGAGCCTGTGCTCCGCAACGGGAGAGGCCACGGCAGTGAGAGGCCCGCGTACCGAAAAAAAAAAAAAAAATTAAATGTGTATGAATCTGTCATCTCCCACCAAGATCCTCAAGTTCCAAAATCACCTCATTTCCACTGAGGAAAATGTACTTCAGCTGGGATATAAGGGTAGAGCTTTCTGGTGGTAAGAATTCTCAGACATAGAGATGTGTGATCAGGATGCAGGTGGGGTCCTTCCCTGGGGATCCTTCAAAGGTAGGACTGGGTTTCAACTAACAGGACCAGGTTTGGCATCTGTAAATGCAGGTGGGTAGATAGACAAGACCCCCACAGAAAGTGCCTTCCAGCCCTGGGATTCTTTGATTCTGACCTATGGATTCCCTTCAGTCACATTTCTCAGAGGACACCAAAGTTAGCCCTGGGAGGAAAGAGAAGAAAGGCCCGAGGGGGAATTCCCTGGTGGTCCAGTGGTTAGGACTCCACACTTTCACTGCTGAGGGCCCGGGTTCAATCCCTGATCTAGGAACTAAGATCCCACAAGCCACACGGCGCGGCTGAGGGGAAAAAAAAAAAAAAGACCCGAGGGAGATCCAGCAGGCCCAGCTCCTAAGGCTCTTCCTAGACTGGAATTCAAACACGGAAAGCTGAGCCACCCCTCTCTAACCACCGGCCCGCTGGCTCCCGGCCAGGACACCACCAGACTGTCTGTCAGCTGTGCAGAGGAGGCCCAGCCCATCTTGCACCCGGGGCTACACCGGCAGCTGCACCTTCCAAAAAGTGCAGTGCTCTGCTCGCTCTGGTGCTGAGGGATCCATGGTGAGGAGGCAGGACAAGCAGCATCCCCCGCAGGACCAGGACACCAGGACCGGGAGAGCCAGCCCTAAGGTGGGGTGAAGGTTCAGGGCAGCAGCCAGGCACAGGGGAAATGCAGAGAGGGAAAGAAGAAAGGCAGGAGCAACCAGTCCCAACCACCGGCAGCTAAAGGGAGCCGGCTTCTGCCCGGAATTTCATCTTCCAGGAGGGGTGGGGATACACAAAGTATTTTAGGAATCAGAGCCTCCTGTTTCTTGCCTCCCCCATTCTCTTCCCCAGTTCAGCTCCCTCCCTGCCAGGCTCTGCTGGGTTGACAAATTCTCTATTCCCTGAGTCCTCAAGGGTTACTAGGGATTCTGTAAGAAAGCAAATATCCATGTAGGTCCCAGGAAAGAGTTGGGGTGGACGAGGGCCTGGGGTCTCTGCTACTCTGCAGCTCAGCCAGGAAGAGAAGGCTGGGGCCAGGACCGCTCTGTCTCGCAACTCCACAGAGCACCCACACACTGTACTCTACGTGAATGACACCCTCTACCACAACAAAGGGAATGGTGCCTGCTGGAGTTGTGCACCTTGGTGGCCCTAGCGGCGTTCTCTTCTAGTATCCATCTCTCAGAAAGTAGATGGAAACCATCTGAAAGACCATTTTCAGCCAGATTCCTTTCACCACCTGCATGCACTAATTGTTAACATTTCCCCACATTTGAGCACACTCTCTCCTTCTCTGCTTAACATTTTCAAATGTTAAGATGCAAACTCTTCACTTCTAAATACTTCAGCCTGAATCTCTACAGAACTAGGACATTCTCTGATGTAAACACAATGCCAGTTAGCACCCCAGCTAAATTTAACGTTGACAATACGTTAAATTGTAATTGTTATTATTTAACAATAATATTATCTAATATAGGGTCCACATTTGAATGGTTGTAATTATCATCTGGAAAGTTCTTCAAACATACAAATTCCTGGTCCCTCTCCTGGAGGGTTTGATTCAGTGGGGTGAGTCCCTGGACTCTGAACATTTCAAAGCCCCTCAGGCAATTCAGATGTGTAGCAAAGTTTGACACCAAAGACTAGGGTTTCAGAACTACCAGGAAGACAGGATGGAACTGGGGAAAGGAACCCCAAAGAGCACCAGGCAGTCAGCTGGTAAAGGAAGAGGGCGTGCTTATGGCCAAGCAGGTCGGTGCCAGGGTCTAGACGGCACCAAACTCAGCCCACACAGCTGCCAACAGATGGCTGGAGGTCACGGGGGGAGGAAGGGGGTCAGGGCAGAGCCACACAATGGCTCAGAGTCAGAGCATGGAGAGAAAGGAGAGGGCACTCCCTCAAGTGAGTTGGCTCTGTTCCATGCCTGTGCCAGAGAGGGAGGGGCCCCAGGGTCCAGCGATGACACCAGCTGTGGGTGGAGAGGGCTTCCTGTTGTCTTGCTGGACGGTACCGTATGAGAACTACCCTGCTTGGGACAGACTAATGGGTCTCGGTCATCTCCCCAGATCCTGAGCCACAGAGCCGGGTTCTTATGGGCGGTGAGTACCAGCTACGTGCCAGGTACCATGCTAGACCCAGAAGTATTCAGATGACCATGGCACAATTCCAGGAAGCTTACAGTCTAACAAAGGTGACAGATGTATCATAAATAATTCAATCTCCCCTTTCGGGCACAAAGCAGGGAACCTTGCACGTCCCGACCCATCTTCACTGAGCAGGGGAAATGGAGAGCTATCTAGAAAGGTGGTGAAAAATATGGAGGGTCTCAAGCCCCCAGCCTGTTAGCAGTTTTTACTAAGGGAAGATGACTCAGTTCTAGGACTGCCCTAGGAAGAGACCTTCAGTACCTCCTCTCAGGACAGAATGGTTCAAGGGGTTAAGGACTTAATCCCTTTGGCTCCCAGAGCTTTCTCTTCTGAGAGGACCCTGCCCCTATCTACCCCCAGCACCCACACTTACCCAGACCCCAAATCCCACTGGTTTTGCAGCCAGGTACCCGTCCCCCACCCCTCGCTCCACACGCTGCCGCTCAGCTCCACCTCTCCCCTCCCACAGCCCCAGCTCCAACAGGGAAGTCAGCGTGCCCTGTGCCAGGAACACGACCCCTCCAGCGGGAAGGCATAACAATAAGTCAAGTAGGTCAGCTCCCTGCCTCAAACAGATGTGCAGCTGGTCCCTGCTTCCGTACTGAAAACCTACAGGTTTTATACAGCGCTACAAGCTTCTTTGATGTCAGGCCCATCACTGAGTCACACTCACCAACAAAGTCCTTCTCTTGTTTAACTATGTTCTCTCTGTGTGGTTCTCACTTAATCCAAATGTGAGGAGACTCAATATAACTGCTTGCATTTTCTTCCCACTCATACAGCCCCTCTCTAGCATCCTCTCAGCCAAATTAAAGCAGCCCCACGTGGTTCAGTTTTGCTACTGGAACTTACTTTCCGTTTCTCTCTTTCCTGGGCCTACCCTGGACTCTCCACCAATTGAAGCCAAAGTGGACGCAAGAGTTAATAAAGGGCTCTCTGGGTCCTAAGAGAGCAGAGGGACAGGAGGCTGTGTGACACAGTTACATCAGTTGGGTTTGCATTCAGAGCCCTGAGTCTTCGGTCCCGGTTCAGAAACCATTTGTGCAGCTGTTCTGTTCACACACCACATACACACACACACACACACACACACACACGGAATCCCTGGAGATCACAGCTCCTAGCACACACCCTGTAGATTTGGGATCTGGGTACGAAGAGAGTCAGTGATGGAAGAGGTGAGGCAGCTCATGGGTCCTCGCAAAACTTTCCTTCCTAGAGTTGGCGATTAAGATGGCAGGGACCAGGAACTGGCAATCAGCTGAATGGAACGTTTGGCAAAAAGGAAAGAAAGGTCTTGGCCAGGAACCATCCCAGGAGCCAGAACAGCCACATCTCCCCTCTGTCTGGTCCACACTTCCTGCTTTTTCCACCCCCTGTCCTCAGCCACCGCAGCCCCAAGATCCAGGCCTTCTAGTTCAGATCGGCCGGGTTTCCTCCAAGGAGCACGGTGGTTAAGAATTACTCTTCCAGTTTCCTCGGCCCTCCAGAGAAAGCTGGTGGACAGGACAGCAGAGGGAAAGAGGAACTCCCAGGATGACCTTCCCTTAATAATCTTGGCCTCCAGCTGAGAGGACTCCTGAGGAAACTTCTCTACAGACAAAGTTCACACCAGCCCACCCACATGAGAAAAACAGCCTGCCATTTGCAAAGAGCAACATCTAGGAAGCCTTAGCCTCTCCGAGGGTCCTGTAGACTCCTGAAGCATAAAGGAAGCCCCTCTGGGAGGAGGATGTAAGGAAGTGGGTGGAGGAGGGCATGGGGACACGGCAGCCCTTCTCCGTGCCACTTGCTTGCTGCAAGCCAAGGGCTCCTGCAAGGCTCGGACTGTCGCCTCTGTCACCTCCAGCTGAATCTCCAGTCCAGCTTCCCCAGCTCATGCCCTTCGGAATCTAGTTCTCCAGGATTCCTTCGTGGGCTGGGAAAACTCGCTAGAGGAGGCCAGCCCATTAAGCAGAATCCAGAAAGCAGGTCACAGCTGTTCCCGTCCAGCCGGGGCACCAAAGCGAGGACCCAAAACTCCAGCAAGGCTCTGCTCTGCCTGGAGGACTCACCGGAGGGGAGAGATGAGAGGCAATGTCCTCCACCTCACGGCTCAGGTCCAGACTCCCCAGGTCCTCACAAGCTAGATGGGGCTAACCCATCAGAGTCTGCAAGGAGGAAGGAGGCAGCCCTGAGCAGACTACAAATTACAGCCCAACCCCATGGCAAGGGGATGGGGCTGTATCTCAGGGTAACTACAGAGGCATCAGACTAACCAGAGTCTACCGAAGAATGCCAGTGAGACCATCCTCCAAAAGAATGACATCTTTGCTGGGAATCAACGCTCTGATCTTTAGGGAGTGTCTCCAATTCATTCAGTTATAACAATTCTTTGGTTATTTTCTGGTAGCACCTTTCTCAGACATCTAAAAGGTAATCTCTCTTCTCCATGACAGGGTCCTACTGTCTAGTAGAATGAGGCCCACAGAGGGTCAGCGACTTTGCCCTGGGTCTCACGGTGGAGCCACAGCAGAGTCGGGAAGGGCCCACAGGACCAATGTGGGGAGGCTACTTGGTGCTGGGCCTCAGAAACAACCCTGGCCCCAGCCCTGCGCTCCATCCCATGAGTACACACTTGGCACTGAATGTGCCAGAGCCTGGGACGAGAAGGACCGAGGGACTTGGTCCCCAGAACAATTCTACAGAGTAGAGAAGGTGGGGCCAGCAGCCCCAGTGTAGTGGCACTGCCTGTGCCAGGGGGCAGGGACAGGCTGTGTGTGCAGCTGACAGCCACCTGCTCGGCTCGGAAGAGGGTAAAAGGCAGTCGAGCAGAAAAAGACTGAGCCAGTCATCCAAGGGAACCTCGGAGGAGCAAAGACCAGCCGCCACAGCATGCCCAGGGCAAGTTCCTTCCTGCCCTCCTGGCAGGGAGGCTCTGCGCCACTGTCCACAAGCACTGCCCACTGTCCCTCTGCCACCACAGTCCCTAAACTAACGATCTTGACATGCTGTCTGATAACAGAGAATATCTGCAATCAGTGCTAACTCCCCAAATCGAGAAAATCCCTGATAGACTGCAGTCACTCCCAGGGACCCAGAGCCACAGTAATCACACAAACTGCACACCTTCCCGCACCCTCCGACTCACTCCCTCATTAGCTCCCTAAGGGCAGGAGAAGCAGCTGGCCTAGACACCACGAGGTGACAGCCTTAGCGCCACTGGCAAAGAAGCCTGAGAAAAGCAGACGGAAAGTTGGGGTTTTTTTTTTAAGCAATGAAGTATTTTTTTTTCTTTAAGCTTTTAAGTTCAGACGACAAATCTTATTCTATCTATAAACCTAATAATTTTTTTCCCACAACTCACACACACACACTGTATTTTATTTTTACAAGAGATAAATAAACTGACACCAAGCATTGTAAATGGATGACCGCAACAAAGATTGCAATTACCAAACACGAAACACACTCATACTATGTCATGATATTGACATTCAGTCCAGGAATCCTCCACTGTAACGGCTCCTTTACTTTGCAGTGAAAATTGATTTGTATATTTTTTGCCTCTGAGTAGAGGAAAGTTGAACCAGAAGAAAAAGGAAAACAGGGCCTCTAAGCTCCAGGGGCAGCTCTGGGCCTTCCCTGTCCACATTCCAGCATTTGGGGACAGGTTGGGCCAGCGAGGAGAGCACCCGGGAGGGAAATGCCAGGGAAGGAGACTCCAGACACAAGAGCCCAGGAGGGCTTTTGTCCAAAGGTCACCTAGCTTCTGGACAGCCTCAGGGACAGGTGTTATTTCCTAGGTGAGGGCAAAGTGGAGAAGCCCTGGGGTCCTCACAAACCAGGGTGGGAAAAGAAAAGGGTGTCAGCTCTCAAGTAGCCCCCTTCTTTCAGACCAGAAAAACACACACACACACACACACACACACACACACACACACACACACAAAAACAAAACACCACCAAACATCTGATACTAATTTACACAGGGGTGTTAGAGGCCAAAGTGTTAGTCCCTCCCAGGGACGTTTGCATTTAAAAAGCAGAGTCTGAGGAGAGGGGTGCTCAACCTAAGGGAATCTGGAAGTGGTAAAGGAAATTTCTAGTGGCACTGGGAGAAATGACCCATTAAAAGGTAGGGGAGGGCTTCTCTGGTGGCGCAGTGGTTGAGAGTCCGCCTGCCAAGGCAGGGGACGCGGGTTCGTGCCCCGGTCCGGAAAGATCCCACATGCCGCAGAGCAGCTGGGCCCATGAGCCATGGCCGCTGAGCCTGCGCGTCCGGAGCATAGGCTCCGCTGACAGGAGAGGCCACAACAGTGAGAGGCCCGCCTACTGCAAAAAAAAAAAAAAAAAAAAAAAAAGGTAGGGGAGGTGAATCTCTGGCATAGGCCTTGCCTGTCCATGGCCTCCCCTGGTCCCAGTTCCTGAGCCTCAGGAATCTCTTGCCCCTCTCCAGCACACAAGTCCCCCCAAGCGCTACCCACCAGGCAGCTTGTCCTTTTAAGTCACTGACCCCCCCCCAATACTTGGCCTTGGCTGCTGTTAGCCTGGCCTCACCCAGTAGCCATGAAGTTCCACTCCACTCTTCCTGGTAGCAGGCCGGAAGGATGTCCTGCTCCGGGTCAGCCAAGGACACTGAACCCTGGGGGAGACCACGGATTCTCTCTTACCAAGGTCAAAGGAGAAACCCCACTCAGGATGCAGGGCCCTAAGAGGGAACTGAGAAATGAGATCCTCTTTGAGATGGCCTCAGTGTCCAGAATCCCCAAACCACAGGGAAAGGGATACTGAGATGGGGACACTGGGAAGCAGGCAGTGACCCTGACAGTGCTAGATCACTGGGGATCCCAGCCAGGGCTCCCCTCAACCTGGTCACTCCCTAGACCTGTCATAGTGGTAGTTCCAGTGCCCTGGTCTAGACTCCCCAGTCCTATTGCCCGCCCCACCTGACTCTTAGGGCCTGAAAAGCCATGGGTGCAGCTGGAGGCACTTTTCTCTTCCTCCTGCTTTCTCTCTCCTCTTTCCACCCCAACTCAAGATCCTCAGAAACCTTCCCTGGTCAACCCTTTCAAACTGTCCTTTCTTCTTTTACTCTCTCAGTGTCTCCCAAGCACTCCGATGCTGCGTGGGTGACATGACTGATTAAAATGGGGGTGCCGGTGTCTGGGGTACAAGAGCAACACGTTCGCCTTGGGTGGTGTTAAAACAACTGTTCTGCATCTCTGCACATGGAGGGGTTAAGAAGATTTATTTTCTAAATAGGAAGTGACCTAGGGGATGGGGGAGTAGACGAGGGGTCGCGTCAGTTTCCGTGTTGCCCTGTATATGCCCTAATGCCTTTCTCCCATTTCCTATGTCCCACTCGCACGGGAAGGTCCCAAGGGAGACAGAGCCCAACTCTATACCCAGCATGGGGACACTCAGCAGAAGAGTGGACTAGCTGCCCACCTGGCTCAGTGTAGCACACTCACATCCCACCAGCCCCACCTTCATGGGGCCCTTGCCCATGTGACCCTCAGTCGGGGTCTACCAGGGTAGCAAGAGTCAGAGGCCATTCTCAGCAGGGATTAGCTGCATGCCTGCAGCTGGACGAGAGTAGCCAGAATACGACTGAATGTGCAGGCATAACGGAACTAACCATCCTTAGCTACCTTGCTGAAATACCACTGCTGTGTATGGAAACTCCATTACAAAGTCTGTCAAATTAATTCTACACGGATATGTCCACTGTCGTGCCTGGAGTCAGGGTATCACACTTTGTTTTGGTGAAAAGAAAGAGAAGGTAGGTTGGCGGGCGGGGGGATTCAGAGAGGGAGGCTAAGTGAATACGAGCATCACAGAAAGAGGAGGAAGGAAACAGACCTCCCCCACCCACCCCAGCACTTTGTGCCAGGTATTGTCTTGTTTAATCCTCATGACAATCCTTAACTGTGCATATTATTATCCTTATTTTATGAAAACAGAAAAGGAATTGAGTAATTTGCCCAAGGTCACACAAGTAGTAAAAGACACTGAGTCAAACTGTTGTAAATCATCTACACTTCAATAAGCAAATAATAAAATAAATAACATTTAAAATTAGAATAAATAAATGAAAGTTAAACTGAATCTTGTTTGAGGCCAAAATTGTTTGAGGTCTTTTCCCCGTCCTGCCACGGAGACCCAGGCATACTGCATTTCATCAAATTTTCAAGCTGATATTGGTGACTATTCTGGTACACCCCCAAGCTCTCCCCAAACACCAACACACTGTGTCACTGTCTCAAGCCACTGAAAACAACAAGCAAATAAATAAATAAGCAAACAAACCCTAAACACCAGACCCACAGTTTTGCAGATAAGAGAACCAAAGACCACGGGGGGTCGGGGGCGGGGGGAATGACTTGCCTGAGGTCACACAGGTAGTCAGTGGCAGAAGTGGAACGGGAAGCAGGTCTCAGACCCCCACTCAAGCGCTCTTTCCAGACTGAACCACAACCAATCTTGTCCGTTCCCAAAATCCTCCAGGGAAGAAAGTCCCTCAGCCTTTCTGTTCTAACCTCTCTCAAATTGGTCCGTTCCTTTCCAAGATTCTGATTACTTTCATTAAGTGAGATAACCTATCGAAAGCACATCTTAAGCACCAAAAAATTATTATTCCTTTCTGTTACCTGACCATTAGAATAGCGTCCTAGCTAGCCTCTCTGCCTCCCCTGCCGACTCCTTGAGGTATCTGCACTCCGGTGCCAGGGAATCCTGCAACACAGCTCTGATCATGTCATTCTTCCAATGAAAAACTTTGTCTCTCCCCTTCCTTATCAGGTACTCAAGACCTCCCACACTGAGTCCCAGCCCAGTCCCCTGCATGCCCCCCAAAACACTGACGGTTATTAACCATTCTCCAGGGCCCCATGTTTTCCCCCAAAACTTCACTCATGCTAGTGCCCTCTACAAATACCTGCTCTTACACTAGAGCCTTCTTTCACCTCCTACGACTGAAAGTGACTTTGCTCTCTTTCAGACATCTGTAAAATTTTTAATGCATCCCACTGCATTTATATTGTTTTGTATTACCCCACTGGTGATTAGAATGAAAACAACCTATCCATGTAGGTCCTTTATAGTTACAAAGCACTGTATAGATATAAGTCCATCAATTTTAAGAAAAAAATTACCTCCTATTTATCTTTGTCTTCCTCGCGATGCTCAATACAATGTTTTACGCATGGCACAGAGCTGTTAAATACTGTGCTCTGAGGGTGGTCTGACCAACCCAGAGTAGAGTTATCACTTCCCCGTTGTAGCATCAGAGATTCTGAAGCTGAATGAGGAAGGCAAAATTGTCATTGGTTTTTCCAGGTCGATACTCCATAGCATTTATTAGATTCTCAGAATTTAGAGACTCCCCAAATATTAAGCACTCCAGTCCTAGCTTCTATACTTTTATGAAATGCGGCCCAAGATTCCACCAACTCTTGGGGCAGCCACAGGACAAGTGACTCATACTGAGCTTTTAGAATTACCGCACTACGTAAAGAAACTCATCCGTTCACTTGCATCTTTTGGAGTACAATGTGGGTACCTCAAGGTCAGGGGCCATACTGAACTCAAGTTTGTATCCCTAGGGTTTAGCACAAACCTGCTATTGGAAGATGATAAAATAATTGTGGCCACCACCATTTACTGAGTCCTTCCCACGTACCACGCACTGTTCCAGGTAGTTCGTTTTGTCTGTCCTCTTCACTGCGGTAGGCTGAGGAGAGCGTGAGGTTCGTCATGTACATTCAATGCATAACGGGTGATGGATGGATGAATAAAAGGTAAGATGCAAACTCCTTCAATGCCTCTGGCCAAATTAAACTACGTTCCCTCCACCTCTTCCACCACTCGCTTCATCCCCCACCCCACCCCAATGCCTACTCATTGTTCAGATCTCAGCTAACATTTCACTTCTTCCAGGAGGTCTGACCACCCTAAATGCCCCGCTTACAAGTTCTCAAAGCACCCCATACTACCCCACCCCCTACACCCAGGCTACTCACTTGTCTATGTTCCCAACCCAGCAATGTGTTCTGGAAGGCTGTGTGTCCTAGTCACTGAAAGCACCTGAACTCATAAGTAAGCACTCAAAAGACATCTGTTGAATGAACGGATGAGCTCTTTTCAAACATTATCTGACAGACTTTCATTACTCTTGTGATCATTTCTTCCACAGACGACTTTAAGAAGAACACTTGCTGCTGTCACCTGGCTCTTGGGGAAGTCCCATCTCATGCAGAACTTGGGCCTCGTTGACATTTTTTCCTCACAGGTCCCTCCAGTGTAGCACAGAAGGGACACAGGTTCTAGAGGTATCCTGACCTACACTCCAACTTTGGCTCTTCTTTCATTAGTTGTATCATCTTAGCCATGTTTCTTAGTCTTGGTTTGAATCCAAACCTAAGCTTAACCTCAGTTCTCCCATCTGCAAATGGGGATGAGACAATTTCATTATCATCCATTTCCTCCAAGGATTGGGGGGAGCGGTGTGGAATTAAGATAACATTTGAAAAGCTGTGGGTAGACAGACACTCAGTGCTGTGGCTATTCTTCTTTATCACATGCTCTTGCCTTTCTCGGTAGTTGAACTTTTCCTCAGGTGGCTCCTTTTTGCCTTCCTTGTTGGGACCATCTACAACAGCATAATCAAAATTGTACTTCAGAGAATTGCCAACCCTTTGGAACCACTCTATCTTTCAAAGTCTCGTCAGGGAACTGTATCCACCTTTTCTCTTAATAGAAAGGAAGGAAGGAAGGAAGGAAGGAAGGAAGGAAGGAAGGAAGGGAGGGAGGGAGGAAGGGAGGGAGGAAGAAAAGAAAGAAAGAAAGAAAGAGAGAGGGAGGGAGGGAGGATGGAAGAAATCTGCCTTCTTGAATTCTAAAGTGAAAATCTGACATCCTGGTTATAATATCTTGGGGAAAATATAGTTGCTTTCTCCTAGGTTCCCATAATATCCAATTTGCAAAAAATCTCTCCATTTTGGGTCAGAATTAAATGCGCTGTAATAGTGCTCCTAGTACTTTAACTTCTTTTACCCTTTGGAAGACACAACAGCATGGCAAGTCAGGAATGTGACAGACACTCTGGTTTCAGAAAAGTGTGGCTCTCAGAGATGTTGCAACAGTGGCAGGGCTCCATCATTACTCCTCTCTGGGTTCTAGGTTAATTTGGACCTGAGACGGGAAGAGCTCATATCTATTTCTTCGCCCTAGCAAAGCAAACTGTACTATTTCCTCAAAATGGAATCTCCTTGGCTCTCTAGTCTTTTCCCCTCACTCTGTGCCTTCTGGTTTGCTATCAAGGGTACCAAGTAGACTAAGATAGAAAGAGAGAAAAAACTTGGCAGGAGAGGTTGCCTCCATGCAAGCTTATTCCTGGTGGGCCTGGGGAACATGTGTGAACAGCTCTCATGCCTGGCACCCACCTCCACTGTGGGGAGGATACAGAAAGAGAAGCTAACCTGTAAGACAGGATCCACGGGCCAGAGACTTAGAAGGAGGCACAAAGCATCATGGGAAGAACTGCCAAGGAGAAAAGAAACCACTGCCCAGGAGATTAGTCTCGCAGTGACTAGGGATGGCTAGGGTTAAGAGAGAAAGGTCCAGGAGGAAGGGAGTTGAACAATGTTTTCGAGAAAGAAGAGTGGCAGGTGTGAAAGTTAAGGAGGAAGGAAAAGAGTTTCCAAAGAGGCAAATGATTTTTGGCTTCTCTCTGAAACACTATGAAGCCTCTGCTAGGTAAGACTACACCTACTACAGGAAGTTCTCAAGAAGAGGAAGGATGAATTGCTAAAGACCCCTTGTCATAGATTCTGTATTCTGCCTTAGGGCTATTGGGAGCCCCTCTCCTCTTCCTTCTCCATACCTCAAGAGCCTCTGTCCCAACACGGGTGTCCTGTGTCCTTAATCTCTTTAACAAAATCAAGATTTGAGGACAGTGAATTCCATCACCATGAGAGAAGAGAATTTCCCAACAATGATAGGGTCAACTGATAGGCCACTGATAGGTACATTCTAAAGTGCCAAAGGATAGGTCCTTTCATTAGTAGTAAAGTGATCTGTGGGGCAAGTAATCATGTGACCTTGGGAGAGTCATTTCTTTGCAGGAAAATGACTTTCCAATTCTAAAGCTATATGTAATCATAGGAAATGCAAGAATTAAGGAGGTACTATGCTGGACCTGCTATGCTGGGTGGAGGAAATTTGTCCTCCAGGGCCTCTATTATCTAAGGTATGTCCCAGTCTGGTGACATTTCACAAGCATTCAAAATCAAGGAATCCCGTATGAATGAATTCTGTAACTCTGCTTCCCCTCTTTGTTCTCCCAAGACCCAATATCTCCCTGAGAGTGGCACCCAGGTTGTGAGCACAGGGTCTGGAGTTGGGATTGCCTGCTTTGAATCTCTTCTCTGTCATTTACTAGCTGGCTGACATCAGTAAGTGTCAGCTATTATATTATTTGCCAACTCAGTACTACCCTGTCTATAGACAGTAGCCAACCTTTGGGGGTGTATGTCTCCCCTTGATTTCCTACAAATATCATTAAGCAGATTTCCCTTCTCTCCCAGTTCCCATTCTACCAACCCTTTAAAGAGAAATACCCAAAGAATAGTTACCTTGGCCTTGTCACATCACTCTTCCCTTAGTCAGAAAAGAAAGGTTCCGGAACATTCTCTATTTCATATCCCTTTCCTCCCACCCCTCCCCCCATCCCCACCAACTTTCCCTCCCTCATTATTGAGACTAAACTCATAATGAATCACCTACTCTGCAGTTTTCAGAGTGCTTTTGCATACATGATTTTATTCAGTTCATGGTAAGCAGTGTATTTCATCCTTAAAACAATCCCATGAGCCAAGGGTATATTTTTCACCATTTTACAGATATGCAAACTGAGTCTTAGGTTCACAAGTTGTCCATGCTCACACAGCTAGGAAGCCAGGCCTCCTGACGCTGAACCCATCCACTGTTTTCTCTACTATTTCGCATTATCATGTCCAAGTCCACATCCTGGGAACAGGAGGAGCCTGAAGTTTACGGCCAGTTACAAACCCCTAAAGGGAACAGAGATCCCTCATTTTTATTCCTGCTGGCTAGCAGGGCTGTCCAGGCTGAATGACCATACACATGAGATGCCTGCAAAGGGCCAGGCCTAGGTGGGGTGGGGCCACCACAGAGAGGAGACCAAAGGCCCACAAGGGTGTGGGGTATCTGCTAGAGCACCACTACATCATGGCCAAGGACATAGGTATTCCAGGACAATCCCAAAGGAGAACCCCAGGGAAAAGCCTGAGGACCCAGATAAACTGAACCTTCCTCACCCCAGCACACCCTGTGGGCCTCCCTCACCAATGCTTCCAGGGAGAGGGAAATGGACAAGCTCCCTTCTGGCCAGGGCTGAGAGTCTGATCAGATTCAGACACACACACCCATGCACACTCAGCAGTAAATTCAGAGCCATGGAAATCAAACCTTGGCTCACCCAAAGGCCAAAGGAGAAGCAGCCACAGCTTCAGTCCAGGGTTCCGGCTCAGAGCCACCATCTCCTCAGATGCTGGCGGCCAGGCAGAGCTATAAACTGTGCCTCGACTTAATTTTTCCATGGACACGACCCCAGATGGGACCGCCAAGCTCTGAAGAAGCTTCAGTTCTGAAGCATCATAACCTCTCTGTTCTGGGATCCAAAGCTAGAACTGGGGAGGGAGGAGTATTTGGAGATCAGGTTTGCCACGGCCTGGACCATTTCTCTTCCAATATCTTTCCAAGGCCTAGTGCAGCAATACAGTAAGTTTTCATTCAGCGACAGATATAGGGTTGGAATTCAGTGCAAATTACTTACATCTGCTTGGCCACAACCCAGACAGTCAGGTAGTTTAGAGAGAGAAGGAGGGGCATGTTGGCCCACTTCTGGGACCCTGGGTAGTTGTGTGCTAAGGAATCTGGGCCATGCTGGGTCCAGCCTGCACAGGGTACAAAATTCTCCAACAGAATTGAGAAAAAACATCAGGGCAGCCGAGACAATAGAGATTCCACCCCAGGCACGACTGGTGGGACTGGGGCAGGGAAGCCACAAAGACCCCACAAGGGGTTGGAGATGGAGAGAAAGGTTGGCCTGAAGGGGTACGAGCAATGGCAGATTCTTCACACACGCCCCTCAGCCAACTAGGGTGTGTGCACTAACCTCATACATTTGGTAACCTCTTCCCACGGACCAGGAACCTGCCAAGCCCCTGGGCTTCCCATCCTACCCCACCCCATCCCAGCTTGGCAGCCTCCCTTGGGCTTCCTGCTGCTGCGACTGCTCCCCAACATCAAAGCCACCGATGTCGGAGCTGAAAACGAGAGACAAGTACAGGCCAGGAGAGCAGCGCCTCCCCCAAGGCTCCGGAACTCAGGCCTGGGGGCCCCTCTCCCTCTCCCAAGCTTTCTCCTTTTGCTGCAGTATCCTTATAAGGGAGAAGCCAATTCTACTATCCATCTGGCTAAAAAAAATGTATATATTTCCCAGGCTAGATGCTGACTTTCCACCCACTCCAAGAGAAAGCACCCCACCACCACCCTCACTCCAGGGCAGGTTTTGCTTTTTATTTCTCATTTTAAACAAACAAACAAACAAACAAACAAATACCAAAACCACTGGCTGGTTCAGGTCGCCTTGCAGCAGCTGGGAGTCAGGAAGTGTGTTTAGAAGAAAAGGGGTGGGGAAGAGTGTGCCCTGGGTCCGAGACGCCCCGAAACCTCTGGAGCGGGCAGGCAGTGGGGGCTGGCAACCTGCTCGGCGCCAGGACTGGAGCTCCGTTCCCACCGCGTCTGCGTCCCGCCACCGGAAACCTTCGGTTCCTTCCATTGTTGCCCCTCGGCTGTTGCCATGTTGGAGGGAGAGCCCCTGACCTCCGCTCGCTCCACTCTGCGGGAAATCTGCAGACCCCGGGCCGGTGCTCCCGGATGGGTGCGCGTCTTACCTGTGCTCACTGCGGGTTTCCTGCAAAACCCGACGTGTCGTGTGCTCGGCGACCTGGGCTGCTGGCTCCACGGCTCCGGCACCCACGCGAGGCGGCCGCGCACCGCCTCCTCCCGGGCCGCTCCCCCTCCGGGCTGCACGCGGCGGGCGCCGGCCCCAGGGTTCCCGGGGGGCGGCAAAGAGGCAGGAGAGGTCGCGAGGACCAGCTCGCAGCGGCGGGGGGCGGGGGCGGGGAGTCCTCTAGGCCGAGATCGTGAGCGAGCCCGCAGAGTCAGGCAACCCCAGGTGAGACAATAGCGGGAGCAGCGGGCGAGAGGGGAGAAGCCATCTCCCGGAGACCTGGCGCACTGCACGGCGACGTGAGGCTCGGCCAGACCCGGCGCGGACAGGCAGCCGCCAGCCGCGGCTCCAGCCCGCAGCGCCCACTGCGCCGCGAGCGGGAGGATGGGGCGGGTCCTGGAACCCTGACCTCCCTCCCCTCCCCCTCCCCCTCCCCTCCCCTCCCCTCCCCTCCCCTCCCTTCCCCTCCCCTCCCCTCCCCTCCCCTCCCCTCCCCTCCCCTCCCCTCCCCTCCCCTCCCCTCCCCTCTCCTCCCCTCCCCTCCCCTCCCCTCCCCTCCCCTCTCCTCTCCTCTCCTCTCCTCCCCTCTCCCTCCCTCCCTCCTTCTCCCTCCTCTTCCAGTACGTGGGGGAAGAGAAAAGCGCTGGCGTCAAGTTGTGCTTCGGGAATCCAAGAGCCAAGATTTCCACTTCCCACTTGCGTGAGGGTTTTTGCAGATGGTCGTTACTTTTCCCTGCTGGGACCCCTTTGCCCTGTGTCAGATGAATGCCAAATCATTCTACTGGAAATGACAGGGTTTTGAGGTCCATTTATCGGTTTGCGGAATTTCCCCCCGTCATTAAGATAGAGATGCCGGAAAGAACCCCTACCTTGAGGATGGAGGTGGCGGTGGGGGGAAGCTGTCTCGGCGCTTTGCACATTCAAACTCATTCGTTTTTCTATTCGCCCTAGTGGGTCTTCTGACCCGAGCCCCAGAAAATAGCAATCTACAACCTGAGGGGGGAGCGGCGATAGTAGGTCCTTCAACCCAACTATCGCAGGGGAAAAAAATCTTTCATAGTGTGTTATATTTAAAATTTTGACTCAGTACCTTTGTTTGAGCAGTGGTCTCTAGAAGAATTTTCCTAAGGTCTCCACCCAAAGAAACAAATAATTGGCCAGATCCTCATTTGCATTTGGTTTGCATAAAAACTATGATCTCTGATCTCAAAGTACATTTTCCTCAAAACTTGAATCTTGTTCTCCCCCAGGGCCCTCCTTCTTTCTTTCTTACCAGACTATGATCAACACCTGGTTCTCAGCCTCCCTCCCCTGCAGTCCCCTTCAGGTATCTAAGGCTCAAGACTCCCAGCCTCTGATCAGATACCCAGGACTCTGCAGCCAGGGTTCCCAGGGAAACATCTGCAAACCTGCCCCTTCTACAGCTTCTCTGCAAACCTGCCCCTAGTAGCTTTTAAATATTTGTTAAAAGCTATTATTCCAGCCCGTTTTGGGTTCACTGGAGTTTTGTGGGTTTTTTTCTTTTTTAAGGGTGTCGGAAAGGCCTTTTTAAAAAGATCAGGGGCCTTTTAAAATTTCCTCACTAATATGAGACTTCAACAAACCCAACACAAGTCTTAGATTCACAGACTTACAGAACTGGAAGAGACTCCAGAGCTCAAAGGAGGTTAAATATTTGTAAGGAAGGGAATTTGAATAACCAGAGGAAGTCCTATGTAGGGGAAGAAAGCAATATAAAAAGTGAGTTCATTATTCAGAAGGATCTCTTGGGATAGATATTGTTCTGTTCTCATATAAGGTGAAATCTGGGCAAATGCAAAGGACCCTTAATTGCAGGCAACCTTGAACGAGACGATGGGAGGAGAAGCTCATGAAAGGAGATGTGACAGAGGCTCCTGTTTCTTTTCTACCCACTGTGCCGTGACCTTGGGTAGTCCAATTCACCCTCTGAGCATCAATAGTTCCATCAGCTTCGCTTACCACTCAGGGCTGTTGTGAAGATCAAAGGAGAGAACGTGATGGACCACCTTGAGGACCGCAGGCAGCGTGCTCTGCACGTGGTATGATGTCTACATGATGCCATTCCTGATCCTCAGGAGCCACAGGGGATAAGAATATGCATTCATTCACTCACTCATTCACTGCTTGATCACAACACAAATATGTGTGCCAGCTTACTGCGTGCCTGTCATCAGGCTAAGCTCAGAAGCCTAAGAGAACAGAGTAGCATAGAGCCACCAATGCTCCAAATTTGCTGGAGTGAAGAGTCTTCAGGGAAGAGCTAACAGGAAACAGGCCTGCCTGGGTCACTGGGGGATCATATTAAAGGCTTTATAAAGCATTTTGGTAGGGAGAAAATTTTGTGTTATAAGAGCAACCAGGGCATATCAAAAAGTTTAGGTTTGTCCTGTAGGCCACAGAGAACCCAGGGTGTAGACTGGGAGTGATGTGATCAGTGACGTGCATATTACACAGGAGGACTTGGAAGACACACTGCATGTCTTTCTTCCTTTTGCCCCTGTAGATCCACTCTTGGCCCTCTGGCTTCCTAGAAGGGGTGGGCCAGTGGGGAGCCACCGCAGGCGAGTGGGAGGAGGGAGGTCAAAGAGGTCTGGATATTTCTTCCTCAGGATCCTTCTCTTTGGGTTCACTGTGGGCTGGCTGCCACCCTCAACCAAAGATCACAGCTTCCCTCCAGGTGCTTCCCCCTCCCTCTCAGCCCCTCTCCCTCCCTCTTCCTTTTCCTCTTCTCTCTTTAATTTACATAATCACTTACTCCCTTCCTTTGACTTTCAATCCAGGGAGTGGAAACTCCTTTTCCTGCTGGTCCCTGGGTACTGCACACTGTTCCTTGTGGTTGTGCTATACCCTGCCAGCCCTTTGTGAATTGTTTCTTCAAATTGGAGTATGCCATTGGCATCCTGCTAGGTTAGGAGTACTGGCTTGGAGCTCGGCAGGGAGGCCCTGTCTACATTCAGAGCGCAAGATCAGAGAATCTCAAAGCTGGGGCGGGGGGCGGGGGGGTGAGAAGGAAAGGACAGATACGAGAGAGTCAGGAAGTCAAAAATCAATACTATTTGATAATGTATTGAACGTAGGGATCATCAGAGAGGGGGAGGAGTGGAGAATTACTCCCCACTTGATGCCTTAGGAGTTGGTGGTAGGTGGTGCCGTTTACTACGTGAGGGACTGTAGTAAGACAGGGCCCAGGTGTGGGGCGAGCAATCGTGACTTTAATTTTGGACATGTTGGATTTGCAGTGTCTCTAGAATATTTAGGTGGGGATGTCTAGCTGACTTTGGATTTATGAAACTAAATTGAAAGTAAAGGTGTGGACAAGTGATATCAATTTTGGACTCTTCAGTTCATAGATGATCCATAAAGTTATGGGCATATATGAGATCACCCAGGTGGGCATACAGAAGAAGGAAGAGGCCTGCAAAAGAGATCATCAAGAAGAAACAGCCAGGTTGATAGCAGGAAGAAATGAGACCTCAGAGTGTCAGAAAGGAGGATAGAAGAAAGTGTCGGGAAAGAGGGATGGGGACACAAGTGCAGCAGAGACGTCCAGGAGGGCAGGGCTGAAAATGCCCTTTGGAATGACAAGGAAGTCAGTGTCTGAGCTCTCGGTGCTGTGGGAGATTCTTGAGTTGCTACCCTTGCTGTGTTCTCAGAGAGAACGGTAGTGGAAGAGAGCTTGGAAAGCCCACCAGAAACCCAGGCTGCTCTCAGTTTGGAGTTATTAGGCCAAAAACACAAAAGGAGACTTTTCAGAACAACTCCTCTGTACCACGCATCCTCCCAGTACCTTGTAATGGTCTCAAACTTCAAAGGCTCTATACAGTGATGGTGAACTACTGGGTCTCTGAATAGGCAGTTACATTAGGCATTGGTTTGGGGACCCCTTTCTTCCTCCCTTTCCCAGCTCTGATACAGAGGTGATGGCGATTTTCAAAGACCGTTGAGTCTGATGAGTAGGAGAGCAAAGAGCGTCGCTTTAAAAATTAGCGGGAGAAATTTAGCTTGCGGGGGGTGCGGGGTGGGGGGCGTGGTTCCGCAAATATAGAATCTGTGAGTTTAGACTGCCCTCTGGTGGGAGAATTAAGTTCAATAGTCAATGTGAATGAGAAGCTTGATGAAGCCCTCCAGGAAGATTTCATGCTAAAAAGGAACAAGGTAGCGCTACTTGGTGGCGTTTTGTAGCGCAACATAGCAAAAGCAGATTCAGTTCATGCTACCTCAGGTGGGACTTTACAATGTTAACAAGTCAAATTTCAATTAGACTTTCAAACTTTGCCGTTGCCTATATGATAAAATTATTCTCTTTCGCCTGAAATAAACCCGTCAGCTGTCTCTAACCCCTCACTTCCTCTCTACCTCCCTCCATTCCAGCCGGATTAATTTATTCACCATTCCCTAAACACAATTTTCATTCATTTTCCTTCTAGACTTATTGTTTTCCTTCCCACTGTGTCTAGCTCACTGCTGTGGAAATAGGTACTCAATAAGCAATTCATGAGTTAATCTCAGTGTATTTAAACAAATGCTTTATTATCCTGGAGGAAAGGGAATATGATGTAACAGAGCCATTGGGCAGGAAAAAAAAACAACTTTATTTCTGCCCCTTTAGGACGCTGGACAGACACCATTTCCCTTTCTTAAAAAAAAGTTAGGTATAATACATTTCCACATCTCATTCAAACAAACGGAGCAAAAAGTTTTTCTGTATCTAACACATGAGGGCTCAAGAAATGGCTGAATAAATGTCTGTCTGGCTCATTACAATTTCCTCTGCATACCTCTGACTGTTACTTGTTGAAACTCAACTCCGATCCTGAAAACTTAAGGACCCCTGTCCTCATTTTATACCTACTGCCTTCCTGTCCATTCTCATCTCCTGCCACTTCCTGCACTTGAATTCTTATTACTGCATTTATTACTTTGTTAAAATTAGTTGCTTAAATGTCTGCCTTCTTGCCTAGACTGTGAACAGGATCTGTGTCCTATATATCTCTGACTCTAGAGCCAGCACAGAACCTAAGCCATAATAGATGATCAACAAATGTTTGTTCAATTAAATTGTTCTTTCCTGTTGCATTTTGAGTCTATTCCTTCTAATCTTATTCACAGTGGGAAAAGTAACAGAGTAGTTAAATTTTAGATTTAGAAGGTATCTTACAGGTCATCTAATCAATTTCCCTCATTTTATAGATGTGGAAACCCAGACCTGTTTAGGATCACACAGTTTGTTAGTCTTTGTTCTAAAAGAATCAGACAATTGTAGGAAACAAACTCCTACAACTGAGGCTGGGCAATTTTGTTCATTGTGTTCAGAAGCCTCAAGTTCCCAGAAACAAAAATGAATTCCCTTATCAGTCTTGAAATTTCATAGTCCTGTGTTCCACACCCTATGCGTCAGGGTTGATGAAGTTGATTTTAGGAAAAACTAGGCTGATCTGGAGATTTTTATTCTTAATACTCCATGTTGCTGGTACACATGTACATGTTCCACTGGTACACTCTTATACTTCTTTAGAAGGATTCACCTTGTGAGTCTGACCTGAAAACTGCAACTTGTTGGGAAGAGGGAGAAAGGCAAAAATTGAATCAAAATCTAAATTAAAGGTCTAAACTCTCTTTCTCTCAATCTAAATTCACACCCACCTTTCCACAGTCACTTCTGTTTTCCTATATTAGCTCCTCTATTCATGAATCGAATGTATCTTTCCTTCTTTTGTGCTAAGGAATGCTTGTTTAACAGCTACATCATCTAGTGAAGGGAAATATATTGTTCATTAACAATATGGGAAAAACACTGTAATCTGGTTCAGTAGAATATAACTAAAATTGAGAAGTCCTATCAGGGAAGTAATATATGGCAGACAGAAGAATTGTAATAAAAAGAGGTTGCAGCTGTCTGAATTTTTAACGTTCGTCTTGGTTGTCCATCTCTGTAATTTAGTACCGCTTGGTTTTAGAGAGCTTAGTAAATATTGGAAATTTACAAAACACGAACTATGAAAGAACTTGAAGAAAACATGTATTAAGTAAATGGAGAAAAATATAGAAAAGTGAATGTTTTTCTTCATCTTGCTGAAAAAAATACTTTAATACTAATTAAAACCTAAATTTAATCTATGTGAGAAGAAATTTATTAGAATACTATCAAGTAAAACGAAGAGAGACAGTTTGAAGAAGGCGCCCGGATAGCTCAGTCGGTAGAGCATCAGACTTTTAATCTGAGGGTCCAGGGTTCAAGTCCCTGTTCGGGCGTTTCTTCGTTTTCTTGTCCCTTTCTTAGCTTACTACAAGTACGAAAATCTCAATGCCACAGCGTACTTCAACCTTAACTAGAATTAATTTCATTTTTCACTGATTTCAGAGTATGCTAAATAAACATATTCTCAGAGAAGAAGAAGAAGCGACTACCCAAAATCACTCAATTTCTTGGCGAGTATGAAGGTTTTGCATGGTAGTTTCCCAGCGGAAAGGGATTTTTTTCCTTCAGGTTTCTAGTATTTGAGAAAAACAAAAAAACAAAAAACGAAAAGAACGATAAAACCGAAACGCCCGAACAGGGACTTGAACCCTGGACCCTCAGATTAAAAGTCTGATGCTCTACCGACTGAGCTATCCGGGCTCTCGTGAGAAAATATTCGTGCTACAGTATCTTACTTAAGAAGGAAGAACCTTGTGTAATCGATTCCTTACGCCGGCATTTTGTGAAACTGTTTTAAACCCAATAAAGCTCTGTATTCATACGCCAAGAAAAACAAGAAGGCGTAAATCATGCACCTTTCAACAGCCTTACCAGTTAACTCAAAATTGCGAGACACTTATATGCCCAATAACCATTATTAGGTAGACTTCTTTGATTTGTAACCTCTGACAGGTCCAGGATTAACGGAACGGCGAGGTACGTCACTTTTGAAGACTTGTAGTGACACCAGATCTGTTATGCTATTGATAATAGGGTGGATATCAGTTCTAAAACCTACCCGACAATAACAACAAAGAATGAATCTCTCTAAGAGAGAATAGAGATGTGCTGTTCTGCAGCAATTGCATTGAACTGTGTAGTATAAAGTGGGAGAAAGGACCCTGCAGAGGGATAGCGGGATTGTCCTGTAGGTCCCTTAATGGAGTCCAAGTAATTTTACATGACGCAAACCCTGGAGTAGGTCACCCCCAATGGCCTTGAGGGCAGAAATCCTACTAAACCAGAGCGGAAAGCTGAACATGCCAGCAGAAAGACATTTTATTGATCTTGGCATTGGAGGCTCTTCTGTTCCACAGCCACCAGTAATCTGAGCACTGGCCTTTGCTATGGGGTTGGCGCAGAGAATTACCCTCGGTAGGGCTTAGAGTGAGACATTAAAGTGTTTTCGTTAGCTGATGTTGCTTTGCCTTAATTCCATCTGCTTAACTCCAACTGCTTTAGAAGTGATCGCTCTGGTCCAGCAATTCCACTCATAGGAATTTGTCCTAAAGAAATAATCAGGGATGTGCAAAAAGACCTGATTACAAGAGAGAACGTCAAAGCATTTTAATTGGAAAAAATTGTAAATGACATAAATGGCTATATAAATTATGGTACAGCCTTAATAAGGAATGATATGCAGCCATTAATAATCATATATAAAATAACACAACTTGGGAATAATTGTAAAATATTGTTGTTAGGAAATATTTCAAATAAAAAATTTAAGCAACAAGGATATATTGTACAGCACAGGAAATTATAGCCATTTTTTGGTAATAACTTTTAACAGAGTATAATCTCTAAAAACACTGAATCACTATGTCGTTCACCTGAAACTAATATAATATTGTATATCAACTATACTTCAATTTAAAAAATTTTAAAGTGTGCCTATATGTACACTGAAAAACTGAAAGGATAAATGCTCTACGTAAAGGCTGGGTTCTGAAGTTAGGTGCCCCTTTTTGAATCCTTATTGCCACTCTGTGATCTTGAGTAAGAGATTTCTCTGTCTCAGGACAATAAAATGATTGCAAGAATGAAATAAGATAGCTTACATAAATTGTTTAGAATAGTGTCTGACATGTAATAAGCATTCATGAAGTTACATAAAGAGTTAATAGCAAAGCTATAACAAGATCAGACTTCATGGATTCTGTTCTTTCTATCATTCTCTGACACTACCTAACCTTCAACAATTGCTAAACATATTTTTTTTAATTAATTTTTATTGAGGTAAAATCGACATTTAACATCATGTTTCAGGGGCACAACCTAAAGATTTGATATTTGTATACACTGCAAAATGATCACCATAATAAGTCTAGTTAACATCTGTCACCACACAGTTACAAAAATTTTTTTTCTTGTAATAGAACTTTCAAGATCTACTCTCTTAGCAATACAAATATGTAGGACAGAATTGTTAACTATAGTCATACTGTCTATAAGGCTTAACACATATTTGTACTTTTATTGAAGTATACTTGATTTACAATGTTGTGTTCGTTTTTGGTATACAGCAAAGTAATTCAGATATATATATACATACACACACACATACTTTTTCATATTCTTTTCCATTATGGTTTATTACAGGATATTGAATATCCCAGTGCTATACACTAGGATCTTGCTGTTTGTCTATTTTACATATAGTACTTTGTATCTGCTAATCCCAAACTCTTAATTTATCCCTCCAATCTCCTTCCCCTTCGGTAACCATAAGTTTGTTTTCTATGTCTGTGAGTCTGTTTCTGTTTTGTAAATAAGTTCATTCTATCATATTTTAGATTCTGCATATAAATGATATCATATATTTGTCTTTCTGATTTACTTCACTTAGTATGATAATCTCTAGGTCCATCCATGTTGATGCAAATGGCATTATTTCATTCTTTTTATGGCCGAGTAGTATTCCATTGTATATATTTACCACATCTTTTCTATCCATTGACCTCTCGATCGACATTTAGGTTGCTTCCATGTCTTGGCTACCGTAAATAGTGCTGCTATGAACATTGGGGTGCAATGTATCTTTTCGAATTATAGTTTTCTCTGGATATGTGCCCAGGAGTGGGATTGCTGGGTCATATGGCAACTCTATTTTTAGTTTTTTAAGGAACTGCCATACTGTTTTCCATAGTGGCTGCACCAATTTACATTCCCACTAACAATGTAGGAGGGTTCCCTTTTTTCCACACCCTCTTCAGCATTTATTTGTTGACTTTTTATGATGGCCATCCTGAATGGTGTGAGGTGATACCTCATTGTAGTTTTGATTTGCATTTCTCTAATAATTAGTGAAGCTGAGCATCTTTTCATGTGCCTATTGGCCATCTGTATGTCTTCTTTGGAGAAATGTCTATTTAGTTCTTCGGCCCATTTTTTAAAAAATAAATTTATTTATTTAATTTATTTATTTATGGCCACACTGGGTCTTCGTTGTGGTGTGTGGGCTTTGTGTGTGGGCTTTTCTTGTTGCAGACCACGGGCTCTAGGCACGCGGGCTTCAGTAGTTGTGGCAAACAGGCTCAGTAGTTGTGGCTCGTGGGCTCTAGAGCGCAGGCTCATTAGTCATGGCGCACTGGTTAGTTGCTCCGTGGCATGTGGGATCTTCCCAGCCCAGGGCTCGAACCCGTGTCCCCTACATTGGCAGGTGGATTCTTAACCACTGTCCCACCAGGGAAGCCCCTTCTGCCTATTATTTGATTGGGTTGGGTTTTTTTGTTATTGAGTTGTGTGGGCTGTTTGTATACTTTGGAATTTAATCCCTTGTCAGCCTCATCATTTGCAAATATTTTCTCCTAGTCCGTAGGCTGTCTTCTTGGTTTGTTCATGGTTTCCTTTGCTGTGCAAAAGCTTGTAAGGTCCCATTTGTAAATTTTTGCTTTTATTTCTATCGCCTTGGGAGACTGACCTAAGAAAACGTTGCTACGATTTAAGGCTTAACATATGTTTGACTGGAGTGGAGGGAGATGTAGAGAATTTAGAAAGCTGACAATATTGAGTTATTAATAATTTGGGCAAAAGAATAACTTTATCCCCTAAGCAATGGGGAACTATTAAAATTTTTGACTCGGGCTTACCTGGTGGCGCAGTGGTTGAGAGTCCGCCTGCCCATGCAGGGGACGCGGGTTCGTGCCCCGGTCCGCGAGGATCCCACAATGCCGCGGAGCGGCTAGGCCCGTGAGCCACGGCCGCTGGGCCTGCGCGTCTGGAGCCTGTGCTCCGCAACGGGAGAGGCCGCAGCAGTGAGAGGCCAGCGTACTACAAAAAAAAAAAAAACAGACAAAAATTTTGACTTATTAATGTCCCGGTTTCTCACTCAAAGGAACACACATTAGATTTGTTCCATTCATGTTACAGTAAAAACAATAACAAGGACTACCATATTAAGTATTCTCTGTAAGAATCAAATGACCAGAGCTAATCATCCACATAGGGCTAATGGTAGAATGGTTTCTAAAAGTGGCTGTGTGTAGATGAGATGTTGAGTCATCAAATTAGGAATATTAGATTGACCTTTCTTTGCTCAAAACCCTTTGATTCTGCTACTTATTGAATAACACATGGAACTTTTTATGGCAGCCTGCAAATCCATCCCATGCCAGTACCATTTAATAGAAATATAATGCAAACCACATATGCAATTAAAAATTTTCTAGTAGCCACATTAAAAAAGTAAAAAGAAACAGATAAAGTTAATTGTATACTTTATTCAACTCAATATATCAAAATATTATTTTGACATGTAATCAATACAAAATATTATTAAGATATTTTACATTATTTTTTTCCTACTAAGTCTTTGAAATCTGATGTGTATTTTACACTTACAGCACATCTCCATTAGGACTAGCCACATTTCAAACCACATGTGCCTGGTGGCTATTATATTGGACAGTGTAATTCAATACAGTGCCAATCTTCTATACAGTAATCAACATTTCAATCAAAGGAGACTCTTTCTTTCTCTGGTTTTTAGACAGTCTTCTAATTCTTCCTCCCTCTCCTCATCATTTATGCCATATTTCTTCAAACGACTTCTCCCACCTCTGCCTCTTGAGATCCTATTCATTCTTAAAGGCTCCATTCTTCTACAAAACCTTCAATGATTATGTTAAATGGGAAGGAAAGAGTAACTCAAGAACCTATAGACTCACAGTTTATAGATTCAATAATAGAGCCATACATTTGTTGTTCAATTTGTAATTGAAAAAGTAAAATCGGATCTCTGCATTACAACATGCACAAAAATTCACCACAAATGAGTTAAAGGCTTAAATGTGAAAAGCAAAGATTTAGAACTTTTAGAAGAAAATATACAAAGTGTCTTTATGATTCATAGACAGGAAAGAACCTCTTAAATAATATACAATAAATAAGCTATCATAAAGAAAATAATTAATAAATTTGACTTCATTAAAAAACTTCTGCTCAAAGGACAACATTCAAAAAGTGAAAACAAGCTATAGATTTGAAGATGTTATTTGTAATACATATAATTAAGAAGGATTAATATCCAGATTATATAGGGAACTCATAAATCAATAAGAAAAAGACAAACCAATAGAAAAATGAGCAAAAGATATGGACAATTTATAGATGGGTAGTCAATAAATATGAAAAAATACTCAAACTTACTAATAATCATGGACACATAAATCAAACCACCATGAGAAATCATTTCACATCTATTTTTTAAAAACCTTGTTATTATACAAGTATTGGTGAAAATGTGAAGCAACAGAATCCTTATACACTCCTTTCAGGAGTGTATATTTCTACAATCACTTGGAAACACTTTATCACCATCTAATTGAGTTGATAATGTGTATATTACCCAATAATTCTACTCCCTAAAGTACACACAGAGACACATACAAGAATGTTGATAGCAGCATTGTTTGTAGAGCAAACAATAGGAAACACCTAAATATTTGTCAAAGGAAGAGATGGGATAAAAAAAATGGTGGTGCATTCATTTACTGTTATGAGCTGAACTGTGTCCTCTCAAAATTCATATGTTGAAGTTCTAAGCCCCAGTACCTCAGAATGTGACTCTATTTGCAAATAGGCCCTTTATAGAGATGACTAAGGGAAAATGAGGTCATACACGTGGGCCCTAATCCAATATGGCTGATGTCCTTATGAGAAAAGGAGATTAGGACACAGACAATGTGCAGAGGGACAAACATGAAGACAAATTTAAAAAAATTTTAAAGCATAAAATATTTGAAAGGAATATATACAGGTATATAACCTAAAAGTCTAAAGAAATGCACGGCAGGGGTAAGTACCAAACTCAGGATAATGGTTCCCTCTGCAGTTGAAGGAGGGAGATGCCATCGGAGAAGAGACTGTGGGGAACTTTTTTGTATAGGTAAAGTATTGTTCTATAGGAAGAATGGTGGGGAAAAGGAAATCATAGTCTTCATTATACCTTTTTGTATGTCTGAAGTAACTCCTTATAACATTTTTAAAAAATTTATTTATTTTTGGCTGCATTGGGTCTTTGTTGCTGCACACGGGCCTTCTCTAGATGCGGTGAGAGGGGGCTACTCTTCTTTGCGGTGCGCGGGCTTCTCACTGTGGTGGCCTCTCTCTTTTCGGAGAATGGGCTCTAGGTGCGCAGGCTTCAGCAGTTGGGGTGCACGGGCCCAGTTGCCCCATGGCATGTGGGATCTTCCCGGACCAGGGCTTGAACCCGTCTCCCCTTCATTGGCAGGAAGATTCCCAGCCACTGTACCACCAGGGAAGCCCACTCTTTATAACTTTTAAGAAAGGCTCTAGACCAATAACATTGGCTTCTAATTCCTTCAAAGCTGCAATGGGCCTTAGAAAAGTCATCTGATTCAGCCATTTTATGTTACAGATTGGGAAACTGAAGACCTATGTAACTTTCTCATTTCTAGAATAGCTAGACTAAACCCAGATTTCGTGTTTCTTTATTGAATAAATGGTTTGTGAGCACAGTTCTTAGAGAAGGAAGCGGTGATCACTGAGTCAGTTATGAGCTTGTTTAGCCAATTTCATTTTCTTTTTTGGCAAGATTACTTGACTGGTAGAAGAAATACTATAGTTATGATATGTTTTCATGATAGCAAGTCATTTAATGAGGTTTTATGAACTCCTTGGGAAAGGTCAGAGAAATGTTTCCAGATGTTGACCTCTAGTAGGTGGGTTAATTGGTTTAAGAACAACCCTGGAAGAGGAACAATTAATCATGAATCAGAGTCAACCATGAGGGGAAAAGCTCTACTCTTAATCATGTCCTATTCAACATATTTACCAAGGCTTTAAATGAAAATAAGTTAGATATGTTAATCAACAATTTGCAAAATGCAAAAGTGAAAGAGCTAATCTCTCCTGACTCTCCAGACAAGGCTAACTGCAGCTCATCATTGCACTTATCACATTCTCTTTACCTGGACAGTCTGAGGCCTCCTCTAGGCAGATTCCAGGTGTCACTTGTTTTAGAATCCTCTACACTGGTGCTTGGCACACAGCAGATATTCAACAAATACTTGTCGACAAACTGAATTGCACGACAGGATCACAATTCCAACAGTCCAGGAGACAGTAGGAAAGGACCTAAAGTAACAAGGTACTATTTAAAAGATACAAAACAAACTCCTGTTTGGGATTTTTTCAAAAATTAAAATTAATTGCAGAAAAAGAGGAGAAATAGTTGACAGTGGTTCACCTAAAAAAGCTCTCTGGAAGCAACTGTGAAAAAAGAATTAATTCTTCAGCTTATTTACAAAACTCTGGATCTCCACCTAAGTCGGAGGTGATGCCAGAAATAGAGCAAGGTGCAATGTGCAAATTAAGAGAGGTCATTGCCCCATTTTATTTTGCATGCGTGTGTATCTGGTTCTGGGAGCCACATTTTAAATAGGACAAAGAGGTACTTGTTCAGAAGGGTGGCAAGGGGGCTTGAAGCCATGGCAAATAAATAGTTGAAGGTTCTGAGGGGATTTTCAGCCTGCAGAAAAACAAAAGAGAGGGTTAGAGATGGGACAGGATAACTGTCTGCAAAAAAATCCAATAGGGGCTTCCCTAGTGGTGCAGTGGTTGAGAGTCGGCCTGCCGATGCTAGGGGACATAGGTTCGTGCCCCGGTCCGGGAGGATCCCACATGCCGCGGAGCGGCTGGGCCCGTGAGCCATGGCCGCTGAGCCTACGCGTCCGGAGCCTGCGCTCCGCAACGGGAGAGGCCACGGCGGTGAGAGGCCCGCGTACCGCAAAAAAAACAAACCCCCCCCAAACCAATAGTGCTTATATTGGAAAGAATAAAGCCTTACTCTTCTCCAAACTGCAGAACTGAAACCAAGAGAAATGGCAAAATAACATATTTCAGCCCAGAAATTCCTCTGACACCTAGAATCACCCTAAAATAAACGAAATGAGGTATTGGGGGGAGGTCATGCCAGTTGGCACTGGCAGAGGTTGAAGACAACCTGCCTGAGAGGTTTGAAGGTACTTTTGTATTGGGAGAAAGCAGGCTAGATGACCTGGTTGTGTGATCCAAACAAGCTCCACCTCATTGTCCTTTGCATCTCTCTTTTAGCATTTCTTGTAGTGATTCGTGTATATACTAGGCTTATTCTCACCCAATTAGCGACAACACTAGGACGCTGTTTCTCCGCTCCAGCCACCTCTGGGGAGTAAGAATGAATATGTTAACACTGAGAAACAGAGGGAGTGGCTTTTCAGCTTTCTGAAGAGCTGAAAAGGCGGCCTCTGATTATGCTTTTAGCTTTCTCCCCTCCCTGTTTTTTGAACTCCCAGGACACGTTTATGAATATCACAAGACCCTGCAATTTCCTCAAACGTTCTCTCTTGAAACCTCACAACTCTTAGCAGTCCAGGTCCTGCGACTCTCTTTCCCCGGACTGGATCTACTCTATGGTAGGGACGGCTCAGCCTCCTGGCTCTCTAGCCATCCAGTTGGCCCATCTATGGTTTCTGGAGGCCTCACCGGAAGCTCTTATGGGAGATGGGTTGGCGAGGCCGGAAGTTGCGCCCTCACTACTCGCCGTTTCAAAATGCTGCTGAGGCCTTAGGGCCTGTGACTGACGCCCCCTCCCCCCCGGGCTCTGCGGGGGAGCGACTCATGGAGCGGCCGTAAGGTGTGGCTTTGGGGTTTAGTCGGCGGGGTGCCGGGAGGCCGGGGGTGGGAAGTGGAGAGTGGGGAGCGGGCGCGGCGCGGCCAGTTCTGCAGGCCCCGGAGCCGGGGTAGCCGGCGGGAGGAGCTAGAGGCGTGGGTGGCGGCGTGGGGACGGTCGCACAGGGCGGAAGAAGGGCTGGTGGAGGAAGGGTTATAAGATGAGAATCAGCAGAGGACAAAAATGGAGGTGGAGTGACGTGATGCAGGTCGGCCAACAGGTTACAAACCAAATCGAAATAGATTGACGATGCTTAATTGGGAGCAAAATATGAGGATGACTGAGGCACTTCGGAGGAAAGGTGGGAAAGAGGGAGGCGGAGAGAGTGACATTGAGGTGTCTTCAAGATTTTAAGGCAGTAATTTTCAGGGCTGTGGACCATCTGTCTCAGAGGCACTTGAGTGCTTTTTTGAAGAATGCTCACTTGGGGGCCACACCCAGACTTCCTCTAACAGAATACCAGGAGCTGGGGCTCGGGAATATGTATTTTAATCAGCACGTTTCCCAGTTGATTCTTGTACAGCCTCAAGTTTGAAAACCAGTGTTTTAAAGCGACACCCGGAGAAAATGCTGCATCTGTTTTCCTTCATCCGGAAAGATCTATTAGTTACGAAGCTGCTCCGTGCTTTGGGATGTTGGCGCGGGGAACAGGTATCAAAGATAACTTGGTACCTTTTGGTATTAAATTTTACTACATCTCAGTTTGGGTTTAGTCCCCTCCCTCCTCATACATTCCTGCTATGAAAAATTAATTTAGTTTAGAAGTATTTATTTCGGAATATTTTGTTTCACAGTACAGTCAGGATCACACTTTTTTATTTTAAAGTTTTTTTAAAAACTAAAATGCTACTTGCCTGTTGTTAAAAAGAAAAAAAAAAGCACACAGTACAGAAGTGTGTAAAGTTAATTGTCCATTAACGTGTCCCTAACCTGTCCCCTCCTCAAGCTAGCTACCCTTAACTGTTTGGTATTATGTCCTTCCTGGCTTTTTCCACACATATTTGCATTTTTAAACAACAGTGGGGTCATTTTGTGTCTACTGTTCTGTACCTTAAGTTTTTCAAATAACATCAGGGACAGCTTTCCATAAAGTCTACATATAATATTTTCTTTTAAGGGCTTGCGTAGTATTGAATTATAGGGTTGTACAAGGATTTCTTTAACCAGCTCCCCATTGATGGATTTTTAGGTTGTTTCCTAGCATATTGTTTGTTTTGCAAACTGCTGGAGCACTCTTGCTACACACTTCACCTTTTTAGATGTGTAACAGACCTGGTAAGAACTAAAACAACATCTGAATGGTAGTTTATTTATTTATTTATTTATTTATTTTATTTATTTATTTTTTTTTTTTGCGGCACGCGGGCCTCTCACTGTTGTGGCCTCTCCCGCCGCGGAGCACAGACTCCGGACGCACAGGCCCAGCGGCCATGGCTCACGGGCCCAGCCGCTCCGCGGCATGTGGGATCTTCCCGGACCGGGGCACGAACCCGCATCCCCTGCATCGGCAGGCAGACTCTCAACCACTGCGCCACCAGGGAAGCCCGGTAGTTTATTTTTTGAAAGAAAACAGTTGGTTTTATTACTTTTACATATTTAGTTGAAAGACAATCAGACTGGTGTTTAGTAGAGGTCCTTAGGGCTTTAAAGAATTGATAAGAATGATTAGTTCTGCTGACTTCTGACAAGAAGCTTTTATTTTAATTAGTCTTTAAATCACAGTTATCTTCAAAGGTAGAGATTTGAAGATGAGGTGTAGGAGTCTTTTGGACTAAGTGTAGGGTAAAAACCACTCTTCTGTTATCATTGAGAGATGTATAAGACTGTTCCTTCTCTCTATGATTTCAATCCAGTAGGGGACACACATAAAGACATAAATATAATGTTGTGAGTGTTTTAATAGAGGTGCTGTGGTGTCATCAGCTTCCTTTGGGGAGTCAGAAAAGCCTTGACCAAGGAGGTAACTGGAATAGTATTTCCAAGATTACTAGTTTTTTCAAGATACAATAGATAAACACATGGAATTGTTGTCATTTCTTACACATTTTCTGTGTACCATTCAATAAGGTAATTAAAACCTATTGTTTTAATTGAATATTGTTTTTTCTATTTTCCCACCTTTTTAAGGAAATATTTTAAAGTTTCATAGATGTGTCATTTTATTTACCTTTAAATATGTCAGGATGTAGCTCTTATCAGGTTAGGATTTTTAAAAAATTTACCACAGTGCCTTTCTACTACCATTTACAGCTTCTTAATAGTATCTAATACCTAGTACATAATTCAAAATGTCCTGATTGTTTAGCAAAAAATGACATTTAGAATTAGGACTTGAACAAGGTCCACACATTGTATTAGGGTAGTGTTTTTTAAGTCTCTGTAACACTCTGTCCACTTCAACAATAATGCTGCACCCAAGACCCTGTAGAATTTCCTACATTCTGGATTTGGCTAATTGCCTGCTTTTAGTATTGTTTAGTTATTCCTCCATCCTCCATTTTTTCCCCCTACAAACACATATTAGTTAGATCTAGAAGCTTGATTAGATTTGGATTGGGGGTGGGGGGCCAAGAATACTCCATAGGAGGTACTGGGTGCTTCCTGTACACGATGTGTGAATGCTGCTCTTTCTAGAGATAAATTTGGTCAGTGGGTCAAATGCTGTAAGCCTGCTCAGTGTGTTTTTTAAGTCCCCCCTTCCCCCAACCTTTCACTTATATGGTTTTAACACTCATTAATGATTGTTGAGGAGATGACATTTAACTGGAGACTGGAAGGTTTAGGATGAGTCAGTCTTTTACAGAGAACTGTGTTCAAAATGAAGGAACAATGTGTGCAAAGGCCCGGTTTGAGAAACTAAAAGATCAGTGTGGATGAGGTGCAGGGAGTGCAGGGAAGAGCAGTGTAAGTTGGAAAGACTGGCAAGGTGCTGAAGGCCTAGGCTCTTTATTTTTCGAACAGTAGCAAGCAGTGGAGCAGGGCCTGGCAGGGTAGGATTGTTTATTTTATTTTGGTTTTTTAATCCTTCTGGCTGTAGTGTGGAGTTTGGATTGAAGTGGGGTTAGAGAGACAGTTAAGAGTCTATTGCAGTGACACAGGCAAGAAATAACATTTTTTGATTTGGGGAATTGATGGTGAAGATGAAGAGAGGGTGTGGTTTTGAAAGATTTAGGAGTTAAAATCCATAAAGTTTGATGATGTGATAATGGGGGAAGAGGGAGAGGTCAAGATGACTCTAACTTTCTGGTTTGAGAAACTGAATGTAAAAGGATAAGCTTTAGTCTTGGGCAAGTTATTTGACTTCTTTTTTTTTGCGGTACGCGGGCCTCTCACTGTTGTGGCCTCTCCCGTTGCGGACGCGCAGGCTCAGCGGCCATGGCTCACGGGCCCAGCCGCTCCGCGGCATGTGGGATCTTCCCGGACCGGGGCATGAACCCGTGTCCCCTGCATCGGCAGGTGGACTCTCAACCATTGCGCCACCAGGGAAGCCCTATTTGACTTCTTTAAGCCTCAGTTTTTCTGTATTAAGGAGAGGCTAACAGTACCTAACCCTGTTGCACTCAAAACAGATTCCAGGTGAAAAAGGGACAAGATCTTGCTTTGGGTTCAGAGCCCATCAGCTGACTTCATTTCTCACATACATCCGAGAACAATTCCTTTCCTCATGATATTTTTCTCTCCTATTCTTTCCAGTATTCTCCCATTTTAAAGTCCTCCCACTGCTATTGCCATTCCCTCTCATTCCTCCTCTGCCTTGCAATCAAAAGTAATTTGTCTTTCTCTGAACTTCTATGGCCCTCAAATCAGTATCTTTTTAATGGCACAACACTTTCTACCAGATGTTAAACCCTTATTGAGGTTTAAATTCTTCAGAGCTGCCAAGCGGTCAAGTCTTGTTCCTACTAAGATGCTGAACTGGCATGACTGCTGACTCCTTTCTCTCAAATCATCCCTAGAGGGACTATAAAAGGAAAATACTGTGAGAAACAAATGGGTGATGTGGACTTTTTTGAACTGCTTTGTGGGGTGGAGGTGGGGGTTGGGGGAGGGTGGGTCTTTGGCCTAGGACAGGAGTCAGGCAGGCATAGCTGTAGGAGAATAAAACTGTGGAAGAAGCGAACTATTGGAATACTGCTCTAGTTGCTCTCCTGCCTCATTACTTCGGAATTACCTTTCTCTACACTTGCTGTGACTCAACCCTAGTCCAGCTTTCCTTAAGAGTAAATCAGGGCATTACAGAAGCATATACTTGTGAGGAGGAGTTGAGAAAAAAAACAAGTGATGACTGACTTTAGGCAGTCACTTCTCTGTCCGTTACCTTCTTAATTCTTAGGTCTCCCCAAATCCCTATCATAATGCTGTATCTCCCTGGGGAACAAAAGGTGAATCCTTGGTCTGAGCTGTGATTGTATGGGATGGATAGTGATTGTGGTTATCTGGTGCTTGGGATTTTCTACTTTAGTGTTCATTTCCTACCTTACTCCAGCTTACTGTGGCTGATTTTGGCTGGAATTTGGTCTTCTCCCTTATGCTTTGCCAATCAGAATAGCTGCTGTCCTCTAGGGAAAAATAACAGTGTTGAAGAGCACAGGTATTTCAATAGGAGAACAATATATAGGCTTCATTGGAACATAAGTAATAGAACAGATGGATCAAGAGTTTAAAGTTAGGGCTTCCCTGGTAGCTTAGTGGTTAAGAATCTGCCTGCCAATGCAGGGGACACAGGTGTGAGCCCTGGTCTGGGAAGATCCCACATGTCGTGGAGCAACTAAGCCCATGCGCCATGACTACTGAGCCTGTGTGCCACAACTACTGAGCCTGTGTGCTACAGCTACTGAAGCCCGTGCACCTAGAGCCCGTGCTTCGCAACAAGAGAAGCCACTGCGATGAGTAGCCCTCTCTCGCTGCAACTAGAGAAAGCCTGTGCACAGCAATGAAGACCCAATGCAGCCAAGAATAAATAAATAAATAAAATAAAATTAAAAAAAAAGTTTAAAGTTAGACTGATAATCATTCTAGAGGAAGTAGGGATGATATTAACAACTTGAAACAAGAATAAGCAGAGGCTGATAGAACCAAGCAGAAATAGTAGCCTTGAAAAATATAATGGTTGAAATAAAGAACATCACATCAGATGGGTGTAACAGAATGGATACAATTGAGTGAATTAGAATTCTAGATTGAGGAAATCTCCCAGAACAAAGGAGAAAAGGACAAAGAAAAAAACATATAAATGAAAAGTTAAAAGATAAGGAGGATAGATGTAGAGGTACTCACATCTGAATAATAGGAATCTTAGAGAAATAAAAATGGAAAGGAGGAAGTATTGAAGAAATAATGGAAAAATTGTTCTCTTTTAGAATTAAAAGGGAAAAAGAAAGTCCCCAGCTGGAAGGGTTTCTTAGAGTGCTAAAAATAAGAGGTCGGGAAAAACTCACTTCTAGACATATTATAGTGAAATTTAAGTGTATCACAGCAAAAGAAAATTGTAGGAGCCTCAGAGAGAAAGAACAGATCACACACAAAGGAGCAAAAATTGAATTGACATCAGAGTTTTGAACAACATCGCTAAATGCAAGAAGACAAGAGTGTTTTTAGGGTTTTGTAGGGAAACTTAGAGTTTTATACCTAACCACATTTATTTAAATAGGAGGGGATGATACAGATATTTTCAGGCATATGAAGTATTGGAAGCCTTGCCACCTAAAGGCCCACATTGAAGACAGTTCTAGATGAAGTACTGAGAGATTCAAATCCAGAAAATGTTACAAGAGATATATGAAATAAAGGTAATCAGATACCTTGTTATCACTTATTGTTGTAAAGGCTAAGGCCAAAGGGGGAAAAAAAAGAGAGAGAAAAGGAAAATTCAAGAGAGGGGAAAAGATATCTGCCCCAGAATTTAAAGTCCAAATGATGTCATGCTGAAGTTCATATCTTATTAGCAGGGAGACAGAGATACAATTTTAAGAAAGGTAAAAGGAAGAGTAGGACAAACTGGAATGCTAAATTCAGATGGTAGAGACAGGGAGTTCCCTGGTGGTCCAATGGTTAAGACTTGGAGCTCCCAGTGCAGGGGCCGGGGTTCGATCCCTGGTCAGGGAACTAGATCCTGCATGCCACAACTGAAAGATCCCAAGTTCCACAACTAAGACCCGGTGCAGCCAAATAAATAAATAAATATTAAAAAAAAAAAAAAGTGGGGGAGACTTCCCTGATGGCACAGTGGTTAAGACTCCATGCTCCCAATGCAGGGGGCCCAGGTCCCATCCCTGGTCAGGGAACTAGGTCCCACATGCATGCCGCAACTAAGAGTTTGCATGCCGCAACAAAGGAGCCCACGTGCTGCAACTACGGAGCTGCTGAGCCACAACTAAGGAGCCCACCTGGTGCAACCAAATAATAAGTAAATATTTAAAAAAAAAAAAAAAGAAAGAAACTCTTTGGAAATTCCAAAACTTGTTCTTAAAAAAAAAAAGAAAAGAAAAAATGAAAGAGAAGATTTATAGATATCAATTACATTAAATGGACTAAATTCACCAAAGATAAAAATTGACAAATTGGATTAAAAAACTCAAAATCCAGATATATGCTTTTTACAAGGGCACGCCAAAAGTTTAAGGGCATGCAAAAATTGAAATTAAAAGATTGGGGAAATACATACCTGGAACTACTAACTAAAAGAAAGTTGGCATGACCATACTAATACAAGATAAAATATACTTTAAGACAGAATGTCTTAACTGGGATGGAAAGAAACACTACATAATTATAATCACTATATATTAATCACTCACCAAGAAGATATAGCAGTTTAAAGCATGAATGCCTCTGATTAAAAATCCTTACAACAGATGAAGTGAAATTGGTAGAACTACACTGGGATCAATGGAGAAATCCACCATCATGGTGGGAGATTTCATTACATCTCTTAATTAATTGTATGTCAAGCTGACAGATTGGCAGAAATAGAAGAGTAAAAAACCAGCAAGCTTAACCTAATGAACATAGAGTTTTGCACGCATTTAGTATGGAATTGATCATCAACTAGACCATGGTGAAAGCTGTAACAATTTCAAAGATCAAGTTTTATGCAGAGGGTGATCTCTCCCACTGTGTTGCTAAATTAGTGGTTAATCACAAAAACATACATTTGAGAAATACAGTACACATAGGCATAGCTATATAATTCATGGATTAAATAGATTATGGAAATTTAAAAATACAGCTGAATGAGAATGAAGACTTTATATATCAAAACCTATGAGCTGAATAAAAAAGTAGTGCTGGGGTAGGAGGGGGAAGGAATTTTTAGCCTTAAATATTCAATTATAAAAGGAGTAAACTAAGTGTCTAATTTATAATAATCAGGAAATGAACAGAATACATTTTTTAAAGTAGAAGAAGTAATAAGATATGTTAATATCACGAATGGAAAGAAGGATGCAACTGTCCACTAAATAAAGATGAAAAGAATGCTATCAACTATATGCCAGCAATTTTGAAGACTTAGACAAAATGGAAGAAGAAAAAAGCTTGAATAATCTAATATTTATTAAGCTAAAGCAGCAATTAAAAATCTTCCCACAGGACTTCCCTGGTGGCGCAGTGGTTAAGAATCTGCCTGCCAATGCAGGGGACACGGGTTTGAGCCCTGCTTCAGGAAGATCCCACATGCTACGGGGCAACTAAGCACTTGTGCCACAACTACTGAGCCTGTGCTCTAGAGCCCATAAGCCACAACTGCTGAGCCCGTGTGCCACAACTACTGAAGCCCGCGCACCTAGAGCCTGTGCTCTGCACCAAAGAGAAGCCACCACAATGAGAAGCCTGTGCACCACAACAAAGAGTAGCCCTTGCTCGCTGCAGCTAGAGAAAGACTGCGCACAGCAGCGAAGACCTAACACAGCCATAAATACATACATACATAAATCTTGCCACAAAGAAAGCACTGGGTTTTATAAGTTTTATAAGTTTTATAGGTCAGAAATCTTTCAAAGACTAGAACATCTCAATTTTGTTATAGAATTTTTTTTCAGGCAATAGACAAGTAGGAACTATTTGCCAGCTAACCCTGACATCCAAATGAGACAAAAACTTGACAGTGGAAAATAACAGACTTATTTCTTTCACCAGTAGAGACTTTACAACCTAAACAAAATATTAGCAAATCAAAACCAACAGTATGCAAAAAAGGATAATATCCAAAACCAAGTTGGATTTATCTCAGGTGTGCAAGGATATCTATATTAGAAAATCCATAAATGAAATTCAAAATTTGCCACATTAATAGATTAAAAAAACAAAAAAATCATGATCGTTTTTTTTTTTTATGATCGTTTTAATAGGTGCAGAAAAAGCATTTTCTAAATCACTCTTCCATGATATAATCCTTTTTTAAAAAAAATTTATTTCGTTGAAGTATAGTTGATTTACAATGTTGTGTTAGTTTCAGGTGTACAACACAGTGATTCAGTTATATATATATTCTTTTTCAGATTCTTTTCCCTTACTGGTTATTACAAAATGCTGAGTATAGTTCCCTGTGCTATACAGTGGGGCCTTGTTATCTGTTTTGTATGTAGTAGTGTGTATGTCCATGATATATTCTTCTTTTTTTAATTTTTTTTAAACCACATTAAAAAATTTATTTATTTATTTGGTTGCACTGGGTCTTAGTTGTGGCAGGTGGGCTCCTTAGTTGTGTCATTCGAACTCTTAGTTGCAGCATGTATATGGGATCTGGTTCCCTGATCAGGGATCAAACCCTGACCCCCCCTGCATTGGGAACTCGGAATCTTATCCACTGTGCCACTAGGGAGGTCCCCATGATATATTCTTAATGAGGAGCAAAAGGAACCCTTTCAAGATGATAAAGAATAACCATAAGAAAAAAATAGAGAAAACATCTTATGTAGGGAAACACTAGAAGCCCTCCCTTTAAAATCAGAGACAAAAATGCCTGATACCGTGTGTACTCAACATTGTATTGACAGTCCTAAGCAGTAATGTAAGAGGAGTAGAAGAAATTAGAGGCACAAGAATTGGAAAGGAAGGAATAAAATTTTATCTGCAGGTGATATGGTCATTTACATAGAAAACAGAAGGATCCACAGACAAGTTATTAAAAATAATTATGTAAGTTTAGCAGGTGACTGGATATAAGATTATTGAAAGTCACTTGTATTTCTGTACGTATGCAAAAACCACTAAAAAGCAGTGAAAGAGAAGGCATCACAGTAGTATCAATATCAGCTTTAGAAATCAGTCTAACACAAATGTGCTAGACCTCTAAAGGGAAAATTGTACAACTTTTCTAAGAGATATTAAATAAGATCTTAATAGAGGAATATGTCATGTTAATGAATTGACAAACAGTTTGATCTATATATTAAATTAATTTCATTCATAATCCCAACAGGGATTTTCATGAAACTTGATGATGCTAAATTTTATGTAGAAGAGTTAAGGACCCAAGAATGGCTGGTCACTTCTAAAAAGGAATGGGAGGGGAAGACTTGCCCTGTGGGATGGCAAGACTCCTGATAAGATATAAGAATTAAGATAGTGTCAGGGGCTTCCGTGGTGGAGCAGTGGTTAAGAATCTGCCTGCCAATGCAGGGGACACAGGTTCAAGCCCTGGTCCGGGAAGATCCCACATGCTGCCGAGCAACTAAGCCCGTGAGTCACAACTACTGAGCCTGTGCTTTAGAGCTGGCGAGCCACAACTACTGAAGCCCACGCACCTAGAGCCTGTGCTCTGCAACAAGAGAAGCCACGGCAATGAGAAGCCCGTGCACCGCAACAAAGAGTAGCCCCCGCTTGCTGCAACTAGAGAAAAGCCCGCGTGCAGCAACGAAGACCCAACGCAGCCAAAAAAACTTTAAAAAATAAATTAAAAAAAAAAGTGTCAAATTGTATAGACAGGAAGATCAGACCAGTGGACTAGAATAGAAAACTCATAAACACTCATGCATGTTGATACACAACAAAGGTGGCTGTCAGTCAAGAAGGTCATGTTCAATAAATTGAGCTGGGAAAAAAATGGCCATCCATATAGAAAAAGAATAAAACTGACCTCTAAAAAGAAAAAAGTCAACTCTAGACGGATTAAGGGTTTAAATGTCATAAACAAAAATTTTAAAGTTTTACTAGACATCCCCCTCCCACACACACACAAATCTTAGTAGACACTCAAGGTGAAAATGAGACCTTGGAGAGTAAAAGATTGTTTAACCCAGGCAGAGATCATTGACTAAAAAATAGAAGATTGATAAATATAAATTTGACTTAATTAAAATTAAGTTTTTGCTCAAAAAGATTTTTCCACCTTCTAGAAAATGGAAAGGAGATTAAAAATTGGGAGAAGATATTTGCAGGACGTCCAGTTGACAAAGGGTTAATATTAAAAATATATAAAGAACTATTACAAATCAGTAAGTATAACAAAATCAATTAGAAAAGTGTGTAAAAGACAACACATTTCACAGAAGAGGAAACATATGGCTGATAAGCATGTAAAGAGATAGCATCATTAGTGATCAGGGAACTGTAGACCAAGCGCATACCTATTTGGGAAAAATGAAAAAGTCTTAGGACATTAGATGTTGGAAAGGAGGTAGATTCACAGGGTATCTTATACATTGCTGATAGGATTATAAATTGGTACAAACACTTTGAGGACACTTTGGTGTCAGATCCTAAAGTTGAATATTCATATATGCTATAACCCAGCAATCTGTCTTGTAGATATGCCCATGAGATACTTTTTGGCACATATAGAAGAACGTTAATAGCACTATTCATGATAGTGAAAGCCTAGAAACAACTCAAATGTCCATCACACACTGGAAATATACAGCAAAGTAAATAAAGAATAAAATATGCTATGACATGGATGAACATTGAAAACATTATGCTAAAGGAAATAAGCCAGACACAAGGACAAATATTGTATGATTTCATTTATATGAGGTACCTAGAATGGGCATATTCATAGAGACAGAAAGTAGGGTAGTGGTTACCAGGGTCTCTGAGGAGAGGGGATAGTGAGGAGTTACTGTTTTATGAGTACAGAGTTTCAGTTTGTGGTGATGAAAAAGTTCTGGTGATGGATAGTGGTGATGGTGTACAACATTGTGAATGTACTTCATGTCACTGAATTGTAAATTTAAAAATGGTAATGGGGTAGGGAAGGGAAGGACTGGGAGTTTGGGATTAGCAGATGCAAATTATTATATATAGGATGGATAAACAACAAGGTCCTACTGTATAGCACAGGGAACTGTATTCAGTATCCTGTGATAAACCATGATGGAAAAGAATATGAAAAAGAATGTATATATGTATAACCGAGTCACTTTGCTGTACAGCAGAAATTAAACACAACATTGTAAATCAACTATTCTTCAATAAAATTTTAAAAAATGGTAAATTTTATGTTATATGAAGGAACTCAAGTGACACGGAAGTAGGAATTTATTTTAGTGAAACAAAAATTCCTAAAATTACATACAACATACTTCCTTTTTTGTGAGTTAAAAGCAGCTAAACTGAAAATATGTACTTTTTAGGATTCCATTTTGATGCAGTAAAGTGCATAAAAAGGAAGGGAAGAAAATCAAAACAATTCAGGATGATTGTTGGGAGGAGGCAGGGGAATGGGAGGGGGAATCTTATGGGTAAATATAGACTGTTGCCAGAGTCCTAGTTTGTGGATGTTTATTGCATTATTAAGAAAACTCAAGTAAAAGTGGGCCATGTGTGGATGAACAATGAGAGTATGTATTGAAGGAAAGAATTGTGATTAATTCTGTGTACTTGAAGTCTAATGGGAAAAAAATATTGCTAAGTGGGGACTTCAGAGCTGTTCTGAGTTTAAAATCTTGACTTCAGCAGTTTCCTAATTGTGTGATCTTGGGCAAATAATGTCCCTGTGCTTCTCTTGCTTCATTTATAAAGTAAGGATAATAATAGTGCCTACCTCATAGGATTATTTAAGTATTAAACGGATTAATATATGTGCTGGTACAGATTAAGCTCTATATAAGTCTTTGCCATTTATTTCTTATAATGCTATGTGCTGAGTTCTGTGGGATGAACATCTCATTCTATGCGTTGGTTCTGGTGGTCTCGCTTGGAGTCTGTCATGCAGCTGGAGTTAGGTGTCACCTGAGGCTGGAATGTCCCAAGATGTGTGATACTTTGGAGGGTATGGTTGGAAAGCTTAGCTCAGCTGGATGACTGAGCCTCTCTACGTGGCCTTTTTGTGTGGTCACCAGTAGAGTAGCCAGTTGGGAGATGTGGTTTATTGGGGGCCATTTTTGGAAACTGTCCAAACTATTATTAATATTTGTATCCATCGTGTTGTTCTACTATGTACATAATTGACAGTTTAGGCACTGGGGATATATTAATGAACAAATAAATAGAAATCTCTTCCCACTTACAGCTTATGTTTTACATGATAAAAATTAAAATGTATATGCTGTGTTGGTTGGTAACAAGGACAGTGAAGAAAAAAAGAATAAATCAGGGAAGGAGATAGGGAATACTGGGGGTTGGGAGTTGCAGTTTTTAAAATGTGTGGTCACATTTAAAATGTGTGGCCTCATTGATAAAATGACATTTTGAGCAAAGACAAAAGAAGGAGGTTAGGAGCCAGAGGGGGCAAGGGTGGAAGCAAGAAAACCTTTAGGAGCTAAGGCAGTTCAGAGATGGGCAGTTTGGTTAGTGTAGTAATAACGGAGGTAGTGAGAAATGGTTTGATTTTGGATATATATTGAAGATAGAGCTTCAGAATTTATTCATAGACTGGGTGTGAAGTGTGAGAAAAAAAAGGAATTGAGGATAACTTCACGGTCATTGACCTGAGCAACTGGAAGGATGGAGCTGCCATTTAATGAGATGGGGGAGACTATAGCACTAGCAGGTTTAGGGAGATGAGGTGTTTTTTGTTTTTGTTTAATTTTTGAATTTTATTTTATTTATGTTTTTATACAGCAGGTTCTTATTAGTCATCAATTTTATACACATCAGTGTATACATGTCAATCCCAATTGCCCACTTCATCACATCACCCCCCTCACCACCACCGCTTTCCCCCCTTGGTGTCCATACGTTTGTTCTCAAGATGAGTTTTTTTTAAAATAAGGTTTGAAATGCCAGTTAAAAGCCAGCTGCTTTAAAATGACAAGTTATGGGACTTCCCTTGTGGCACAGTGGTTAAGAATCCGCCTGCCAGTGCAGGGGACACAGGTTTGAGCCCTGGTCCAGGAAGATCCCACATGCCACGGAGCAACTAAGCCCGTGCGCCACAACTACTGAGCCTGTGTGCCACAGCTACTGAAGCCCAAGCACCTAGAGCCTGTGCTCCACAACAAGAGTATGAGAAACCCACGCACCGCAACGAAGAGTAGCCCCCGCTCGCCACAACTAGAGAAAGCCCACGAGTAGCAACGAAGACCCAGCGCAGCCAAAAAATAAACAAACAAATAAATAAATTTACAAAAAAACCCTACAAGTTATGCTTGTATCCTGTTTGATTTCCCATTTTGTAGCAAGGGAAGCTGATAGAAGTGTTGCAGAAAGAGAGTGGGGCATGAGAGGATGGTCATGTCCCAGATCTCAGGCAAGTCCGAGTATGGGTTCTTGGCTTTGCGCAGGAAAGAATTCAAGAGCAAGCCGTAGTAAAATGAAAGCTGATTTATTCAGGGAGAAACACATTCCGTAGAGAGAGTGTGGGCCATCTCGGAAGGTGAGAGAGGCACCAGGGTATGGGGTTCTCAGTTTTTATAGGGGTGGGTAATATCATAGGCTAATGAGTGGGAGGAGTATTCCAGCTATTTTGGGGAAAGGGTGGGGATTTTCAGGAATTGGGCCACCAATTTTTGACCTTTATGGTTGGCCTTAGAACTGTCATGGTACCTGTGGGTGTGTCATTTAGCTTGCTGATGTGTTACAATGAGTGTATACTGAGGCTCAAGGTCTAGTGGAAGTCGACTTGTCCTCCATCTTGGACCTAGTTGGTTCTAACCAGTTTATGTCAGGTTCTTAGGCTGTGCCATTCTTTCAAAGGTTGTGTTGCAGGAAGGGGGACCCCTTCCAGGGCCTGAGAGTGGGCTCTTGTCTAACACTCAGAAATGAATTGTCTGAGTAGACACACCTGCTGACAAAGCAAGAGACTTCATTGGGAAGGGACTCCCGGGCAGAGTAGGAGGGTAAGGGAACCCAGGAGGACTGCTCTGCCACAAGTGGCTTTCAGTCTTGGGTTTTATGGTGATGGGATTAGTTTCCGGGTTGGCCAGTCATTTTGACTCAGGGTCCTTTCTGGTGGCGCGCAACTGCTCAGCCAAGATGGATTCCAGCGAGGAGGATTCTAGGAGGTTAGTAGGACATGTGGACTGGCGTCTCCTCTCTCCTCTTGACCTTTCCCATATTATTCCAGTTGGTGGTGGCTTGGTAGTTCCTTACCAAGGATCTCCTGTCCTAAAATAACTCATGCAAATTGTTACTGCTTTGCTTGGCCAGGGTGGGCGGTTTCAGTCAGTGTTTTACCTAACAGTTGTGCCCTGCCCCCTTCCTGTCTCAGAAGGGGGGTTGAATTTATACTTTGTTGTCGTTAATAAGTCTTCTCAGAAGAGTGAGGAACCTTGTTAGCTGTAAACCAGACTCTACTGATTTTTTTTTTTTTACAATGTGGACCAGTTTTTAAGTCTTTATTGAATTTGTTACAATATTGCTTCTGTTTTATGTTTTGGATTTTTGATGGGGAGGCATGTAGGATCTTAGCTCCCCGACCAGGGATCGAACCCACACCCCCCTCATTGGAAGGCGAAGTCTTAATCACTGGACTGCCAGAGAAGTCCCCAGGCTCTGTTGATTTTTTTATTTATAAATTTCACTGACTTTTGTCACCTTTTTACTAGAAAAAGTTCTGAAGGTAAACTCAAGTTTATTTAAAATTTTATTTTCCTTCTCTATAGCTTTTTTTTTTAAGGACAAAAGTTAAAAGGTGAAAAACTTTAATTAAACCTTACCCTTTATTTCAGTTCATGCTATATCTTTCCTTTGATGATGTATGTCCACCTTGGTTCAACCCATTTTATAGGTATTTACTCTTTTTAGGTATTTACTCTTTGGGCTTGGCACATTTTAAAAGCTGCTTTAACTGATACTGAATATTTTGACTCTGACTTTCCTGTGGTCTCTTGCCAAGACATGTTGCAACATGTTGCAGAGGTTTTCCTTGGTGCTCTTGGAGTCTTTATTACTTAATCTTGGTAATTCCCCCAGCCCTGCATCTGTCTCCTAGGGGGTGCTCTTGAGCACTGTCCAAGAGAGGAGGAGATACCAGAGAACTGGGGAGGTAATGATTGCAGATTTCACTTTCAGCTAAAACAGTTTACTCATTATCATCAGTGTAGAGGTTGGAGCATGCCTGAACCTGTTTCTCTTTCAGGCTTCACTTGAGGGAAGTATAGATGGTTCTTACTCTTAGTGAAGCTCCAGTTTTTTGCAGGATCTGAACTAGAAAGTGATCAGAAGGGTAACAAGAACCTCAGCATGGGTACATTGCACTTGTGTAGGGTGCTGTGATATATGTGTTTCTTTTACTTCTGCTGGTTGCTTTTTTTGTAAATCCTAAAGAGAATTTTCTACTTTAGAAGAGATTTTTACAATTTTTTTCCTTTTAGATTTATCAGCAGACTTCATTTCACCACTGCCAAAATGACAACATTTTCCACCTCTGCCCATTGTTCAACATCTGACAGTGCTTGCAGGATCTCTCCAGAACAAACCAATCAGGTAACTTATTTTTAGGCATTCCTATTTTTCTTTAAGTTTTTAAAAATTAAATTGGGTCATGTAACTGACTTCACTGACTGTAGGATTTCATTCAGAGCAGAAAAGATTCCTTTTTTAAATGTCATATTAGGGAAACTAGTAAACAGTATCAATGCTTATAAATTTGAATTGATCATTGATTAAATAAATACTTGGAGGTTACAGATTGCTCGAAATGGCACATTTTAAACACCTATCCTGTTTTAGGATATGGATGGCTAGTGGAGGATTTGGGGCCAAGTTATATATTTGTCTTCCTTCTCACTTCATTGTATATAGTTTGTTTTCTTTAAAAATCAGTTTTAAATTGTAAATATAGTAAGTGTATTCTTATAAAAAATTCAGTCTTTATCATGTGTTTATAAAGTATTTATCTGTAGAGACTACTTTGATCATCTCCTCCCTTCTTCTGCCTAAGTCCCTTCCCCCTGAGATAACACTATTATCAATTTGGTGTGTCTTGTTCCAGATCTTTTCCTCTAACATAAAATACATAATTTTGTTTTGTGGTTTCATAGACATTGCACCATATGTATATTATGTACCTTAATTTATGATAAAGATGGAATTTGATTTGATGGGGGAAAACGTGGCTTATGTAATAAATGGTTTTGACTTAATTGGCCATCTCTGAAAGGAAGCAAATGAAGACCTCAAACCTTGTACAAAAACAAATTCCAGAGAGATAAAGATTTAAATGTAAAAAGTGAAATGATAAAAAATATTAGAAGAAAATTTAGGAAGTATTTTGAAACTTTAGAATAAGAGAGACCTTAAATAAGACAAAACCAAGGAGGGACTTCCCTGCTGGTGCAGTGGCTAAGGCTCCATGCTCCCAATGCAGGGGGCCCAGGTTTGATCCCTGGTCAGGGAACTAGATCCCACATGCATGCCGCAACTAAGAGTCCGCGTGCCACAACTAAGTAGCCCGCCTACCACAACCAGTGCAACCAAATAAATAAATATTAAAAAAAAAAAGACAAAACCAAGGAGGCTGTAAGAGGATGAGAGAGACAAATTTGATCATATAAAATGAAAAAAATTAAATTCTGTGACTAAAGACAGACTGTATAATCAGAGTCAAGAGATGGCAAACAGAGTCACTATTCCTTGTATGTATATACCACATCTCGTTTATCCATTCATCTGTCAATGGTATTTAGGTTGTTTCCATCTTTTGGCTATTATGAATAATGCTGCCGTGAACAGCGGTGTACAAATATTTGTTTGAGTCCCTGGTTTTGGTTCTTTTGGATATATACCTAGGAGTGGAACTGCTGGGTCATATGGTAATTCTATGCTTAACTCTTTGAGTAACTGCCAAACCGTTTTTCACAGTAGCTGCACCATTTTACATTCCCCCTAGCAGTGCTCAAGGGTTCCAGTTCCTTTACATCCTCGCCAACACTCGTTATTTTTTTTCTTTTCTTTTTTCCTGTTATTATAGCCATCCTAGTGGGTGTGAATGTGCTGCCTTTTGAAAACGTGATTTTTTAGGAAGTTAACAAGTAATAGACTGATCTTCTGTAGTTATTAGATGCTAAGTATGAACCAGGGTTTGTTAAAAAAAAAAGTTTAAGGAGATTTGTTTTTCCCTTGGGGCTTAGAAACCAGTCTAATTGAAATGTAAATAGCAAATTTATTTTATGTTTATATCAGGTACGACCAAAACTGCCACTTCTGAAGATTTTGCAGGCAGCAGGTGCACAAGGTGAAATGTTCACTGTTAAAGAGGTAAGCCATCAAAGAAAATTCTCAGCTTAAAGGAAAGCTGAGAAGTATAATAGAAGCCTATGGATGTATAGTTCTGAAATCAGGCCTAAGAAAGGAAGTTCTATTCCTGTGGTACTGGAGAGGCATCTTTTGTTGTATTTTAAAGACCATCGAGGGACTTCCCTGGCGGTCCAGTAGTTAGGACTCCGTGCTTCCACTGCAGGGGGCATGGGTTCGATTCCTGGTTGGGGAGCTAAGATCCAGCAAGCCGCATGGTGTGGCCAAAAAAAAAAAAAAAAAAAAAAAAAAAAAAGACACTGTCTATGATTTACAAGATATGCTGTGAGGCAGGAATTAAATGCAGTAGTTTTTCATTATAAATCTGTCAGATACTCTTTTGAGCACTGTGAGTTATTTTAAACATGCATTTAAATAACTTATTTAGTTTCTAAAGTTTTCTTTTAACACAGAAACAAATTGAATTCTTTAAGTGGAAAAGACTCAGTATTAAAATGTTAATCTCTTTGAACTGCTTGGATTTAGTAGGGTGAAGATCGAACCCTTCTTAAACAGAGGAAACAAAATTCTCAAGCTTCTTTTTGACTTTTCATAAAAGCTGTTAGCAATGCTATGCTCCCGAGTCATTCTACCTCTCAAGGAAACAAATCTGGAGGCATTTCAGATTTTCTTGAATACTCATATTTCTTTTATCATTTTAAATTAAGTTTGTCATTTTGGACTTTGTATCTAAAATTCTGGTAAGACTTTTTTCCAAACTGTTATTAAAGTGTGGATTTTTATATCAATAAAGTTGTTATAATGCATTATGCTGTCTCCTTCAGTAGCATGGCAGAGTTTGCCTGAGTTAAGACAGAGTTAATTACATATGTTTTATGGGGGAAATGTTGGACGGAGTCAGTTTACACAGTAAGCTCTTTATTATGAATCTTGACACTACTTGGTGCATAAAGAGGAATTTCCTAGTTTTTTATTTCTAAATATCGGTTATCAGTGTGTGCATTGAGGCAATATGGTATAATGAGAATAGTAGCATATAGAAATTCAGAGTAGTGTTTTGGAAGATCTTGTTTTTTTTTTGCGGTACGCGGGCCTCTCACTGTTGTGGCCTCTCCCGTTGCGAAGCACAGGCTCTGGACGTGCAGGCTCAGCGGCCATGGCTCACGGGCCCAGCTGCTCCGCGGCATGTGGGATCTTCCCGGACCGGGGCACGAACCCGTGTCCCCTGCATTGGCAGGTGGACTCTCAACCACTGCGCCACCAGGGAAGCCCCAAGATCTTGTTTTGTATACTTGTAGTGGATTTATTTTTTTCTGGAAGTTGGACAGACATAAATATAAAACTTCCAGGACATCCCCGGTGGTCCAGTGCTTAAGACTCCATGCTCTCAATGCAGGGGGCACAGGTTCAACCCCGGTTGAGGAACTAAGATCCCGCATGCCGCATGGCATGGCCAAAAACAAACAAACAAACAAAACTTCCTCCTGTTTCTTATAGTAGGTGTTCTTTCTCATCTTATTTTTCTGTAGATATTTGATTAGATATGAGAGCTCCGTTAATATTGGGACATGTTGCCTGGGATGGATGGGAGCCTAAGAGCATCATTGCTTCAATATAATGGAAACAGTATTAGGAAAATTTTTGTGCAAATATCTTATAATTCTTGGGAAGTCAGGGCCTAAAGATAAAGATAGCTACTTTGGTCCGTTTGTGATCTGTGATAAAATTATTAGTATCATTAAATGAACTTAACTATTAAAAAAAAAATCTATCACCTGGAGGAAAATCTATCACATGAGGAAAATTGGATAACTTAAAAATTTTGAATCAAGAACTTGTGTGTGTTTCCTCCCATTTTGTGAACTCTGTGAAAAAGGTCAGGTAGACTAAATTTTTATTTGATAAACACTTAAATTCTGTTTTATGTACTTATAGTGCTAATGGCTTATTACCATTGTACTTCACTTGCCAAAAAGACTTAAGTGAACATACATCAAAGCCTATAGTAGTTATGTGCCCCTGGACTTGGAAAATATTTTTATGATCCAGGCAAATTTAAAGTTTATTACTTCTAGTAATAGAACAGACCCCTTTACTTGGACGGGTGAGAACAATAAGGGGGTACTAAGTAAATTCACCACTTTTTCTCATTATCAGACTGGTACATTTTTATTCTAAAAAGTAAGGGTCTGATAGATGAACCGAGTAATTGGGGGCAACTGCCCTTTTGTAGGACCCCTTACACAAGCACTGACAGTCATGTTCAATATATGTTACCTCTTTCTCTAGCGAACTAACTTACCTTATCTCCTCATTTAATTTGTGTTTTGGGCAGCAGCTGGACAGATCTCTTCATAGTATGTTATTCCCATGTAGGTCATGCACTATCTAGGCCAGTATATAATGGTGAAGCAGCTTTATGATCAGCAGGAGCAGCATATGGTATATTGTGGTGGAGATCTTTTGGGAGAGCTACTAGGTCGTCAGAGCTTCTCTGTGAAAGATCCAAGGTAAAAAGAGGGTTTGTTTATCTTTTCGGGGTGCTTATACCTAACCACCTAATCTCCATAGGTTATTAATGGTTATTTAATCTTTTAGTCCACAAAATATTTGTTGGGCCTACATATATCAGGTGATTGTGAGGCACTGAGAACGTAGTAGTGAGCAGCACAGTGTCTAATTTTATGGAGCTTAAAGAGTAGACACTCTTTCCCATCTTAATCGAATTATCACATCAATACATGGTAAAATTATATTATGATAAGTGTTACATAAAAGAGGTACATGAGGCTGTGTTGGAGGATGGGATTTAGGGTCTTAGGGGTGGAAGAAAGGTTCCTTGAGGAGGTGATATTTGAGTTGAGAGCTGAAGGATAATTAGTTAGAGGGAGCTGGTTGAAGGAGAGCTTCTGGCAGATTGAACATCATGTGTAAAGGCCTAGGTAGGAGGGAGGTTGATGTGGCGAGATTAGAATTTTGTGAAACAGTTGTTATAGAGAGGAAGAGTGAGCTGATGAGAGAAATGTAGAATTGCTGGGCAGTTTGAGGTTAACGATGGGCTTCATAAGAATCATATTAGAGCTATTCTTACCTGTTGCATGGTATTCTCCAGCTGCACAGGGTATATGGTTATTAACTTACACAGTCAAAAGCTAATTAGTAGTTGAGAAGTCATTGTTCTCATTCTCTCTATAGTTTTGTGATGACTGTTTCTTCTAAGACTCCCACCTCCATTTCCCAATAAAATGTAAAACTTAGTTCTTAGAAGGAAGTAGTCTTGAAGGAAATCTCCCCACTTGGGTTACTGTTAGCTTATGAAATAAAACGTAAATTAGTTTTTTTAAATGGTTGCAGAGTAACACAAGGGCTTGGGTATTAACATGTTGATGCTTAAATAATTTAATAAAATCTATTCTGGGGAAAAAATTCTGCCTCTTCATATGTTATAGAGAATGTTGGGAGATGCCATGTTAATGGAAAACCAGGGGATTGATTTTTAATTTTATCTCTTTGACAGCCCTCTCTATGATATGCTAAGAAAGAATCTTGTCACTTTATCTACTGCTACTACAGGTATGTCTCATTATATTTCTTCAGTCTTTATCACAATTTTGAGTTCAGGGGGGCAAATCATGGGAGAACAAAGAGGATCAAGATGGAAATTGAATGCTGTCTTGGCATGACTGGGAGGGATACCTGTCACACAGAATGTTACTACTGTGTTATTTGACTTTTCATTGTGAAAATTTTCAACTATAGTGAAAATAGAGATTAGTATAATTAATGCCCACCTCTTAGATGTAGTAATTGTTAATGTTTTGCCATATTTGCTTCATCTACACAGGCTTTTAAAAAATCTCTAACAGATAAGGACATTTTTCCTTCAAACACAACTACAATGCCATTATTACACCCAACAAAATTAATCATAATAAACAAAATAAACAGTAACTCCATAATACTATCCAATAGCCAGTTCATGCATGATTAACCCATTATTTCAGCAATGTCTTTTTACATTTGGCTTATTCAAATCAGGATCCACACAAAGTCTACACTTTGCCTTTGGCTGATATGTCTGTTAAGTATTTTTAATCTATAAAACTTAACCCTCTTTTTGTTATGTCATTTGTTTGTTGAAGAAATAGATGATTTGTCTTGTAGAATTTCCCACATTCTAGTTTGCAGATTGTATCCTTGTGATGTTGTTTAACATGTTTCTCTGTCTCTTCTATTTTTGGTAAACAAATAGTGCTTGGATAGATTCAAGGTTAAATGTTTTGTTGAGAATGTTTCATAGGTGGTGCTTTATATATCTGTTGCATCACATCAGAGCCCTGTAAGGTCTACCTGTCCCTCTTTCAGTGATGTTAAGATTCTGTGGGCTTATGTGGTGTCACCCTGATCCATCTTATAAAGATCCCCCCAAGAACTTTTCACCTAAAGGTTTTAACTTTCTGTTATTTGAATGCCAATTTGTCTAACCTTTTGCTTGATTTTATATCTTTCAAATACTGCCCTTTGAGTTTAGTTTATTTGTTATGTGCAGGAAACTGGCTGCTTTGGGGTCTGAAGTATGGTGTGTTAGAGATAAGTGAATAAACTGGATACAACTAAAATGTAACACTCTCACTCATTTCCAAATAGTGAAACTTTCTTCTTTCTCCATTCCTACATGAAGCCATTTTGTGAGTTTCAAATTAGATTTTAGGTAAGGTTGTCCTTTGAAGAAAGCCCAAGTTTGTAATCCCTTTAGATAGGTTATTTTTCAATAGTTTAGTGAAACAAATAGTTTGAAAAAAATCCATTCCTAATAAAGATTTACTCTTTAAAGTGAGAGCAAAGAGACTTTGCTCTCATATTGAAATGTGAGTTTGAACTTACAGTGAATTTTGAAGCCTCTTGGTTTCACTGAGCCATTTGCCCACTTCACTCAGCTGTAAATTTCTGTTTGAGAGGGAGGGCCTTGCAAATGATACAGCATTTTTTTGAAATTCAGTCACTTGTGAAATAGTATGGTTTTCCAGGGATAGTCACTACAGGCTCGAAATACACAGATAATTTTATATTTGCTTATCTATTCTTTCACTAAAATTTGCTCTCTGATTGATGTGTTCTCTGAATATCTAGAGTGGGTATAATTTTCACTTTTTTTCTCTCTCATTTTCTTTCTTGCACTTCCTCAGCAGAATTTAACATGCCATATATTAAAGTGAACATTTCTGTAGCAAACATTTCAATTTATCCTCATAACAACCCTGTGAGGAAGGTCTGGAGATGAAGAAACTGAGGGCTTTTTTTTTGATAGAATGAGTAACTTGTCCAAGATGAGATGCCACTGATAAGGGATAGAGCAGATATTTGTGACTGTCCAGTCCTTGCTCTTTCCTTTGTGCCACACATTGATGTCTCTTTAACCCTTGCTAGTAACAGAATTTGCCTCAATTAATTTTTTTAACACATTTAAAAAATCTGAACATTAAATCTTTGAAACATTTTCTTTGTTCTTTATCACTTTGAAATAATTTCACTTACAAAAATGTTATGAAGATATTAAAAAGATTTGCATATACTCTTTACCCAGATTCCCCAAATGGTAACATGTTACATAACCGTAGTGCAGTGATCAAAACCAGGAAATTGTCCCAAAGTAATTTTGAGTGGTTGTCTGTTCTGGACTTGAATTTGCATTAGTACTTGTGGTTGGCCATCTCCTGATCTTCATAGATTGGGTTGCATGTGTTTTATTTGAAAGGCAAATGAGAAAAACACCTTCCATATCAACTATCTTATACCTTTGCAAATGAGATAAACCTTTTATTTTGACGATTGAAGAAATGAAGGTGGTTCTTTATAAATCATTTCTCCAGATTTCCACATGTATTTTAATAAAATGAAATATATATGACAAATTTTGTATCTATTTTAAAATTTCCTTGAACATTATAGTTTTCTCCGATAATTTCTTTTTGCTTCAAATAGTTTCAACCTAAGGTAGTATATAGAACTAGAAATGACAGTAATCAAATTACTTTATTAAAGAAATGCTTCACTGCATTGTATATTAATTGATCTTGAAAGATTGCTGTGGTCAGAAAATGCTGGCTCTTGAAAGAAACTCTCAGTATCTCCATTTTATCTATAAAAATACTTCTAGAAATAATGCTGTTTATAATTACAGTTTTGAAAGTGTTTGCTTTGTGCCAAACAGCTCAATTGTCAGACCAGTTGTAGGATCTGTATTCTTTCTCTGGCAGTCTTTATTGGATGAGGATGGCATTTTCCATAAGTGTCTTATTTCTGGACCTGATAGTAGCTGATGAACCCAATCCATGATAGACTTAACTTGGGTGCATATAGTTACAAATAGCCTCATATAATGAGTGATCCAGGTTATTAAATTTTCTGCATCTTTTTTTTCCTGTAGCTAAGTTTTCCTCTTCTTTTCTGCTTGAAAAATTTTCAAGGCCTTGAAATACATTTTTCTCTATCTAAGAAATTCTCTCAGGTTATTCCTTCCTTTGCTTCTTTTTATTGGCCTTGAGAAAAACTTTACTTCTTCCTTCTTAGGAAATGTTTATATAAACTGGGAAAAACAAGACTGGTTGATTAAAAAAACTAATCTATATTCAGGGGATGGGAATTTAAACTGTGAAATCATCGTTGACACTTAGAATGCATGAGGATGCTATTGTGTCATAAAGCAAGTGGGAAAAATCCCAGATTTTTAGATTTCATAATACTGTATAGCTTTAACACTTGAAAATAAAAATTAAATTAAAAAGCCAAATTTTTTTTCTTATTGTTAACAAGTTAGGCAAATTTGGAAACACACCTATAGGAATAGATGATAAAATACTCTCCATTATTCCGTGCTTGGAATCACTTTCTGTATTGAATTTGAAAGTGTGCTACGGAAGAACATTTTTTAGTCATTTTTGATTTTTCTTCAGATTATATTTTGGTAATATATTTTGAAAATAGCCTCTCTTGATCTATGCCATTTTTATTAGTTTTCATTTTTCCTTTCCTTTTGGATGAAAGCCTTGGCCGGTCAGAATCATCTTTAGGGACCAAACCTGGCTCCAGGGTTGTTTGCTGAGGTCCTTTTGGTGTGGAAAGAATGGTTATTACCAGGGAAGGTTTTCCTTTTGTTTTACTTGCTATCCAGATGCTGCTCAGACTCTCGCTCTCGCACAGGATCACAGTATGGATATTCCAAGTCAAGACCAACTGAAGGTAAAATCACCACACGGTGACTTCTTTTGTTGTACAGAGTGGCCCCTTCTCTGTACCTATGATCTTGGACTCCCAAGACCTTTCCCTGAATGCGGTAAGAATTTAACAAGAAAGGTTCTTGGGAGTTCACAGACTAGGGACAGAGTGAACCTTCTCTGTTCTGCCCATAACAGAGTTCCAGTCTCTGAATCTTTCCTTGGGATGTAGCACTTCTGATCTACAGTTCTTCCAGTTGCATTTTCTTAGGGTTTGTATGTGCCTGTGTGTGTGATGATGTAGGTATGTAGGTGTCTGAGGAAATTGCTTTATTAAATTTTAACAGGCTTGTTGCAATTAAGTTCAGGTCAGGCCATTTCTTAAAGCTTCCCCAAACCTGGGAAAACTTTATGATCATCTTGGTATACGTTCTTTTTTTCTGAATTATGCCTAATTTTGTGTAGGCTAGAGGCTTTATATTGATAACCTGTTTTTAACAGTAGACTTTGGCCTTTTGTGCAGATTTTTTTCCCCACAGTGGGTTGAGGAGAGGTTGCCTTTATTTGATGACTGTTGTGAACTCCAGAGTTTTCCTTTCTTGTGCGTAACCCATTGTGTCGCACACTAACTGGTGAGCCAGAATGGAACTGCTACATCCCCTGGTCACAGTCATTTCTACTGCACTGAGAGACACCTTTCCCTTCTTTTCAGCAAAGTGTAGAGGAAAGTTCCAATTCCAGGAAAAGAACTGAAGAAGGCAATATTCCCGCACTGCCTACCTCACAGCGTAAATGCAGAAATTCTAGAGAAGGTAAGTTTTGGATTAAGGCTATGTAGACCTTTCTTTTTTTCTCTCTGTTTCTCTCTCTCTTTCTTATTTTTTGGTGGTGACTTTCATTTTTTATTAATGTTTATTTATTGGGTCTTAGTTGCAGCACGCGGGATCTTTCATTGCGGCGTGTGGGCTCTTTGTTGCAGTGCGCAGGCTTCTCTCTAGTTGTGGTCACAGGCTTATTAGTTGTGACACGCAGGCTCTAGTTGTGGTGCACGAGCTCCAGAGTACGCAGTTTCAGTAGTTGTGGCGCGCAGGCTCCAGAGCACGTGGGCTCTGTAGTTGTGGCACGTGGGCTCAGTAGTTGCGGTGCACGGGCTTAGTTGCCCTGCGGCATTTGGGATCTTAGTTCCCCCACCAGGGGTCGAACCGGCATTCCCTGCATTGCAAGGCAGATGCTTTTTTTTTCTTTTTTTTTTTTGCGGTACACGGGCCTCTCACTGCCGCGGCCTCTCCCGCTGCGGAGCACAGGCTCCGGACGCGCAGGCTCAGCGGCCATGGCTCACGGGCCCAGCCACTCCGCGGCACGTGGGATCTTCCCGGACCGGGGCACGAACCCGTGTCCCCTGCATCGGCAGGCGGACTCTCAACCACTGCGCCACCAGGGAACCCCTGCAAGGCAGATTCTTAACCACTGGACCACCAGGGAAGTCCCAGTGGTGACTTAGAAATAGTATCTATCCATATTAAGCACTAGCAGTAATTAAGGCCGTTATAGAGAACTCAAAAAATAGTAGTGCTGTCTCTTTGTATGTCAAGTAGTGGGGGCATATGTCATACTTATTTTTCATTCTTTTCCGAAAACCTTTTTTTTTTTTTACCCTAGTCACCACTGTTAACTTTGAAGAAGGTGGTAGTTCTTTTTTAGCAACATGTGATGACTGGATGGAGCAAGACCCTTCCTTTAGCTAGCATGCTAACAGAAGATAGCCGCACATTTATCAGTTTGCCACCTGGTAACTCAGCTGCCTTGGCCTTTTAAGTCTTGGCATCCCTGTTATACATTTGATCTGGTTAGAATTTTTATTTTTATTTGTCTGCTTGAGGCAAAGGCTAATTTTCATAGTTTTTTTGAAGTTTGCAAAGATGGTAAAATATACTTAATATCTCACAGCCAAGAATGAGACATAAGAAGCCTAGTACCTCCTTTGCCCTTGGATGGTAGTCATTAGATCTTTGCCATTCATATTAGATATAGTATGGTCAGGTTAAGTGAGTTGATCAACATTTTGGAAGTTTTCCCCACACCTTACTTCATAAAGCATTTCCTAAAAAT